>NC_053165.1:150174264-151450514 GCF_016835505.1 Polypterus senegalus | reverse complement strand
AGCCTCAAGTCTTTTTGAATATGATGCCACAAGCTTGGCACACCTATCCTTGGCCAGTTTCCCCCATTCCTCTTTGCAGCACCTCTCAAGCTCCATCAGGTTGGATGGGAAGCGTCAGTGCACAGCCATTTTAAGATCTCTCCAGAGATGTTCAATCGGATTCAAGTCTGGGCACTGGCTGGGCCACTCAAGGACATTCACAGAGTTGTCCTGAAGTCACTCCTTTGATATCTTGGCTGTGTGCTTAGGGTCGTTGTCCTGCTGAAAGATGAACCATCGCCCCAGTCTGAGGTCAAGAGCGCTCTGGAGCAGGTTTTCATCCAGGATGTCTCTGTACATTGCTTCAGTCATCTTTCCCTTTATCCTGACTATCTCCCAGTTCCTGCCACTGAAGAACATCCCCACAGCATGATGCTGCCACCACCATGCTTCACTGTAGGGATGGTATTGGCCTGGTGATGAGCGGTGCCTGGTTTCCTCCAAACGTGACGCCTGGCATTCACACCAAAGAGTTCAATCTTTGTCTCATCAGACCAGAGAATTTTGTTTCTCATGGTCTGAGAGTCCTTCAGGTGCCTTTTGACAAACTCCAGGTGGGGTACCATGTGCCTTTTACTAAGAAATGGCTTCCGTCTGGCCACTCTACCATACAGGCCTGGTGGATTGCTGCAGAGATGGTTGTCCTTCTGGAAGATTCTCCTCTCTCCACAGAGGACCTCTGGAGCTCTGACAAAGTGACCATCGGGTTCTTGGTCACCTCCCTGACTAAGGCCCTTCTCTCCTGATCGCTCAGTTTAGATGGTCGGCCAACTCTAGGAAGAGTCCTGGTGGTTTCAAACTTCTTCCACTTACGGATGATGGAGGCCACTGTGCTCATTGGGACCTTCAAAGCAGCAGACATTTTTCTGTAACCTTCCCCAGATTTGTGCCTTGAGACAATCCTGTCTTGGAGGTCTACAGACAATTCCTTTGACTTCATGCTTGGTTTGTGCTCTGACATGAACTGTCAACTGTGGGACCTTCTATAGACAGGTGTGTGCCTTTCCAAATCATGTCACATCAACTGAATTTACCACAGGTGGACTCCAATGAAGCTGCAGAAACATCTCGAGGATGATCAGGAGAAACAGGATGAACCGGAGCTCAATTTTGAGCTTAATGGCAAAGGCTGTGAACACTTATGTACATCTGATTT
Source organism: Polypterus senegalus (assembly GCF_016835505.1). Lineage (NCBI taxonomy): Eukaryota > Metazoa > Chordata > Cladistia > Polypteriformes > Polypteridae > Polypterus > Polypterus senegalus. The sequence continues at coordinate 151,449,319 of NC_053165.1, read as the reverse complement.
CAATTTTTTTATTTTTAATAAATTAGCAAAAACCTCAAGTAAACCTTTTTTCATGTTGTCATTATTGGGTGTTGTGTGTAGAATTCTGAGGAAAAAAAATGAATTTAATCCATTTTGGAATAAGGCTGTAACATAAAAAATGTGGAAAAAGTGATGCGCTGTGAATACTTTTTATATTTATTCTTTTTTGGTCAAAGCTCAAGACTTATAGGTTTTCCGGTCAAAAATAATCTAAAGGGAAGATAATTTGAGCACAGCAGTTATAAATTAGTGGACTAAACACATATGAAACCCAGCTCTAGTTACCACTTCCCTAATTAGCAATGGTATTACTATGGCCAAGCAACTTAAAAGTTATAATTTGTATAAATGATTCCATAGAATTGCCAGCCAATATGTGTTACTCAAACTAGTTTAATGTGATACTGTGTAGTACAGTTCTGTTTCTATTCATTTTCAAATAAATAGTTTTTTAAACTTGTAAACTTTTTTTTAGCTATTGCTGTTAGTTGAATATTGTGTGTTGTTTTTTTTTTTTTCCTCTTTTTCTTATATGTTGTAGTTTACATTGATTCACTTGAAGCTTGGTACTCTTGGCCTACCTATAGTGTACTGTATCATATGTATGAGTACTTTTTGTTTTTCAGAGTCCTCGTTTAAAATAAATCAAACTTACGCACTTTGAAATTAATGATAATCATCTACTTAGGTACCATCTGTAAGCCTGAAATTTTTACACTTAAATTTGTTTTCATAGTCTTAAGATTGTATTAACTAAACAATTGTAAATAAAACAAAGCATGCTTGCAAATATATGGCATGCCTGTTGGTGTAAGTAGAAGTGAATACGCTGTGGAAGTTATAGAAAAGTGCTCTATAGTCTAAGTTTACTGGGCTAGCTACAGACCTTGTAGTGTAAGTGAGACTAACCTGCTCAAATTTGATTGTTTTCATTGGCTCCTAATTCATTTTACTTAACCCAGTTTACTGGGCAATGGGTGCAGCACTGGTCACACAGATCAATGCAGCTGTATATTGTATGCAGTTCAGTTGGAGAGCACACACACACACACACCTAAGTAATATAACATGAATGTCTTTGGAATTTGTGAGAAATCTCTAGTAGATATATGGAGTGATGTCACCAGGATTTGAACAAAATCACCCTTGGAACTCTGGGGCAGAAACATTGAGTACCAAACTGGCGTCATGGTAGATTTCGTACCCTTTTTTGTGGATGTGCAGTTAAGTTTGACTAGAACTGTAGACAGGCCTGTTATCAGCGAGTGTGTGTATACATAAATGAACGAGTAGTCTGGGTCAAGGTTGATTGCGTTCAGTGTCACTGGAACAGATTTCAACTCCCCAGTGATCCAGTAATGAAATAAGCAACTTCAGAAAATGAATGAATAGCTACAGAAAACATTACATACATTAAAGGCAAACTGGGCAATGTGGGTAGTACAGTTTCCTATGCTTTTACTTTACACATTCAGCATCCTGGGTTTAGTCTAGTCCTTTTCTCTGTGGTATTTGAGCATTCTACCTGTACATGTGTGGATTTTTCCTTCAGCTTCTTTTAAAAATAGGCAGGTTAATCTAATATGTGAGTCCTAAGAGTGGGCACTGTGATGGACTGGGCCCTCACCTGCACTGTTAACCCTGGAAACAAAACTGAATGGTATGGCAGTCCACCGCAGGACATAACCCACAAGATGTGCAGGGTCTATTTAAAGTTTGTGTTTAATAATAATAATGATTCTTTGCATTTATATACCGCTTTTCTCACTACTCAAAGCGCCCAGCAATTGCAGGTTAAAGGCCTTGCTCAAGGGCCCAACAGAGCAGAGTCCCTTTTGGCATTTACGGGATTCGAACCGGCAACCTTCCGATTGCCAGTGCAGATCCCTAGCCTCAGAGCCACCACTCCACCTTTGTTGCCAGGAGTGGGGTGTTCTATATTACTTTGTGATGAAAAGGCGCCAGATGCTGATATGGACAAACATGGTACAGGGTTGGAAAAAACAATGTCCAATAATTTTATTTAAGCAGCACCAAAAAAAGATTCTAGAAATTGTGATTAAGAAATATGAATTAACAAGTCACCATTTAAGTGTCATTCTTTAGCCAGACTTTTAAGCTATATATGAGACTAGACAGAAACAAGATGATGGTGATAGTTGTCATTGGTGACGGAGAACTGCATCAGTGACTAATCTAACTACACATCCATCTTCTGAACAAGCTTAATGCAATTGTGGAGAATGAAATCTACTCTCCCTGCAGGCTTCCATAGTTTAGATGCCAGTATATTAAAGGGCGCATTCACTTTTATGGGCCCAATTTAAAATCCCTGGTTACCCTAACATGCATCTCAGAGATGTGGGAGGAAACCCTGGGGTATCTGTAGGATAATGCACAAAAAAGGACCCTGACTTTGGAGAGACAGTGTTAACTCCAGTGCATTCAGGCAGCATTGTTAACCCCTGCCTCACTGTGCCACCCCATTATTTTGAATCTAATTAGTGCAGTATTGGGATGATTGCTAAAAGATAAAACTTTTTTTTGTTTTCTTACTCAGTCAATGCAGTCATCTAACAGAGAAAATAAATAAAATATAAAGTTTTCATTTTTGACTTTTTACATAGACAGATTGATAGGTAGCAGTTTGCTTATTCCTGGGAGAGTTCTTTTTTTTTTTTAGAAGCTCAATAAATTTATATTATTATACTATGGCAAAAAACACCCTGTCAGTTTTCACCTGAATAACTAAACAGAAAGAAAATGAAAACTTCTGCCTTGGCTAAAGGTAAAGCGAGCTGCCATAGTAAGGCATTGTAAAGGCAAATTTCCATTGGTGTGAAGGAGCCTCAGAGACATAGTGCCTTGTTATTATGTTTTGGAGTTTAAAATTCTATTCCTTTTGGAAGTGAAAGCCGGTCAAAAGGCTGAAATTGATTTCCTATTAACACAAGGGCACAGGAGTTACTTCATATTTAAGGTAATCCATTTCCACGTGAAATGCATAGACCAATGCCCAGTATCAGCAGAATGAAGCTTTCTTTCTGTCCCAAAATATGCTGCACAACAGTGAATTGTACTTTATTTGTTGAAATGCAGTCTTTGTACAAAAGGGATCCTCCTTGCATTGTCTAAACCTGCTTTATCATGAGCAGAGTCATGAGGACATATGGGATCATCTGTGTTCTAATCATCTTCTACGGGTCAAGGTCACAGAGAACCAGTGCACGACCCAGCAGCATGTGAGGCACAGTCCCCCAAACACATTTACTCGCATCAAGCCATTTAACCTAATGAGCATTTGTTTGCGATGTGGGAAGAAATCCAGAGTAGATGATCCCATCCTCCCCAGACCTCTGCAGATTAAAAGTACAGCACCCTTAGCTGCGTGTGTCTGTCCCACTATTGATAAATGCTGTCAGATATTTGTCATCCACATTATTTGACAAATGCTATGATTGACTGTGCTGCCTTTTGTCGTGTGGTTTACATATTTAGGCTTTAAAATGTGCTGATGACCTCAAAGCATGAGTAGTTTTCCAGACAGACCATTGGCCCTCTGTATTGTACTGTAGATAATAACGTAACAGACATAACTTTATGATTAAAGATCAAGAAGTGAAAGTGAGTCTCTGAAGCAAGGGGGTATTGTGTTCCTGTCACTGTATGGCCTAAAGTCTGTCTCTCTAGGTATGTGACCTTAGAATATGTACAGGAATTGCTGTGTAATGAGAAAGACTGATTACTTATCATTATTTTAATTTAGAGCTGGCAGTGCCACAGTAAAGCAACCAGTGATTTTGGATTCATTACATCCTCAAGCCTTATAGCTACAGCTGGCCAATCCAATGACAACAGGTATGGATTTTATTAATTACATGCTTATATAAAAATGTAGTACTTAAGTGGTTATAAAAATTGTAAATATGTATGTACAAGTGAATATTTTTGATCGAACTAGAATATATGTTTATGTTGTAACTTGTTTTTCATTTATAGAAATGTATGTTTATGGGATACACTGATTTCACCAAACAACAGTTTAGTACATGGTGAGTGTATTCTTCTTCTTCTTCTTCTTCTTCTAATTATTATTATTATTATTATTTAGTCTTTCACTGATTTATTTTCTTGTTATAAAATATATGAACTTATAATGTAATTTCAGTATCATTGACAGAGTGAATGATATTGAAATTACATTATAAGTTCAATATAAGGTTATTGACGTTTGCCCAATGATCCAGATATCATCATAATATCTGCTGAAAAATAGCATGCAGAGGACTGAGTCATCTTGAATTGGAAAAAAAATAGCATAGTCGTTTTAGGACGGGCAGTGTCAGTAACCTCTGCATAGTAATTTTTGCTGATGCCTGTGGTCGCTTTTCACAAGATGAGAATCTAATTCATTTGCATTTGGATTTGGAGAAACAGTCATTGCTTCCCTAACTGAACTTGTCTAATTTAAGCATTTGTGCACCAAGTACATTCTCTGACTGATAGACACCTAATGAAGATTCTCAGTGGAATAGAAGAATCATAATGTTTAAAAAGAGATCTCTCCCTCTGTTTCTCTTAAGTTTACAATAGATTGCCGGTTCCCTTGCTGTGCTTTATGGATATTACAGCAGTTTTTATAGCCAGGTGCCCTTTTACACACCAACCTTGGTTTTGACAAATAGAAGATCAGTAATCCGATGTAACCCAAAAATAACAGTGGCAATAAAACTGAACAGAAACACACAGAAAAGCAAAGGCTTTTAAATTTTTCTTAATCTTAACATCTTATTACTTACTCATGGCTCTAACATTATTGTCAAGCTTGCTAACAACAATAAACAGGCTTCTCTTGAACGTCAGCAAGACAAATTTTGGACTGTGGATTTTGGGAGAAAACAGCAAAGGCGCTACCACCTCCACTAGTATTAACAGCACTCAGGAGGCGAATGTGGACCTGGCCTGGTCCAAACACATTGACGCCAAGGTGAAGAAGACATGACAATGTTTTTACCACGTCAGATACCTCAGAGATGTTAGGCCGCTCCCAGAAACACATCATGGAAAGTGTCCCAACAGGAAGTATTACCTCCTGGTTTGGAAATGGCACACAACAAGACCACAAGGCCCTGATCAGAGTGGAACAGACAGCTGTGCACGTCATTGGGTGTGCACTCTGCAGCTTCCAGGACTTCTATACCAAGCGACGTCAGACCAGAGCAAAGACAATTATCAGAGATACCAGCCCAGCCATTCTAACAGCAGCCTCTTCTCTGTGCTACTTTCCGAAAAATGCTACCGCTGTCTGCAGAGCCGTTCAGATGGACCACCGACCATCTGCATTCTAAATGAGGACAGTGCTTAGAGCTACACTCGACACACTGATGCCGTATTATGAAGTATAAAGGCTCAACACGCTGAAGACGTTATCCTTTGTACACTTCCACCCTTTTTCACGTGACATATGTTTAATTTTCCAGATTCTTTTGTGTCGTGTGTGTATGCTTATATTATTTTGATATTCATCTATACTGTATATATATTTACAATATTAATATATTACACAATACTATTGTTGCATATATTGATATTTATAGAGTTATGTATTTTTTATTTATTTTATTTACAGTATATTCTTTTCCTAATACAGTCTTAGAGTTTAGCAGCTAAGCAGTTCACTACATATTGTACTGTGTATAACTGTATGTGGCGGATAAAATTTGGTTTGGTTTGTTTTCTTTCACGTTTAAGTTTAAAATAAATATTTGCATTCTTAGTATACATTAGCTAATTGCAGAATGCTTTTCACCAAAATGGTAATATTGCTATGGAAATCATTTTTTTTTGTTTTGAAAGGATGACTTACTGCGATTTTTCTGCTGTTTTCAATAGCCTTTCCCTGCCATGAGAATGGCGCCACTGTGCTGCAGTATGCACCTAAGCAGCAACTCATCATATCAGGAGGAAGGAAAGGCTTCATCTGCATCTTTGACATAAGGCAGAGACAACTGCTTCATACCTTCCAAGCTCATGACTCGGCCATCAAAGCCCTTGCAATGGATGCTATGGAGGATTATTTTGTCACAGGTTCTGCAGAAGGAAATGTGAAGGTAAAAGCAACACAAGAATAATACTACGTCAGTGTTCTTTTGCTATAAACTCCATTTCCAAAAAAAAAAAAACTTGGGACAACTTGTATAAAATGCAAATACAAAACAGAAAATGGGGTTTTGGAAATGGTCTTATTTAATAGTTAATTCAAAAGAGTACAAAGATGAGATATATAATGTTTTATCACATAAACTTAAAATACATTTGTAAATATAATCTAATTATATGCCTCCAACACAACAACAAAAACAACAATATTTATTTATATAGCACATTTTCATGCAATGATATAGCTCAAAGTGCTTTACAGGATGAAGAAAGAGAAAAAAGGCAAAATATATTAAAAAAATTAAATAAAATTAGGCAATACTATTTAACATAGAACAAAAGTCAGGTCCGATGGCCAGGGAGGTACGGAATCCGAGAGAGAACGTGCAATATCTTGTTTTAAATTGTCCCCATAAGATAACAGACTCATTTTATCGAGATCTCGAGAAAATGAACTTTTTCTCGAGATAGCAGAATAATTTTATCACGATCTCGATGTAACTTAACCTTTGCTCCTGGCATCGGGCTCGCTTACATTTCAACGCCTGTACAGCTGAAGCCTTGCTAACTGTCTTCTTAAATGAAGGATTCGAAGGTTATTGTTTTCTAAACTAAGGCATAAACATCAAACATTTCAGCCTGCGTCACCCCTTGATTGAACAATAATGTGACGCGCTGATCAATACAGTTCTGCTGTTCTGCCATTTCAAGCAGGACGTGCCTTCAATAAGCTAAATGTTAAACATTAGATACAATCATTTCATAAGTTCAAGAAAACAAGATCTTTTGTTTTCTCGAGATCTCAATAAAATTTGTCCGCTGTCTCGAGGAAACAATTTTAAAAAATAACGATATTGCACGTCCTCTCTCGGCTTCCGTAGGGAGAACAGAAAAAACAAAAATAATTGCAGACAGCTGGAGAAAAAAAAAAATAAAATCTGCAGGGGTTCCGAAGCCACGAGGCCACCCAGCCCCCTCTAGGCATTCTACCTAACATAAATGACCTCAATCAGTCCTCGTGGTTTTCAGGCTTCACACGGAAGAACTTTATGATAATGGTCATGTGGACTTCCGGCAACACATTCCATAAAGGTTGAGATGGGTGCTTCATTAAGGTGTCAAAAACTTTCCACCAGTAAATAGTTAACAGGCAGTAGTATATCACAGTAGTGTATCGGTCAAGGCTCTCCACTTTGCAGTAAACTACATGAGTAAGTATTTGAGCAGTTTTGAAGTAACATTTTTCAATGTAAGTTTGCAGAAAATGTAGGGATTTCACCATATACAGTCCATAACATCTTAAAACATTTAAAGAATCCCAGGAAATTGGTCTGCATAAAGGGCAAGATCGCAGATCATAACAAATTTATGCCAATATTGAATGCCTGTGATCGTGATCTTCTGTTATGTATATAACCACATATGATCTGGAGCACTTTGGTAAACACTGTTCATTGCAGCATCTACAAATGCAAGCTATAACTGTACAAAGCAAAGCACAAACACCATACATCGGCAGCATCCAGAATCGCCAGTGACGTCTTTGGCCAAAAGCTTAACTGAGATGGACTGTTGCACAGTGGAAATGCATGCCGTGGTCTGACAAATCTACCTTTCTCCTTGTTTTTGGAATACTGTGTTTTCTGGGGCCAAAGAAGTTCTAAAGCCAGCTTTTGTCCTGGTGTTAGTGCCTATGGCATGGAAAACTTGCACATTGGCAAAGGGTACCATTCACATTACATACATATTTTAGAGCAACATATGCTGCTATCTAGGAAATGTTTTTTTCAAGGACTACTTCAGAAAGATAACACCAAGCCACATCCGGCGTGTGCTAAAAAGTGGCTTTGCAATCAGAGAGTGCTGTTGTTAGACTGGCATGCCAGCAGTACAAACGTGTGGTGCATTATGAAGTGCTAAATACGTCAATGGAGACCTAGGACTGCTGAGCAGCTGATGTCCTCTCAAGTAATAAAAGGATAAAACAATCCCACTTTTAACATTGCCGCAATTAACGTCTTATTTTTCAAAGTGATTATTGAATGGTGCAACAAGAAAAGGTCATATGACACAGTGGGAAGTGCACTGCTGCAGTCAGCTCTTTGTGTGAGTGCATATTTAGTAAAATAAGTGAAGTTGATTAGTTTACATTTTACATATCTTATCTCTATACTGTTTTCAATCAAATTAATTAGTAATAAGAGTATTTACAAATCACTACATTCTATTTTTATTTGCATGTTACATCCTGTCCCAACTTTTTTTGGAAACGAGGTGGTAGATAGCAAAGTGGTTGGTGCTGCTTTCTCTTGAGCCCTGGGTTTGAACCCCCGCATAGGCATTGACTGCGTGATTTTGCAAATGAATCTTAATTTATCTCGTTTAATTATTTGTCTATTACTATTGCAATGTGCCTACCCTCCTTGTGTAGCTCCTTAGACTTTACAAGTCACATATTAATTAGGCTTACATTCTCACACCTTCCAGTGTGTAAGTGCTACATTTTTGTGATTGCTCTGTTGGGGAAGTAGGTTGGTAGATAAATAATTAAACTGGATAAATTGTGAGTGAGCGTAACATTGTGGCTATCCGGTCATTCCAGATGCAGCTAATGGAGATTCAGCCTGTTTGCCATTAGGTACAACAGGGCTCAGTCCAATGGTATTGTGTAGGCCTGACAGTATATTTGATACTGCATTTTAATTTACTTTTTCCATAACTCAGCTGGTGATGTTGTTTATTATAGTAGACACACCATAAATCAAAGATATATTAAATAATAGAGTGAGTTTTGGGGATATTATTTGTTGCAGCTTTCAGCCTGCAGTCTAATTCCAGTGAATGGCATTTTAATTTGGTATGGGTCAGAATGAAAGTCAGAAGCCTCACTAGGCCCTCAAACACTGCTTTAAAGAAATGTGAATTGGCTCTCTCACGCAAAAGCAAACTCTATGAAGTAGTGTTTGGACATTTTCTTTTATCTTTGTTGTTTGTGAAAATCCTTAGTGTCTGCTAGTTCTTTGATAAGAACTGTGAGGTAAAGTAAAACGAGAATGCCATACTGAAGCAACAGCGTGGGTGACAGAAATTCCCACATGAAGTAATCAAATTAAAGGAACAGACTGTTCAGACATTCATGAAGTAGAGAGAACAGTGCCTGAGTCTGTACCACTGAGTCTTAATCAGTGCCTTGTGCAACATAAGGCAGGCTTGGTCTAAGGTTTTAAGAAATAACAGATTAGTAAAGCTTATCTAATCTAATAACATGCAAAGCGAAATGTCATTCACTGACATTATTTTATAGATAAAACTTCATTTTTGCATTCCAAAGTAAAAATAGTGTAATTTCCATATTATAAGAATATTTGGTATTGTGCTGTTTAGTAATTTTGTTTTGGCTTAAATAAGATAAAGAAACTGACTATAGTGGAAACCCATTGATAAAAACATGATTTGTCTAGCATATATATAAAAATAACCTCTTCAAAAGCCTTGCTTTTTAAATACAGCTGCATAAAAGTGTGTGAACCCTTTGGAATGACATTCATTTCTGCATTAATTACTGTCTAGTATTGACAGGAGGCAGTTTATTTATTTCTGTGTTAATTGTTCAAGCAGATTGTAATATCAGGGATGCTGAATGGCAGTTAGAGAGGAATACTACAGATAAGGTGAAAGATGAACCAAAGAGGATTATTTCAGTTTTGTAGGAGTAAAAAGGGAGGAGATAAGGTGTATCAGGAATAGTAAGGAACAATCTATATAATAAAAGCCCAGTGCGGTGTCCGGGTCCGCGTTCCTTTTGGCTGGATAGCCGCCCCAGTCCGTCCCCTCTCAGAATTCCTGCTTATCCCCCTCCGTTCTTTCCCCTTTGCTTTTATTTTTCCTGTTCCCGAAAATCTTTTCAAAACAAAAGTAAAGAAATACACAGAGCGTCACATTAACGTCTTCTCCCCTCTGCCTATTAAATAATCAATAAAATGAAATAAAAAAATCACGAAAGAAACAGAAACCACAACCTACCCTTACAGCGTCCACCGCGCTTCTGGCGTTACAGCCAAACACGTGGTGTATGCAGGTTATGAGGTGTGACGCTAATTAACGCCTGTACTACAACAGATTATATTGTTCATATACTATTAACTATTTACAGGGATCAACTCTTTTGGGGAAGTTCATAAAAATAAAAAAAAAAATTAAATTATAAATAACATGTGCACTTGAGTATTTCGAGCCCTGCGTCTGAGTCGGATGGTTCCTCTGGTCACCAATTCGTGTGTTTCACTATGCCCACTATGCCTTTCCGTCTTCAGCTACCCATGTGCACTTGTACGGAGGAGACCTTACGGAACAATGCCGAAACGAAAGGCAACTGAAACCCCTACAGAGAGAGAAGACAGATTACGGCGTGATCGTGAAAGAAAGAGGCAAAAGCGTGCCAATGAGACACCCGACGAGAGGTCCTTACAATTGAGTCCTTCAACTGTGGTCATCCAACGCGCAGCATAGGGCGCGCCAAATTGCTAGTTAGAATATAAAAACCAATGAAGCAGGGAATGCTCTAAACTTGCATTGTTCAGGTGTTTTTACATGTTAAGAAGTGGATAACCTCTGACCAGTAACCTGGACTACTTAAAGATGTACCGAGTGATTTGGAATTTGTAAAGGGAGAAGTGTGGCTGAGATTTAATAGGCTAAAAACCTAATAAATCACCAGGACTAAATGACATTTATCACAGAGTTTAAGGAGGTCAGTGAGGGCAGATATAAACCCTTGACGCATATTTTTTGAAAGTCACTTTGTTACGGAGGTGTTGAATTAGACTCAACTTGTGACTTGTGATGAAGTTCTTTGTAGAAAATGCAGCCGCCACAGTTTATCCGACAACAAGTCAGAAAGAGAAGACGTCCAAATAATTATTTATTCAAATACAAATCCATGCCACTCATATCTTCAAGAAGTTGATTACACCAAGGCTAGATGATGATTATATAAATAATATGTATGTGTTTGTGTGTGGTTTCCTTCAACAAAACAGAAGAAAATAAGGGAAATATTCATTTAAAACTACCATAATAAATGCAAATAATAACTAAGAACATGACTGAACTAAATACTGTATGATAATAATATACCGAGGAAACTGCAATGAACAGTATTATACGGTATCAGTTAATAATTAATATAAAGCTGTTTTTTACTTAAAATGTTATACACATTGCAATGTCATTAATCAAGCTTGAAAGTATTGGAACAGTTTAAACAACATTATGAGTGGATAGATAGATGGATACATACATACATACTTTATTAATCCCAAGGGGAAATTCACATACTATTCATAAAATGTAATATTTAAGTATTACTAGCTACAAATAATAGATTTAAAAATACAACTATCTGAACAAAATATAATAAATGATTATGAAATAACATACAGTATAATTGCTTAACAATTACAGTATATATACGTAGACATTACTTTTACACCTGCAGTGAGCTGGCGCCCTGCCCAGGGATGTTTCCTGCCTTGCGCCCTGTGTTGGCTGGGATTGGCTCCAGTAGACCCCCGTGACCCTGTAGTTGGGATATAGCGGGTTGGATAATGGATGGATGGATTACTTTTACACGATAATGAAGCCATATTATATTGACAGAATGCCCACAGTGATTACGCTTCAGAGACTGGAATGGAATAAATATGATGAATCCTGCTGAAGATGAGAATTTATTTGAGAAGTCTCTTGTAACGATTAACTGTAGACAACTTATTCGAGAAGTCTCTTGTAACGATTAACTGTAGACAACTTATTCGAGAAGTCTCTTGTAACGATTAACTGTAGACATCTTAACAGGAGATGCCACAAGTCGGCCATTCCTTCGGAGTTGGCTGATGCAATAACTCTGGGGTGGATATCTACTCCAGGGCAGGGCAAACGTGCTTGGGCCAGTCTCCTCAGGACTTTACAGACAGACAGGTTATACTAAAAGATTATTGGCTGCACAGTGGATAGCAACCTGTAGAGGACATTCAGGGTTGAAATCAGTAACCGACTATAACTGAATAAGGGATATTTTGTGCACACTTTGTACTGGAGAAATTCCTAAGGACTGGAAAATAGCAAATATTATCATGTTATATAAAAAGGGTAACTAGACAGACCAGTCAGCTTAATGTGCATCACAGTTAAATGAACGGATGGAATTACTAAGGAGCCAATTGAGCTGTCAATACCAAGAACAGGAGTATTAATAATTTGTCAACATGAGGTGAGACGGAGGCAGTCATGCATCACTAATAAGCTGAAATTCTAAAAGGAAGCAACTTTAAGAGAGGTGCATATAATGTTATTTTTCTTGATTGTCGGAAAAAAACAATGTAACCTACATGGTTGAGTGATCAAACTAAAACAAGTGAGAATCCAAGGTGTAATTTGTAGATGGGTGCAAAATGGGCTAAAATTCAGAAAGCAAAGACATACGGTGAGGGGAACCTTGTCCGAATTTGGGGCTATTAAAAATGGTGACCCTCAGAGGTCAGTGCTTATATAAATAATCTGGATAGCAATATAAACTACAAGCTGGTTAAGTTTGCGGATGATGCCTAACTAGGTGTAATGGCACCAACCTAGAATTTTTACAGAGGAACTTGGACAGACTATGGTCTTGAGCAGATTTGTGGCAAAAGAAACTTAATGTAAGTAAATATAAGGTATTGCACGCAGGAAGCAAAAATGTTAGATTTGACTGCACGGTGGTGGGGGGAGGAGTTGGGGGAGGATCTAAACCTTGAACTTTGGCCTGATAAGAAGGTCCTGCTAGTCACAGTGGGCTCATTACTATCTACATAAAGGCAGTGGACAGAAGCCATTAAGAGGGCCAAAAGAATGTTAGGTTATTATAACTTAAAGGGTTGAAAGTTGATGGTGATTATGTTTGAGCTTTCCAGAGCATTAGTGAGATTTCACCTGGAGTAATGTGTGCATTTTTCTTTCTTGTGCATCTGCTTTTCTAAGTTTTACAGTAATTTAGTTGTAGTGTTCATTTACACAAAGTATTACAGTACTTGAGGAAGCGCGTGCTGCGTAGTTTTGCAGCTGGTACATCGTGTAAGGAGAGAACAGCCAGGTAAACTTTAGAAAAGAGATGAACCAGAATATTGTTTTTTTACAGTAAAGAAAGTGGAGTAATAAACAGATAAAGAAATCTGAAAAGTCGTCTTGTGCAGAGAGGAACAACAAATGCATACGTTGTCCAGTTACACTGGAAAAAAGTGGCCTGTCTTCATCAAAAATTCAAAGAGGAAGCAGCTTTAATGAGTTTTTCATTTTGTCCTTTATTTCAAGTGGACATTGCTTGTCTGAGTGTGAACAGTGAGTGAGCTTGTGTTAAATAAGGCTGCTTACATTTTTAATTACAATGAACTCACCCTGGTTCCTTATTAAGCAATACTCTTGTTAGTTTAAGAGCCAAATGTGTCTATTGTACGTGTTTGAACTGTGGCATGTAATTATGACAAATATTTTCTTTACTTTTATGCCACAGGTATTATAGATACATATGTTGTGTGCATGTTTTCTTAGAATTAGAAGTATGTACTTAGTTTTGTTTCTTTATTGTATTTGTTATGGTCATTGAACAATTTACATTTTTATTAAACCTGTGATCTGCAATTTAACTGTAAAAATACCAAGGAGAACATTTTAATTTAAAACATAAATCCTTCTGTCATCTATCATACAAGAGCTTAGTTAAGAAAAATTTTAAAGGCTAGAGAAAAAAAAAAAGTCAGTATTGGAATTGGCCAATTCAAGAATGCAAAATCGATGATCAGCATCAGCTGATATTTGGTATTGAAGCGTCTTTAATGGCCATGTTTGTGCCTCCTTTTTTTTTTCCTCCAACAGGTGTGGAAGTTAACAGGACACGGACTCCTGCATTCATTTTCCAATGAACATGCCAAGCAGTCTATATTCAGAAATATTGGTGCTGGAGTGATGAAAATCGAAACGTGTCCTGGAAATCGCATCTTTACATGTGGAGCCGATGGAACCCTGAAAATGAGAGTTCTTCCTGACCACTACAACATACCCGCTAGCATATTCGACATCTTATAGTGAGGGGAGAAGAGAGAGACGTTTTAGCATTTAGCTAGCTGGCTGTGATTATTCCTGATTAGTAAACATCCAACAAATATTTTCCCAGGAACAAAAAGAGATAAAGCCATTTATAACTGAGTTCCAATGATATAGTTTATTTCCAAATTTGTTTTAAGGTATATTCTATAAGAGAGCTATGCATGAATCATATTCGTAAAAGCAGCGCAATTGCAGGTTGTTGGTAGTGCTTTGTAAAAGCAGAATTTTTCAAATGTGTGTATGTTGTAATTTTGTGCCCACAAGCTGGAACTGTTAGCTTCTACTACCAACAATGTTGTACTGTTACTAAGGTGAGTCAGTGGTTTACGGTGTGAACTGATTTGTTGGATCTGCTTTCTGTTTCTGCTGCTTACACAGTATGACAAAAAAAAAAATGACTTCTAGCATTGTCCTGCCTGCTAGTAAAAAAACGAAGATTGTGGTCGGAGTGTCCCGTTTGTTTTATGTGGCATCATCACGCTGTTTTGAAACACGTATAAAAAAGTGATTGTGAGAACGCAAAACTCTGAATGATGTGAAATACTGTATATGTAATTTATGTTCTCTTTATTTAGTAGTACATGACATTCCATTGTTGACACGCAATTTGAAGCAGAATGTTTCATAGTTACTTTGCACATGATATTGATTTTCTTTTGGAGGGCATTCTTTTATAATTATTGCCTTTACGAGGGTAAAGTATGTTTAATAGACAATGAACACGACGACACTACATGTTTTAGTGTTATTTTTATTATTTCTCCACAGCGTTTTAACATTGTATGCAAGTCTTGGGGAAATCTAGAACAATATAAATACCTACATATAAAAAACACTATTTAAAAAAAATACTGTATGAATGTCTGGCTTTATTTGGCAAATAGAAATTAGTTTTGAAATACTTTTAATAAATTATTTATTTACCATCACACTTTGTACAAAATTAGAGGTTTTCTGCTTTGTCTGCCTGTAACATAACAGCTAAAAGTCTTATTTTTGGTTAAATATTTTTAGCACATTCATGTTTTAAAGTTCGTCACATCCGTCTCTGTGTTCTATTTGTTACTTCATGTCATTTCTTACGTTTATTCCCTTTATTGTCTGTGAAGTGCGGATTATCTAGAAAATGGATTTCATAAGGGGAGAACTGAATCTTTGTGCAAATGAACATTTGACTGTGACGTCATCAGATTTATCTTTGTAAGTTAAATAAATTTTTATTTCAGCACCGTCTGTTGTTTTTATTGTTGCCCAAAAAAAAATATCTGAGCATTTTTGTTTCTGTATTTCGGCCGTTCACATTTTGTCGTTCAACGCAAATGTTTTTTTTTTTTTTTAACTATTACTTATGCATTGTGGGATTAGGCTGTCTAATATCTGCACACCTATTCTAATCACATGTGACCCCAGCCTGATGCGATCATTTATGGTCCCTGCCTGAAAGATCTGCCCTTGCTTCACAATTCACAATATCAGATGGCTAGTTTTCAATTCTGGTTACTTGTCGTCTTTTTGGCACATCGTGGGTTGTGCTTAGCCTTATTGATTTTTCCAAAAGAGAGGGTTTTTTTTTCCCCCATTTATTTAAACTCTGGCAACTTTGCAGTGTTAGAAAATATATTTTAAAAATATGTTGATAAATTGACGCACAAATTTGTACATCAGGTATCTGATTTGGGGCATGTGAAGAAGAGAAATCAAATATTTCCAAAAATGAATATAGATCAATAGATTGAACTTCATTTGGCCCCAGGGGAAAATTTGGTGTACAGAAGCTTTTTAAATGAATAGACACTGGCTATCAAACGTAGGGTGATAATTCAAAAAGTAAAGACAAATTGAAAGTTGCACGGTAAACACAACGGATAGAAACTGCTGTAATACAACACGTGTGGTGGCTTCTGGGTAGTGTGAACACACACAGCACATCACTTTGCTGTTAGTCTTGTTGAAGCCAAAGTCAAATGAACATGGACACTTTGCAGCGAGATTGCACCATTGTTGAACAACATGCTGTAGAGAGAGAGAGATGTTAGGGCAAAGGGAGTGAAACCTGGTGAAATTCACCAAAGGATGTTGAAGAAATTTAAACAAAGCCCTCTGCCAAGAAAATCGTGATGACCATTTAGGACATGAAAGGTCTTAATCTTGGTGCGTTTTTCAGGAACACAGACAATCAGTGACCAGTGCAACGTACTGTGCTACACTTGGAAAGAAGTTGAAACCTTCCAATCGCAGCAAGACAAGAGGCACACTGTCAAAAACTGTCTTGGTACTCCATGACAACACATGGCCCTATGCAGCGACCGCGATGGTGGAGACATAGCAACAGCTGCGGTTTGAACGTCCTCCACATCCCCGATCCAGCACCCCGCGACTGTCACACCATTGGTCCACTTGAAGAGGCTCTAAGCAGTCGCAGGTTCACCTCGGATGACGAGGTTGAGGAAGCGGTGCAGAACTGGACTCGGGAGCAGCCGAAAAATGCTTCTCCTCCGAAAGCAGTGAGAAGTTAGTGGAACGAAACTAGAAGTGAATCGACCTCTGCGGGCGGACCATGTGGAGTCTTGACAGAACCGTTATATGGTCATCAGCTCACATGTAGCGGTGTTTAAAGGTAAGTTACTTTTACTTTTTGATTCTGCCTTGTATTAAGGTATACGAGGATCAGATGGAGGACCAGTTAGACTTGGTGGGTGGCATTTGTGGTAGTGAAATGAAACAAGAGCACGACAAACTATCAAATATGATTGCTCAGCTCTTGACTCAGGCAAGCCTGCAGTGTGACCATGTTTGTGAGATTATCTATCTATAGTAATATTGCATATAGTGCCCCTCATGTCTATCTATCTGCCTTATAGTGCCTTTCCTGCCTGTCTGTCAGTCACAGGTGAGTGACTCAGCCCAGAGTGCCTACCGCTTTTTGTTAATTTTGTTAGGTTCTTTAACAAACCTCACGCCCTATCCCTTGTTTTTCACTCATTGTGTTTATTCCATAAATAATGCATTTTGCACATTTTGGCCTCACCCTGATCAAGTCTGGTGCTGTGATTTCTCACACTCATTGTGATATATGCAGTAATTCTTAAGTAAAGAAGCTTTAGTTTATGTCTTGAACAATAAAAGTTAAGCTGAAGGTTAAACTGCACATGATTAAATGTTTCTTTTTAATGACTTTAGGCAACCTTTTATGATACAGCTGAGATAAAATTAGCAGCACTGCCGCTCTCAACTCAAAATTTCCAGCTGGTTGGGTTATTTTGTATTACAAGTTTTTGTGGTAGAGCGGGGTCTGTAGTGAATGCACCATTTTAAATAAATAAATAGGCGCTCAGGCTTATGCGGGTCGAAGATGTGTGTGGTAGGGTGGCGGAGCGATCCAGGGTGTGAATTGGGCAGATCGGCCGAGCGTGTGTTCATGTGCAGATGCAGACGGTTCAGTCCACTGCCTCATTGGCGCTCTAAGGGCTGTAATCAGCGCCAGTGCTCCTGCATCCCTTGGAAATGTTTAAAGAAGCCTGAGCAGGAAATTGGGGGAATGACGGGGGTGAGAAGAGAACCGTAAGTGAGAGGGCCGTCCTGGGTGCCTGAGCCAGTCAGAGGGAGAAGAGGCAGAACTTTTGGTAGTCTTGCTGACAGCCAGACGTAATGCTCAAATGAGAGTACGTGTCCAGGGACAACCCGCTAACAAGTGTGTAGTGAATAGCGGCAAATTCTTACACCAACGGGGCTTCTCCCTAAGACACCTGACCCGAATTTCCTCCAGTCAATGTATTTTAAACTCCCACCGGGGTTTCAGAGAGAGTAAATGATACTAAAGACATGACAATAAGAGAATATGAAAAGCTAAAATTGTTATTCATTCAGGAGCTCAGTAGCACAGGGTTACCAAAGCTTATTAATTAATTTGCACGTTGCACGTTGGAGACACACACAGACACGTAGACCACCGCAGCGTCTCGGCTCCACACGTTTGAGAAATGCCCCTGTCTTTCTGTCATTTTAACTATTGTGCCACTCTATGCAGACAGAGGGGTTCTGAGGCTATGGATCTGTGCTGATATCTTGAAGATTGCTGGTTCAAATCCCGTTACCGCCAGAAGGGATCCTACTCTTTTGGGTGCTTAAGCAAGACCTTTCCCCTGAAAAATTGCTCCAGGGGTGCTATACAATGGTTGACCCTGTAATGGTCATGCGAGAAGACAGTTTTACTTTGGGAATTATTAAAGTGTTTTAAATCAAAATCAAATGACATAACAACAGCAAACAGAGTTTAGATAAGCATTGTGGTCTAAGGATATACAACGTGTTAAAACTCAGTGTTTGTTTTCTCACGGCATGTTTGCATTTCCAATGAGAGAGTCATGTTCCCTTCCTTTCATTATTCATCTAGCTGTGCAGTCAGAAACTTGACGTCATGCAGCCTTGTCATGCTTTTACTGGTGTTGTTAGGTAGATTTGTTGATTTGGGTGTTTTGAGCACTGAAATCTGCATTCCTTGTGGCTCTTTGTTATCAGAACTCTTAACGGCGGACCTTTAGATGGAGTGTGACACACCATTTACTTTAATTCATATTTTCATGATTATGGCTGCCAAAACTTTCAAGTTTACATCGACTCCTACACTTTCATCGTAACACCGAACAACAGAGAGCACACACAGCACCTGTGACAACACATCGTTCACATCCGTCAAATATCAATGCATAACCTGATGTTACCGAAAGACCTGCTTCTGTCTGTAAATGACCCCATTAGGAGGACAGAGACAGGAGCATCTGCATGTTTTCAATAAATAAATAAATAAGTGAATAATAACAAATTATTATTTAAATAAATAAATATTGCCTGCTCCCCTTGTGACTGATGCAGGTTGAGAAATACAGGACAGCTTTTAAATTCGTTGTCAGATAGAGCAGTAAAATGACTAATTGAGAGTAGGGCTGTTCGATATAACGATATATATCGGATGACAATATGAAAACGTCTATCGCTGCACATTACGCTATCGTTTGTTTCGTGGTGTCGCAAAATAAACTGTTTAATAAACAATATTTTTTTCATTGTTTTGATGGCCACCACGTGGATGCAGACACACTAGCATGGCTGATGAAGACGAGGCAACACCAGGTAGCTCCACACAGAAGGACCTTGTTCCTAAACGAGGGGCTACCTCTGTAGTATGGAGATGGTTTGGATTTGAAGAGTCTGACACGGACCAGAAAACGGTACTGTGCAAATTATGCTGCAAACCGATCGCTACCACAGACTCCAACACGACAAACCTCTTCTACCACCTCCGCAAAAAGCACGTGAGCGAGCATGCAGAGAGTTTACAACCGAGAGGCAGGCCACGTAGGATATTACAGTTGTAAAGGTACCATTTAAACGAGCATGTTAAAAGCTTGGAAGATTAATTGCTACCAAAACAATTTGCTTAAGGCATAATTTTCCCTGCAGCGTTAATCTTGTTAAAATTACGTTTACGCCACAACTGCATTAACACGGCAAATCTCCGTTAACGAGTTACGCGATCGCACGTGCTTGGGGCTGGACGGCAATCAACACGTTAGCGCCGTCCAGTCCCACGCATGGGGCGATCAGCTGTAACTCATTAACGGAGATCTGCCACACTACGATGTGCAAATTAACATTTTACTAGAATGTAGCCTAAAAAATATTATATTTAATATTAGATATTTAATATATTTTTGTCGTAAGCCTTATTGCTGCTACAGTTTGAAGTACAATGTTTACATTTGGTTTTGACAGTTAATGTTAGACTTGTATTTATTTTGTTTAAAGGGTTTATTGGCCTTATATAGTTTAGTTGTTAGTGCTTTGATCCTTTTATATTTAATATATGTTGTGAGAGTTATTGCTGCTACAGTTCACATTTTGTTTATGTCAGGCATTTTATATAGCAGTATTTTATATTGGGCCTTTAGTAATTTGTTTTGAAAAGTGTTTTATATTTGATACATTAACATTTTATGTTTACATTCTAAGTCAAACATTTGCTCAAATGTTCTAAATAAAAGAACAGAAATAATTACAAGTTGAGTACTTCTCATTTTTGATTTTTTTAATTTAAATGAAAAAAAAAGGAGTGGTGATTATATAAACTATTCACTGAATACAAAGAAAATGTACTATATCGTGATATCGGGATATGAAATAAAATATCGGATATAAGATTTTGGTCATATCGCACAGCCCTAATTGAGAGTCAACAGTAAGGTCATTAAAGTAACAGACCCCCATATCTTGCTGTCATACACGTGTGTAGTGACACAACTTCAGGGCTCATTGAATGGCAATTCCACCACAACTCGAGGGTTGGCGCTGTCACCCAATACTTTTTTTTGCAGATCTAAAGTCACAGTGACATCTGACGTCACGTCCAGTTTCTGGTCACCTGATCCCACCTCTTCTGCTTTCTACTTGGCTCCACCACCATCTTGAGTCAGTCATCTGGAAAGCCGTTACTATGATTTCAGTCAACTTGCTTTTGTTGTTTTTTCTTCAATTATACGGGGATCATCATCTGGCACCCCAAATCTTTTATACATTTTTGTGTTCTTTATTCAAAATGTATATATGCAAATGTCAATTTAAACAAAGGCGACAAAACAATACAAACAGTGCATGATGTATTAACATTTTAAATACAACTAGTATATACTAAAAAAACAAAAACCTTTGGCAAAATGCAAAATTTTGGCCTTTAGTAACGTCACGTGTCTTAGTCTGGTTTACTGATTTGCTGTTGTATTTATCCTTTCATTTCACCTGGGACGTTTATTTAAAGTTGAATAAAAAGTGTTAACTGCCTTATGTCGATGCTACTCACAATACGAACGAGCATGAGTTCAGCCGACATACGCCTAAATGACTGTCTGCTCAGTCGTCTGATAAGAAATGCACCTTGTACTCCATTATACAGCCGTTATCCCAGGTGTACAAGCGGTGATCCTTAGGATTGTAAGACAGCATGGCCAAAACGCCATTCGGCGACCTTAAATCAAAACTGGCGTTCAGGTGCTTCCCTTTCAGCAGATCGAACGCAAACGTGACTTTGAGGTCCTTTGTGTCCGTCACGTACAGCACTCCACATGCGATGAAAGCATTCCCGGCTTTGGATCTCGGGTAGGTCGTGTTCACGTGATGAGTGACTGAGAAGGTCTTCTCGTCCAGCTGGGCCACCATGACATTTTCATCGAGGCTGGAAGCGTAGATGATCCACAAGCCACTCTCATCAGCTGCCAGGTTGAAGTACGTCTTGGAATTGTGAAAGAGATAGTTGAGGTTGTTGTAGAATGCGTCCTCTATCTTAATTGTCTTAAAAGCACCCGTGTCGATGTCATATCTAAAGGTAAAACATGGAAAATACATCAATACAAATGTAAAAAAATGTTAAGACCATAGAAGTGACATTACCATCTACAGCACATGGCATTCATCTTTAAATGTCTAGAACTTTCCTTACCTCGTGGCTGGACTTGTCTGTTGGCTAACATCACCTTAACCAAGAGAGGTCTTGTCTCCCAGAAAACACAGGACAACAAACATTGTGAAACATTTTGCTTCCTGAAAACATTTTAGTGATTCTGATAGACATCTTCAAGCTGAACCCAAATCTAATTTCATCTCATAGGAATTTAACGGTTATCGAATTTAGTGTGTTTACTCACTTAATGATGCCGACATACTGCATTAGTTCAGTTGAAGCTAAAAGTGTCCAGGCCGTGCACTAACCTAAACTGTTGAGGTTCAGGGAGAGAGCAAAAGATACTAAAGACTTGATGCTGAGAGAAAATAAAAAGCTAAGATTGTTGTTAACCATTCAGGAGCTCAGTAGCACAAGATAACTGAAGCTTAATAATTATTTTGCATGTTGTAATGAGTGCTATGACAGTGCCAACGGACAGACACACGTAGACCACCACAGCTATTGGGCTCCACATGTTTGAAAACTGCTACGATATCTTTCTTTCATTTTAACTATTGCATCACTATATGACATAACAGCAAACAGAGTTTAGATAAGAATAGTGGTCTATGAATATACAATGTTTTAAAACTCAGCATCTATTTTGTTGTGGCATGTTTGCATTTCCAAGGAGACAGTCATGTTACCTTCGTTTCATTATTCATCTAGACGTGAAGTCAGAAAGTGGTTGTTGTGCAGCCTTGTGTTGCTTTTACTGGTGTCAGTTTGTTGATTCGGGTGTTTTGAGTACTGAAATCTGCACCTCCCGTGGCTCTTTGTTATCAGCTTTCGTAGCGAGTGGCCCTTTAGACGGAGAGCGATACACCATTTACTTCAAATGCATAATTTGCAGTTCATATTTTTATAATTATGGCTGTTGAATCTTTCAAGCCTATGTCAAATCCTACATTGTCATCATAACACTGAACAACAGAGAGCACACACCGCACCGGCGACAACACATTGTTGCTGTTGTGTAACCTGATGTTACAGAAAGGTTTATCCTTTGTGTCAGGCTATGTTAAATTTTTAAACGTGCATCGTGCTCTCTGCACATGTAACACACACTTATATGTCTAATAAAGTTTTTTAGGAGACTTCGACTTTTCATCATAATCAGAAGCTGGCTGTCTGTCAACCCAGATTAGATTAGATTACATACAGTGGGTACGGAAAGTATTCAGACCCCCTTCAATTTTTAACTCTTTGTCATATTGCAGCCATTCGCTAAAATCATTTAAATTAATTTTTTTCCTCGTTAATGTACACACAGCACCCCATATTGACAGACAAAAAAAAAGAATTTTTGAAATTGTTGCAGATTTATTAAAAAAGAAAAACTGAAATATCACATGGTCCTAAGTATTCAGACCCTTTGCTCAGTATTTAGTAGAAGCACCCTTTTGAGCTAATACAGCCATGAGTCTTCTTGGGAAAAATGCAACAAGTTTTTCACACCTGGATTTGGGGATCCTCTGCCATTCCTCCTTGCAGATCCTCTCCAGTTCTGTCAGGTTGGATGGTAAACGTTGGTAGACAGCCATTTTTAGGTCTCTCCAGAGATGCTCCATTGGGTTTAAGTCAGGCCTCTGGCTGGGCCATTCAAGAACAGTCACAGAGTTGTTGTGAAGCCACTCCTTCGTTATTTTAGCTGTGTGCTTAGGGTCATTGTCTTGTTGTAAGGTAAACCTGCGGCCCAGTCGGAGGTTCTTAGCACTCTGGAGAAGGTTTTTGTCCAGGATGTCCCTGTACTTGGCCGCATTCATCTTTCCCTCGATTGCAAGCAGTCGTCCTGTCCCTGCAGCTGAAAAACACCCCCACAGCATGATGCTGCCACCGCCATGCTTCACTGTGGAGACTGTATTGGACAAGTGATGAGCAGTGCCTGGTTGTCTCCACACACTGAGGAGAGGCAAGACACATGACAGCCCGCATGGAGTTTGCTAAAAGACACATGAAGGACTCTGAGATGGTGAGAAATAAGATTCGCTGGTCTGATGAGACCAAGATAGAACTTTTTGGCCTTAATTCTAAGCGGTATGTGTGGAGACAACCAGGCACTGCTCATCACTTGTCCAATACAGTCTCCACAGTGAAGCATGGCGGTGGCAGCATCATGCTGTGGGGGTGTTTTTCAACTGCAGGAACAGGACGACTGGTTGCAATCGAGGGAAAGATGAATGCGGCCAAGTACAGGGATATCCTGGAAAAAAACCTTCTCCAGAGTGCTAAGGACCTCAGACTGGACCAAAGGTTTACCTTCCAACAAGACAATGACCCTAAGCACACATCTAAAATAACGAAGGAGTGGCTTCACAACAACTCTGTGACTGTTCTTGAATGGCCCAGCCAGAGGCCTGACTTAA
The DNA here is from genome assembly GCF_016835505.1 of Polypterus senegalus. NCBI lineage: Eukaryota > Metazoa > Chordata > Cladistia > Polypteriformes > Polypteridae > Polypterus > Polypterus senegalus. The sequence continues at coordinate 151,425,142 of NC_053165.1, read as the reverse complement.
ACCCAATTGAGCATCTCTGGAGAGACCTACAAATGGCTATCTACCAACGTTTACCATCCAACCTGACAGAACTGGAGAGGATCTGCAAGGAGGAGTGGCAGAGGATCCCCAAATCCAGGTGTGAAAAACTTGTTGCATCTTTCCCAAGAAGACTCATGGCTGTATGAGCTCAAAAGGGGGCTTCTACTAAATACTGAGCAAAGGGTCTGAATACTTAGGACCAGGTGATATTTCAGTTTTTCTTTTTTAATAAATCTGCAACAATTTCAAAAATTCTTTTTTTTGTCTGTCAATATGGGGTGCTGTGTGTACATTAATGAGGAAAAAAATTAAATGATTTTAACAAATGGCTGCAATATAACAAAGAGTGAAAAATTGAAGGGGGTCTGAATACTTTCCGTGTCCACTGTATATACGAGGTGAAACACAAAAATAACCGGATTGGTAAAAAAAAAAAAAAATTATTGCTGAGTTACAGCATTCTAAACATTGTCGCCTTCTCTATACTCCCCATCCCGATCTCACTCCTTACGTCTCTTCCATTCCTGGAAGTCTTCTTACTTGAGGCTCTTCAACAGGCTTACCATTTCTGTCTTCACTTCATCGATTGAAGTAAAATGTATTCCCTTCAGGTCACTTTTGATTTTCGGGAACAAGTAAAAAATCACAGGGCGCTAAATCGGGCGAATAGAGAGGATGATCGAGGATAGGAATGTATTTGTCAATCAAAAGCTGCTTTACGGAAAAAGCATTGCGCGCGGATGCGTTGTCTTCACTCACTGTTTGCTTTTTTCACCCGACGTTGTCACAGCAACTTGTGTAGCGATTGTTGTGCAAATACTGACGGGGCTCTTCACAGGATATACCAAGCCGGTCAGCAGTTTGAGAGGGCGTGTAGGAGGTGATATAGTTCTTTGATTCATGTCCAGCCGACCTCCAGATGGTTTTCCAGGAAAGCCCCAAGCCTAGTCTGGTTATTTTTGTGTCTCACCTCATATAACAGAATGAATTATTAAACAGAAGGAAAAGGACTGAATGTAATTCAAGGATTAACTAAATGACTGTTAAAGCTGAAAGCTCAAGAGGCCTCTGTCTCATCTTTTAGAAGTGACCAACGTAATTTTCCAAGGTTAGAATGAGGTAAATGAGTAGCGAACACCCCTCCAGAAAGCGGGGATGAATTGATGGGGAAGACCATGTACCCCTCTTATAAAGCGTTTCTAAGATCAATATGACAATCTTCCAGACACCCCTCTTAAAAAAGTGGCATTCCGAGTAATGGGAGAGTCGACAGGAGTCAGAAATTACTGGTGGCGTTAGTTGATTGGAGGAAGTGATAAGGTTCTGCCTTTTATCAGATGACATGATGCGTTAGCTGAGGTAATGGGAATTAGAGAAAAGTATAAAAATGGATGAGTTGTTTAATTGATTGTATCAATCCATGGACGGAGACATTTGTGCATATCTCTGAGCAAATAAAGAAATGTTCAGCATTCTCCTCTGGGCTCCGTGACTTGCTTCTTTCAGGATGGAGGAAATCTTTTTCCACGACAGGTTCTGCCTTCATGAGGCGTTGGGTTGGTTTACAAATGTGACACTCAGTGAGCCATCTTAATTGTTTGCACCCATTTTTCACTTTATGGTCATCTCCAGATGTATAGATTGTACATCGTCTGGCTTCAGTGACACCAAGAACTACCAGAACACACGGCTGGTGGCTCAAGTAAGTGTCTGTGCATGGTAGGAAGTGGGCCAGGTGGCTTTTATTTTCTTTCTTTACATGTCTTTATTTATATATTAAATGACTGGCAGATGCCTGTGGAATTATTGCATGAAAACGCTTCCATAACGGGACTAAACGGCTTTTAATCTTCTGTGAATGTCATGCTTTTCAATCGAAGTGAAATGCAGTTTATTTTGTGCTTGTTTTCCCCTGCCATTCTTTGCACAAATCATTTTGCCCATCACGACTTGCCACCAATGGGCACACATCAAATAGACCCCCATGTTAAACAATCCGCATACGATCTTCTCAGTCACACGGCTTCACTCTGCACCGCCCCGATGGGTTCAGTAAGCACTTACTTTGCAATTTTATATGAGCCGGCAACGTGATAGTACAGAGATCCATTGTGGACGACGTGGCCACAGCCTTGAAAGAAAGCTTTCTGTAGATCAATTACTTTAAAACTGCCATTTTGGAACGAAAGCAGGTTTGGATATTCTTTCAGTGTTCGACCTAAGAAATTGTGAGGTAAAAAAATGAATAAAGTAAAAACAGCTAAGCGACCAGCCACACAGTCAGACACATTTTATGAGGGACGTTCAAAAAGTTTCCGCACTTTTATATTTTCGTTGGAAACGGTGAAGCTGGGAGGAGCAGTAATTGGGCATTAAAAAGTTGCTGGGACACTGGGAAAATTGCATCACAAAGGATGGCGACTATACACTGTGTGCACAATTATTAGGCAAGTTGTATTTTTGAGGATTAATTTTAATATGGAACAAACACAGTGCTATCAGTCAATCCAAAATGTTAATAAACCTGAAACCTGAATGTTTCACAACGGAAATGTGAGTGTGAACATCATCAGGGGAATACATATGTGCGCACAATTAGGCAACTATTAGTGTGCAGATTTATTATGCAACTAAAGGAAAAATGAAAATTTTCCCATCTCACTTGTTTATTTTCTGACATTTCAAAAAAAATAAATCAATCAATCAATGACCAATATAGCCACCCTTCTTTCCAATAACAGTCATAAGCCTTTCCATTCATGGAGTCTGTCAGTTTCTTGATCTGTTGACGATCAGCTTTTTGTGGAGCAGTGACTACAGCCTCCCAGACACTCTTCAGAGAGGTGTATTGTTTTTCTCCCCCGTAAATCTAGCGTTTAAGAAGTGCCCACAAGTTCTCGATAGGGTTTAGGTCAGATGAGGAAGGGGCCATGTCATTATTCCGTCATCTTTAAGGCCTTTACTGGCTGGCCACGCAGTGGAGAACTTCGATGCAAGTGATGGAGCATTGGCCTGCATAAAAATCATGGTCTTCTTCCTGTATCACTGTTTGAAGAAAGTGTCTTCGAAAAACTGGCAGTAGGTTTGGGAGTTGATTTTGAGTTCATCTTCAATGCAAAATGGTCCAACTAGCTCATCTTTAAAAATACCAGCTCATACCAGTACCCCACCTCCACGTTGGAGTGGAGCTCTGTGCCCATTACTGATCCACAGGTCCATCCATCTGGTCCATCAAGAGTCACTCTCATCTCATCGGTCCATAAAACCTTTGAAAAAATCTGTCTTCAGATATTTCTTGGCCCAGTTTTGACGTTTCAACTTATGTTTCTTGTTCAGTGGTGGTTGGGTTTCAGCCCTCCTTACCTTGGCCATGTCTTTGAGCACTGAACACCTTGTACTTCTGGGCACTCCAGGTAGGTTGCAGCTCTGGAATATGAAAGTACTGGAGGATAATGGGTTCCTGGTAGCTTCACGTTTGATTCTTCTCAAATCTTTGGCAGCTAATTTGCATCTTTTGTTCTCAACACGTTTCTTGCGACCCTGTTGACTATTTGCAACAAAATGTTTGATGGTTCTGTGATCACACACCAATATCTTAGCAATTCCAAAAGTGCTGCATCCCTCTGAAAGACTTTTTACAATTTTTGACTTTTCAGAGTCAGTTAAATCTCTTTTTTGGCCCGTTTTGCCCGAGGAAAACTAGCTGCCTAATAATTCTGCACACCTTGATATAGGGTGTTGATCTCCTTAGGCCACACCCTCCCTCATTACACAAATACACATCACCTGACGTGCTTAAATCCAATAAGCATTCAAGTTAATACAGCTTGGAGTTGGAATATACGCATAAAAAATGATGATATGGTCAAAATACTCACTTGCCTAATAATTGTGCACACAGTGTATATAGAGAAGTGATGTCATTTGTTTTTGAAATTCTTAATAAATAGAATAAAAAAAATGCAGAAACTTTTTGAACGTCCCTCGTATTTAGCAATCCAAAAAAAAGTTAAACATAGAAAAAAAAAAAAAATGAATCAAATACCTGAAAAGTGTTCTGCAACCCAAATCGTTTCATCATCCCGTAACGTGTCCTGCATCCACGTCCCAAAAGTGTTTCCTGCTTTGGTGACATTCACCGGACTGCTCACAGCTTTAACGATGCATTCTGTTCAAAGCAAAATGGTGGCTCAGGTCTCGTTCAAAGTACGCAGATGAAGATGCTGAAGCGTTTAAAATGCTAATATGTGGAGTACCTGCTTTTTTCAGGGCCGCCTGCTTTGTTTTCTCAGCTGTTTTACCCGACAGCGTATCGTCGTTTGGCACTGCGTGAGTCAAGCCTGTTCCATAAAGCACACAACAGACAGGACTTGCATTAGAGTAGAGTGGAGGTCCGCCATTAGCTGTGTGCCCCCCTGAACAAATATTTGTAGATATTCCTAACAGCCCTGTTTTCCCTTTGTAGCAGCACTACAGATTAATGGACTCCATTTCCCAGCTGCCCAGAGGGTATTACCCTGATTGGGCATCTGCAACGGGTGCAGGCGCTGCTGGGGACAAGAAGGGCCAGCAGGAAGTTTAAAAGGGAGCCGGCTAAGCAGCAAAGACCCCGTCGGCTGTGTTTGTCTCATCGGTGGAGCGTCGTTTACACCCTGGATCGTGAACCGGTAAGGATGTATGGACGGTCCCGTGCCTGCCTCTCGTGTGAGGAGTGTTGGATTGGTCATCGTGCTTCATCAGAGGGAGCGCCCCCCCAAAACCTCATCACCCCTCGCTGCATCAGGACTACCCGTAGGACTGTTTATTACATTCCTTACAGAAAGCTGTTCCCAGGATCCTCATCTTTTACTCCATACCACGTCTTCCGTTACTGCTGCATTGGGTCTGTGTTAAGAGCTTGGTCGTGAGTAGGGAATCCACTGGGAGCCCGGGATTCCCAGGAATGAAACTGCTGTAATTCCCGGGTGAATGGGAACGGCCAAGCTCGCATATATAGTGTGTAAAAATCGATCAAGAGTTATACTTGAAAATAATTAAGTGGCACGGTGTTTTTGGCCCACTGTGTAGTGTGTTGCTGATTAATTCAGTCAGCAAGAGACCAGCAGCAGTCAGTCTCCCGGCTCCCACTAAGACTAAGCACAGAATGATGACAAGAAACTGGATGCAACAGTAAAAGCTGAAATGGCGGTGTTTCACAGCAACGGCAAGCGCGGGTGTTGTTCAGAACAAGTGTATCAGTATCTGATGACTGTGCTGCCTACTTCAGTGGGGGTACAGCGTGCTTTCTCAGCAGCTGGCATACTCTGCACGAAGTGCACTCTGACCTGGACAACCACACCTGCTACCTCCTGTCAAATTTGGTGGAGGTTCCATCACGCTGTGGGGCTGTGTGGCGAGTTCAGGGACTGGGGCCCTTGTTAAAGTCGAGGGTCGGATGAATTCAACCCAATATCAACAAATTCTTCAGAATAATGTCCAAGCATCAGTCGCAAAGTTGAAGTTACGCAGGGGTTGGATATTCCAACAAGACAAGGACCCAAAACACAGTTTGAAATCTACAAAGGCATTCATGCAGATGGAGAAGTCCAATGTTCTGGAATGGCCGTCACAGTCCCCTGACTTGAATATCATTGAAAATCTATGGGATGATTTGAAGCAGGCTGTTCATGCAAGTGAACTGAACTGGAGAGATTTTGTATGAAGAATGGTCAGAAATACCTCCATCCAGAATCCAGACACTCATCAACGGCTATAGGAGGACAGCGTCCAGAGGCTGTTAGATTAGCAAAAGGAGGCTCAGCTAAGTATTGATGTCATATCTCTGTTGGGGTGCCCACATTTATGCACCTGTCTGATTTTGTTATGATGCATATTGCATATTATCTGTTAATCCAATAAACTTAATGTCACAGCTGAAATCCTACTGTCTCCATAAGGCATGTCAGATATTAAAAGGAAGTTGCTACTTGGAAAGCTCAGCCAATGACAAACAAAAATCCAACAAATTAAGAGGGGCTCTCAAACTTTTTCATATGACTGTTGTCACAGACGGCTAGGGTTCTTACCCGGCCGGGACGCCTAGAAGGTCCGGAAGGTGGCAGTAAAAGCTTCCAGGTCAGGAGGACACAACCGTCCTGGAGCAGGAGAGGACCACGGGAGAGGAGGAGAGACTTTCCAACTCGTTGGGACCCGTGGCCACCGCCAGGGGGCATCTTAAGCCTCCTAGAACCTGAGAGAACATTACTTCCGCCACACTTGTTAAGATGGCGGAGGAACCTGCCAGGGACGCCCGGAGTGCTTCCGTCATCAGCCACCTGGAGCACATCCGGGCAGGAATAAAAGGCGCCGCCTCCCAGCAATCTGGGAGCTAGAGTCGGGAGAGGGAGCAGGGCCAAGCTCCCAGGAGGAGATTGGCGGCCAAGGACTGAGAGAAAGAAAGATTATTGGGTGATTATTGCTTTATGCATTGTGTGGTGTTTTGGGACTGTGTTTATTTAATGAATAATAAACCTGTGACTTTTATAAAGATGTGGTCTCCGACTGGTGGTGTCCGGGCAAGTCTCACACTGTATATACGAACAATCATGGCAAGCCCTCATCATTTTGTACCATTCGCGTTCCCGTTATACAATAAATCAGTTTCTTATCACGTTCTCACAGTACAGTACAAGTTACTTTGTATTAAATAATAATGTTGATGGCTAGATGGGGTATTTAGTTCTGCTGTTTCTCTCCTTTCATGCTATTCTACTGACAGTGAGTTTACATTAGTATCGGCCATTTTGTATAGAATGTGATTTGCCATTTGCTCTAATGGGTGTGCTTTCAAAAATGTTATGTTTAAGAAAATTGAACAGCAATTAGTCACAGACCGTCCGGCACTAACACACGTCAGTCGACGCCATTTTCACATCACTTGTTGAGCCGCACTGAGCTCCATTGTGAAGTGCGTAATGTGTAATGTCGTCTACCAACACGTGTAACTGCATTCTAATTACCGCTGTCACTTTTGAATTTGAGTCATTTTTACAAAAATATTTACTAATGAAAATGTAATAACTGACATTTAAAAAACTGTCATATTGGTCGCCGAACACACTTGAATGTTACACCATGCCGACGTTGTCTAACGGGTTCATTTTTGTGTTCTTGCAACACTGTTTCCTCAGACACAACTCTTTCTCCCCACGTACCCGCATTATTCTTCTGTCCTCTGACCCTGTGACGTCTTGCTCCTGGAGGCCCAGGTGGTCCAACTGGTCCTGGGGGCCCGGGAGGTCCTGGTGGTCCAGGCAGTCCTGCGGGGCCTTGAGAACCTTAAATAAGAAAAAAGAAACACGACAACAAAGTTTAGGAAACGCGAAACTGGATAATGTCATGGACTCGGAGTATTAATGTTCTGAAAGTGTTAGGTAATGTATCAATCAACGCTTTCTGGATAAAAATGTCAAATTGATTTCACTTTCAGACAGTCTGATAGTCATTCACCAGGTTGGAGAGCGTAAGAAGGACCCCTCCAAACGTGGGAAACCCGGAAAATGTACTTCTTATCTATCCTGGGGGAGGACGAGTTATTAAAAACCATGGTGGAAACCTGCAGCGATCTGCGGTACATGCATCAGCCACCTCACAGAGCACTCCGCGACGCCAAAGGCCTCCAAAGAGCACGACGAAACCATCAATTGAATGGAGGTCTTCTACCTAAGCAAAGATCTGTGCAATCGAAGGAAGTCTGCTGGCGAGGCAAATTCAAAAGAGAATCAAAGAAGCCAACCCTTCTCAAAATCCTCTGGCAACGAGACTTCAGTGGATTCTACTGTATCTGTTCATCTAAAGCCTGGTTTATATTTACCTCGTGAAGCCCACATGCAGATCGTACCTCAAAGAGCGTGCCTGGTGAGAAAACACGAAAACGCATTTTACATGTTGTGGCCTGTTCGATCAACATGTTGATAGTCTCCTAGTCAGTAGGTGGCAGTGTTTGGTAATTGTCACATAGTCGTGTGAGACTCGACTGGCAGAAGAAGAGCTCTGCCTGCTATTACAGACTTTAAGAAGATGAATAGATGGGATTAATACAGTATCTATCTATCTATCTAAGGGGAAATTCACATAATCCAGCAGCGAATAGGAGAGAAGGTGAAGCGGTGACCAAAAACGATGGGCGCGCAAAATATTCTCGTGAGTGGCGGCCTTACAGACCTCTTTAAACAGAAGAAATGTACTTCTCATCTGTCCTGGGGAGGACGAGTTACTAAAAAACAAGTGAGTGGAAACGAGCGGCGATTTGCGCCCCACACGTCAACCACCTCACAGAGCACTCCAGCACTGTCTTCCTCGGCCTTTTGATGACCTGTTGTGATCTATTCAGTACTTCGTTCGTCATTCTACAACCCACCCTTGAAATTCACTATTCTGGAAACACGGGTGCCGTACCACAGACTTAGAAAAATTTCCATGCGTAGAATGCGGCGAAAACAGCATGTGAGCCGGGTGTGTTTGTGTGCGTCTCCGAATCTGACGTTATTTTCAACCAGCCTGTAGCCATCGACTTGAAGTGTGTCACTGTGATCTGTGAATTCTGATTCCAAACACGTTATGTTATGAAGCCATAAACCTAAAACCATGAAAATCACACGTGAAAGATGACATTAGTGCTGATGTGCCCTGATCAATATATGGCCAGGCTCGCGGTCTGGAGAAACCAGGAGTGAGCAGGGCAGGTGCCAAAGGTGCTGTGTTGGTGTGAGAGGAGCACCGCTCAGGTGGCAGTTGCTCGTATCTGGAAAGGTTCATAAAAAAAACAAAACTCAAGTGTATAACATGAGGAGAAATCATCTAGAAACTACAAGACGGCCATTTCGGGTTGGACGGCCATTCGTCAGCATTCCCCACTGAAGAACTGGATGACTGTACTGCTCCATTGGCTTCTCTTCAGCCTGGATATCTATGTATAAACGCTTCCACTACACTGTATATTGGGAGTAAAAGCTACATTATAAAGCAAGTTTTATATATATATATATATATATATATATATATATATATATATATATATATATATATATATATATATATATATAGTGGCAGGTGGCAGACGACCAGGGATCTTGCCCCACCGGGACGAACTGGAAGAGGGAGGCACTATCTTTCCATGGGCACAAGAGAGCAGCCCTCCTGGGTGGCATCGGGGCCACAATTGTGGAACACCAGAGCTCATGCCTTTAGGGCTCCGTGGCCACCGCCAGGGGGAGTGGAACGACTTAACGAGCCCGTTTGGGTTGTGATGCAGCCTAATTAGGCTAATTACCACCTGAAGAACGTCCGGGTGGGCTATAAAAGGAGCCTGCAGCCACCACTCAAGGAGCCGGACTCAGGTGGAAGAGGACGGAGTGGCGAGAAGTGGAGTAGAGGTGGCAGAAGAAGAGTAGAGAAAAGGACTGGGTTTGTGGTTTGTGCACGACATTGTGTGTGTGGTGTATAATAAACAGTGCGTGTTTTTGTACATCGGGAGTCCATGTCTGTCTGTGGTCTGTGCCGAGGCTGATCTCTTACAATATATATATATATATATATATATATATAGTGAGTAGTGAGAGGTCGCCCGAACACCATCAGACCAACACCAGCAGGGTCTTAAAACACACGTTTATTTTCACCCAAAGTCCCAGCACAGTCCCGCACATCAAACATTGCTCCAGCACCAAACACCCCTCCACACGGACCTCTCAAATGTCCGTGGGCCACCTGTCTTCTTCCTGTCGCTGGAGCTTCGTCCACCTCCAGCTCCCGACTCTTGCTTACCGACTGTAGGAAGGTGGCCCCCCTTTATAGTCACCCGGACATGCTCCAGATGCTCGCTGACGTTCTTCTGGCTACACTTCCTGGTGTGGCGGAAGTGCCACATGAGCACCCGGAAGTGTAGATCTCCCGGGCTTTATGACGCTTGGGGCGCCTCTTGGCGGTAGCCACGGGCCCCCATGGTTTTGAGCCTCCCTGCTACTTCCCCGTGGTCCCCTTGCTATCCAGGGCAGGTGTCCCGGGGGACGTATAGATCTCCTTCCAGGCGTCCCGGCAGGGCCTGGCTCCCAACCCCTGCCACAATATATATATATATATATATATATATATATATATATATATATATATATATATATATATATACACATACAGTGGAACCTTGGGTCACGAATGTCTCGGTCCACGTACAAATCGGGTTACGACCAAAAACTTTTGCATCTGTTCACAACCACACACTCAGGTGACGGACAAGCCAGTTTCCCTTCCGGTTTGTACGCGCCGATGATTTCCGCACGTGTTCAGTCTCTCCCTGTGCAGTACTTTGTTCTCGGTCAGACGTGTATATAATATATATATATATGTCACTTTTGATATCGTCTGATTATTTCCGACGTGGTTACAGAAGGTCCTGTAATTAATAAATAACACAATCCCAGGGAGCAGCGCCCCTGCTGGTCGTGTCAAGTATAAGCTGAACTTTAATCCGCACTTGTGATGATCCAAATCGTGTATCAAAGCAGCAGCTAACCAACACAGTGGGGTTGTGGGTTAGAACCAAATTGACGAAACCACAATTCAAACACCCCAGAGGAACCCAAAAGCTCTTCTCTGATCTACTAGGGTCATAAATATGCCTTTGCCACCTTGCCTTTTGAACGTTCTGATTTTTAAGATACAAGTGTAGCTCAGGGTGGCACGGTGGCGCAGTAGTAGTAGCGCTGCTGTCGTGCCGTAAGGAGACCAGGGTGGGTGATCCCAGGACACGTTCAGTTTCTCCCCCGTGTATGAATGGCTTTCCTCCTGGTCCTCCAGTTCCCTCCCACAGTCCAAAGACAAGCAGGTCAGGTGGGTTGGCCCACGTGTGATGGACTGGCACCCTGTTCTTGTTCTTGCCTTGTGCCCTATGCTAGCTGGGATGGGCTCCAGAAGACCCCTGTTCAAGACGCAAGTGAGCTAGAAAATGGCTGAATGAAAGTGTGGCTCAAACATTTGAACAACCTGGGGGAGAACAGGCCGTTCAGCCCAACAAAATTCGCCGGTCTTGTCAACTTAAATCCCCCAAAACAACATCAAGCCGAGTTTTTTAAAGTATCTGAGAACAACAAATTTCACAAATGAATCATCACCATTTGTACGAGATATTAGCAGATTTACTCTCCACTGCCCGGGCATTCATTCCTAATTCTCCGAATGATAAGCCTGTCCCTCCATCCCCTGGGCACCTCTCGGCCCCTTTCCTCCACTCCTATACCTGCATCTTCTCAGACCACCATCAACTTCTGGTTCCATTTCACTTTGACGTTACCTGCCCCTTTCCATAACGTGCAGCAGGCAGAGTGGAATATAATATATATTTGTAAATGCCCTGCCCCAACACTTATATTTTAGGATCATCCTCCTCCTCCTCATCATCGTCGTCGTCTTCGTAATAAGCATCTTGTTTTTCTACCACATACCTTCAAGAAAGACTTCATTTAAAAACTCTCCTTTCTCAGCGCTGACGCCCGGTTCTCCTTTCAATCCCGGCTCACCACGAGGTCCTGGAAATCCAATTTCGCCGGGATCCCCTTTCTCTCCCATCTCTCCAGGTTCTCCCTTTTCACCTGGAAGGCCTAAATTTTAAATTAATACGTTAAAAAGTGTAGGGAGACTGGAAATAAATGAATGAGCATTTGCATACATTTATACGAGCGTAATTCACAAAGCAAAAACAATTTCACAATTACACAATTACACGGTAAACGTAACGCATAGAAGCCGACGCAATACAACGCGTTCGTGATGGCTTATGGGTAATGCGAACGCTCAAAGTGCAGCGCGCTGAAGCCAAAGTCAAATGAAGATGGACGCCCCGGTGCGGGGTTGAACCCCGTTTGAGTTTTCTTGGGGCAGGTGGAGTGAAACCTGCTGAAATTCACCTCCGCGTGGCAAGCAAACTCAATGCAGACTCGCTTCACGTAAGGCTCCTCATGAGCATCTCCACCTGAAATTCTGACTCCCTCGTTGTGTTTAACAAGCTTTTGAAGACCCTCTTATTTGACGAGTTTCTGTCTGACTGATGTTTGCTGTTAGCTTTTTGTAACCTCGGACGTTTAAGTCACTTCTGTTAAGCTCTGAACATTTCACTTGAGTTTTTATGTTCTCTTGTCCTGTAACACTTCTCCCCAAACAGACTCTCTCAGACTTGATTTAGTTGACCTCCTTTGTAAGTTGCTTTGGATGAAAGTCTCTGCTAAGCAAATAAATGTAAATGTGGCCACAAGGATGAAGAAGGATGTGAGGGCCGGCATCCCCTTCGGTCATGATGCGCTTACAACAACGGGGGCCAAGAAGACAGAAAAAGCTCTCAATAATAGCGTTACAGCGAAAAGAACGAGCCACCAGAACAAAGGATGTGTCTGGCAAAGAGGACTGTAATAAAAACAATGAGCACTAGGTGGCAGCAGGAGCACCTTGGAGTCGAGCAATCGAGATGAGAAAAGAACGTTTAGGTAAACCACGCAGAAGACGAAATGCCTGGCAGAAAACCTCATGACATCACCTGGAATGGTGCAGGCTGCATGGTGATAAGACAGCAAAGCCCCCGCTTCCTATCAGCTCAGGGAAGGAACAGGATTGGGTCTTCATTTGCTGTCCAACTGATAAAAAGGGTACAGTGCTATGAACACAGCGTCCTACCGAAGAGTCAATGCTTCTTATTTTGTCTTTTCAGTACATCCAGATGGCGTCGTAACTCATCTTCATCTGCCAAAGTGTTTCCAGACAAGTCTCCTCAGAAAGAAACAAAAAACTTCCAAAGCTGCGGTGACTTTGCTCCCTTCTCATATCCCCCAAACTTTTTTTTGAGTGGTTTGTATCTTGAGCCAAACACCTTTTTCATTCATTCATTCATTTCACTTCTCCTGATGAGTATCACAAAAACAACATGCTGAGCACACTGACCAGGCCCGCTCCCTCCATCTCTTCCTATGGGACCCCTAGATGGGAAACTCCCAGGTTTTGAGAAGTCCAATCGAGCGAAAGGGTCTTCTGTTAGTTACTCATCTCATTTTAAATACACATTCGATACACTCTCAAAACTATCTATCTATCTATCTATCTATCTATCTATCTATCTATCTATCTATCATATAGTGCCCTTCATCTATCTATCTATCAGTCACTTATATAGTGCCTTTCATTATCTATCTATCTATCTATCTATCTATCTATCTATCTATCTATCTATTACTTATATAGTGCCTTTCATTATCTATCTATCTATCTATCTATCTATCTATCTATCTATCTATCTATCTATCTATCAGTTATATAGTGCCTTTCATATCTATCTATCTATCTATCTATCAGTTATATAGTGCCTTTCATATCTATCTATCTATCTATCTATCTATCTATCTATCTATCTATCTATCTATCTATCTATCTATCTATCTATCTATCTATCTATCTATCTATCTATCAGTTATATAGTGCCTTTCATTATCTATCTATCTATCTATCAGTTATATAGTGCCTTTCATTATCTATCTATCTATCTATCTATTATACAGTGCCTTTCCTGTCTGTCTGTCACAGGTGAGTGGATCAGCCCAGAGTGTCTACAGCTTTTATTATTCTTTTTTTTTTTTTTCAGTTCTTTAAGCCCCCCCGCCCCACCTCAGACCCCATTCCTTGTTTTTCACTCATCGTGTTTGTTTCATTATTAATTCATTTTGCACATTTTGGCCTCCTTGACCGCACTCTGATCAAGTCAGATGTTATTATTTCTCACACACATTGTGATATACAGTACTGCATTTGGTGTTTCTCAACTAAAGAATGTTTTCATTTACATCTTGAACAATAATAATTCAGAGAGTTAAGCTGATTGTTAAACTGCACATGAAGGTAAAGAAAATAAAAAAATGTGATGCACACAATCAATAAAATAGACACTTATAGCTAAGGAACATTTTTTGCAGTTTAAACTAACTTTCTCAAATATAATATTTATACACTAAATAGCAACAAAGGATTTTAATTTTAATCTGACCCATGTGTGTCGTGTCTTAAAGTGTTTTCATGAGATCCCGCTTACCTCGTTTTCCACGCTTCCCAACCTCTCCTGGCTCGCCCTTTTGTCCGGGCAGTCCTATTGATCCATTCTGGCCCGGCAGTCCATCAGCACCAGGAAGACCTCGACAAGACAGCACATCGGGTGTTACAGACGGAGGTCATGCAGTGGCGCTTTTACCAGAGAGCTTAACAGACACTGAAAACGGAACTCTAATTCAATGTTTTTCTTTTTTGTTGTTCTGTGCGATTTAGTTTTGACATGTGGATCAATGACAATATGAGGTAATGTTCCTTCTCTGGGCTATGACTCTTTTTCTTTTTCTTTCTATTCTTTTTCATGTAGTGTTTATTACAATGTAATTATGCATTGTGTATTCAAGCTTAGGTTCCTGTTTTGTAGCAAGAGCCCTGAAGAGGCGGGGCCACCATGACAGCACTATGAAGGCCCCGCCCACTACCTTTATAGTCCAGTGAAGGACACGCCTCCTCTCCGGGCTTCACTGAGTGTTGAGGACGTCACATCAAGCCTCCTGTAAGTTTAGTTTTGAGTTTTGGTTCCTGATTTATTTGCTGCCGTTTACTTTGTTTTTTTGGTTTTATTGTATTATATGTTATTTTGCTTTTTTATTTTTGTGGATTGTTTCTAAGGAATGTAAAACACATCTGTCAGTCAGTCAGTCATTATCCAATCCGCTATATCCTGACACAGGGTCACGGGGGTCTGCTGAAGCCAATCCCAGCCAACACAGGGCATAAGGCAGAAAAAAAACCACAGGCAGGGCGTCAGCCCAACACAGGGCACAGACACCCACACACCCACTAGGGACAATTTAGGATTGCCAATCCACCTAACCTGCATGTCTTTGGACTGTGGGAGGAAACCCACGCAGGCACGGGGAGAACATGCAAACTCCACAGGGAGGACCTGGGAAGTGAACCCGGGTCTCCTAACTGCAAGGCAGCAGCACTACCACTGTACCACCGTGCCACCCCAGTCATTATCCAACCTGCTATGTCCTAACACAGGGTCACGGGGGTCTGCTGGAGCCAATCCCAGCCAGCACAGGGCACAAGGCAGGAACAAATCCTGGGCAGGGTGCCAGCCCACCGCAGGGCACAGACACCCACACACCCACTAGGGACAATTTAGAACCGCCAGTGCACCTAACTAGCATGTCTTTGGACTGTGGGAGGAAACCCACGCAGACACGGGGAGAACATGCAAACTGCACGCAGGGAGGACCCGGGAAGCAAACCAAGGTCTCCATACTGCGAGGCCGCAGAGCTACCCACTGTGCCACCGTGCCACCCATAAAATACATCTTGTATTCTTAAAAATACCTCATATGTGTTATGAAGAATAATGCCCAGCATAAAGATTATTATTATTTTTTAATTGGTGTCTAACCAAGGAATGCTCAGTGTAAAGGTCTATTCAGATGGGATTAGCTCTACACCAGGTCATGGGCTGACGTAAGACCCCTGTCATTTTTAAATGAATTTTTATACAAAGTCAGTGATTTACCGGCCGTGCTTTCCTCTGGACCAGCATTTCTCCGTTCCTTTTAGTTAAAGTTTGCGTACCGTCAGCGCAGAGCACATTAGCCCCCCTTTATTTATAAGAACAATGTGCCCGCTTGCACCTCCAAGGGGGTCAGCCCCCTGCCAACTCACTTTTCTATACAAACTGAGTATACCAGTGGGCCAGCGGACCTCCAAGGGGTGATAATCCACCCCCTCCAGTTATTCAGCGTGCACATCAAGAAGTACACCGATTGCTGTTTGTTCCACTTCGGGCGCTAAAGTTAAGCGATGATAACTGAAGGATCTTTGTAACGTTAGTCCCATTCGAGTCGCGTGTCGATTTACGCGGGACTAGTTTAACGTGGGACTTTATAAAGAAGGTAAAGGTCGGCGTAAATTTTACCGAGATGTGAATGCACAGTCCATGAAAAGTTACTGACTTGAACGATTCAGATGGCCACTAAAATGACTTTGTGGTGTACAAAACTAATCCCATCCGAAAACGGGACATTAGATAGAAAGATACACTCACCTAAAGGATAATTAGGACCACCATACTAATACGGTGTTTGACCCCCTTTCGCCTTCAGAACTGCCTTCATTCTACGTGGCATTGATTCAACAAGGTGCTGAAAGCATTCTTTACAAATGTTGGCCCATATTGATAGGATAGCATCTTGCAGTTGATGGAGATTTGTGGGATGCACATCCAGGGCACGAAGCTCCTGTTCCACCACATAACAAAGATGCTCTATTGGGTTGAGATCTGGTGACTGTGGGGGCCATTTTAGTACAGTGAACTCATTGTCATGTTCAAGAAACCAATTTGAAATGATTCGAGCTTTGTGACATGGTGCATTATCCTGCTGGAAGTAGCCATCAGAGGATGGGTACATGGTGGTCATGAAGGGATGGACATGGTCAGAAACAATGCTCAGGTAGCCTGTGGCATTTAAACGATGCCCAATTGGCACTAAGGGGCCTAAACTGTGCCAAGAAAACATCCCCCACACCATTACACCACCACCACCAGCCTGCACAGTGGTAACAAGGCATGATGGATCCATGTTCTCATTCTGTTTACACCAAATTCTGACTCTACCATTTGAATGTCTCAACAGAAATCGAGACTCATCAGACCAGGCAACATTTTTCCAGTCTTTAACTGTCCAATTTTGGTGAGCTTGTGCAAATTGTAGCCTCTTTTTCCTATTTGTAGTGGAGATGAGTGGTACCCGGTGGGGTCTTCTGCTGTTGTAGCCCATCCGCCTCAAGGTTGTGCGTGTTGTGGCTTCACAAATGCTTTGCTGCATACCTCGGTTGTAACGAGTGGTTATTTCAGTCAAAGTTGCTCTTCTATCAGCTTGAATCAGTCGGCCCATTCATTCTCCTCTGACCTCTAGCATCAACAAGGCATTTTCGCCCACAGGACTGCCGCATACTGGATGTTTTTCCCTTTTCACACCATTCTTTGTAAACCCTAGAAATGGTTGTGTGTGAAAATCCCAGTAACTGAGCAGATTGTGAAATACTCAGACCGGCCCATCTGGCACCAACAACCATGCCACGCTCAAAATTGCTTAGATCACCTTTCTTTGCCATTCTGACATTCAGTTTGGAGTTCAGGAGATTGTCTTGACCAGGACCACACCCCCTAAATGCATTGAAGCAACTGCCATGTGATTGGTTGATTAGATAATTGCATTAATGAGAAATTGAACAGGTGTTCCTAATAATCCTTTAGGTGAGTGTAGAAGTTTATTTGACCCCGTGGGGGAAATGTGACATCGATGACTTAAGCAGATCAAGATGAGATTTCTGCTTGCGTAGCCATAGCTGTAATTCCCACATTGGAATTGTCTGGCCAGGCCAGCTAACCTGGGGGAATACGGGTGTCAGAGTGAGGGATAGGGTGGGACACCGTCCCCCCTCCAGGAGTGGGATGGGTTTGAGTCGTTGGGAATTCCATTATGTGGATGTGCATACCAGACAGGCGCACGTATTAGAAATTCAAATGCGTAACTTTAGGAGTACAACAAGCACACACACAGGGCCGGATTAAGACGAAATTGGGCCTGATGCTGCAGCGTAAAAAGTCCAATTGTTTCTCGCCATTGGTGCATTCGACACTCACCGTACCTGCGCACTCAGACTGACCAAGGAGCCTTAATCACCTGCGACACAACCAGCCAGCCTTTATTGAATACTAGCAGAATACCCGCGCTTCGCAGCGGAGAAGTAGTGTGTTAAAGAAGTTATGAAAAAGAAAAGGAAACATTTTAAAAATAACGTAACATTCTTTGCCTGAAAGAAAGTGAATGAAATAAGTATAATTGTAATAAACGAACAAAACAACAGCAGAAAAGCCGCGGATTAAATGAAGGAAATGGGTACTTGAACAGTAAACTAAGTGTAAAATACGTACACAATAAGTATAATAATCGTAACAAATGAACAATAAAACAGTGCAGAACCCTTGGATTAAATAAAAAGGTTGCCTCGTTGGCGAAGCAAACAAAAAACGACTTTCGTACATGTCGTTCGTTTATAAAACAGCGCAAAAGCTGTGAGAAAGCTGCTTCCTTGTTATAGACACCGCAGCGAAGGATGGCCTTATATGGGAAGCCAGTCAATTACGTGGGAGGCGTGCTGAGTTGCGCAGCAGCCTTACTTATGAATATGCTAAGTGTTGACTAAATAGAAGTTGAAAAGATATATTTTTTCAAATGTGATCGCGCAATTCAAAGTTTCTGCGTTAACCGCATATTTTTTCATTCGTCTCAAACCAAGGGGATGTGAGGCTAAAATGAATCGGGAAGCACACGTACATACTCAGTACATCCCTTGTCGGCAATCGAACTTCGGACGCCGCCGCTAGAAGCGAAGCCTCTACTATTACGCCACGGCGTGTGGTTTGTCTATTTGAGCGTAGCAGTGTAATTCGGTTTTTGTTCAGCACTCTTTGGAACTGTTGCTTTTTGTCTGCGCACTGCGAGCCGCTGAATATGGTTTTATATTTCACTCGCTCGTTTCTAATTGTTTCGCTGCCTTCTTAATTACACTCACCTAAAGGATTATTAGGAACACTTGTTCAATTTCTCATTAATGCAATTATCTAATCAACCAATCACATGGCAGTTGCTTCAATGCATTTAGCGGTGTGGTCCTGGTCAAGACAATCTCCTGAACTCCAAACTGAATGTCAGAATGGCAAAGAAAGGTGATCTAAGCAATTTTGAGCGTGGCATGGTTGTTGGTGCCAGACGGGCCGGTCTGAGTATTTCACAATCTGCTCAGTTACTGGGATTTTCACGCACAACCATTTCTAGGGTTTACAAAGAATGGTGTGAAAAGGGAAAAACATCCAGTATGCGGCAGTCCTGTGGGCGAAAATGACTTGTTGATGCTAGAGGTCAGAGGAGAATGAATGGGCCGACTGATTCAAGCTGATAGAAGAGCAACTTTGACTGAAATAACCATTCGTTACAACTGAGGTATGCAGCAAAGCATTTGTGAAGCCACAACACGCACAACCTTGAGGCGGAGGGGCTACAACAGCAGAAGACCCCACCGGGTACCACTCATCTCCACTACAAATAGGAAAAAGAGGCTACAATTTGCACGAGCTCACCAAAATTGGACAGTTGAAGACTGGAAAAATGTTGCCTGGTCTGATGAGTCTCGATTTCTGTTGAGACATTCAAATGGTAGTCAGAATTTGGCGTAAACAGAATGAGAACATGGATCCATCATGCCTTGTTACCACTGTACAGGCTGGTGGTGGTGGTGTAATGGTGTAAGGGATGTTTTCTTGGCACAGTTTAGGCCCCTTAGTGCCAATTGGGCATCGTTTAAATGCCACAGGCTACCTGAGCATTGTTTCTGACCATGTCCATCCCTTCATGACCACCATGTACCCATCCTCTGATGGCTACTTCCAGCAGGATAATGCACCATGTCACAAAGCTCGAATCATTTCAAATTGGTTTCTTGAACATGACAATGAGTTCACTGTACTAAAATGGCCCCCACAGTCACCAGATCTCAACCCAATAGAGCATCTTTGGGATGTGGTGGAACAGGAGCTTCGTGCCCTGGATGTGCATCCCACAAATCTCCCATCAACTGCAAGATGCTATCCTATCAATATGGGCCAACATTTCTAAAGAATGCTTTCAGCACCTTGTTGAATCAATGCCACGTAGAATGAAGGCAGTTCTGAAGGCGAAAGGGGGTCAGACACCGTATTAGTATGGTGGTCCTAATAATCCTTTAGGTGACTGTATATAATGTATGTTTTCTTCATCGGTTTTTGGAGTTATTCCTGGTTTTCTACGTAATGCGTGATTATGTGGGAGGCGTGATGATGTCACACGAAACTCCGCCCCTCCACGGCTTTCGAGCTCAACTCCATTACAGTATATGCAGAAAAATACCTTCCAGTTATGACCATTACGCGTAGAATTTCGAAATGAAACCTGCCCAACTTTTGTAAGGAAGCTGTAAGGAATGAGCCTGCCAAATATCAGCCTTCCACCTACATGGGAAGTTGGAGAATTAGTGATGAGTGAGGGAGTCAGTCAGTGAGTCAGTCAGTGAGGGCTTTGCCTTTTATTAGTATAGATGAATATTAATAACGACGTAGTATCGTAACAACTCGAGATTAACATCAAACTATGTAACATCAACATTCAATAGCAATTGTCTGAAGTGCACTTAATGCAGAAAACCTAACAATGAAATACACACAATTTCACAATTCTCTTACGAAACTTAAGAAAAAATGAATTTGCAGAGAGACGTTGGGTCAAAGTGACTCAGTTCAGGCTCTTGAGGGTAAAAATTTGTCCACAATTTAAATTTCATAATAGACCAGAATCCTGTCGAGGATTTTAAAAATTCTAAACAGCCATGCCGGGCCCGCGCGCCAGCTTTTAGTTTTACCTTTACAGATGACCATTTAAATAGCCATCTTACCGAACAATAATAAAGTGGCAAGAATCCCTAAGATACTGCATAAAAATGCAGCTAAATTACTAAGTAAACTGTTTAACGTAAAATTGATAGTGTTAACTTGAAATCTTCAGTTAGCAATAAACACAATGACGTTATAGTTACGTCACAGCACAAAGAACAATAGTAACTGTATAATAAGTAACGCTGTGTCTAGGCGTCCGAAAGTCGGACTCCGTATTTCATTCTAAGAATTATTTCGAGGTGAATATAGCACAGGAAAACTGTTCAGCTTCCGGAAAATTCTCGTCTGTTTTTATCTGCGGCTATTTCAGGAATGGGCCTAATGCTGCAGCATCAATAGCACCCACCTTAATCGGGCCCTGCACACACACATGTAATCTTACCAGGTGGTCCAGCGGGTCCTAAAAAGAAAGAAGAAAAAAAAAAAACCATTAAATTCATAAATATGAGTTTTATTTATCTATTTATTTATTTATTTTTAATCGTAGGTCATTTCATTGCCACAATTTGCTAATCACGGCCCTACAGAATTACCCGGGCCTGATAAAAGCAATGGCGCCCATCCACGTCAATAATCTGCATCTGAAGGGCTGAGGTTGCTAGTTTTATTACTTGCTACGGATTTTCGGGTTTTCAATGTGGCAACCCTAACCGTGTCGTGTAGAGCAAGGGGGTCTCCAACTCCAGTCCTGGAGGGCCGCAGTGGCTGCTGGTTTTCATTCAGACCCTTTTCTCTTAATTAGTGGCCCTTTTGAACGTCCTCTACATCTCCTGCGTTTTACACCTGCCACTAATTATCCTCATTTTTGCTAATTGGCAGTGGGTCTTACCGGCAGTTTAACAATTGCTGCGTGATTTTAAAAGAAAATTCCATTCTCTTTGCGTTTCTTTTTTTTAACTGGAATTTTAACCATCTCGAAGCAGCTTGATGTTCCTGTGACTCCAGTTGCACGTATTATTCAGAAATTTAAGATCCATGGGACTGTAGCCAACCTCCCCGGACGTGGCCGCAGGAGGAAAATTGATGACAAATCAAAGAGACGGATAATACTGAATGGTAACAAAGAGCCCAGAAAAACTTCTAAAAGAGATCCAAGGTGAACTTCAAGCTCAAGGAACATCAGTGTCAGATCGCACCATCCGTCGTTGTTTGAGCCAAAGTGGACTTCATGGGAGACGACCAAGGAGGACACCATTGTTGAAAACAAATCCTAAAAAAGCCAGACTGGAATTTGCCAAACTACGTGGGGACAAGCCACAAGGATTCTGGGAGAATGTCCTATGGACAGATGAGACAAAAATTGAACTTTTTGCCAAGCTCTATGTTCACAGACGGAAAAATGAAGCATATCAAGAAAAGAACACTGTCCCTTCTGTGAAACATGGAGGAGGATCTGTTATGTTCTGGGGCTGCTTTGCTGCATCTGGCACAGGGTGTCTTGAATCTGTGCAGGGTACAATGAAATCTCAAGACTATCAAGGGATTCTAGAGAGAAATGTGCTGGCCAGTGTCAGAAAGCTTGGTCATGGGTCTTGAAACAGGACTATGACCCAAAACACACAGCTACAAACACCCAAGAATGGCTAAGAGGAAAACATTGGACTATTCTAAAGTGGCCTTCTATGAGCCCTGACCTCAATCCTATTGAGCATCTTTGGAAAGAGCTGAAACATGACGTCTGGAAAAGGCACCCTGAGACAACTGGAGCAGTCTGCTCATGAGGAGTGGGCCAAAATACCTGCTGAGAAGTGCAGAAGTCTCATTGACAGTTACAGGAATCGTTTGATTGCAGTGATTGCCTCAAAAGGTTGTGCAACAAAATATTAAGTTAGGGGTACCATCATTTTTGTCCAGGCCTGTTTCATGAGTTTATTTTTTGAAATAATTCTGTTGAAGCATGGTTGAAAATCAATGTCTGACTTTTATTGGTTAAATTTCATAGAATTTTTATTTATTATTACTTTTGTCAGATTAAAGTTATTTCTGTGACCATTGTGAGTTTTTCTTTCATTGACTGAAGGGTACCAACAATTTTGTCCACGTGTTTTTATGTATGTGTTTATTTCCAAACTTATTTTTCAAATAAAAATATTTCATGCCAGGGGATCAAAGAGCAAGATTTTTAAAATGTCTAAATACAGCGGATGTTTGGCAGCAGAGATTCCCAGAGGACGCGTGAAACCCAGTTTGAGGTCCGAGCTGTACGTTTTATTACGTGGGCTGCACTCTCCAGTAGGACCCCCCAGTATTACTTTAATGTCATCGGCGGATGTGGCTGGGGCACCGTAGGTAGAAAAAAAAAAAAATGAAGAGTAAATTACACAGCGTGAATAAGTTTAAAACCCACCAAACATAACGAAATCAAAGTCATGTTGTTTTCTAACAATCAGACCAGGGTCACTGGGGGTCTGCTGGGGCCTATCCCACCTAGCAGGGGGCGCAGGGCAGGAATTAACCCTGGACGGGGCGCCAGTCCATTCCAGGGCAAACACACACACAGGGCCAGCTTAGCGTCGCCAGTTCATCCAGTCTGGACTGCTGGAGTTAACCTCCATAGACGCAGGGAGGCCATGCAGACGCCATGCAAGGACAGACGGGTACGCTGGCAGGGTGGGAAAACAACTTCTAGGCTTTTAAAAAATGGACCAGCAGAAGCCATGTAACAGGTGCCAGTGGTCCCCCCGAGGCATCCCAGTTTACACACCCGCATTCTCCATCGGCCATCTGTGCTGCAGTAGCTCTTCTGTGGTATCGGACATGACAGGCTAGCCTTCACTCCCCATGACCCTGTCACTGGTGCACCACTTCTCCTTCCGTGGACCACTTTTGGTCAGTGCTAACGAACTACATGCTGGGAAAAGAGCCCGAGACCTGCCAGTTTGAAGATGCTCTGACATAGTCGCCTGGTCATCACAGTTTGGCCCTTGGCAAAGTCGCTCCGATCCTTACGCTTGCCCATTTTTGCTGCTTCCAGCTCATCACCTTCAAGATCTGACTCTTCACTTACTGCCTAACATATCCCACCCACAACAGGTGCCATTGGAAGGAGATCATCGATGTGATTTGCTTCACCGGGCAGTGGTTTGAATTTCCAAAAATATCATCACAATATGACATACCTGTTAAGCAGATTCCTTTTGTGCTGTTACACAAATCCACCATTATGCGAATCTATAAAGACAACAAAAACATTACAAAAGTATGAAAAATCCGCATCCAGGACCTTCTGCTACTCAGTTGTTCATTTATCTTCAGTCATCGTGGCAGTCATTGATTCACAGTTGCCAACTTTTTCCAGTTTTCTTTTGTTTTCTTAGTTCCCTGTGGTGGCACTTTGGTGCTTGTGCCATTTTTATTGGTTTATTCCTCCTTGCAATGGAGCAGGACCATTGTCTTTATCAATGGATTTGGAAGACCGGGATTGGACCCCCCAGGCACCCTCCTCTGCTCAAGACTAAGTAAGTTTAATTCCCTCAGCCTGTCAGAGAAGGATTGTCGTTCAATCCCATGATGCACTTGGTTGTTCTCATCTGCTGAGCTACAAGTGCTGATTTGTCTTTCGTGTATTGTGGTGAGCAGAACTGCATGCAGGACTCCAGATGTGTCTTACTAGAGCTTTATATATGTCTAGCGTAATGTCCCTCAACTTAATGGCAGCAGTTCTTACAATATAACCTAACAATTTATATATATTTGTTGTGAGCTGCCAAACAGGCAAATATTTTGAATATACAGTCAAAGTCAGAATATATAAAGAATGTTTGAATATGTAGTCTTTCCTAAATAAAGTCAGCTTCCTAATATATAACGTCACAGTCTGAATATATTTAGTCAATGTTTGAATATATAAAGTAACTTCTGAATACAGGCAGTCACTCTTGAACATATAAAGTCAGCATGTAAATATATAAAGTCACAGTCTGCGTATGCAAACTCAATGTCTGAATTTATAATGTCAGTATTGAATATATCAAGTCACAGTCTGAATATGTAAAGTCATAGTCCGAATATATTTATATAGTATATAGTATAATAATAATAAAAGTAATAATAATATTATAATCATATATAGTATAATAATAATATAGTATAGTATATAGTATAATAATAAATAATAATAATATAATCATATATAGTATAATAATAATAATATAGTATAGTATAATTATAGTATAATAGTTATTATTATTACTATTCTCATACATAGTACAGTATAATAATATAGTATATAATTGTCAACATCTAAAAATACAACGTAATTACTAAATATATAACATCACTTCTGAGTACATGAAGTCACAGTCTGGGAATACAAAGTCAACCTCTGAATACACTCACACTCACTCACACACATATAAATATATAAAGAGAGAGAGAGAGATATACTGTATATATAGATTTGTATAAAGTGTCCCTAGTGTGTGTGTGTGTGTGTTCATAAGTAAGCCCTTTAATGGATTGGTGTCTCTCCAGGTTAAACTCCAGAATGCACCCGATGGCCGTGGTCTTGTTTGAAAATAGTTGTAAGTAGGGTGTGACTTGAAAGAATCTCATGGTTAAAGTCTCCGTCTCACATGACTTCCTTACAAAAAGTCTCTTCAAAAAGTCACGTCTTGTCCCAAGATTTTTTTATTATAATAAAGAGATTATTCTTGTGCACTTTTCTGACTTTGGGTGGCACGGTGGCGCAGTGGTGGCCCTGCTGCCTTGCAGTTAGGAAACCCAGGTTTGTTTCCTGGGTGCTCCCTGCGAGGAGTTTCCATGATCTCCCCGTGTCTGTGTGGTTTTCCTCCGGGTGCTTTGGTTTCCTCCCACAGTCCAAAGACATGCAGGTTAGATGCATTGGTGATCCTAAAGTGTCCCTAGTGTGTGTGTGTGTGTGTGCCCTGCGGTGTGCTGGCACTCTGCCCAGGATTTGTTCCTGCCTTGTGCCCTGTGCTGGCTGGGATTGGCTCCAGCAGACCCCCGTGGTCCTGTGTTAGGATATAGCGGGATTGATAATGACTGACTGACTGACTATATAAACACACCCACACGCACACACATATTTGTCCACCACTGTCCTCTTGTGCTTCATGACCCGAAGTGACAGATCAGACAGGCACAGAAGACGGATGGACAGATCAGCCCTCGTGTTTTCTCGCAGTGACTCTTTAAGTGTCTACAAACCCAGTATATTGAAGTAACGTTCTGAGTCTTCCGATTTCGCACGTCAACATGTCCTGCACCTGTCCTGCCCGCCTTCTCCTCCTCATATCGTAATTACAATTTCTGGCGTCATACACACCTGATGTTTTGAGATCTTTACTAACGGCAGTTGACTGTTAGAGTTCCATTTAAACTCCATTAACATATTTAGTTTCTCCTCCTCGCCTTCCAAGCATAAGTAACTAATGTTTAACTAAAATAATCAGGTAAAAGGTGATATGTGCGACTTACAGGAATCATAGAATACGTCATCAGCATAAGCATGTCTTCATTTTCAGCTTGGATGGTGCTTTCGTGAGGCTCCCGGCTCCTTTTATTTCTCGAAAACTGGAACGGCTGGGGTTCATCTTCTTTGTCCTCAATGACCTGACGTAGGAACGTCACGACCGAACTTTCAGAAAACGTATCCAACTGAACCTCCAGATCTTTGAGCTGCGCCGACAAGCTGTTGTGCTGCAGGATGAGAAACACGAGCCCCACTAAGTTCAGCACGGTGACCACCGAGATGCCCAGAGAAAATGAAAGCAGCCGGCAGGAGCAGGTTGAAGTCTTGTCGTTCATCTTTACACGCCGAGTTGTCCTAACACAGCCCCCCAGACTAGAAGTAAGAGCCTGTGCAGAGACGTGAAGACCCCGATAAAGCCGCCGTGTTCTCGGAGTCGCACAATGTCAATATTGTCTAATTGCAGGGCTTTGGGCAGAGAGAGAGAGAGATGGCAGCCGGGACCGCCGCCTGGTTTATATGCAGTGAAGCCCATTTGACTGTGAGACTGCAGCCGTGGGCTGTTATTGACATAATTCACATTCATGGTGAACTTAATGAAGTGAAAGGCTTCAGCGGAGAGCATGTCCTTTGGCTAGCTTCCTACAGCTTTTGGAGAGCAACAGAAACCTATTTATGACTGTATAAAAACAGAAAGGAATTGTGTGAACACAAATGGAGAAACACAGCTATTGGGGTCTTTGTTACTACAGCGGGCCGTGGATTTATTGGATCTCGTCGAATTCTCCAACCTGCTTAACCCAATACGGGATCACAGGTAATCTGAGGCCTTCTTAGTAATACTAAAGACAAAGTAGGGAACAGCCGGACTCCAGTCCATCACAATGTCACGCATGCCCGTCTGCGGACCACCTTGCCAGCTTCGAGCAAGTATGCAGTACCACCCTGAGAAGCAAAGGGGGCGCTGCTCCTAGCTGCCTTGTCTCTTCACTTCTTCACTCCACAGCTCAGATAAGAAGGCCGAGGTGAACGACTGACTGGCCACGCCTCCATCACTCCCATAAGCCCCGCCTCTTCTGGGCCAACGCATATAAAAAATGGCCGTTCACCAGAAGGAGGCGTCTGACTTGCGATCAGAACACTCATCAGGATTGAGGTCCCGGTCAGACCCAAACCAAAAGGAACGTTGATTTAGATTCTAGTGCCCCCCCACCTTTTATTCATATTTGGTCAATGCACAATTAAACAGGGTGGCCCAGCTGGCACCCCACCAATTTTGGGGTCTCTGCCTGTCACTCTGTCCTTGGTCCTTGCTAGGGTCGTCCTCAATAGGCTCCGTGATTACTTACTCACCTACCAGCGACCGGAACAGTCTGGTTTTACCCCTAAGACGTCTACCATCGACCGCATCCTGACGCCGAGGGTCCTCATTGAGCGCAAACGCGAGTTTCTTTGCAGCCTTTGTCGATTTTCAGAAATCATTTGACTCAGTTGATCGAGCTGCCCTGTGGGACATCCTGAGACTTCACGGGATCCCCCCCCAAAGTTACAGGATATCATGGCCGGCCTGTACACTGGTACTGTGAGTGCTTCCCAGTTGATTCTGGGGGTTGGCAGGGGTCTGTTCAGCTCCTACTCTGTTCAATGCTGGCATGAGCTGGGTGTTGGGCAAGGCCGTGGGGTCCAGTGGCTGTGGGGCATCTGTTGGTGAAGAGAGATTCGCTGATCTTGACTTTGCTGGCGATGCTGTGATCTTCGTGGAGTCAATGGAGGCTCTGATCGGGGCGCTCGAGAGACTGAGTGAGGAGTCTGAGTGTCTGGGCTTGCGAGGGTCCTGATAAAAACCAACATCAAGCCCTTAATGACCTCTTGGGCATGGACATCAGCAGTGTGTCTGTCTGCGGAGAGAGTGTCGACCTCATCGAGAGGTTTGTGACATTCACGTCTCTGGTGACTCTTCCTATGAATTTGCAAGTCCTTCTGCTGTTGGCATGGACTTTTCTCCGGACCATCATGTGTTCCTCCCGTCCATAAACAGATGCATTGTAAGTTAACTATGGACTGTAAATCGTCCCCACACGTGTGGCGTGGCAGTGTGAAGGAGCCTGGCCTTCGATGTGTTGGCACTTTGCTCAGGATCGGCCCCTGTCCTGCACCCGATGCTGTCAAGTGGGCTGTGACTCCACTGACCCCACGTTGGATTAGGCTGACTTAATAATGAATGGATGGCCTGGAAAAACAGATGGATGACCAAATGCAATTGAATTATATTTGAATGTTGACAAAATGTGCGTTCACCCATATGACTCTGAATGAAGAACAACTTACAGTATGAGGATGGAATGCTGGGCATATGGGCAAAATGCGCCAAGACGTTACCTTCAATGCACACAATTAAACGAGGGCTTTACTGGATGAAAGGCACTGACTGAACTGTCGGGTCGATTTGTGCGGGAGGAGGCTGATCTCCATTTGTTTTCGTCTTCTCTGTTTCTCCTAAAGTGTTAATAACGTCTTCCCAGACTTTAATGCCTTACAGCTGTAGGTCTCCGTGTGGGTTTATTTCACCTAAGTAGGCCATGTTGTGTCTGACGGGGTGCGAGGTATGCTGCGTCTGTTATTACTGAGCAGAAAACACAGTGAGAGTCAAAAAAAAAAATTGTATACAGTAAGGTGACTTAAATCTTCAGTTTTAACTTTGATCTTGGATTAATTCGTATTATGTATAATTATAGGACAACAAGCTGCTCTGTTCAGTTCATTTTTGCTCGTGTTCTACAGTGAACTTAAAAACAGAGGTGCAATAAACAGAATCCGGCTCAATAAAAGTCCATGTTTTACACTAACAACACAGGAAGGTGAACCAAAAGAATGAAACGTTTGAAAACGCGAGGAACAGAAGGAAATAATCAACAACTTATTAACCAGGAGAAGAGGCGGACATCTGGAAACTGAGCAGAACTGAGTGCGTGCAGCATGACGTAGCCTGGTGGCAAAGACCTTGGACTGGAAAGGACAAGGCTGTGAGTTCCATCATCACCAGCAGCTCGCCTAAGATAGACAGAAAGAAAGAGCGAGAGACACAGCGGCGTGCAAAAGTCTAGGCCCCCTGGCTTCAAATGTAAGCAAATGTGAATAGTTAAGGGAGCAGAGGATGAGCTGATTACCAAACGGCATCAAGTTCAAGACGACACGCTTCTTTACAGTATTTTGTGCAAGATTAGTGTGTTGTGTTTGTTTTGTACAATTGTACAGTGAAAACAGGAGAGGAGCAGCACGTGATCGATAGACAGATAGATATGAACGGCACTATATAACTTATAGATACTGTAAATAAGGTGCTATATAATATATATATACATAGATGAATAGATTGATAGATATGAAAGGCACTATATAATAGATAGATGTGAAAGGCACTATATGATTGATATATAGTGTAAAAGGACCGAGGAGACAGCAATAAGGGTTGGGGTTTCCGGCCCCGTATATTGTACAGTAATTTTGTACAGAAAAGAAAGAGGTCAAAAGCATAAACTAAACAGTTCATAACGCGACGCCGTCTCCTGGCGTCGCGGCCATTTTATAGGGGTGGAGCCGGAAGTGGAGGACAGCTGGGAAGGACCGCAAGGGAGGATGGGAAGGATGACGTCAGGGCAAGATGGCGGAGGAAGGGCGGAAGTACCGCACTGCGGTCAAACCAGGCCTATGGTGCTGGAAGGTCTCTTTTTCTATAAGGAAGCAGAGGGAGAAAGTTAGTACCCGCCATTCCCTGGCGGCGAATGTTTTCCCAGTGTTCTCGAATCAGTCCGCGGCCTCCTAATCGCTCGTGCGTGACACGATCCCCCCCTTAGCCCAGGACCGTCAGGTCGGGCGGACCTAACCGAGAGGTCGTGAATACGAGAGAGCATCGGCTTTGGTGTGAAGGGTGCCCGCCGATAAGTGACAGTGAACTTATACGGCTGCAAGTCCAGAAACCACCTGGTGACTCGCGGATTCGACTCTTTGTGCAGGGACATCCACTGAAGTGCAGCGTGATCAGTCACCAGAGCGAATTCGCGACCCAGCAGGTAGTAACGGAGGTGGGTCACTGCCCACTTAATGGCCAAGGCCTCCCTCTCCACCGCCGCATACCGGGTCTCCCGGTCCATCAGTTTCCGGCTAAGGTACATCACAGGGTGCTCGACACCATCGGCGCTTTGGCTCAGCACGGCGCCCAGGCCTGTGTCCGGCGTCGGTCTGGAGATAAGCGGGAGCCCAAAATCGGGCGTCCGTAACACAGGTGCCGGCGTTAGGGCCTTCTTTAGGTCACTGAGCGCGTGTTCTGCTTTGTCGGTCCACACCACGAGGGGCGCCCTTTTGTCAGGTTAGTCAAGGGTGCTGCTCTTTGAGAAGCGGGAACAAACCGGCGTAGTAACCCGCAAGCCCCAAGAAAGCCTGCACCTGTTTCTTGGTATTCGGACGGGCCATTCTAAGATGTCTTTAACTTTGGAGCCTGTGGCGCACCTGTCCTTGTCCCACGAGGTAGCCTAAATATTTGGCCTCCTTTAATCCAAAAACACTTCCGGGGTTTATGCGGAGGCGGCTTTAGCCAGTGTTAGGAGGACAGCGCGACCTGCAGTAGATGCTCCTCCCAGGTGCCGGAATAGATGACAACGTCATCCAGGTAGGCGGCACTATAGGACTGGTGGGGCTTCAGCACTCTGTCTACCAGGCGTTGGAAGGTCGCGGGGCCCGTGCAGCCCAAATGGGAGGACCTTGTACTGCCAGTGCCCGCTAGGGGTGCTAAAGGCCGTTTTTCCTTTGCGGATGCCGTTAAAGGAATTTGCCAATACCCTTTCGTCATGTCAAGGGTAGTCAAATATCGAGCCGTACCCAGCCGCTCAAGGAGGTCGTCAATGCGGGGCATGGGGTAGGCATCGAACTTGGAGATCTGATTCAGCGTCTAAAGTCGTTACAGAACCTCCAGGAGCCGTCTGGCTTGGAGGCGAGGACAATAGGGCTGGACCAGGGACTATGGCTCTCTTCAATTATGTCCATGTCCAACATACGTTTCACCTCCAGTTCGACCTCTGCGTTTTGCCTCCGGGAGTCTGTAGGGCCTCTCCCGGACGATTACACCGGGTCCGTGACTATATCGTGGGCAATCAGCGAGGTCCGGCGGGTGACTCGCTCACCACCTCGGGGATGGCACGGAGGGTTTGGGTTAACTCCTGCCGCTGCTTGGGGGTCAGCTCTTCTCCGAGGTTAAGGGCAGTTGTGCTCGTGAAGAGGGAGAGTGACCTATGGGAGCTGGGAAGCTCCTCTCTATCTCTCCAGGGCTTTAACAGGTTGACATGATAGATCCTCTCACTCGGTCGGCGATTGGGCTGTTTCACCAAATAGTCGACGCAGCCCTTCTCTCCTTAACCTCGTAAGGCCCTTGCCAGTGGCGAGCAGCTTCGAGTGGGAGGTCGGGGCGAGCACCATAACTTCGGTCCCCGGGCGGAACTCCCTGAGGGCGGAGTTGCGGTTGTAACACCGGGCCTGCGCTGCTTGCGCACGAGTCACGTGCTCTTTTAGGAGGGGCCTGATCTTTGTGAGTCGGTCGCGCAGTTGCGCTATGTACTCCAAAATGTTAGAGGAAGGAAGGGCCTCGGCCTCCCAGCCTTCTTTTAGGATGTCGAGGATTCCCGGGGTTGTCGCCATATAACAATTCAAAGGGGAGAAGCCAGTAGAGGCCTGGGGTACCTCCCGGTAGGCAAAAACCACGGCGGGAGGAGCTGGTCCCAGTTCCTGCCGTCGCGCTGACTACCTTGCGGAGCATCTGCTTAAGCGTCTGGTTAAACGTTCCACCAGCCCGTCAGTTTGCGGGTGATAGACAGGCGCTTTCAGGTGCTTTATCTGCAGTAATTTGGCTACCTCCTGAGCGTATCCGATGAAGGCGTACCCTGGTCGTGAGGACCTCCTTGGGTATGCCCAGCGTGAAAACAAATTAACCAGTTCCGTGCGATGCTTTTAGTATTAGCGGGCGCGGGGAACCGCCTCTGGGTACCGGGTGGCATAGTCCACCATGACTAGGATATACTGTGGCCACGGGTTGAGGGCTCCAGGGTCCCACCAAATCGACCCTATCCTTTCAAAGGGTACATCGACTAGGGGAATAGGGACTAGAGGAGCACGGTCCCTCCTAGGAATCTGGCGGGTCTGGCACTCGGACAGGATTGACAGAACCGCGGACCTCCTCATTGATCCCAGGCCAGTAAAACGAGCTTAATTCTCTCCAGTGTTTTTCGGCCCGAGGTGGCGCCTAGGAGGTGAGCGTGTGCCAACTCGCATATCTCCCGCCCGGAAGGTACAGCGGAATTAGCAACAACTTCCGCACCTCGCCCTCATGGGTAGCCACTTTCGGTACAACAGATCATTTCAAGGACAAAGAAGGGTTCCGCGGTGTGGAACCGTCCGCTGTGAGCTGTTAGGCAGAACAACCGCATTCGGGCAAAGCGCGGGAATCATCATTCCACTGCTCCCTCTTAAAGGAGGCGGCGTGGACGAAACTGATGGTCCAGGCGCGAGAGGGTCTTGGGCCTGGGCCTGGGAAGAGTTCCTGGCTAGTCCCTTCCCGCGGAGTCTTCGGGTCAAGGTCCGTGGCCAGGAAAGGTCCCCGAAACACC
Organism: Polypterus senegalus; assembly: GCF_016835505.1. Taxonomy (NCBI): domain Eukaryota; kingdom Metazoa; phylum Chordata; class Cladistia; order Polypteriformes; family Polypteridae; genus Polypterus; species Polypterus senegalus. Next base: position 151,392,456 of record NC_053165.1, on the reverse strand, counting down.
AGCGCCCTAGGGCCTGCCCTTGTGCGGCGTGGAGGCCGGGAGGTGCCTTTTCCCCTCATCACAAGATCCAACAGGCCCGGAGCGGCGAATGGCTTACCGCTGATTCTTTTAGACCAGTCTTGTCCCAAAATCACTGGGAAGGGGGTTCCGGTAACACAGCGACCGTCATTTGGGTTGGTTCCCCTTCCAGGTGACATAGCAGTGGCGGAGCGATATGACCTAGTCCCCCATGCACACAAGTGACCAACAAATGCTGGTTTAACCACTGTTGCGGTAAGACAAAGCGGCGAGCAACAATGGTAATGTTGCTGCGGAATCAAACAAAGCCACCACGGCGTGCCCATTTAGCAACACCACTCCCGTGTTGGACTCGCCAAGGGATGCGGCGGGTACAATACCTCTCCGGCGATGTCCAGGTACAGTCCATAGGCTCGGGCGATGTGATGGGGGCAGGTTGGTAGTAGGTGGCGGTCTCGCCACACTTGAAACAGCGCGGCGGTCCCGGCTTCTCTCTGGCTCTGGCTGGCGCTTCTGCAGCGCGTCGAGGGCTTCGGGGTGGCCGCCCGTCCCTGCGGTTCCCGCGAGCAGGCTTTTCTGACCCCCAAGTCGGAGGACCGCCAACTGGCGCTCCAGGGCGTCGAGGAGGCCCGACATGTTTTGGTAGGCGTGTCCCCGGACCTGCTGGGCGAGGGAACTGGGCATGGCATTGACCAGGCCTTCACAGGCCACCTGCTCGACCACTTTCCGCCCCTGGGGTCCCTCTGGCCGTAGCCAGCGCCCATCTTGCCCCAGAACTTCGAGCGCCTGGGCGCGAGCAGGCTTTTCAGGGTCAAAGACCCAGTTCCGCCATTCGCCGCCTGCTGGCCGGGCTAATGCCGTGAGCGGGCCAGTATTTGGGCTTGAGGAGGTCGTAATTAGCGGCCTCCTCCTCAGGGAGGTCATAATAGGCCAGCGCGCGTCCCTTCAGATATGGCGCCAGGATGGGCGCCCACTGGACCGCTGCCACTCGTTCGGGTGGCGTCCTCTCAAACATGCCCAGGTAAGCGTCGACGTCCTCCGAAGGGCCCATCGGGACTAAAGGAGGAGGCGGCTGCCTGGGCGGGTCTGGTCTCGCCCGTTGGGCTTCTACTAACCTGGCCTTCGTGGCCTCCAGCTCCCGGGTGGTGGCGGCTTGCGCCAGCTGCAGCGCCTGGAGCTGGTCATTCATTGCTTGTAGCACAGTGTTGAGGTCCTGTCCCTCCGTCATCTCGGGATCTCTGTATCCTGCCGACTACGCCAATTTTAAAAGGACCGAGGAGACAGCAATAAGGGTTGGGGTTTCTGGCCCCGTATATTGTACAGTAATTTTGTACAGAAAAGAAAGAGGTCAAAAGCATAAACTAAACAGTTCATAACGGCGTCGCGGCCATTTTATAGGGGTGGAGCCGGAAGTGGAGGACAGCTGGGAAGGACCGCAAGGGAGGATGGGAAGGATGACGTCAGGGCAAGATGGCGGAGGAAGGGCGGAAGTACGCACTGCGGTCAAACCAGGCCTATGGTGCTGGAAGGTCTCTTTTTCTATAAGGAAGCAGAGGGAGAAAGTTAGTACCCCGCCATTCCCTGGCGGCGAATGTTTTCCCAGGTGTTCTCGAATCAGTCCGCGGCCTCCTAATCGCTCGTGCGTGACAATAGATAGATAAGACACTATATAATAGATAGATATGAATGGCACTATATAACTTATAGATACTGTAAATAAGGCACTATATAACAGATAGATGTGAAAGGCACTATAAAACTGATAGATACTGTAAATAAGGTGCTATATAATATATATATACATAGATGAATAGATTGACAGATATGAAAGGCACTATATAATAGATAGATGTGAAAGGCACTATATGATTGATATATAGATAGATAAGACACTATATAATAGATAGATATGAATGGCACTATATAACTTATAGATACTGTAAATAAGGCACTATATAACAGATAGATGTGAAAGGTACTATATAACTGATAGATACTGTAAATAAGGTGCTATATAATATATATATACATAGATGAATAGATTGACAGATATGAAAGGCACTATATAATAGATGGATGTGAAAGGCACTATATGATTGATATATAGATAGATAAGACACTATATAATAGATAGATATGAAAGGCACTATATAACTGATAGATACTGTAAATAAGGCACCATATAATAGATAGATGTGAAAGGCACTATATAACAGATAGATAGATATGAAAGGCACTATATAACTGATAGATAGTGTGATATGGATGCTATATAGCGCCCGACCCGACACAGACTCACACTGAGGCACATGTAAAACACTCAGAACTTTTATTTTTCTTCACCTGTGGTACACGTTTTCCCTGTGAACCCCCCAGTCCCAAAAGCACTTTAAGGCAACACAAAACACTTTTCTGGCACCACCACTCCTACCTTGAAGCTTCGTCCTCCACCTCTCGACTCTGGCCACTGAGTGGTGGTGGCTGGCCCCTTTTATAGCCCACCCGGAAGTGTTCCAGGTGCTTGACCACCTGGTCCCAAATGCACTTCCGGGTGGGGCTGAAGATTTGTCCAACCGGACTGTGGAATCTACGCAGCACCCCCTAGCAGCCACCCCGGCTCCCATCCGGGCTGTGGAGGACTCCATCTCCCATGGAGCCCATCAGGAGGTTGGGGAATCACCGTCGACCAGGGAGGCTGTCACCAAGTGCCCCAGGGGAGGTATTGAGCTGCCCATGGTTGCTTCCCCGAAACATATGTGGCAGGGGTGTCCTGGCCAGGCATGGGACCCGGCTGCCTGTCACAATAGATAGATATGAAGGGCACTATATAAACGACAAATAGGTAGATAGATGTGAAAGGCATTAAATAACTGATAAATAGAGAGATAGGTAAGGCACTATATAATAGATATGTGAAGAGTATTATATAATAGATAGACAGACAGATAGTTGCACAGGCAGCACATTCAGTCATACGTGGCTCGGCCGCCATTCCAATATCTCCAACTGACTGCGGAGGATCATTTTGCCACGAGTGGCTACCTGGCATTAGACTTTGAAGTACAAGCCTGCCAGTTGGGCTTTTCTTTTGCTCTCAGTATGCGAGTCTGAGCAAGTCAATGAACACGTCTCTACTCCAAATATTAAAGGTACAGCAGGTACGTAAGCACTTGTAGAATATCCTGACCTTGTAAGTGTCCCTGCCTGAAGCTATAAACCACGTCTGCTGGAATGATCACATGCTGGTTGCTTTCTTCACCCAATTCTCTTCTCATACGGTTTAGGAACAGAACTCCCAACTCATAATCTGCTGTGCTAGAAACGTAAGTTACTTTTAGAACATTACAGAAAAACAAATATATCAGTAAAAGTAAATGCATATCCCAAATTCTAGCTCATTGCCTCATGAAGACCTGAGTAGAGTGAGCGTCTGCTCTGTTTACAGTTCAAGTCGAGGCATACGCAGCTGGCATACGCAGTTGGCACGGCTTCAAGGCTTATACATTGGCACGTATTCCTCTCTCTAAAGACAGTTTTTTTTATTTTTTTTTTTATTTGGCATAGTCTAATAATGATCTTATTATCTTTCGAGAAGCAAACAATTTTAGGCAGTCTTTAACTATCTGCACTTGTAGGAATATGAAGAAAATGTCTTATTTGGAGTTGTGCAGAGAGGCCCTTCCTGGGGAACGCATTCCAGAGCACATCTGAAGAATTTTTCTTTTTTTGCTATCAATGAATTGCCCCGTGGAATGAATAATTCAACGATTTTCCAAAAGAGAAATCATACTTTGTCTTTGTCTTTGTTCTTTAATTCTACTTTTTTTTGTCTGCTTTATCATTACAGATCACTAAATGGGGCCAAGCTGATTTAGAGAAATACATTTTCATGAGTGCTCTCCATTTTCTTCTTTGTCTTTTTGATTGTTATCAAAATTGTAATAAATTGTTCTAAAGCCTGCTGTGTCCTTTATTGGCTTACAGGCAGCAATGGCAGCTCTGGAGTGACATTCACACACACACACACACACACACACACACACGTGCACAACTTGGAGTTATTTAGAGTAATCAGAGAGCCTCAAGAAGGCCCATTCAATCCTGAAAACACAATGTAGACCACGGGCATCCCAACAAGATGTTGGAAGATTAAAACGTTTTCTAAATATGCAGAATACTAAGAAATGAATTCAGGTTATTCACTGGACACTCGAATTGTTCTTTATGCAGCTTTCAGGTCATTCAAAATTCTGCTGCAGGGATCATTACACCAAGCAGAAAATCTGAATGCATAACCCCTGTCCTCGAGTCCTTACACTGGCTCCCAGTTAAGTTTAGGGCTGATTTCAGTCTTAAGTCTTAAATGGCCAAGGCCCTGCTTACGTATCTGAACTTATCTTTACTTTGTCACACACATTCACATGGGAGACAGCTTACGGGCTCTAGTGAATGTTAACTACCCGTCGGGCCAGTAGTTGGCACCGTTCTCTGATCCTCTCTCTGCAGACTGGGTGGTTGACGACCCTACTACCACTGGCGTCATCTCTGGTGTCCATTCTCCTGGACCCGCCCCTTCCTAACATTTTCCTTCATAAAACTGGCAAACCAGTTACAGTAACCCCTCATTATATCGCGCTTCGACTTTCGCAGCTTCACTCTATCGCTGATTTTATATGTAAGCATATCTAAATTTATAACACGGATTTTTCGCTGCTTCGTGGGTTTCTGCAGACAATGGGTCTTTTCACTTCTGGTACATGCTTCCTCAGTTGGTTTGCCCAGTTGATTTCATACAAGGGACGCTATTGGCGGATGGCTGAGAAGCTAACCAATCAGAGCACGCAGTTAAGTTCCTGTGTGCTGATTGGCTCAGCAACAAGGCGCCGAATTCGATTCCACGGCGTTAACCAGGAAGTCTCATCTCACTCATTCAGCATCAATGTGTTTCGCTGTGTAAAGAGTTAACTTTTGTCCTCTTTTGTGTTTATCTTTGTGCGTAGTCAAGCCCTTCATTATGGCTCCAAAACGATCTGCTCCTGCTGCTGCTTCAGGGGCCGTGCCCAAGCGCCAATGGAGGATGCTAACAATTGCCAAAAAGGTAAAAGTTTTGGATGTGTTGAAGGAAGGGAACAGCTACACCGCTGTAGGACGCCATTACAGCATCAATGAGGCTACAATTCTTTTTATTTAAAAGGTAGGAAAGGAATATAAGATCTACGGCCGCAGTGTCCTTTTAACCAGGGTGCAAAATGAGTTGTAAGTGGATGTAATAAGGCAGTAGTCTGGATGGAATCTGCTTTAGGGATTTGGATTGAAGAAGAACAACGGCGGTGCTACACAATCGCCTGAAGTGGCTACTTTAAGGGCTGTAACGCTCTCCTTTGTTGTGCAGTAAAATTAAATTCATCGTTATCGGACAAGTCATCATGTCATTGTTGGTGAGTAACCATAATTAATTTTCTACTTACAGTACTTAGTACATGTACGTACGTTTAGTGTCACTGTACACACATTTACTGTATACAATTTTTCTTGCATTGTACGTATTTATTGCTGGTGGCCTGTCTGTCGTAATGGCTGTAACATATGTGATATCGGAGACGCTCGATATCTATAAAATAATATTTAGGTTTTACTGTATACTAGCAAAATACCCGCGCTTCGCAGTGGAGAAGTAGTGTGTTAAAGAAGTAATGAAAAAGAAAAGGAAACATTTTAATAATAACGTAACATGATTGACATTGTCATTGTAATGAGTGTTGCTGTCATATATATATATATATATATATATATATACACACACACAAACAAATATATACATATACACACATATATACATATATATATGCATACATATGTATATATATATGTGTATGTGTGTGTGTGTGTGTGTGTGTGTGTATATATATATATATATATATATATTGTGGTTCCCGGCTTGTGCCTCCTCCAGACCGCGAGGGGGTGTCCGTCCTGGTTAAGTTGGGGGCCTCGGTTAAAGGGCTTGGAAGCCCAGCCCTGTAGGGACCCGTGGCCACCGCCAGGCGGCGCCCCGATGCCGGTATATTCTGTGTGGTCCCCAGCCGATGCCCAGGAAGACCAGAGGAGGGCTTGTGCCTCCTCCAGACCGAGAGGGGGCGTCCGTCCTGGTTATGCTGGAGGCCTCGGGTAGAGGGCTTGGAAGCCCAGGCCTGTAGGGACCCGTGGCCACCGCCAGGCGGCGCCCCAGTGCCTGATTATCCCGGGAGCCTGGCACTTCCGCCACACCAGGAAGTGCCGGGGGAAAGACTTTGGAGGACACCCGGAGAGCTGCTGGAAGGACAGCCGGCACTTCCGCCACGCTGGGGCGTGGCCAAGGGAAGAATGCCGGGAGCACCTGGTGCTCGTCCGGGAATCATATATAAGGGGCCGCCTCTCTTCAGTGAGCAGTGGATGTCGGGTGGAAGTGGACAGAGCTGGAGAGAGGACTGGAGGTGGCCAGGAAAGAAAGGCACAGAGACTGTGAGCCCTGGACTTTGGGGAGTCGGTGCAAGAGGCACTGGGGTTTTGGGTTGCACGTAATTTGTAAATAGTGTAAATAAATAGTGTGTGGTGGAACTATGTTGTCCGTCTGTGTGTGTCCGGGCCAGCGTTCACAATATATATACACATACACACACATATATACCTATCCACATATATATATATATATTAGGGGTGGGACTCGATTAAAAAAATTAATCTAATTAATTAGAGGCTTTATAATTAATTAATCTTGACTCATTGCATGTAATCGCACACGTAAATTAGCCCCAAAGTGCAAATGTTTTTTTAATTTAAAAGGGTTTTAGTGGGCGACAGAATCAAATAATAGACATGGACATGAATATTGTAAACTGAAGCTCTTTTAATTACTGAAAGAAAAAATGCATTTAAAATGCATTTCAATTCAAATCAGAATCATCATCCGTGGCTAAAATTGGGAAGACTTAAAAATAAAGTGGTATTCTAAGTACTTTAAGTACATGTTCCGAATGGTATTGTCTTTAAATTATAATAAGAAAAATTTCAACACAAAGTGCAGTTTTTCATCTTAAAAAAATAAGACAGAAACCTAAAAGGTAATTTGACCAGCTTCACCTTTAAACTCTGAGTAACCTTAGCCAAAATTATTTTGTACATTAGGCTAAAACAGTGTGATCATTGAACGTTTTGTAATTAGATGTATTTAGAATTACTAACGTTCTCGGAAGTCCAATGATCCCCAGTAAGAGCCACAAAGTCCGCTTTCTGTAATGCCTCTAATTTTGCTTGCTTTTCAGTGTCATAAAGCTGTTGAATTTTACTTGAAATTGTCTCTCGGCACGGCAGTTGAAAAGTTGGATGACCTGACGCTAACTGTAGCACATTTTCTAACCCCCTATCTTCCAGCACTGTTAGTGGTCTACAGTCCAAAGCAATCCATTTTGCGAGAGAATTTGTAAGTTTGACCGATGTTGACTTACTAATTTTGGTCCTGAAGCCAGTCATTTCATCAGTTTTGGGCTGCCGACACCTTTTGTTGGAACTCGTACTGCTAGTGCTAACAGTATACACAGTTTCTGTGTTCGCTGTAACATGTTTTGCATTTAGATGGTATCGTAAGGTTCAAGTGCCTCGGTGGTATGCAAACTCCTTTTTGCACAGTTTGCACAAAACCACACTTTTATCAAGGCTTCCGTCGGGTAGTCTTTTGAAATGAAATTTTCCTCCAATCAGTCCTAGCAACGCGCTTTCTTCCGACTCTTATATTTTTGTAGCTCTGATGTGTGCATCAATGTAATCGGTGTACCAGGAAATCATGCATTGACAGAAGTTCCCCTTTGCTTGGAATTGAAAGTGTGATTAAATGCGTGATTTTTTAATGCGTTATGGAACACATGTATCGAAGCTTCTCAGCTGTGCTTGTGCTAAGAAAAGGAAACATTTTAAAAATAACGTAACACGATTGTCAATGTAACCTTTTGTAAGTAGTGCCTGGAGGATTCAGTGTGGAGAAACTCTAGAGACAGCGTGTGTATTAACTTGTGGATTTTTCTGTTAGTATTTGGTGGCAGTGTCACAAAGTCACTTCTGTAAGACGGCGTTAGCCGCGGAGCTCAGCTCAGAGCGAAATGAGATGAATGGGAGGGGAGATGATGACGTGACTCCCCCACCCGCCTTAACTGTCAATCCCCCACAAACACAGTCTCTCGGAATTTGCATAAGCACACCCCTTCACCTACAATTTTAACTTTGTTACAAAGTGATCAAAACTCTCGTTTATATCCTGCGTCCTCTCATTAAACTTGTATCCCGCATTACCTGTGGGCATGAGAAACACCAGCAGCAGCCGTCTATGAACTTAATTTAAACTTTATGTTTACACCGTGCATTGTTTCCGAAGTAGCTGCAGTCATGAATATGGTTTTATGCGTCACTGTGCATGACAAATGGCAGTGGGAGCCTGTCTGTAAACTTAATTTAAACTTACGGTTTACACCGTGTGCTTTGTTTCCGCAGTAGCTGCACTCATGAATATGGTTGTATGTGTCACTTGCACGCTTCTTATTGTTTCGCTGCCTTCTCAATTATATAATGCATGTTTTCTTCAGCGCTTTTTGGAGCTCTTCCTTGTTTTCTACGTACTGCGCTCACAGTCAGTTCACGTGATTACGTGGGAGGCGTGATGATGTCACACGAAACTCCGCCCCCCACAGCCATCGAGCTCAACTCTATTACATTATATGGAGAAAAACAGCTTCCAGTTATGACCATTACGCGTAGAATTTCGAAATGAAAACTGCCCAACTTTTGTAAGTAAGCTGTAAGGAATGAGCCTGCCAAATTTCAGTCTTCTACCTACACGGGAAGTTGGAGAATTAGTGATGAGTCAGTCAGTGAGTGAGTGAGTCAGTCAGTCAGTCAATCAGTCAGTCAGTCAGTGAGGGCTTTGCCTTTTATTAGTATAGATAAACAGTGTGTTTACATACATAATTTCAATGAATCTTACCCAATATCTAAGAGAATACAAAGGGTTTATGCTGTATAACTGTGTGGGAAATGTTTATAAGAGTGTGGGAGAGTTTATAAGGGCTTAAAATATCTAAAAATAACCATATAAACATATGGATTTTACTTCGCGGATTTTCACCTTATTTTCACCGTAACCTCTGCGATCGAGGAGGGATCACTGTACCTCCTTTGGTTCTGTTAGAGGTTGTGTCTGCAGCTAACTGCATGTTTAATCTACTCAAACTGTCAAATTATATGGGGTTACCAAGGCAGTACCCCAAATCTTTATCTGTGGTCTGTGGTTTCATTTTACAACTTACAAACCATCTGAATGGCTTCTGAACACTGTCGGCAAGTCGATGGCTTAGAGTCCACTACGACTCCTAAATCCTTCTCATAAGGTGGACTCTCCATTTTCCGACCGCCCATTGTGTATTCAAAAAGCAACGGTTTGACACAGAAATCAACATGAAACGTCTGTTGCTGCATTATGCGGCTGCCAGTTTGCCAAGAATGTGCGGCAGGCTTGCTGCCAGGCTGTCTTTGCGTGGCTGGGGTGGCAGCAGCGGTCACAGTCGCAGTGCATTGCTAGCTCTTATCATTGGAAATGGCGGTCCTCCTGACGAACATTGACGTAGGCGTGTCGGCTACATGAACCTGTTCAGCAGCACGATTAGCTGGGGACCAGTCAGCTGAAGCTGGAACCTCACATCCATTTTTGATCACTTGTATCAAAATCGGAGTCGGACACGTCACAGTCCAGCTCAGAGATAGTAGGCAACACTTCGTCCACGGAGAATTTTGCTTTATGCGTTTGCTTTGATCTCTCACCATTATGTCAGTGCCATTTTTGCCGGTGTTTGCGCCTTACTACTCACATGAGTGCAGGAAATCTCGGTCAAACCAATGAAGCTAACTTCCTTCTGGCAACGAGAGTCCAACTTAAACATAACAGTTGGTTTTGTCACAGTTTACAGTCGATTACCGTTGACATCAGCCCTGAAAGAGAACTCTCAAAAGACATCTTTGTTACGACTGGTTTATTCTTGGTGTGTCTGTGTGGGCCGCATGGCGAAAATGGCGTCCAACTTGAAGACACACCCCTGCACACGTAAATTTTTGTAATTTTTCTACACGGTGTCACACACGTGCATTTAGGAAGTCGGTTACGGGCTCAAATAAAGGAGACCAGGGGTTGGCGCTGTCACCTAATGCTATCTCTCATTTGTCCTCTGTAGACCTTCAGAAGGAAGTCCCACCTGAGGATCTCACTTTCTGATCTCGGCTCTCCTAACTTCGCTTCTGGTCCCTAACGTATATCACCTCCATCTTTGGTTTCCTGATTCAGTTTTGTTCTGAACTCGTGTCTGTAACTTTATTTATTGTTTACGGGGTGGCTACCCCACACCTTTTCAGTGTCTGGTGTTTTCCTTTGACAGCAGCAATGAGGAAGCAGCGGCCGTGTATCCAGAATGGTGAATTTCAAGGCGCGGCTGCTTACGCGAGTGCCAGAATGATGAACGAAGGGTTGAGCGGGACACGACGGGTCATCAAAACACAAACACCGGAAAGGCGTCTGCTTATCATGTTGCTCCCCCACGCGTTAGAATCTTACACTTTACTTAATTTGCAGTACGTGATATGTCCTCAAAAGCGATTTAACCTTTGTAGATGCTGAAACGGATGGATAAAAGTCCCGACTGGGTTGGACTACAACACCTTACCTAGCTGGTGGATGCTATAACAGAAGAATCACATGGATGGAGATGCAGCCCCGCCAACTTGGTTCCCAATTCTGATCCCAGTCAGCATAAGGGAATAATGGATCGAATAGGGAAGGCTGAATATCGAGGACAATTCATCCCCCAGCATGAGAGCTGGCAGTGGGCCTCTGACATGGTCCCTGTTTGGATGCCTGCAGGGCTTTCTGGGATTTGTAGTTCAGAAGGGCTGTCGGGAAAGGACTTCGTTGTTTGACCTGCAAGTGCCGAGGCAGTGTAATGCCATGGGGTCTGGAGGTGCTCCACATACAGTAAGTGGAGGGAGTCCGAGTTGGGAAAAAGAGGGGCAACAATCACTGGAGAGAGTGGAGAAGGAGAGACAATGGAGTTGCACTAATAATAATAACAATAATAAAACACAGGGTCACGGGGGTCTGCTGGAGCCAATAATAATAATACATTTTATTTATATGGCACCTTTCCCATGCTCATGGTGCTTAATTGTGTAGTGTGCAGAAAAGTACTTTTTATGAATGAAAGCACTGATTTTGAACCTGAAACAGTCTTGGTCTCGTCGTATTTCGGGGTTTGGGGCTCAGTGGTGCCCCCTTATGATCACAACCTCAAATTTAACTTTCAAAGTTCCAAAATTGCATTTTTTTGCCTTTCTTTTTGTAATAATGTGTTTAAATAGGGAGCTCGGCCTGCTCTGAAATAACAAAGTGGAGATCATTCCTAAGCCCACAATAAAGAATTACTCGTTTGTCCGTCCCATTTCGGAATCACCCTTCTACTTTCCAAGATCGTAGAGAGCCAGAGCCTATTCTGGTAACATTACGGCAGGAATCAACTGTGAACAGCATGCCCGTCTCTCTCTGGGCACACACTCGCACACGCATTGAACCCTGGCGCCTGGAGTTGCACCACCGCGTCTTCCGTTGCCAGTCATTATCGTGTTTTTTATTTTTTATTTAAGAGAATTCTCACTTTGTCTCAGTCCCTTCATGAATGAAAGAAGCATCACTGCCCATCTGAGCGGTGCAAACTGCTTTCATGTTAACAATCCACTGCTATTTACACTCAATTGTTGTTTGTTTCCGAAGAAGAATGTCTGACTCATTAACCGAAAACGAAAGGCTCGAGGAAGTGAATTGACGCTTTTAAAACACACAGCAGCTTCATTCTCCTGCCTCGCCGTAACTAGAAGAGCTATATTTAATTTGTCCGGCTAGCTTTCTGGATTACTCCTGCTTTATTTAAAAATACTTCTATTTTAGAAATGATTTCTTTTCCGTTAAATTAGACACACAGACTTTCTGTTGTATAACTTGCACGTGCGGTGGAAAGCGTCCTTTTAGTCGAGAAAACATAAAAAACGTATAATACATCAAATGAAAGTTGGATTTTGTGAATATTTAAGTACATACAGGACCGCCTTGGAGGTTTTAACATTTTATTTTATACAATACTGAATCACAGTGGATATAATTTGGCTTTTTCGGTAGAAAAACTCTTTACTGTTAATGATTACTCCTGGGGAAAAAAAAAACGAGTCAAAGATGTTGAATTTTATTTTGTGTATATGTAACCGAAACACGAAAAAAAGAAAACATTAGCGTGCACACCATTGGAGGTCTGTCGAGTGTCCACTGCAGTACTGAAAACCTTCGTGTGACAAGTTATGACACAGTCACCAACGCACAGCCCGTCGTCGTAAGCGGGACACTCCAAGCGTCTTTCTCTGTGAAATTCTCTCGTACTGGTTTTTCTTTTGCTTGCACACGAGTGGGTAGAATGTCAGTGGCCTGACCTGCACGATCCTCGTGTCCCTTGTGTTATTACAGGCTACCACACTACCGGGCTTAATGACTTCCACATGTCCCCTGACACGAACTACAGCTGCTGCGTCGTGAGGAGTGCTAGGGGGGCTAATGTCCTCCCACTTGATCGCGATCATTTTGTCTTTTTTGCCACACAGCTTGTAACAGCCGACCCCCCTGTGTCCTGGATAAATTACTGAGATGAATCTTATAAATCAAGCCGAACCTCCAACAAATAAAATTTTCCCCACAATCGGTGGTTTAAACATAAGCACACAAAAGCAGATATGTAAAAATAAGTGAATAAATTGTGAGACATGCCCGGATACCATTAGACAGACACTGCCAACCACCTTCAAATCCGGGCTTCTCTCTCTCTCTCTCTGTCCGAGGACCACCTTTCCTCTCTCCACGGGAACTTCATCCCGCTCCCACTCCCGACTTTAGCTCCCAGACTGTAGGAAGGCGGGCCCTTTTATTCTCATCCGGATGTGCTCCAGGTGCTCCCTCTGGTGTGGTGGAAGTGTCAGGAGAGCATTCAGAAGCACTCTGGGCATTCCTGGAGGGATCCTCCTCCATCTTTCCGGGTGTGGTGGAAGTAGACAATTCCCGGACCCTCTGAGAATCAGGGCGTCCCCTAGTGGTAGGCCACGGGCCCCAATGGGCTTGAGCCTCCTTGCTCTTCTCTCGTGGTTCTCCTCTGATCCAGAGCGGTTGCCCCATCGTGGGCCGAAAGACATACACGCCACCTCCCGGTTCTTCCCATCGTCCCGGCTGGGTCACAGCCCCAGCGACTCGCCACAAAATATACTGCTCAAAAGAATTAAAGGAACACTTTTTAATCAGAGTATAGCATAAAGTCAATGAAACTTATGGGATATTAATCTGGTCAGTTAAGTAGCAGAGGGGGTTGTTAATCAGTTTCAGCTGCTGTGGTGTTAATGAAATTAACAACAGATGCACTAGAGGGGCAACAATGAGATGACCCCCAAAACAGGAATGGGTTAACAGGTGGAGGCCACTGACATTTTTCCCTCCTCATCTTTTCTGACTGTTTCTTCACTAGTTTTGCATTTGGCTACAGTCAGTGTCACTACTGGTAGCACGAGGCGATACCTGGACACTACAGAGGTTGCACAGGTAGTCCAACTTCTCCAGGATGGCACATCAATACGTGTCATTGCCAGAAGGTTTGCTGTGTCTCCCTGCACAGTCTCAAGGGCATGGAGGAGATTCTAGGAGACAAGCAGTTACTCTAGGAGAGCTGGAGAGGGCCATAGAAGGTCCATAACCAATCTGCAGGACCAGTATCTGCTCCTTTGGGCAAGGAGGAACAGGATGAGCACTGCCAGAGCCCTACAAAATGACCTCCAGCAGGCCACTGGTGTGAATGTCTCTGACCAAACAAACAGAAACAGACTTCATGAGGGTGACCTGAGGGCCCAAATGTCTACTGCGCCCTGTGCTCACTGCACAGCACCGGGGAGCTCAATTGGCATTTGCCATAGAATACCAGAATTGGCAGGTCCACCACTGGCGTCCTGTGCTTTTCACAGATGAGAGCAGGTTCACCCTGAGTATATGTGAAAGACGTGAAAGGGTCAGGAGAAGCCGTGGAGAATATTATGCTGCCTGTAACATCGTTTAGCATGACTGGTTTGGTGGTGGGTCAGCGATGATCTTGGAGGCATATCCATGGAGCGACTCACAGACCTCTACAGGCTAGACAACGGCATCTTGACTGCCATTAGGTATCAGGATGAAATTCTTGGACCCATTGTCAGACCCTACGCTGGTGCAGTAGGTCCTGGTTTCCTCCTAATGCACGACAATGCCCGGCCTCATGTGACAAGAGTATTCAGGCAGTACCTGGAGGATGAAGGAATTGAAACAATTGAATGGCCTTCACGATCCCCTGACTTAAACCCAATGGAACATCTGTGGGACATTATGTTTCAGTCCATTAGGCGCCGCCAGGTTGCTCCTCAGACTGTACAACAGCTCAGGGATGCCCTCATACAGATCTGGGAGGAAATGCCACAAGACACCATCCGTCATCTCATTAGGAGCATGCCCCGACGTTGTCAAGCATGCATACAAGCTCGTGGGGCCACACAAGATACTGAAAAGCATTTTGAGTAGCAGAAATGAAGTTTTTGAAAAAATGGACTAGCCTGCCACATCTTCATTTCACTCTGATTTTAGGGTGTCTACACAATTGAGCCCTCTGTAGGCAGAAAACTTTTATTTCCATTAAAAGACTTGGCATCCTTTTGTTCCTAAGACATTGCCCTGTCGTTATTTGTATAGATATCCAACTTCATATTGAGATCTGATGTATCTAATGCGTTTCTTTAAAGTGTTCCTTTAATTTTTGTGAGCAGTGTATATTAAATGAATGCAACAAAACACTACTGCACATTCCCCATGAAAAATATATATGTAGATATGTATATCCCTCCACCAAACTAACAACGTGACAACACCATATATACAATATCAAAACCCTCCCTTGTCCCAGTAACATATAACAAACACAAATAACGATGAATGAATACTGAAATGCCAATGATAGTGAACTTGAGTCCGAGTATACAACTGTCCCGAATACGGATGACTGGCCAACAGATAAGTGATGCGTTTGAATTTCCCGGAAAAAATGGAGCAACCTCACCGTGAATCCTCGGCGTGTGGTGGATAATGTAGTCCAACCCCGGGGTCTCTGCCGATGATTGAATTGATGTGAGTCTGGCAGAATGAAAGGCAAACAGGATCCCAAAGCGCGATGTGGAAAAAAAGCAGGTGCTGCTGGTTCGCTGTAGTGAAATATAATCTCCGTCTTTCTCTTTCCTCCCTCCTCTGTTCCCTCCTGATTATTTATATAGTAATGAGCTGGATGTCATTGATTGATTGTAAACTGGTGTTTTTCATCTTGGGGCTGCGGTCTCCCTCCATCATCCGTCCGTTCTGTATTTACGGGGACAACATTCACTGACGCACACATGATAAACAGCAAACGGGACGATGGAAACAAAACATTGTCAACACTTTTACTCCTATGTAGCCACGCTACAAGCTACTTGCAGCTGATGTCACCCAGCATATTACATATGGGCATAAACAAGAACAATATTTATTTATTTAGCACATTTTCATACAAATGAAAAAGACAAAATATAAAAATAACATTAGGAAACACTAATTAACAAAAGGACAGAAAAAACAAAAACAAAAAAAAACTCCAGACGGCTGGAGAAAAAAATAAAATCTGCCGGGGTCACGAGACAACCTGGCCCCCTCTAGGCATTCTACCCAACATAAATGACCTCAATCAGTCCTCACGGTATTCAGGGATCTCATGGAAGAACTTGATGATGACGGTCATGTGGACTTCTGGCCTTTAATCCATCAATGTAGGGACATCACGGTGCTTTGATCAGGTGGTGGTGACGCAGATCACCATCACAGAAAACCGGAAAAAGAGAAAGTAGTGGTGAGTACAGATTACGGAGATATGATGAAAATGATAATTCCATGCATGTACAGAATATCAGGGTTACACTAAAATGAAGTTATGAGAAAGCCGTGTTAAAGTAATGAGTTTTCAGCAGTGTTTTCAAGTGCTCCACCGTATCAGCCTGGTGAATTTCTATCGGTCAGCTATTCCAGATTTTAGGTGCCTAACAGCAGAAGGTCACCCACCTCACTACTTCTTCTAAGTTTAGCTCTTGGAATTCTAAGCAGACCCTCATTTGAAGATCTAAGGTTACGATTTGGAGTGCAAGGTGACAGACATTCTGAGATATAAGATGGAGCAGATCACCAAAGGCTTTGTAAACCATCCGCAGTATTTTAAAGTCAATTCTAAATGGCACAGGTAACCAGTGCAGTGACATCAGGACTGGGGTGATGTGCTGCGATTTTTTTTTTTCTCGTAGTTAAGATTCTAGCGGCTGCATTCTGCACTTGTGTAACTTATTGATGTCTTTTTTGGGTGCTCCTGAGAGGAGTGCGTTACAGTAATCTAGTCGACGAAAAACAAAAGTGAGAACTAACAGCTATAAGAGGTCTAACTTTTGCAATATTTCTTAAGTGAAAAAATTCTGTCCTAGTGATCTGATTAATATGTGATTTAAAATTCAGGTCAGAGTCAATGCATCAAGTTTATTTCAAATACCCTCATTATATCCATTTTTGCCAATCACTAAAATTTCTGTGTCGTATGCATCGGTTTCACTCTCTGTGTCAACGTCTGATGGCTAATTCACATCGACATAACTATTGTGTGACTCAACTAGTGTTTCGATTTCAGTTTGTTCCAAAACTGGCTTTACAGCCTCTCATTTACATGCCATTATGTTTTGGATTAAGACTCCATCCTACTCATGAATATTGATGAGTTACCTTAGAGTGACAGTATGCATAGAAATCATTTTTTTATCCACTTGATGGCATTAGAATACTGTCACATGAGGTATTCAAGCTTAATGCTGTTAGGCAGATCATTACACATCACCCTGAGTCTGACCTGTAGCTGCATAGGATTCTGAGCCCAAGAATATCACATGAAAACCTTAACTTTAAACAGATCTCTACGTGGTGGACTAAATTAATTACAAATCCATCCATCCATCCAATATTCAACCAGCTATATCCTAACTAAAGGGTCACTGGGTCTAATCCCAGGGCACAAGGCAGGAAACAAACCCTGGGCAGGGTGCCAGCCCACCGCAGGATGCACACCACCCGCCCACCAAGCACACACACGGCACAATTTAGGATCACCAATGAACCTAACCTGCATGTCTTTGGACTGTGGGAAGAAACCCACACAGACACGGGGAGAACATGCAAACTCCACGCAGGGAGGAACTGGGAAGCGAACCCGGGTCTCCTAACTGCGAGGCAGCAGCGCTACCCACTGTGCCACCGTGCCACTTAATTACAAATCTAAAACACAAAATCATTGATCACTTAACTATTCACCCCTTCAAGTCGGCATTTAGTAAGTCTGTGTGCTCAGGTCTCTCGCACTTTCCCTATCACCTTTTGCACATCTTGACAATAACAATAATGACAGCGTTTATTTCTACATCTATACAAGATGTCAAAGAAATAGTTACAAGAAAAGAAATAAAAGTTAAATGAGGCAAGAACAATCATGATTAAGTAATAAAAAAATAAAGCATTATGAAATTACATAAGGTACCATAGCAACTCAGGGGGTCCGCCACCTAGCGTTCCAGTGGAGGTAAGATACTTTACATACATAGATCGATACTTTATTAATCCCAAGGGGAAATTCACATAATCCAGCAGCAGTATACTGATACATAAAACAATATTAAATTAAAGAGTAATACAATTGCATGTAAAAACAGACAATAACTTTGTATAATGTTAACGTTTAACCCCCCGGGTGGAATTGAAGAGTCGCATAGTGTGGGGTCTCCTCAGTCTGTCAGTGGAGCAGGATGGTGACAGCAGTCTGTCGCTGAAGCTGCTCCTCTGTCTGGAGATGATCCTGTTCAGTGGATGCAGTGGATTCTCCATGATTGGCAGGAGTCTGCTCAGTGCCCGTCGCTTTGCCACGGATGTCAAACTGTCCAGCTCCGTGCCTACAATAGAGCCCACCTTCCTTACCAGTTTGTCCAGGTGTGAGGCGTCCCTCTTCTTTATGCTGCCTCCCCAGCACACCACCGTGTAGAAGAGGGCGCCACAACCGTCTGGTAGACCATCAGCAGCATCTTATTGCAGATGTTGAAGGACGCCAGCCTTCTAAGGAAGTATAGTCGGCTCTGTCCTCTCTTACACAGAGCATCAGTATTGGCAGTCCAGTCCAGTTTATCATTCAGCTGCACTCCCAGATATTTATAAGTCTGTACCCTCTTCACACAGTCACCTCTGATGATCACGGGGTCCAGGAGGGGTCTGGGCCTCCTAAAATCCACCACCAGCTCCTTGGTTTTGCTGGTGTTCAGGTGTAAGTGGTTTGAGTCGCACCATTTAACAAAGTCCTTGATTAGGTTCCTATACTCCTCCTCCTGCCCACTCCTGATGCAGCCCACGATAGCAGTGTCATCAGCGAACTTTTGCATGTGATATTCTTCACCCTGGTCCTTCCACTGCCAGACAAGGGCCCTGGCCATGCACCTCAGGGGTCACCAAGGTGGTCCCCCCTCTTCTTTCACTTTTTTGTGTCTCGTTCGTACAGTGGATGGAATTGGCGAGTTTTGTTCAGCTGATTTGCCTGTCCTTGTCAGAATTATTTTAAAGCTAGTTTTACTTTAGACGTACAGTCTGGGCGTGAGATTAATTGAAGTCTTCTGTTTATTTGCTCCAAACCATAACACTAAAAAGCAACATCAAAATGAACATTTGCAATGCAAAAAAGGACACTATGGGTACATTCAAAATCACGAATGTCAGAGATTTCAGAGGAAACGAACAACGTAAATGATAACTGACAAACTGTAGGGATTCAGAAATGCAGGCTCGCTCAAGTGTCCAAACCAGCAAGCTTCTTTGCTGCTATAAATTGTTGTGAGATTCTGGAAGAAATTACCCAGCAGTTTTACGACAGCCGCCACAGGCACAGGTCTGACCGAAGCTCCAGAGGTAGGGCAATTAAGGCAGAGACGCCAGGCAGCTGGCATAATTGACACAAGGCGGGCACTCATCCAGATTCGCGGCGGTGTGTCCAAGCAAAGCTTCTCTGCAGGTAATGGATGGCAACAACAACAACTACAGAGCTGAGAAGCAATCTTGGGTAGCACTTTATAATAACTTTCATTAATAAAGCATTATGTAATGTTTAAAAGATCATCAGTTCATGTTCATTCAAATAGTTATAAATGTTATTAAATGATAATTCATACATTAGGTAATGCACTTTTAAACATTTAAAAATGATTTAACAAACGGTTAGTAAGGCATATTTTACTGTTTGTTTGCACATTTCTCACTAATGTCTAGCTGATTTGGGACAGATATCTATTGTAACCGATTTCAGATCATGGTGTGTACACACAAGATGAAGAGAGCTAGGGGTGCTGAAACTAGAAAAAGGACCACAAATACAAACACAGATCAGTTCATCCATCCATCATCCAACCTGCAAAATCCTAACTACAGGGTCACGTTGGTCTGCTGGAGCCAATCCCAGCCAACACAGGGCACAAGGCAGGAAACAAACCCCGGGCACGGTGCCAGCCCACCGCAGCACAGATTAGTTAAACACAGCAATTGAAATGTGGTGAAAAATGAGTCTGGCGGTATTGATACTGGCTTTAGTGATAAAAACAAAATGTGAAAAGTCCTGCCAATGGTTTGGATGAATCCGAACCCCAGGGTTTCTCAGCTCTGGCTGTCGTGATGTTGAAAATGCAAGCAGTGCAATAAATGGCAGTGATGATCGGGTACATTGTCTCCTTTCTCCTCTCGATTTCTCTCCTGTCTTCTTCTCCTCCTTCTCCCTCGTCTTCACTCCTCTTTTTTTAAATGCCAAATGTCCCAGATGTATCTGGTGAGTCAAACAGTTGACTTCTGTCTTGGGGATGCGGCCTCCCTCCATCTTCTTTCCCTTCTTCGCTTACGGGGGCAGCATTTACTGATTCACATATAACGGACAGTAAACGGAACGATGAGAACAAAACGCACTCAGCACAGACAAAAATAAATCTATACTAATAAAAAGCAAAGCGCTCACTCACTCACTCGCTCACTCATCACTCGCTCACTCACTCACTCACTCACTCATCACTCACTCACTCATCACTCACTCACTCATCACTCACTCACTCGCTCACTCATCACTCGCTCACTCACTCACTCACTCACTCATCACTCACTCACTCACTCATCACTCACTCACTCACTAACTTCCCGTGTAGGTAGAAGGCTAATATTTGGCAGCCTCATTCCTTACAGCTTGCTTACTTACAAAAGTTCGAAATTCTACGCATAACAGTCATAACTGGAACCTACTTTCAACCATATATATGGCCATAGCCTGCAGCTCGGCCGCCGTGTGAGGCGGAGTTGCGTCCCTCATCATCACGGCTCCCACGTAATTGAGTGCCTGCCCATATAAGGTAAATATCCGCGGGTGAAGGACTGTGCTTACGCAAACAAAGATGAGATGGTCTAGTACTTAATATCATATAGACCCGCTACAGCACTACTCCTTCTCCTGGCTGAAATATTCTGTCTGAGTATCTCAGAAATTGTTAAACCTCGGGAGCAGTAGGGTGACGTGTTAAAAGTAACGTGTGTTAAGTATTCCGATTATTTATTAAGGTAACGAGTAACCATTACTTATTTTATTGAAGTAGAAATACCTGCATTGTTATTATTACAATACCTGAATGAAAGGCTAGAAGCACACATACTGGTATGACGATCCCTTACAGGGTTCCAGTGCGACCAATACAGAAAAGAGGCTGCTGCATGCAATCCGGTAACAGAAGCACTTTAATTAAGTTTCGGTCTAGTCTAGTTTGAATCCATCTGTTTGCTATTGATACGTTGACACAGCATGACCGGGTGTCACAGCGGCCCGTGTTCATACCGCGACTCATCAGTGGCTCAGGTCAATGATATAAAAAGGGGATGAATGTGATTTACTTCACAGTAAATGAAGGACTAAATGAATCTATAAAATATAAGAAGACCAAAGGCTTCTTCTTTGTTTTTCGAATTCACGGTGGCTGATGATGACATTGAACTCTTTTTTTTTTTTTTTATCTCGGTTGTAGCGGTGCTTCAAACTTCAACTCCCATCAGTCCCTGCAGTGGCTCTGATTGGTCATCTGCTGAGGGTACAGGGGCTGTTGGGTACAAAGAGGCCAGCGCGACATTTAAAAGAGGGATAGTGTTACCAAAAAAGAGAGAAGTATTTTTGTTTCGTGTCTAAAGTTCCTGTCTGTCTGCCTTACGTTGTGATACCTGTGCTTTCTCATTTTTGTCCTGGATTGTTTCTGGGTCGGGGTCTGGATGGTCTACTGTCTTCCTGTTACGTGAGATAATTTGGAATCCGTTATATCATTACAGAAGGACTTGGATAGCAGACAGGCTTGGGCAGATTTGTGACAGATGAAATTTAATGTCCGGAAATGTAAAGAATTTTAGGTTTGAATACACAATGGGGGGCTGAAAATCGAGAGTCCTCCTTATGGGAAGGATTTAGGAGTCATAGTGGACTCTAAGCTTTCGACTTCCTGACAGCGTTGTTCAGAAGCCATTAAGAATGCTAAGAGTGTCAGGTTATATAGCGCCTTGATGTGTGCAGCACAAGTCACAGGAGGTTCTGCTGAAGATTTATAACACACTGGTGAGGCCTCATCTGGAATTCCTGAGTGTGTAGTTTGGGTCTCCAGTCTACAAAAAGGACATAGCAGCACTGGAGAAGGTCCAGAGAAGAGCGACTAGGCTGATTCCACCGCTATATGGGATTAATTATGAGGTAAAATTAAAAGTGTTGAGCCTAACGCTTGCATAATGTTTGGGTCTTGTTAGGTTTGAATACACAATGTCGGCTCTGAAAATCAAAAGTACACCTCCTGAGAAGGACTTAGGAGTC
The DNA here is from genome assembly GCF_016835505.1 of Polypterus senegalus. Taxonomy (NCBI): domain Eukaryota; kingdom Metazoa; phylum Chordata; class Cladistia; order Polypteriformes; family Polypteridae; genus Polypterus; species Polypterus senegalus. Next base: position 151,370,305 of record NC_053165.1, on the reverse strand, counting down.
GTAGTAGACTTGTCACAACCAACTGCCAGACGGTGTTCAGAAGCCATTAAGAAGGCTAACAGGTTATATAGCGCCTTGATGTGTGAAGTACATGTCACAGGAGGTTCTGCTCAAGCTTTATAACACACTGGTGAGGCCTCATCTGGAGTCCTGTGGGCAGTTTTGGTTTCCAGGCTACAAAAAGGACATAACAGCACTAGAGAAGGTCCAGAGAAGAGCGACAAGGCTGATTCAGGGCTACAGGGGTTGAATTATGAGGAAAGATTAAAAGAGCTGAGCCTTCACAGTTGAAACAAAAGAAGATTAAGGAGAGACATGAATGACGTGTTTCAAATTATGAAGGGAATCAGTCCAGTGGATCGAGACTTGTATTTTAAAACAAGTTTATCAAGAACACGGGGACACAGTTGGGAATTTGTTAAAGGTAAATTTCACACAAACATTAGGAAGTTTTTCTTTACCCAAAGAACAATAAACACTTGGAATTAGAGACCAAGTAGTGTGGTAGACAGTAAGACCTTAGGGACTTTCAAAACTCGACTTGATGTTTTCTTGCAAGAAATAAGTGGATAAGACTGGCGAGCTATAATAAAATATCCATCCATCCATTTTCTAGCCTGCTGAATCCGAATACAGGGTCACGGGGGTCTGCTGGAGCCAATCCCAGCCAACACAGGGCACAAGTCAGGAACCAATCCTGGGCTGGGTGCCAACCCAGCACAGGACACACACAAACACACCCACACACCAAGCACACACTAGGGCCAATTTAGAATCGCCAATCCACCTAACCTACATGTCTTTGGATTGTGGGAGGAAACCGGAGCGCCCGGAGGAAACCCACGCAGACACAGGGAGAACCCGGGAAGCGAACCCGGGTCTCCTAACTGAGAGGCAAAAAAATGTTAGGGGGGCGCAATTAAAACTGTTATGAAAACTCGGGTCGCAAATACTTAAAGGTTGAGAAACGCTAGGTCAGCTAAAAGGCTGTGGTGGTGGTGGTGGTGATTCCTCACCAATCCACAGGGTGATGCTGTATTCTAATACCTCTTCTCCTTCTACATACCACCTGATCGACAACTTTGCTATCTCTGACATGACTTCTGGTGTCCATCCACCTGGACCTGCCTCTTCCTGCCTGGCTGGCATTTAACTGGAAGTGTCACCATCTTGGATAGTCTAATCTGGGACTCACGTCCTTAGGGATATTGTTTTACTCCATCCATCCATTATCCAACCCGCTATATCCTAACACAGGGTCACGGGGGTCTGCTGGAGCCAATCCCAGCTAACACAGAGCGCAAGGCAGGAAACAAACCCCAGGCAGGGCGCACACACACGTACACACCAAGTACACACTATGGACAATTTAGAATCGTCAATGCACCTAACCTGCATGTCTTTGGACTGTGGGAGGAAACTGGAGCACCCGGAGGAAACCCATGCAGATACGGGGAGAACATGCAAACTCCATTCAGGGAGGACCTGGAAAGCTACCCACTGTGCCACCGTGCTGCCCTATTGTTTTCCTGAAAAGGTGAATTATTATGTTGCCTTTAGAGTATACAGGGTAGCAGTGTCGCACCAAATCTTCATTTTTGTTGTGTCCTTTTTTATGGGATGTCACCTGTTAATTCAATCACCTAGAATCCCATTTCGTCTTGTGACGGTTGTTGACCGAGTTTATAACTGTTAAGGGGTGCCCCTGGTCACAGGGTTGGTGCGGGAAGTCACCCTACAATAAAAGCAGCTTTTTGGTGGTACGAAGACACACTTCAGTGGAGGTTCGCCCAGAGGATGTCCGAGGCGTGAAAGCCTATCGGTGAAATGGGACCATTATCCTGGCGGTATTGTGTCACATGTGAGCAGTTTGCCAGCTTAGAGAAATTGCCCGCAGTTATCTGGGAAGTCACTAGGAGGTGGTTGGAGAGAAGGAATGGTTTTGTCTGAATGTATGTGCTGTCCTGTGCTTGCTTCCCCATGGGATTTCATCTTGGTTGGATATGTCCTCGTCTGGGGAGCTTTCCCAATCACGCTAGATCTTCATGCAACAACGGGAACCCGGTAGGACAAAACTTTACATTTCCTTCAGAGGGTTGTTCACAGGGTTTTTCGTACCACACTCCATCACCAGTAGTGCTATTTAACATTGCCTACAACTTCTAGCAGCCCCAGTAGTATTTTGCCGTTAGGTAGATTCAAAGGGAGAAAGGGTTGCTGGGAAGAAGAATAATTAAACAGGCTTTTTAAAATGGGAGCCAAAAAGATGCCAAGGAGATTGCAATCATCCATCCATCCATTATCCAACCTGCTATATCCTAACTACAGGTTCACAAGGGTCTGCTGGAGCCAATCCCAGCCAACACAGGGCGCAAGGCAGGAAACAAACCCCGGGCAGGGCACCAGCCCACCGCAGAGATTGCAATCAACTGTTTGTATTTGTCCGTACACATCACACATACTATTGTGTTAAAACTTCAACTACCGTGGATTATGTGTTCATCTGAATGTGTGTGACGTCCTGTGCCTGGTTGTCCGTGCGGTTTCGTCTTGATCAGATACATCTTTGTCTGGGGAGCGTTCCCAATCACAAATCTTCATGCTACAAAAGGAAGCTGGTAGGACAAAACTTTCAATTTCCTTCAGAGAGTTGTTCACAGGGATTTTTCATTCCACAGTCCATCATCAGCAGTGCTGCTTAAAATTGTATACAACTCCCAGCAGCCCCGGCAGTATTACACCAATTGGGCAGATTCAGAGTGGGCAGGGGTTTCTGGGAAGAAGGATAATTAAGCAGGCTCGTCATCTGCACCTGCTGTACTGGACTGTGTTGGACTTTATTGTTGGTGTTTACAAATGTTTACCAAGGGTGGCACATTCTTTGTGCTGCTGCCTCCCATGAAGGGGACCCAGATTCACGTCATGGGTTCTCCCCACTGTCCAAAGATGTGCAGGTTAGGTGAATTGGTGATGCCAATTTGGCCCTGGTGTGTGTGTATGTTTGCCCTGTGATGGACTGGCATCCTGTCCTAAGATTGTTCCTACCTTGCGTCTTATGCTGGCTGGCATAGACCCCAGTAACCCACCATGACCCTGGTCTTGATTGAGTTAGAAATTGAAATGACCAAATATTCATCAAAAGTCGTCTTCTGATTTTTTTACTTGTAATCATACTTTACGTAAAATATGCATAATTTTATATTCACTTTGCATTTACAATCAGCAGTTTTTTCTATGACAATCAATGCCAGTATGTTAAACTCAGTTTAGTTTATTAGGGAATTGATGGGTTTCGGTTACTTTAAAGCCATTATAATGCAAAGAAGCTCATTTTTAGGCAGGCAAACGGTCACTGATTAAGATATGAGTGGCGACCGGTACCAACTACTGCCCCCCACTCGGCTCACACTGAGCTTACAGTGTGCCCACCCATGCACTTCACTGGCGATACAGTCACCCATCTGTCATGGTCAACGTCTTTCCTAGAAATCCTTCTTTTTGGTCAGTTTATTATTCTTCTACTTGCATGAAAAGCCTCTTTGTGACAAGTGGACTCCGACATGTGATTAATAAGAATCCTGAAACTTTGTGAATTCACTTCACGCCTACTTTGCATTCACCGAATGTTTAGTCCTCTGTTGGTCATTTGTGTAGCAGCACAACGACTTGAACACTTTTATTTCTACAAGTGTTGAAATTCTTTAGACGTCAATAAGCTCGTGCGATGTTTGGTCTCATTTCTGTACCAAGAATTTATGAGAAAAGGTCAGCGAGGACAACATCACAGAGAATAAGCAGCTGGTCAAATGGACGTGTGGTCAGAGGAGAGCAGGTGAGGCCTGTCATCATGAAAAGTAAAAAAAAAATAATAATGATAACATAAAATAAATTTGTCCACGGGTCTGTGCTATACATTTATTTTCTGTATGATTCCAATAACTTTAATCATTTTTGTAGTCAAAATTGTGGAATTTGCGCATTTCCTGTTCAAGTACAGGAGAGAAACACGAGGTGAGGCAGCGACGAGCCTCACCTCACCTCACCTCAGACTGCTCTCTCCCTCACACACGGGGTTGATGCCTGCAATTGGCGCGTGCCTGTTGGTCTCTCTCTGTATGTCGCCAATGTAATGTTTGCAGACACGTTTATTATACACCCTGACTTTCCACAGTCTGGCTAATATCTTTAATGAATGTGTGTGACATATTTAGTCTTTATCAATGATCTCAATCAGTCCTCATGGTATTCAGACTTCACATGGAAGAATTAGATGATGACGGTCATGTGGACCTCTGGCCTTCAATCCATCAATGTGGGGGCATCACAGTGCCCTGATCAGGTAGTGGTGGAGCAGATCACCACCACAGAAAACTGGAAAAAGACCAGCAGAGAATAGTAGGGGTGAGTACGGATTGCAGAGCCGTGATAGAAATGATAATTCAATGCATACACAGAATATCAGGGTTACACTAAAATGAAGCTGTGAGAAAGCCATGTTAAAGTTATGTGTTTTCAGCAGTTTTTTAATGTGCTCCACCATATCAGCCTGGCGAATTCCTATTGGCAGGCTATTCCAGATTTTAGGTTCATAACAACAGGAGGCCGCCTGCCTCACCACTTCTTTTAAGTTTAGCTCTTGGAATTCTAAGCAGACACTCATTTGAAGATCTGAGGTTACGATTTGGAGTGTAAGGTGCCAGACATTCCAAAAACACATTACTTTAACACGGCTTTCTCATAGCTTCATCCTAGTTTAATCCTGATGCTCTGTATATTCAATTAATTATCGTTATAATTCATGGTGGCTCCAAAATCTGTACTAGATAGATAGATAGATAGATAGATAGATACTTTATTAATCCCAAGGGGAAACTAACCCCTGCTCTCTCTTCTGTTCTTTTTCCATGTTTCTGGGGTGGCGACCTGCGCCACCACCACCTAATCAAAGCACACTGACGTCCCTACATTGATGGATTAAAGACCAGAAGTCCACATGGTCGTCATCATCAAGTCCTTCCATGTGAACCCTGAATACAATGAGGACTGATTGAGGTCATTTATGTGAGGTAGAATGCCTAGAGTGGGCTGGGTGGTCTCGTGGCCTGGAGCCCCTGCAGATTTTAATTTTTTTTCTCCAGTCGTCTGGAGTTTTTTTTTTTCTGTTCTCCCTGCCCATCGGGCCTTACTTTTATTCTATGTTAATTAGTGTCCACTTATTTTAATTCTTAATTATTTTGTCTTTTTTCTCCTTCTTCATCATGTAAAGCACTTTGAGCGACATTATTTGTCTGAAAATGTGCATTATAAATAAATGTTGTTTTAGTTGTTGTTCCTGGATGCGATATGATAACACCAGACGTACTCCTGTGTCTGGTAAAATAGAAGCAGCTACACTTCATCCAGGGGAGTCAGTAAAGTTTGGAAGAGGAAGCGTCATGGTGTGGGGGACGCTCTTTGCAGCAAGAGTTGTGCCTACTTGGCAAGGTGAATGCCAGCATGTATGAGAACCTCTGTTTTCCTCTAGGGGGTGCTAGCTCCATGGTTGGAATAAGTTCTTTTGTAATTGTGTAATTGTAAGTAACCTGAAACTATATAGATATAATATTAAAAGGCCATACCCCTCCCATAGTGACACGGCGGGAAGAAATCACATAAGAGAAATGAACTTCGCTTTCTTTAATGATGATTTACGCAGCATTACAGACGAGGCAGCTAATGACATGACTATTAACGAAGTGGAATCTCGATGTATTCAGTCGCCATTTTCGTTACTGCGTTGGAAGGATTTTCGGGATCAGATGACGTCATCTCCCAAATGTCTGTCGGCTTCAAAGGTGTGCCGGGTAATGTTCCAAGGCTTTATACTCTTTCTTCATGTGCAGGCCCTTACTTTGGTAAATCAGGCCATTCCAAACAAGGCAAAGAGAAGATCCAATGGCACGCTGACTCTGACACACAGAAACAGTGCACGTTGCCCATTTGTCTTTGTCGATCTTATCCTATGCTTGGCCTAGCAGTTCTAAATGCTGAGCTCCTTTGTACTAAATCTGGCTCAGCTGTGCATGTAGGAAGAAAATAAAAACAGATTTAAAATATTTGTACAGAGCACAGTGACATTAAACTTATATTCTGATTACAGCCTCCTTCAGCAACATGCGGTTCCATCCCTGCCAGCCATTTTGAGGCATGACAATGATCCTCGCCACACTGAAAAACCGGTGACATGATACGTAGAAGCAGAGAATATCGACCATCCCAGAGTCCTGATCTGAACCCCATTGAGAATCTCTGGAAGATAACTGGTCACAAAATTATAGCAAAGAAGCCAGTTACCGAATTGTGCAAGGAGCTGGAAGACAAGCGGAACAAAATCAAGTCAGAGCAGTGTGAGAAATCGGTCACGTCCCATGGGTGCGGATGTGCCAAAATCATTGAAAGTCGGGACCTCTACACGTCCCACTCAATTCTGAAAGTTGTGATCGTCAAAAAGCGTTAACCAAATTCATTTGCAGCCTTCTTTTGCAGTACAGTTGTAACAGTTCTCTATTTGTGATCACTGCAGTTTCCATCCATCCATTATCCAACCCACTATATCCTAACTACAGGGTCATGGGGGTCCGCTGGAGCCAATCCCAGCCAACACAGGGCTCAAGGCAAGAAACAAACCCCGGGCAGGGTGCCAGCCCACCGCAGGGCACACACACACACACACACACCAAGCACACACACGGGACAATTTAGAGATGCCAATGCACCTAACCGGCATGTCTTTGGACTGTGGGAGGAAACCACGACCACGGGAGAACATGCAAACTCCACGCAGGGAGGACCCGGAGAGCAAACCCGGGTCTCCTAACTTTACTGCATTTTTTTCCAAATTAAATATTGTTTGTTGACAGATTTTGGCTTTGTAACAAAAAAGTAGGCTACAGGACACTGGAAGCAAAAATACAACACACGTGGCGTTAAGACAAAATGAACAACCTTTCACATCTCCCCATCTCCCCTTTTGTGAATTTCTCCTTGGGATTAATAAAGTATCTATCTATCTATCTATCTATCTATCTATCTATCTATCTATCTATCTATCTATCTATCTATCTATCTATCTATCATATAGTGCCTTTCATATCTATCTATCTATCTATCTAACATATAGTGCCTTTCATATCTATCTTTCTATCTATCTATCTATCTATCTATCTATCTATCTATCATATAGTGCTTTTCATATCAATCTATCTATCTATCTATCTATCTATCTATCTATCTATCTATCTATCTATCTATCTATCTATCTATCTATCTATCTATCATATAGTGCCTTTCATATCTATCTATCTATCTATCTATCTATCTATCTATCTATCTATCTATCTATCTATCTATCTATCATATAGTGCCTTTCATATCTATCTATCTATCTATCTATCTATCTATCTATCTATCTATCTATCATATGGTGCCTTTAATATCTATCTATCTATCTATCTATCTATCTATCTATCTATCTATCTTTCTATCTATCTACCTCTCCTCTTCGTCTTCTTCTTCCTTCTGCTGTCAGGTGAACTCTCATCCCCTGTCCACCCAGTGCTAAGGACCCTGGAGCAATGGCCTGCAGTACTCCTAAGGTCACATCTGAACACGAGGGCCAGACATACTGTAGCCCTGCAATCTAAAAGCCCAGAGCTTCCTCTGGTGGCCCCAGGTGTCCCCGCTGGACTGCTGGCCCTCTTTTTTTATTTTTAAACAAACAGACCAGACTCCCCTGTAGGGCACACAATATCAACACCCTGCTGCCAGGAATCACGTGAATGGAGATCGGAGAATCTTGTATTGTGCACCCCCCGCTCTCTTATCTGCATCTCCCACTGGCCTCCCTTCAAGATCAGGTTACAGTGGGCTTTCTGTCCAGGATGGGTTTCAGCTCCTGCCACCAATTACCTTTAGACACTGCAGTCCAGTTTTCTTTCTCCCAATGTGGAGTTTGCATGTTCTCATCATGTCTGGGTGGGTTTCCTCTTACAGCCCAAAGACATGCAAGTTAGGTGAATTGATGATCCTAAATTGGCCTGGGTGTATGTGTGTGTGTGTCCACCATATGATTGACTGGCATTCTGTCCAGGCTTTGTTCCTGCCTTGCACCCTATGCTAACTGGGATAGGCTCCAGTAGACCCCAGAGATCCTGTTCAGGATTAAATGGGTTAGAAAATGACTGACTGTCTCTAAAGACGAGGGTGTTCAGTGAATTGTCGAATGAGTCTGGATATTTATACAGTATGTGTGTTTGTGTGTGTATGCCTATGATTGGTAGCTGCCTTGTGCCAACACGGTCAGGATAAAGTCTCCCTTCCTGGCACCCAGCAACTTTGATGAAAGAAATTCAGACTTGAGGTGAATTAAAGGGAAAAGCTACTCAATGGCACCATCTGCTGGTTACTGTGGACTGTAAAATGATGTCTTGAGAATCCGATTGGTAGTCATGTAGACGGCACAAACACAGACAGACAGAGGATGGAAATGAGTGTCTTCTTGTTACGCATGATGCATAATGAGTGTGAGAATGGTGTCTGAAGGAACGTCTTGGTATTAAGTCGCTTTAAAAGAAGAGCCAAGTGTCGTAGACTAGGAGTCCCAAAACACCTAAAGCAGTTCCAAATCATGAAGCCCCAAATAAGCATTAGAAGGTCAAACCCATCTAATAGCAAGGACAAACCCCAAACTCTATAAAAATAAAAAATGCTCTTGTCATACAGTGAAGCTCTGGAAAGCATAAAAGGCACAGAGGATTTGCCAGGACGATGAAGTCTGAAATGAGGTCAACACACGGGGCCAAAACTCCAGAGATCTCCGCAGAAACTCACCAAAACTCCAAAGCGCTTTCTACATGAACCACCAGAGACTATGGGAGACCCCTCTGGATTTCTAGAGTGGAGGGGGGCAGTTCCTGATGTTGACTGGCAGGTGGCCCCACCCCTTGGGGGACCACCCACAGAACATATGGCTTGTTGGTATGGTAATTCAGTTTTTCATATGGCCTGTACTATTCATTGTGACAGCAATCGTGTTATTCCGCGTGCCAGGTGACAGCGGCTACCCGCTCAGATACTGGCACCGTAAGCCTTTCCCTGACCCCCAGAATGCAGAGGAGGGCCGCTCTAATGCCAGGCACTGATTTTGTGCTCTTAGTTATGGAGAACATGGGGCGGGATCTCGACATGTCAGGAGGGAGGCTGCCCTACCAGCCAATGAAGTTCTGCGGCATCGTGATTGCATATGTATGAGGTTGATTAGCATGCTCCATATATGGACGTTTCAGGGCGGAGTCTGAAGTGTATTTTTGTATGTATATTTACAAGGGGATTGTGATTTTTAAAATTGCGTACAAATGCGACTACATCAGGTTTTAATTTTGGGGTATGCATGTTTTCACGTGTGAATCCATGTGAAGTTTTATATGTGAGACCCCTGAATGAAACAGTTGTGTTGTGTAGCCTTCTCTGTGCAGACGTCTTTTAGTAGTCATCCATCCATCCATTTTTATGAATCTGCTTAATCCTGGCAACATGTGGTGCAAATCATACACTGGCTCAGATAAGGCATTAGTCCATTGGATGGCACACTCGTTTACATACCCATTCTCATCAGTACTGTGCCAATTTATTTGGAGTTTGTGGGGAAGGTGAATTCAATGCATAATGTGTTATTTGGTATGCACAGTAATTAGGTCCAACCTGGTTATGACAAACGTGTCCTGAGGATAATCATGTAAGAAAAGGTTTGGGGAGTTTAACCCCACATACATGAAAATCTGGATCAGAAATAAAAAGGGTCTTTACAGACGCGAGTTCAATACAGAACTGAATAGGATAAGCAAGATGGCGGATTTATAGGCAAGAACACAGGAAGAGGATGATCTTGTGGGACCGGAAGCAGAAGTGCTGTCATCAGGCTGCGATGTCTTAGGAAGTGGAAGTGATGTCATTAGGAGGTGGGCTCTTCTGAGGGTCTGGAGAGGGAAAAAAAAAAAAACCAAAAAGCATCAGAGGGCAGCAGCAACCCTGGCTCAGCTGAGAAGCACTTGTATGCAAGCCTGTAAACCGTCACCCGCGCGCACGTGAGTGACACAAGGTAAGGTTGGTATGCTCACCAGTCATGGCACCAGACAGTTGGGACATGTTGCATGTTGATTAGCATTCACTCTCCTTCGTACATTTGGCAATAAGGATCCTATAAGTATGTGGTAGACAGCCCACAGAGACACAAGGAGAGTAGGCCGACTCCACATGGAGGGTGATCAGACCAGACCCTTACAACAGTGCCAAGAAGACTCCACTTAGGATCGTGTGTCTTGAAAAACACACAAGTCTGATATCAAACAAGAGGGAACACAACCGACAACCCAGCCAGTCGTGTAAGCGCCACTCAAGCCCTACATATGCTAGCCCTTGTCTTTGTCCGCGGTGTCTGTTAGACGGTGTGGCTTCACCACTTGCCCACCTACTGCTCCCCTCCTCTCCCTCTCTCTCATACTCTATATACAGTGTGTATATATCTATATATATTATACAGTGCCGGTGAGAGGTTCTTTTGCACCTTAGGCCAAGCTTATTAGTGAGCCTGTTCTGTAGCTAATCCATGTGGCTGGTCCCCCCCCCATGATCTGTGCCCTATGCGAATGCCTAAATGGTTCTGCGGGCCCTGTGTGTGTACAGTGCATAAAATATTCCTTGTCCTGCAGCTAACAACTTACTCTTGTCTTTGCTAGCTATGCTCAAGAGCACAAGACTTCTCTGTACATTAGCAGCTCAAGAGAAATTATACTTGATCTCTCATTATAACCGAGTTATATTGTGCTAAATACTTACATGAGTAGATACTCACACTTAAACACAAGCCCTTCTCCACATGTTGTGCCTTGGTAGACATAAACCCCTGATCTCCCCTCCACTTTAGGCTTTTGGTATCAGTGATGGGGGGGGCTGCACTCTGTCTTGGTTACCCTGACGACAGCGGAACACTTCTGAGATGGCAGCGTTTGTCCTTGTTAATCTTTTGTATGATGGCACAAAAAGCAGGCTAGTGGTGAAAGAAAAGCTTCAGCAGAGGCCTTGCCAGGATCTGTAAGGGTCTTAGACCTTTAAACATCAGTTGTTCTTTGATTTAGCAGAATTAATTCACTACTTTCTCTTTTTTAATTAGCTGCGAACCTGTGCTAAGCCAGAATATTAAGCACATGGCAGTCATTTTAGCCTTGCGGAGCTGTGCCCAAAGTTCATTTACAGTGCAAAGGCCTACAGCACCTCATAAACTAAATAGTGAAGAGCATAATGTCGGCTGACCTTAGTGTCTTTCGGAAACCCACCTTACAGCCATGAGGCCAGCTGGTGGGCAGGGCGGGAAGTCTGCATTTACACAGTGCTGTCAATTCATGGCACAGGGGGAGTTTCAGTAAGTGTATCGGGTTTGGCACAACATCTGTGAGAGACACTATATGATAGATAGATAGATATATAGATATGAAAGACACTATATGATAGATAGATAGATAGATATGAAAGGCACTATATGATAGATAGATAGATAGATATGAAAGGCACTATATGATTGATAGATAGATAGATATGAAAGGCACTATATGATAGATAGATAAATAGATAGATATGAAAGGCACTGTATAATAGATAGATAGATAGATAGATATTGTGAGCTGGAGGGCTGATCGCACCCCAAATAGAGACAGACGCCCCTGGGAAAACCACAAACCCTGAAACACTGACCACCCTCACATTGCTCCTTATCCTTGTACTATAACGCGTAATACAAGCCTCGCGCGGTACTCCGCCGACTTATAAGCCTTGCGCAGCGCCTGTCAGTTTTGGAATTGATTGTTTGCTTTTATCTCTCTCTGCTCCTAGCGGAACTGTCATCTCTGACTTGTCATGGAGCACATTTAAGCTCATGTGTTTGCGGTGTCTGAATAAAAATCCTTCTTTTTTTCTACGACCTTCTGTGTCTATGTGCAAATCTGTGACCCAAGCGTGACAATATGAAAGGCACTATATGATAGATAGATAGATAGATAGATGTGAAAGGCACTACATAATAGATAGAAAGATATGAAAGGCACTATATAATAGATGGATAGATAGATATAAAAGGCACTATTTGATAGATAGATAGATAGATAGATAGATAGATATGAAAGTCACTATATGATAGATAGATGGATAGATAGATATGAAAGGCACTATATAATAGATAGATATGGAAGACACTATATAATAGATAGATAGATGGAGAGATAGATAGATATGAAAGGCACTATATAACTGATAGACAGATAGAGAGTGTCTCATTCAGGACACAGAGTTGCACAAGAGTCAGGAAGGCGAGGAAAAATAACTTTATTGTTGAACAAGCATTAACAGGTTACTTCAGCATACAAACACATGAGATACACCCTCACCCCCAGGTTTGTTCACACCACTAAATAGATAGATAGATATGAAAGGCACTATATAATAGATAGATAGATATGAAAGGCACTATATAATAGATAAATAGATAGATAGATATGAAAGGCACTATAAGATAGATAGATAGATAGATAGATAGATAGATATGAAAGGCACTATATGATAGATAGGTATGAAACACACTAAATATAGATAGATAGATGGATAGATAGATAGATATGAAAGGCACTATATAACTGATAGACAGATAGAGAGTGTCTCGTTCAGGACACAGAGTTGCACAAGAGTGAGGAAGGCGAGGAAAAATAACTTTATTGTTGAACAAGCATTAACAGGTTACTTCAGCATACAATCACATGAGATACACCCTCACCCCCAGGTTTGTTCACACCACTAAATAGATAGATAGATAGATAGATTGATTGATAGATAGATACACAATGACACACACAAATTGTAAAACTGCATACATATTCAATTGCCAACAAAATAATGATTGGTGATCATTCAGGAAAGGTTATATTCCTTCCACATATTATTCCTTATGGACAAGCTGACTGAGATGGCAGTAGATTCACACCTGGTGGTATGGATCGTGAATTACAGACAGACCTCAGTATGTGCGTCTCGAGAACTGCAGGTCTGACTGTACTTCCTCTGGTCCTGTTCAGCCAACATACATCAGACTTCCAATACAATTCGGAGTCCTGCCACGTGCAAATGTTCACTGACGACACTGTTATCGTGGGCTGCATCAGGAGTGGGCAGGAGAAGGAGTATAGGAACCTAATCAAGGACTTTGTTAAATGGTGCGACTCAAACCATCTACAACTGAACACCAGCAAGACCAAGGAGCTGGTTGTGGACTTTAGGAGACCCCGTGATCATCAGAGGTGACTGTGCAAAGGGTACAGACCTAAAAATACCTGGGAGTACAGCTGGATGATAAATTGGACTGGACTGCCAATACTGATGCCCTGTGTAAGAGAGGACAGAGCCGACTATACTTCCTTAGAAGGCTGGCATCCTTCAACATCTGCAATAAGATGCTGCAGATGTTCTATCAGACGGTTGTGGTGAGCGCCCTCTTCTACACGGTGGTGTGCTGGGGATGCAGCATAAAGAAGAGGGACGCCTCATGTCTGAACAAACTGGTGAGGAAGGTGGGCTCTATTGAAGGCATGGAGCTGGACAGCTTGACATCTGTGGCAGAGCGACGGGCGCTGAGCAGACTCCTGTCAATCATGGAGAATCCACTGCATCCACTGAACAGGATCATCTCCAGGCAGAGGAGCAGCTTCAGCGACAGACTGCTGTCACCGTCCTGCTCCACTGACAGACTGAGGAGACCCCACACTATGCGACTCTTCAATTCCACCCGGGGAGTAAAACGTTAACATCATAAAAAGTTATTGTCTGTTTTACCTGCATTGTTATCACTCTTTAATTTAATATTGTTTGTATCAGTATGCTGCTGCTGGAGTATGGGAATTTTCCGTTGGGATTACAACAACAACAACAACATTTATTTCTATAGCACATTTTCATACAAACAGTAGCTCAAAGTGCTTTACATAATAAAGAATAGAAAAATAAAAGACACAGTAAGAAAACAAAATAAATCAACATTAATTAACATCGAATAAGAGTAAGGTTCAATGGCCAGGGGGGACAGAAAAAACAAAAAAACTCCAGACGGCTGGAGAAAAAAATAAATATAATTAATTAATAAAGTATCTATCTATCTATCTATCTATCTATCTATCTATCTATCTATCTATCTATCTATCTATCTATCATATAGTGCCTTTCACATCTATCTATCTATCTATCTATCTATCTATCTATCTATCTATCTATCTATCTATCATATAGTGCCTTTCATATCTATCTATCTATCTATCTATCTATCTATCTATCTATCTATCTATCTATCTATTATATAGTGCCTTTCACTATCTATCTATCTATCTATCTATCTATCTATCTATCTATCTATCTATCTATCTATCTATCTATCTATCTATCTATCAGAGTTGCACAAGAGTCAGGAAGGCGAGGAAAAATAACTTTATTGTTGAACAAGTTACTTCAGCATACAAACACATGAGATACACCCTCACCCCCAGGTTTGTTCACACCACTAAATAGATAGATAGATAGATAGATATGAAGGGAACTATATGATAGATAGATAGATAGATAGATAGATAGATAGATAGATAGATAGATAGATATGAAAGGTGCTATATGATAGATAGATAGATAGATAGATAGATAGACACACTATACACTGAACACACACCTGAATGACTATAAAGGAAGAAAACATCTGCCTTGGCAGTCCTGCACACGTCTGCTCGATAATTCGTCCTCTGTGTTAATGTGTCAGAGAGAGGATGTGCAGCATTGTGCATAATGGCACTCAACTTTAGTAAAAATAACCTTTAGGAAGTCCCTTCCGAATAAATCACATTGCAAATACTTTAAAAAATAAAATAATTATGTATTAAAGATGCAGGCAATGAACAATTTATTAGATTATGCTATTTGAAAGTACAATGCACGACAACATTGTTAAAAAACATCATTAAAATGCAATGATATGTTAGGAAATCAATAGTTAATGAGAACCGTGCAACTCGTTCATGGGTAATGGCTCAGTTCATGAAACAAGTGAACAGGAATCTTGCAGCTTGTTCTCGGGTCATGATTCAGAGTGCAAATCAAACAAACAAGAATCCTGTAACTGGTTGGCAGCTAATAGTTTAATTAAAACTTGAAAGAATTAATATCTGTTATATAGTGCCTTTCATATCAGTCAGACTTGTCTTCTTTAAATCAAGTCTGAAATGGTCTTCACCCGACTCAGAGACAGACATGTAGTTTTAGCGCCATTGTGAATTTAGTTCACACTTCTCTCCTGACCTGACCTGCGGTATTCTCTATTCATATCCTTAGCTGTCTTTGGTTTGTCTGGGAAGATGTTGGTCAGCTGCTCAAGAGCCGTGAGCCTTTAGCTGAAGAAAATTAACTGCTCAAGTCTAAATTATTTTTTATGTGTGAAGTGAACTCTGAATGTGTTATGGCAGACCACCACCAAACATCTGAGTGACAGGCCGATTGAAATGTTATTTCTTTATGTAAAAATGATAAATGGATGTCTGAGAACTAACAATTAAAGATGAATATTTTTTTTTAAATACTAGGGGGCTCTGCCCCCTGCTTGCCTCGCTCGCCAACCCCCGTTTTTGTTTTTCCGGATACACACTTTTAAGATTTTTTTTTCTTTGAATTGTTGCTATTTCATTAGTTTCACTTTTATTTCAGAACTTCTGTAAAAACAATATTTGGAATCTTTTGAGTCCTAATGTGCTGAATCTTTTTAATGAGGTCCGTGAGACATTTAAATGTTTAATGACTTTGTACCATAATTCAGGATAGGTTTCTCATTTTGGAATTTCAGCAGACAAAACAATTGACGACATCAGCAGTTAATATTTTTTTTTTGCAAAGTAACCAATAAATGCATGTGAGGTAAAAATTCTCTTGACTTCAACTTCAAAGCCTTACAATATTTCCATACTTCTGACATATCACCTATGTCCATATATTCGATCTCTAGTCGCCTTTTCATTATTTCTCTGAGTAATAATCTCTTTCTTTGCGCTAATGCGATCTTTACTTTCTTTGTTTTGACACGCTCGTTTTTTTCTGCTTTCATATTCTGTATCTTGCTTTTTTTTGACTCTTTTCAATTCCAGTTTCCATTTTCTCTAACCTGCTCTGCATGTCTTTGGCCCCCTTGTTTTTTAACCTCTTTATGACGTTTTACTTTGTTTTCTACTCTGTCTTTTATTTCCGAGCTCACTTTGTCCTGATTTTTTTTCAATGACACCTGGGGCCTCATGTATAAACGGTGCGTACGCACAGAAATGTTGCGTAAGAACTTTTCCACGTTCAAATCGCGATGTATAAAACCTACACTTGGCGTAAAGCCACGCACTTTTCCACGGTACCTCATGCCTTGTCGTACGCAAGTTCTCTGCTCGTTTTTGCAAACTGGCGGCACCCAGCGTCAAAGCAGTGCTACTGTTCCTGTGTGGTTACTCATTATGTTCCTGACGCGGCTTTATAAATACACAGAAACTAACTGCATATTGTTTATTAGTGTAATGTATCTGATTGTAATTAACTTGTAACAATATAATGGTCCAGGGAACAGCCATAGTATTCCAAATACCATAACTGCTTTAGCGTTGTTACTCTCACTGCACCTTCTTCTTCTTCTTCTTCTTCTTCTTCTTCTTTCAGCTCCTCCCGTTAGGAGTTGCCACAGCGGATCATCTTTTTCCATATTACTCTCACTGCACCACTCGGAGTATTTATATCACTGTATCTGAGTGTGAATCACAGCAGCAGCTGATCGGAAAGAGAATTATCGGTATACAGCTTCAAGCACACGCTGTCTCAGCCACTGCAAAACGTTTCAAAGCCTTTCCTGTACGGACCTCGCGGTTCAGAAACAGTTTCATCCCAAGAACTTTAAATGCACTCAATCAATTGCTCCTTGTAGAACTGTTTGTACTTATAAGTACAATCACCCCACTGTAAACTTGCACTACAGTTATAATATCTCACAACCTGAGCCACTTTATAAAGCGCGTATTTACATATGATGACGATATCATTTTTAAGGTGAAATGCAGCAAAATATGTTTATTAAATTATACAGATAAAACTTTAACTTCATTTAAATAATCTATATTCTTCACTGGGAGTGTCGTGAAGGATAGAATAATTAAACATGTATTTTGAAGATATTTCAATGTTCTTTAAACGTTTTGAAGAATCGCCGCTAAGCTTACAGATGGCTTAATGTCTATTACAGAGCTGATTGTGTGGCGATCGCTTACTTGGGGAAAGAAAAGCAAGGACTCTGGCGCTACGCCAATATATATTGAATATAAAACAGAAAGAGAAAATAACAACACAGCTAAAAACGCAGCGACAAATTTCGGCAAAAGTTAAATGCTTGTGTCATGAGCACGAGGCGGCTATGCAGTGTCTGCAACATACGTGGCCATCCACCGTGATAAGCTACCTTACTGACATTGGCGAGCGAAGGAGCCACCGATTCTTCCTCTGCCCAGTGCCACCACAAGCCTAGAGCCGCCCTGAGTACTGCTGCAATAAATTATTTCATCGAAGTGAAACACATGTTTAATAACGTGCTTTAACTCCTATCATCATGAAAATGACATCACGTATACATCTCAGTATTTTAGTTATTCAGAGAGCTGTAATATCACGAATGTAATGGATTCTGTGTCCAGTTGGAGGAAGAGAGCCGGTTTAAGAAGCAAGTAGTGATTCACACACATAGAGCACATACAGTAGAAGATCAAATACAAAACAAAGCATTTAACGTGCTACTTTAATTACGATGTGATTTGAGAAACTGGTTAATTAAACGATTTTAAGATGAAGTTTATGATGTTCTACTAAATGACAAAATAAACTACGTGATTAAAGTGGAAATGTCGAGATTGAAGTTGACATTTCGTGCTTTTTCCCCACCGTGTGCCTTTTTTCTCTGTACCCTAATAAACTTTCATATGACACTCAGACAGTGGGCTACAACTGGGCTTTCCACGGCGACTTTGATATGTGACGTCTTTTTTATTTTTTATTTTGTGAACGTGAGCTTTCAAGTTTCTCCAACACGCTATGTCACTCGATCAACTTCATTTTGTTGATTATACCACAGTTTATTTGAACAAATAGTATGTTTTTCCTTTGCCTCCACTTGGTATTCGCTGAAATTCTTATATTTTCCCCGTGCTTTTCCCATTGTCTTTTCACAGAAGGCTGCGCTTAAGGGCGATTTATATTGATTTGCATATTCAAATAGGGGCGTTACATAATGCGCGTGCACGAGTGTTACTTTTCACGCTGATCAGGATTTATGTAGCGGAAGAACGTGGAAGTTGGAGTACGCACAGATTCCTGCATCTGGATTTTTCTGTGCGTAAGCACATTTCGGCTTTTGTGCTTACGCCATGTTATAGTGCGAGTTCTACGCACGGCGTTATACATGAGGCCCCTGGTCCGTGGTGATTATTTTCCCTTTTTCGAGGAATAATTTCCGTTTGTTTGCGCTCCTACAATCTTTACTTTCTTTTTTTTTATAATTTCTAATTTTCCTACTTTGATATTCTTTAACTTTCTTCACGTATATTGCGCCAGCATTTTTTTTTGAGCCTTTCGAATTCCACTATTTTCACAATCTCTAACCTGCTCTGCATGTGTTTAGCGCTGATGTCTAGATTGGATGTGCTTTTTTTTCAGTTCCACTTGTTCCAGGCTGATAATTACTTTCCTTATTTTCTGAATTTGCACCTCGATTATTCTTTTTCTTTTTTTTTCTCTCCAACGTTTTTGAGTCTCTTTTCTCCGCGCTGCTTTCTTCTTTGCTTAGTCGTCTCTGTTTCATTTATAACGTATTGTCCTTATTCGCTGTATATGCGCCGAGAGCCCTGGATCTGCGTGTGCTCAAAGCCTCCATTACACGACTGAGTGTGTTGCTGCCCGTCCTCTTATCTGGTTGTAAGTAGGGCGTGTGTTGTAAGAATCTCATGTTTTACGTCATCGCGAGACGGTCCTGGTCAATCTCTTGGCACAAAGTCTCATGTTTAAGGTCCCCGCGAGACGCTCCCTGGCCAGTCTCTTAAGTCTCGCGGGTCTTTTAGGTGTCTTCCATGATCTTCACGTGAAGATCACGCCTCATCTCCTAGTCATTTCCTCCCACAGGATTTTCTTTTAGAATAGAGAGATAGCACTCCAAGTTCAGACCCAGAAGTGCGACGATGCACAGTGCAATTTAAAGCAGGAAATGAACCCCAAACTAACAGACGATACCCAAAGCCTGCACTCACATCAGCCGTCTACAACAACAACAACAGTTATTTTTTATAGCACATTTTCACACAAATAATGGAGCTCAAAGTGCTTTACATGATGAAGAAAAGAGAAATTAAAGACAAAGTAAGAATTAGAATAAGACAACACTAATTAACATAGAATAAGAGTAAGGTCAGAAAAAGCAAAAAAAAAAACTCCAGACGGCTGGAGAGAAAAAAATAAAATCTGCAGGGGGTCTGAGACCATGAGACCACCCAGTCCCTTCTGGGCATTCTACCTAACATCAATGATCAGTCCTCTTTGTATTTAGTGTTCTCATGGAAGGACTTGATGATGATGGTCACGTAGACTTCTGGCTTTTAATCCATCAATGTAGGGACATCACGGTGCTTTGAGTAGGTGGTGATGGTGCAGATCACCACCACAGAAAACCGGGAAAAGAAACAGAATAGAGAGTAGGAGTTAGTATGGATTTTAGAGCCACCATGAATAGTTATTATAATGAATTGAATATACAGAGTGAGTATCAGGATTAGATGAAGGTGAAGTTATCAGAAGGCCATGTTAAAGTCATGTGTTTTCAGCAGTGTTTTAATGTGCTCCACCGTATCAGCCTGGTGAATTCCTATTGGCAGGCTGTTCCAGATTTTAGTTGCATAACAGCAGAAGGCCGCCCGCCTCACCACTTCTTTTAAGTTGAGCTCTTGGAATTCTGATAAGACACTCATTTGAGGATCTAAGGTTACGATTTGGAATATAAGATGTCAGACACTCCGATATATAAGATGGAGCGAGATGATTCAGCAGGACCCTGCGATGATGGAAAAGCAGCGCCACAGTAAGTGGGCTGTGTCAATGTGGGACGACTGTTGTTGGACACTGAAATGTGAAACAGCGGGTGTGAGTCAAGTCAAGTTGGGGAGCATGCACCACATGGCGAAACAGCTCGGGATCCTGGCTGGAAACCCCACCCCAGGCAGACACATGGTCCAGTCCCACCCTCCAGAAATGGCCCTCTATCTGTCACAGCCAAGAGTTACGTGGGTGACCCCTTGGCCTGGTCCAGCCACTCAGGTCCTCAACAATGAAGGGTAATCATGCCACAAGGCCATAATGCCATAACTGATAATCCCTCACAATGCAGGTCATGTGCCTCATTCGGGACTCCATGAGCAACACAAAGCCAAACCAGCGGCGCCCAAGGATTCTCTGAAGAGACGCAGTAATGAAGGAGTCCAGTCTTCATCCCAGGTCACTGGATAGCGTCCATGTCTCACAACAGGGGGCACCAGGACTCTAAAGACTTGAACTTCGTCCTTTTGTAGATATCAGGAGCACCACACACCCCTTTCCAGTGACCTCATGACCCCCATGCTCTCCCAATCTCCAATTTGCAGCATCAAAGCCAAATCTGCGAGGCTGCAGGAGAGTTTTTACCCCCAAGCTGTTAGACTCCTTAACACCAGGCTGCCCCCTGGGACCTTCCACACGGCCTCAACCTCCTCTACAAAACAGAACTTTTATACATGAAAACCACTATCCTGCAAAGAACTGAAAATCTCATACTGACCTCTAAGGATTTATGAAACATTCTGACCTGTCATTGTTTACACACGTCTTAAACAACTATTATCATACACTGATAATTTCTGTATTATCTATATCTATTATTTATTATTTATTTACTTATTATATTACATATCTTACACATCAATATTGCTGCTACTTGTTTGTCCTATCTTTGCACAATGTCTTGTCTTGTTTGTTTGTGTTTTAATTATAAATTTTAAAATTTTTATTCTATTTTTAATTTACTATTTGCACATCATGTTGTTACACTGTGGACCCTGAGCTTCGCAATTTCGTCTATCTGTATACTTGTATATGGTTGAGATGACAATAAAGTTCACTTTGACTTTGACTTTGACTTTGACTTTGAATCCGTCCACTGACTTCACAGGAAGAGTTGCCAGAGACGTGAATGTCACTGATGAGGTAAGTAAACCTCTTGATGAGGTGACACTCTCTCCGCAGACAGACACACTGCTGATGGCCGTGCCCACGAGGTCATTAAGGGCCTCATGTTGGTTTTTATCAGGACCCTCACAAGCCCAGACACTCAGACTCCTCACTTAGTCTCTCGAGACGCCCGATCAGAGCCTCCATTGACTCTGTGAAGATCACAGCATCGTCAGCAAAGTCAAGATCAGTGAATCTCTCTTCACCAACAGATGCCCCACAGCCGCTGACCTTGCCCAACTCCCAGTCCATGCCAACATTGAACAGAGCAGGAGCAGAACAGACCCCTGACGAACCGCAGAATCAACACCGAAAAACACCGAAGTTCTGCCTCCACTCTGCACAGCACTCACAGTACCCGTGCCATGATATCCAGCAACCTCGAGGGGATCCAGCAAACCCTCAGGATGTCCCACAGGGCAACTTGATCAACTGAGTCGAACGTTTTAGGAAAGTCGACAAAGTCTGCAAAGAAACTCTGCCGATATTCACGTTTGTGCTCCATGAGAACCCTCAGAGCCAGGATGCGGTCGATGGTAGACTTCTTAGGCGTAAAACCAGACTGCTCTGGTCACTGGTGGATGAGCAAGTGATCATGGAACCTATTGAGGACGACCTTAGCAAGGACCTTACCCGGCACCGAGAGCAGTGTTACCCCCCCCGTAGTTGCTGTAATTCAGGCGATCACCCTTCCCTTTTCAGATAGGGACGACAAGTCACATTTTCCAGTCAGCTGGGATGACGCCCTTCTCCCAAATGGAAGCAAAGATTGCTTGCAATGCCAGGAGGACAGCATTACCACCTGCCTGGAGAAGTTCACCCTGGATACCACAGATCCCTGCAGCTTTTCATCCCCTCAGCTGGTTCACCACCTGTGCCATCTCAGTGAGACTGAGGGGGTCACAGCTAAATGGAGGATCAGCCTCAAGAACCCAAGGATATCCAACGTCCTACCCTTGAGGATCAGCTTTGAACAACTTCTCAGAGTAGCCAGCCCAGCGAGTCACAACTGCAGTGTCATCCTTAAGGACCGTTCCATCAGCCGGCCTGACTGTGACTCTCCGAGGAGCAGATTCGGATGTGTGTAATGCTTTGATTCCTCTGTAAGCAGGACGGGGGTGGCTAGACCACAGATGGTGTGTCCCTTGCTCACAGGTTCCTCTAACAAATGCCTCTTTAAAGATGGAGGTGCGAGTAGAAAGAAAATCAGTAGCAAATGTAATGCAGTGTGTCAGCATCATTAAGTGATTAAACACACTAAATTCAATAAAAGTTCATTTCATGTTTCTCCAAAACTCCTAAGTGACACAATCAATCTGAGGTGAAACTTCTGTTTCCAAAAAGTTTTTAGGAAGCAAAATGGTTGTTAAATAAATAAAAATATAATATTAGTAAACTCACAAAGCCTTCCATGAAGCAGGGATGTGTATTCTTCTCCACATTTATGACTAAAGCCCTTCTCTATCTCTCTGTTATATTTTTTGAAGTATTTTGAAAATATTATTCAGTTAGAAATGTAGAAGTGCTTTCTGCATCTCCTCTCGCCTTTTGAGTAGACGTCTCCATTGTCCCGGACTCACTTCCTCTCAGTCCTTGATGGGAACTTTGTTTGTGAGGTGGGACAGGCTGAGCCTCATGAATTGCACTTGCTGACTGGCGTCTTGGTGGCTTCAGTGTTGCGGGAGCTCGTTTCTCTTTATGTAACATTTCGTTAAATTACAATTAGGTACATAAAATACACTGGACCTTTAAGGCAATTTTTTTGTTTTTACAGAGACTTGTTTTTGCCAGGAATGGCACTTGTACCTTAAAATTACTCGGGTATCTAAGCAACAAGGAAATTACTAACTAAACCCACATTTGGGCAGAATGGACATTTTGTGCAGAGAAAATGCTCAGTCATAAGGGAAGAGTAACTTGGGAATCCTAAAAAAGTTGAATTTAAGAAGAAGAACCAAAGGAATTATCTGTGGCTGAATGCACGGAACTGCACACACTTCACCATTCAGGTGGGTCAAAGCTAACTCTTTATATTTAAGGATATGAAATATGGTGCTGAGCTACTGAATATCACACACGTGGGGGCATTCAGAGCTAACTGGTGTGATGTGGTACATGTGAACTGGGAACATGTGTCCAGTAAAAATGACTACAACTGAGAGTGAGATAGATAGATAGATAGATAGATAGATGGATGTGAAAGGCACTATATAATAAATAGATAAATAGATATGGAAGGCACTATACTGTATAATAGATAGATAGAAAAGTTACTATATGATAGATAGATGGATAGATAAATATGAAAGGCACTATATAACTGATAGCTCGATAGAGAGAGTCACACTCAGGACACAGAGTTTCACAAGAGTCAGAAAGGCGAGGAAAAATAACTTTATTGTTGAACAAGCATTAACAGGTTACTTCAGCATACAATCACATGAGATACACCCTCACCTCCAGGTTTGTTCACACCACTAGATAGATAGATAGATAGATAGATAGACAGATATGAAAGGTGCTATATAATAGATAGATAGATAGATAGGAAAGGCGCTATATAACTGATAGATAGATAGATAGATAGATAGATAGATAGATATGGAAGACACTATATGACTGATAGACAGATAGAGAGTGTCTCATTCAGGACACAGAGTTGCACAAGAGTCAGGAAGGCGAGGAAAAATAACTTTATTGTTGAACAAGCATTAACAAGTTACTTCAGCATACAATCACATGAGATACACCCTCACCCCCAGGTTTGTTCACACCACTAAATAGATAGATAGATAGATAGATAGATAGACAGATATGAAAGGCACTATATAATAGATAGATAGATAGATAGATAAGAAAGGCACTATATAATAGAGAGATAGATAGATTTGAAAGGCACTATATGATAGATAGATAGAGAGATAGATAGATATGAAAGGCACTATATGATAGATAGATAGATAGATAGATAGATAGATAGAAAAGGTAATATGTAAGAGATAGATAGAGAAATATGAAAGGCACTATACTGTGTAATAGATAGAAAAGCTACTATATGATAGACAGACAGATATGAAAGGCACTATATAACTGATAGACAGATAGAGAGTGTCTCATTCAGGACACAGAGTTGCGCAAGAGTCAGGAAGGCGAGGAAAAATAACTTTATTGTTGAACAAGCATTAACAGGTTACTTCAGCATACAATCACATGAGATACACCCTCACCCCCAGGTTTGTTCACACCACTAAATAAATAGATAGACAGATAGATAGATAGATAGATAGATAGATAGATAGATAGATAGATAGATAGATAGATAGATAGATAAGAAAGGCACTATATGATAGGTCCCACAGGGCTCTGTGCTAGGCCCCATCCTTTTTACCATCTACATGCTCCCTCTTGGAAATGTCATTAGCAGACATGGTTTATCTTTTCATTGCTATGCTGATGACACTCAGCTTTACCTCAGAACTACCCCCACCTCCTCTACTGCTCCTCTGCCAATATCTACATTGACTACCTGCCTGGAGTAGATAGAGGCATGGATGAGGCTCAATTTTCTTCAGCTAAACAGATCCCAAACAGAAGCCATCTTAGTTGGCACATCATCCCATCTCCGCTCTTCTGCCATCACGAGTATCACTTTCGCTGGCCAAAACATTCCCCTTTCCACATCTGTCACCAATTTGGGTGTTAAAATGGACCCTCAACTCACCTTTGACACCCACATCAATCACCTCTGTAAGTCTTCTTTCTACCACCTCAAGAATATCGCTAAACTCTGCCCAACTCTCACCTGCAGAGAGGCTCGTCCATGCCTTTGTCTCTTCCAGGCTGGATTACTGTAATGCGCTCCTCATCGGGATTCCTGGCAAGAGTATTCAGAGACTCCAGCATATTCAGAATTGTGCTGCCAGGATCCTGATGAGGGTGCGAAAGCATGACCATATCACCCCAATCCTGAACACCCTTCACTGACTCCCTGTCCCACTTAGAATAGAGTACAAGGTCATTCTTCTCACCCATCAGTGCATTTATGGACATGCTCCCCTTCACTTACAGGAACTCCTTACCCCTCATACCTCCTCACGCGCCCTCCGCTCTGTACACACTAACACTCTCCAAGTCCCTAGAACCAAGCTTCGCAGTATGGGTGATAGGGCTTTTCATCTGTGGCGCCGAGACTGACTACCTGACTACCTGAGAGCCCCACAGTCGACTGATGGTTTTAAACGGAATCTAAAAATGCATCTTTTTAGAAAGATATTTTGTTAAAGTATACATAGATTTTCTTGTTTTATTATTTTTGCTTTTACTCTGTAGCACTTTGAGATTGCTAAAATATAAAGTGCAATATAAATAAAATTTATTATTATTATTAATAGATAGATAGATAGAAGGCACTATATAACTGATAGCTAGATAGAGAGTGTCTCACTCAGGACACAGAGTTGGAAAAATAACTTTATTGTTGAACAAGCATTAACAGGTTACTTCAGCATACAAACACATGAGATACACCCTCACCCCCAGGTTTGTTCACACCACTAAATAGATAGATAGATAGATAGATAGATAGATAGATAGATAGATAGATAGATAGATATGAAAAGCACTATATAATAGATAGATATGAAAGGCACTATATAATAGATAGATAGATAGATATGAAAGGCACTATATGATAGATAGGTATGAAACGCACTAAATATAGATAGATAGATGGATAGATAGATTGGAAAGGTACTATATAACTG
This sequence comes from Polypterus senegalus, assembly GCF_016835505.1. Classification (NCBI taxonomy): domain Eukaryota; kingdom Metazoa; phylum Chordata; class Cladistia; order Polypteriformes; family Polypteridae; genus Polypterus; species Polypterus senegalus. The sequence continues at coordinate 151,344,116 of NC_053165.1, read as the reverse complement.
ATAGACAGATAGAGAGTGTCTCACTCAGGACAAAGAGTTGGAAAAATAACTTTATTGTTGAACAAGCATTAACAGGTTACTTCAGCATACAATCACATGAGATACACCCTCACCTCCAGGTTTGTTCACACCACTAAATAGATAGATAGATAGATAGACAGATATGAAAAGCACTATATAATAGATAGATATGAAAGGAACTATATAATAGATAAATAGATAGATAGATATGAAAGGCACTATATAATAGATAGATAGATAGATAGATATGAAAGGCACTATATAATAGATAAATAGATAGATAGATATGAAAGGCACTATATAATAGATAGATAGATAGATATGAAAGGCACTATATGATAGATAGGTATGAAACGCACTAAATATAGATAGATAGATGGATAGATAGATTGGAAAGGTACTATATAACTGATAGACAGATAGAGAGTGTCTCACTCAGGACAAAGAGTTGGAAAAATAACTTTATTGTTGAACAAGCATTAACAAGTTACTTCAGCATACAATCACATGAGATACACCCTCACCCCCAGGTTTGTTCACACCTTTGTACATTAGGTAACATTTCAAATGAAGCTCACTCAGATGAGACAGGACAAATGCATTGATGTGTGCAGAACTGGGACGATAGCAGACAATAACATTAAAAGGCTGTAAACTAATAGGCCACACAGAGAGCCAGGAGTTTGTATTTTTCTGTCTGTAGAGTCAATGGAGAGGTGAATCATCAGTCATCAAGGTAAATTTCCAACAGCAACAGTCGTGTTAGATAGATAGATAGATAGATAGATATGAAAGGCACTATATGATAGATAGATAGATAGATAGATAGATAGAAGTGAAAGGCACTATATAATAGATAGATAGATAGATAGATAGATAGATAGATAGAAGTGAAAGGCACTATATAATAGATAGATAGATAGATGTGAAAGTCACTATATAATAGATAGATAAATAAATTGTAACTTAGTCACCATTATTCATGTTTTTATGACTATCTGTTTATTACCTCCTATTTATTTATTAATCTATTATCGTATATCGTTTACTTGTCTTGCACTTTACGTTATGTTGCAGTCCTGGATAGCGGCTCGGAGGTTAAGGGTCCACGCTGGTGTCCAGAAGGTTGCTGGTTTTAATCCCACTACTGCCTGAAACAGCGTTTCTCATCCTTTAAGTATTTGCGACCCGAGTTTTCATAACAGTTTTAATCGCGTCCCCCCTAACATTTTTTTAAAATGTAAATGCATATTTTATTATACCTACTGAACTTTTATCGACATTTATCTAACTCTATATTTATTGTTCTAGTATCAGAATGTAGTTTAAGTTCATTTGTTTCAGTTTCAACAGAAGTTTTTTTCATATTTTTGATTCTTGTTTTCTTTTTTTCACATCTTCGCGCCCCCCTTTTTGTTACTTTGCGTCCCTCTAGGGGTCCCGCTCCACAGGCTGAGAACCACTGGCCTGAAGGGATTCTACTCCATTGGGCCCTTGAGGAAGGCCCTTAACCTGCACTCGCTGTGCTCGGACCCCTAGGGGTATTTTGTTGTACCTGTTATTTCATTTCATTTTTTTTTATTGTATTTTTGTGCTACTGTATGCTGCAGTACGGTGTGTATAGATGGTATGGCAGTAAAGCCCCTTGACTTGATACGTAGATATTAATGATTTGAAGGCACTCTGTCACATACATTGGTGTAAAGTGCACAATTAAATATGATATCCATTTGTGTGCTTTTTCTTTCTAGCACATGCTGCTGTTCTCATGGCAGTCAGTGGTCTTTTCAGACCCCCTAAATTGCCCATTGTAAAGTTATTTTCGTATTGTCATTCCAAGTGTCGTCAGCGTCGCCCTCTCCGTGTTTCTGAAATCCCTGCCGGCGAGCACAGAGACCTCGGTTTCGTTATTAAAAGTTCAGGTCAGAGTGCAGCGTTAGCAGCTTGGATTTCATTTTCTCCCCGTGTTTTGGTTTTACGCTTAACCTTGTGAGCTCATGTAACATCACCACTCGAAACTCAAGGACAAGATTAAAAGAAAAAAAAATAAAAGCGTAGTATTTTGGGCTAATGTGTGAGATTTAATACCAAGGCTGCTTCGTAAATGAAAGGAAACATCGTTTTTTTGTTTTGACTGTTGCTCACCTTGTCCTGTCTAACAGCCCCAACCTGAAGGTATAAAAGGGGCACTCAAACGGAAAGGGGGATTAAATAAAAAAAAGCAACCCAATGGGACGGAGGGCACCGAAACTGGAGTGGATATTGTTTTTTGCTTTTTTTGCTTTTTAAACCAAGCTCGCTTTGTGTTCCTGATCCAAGCCCTCTGGTGTTGTCCTTAGCAATGGCGCAGGTTCAGATTGATGAAGCAGCCTGGAAGATCTTAACGCCCGTTAAGCACAACATAACTGCTATGGTCCCAGAAATGATGACTGGAGCCACGCTGACTCTCTTTCTGCTGCTGGGTTTGATTCTCGTCAGGAGGTCTCGAGGAGCAAAATCAACGATGCCAGGTGGGCACCTTGAGTTTCTTTTCAGTCTGCTTGATTAAATAAAAACATTATAAAATAGTCCTATTACAGATATTCCTGTTTCTCAATGGCGGCCTTCACTTTGGAGACTATCAGCATTAAGAGGTTGCTGTAAATTAGCTCCAGTCTGCCACTTAGCTTGTGCCCTGCAGTGAACAGGTGCCCACTTCAGCACCACATGGTTCCTGCCTTTGTACACAGGGCTGCCAGCTGCCCTGAGTGGGAAACTGTGGTGGGCTGTTTGGTTACTGCAACCCTCAACACAACAGGCGCAGGTTAGAAAATGAATGGAAGGAGAGAAGGATGGATGAATGTTAAATATGTTAAATATTAATATTATGTGCAGAATAACTACGATTATGGTTAAAAAGAAAATCATTGTCTTTAAAATATACAAAATCTTGAAATAAAGAATGAAGTAATCGAATATTAAAGCCTGAAAGTGTGCACTGCTGGTTTGTCAGCCTCCATGAGTTGGAAATCAAACACAAACGTGTCGTCATCTGAAATTCCACCTGTGGAAGAAGACATAAGGACGGTGCACATTGATGGCTTCTCTGGTTCATTGTGCCCTTTGTGGGCGCTCATCGATGGCTTCTCTGGTTCGTTGTGCCCTTTGTGGGTGCGATGGCTTCTCTGGTTCATTCTGTCCTTTGTGGGTGCACATTGATGGCTTCTCTGGTTCGTTGTGCCCTTTCTGGGTGCTCATCGATGGCTTTTCTGGTTCGTTGTGCCCTTTGTGGGTGCTCATTGATGGCTTCTCTGGTTCGTTGTGCCCTTTGTGGGAGCACATTGATGGCTTTTCTGGTTCATTGTGCCCTTTGTGGGTGCTCATTGATGGCTTTTCTGGTTCGTTGTGCCCTTTGTGGGCACTCATTGATGGCTTCTCTGGTTCGTTGTGCCCTTTGTGGGCACTCATTGATGGCTTCTCTGGTTCGTTGTGCCCTTTGTGGGTGCTCATTGATGGCTTCTCTGGTTCGTTGTGCTCTTCGTATTTTGCATGTGATGCCCTTTTCTTATTAAATTAATTGAGCTGAAAATCTTTTATTTGGAATGCAAATCCATTTCTATTGTTTTCAAACAAGCACCTTTCTCAACTTTAGAAAAAGAAAAAAAAGAATTAGAAAATTCTGTACATTTTATCAGACTGTTTAGGAATGAGATTCTAACAAGTGGCGCCTGCTTGTGTTCCCTCATTGCTCGTCTCTTGCTCTGTGGATGCCATTGAATCGAGTGGGCTTGCCATTGCTGCAGGGTGCACTCGCTTTACAATAGCAGAGCCTGCGCTCGGACCCCTAGGGGTATTTTGTTGTACCTGTACAATGGCAATAAAGTCGAATCATTTCATTTCATATTTTATTTTTTAATTTTTGTGCTACTGTATGCTGCAGTGCGGTGTATGGCGAGCGTGACAGGAAAGCCTCTTGACTTGACTGCTTCTGCACCCCCTCTTACTGTCACAACATCTGCATGTGTCTTTCGTTTTTGTTCAAGGTCCCAATTTCTGTCTGGGAATCGGACCCCTCATCACTTACATCAGGTTTCTATGGATGGGAATTGGAGGAGCGAGTAATTACTACAATGGCAAGTATGGAGATTTGGTTAGAGTGTGGATAAAAGGAGAAGAGACGCTCATCATTAGCAGGTACTGTGCAATTTTGAACAAGGTGGGATTTGGGTCTGCTTTTTTTCCGTCACTTTGTGTTGTTTAGATTCAGTGTTGGGTACGGAGACGGTGCTGGCAGTCCCTTAGTGGTCTCCTCGACGATTATTTCATTTACTCGTGAATTGGGGCTTTGTTGCACTATTGGTTTTGTAAAATGGGCCTTATCAACTAAAGTCATCATCATCGTCATTAATATTATTGTTATTATTAAATGAATAACTATTTAGTAATAGTCTTTAATACTGTTCTTATCAATTGAAATTATTTTTTCATTTCTTGAAACTTTTCTCTTGGTGGCTTGTAAAGCACTTTGAGTTTCAGACTCTGTGTATGGAATCAAGACACACAAATAAATATCATTGTCGTCATCGTTTTTTGTTGCTAATAGAAAGTTGACATGGAAACGTTTCTTCACATTCTTTGGAAATTTGAAACGTTTTTTAAAGGTTTCCCAGATAGGACGACAAAGCCAATGTTAAAAAATGAACGAAATATTAGAAAAAGCATAAGGAGTTTTATTACGTTTGTCCTGCCTTGTGTTGTTAATGCTTTGGGTCACTTTACAAAAGATTCAAGAACTGGGAAAAAAGAAAAAATATTTTTAAAAAAGTGTCCAATGAGTACCTTGCAAGGTTTTCCCTGGTGTGTGCTTGGTGTGTGCCCTGCAGTGGGTTGGCACCCTGCCCAAGATTTGTTCCTGCCTTGCACCCTGTGCTGGCTCAGATTGGCTCCAGCAGACCCCCGTGACCCTGTGTTAGGATATAGCAGATTGTATAATGACTGGGGAGGCACGGTGGCGCAGTGGGTGGCGCTGTTGCCTTGCAGTAAGGAGACCCGGGTTCGCTTCTAGGGTCCTTCCTGCATGGAGTTTGCATGTTCTCCCCGTGTCTGCGTGGGTTTCCTCCAACAGTCCAAAGACATGCAGGTTAGGTGCATTGGCCATCCTAAATTGCCCCTAGTGTGTGTAGGTGTGTGTGTGTGCCCTGCGGTGGGCTGGCGCCCTGCCCGGGGTTTGTTTCCTGCCTTGCACCCTGTGTTGGTTGGGATTGCTCCAGCAGACCCCCGTGACCCTGTGGTGTAGATGTAGCATGTTGGATAATGGATGAATGGAGTACCCAGCAAATATCAGGGTGGTCCCACTTTAGTTTCGGTTTTGTAAAAACACATTTATTATTCCTTAATGTAACGAGACCCCTAACAGAGGCTTCTTTTGGTCGGCAGATCTGTGCAGTGGGGCCTACTGACACTGAGCATGGGAAAGGCGCTGTATTAATAACATGTATTAGATGATGACATTAAATGTCTTGTTCATAAGGACGATTCACATTACAACAATTCACATCACATTCTTATTACATGTTTCTTTTGCTCCATTTGATTTATTTGCAATTTTTAATTTACAATTTAAAAAACGTTACAAAATGCTGAAACTAACTGAGGAGGCCGAACCTAAAATTGTGTGCTTTATCATCCAAAGCCAAAGAATGATATGTTTAAAAAACACAAAACTGATCAAAACTGTAACAAAAAAAAACATAAAGGTTTGGGACAACCCTGCATAACTGAAAATAAACACGAGTTGTAAATGCGTTGAAGACGTGAGCGTCAAAGTGTTGAGTACAGGCCAGACAGGAAGAGGCGGGTCCGGTGCACCGGAAGTGATGTCAGAGGTGATTGGGATGTCAATCATGCGGTCTGCAGAAGAGAGAGAGAGAGAGAGAGAGAGAAGAGGTGGGTGTTAGGAAACAGCGGCATCTTGTGGATTGCAATGGAATTACCACCACCAGAGCCCTTAAGCTGGGGGTCTCCACCTCCGGTCCTGATGTGCCACAGTGACTGCAGGTTTTTGTTCCAACCCAGTTGCTTAATAAGAAGCACTTATTGCTCAAGTAACACTTGTGCTTTATTTTAGTTGTCTCGCTCGTTACGATTCGGAAGCCTTATTGCTTGTTTTAGTCTTAAACAGCTGTTCTCTTGGCTTTTTATTAGCAGTAGGATTCAAATGACAAAAGAAAGCAGCTTTTCTCCATTAATCTTGTTACCATTTACACTTGTGTGTGTTTATCATGCACTATTGGGTTTAATTAAATACTTGGAAGGAAAGTGAAAGATTGAGTATTACTCATCCATTTTAGCCTTCAAACCATTTGGATGATTTCCTTACAAAGGGAAAGAACATCTAGGATATGAGAATGGCCTGATATGGCAGAGTTAAAGCACTAGCGAGCCATGAAATTAAATTATTTGCAAGGATTGTTTTCTAATTAAGCAACTAGGTTGGAGCAAAAACCTGCAGCCTCTGTGGCCCTCCAGGACTGACTTTGCCCACCCCTGAGCTACAGGGTCTCCACCTCCGGTCCTGGAGAGCCACAGTGGCTACAGGTTTTCATTCTAATCCATCCATCCCACTATATCCTAACTACAGGGTCACGGGGGTCTGCTGGAGCCAATTCCAGCCAACACAGGGCGCAAGGCAGGAAACAAACCCCGGGCAGGGTGCCAGCTCAATGCAGGGCATACACACCAGGGACAATTTAGGATCGCCAATGCACCTAACCTGCATGTCTTTGGACTGTGGGAGGAAACCCACGCATACATTGGGAGAACATGCAAACTCCACGCAGGGAAGGACCCGGGAAGTGAACCCAGGTCTCTTTACTGCGAGGCAGCAGCGCTACCCACTGTGCCACCATGCTGCCCTTTCTAATTAGTGACTAGTCTTTGCTGCTAATTAACTTCATTTATTTTGATTTGCTTTTTAAGACTCAGACCCTTTAAATGAGGGGTGAGCATCGTCAGTCCCGGTGGGCCACAGTGGCTTCAGGTTTTTGAACCACCTCAATGGCTTCATGAGAGATCATTCACTGTTGATGAAGCACTTCTTGCTCATGTGAAATTCTTCTGCTTCATTTTAGTTGTGGCAGGTTGAGGCTTTGGCCTTCAGACCCTGAGGTGGTGGGTTCAAATCTCACCACTGACACTGTGTGACCCTCTGAGCAAGTCACGTCACCTGCCTGCCAATGTGAAGACCAGGGGTGCACAGAGCCACCCCCTACCCGACACAGGCAGGCAGAGACACAAACGTTTACCACACGACACTCATTTTATTAACTTCCCCTTGTGAACCTTTTCCTCTCTGTTCCCAATATAACAGCACAGTTTTGGTGTACAGTACAAAACACTACAAGGCTGTCGTCTTCTTCTTCTGACTTTCCCTTTCTTTCCTCTGTTCCACCTCCATTCCCTCTCTGGTAAGCTGCGTCGTCATCATCATCGTCATCTTCTTCTTCCTCCCGACTCGATGAGTGGTGGCTAGTGCCCTTTAAACAGGCCCTGGAAGTGTCCCAGATGATTCATCAGCATCACCTGCAACCACTGTCAGGTGTGATGGAAATCCTTTACCGAAGTCTTCATCTCCCCCATAGGAACCAATGGGGGCTGCAATGAAAATCTCACTCCCAGTCTGCGCTGGAGGAACCCTTGGTGACACAGCTGCCCAGGAGAGCTGCCCTCCATTATCCCAGGGGAGGCAATGCCTCACAGGCGCTCTCTCCACGACATGCAGAGCGTCTGGGAGTGGAGGATTGTTTGCTGATCATTATTGCATTGGTTAATGAGTATTGTGGAGAGGAGGGGGCATCCCTGCCAGGCAACAACTGTGGATGCCCGTCGCAATACATATATGAAATATTTGAATATACTGAATAGGATATACAGTGGTGTGAAAAACTATTTGCCCCCTTCCTGATTTCTTATTCTTTTGCATGTTTGTCACACAAAATGTTTCTGATCATCAAACACATTTAACCATTAGTCAAATATAACACAAGTAAACACAAAATGCAGTTTTTAAATGATGGTTTTTATTATTTAGGGAGAAAAAAAAAATCCAAACCTACATGTGTGAAAAAGTAATTGCCCCCTTGTTAAAAAATAACCTAACTGTGGTGTATCACACCTGAGTTCAATTTCCGTAGCCACCCCCAGGCCTGATTATTGCCATACCTGTTTCAATCAAGAAATCACTTAAATAAGAGCTGCCTGACACAGAGAAGTAGACCAAAAGCACCTCAAAAGCTAGACATCATGCCAAGATCCAAAGAAATTCAGGAACAAATGAGAACAGAAGTAATTGAGATCTATCAGTCTGGTAAAGGTTATAAAGCCATTTCTAAAGCTTTGGGACTCCAGCGAACCACAGTGAGAGCCATTATCCACAAATGGCAAAAACATGGAACAGTGGTGAACCTTCCCAGGAGTGGCCGGCCAACCATAATTACCCCAAGAGCGCAGAGACGACTCATCCCAGAGGTCACAAAAGACCCCAGGACAACGTCTAAAGAACTGCAGGCCTCACTTTATGCTGTCTTAAGGAATTGTTCTGTTGTGTATATTGTATTGTATTGACCCCCTACTTTTGACACCTACTGCACGCCCAACCTACCTGGAAAGGGGTCTCTCTTTGAACTGCCTTTCCCGAGGTTTCTTCCATTTTTATTGGGAGTTTTTCCTTGTCTTCTCAGAGAGTCAAGGCTGGGGGGCTGTCAAAAGGCAGGGCCTGTTAAAGCCCATTGCGGCACTTCCTGTGTGATTTTGGGCTATACAAAAATAAACTGTATTGTATTGTATTGTATTGTACTTGCCTCAATTAAGGTCAGTGTTCATGACTCCACCATAAGAAAGAGACTGGGCAAAAACGGCCTGCATGGCGGATTTCCAAGACGCAAACCACTGTTAAGCAAAAAGAACATTAGGGCTCGTCTCAATTTTGCTAAGAAACATCTCAAAGACTTTTGGGAAAATACCTTGTGGACTGATAAGACAAAAGTTGAACTTTTTGGAAGGCAAATGTCCCGTTACATCTGGCGTTAAAGGAACACAGCATTTCAGAAAAAGAACATCATACCAACAGTAAAATATGGTGGTGGTAGTGTGATGGTCTGGGGTTGTTTTGCTGCTTCAGGACCTGGAAGGCTTGCTGTGATAGATGGAACCATGAATTCTACTGTCTACCAAAAAATCCTGAAGGAGAATGTCCGGCCATCTGTTCGTCAACTCAAGCTGAAGCGATCTTGGGTGCTGCAACAGGACAATGACCCAAAACACACCAGCAAATCCACCTCTGAATGGCTGAAGAAAAACAAAATGAAGACTTTGGAGTGGCCTAGTCAAAGTCCTGACCTGAATCCAATTGAGATGCTATGGCATGACCTTAAAAAGGTGGTTCATGCTAGAAAACCCTCAAATAAATCTGAATTACAACAATTCCGCAAAGACGAGTGGGCCAAAATTCCTCCAGAGCTGTAAAGACTCATTGCAAGTTATCGCAAACGCTTGATTGCAGTTATTGCTGCTAAGGGTGGCCCAACCAGTTATTAGGTTCAGGGGGCAATTACTTTTTCACACAGGGCCATGTAGGTTTGGATTTTTTTTTCTTCCTAAATAATAAAAACTATCATTTAAAAACTGCATTTTGTGTTTACTTGTGTTATATTTGACTAATGGTTAAATGTGTTTGATGATCAGAAACATTTTGTGTGACAAACATGCAAAAGAATAAGAAATCAGGAAGGGGGCAAATAGTTTTTCACACCACTGTATATGTAAGCAAATATACAGAGAGTGCAGGCAGACATTATTGCTATTTAGAAGGGTCACCTACTGAGAGTTCAGAGTGGGGTCGGTGGTTATGAGTGTTACTGGTCCTGAGGCTGCTGCTGTGGGACTGAAGGCTCCTGATGGGAGAAGGGGAACGTTCAGCCCTCATGACGCTTCTAAAAGCTCAGCAGATCGGTTATTCATCTCTATGCAGTGTGGCATACTGACAGGATGGTAAAACGACTCATTTATACTCAGAGGTCTTACACTAAATATATGATTCCAGTAATGGCGCCCTGCATGTCATACACTTGACTTGAGCGTTCCTAGTTTAAAACCTCTTTCTCTGTACGTTGATCATTCGTTTGCTCAGAGGTTGATGCGCTTGCTGCTTCCTGAGCAGCTCTTCTTGTCTCCTCCCTAGTGGCCCGCTTCTTCTCTTCGTTCGTCGGCATCTTTTCACATTAAAACTGATTACGTCCGTGTTTGTGTTACAATTACTTAGTACGCTTCCTTTAATTTTTCACTGAAGCTGGCATTTAAGTCTTCAATCTGCCTCAAGAATGATTTAAGATATGAAGAGGTAGGGGAAGTGATGGCGAAGGTGGTAGGGAATGAGAACGGCGCCCGTATGCATGTGCCGCATGGCTGCCCTGCTGCTGAGAGTTCAATCTACAATAACATAAAAAGAGGAATAGCCTTGGAGGTCAATCATCACCCCGAAAGCAGATAGTAGACGTCACGTAGTATATGTGCACCAAATTTCAGGTCAATCGGTTTGCGAGCTAACAGGTGATTTAAAATCCTGGACAGACAAACGGACAGCCAGGGTAGCGTACTATAAATGAAGATCAAGAGACGTGTGTCCCAGTTATGTCACCTCAGACCACTCCAAAGTGACATTTTGTCAGTCGGTCACATAGCAGAGATGACTAAACACTTAGCTGATGGTTTGTAAGTGTCTGTCAGGGTCCTGCTACAGTAACACATGCACTTTTGTAGTACCTGTGACCATCACGTCTGTTACATTAAAATACATGTCTGAACTCTGGCACAGAAAGTGCTAATGGCAGCACATCCATAAATCAATCCAGAAGTGCTTATTAAGGAATATCCATTGTGGACTATGGCCAGCCAGTCATCCCGGCCAATACCCCCTCGCCACCAGGTGGAGCTCTCCCTGCAGCATGGAGGTGCCCCGAATGCCAGCAGGGAATTATGGACAATGGAGTTTTCATCCACAGACCTGCTGGATACCACAGGGGCCCCTAGAGGACGCTGCAGGGAGGCCCAAAGACTATTACGTGCCTTATAACCCGGAAGTGCGTCTTAGTCACAGCGACAGGAGGAATGACGTACTTCCGGGATGAAAAGACTTTTGATCTGACCCGGAAGTGCTAAGAAGTCACATGGACAAGGGGTTCAGCAGCGCTTCTGGGTCATGGACTATAAAGGACTCTGGGAGATCTCAGACGAGTGAGCTGAGCTGGGTGGCAGGGTGGCAACGCGCCTGGGAGTGGAGGATTGTTTGTTGATCATTATTGTCTTGGTTAATGAGTATTGTGGAGAGGAGGGTGCTTTGTGCACTGTATTATAATAATAAAATCAATTATTGGACTTTTAACTTGGTGTCTGGCGTCAAGTGTGAGGGATCAAGAGGACGATAGCGCCCCCAATCTGTCACACCATTTAAACGCCGACTGGCTGCAATTAGCCCAGGTGAGTAATTTAATTGGGACTGCAGTTCATTAGTAAGATCAGATTCAGTTCCACGCAGGGCACAGCGCAGCCCACCCATCTGATTGGCGCCCTGGTGCAAAAAGCTCAAATTCCATTGGTGTGCCGAGACAAGAAAGCAGACGTCCCCAGAAGGCATTCATTCATTCATTTATTATTTGTGTGTTTGTTGATTGATTGATTGATTTTTGTTTAACTCTGTCTCAGACCCTCGGCAGTCTGTCACGTTCTGAAACACGCTCAGTATTCCGGACGGTTTGGGAGTAAATACGGCCTGCAGTGCGTCGGCATGCATGAGAGGGGCATCATATTCAACTGCAACATTGACATGTGGAAAAAAAATCGCATCTACTTTACCAAAGGTATGTTGAACAGTTCACCGCTGACTCTTTCTGCTGATTGTAGCCATTACTTGAAACGCAGATATGTTTATAATACAGAGCAGAAGGGCATTGTGGGACTGGTGCAGCTGGGTTTTGGGGTCTTTTTAATAAACTTTAGTACTAAACTTTTTAGACAATTCTGTTTGCTGGGGCAGGCTAATGTGTGCTTTTTAATTTTCAGAGAAAATTTTAATGTTTCAAAACTGTTACAAATTCAAATGTCACCAAGTTACACATTACACATGCCATGCCTTGACCAGTCTGCCAACTTTCTCCGACCAAATCTTCAATCTCATCATTAATATTTTATTACTCTCAAGATGTAGTAAACAAACGAGAGCGGTGCTGCTTTTCGAAAAACAAAAAAGGAGAGTGAAGAAGGATTAAAAAAAGAAAGGGGGGCATCATGTAAATACCTCAGTCGCAATTAATCATTAAAACTGTGCTTCACATTTTCATCGTTTTCATTTTTTGTTTGATATGTATTATGTTTTATTTTGTGATGGGGGGAGAGGGGTGGGGTTTGGCAAACTCAAAGACCACCGTGGGTGACAAAAACACAAGCTACGGCACCGCGTTGTGAAAGGATTGATTCCTAATCTGGAACCTGAAGCCCATTCTGCTGGCATTGGGCACAGGGCAGAAAGGGGACAACACTCAGGGGCGCCCAGGGGATTAATGATACGAGCAGAACTGGCATCCTTGTCCTTAACACTTAAGTGCATTAGGACCCCTGGAGTGTAAAGGACACATGATGCTTCGGCAGGGCTTGAATCACAGCATTTGCGTGACTTTTATTTTGACAAGTTAGTGGGTGTCTTTAGTTTGCATAATTTAATTGTGCAGTTTTGCCGGGAATAGGAAAGGAAAATGGCGACATATGGGGTTAAGTAACAAGCACCTCGCTGAAAAGTGAACCAGCTCTTACTGTAGTGACCCCGGTTGAATGATGGTCAACTCTCAGACTGGTGTATTTATGAAACAAGGTCACCGAAACGATAATAAAATTAATAAACCATTAGTCTGAGAGTTGACCATCATTCAGCCGGGGTCGCTACATGGAGTCCCACGCATTCATACCTAACGTTTACTCTTCAGTCACATAATGACGTAGAGCTTTACAGGTACAGGTCAGCCATTCCTGTGTCATTTGGCAGCTCACGCTGCAGGCTGGTGTCCACTAGTGAGCTAGTGAACGAACGTGGACACCAAAACACGGTGCATTTTTATTTTGCATATTGCTTTGTTGATGAACAAGAAAACTTTTATTTAATGAAATCACTTTCTATATGACTGTGATGAACATGCGAGTACCCCGGTCCAGGGTTTGTTCCTGCCTTGTGGCCTGTGCTTGCTGGGATGGGCACCAGCACCCTGTCAGTGACTCTGTTCAGAAAAAAGTCTGACAATCCATACTGGCCACAACCTCTAACTCTACTCTAACGCTGGCCCGACAATGATAGGGTACAGTGTGTGTATAATTCAGATGGACTGCGTACGTCACTGATGGAGTCAGCCCACCACGTCTTCATCACTGCAGGAAACCGTGCAGTGTCATTTACATTTCACTTCAATCAGTATTCATTTATGAATGGATGCTTGGATTGTTTGCCGCTATTTCTGTGAAAAGAGATATTTAAGACAGGTTTATCTTCGTGATTTATTTATAATTTTTTATTCATCCCTAAAGAACATTTGACAACATCATGTTGAAACTAATTATGGAGACTGAACCTAAAATACACTAAATATAATGATAAAAATGTAAAAGTAAAGGAAATACTTGATAAATGTCACTCCGTCTTTATCACTGGGGTAAACTATTACTTTTAATACACTAAATATAATAATAAAAACATAAAGTTAAAGGAAATAATCGACAAATGCAGCTACGTTTTCATTGCTGTGGTAAACTATTACTATTATTACACTAAATATGATAAAAACCCGCGGTGGGCTGGCACCCTGCCAGGGGTTTGTTTCCTGCCTTGCACCCTGTGTTGGCTGGGATTGGCTCCAGCAGACCCCTGTGACACTGTAGTTAGGATATAGTGGGTTGGATAATGGATGGATGGATAATGATAAAAATGTAAAGTTAAAGGAAATACTCAAGAAAAGTCACAGTGTTTTCATGTGGTAAACTATTACTATTAATACACTAAATATAATAATAAAAGCGTAAAGTTAAAGGAAATACTCGACAAATGCAGTTAAATTTTCATTGGTGTGGTAAACTTTTACTATAATTACACTAAATATAATGATAAAAACGTAAAATGTTAAAGGGAATACTCAAGAAAAGTCACTATGTTTTCATCGCTGTGGTAAACTATTACTATAATTACACTAAATATAATGATAAAAACGTAAAATGTTAAAGGGAATACTCAAGAAAAGTCACTATGTTTCCATCACTGTGGTAAACTATTACTATTAATACACTAAATATAATGATAAAAACATAAAATGTTAAAGGAAATACTCAAGAAAAGTCACTATGTTTTCATCGCTGTAGTATACGATTACCAAAACAGTGCAGTGTCATTTATTTTTTACTTTGTTCAATATTCAGTTATTAATGAATGCGTGGATTGTTTGCCATTAACTTACATTTTTAGTTCTTTGAAAGGAAATTCTTATTGCATGTTTATTTCGCTTAATTTCATTTATGTACAATTTTTAATTTACATTTAAAGAAGATTAGAAAATGTTGAAACTAATTGCGGAGGCCAAACCTAAAATATTGTGCTTTATCATCTAAAGCCAAAGAATAATATGTTAAAAACACAAAAATGATAAAAACTGAAACAAAAAAACACAGGCAGGCATAAAGGTTTGAGGAACATGCAAGTAAACCATACATAATTGAATATAAACACATGTTATAAACGCGTTAAAGATGCGAGTGTTAAAGTGACTTCTGGTTAAGTACAGGCCAGACAGGAAGAGGCGGGTCCAGGAAGGGCTGACACCGGAAGTGATGTCAGAGGTGATCGGGTTGTCAATCATCCGATCTGTTGAGGGAGGAAGAGAAGAAGTGTTAGGAAACAGTGGCATCTTGTGGATCGGCAAGGAATTACCACCACCAGAGCCCTTAAGCTTGTAGTCTCCACCTCTGGACCTGGAGGGCTGCAGTGGGTGCAGGTTTTTCTTAATTAGTGATCTGTTTTTGCTGTTAATTAACTTCTTTTGAATTCATTTTAATCAACTTGTTTTTTAAGATTTGTTCCCCTGAATTTCTTCATCTCTTTCCTTAAATGGCACCCAAACAGAGATATAAGGTAAAGTGAGTGAACCCACAGAAGACCAACTAAGTCAGGGCCTCAAACTCCAACCATTTTCCTCTCCAACCAGTTGCTTCATCAGGAGCCAAGTCTTGTTGTTCATTAAACTCGTTCTTTAATTCCATGGCTTGTTGCTGCTCTCGTTGTGCAATAGCAGACATTTCTGAAATTGTGGATTTTCCCTTTTCTAAGAGCGCTGTGAAAATGGTTAGGGGACCTGAGCAGGTCAACACTCCTGAGACCTTCATCTTTCTTTATTTTCAAATATTGTATGATGGACACCAGTTGTTTTGGCCCATTTTGTATCTCATTATTGTTTGGCTGCTAATTAAGGAAAAAAGAAACAATTAAGGGGTCTGAGTCTTTAAGAGCAAGTCAATTAAAATTAATTCAAAATAAGTAAATTAGCAGCAAAAACAGGTCACTGATTAAGAAAAGGGTGAGAATGAAAACCTGCAGCCACTGTTTGAGTTTGACACCCCTGGTCTAGAGTTAAAACGGCTGGACGAACAAATCCCAAAGTCGAAACTTCAGCCTGTTATGAGAGGACGATGTGCTGATTAGTTTTTGAGCCAAGATTAAGAGACCATCTAGAGGAACCCTCAAATACGGTCATTCTGTAATTAATTCAGAATTCGTCTCGTCAATTGCTATCGTAATGACCTATTTGATTATCATAAAGATCAGAGGGGAAAATAAGGACTGAAATGTTCTAGAAAGTTTGGGTAATCTGTTTCTTGAGGTGCAAGGCCCACTGACGCTCACGTCTGAGTATAAATAAAAATGAATGTGGCCATTTGAAAATGAAAAATATTAATGATGAACACAGTTCAGTGTGCTCGGGGTCTAAGTAGGCAGAGAGTCATAATGAGACGCCATTGAGAAAGGCTCATATTGTTTCCTGTCTCTGCTCCATTAGCTTTATCAGGTCCAGGATTACAAAATGCTGCAGCCCTCTGTGCCGAGTCGACCACCAGACATCTGAGGTCCCTGCATGACGTGATCGCCCACCAGGGACACGTGAACATCTTAAATCTGTTCCGCTGTATCATCCTGGATGTTTCAAACAGGCTTTTCCTTCAAGTGCCAATAGACGGTTAGTGCGGTTCTTTGATTGATAAAGTTGATGATTTGTTTTCCTTGCTTAGCAGTTGCTGTATCTAAAATAATTCAATTTATGGACTGGAATCTAAACAGGACACTCAGGAAGGTCAGTATTTATCATACAGATGCCTTCATATGGCTGCATTACATTTCAATGCCCTGTCTGGTGTTTCGAAATTTGCTGAAGTTCCGTTTTCAGTATAATTGTACGGGACGTTGTCCTCTGCTGCATCCAGTTGGAAGAATCCGAAATAAAAAAATGTTCATGCAAATGGTTCATGATTGTTGTTAATGATATTTTGTCTGATTTTATTACATTTGTGCTAACCTAAAAAAGATTGACAGATAAGGGAACCATCATGGCTGGGATGGATGATTACTTACTGGCCAGAAGGCTCACAAATTGGATAGGGAACGTCAGTGGGTGGGCGTCCCATCCTGACCCACCACGTCCAAGTAGTGAGCTGGAATGGCTGGCTTTCCCTTTCCCAGGTCTGCATGATGGTTGTGGGAATGGGGATCGAGGCAAAATTGAATGTCATCCTGAAAAAATGTCCTCCATGCTCCTCCAGGTGGCGCTCTCTTGGAGCACTTTCAGCCACTGGCCCAGCCAACACGGTGTGCTGAGAAGTGCATCCGGGGGGCTTTTCTGCCCACTGCTATCAGGCAATTCAATGCTGCCACCCGACAGACTCATTTAGTTTATTTTTAATTACTGATTGACTCATCAATTGATTCATTGGTTGTATTAGGTGTCCTATGAGCCTGCATCCTTGTTTTTTTAAGTTTCTGCTGCTGTAGGCGTCTCAAATCCCCCCTGGGATTAATAAAGTTTAACAAATCTAATCTACTAACAGAAGGACAGAGGAAGGCTGCCGAAGATGAATGTTTACTCCCCCAGTGTGCCAGCTGGCAACAAGCTGCACACCTGCAGGGCAGACTGGGAGTTCTAGTCCTGATGGGCAGCCCTAATGGGTTCTTTGGGGTCTTCTCCGCCTTAAGGGGGTCCTATCTGACCCAGAAGTGCTTTCAGGGAGCAATGTTCTGAGAGGAGTGGAGGAGCGAGAGAAGGAAATGGAATTGTGTTTGTGCTGATTGGGGGAAATGAAGCCTGTTTAGAGGAATTTACTTTGAAATAAAACACATTTGAAAGGCACTATATAACTGATACATAGATAGATATGAAAGGCACTATATGATAGATAGATAGATAGATAGATAGATAGATAGATAGATAGATAGATAGATAGATAGATAGATAGATAGATAGATAGATAGATAGATAGATAGAAAAAGGAAAGGCACTATATGATAGATAGATAGATAGATAGATAGATAGATAGATAGATAGATAGATAGATAGATAGATAGATAGATATAAAGAAAAAGGAAAGGCACTATATAACTGATACATAGATAGATATGAAAGGCACTATATAATAGATAGATAGATAGAAAGAAAAAGGAAAGGCACTATATGATAGATAGATAGATAGATAGATAGATAGATAGATAGATAGATAGATAGATAGATACACCTCTTCCTTAGTGAAGCCCTTTTCACTTCAGATCTTCTTTTACTTTATCCATCCATCTCCACTTTGGCCTCCCTCGCTTTCTCTCTCCCAGGACTTCCACTCCCATCACTCTTTTTCCCATTGTATTTATTGTCTCTCCTCTTCACCCTCCTTTCCAGTATTTTCTTAACTATCTCTCCTACTTTTATTGTACTCCTGATGGTCTCATTTCTTATTCTGTCCCTTTTTTGTAACTCCACATATCCACCTCAACATTCTCATTGGCGCCACATCCAGCTTCTTCTCCTGCTCTCCCTTGACTGCCAACTTCTCAGCTCCACACATCATTACTGGTCTTCAAAACCTGACCTTTAACCTTCTCGTGACACACAATCCTCCCGACACCTTCTTCCAACTGTCCCCTCCACAAGATAAATTCTTCTCTGAGAGAAAGGCTCAAAGGAATTTATACCACCACATACTACAGATTTTGGATTTATATAATGATATTTTCTGCCTCCTAGCTTGCAGAATGCCTTGTCCCATTGTCAGGGGGCTGCTCTTAGGTGCCCCTTATAATGACTAACTTATTCCATAGATCTTAACTCCTAACCCTGGATTGAGGTGGTACATTAGGTATGCAAGTGTGGAGCAGTGGTTAAAGCTTTGGACTCTGAGGGTGTGGGGTCAGATCCCATTGCTGACACCAATGTGACATTGAACAGGTCACTTCATCTGCCTGTGATTTGATTGTAAACACACAAAAATGAATGTAATCAACTGTACCTCAGATGTTGTAAGTTTCGGCGTGCAATGCATGAGACTTTATGTGTCTGTCGCTTCGTCGCAGCATTTAGTGTCCTGGAATCAATTTGCAGTCGCCAGCGCACCTGACAGGCGTGCTTTGTGGATGAGACTGGAATTCTCAGTGAAAGCCACGCAAACACGGAGCAAAGTAGCAAAGTCCATAGAGACTGTGACCGGTGAGCAGGTCAAGAAGTCAAACGCAGATAAGGAGAGCTGTGAGGCAGCAGTCCACCTGCATCATCTCTTCCATGTGTTTATTATTTTTCTTACTTCTATTTTTTTATAGAAAAAGACCTGGTTTCTAAAATCCAGAATTATTTTGATTCCTGGCAGATGCTCCTTATTAAGCCAAACTTCTTTTTCAAGTTTAGATGGATGTATAAAAAATATGAAGACGCAGCGTGAGTATTTCAACTTTATACTTCTTTTCATTTTTTTTTTTTTATTTATTAATGGAAATGTAATGTAACATATAATGGTCTCCTCATCTTCAAGTCCAATTTTTTATCAATTGTTAATTTTGTGTTATTTTGTTATGACTTTGAAATGAAAGCAAAAAAAATCTTACAAGGAAGGAGCAGGAGAAGAGACAAGAACAAAAGAAAAAAAAGAGTAACAAAGGGTAAAATCGGAGCTCAAAGAGAGAAACAACAAAACCAGAGTGTCCCACAGGGGACGCAGCAACACCCGAAACTCCAGCCAGAAGAGGTAGATAGAGGGTGGGGACACCTTATTAGTGTAGACCAGGGGTCCTGGAGGGCTGCAGTGGCTGCAGGTTTTCATTCTAACCCTTTTCTTAATCGGTGACCTGTTTTTGCTGCTAATTAACTCCTTTACATTTCATTTCAATTGACTTGTTTTTTTAAGATTTGTTCCTCTGAATTGCTTCCTCGTTCCTCTGAATTGCTTCATTTCTTTCCTTAAATGGCACCCAAATAGAAATGAAATGTGATGTGAGTGAGCCAACAGAAGACCACCTAATTCAGGGCCTCAAACTCCAATCAATTTCACTCCAACCAGTTGATTCATTAGGCGGCAAGTCTTGTCGTTCATTAAACTTGTTCTTTAATTCCATGGCTCGTTGCTGCTCTCATTGTGCAATAGCAGACATTTCTGAAATTGTTGATTTTCTCTTTTCTAAGAGTAGACCAGCATTCCTGAGACCTTCATCTTTCTTTATTTTCAGATATTGTATGATGGACACCATTTGTTTGGGCTCATTTTGTATCTCATTATTGTTTAGATAGATAGATAGATAGATAGATAGATAGATAGATAGATAGATAGATAGATAGATAGATAGATAGATATGAAAGGCACTATATAATAGATAGATAGATAGATAGATAGATAGATAGATAGATAGATAGATAGATAGATATGAAAGGCACTATATGATAGATAGATAGATAGATAGATAGATAGATATGAAAGGCACTATATGATAGATAGATAGATAGATAGATAGATAGATAGATAGATATGAAAGGCACTATATAATAGATAGATAGATAGATATAACAGACAGTAACTCTGTATAATGTTAGTGGATTCTCCATGACTGGCAGGAGTCTGCTCAGCGCCCGTCGCTCTGCCACAGATGTCAAACTGTCCAGCTCTGTGCCTACAATAGAGCCCACCTTCCTCACTAGTTTGTTCAGGTGTGAGGCGTCCTTCTTCTTTATGCTGCCTCCACAGCACACCACCGCGTAGAAGAGGGCGCTCACCACAACCGTCTGGTAGAACATCTGCAGCATCTTATTGCAGATGTTGAAGGACACCAACCTTCTAAGGAAGTATAGTCGGCTCTGTCCTCTCTTGCACAGAGCATCAGTATTAGCAGTCCAGTCCAATTTATCATCCAGCTGCACTCCCAGGTATTTATAGGTCTGCACCCTTTGCACAGTCACCTCTGATGATCACGGGGTCCATGAGGGGCCTGGGCCTCCTAAAGTCCACCACCAGCTCCTTGGTTTTGCTGGTGTTCAGGTGTAAGTGGTTTGAGTCGCACCATTTAACAAAGTCCTTGATTGGGTTCCTATACTCCTCCTCCTGCCCACTCCTGATGCAGCCCATGATAGCAGTGCCGTCAGTGAACTTTTGCTCGTGGCAGGACTCCGAGTTGTACTGGAAGTCCTATGTATTTTGGCTGAACAGGACAGGAGAAAGTCCAGTCCCCTGCGGCGCTCCTGTGCTGCTGACCATAATGTTTGGCTGCTAATGAAGGAAAAAGAAACAATTGAGGGGTCTGAGTCTTCAAGAGCAAGTCAAATAAAATGAATTCAAAAGAAGTTAATTAGCAGCAAAAACAGACCACTAATTATGAAAAGGGTTACAATGAAAACCTGCAGCACTGTGGTTCTCCAGGACCGAAGTTTGAGACCCTTGGTATGGAGCTACCACTCAGCAGGCTTCTCTTCACAAAACACAACAGAACCATCCACAGTTTCTCTTCCTGAGTGTTTCTCTCCTCCAGACTCCAACTCCCCAGAGCTCCTTCACTCCAGTTCCAGGGTGATCTCTTTAACCAGGAGATGACCGCTCTGTGACAGCTTTGCCTGGTGGTCCACCAAGTATCCCAGCAGGCCCACAGATCTCAGGTTGCACTAATGGAGCCCCAGCTATGGAATGCTGCCACCTTGTATATCGGAGGGGGTAATCTGTCCACATCCAGTCCTGACCTTCCATTCTAAAGGGCGGTTAAGGAGCCAACCCGTGTGACTCGTCTCTTCTGGGATACCAGAAACGCTAACCCAAAGTTAAAGTTAAACTACAGAGCAAAAGTATTATCCCAAAATTTCACAAAAAAATGCACATAGTTCACAAATAAATCAATTCTGCATTTGATTAAAACTCAGAACTTCTGATTTTCGATTTCTGACTTGGAAAATGCTAAGAAAACGCAACTGGGGATTCCTACTTGCAAACTCAGGTCTGGCCTCTCAAGTCGGAGTTTGTCTGATTTCAGATTATGGCATCCATCCAAAATGGTGGCGTACACCACAATCAGTAAGGACAGTAACACTTTATAGGCTTCATTTGTTTTTTAAAGAATTTAGTTGAAATGAATCACCTCAATCCACAATATTGAGAAGGTAAACATTAACATTACAAACAGCGACTGACTTACCGATGTTAGCTGATCGCACTCTGAGCTCCATGGTTTATATGTCCGTTTTTTACTTGCGGCTTCCTAGAACATAACAATCTTTTTTAGAACATGAGAACAATCTGGATGAGAACAGGCTGTTCAGCCCAACAAAGCTCACCAGTCCTGTCCACTGAGTTCTTCTAAAAAAAACATCAAGTCGAGTTTTGAAAGGTCTCTAAAGTCCTACTGTCCACTACACGACTTGGTCACTTATTCCACGTGTCTACGGTTCTCTGTGTGAAGAAACACTTCCTAATGTTTGTATAAAGGTTTCCCCTTCACAAGTTTCCAACTGTGTCCCCGTGTTCTTGTTGAACTCATTTTAAAGTCACCATCTCGATCCACTGCACTAATTTCCTTCATCATTTTAAACACTTCAGTCAGGTTTCCTTTTCATCTCCTTTTCCTCAAACTGAGAAGGTTCAGCTCTTCCGATCTTTCCTCATAATTCACCAGACCTCGCATTGCGTATTCTGGCCTCACATTTTGACTTCCTATGTGTCATACTTTACATTTACTGACATTCAATTTCATCCCCTTTAGCCCTGAGTCAGCCTCGTTGATCTTCTCTGGACCTTCTCTAGTGCTGTTATGTCCTTTTTGTAGCCTGGAGACCCAAATTGCCCACAGGACTCCAGAAGAGGCCTCACCAGTGTGTTATAAAGACTGAGCAGAGCCTCTTGTGACTTGAACTGTACACATCAAGGCGCTATATAACCTGTTATCCTTCTTAATGGCTTCTGAACACTGTTTGGACGTTGATAGCGTCAAGTCTACTACGACTCCTAAATCCATCTCATAAGGTGGACTCTCAATTTTCGGACCTCCCATTGTGTATTCCTTGTGTATTTTTAGACATTACAGCACACGTTTTGCTCCTTTCTTGCCCTTTGGTTTCTTCTCTGATCTGGACTATACAATGATTAGTTTGCGGTTGTCACTGAAACAGCAGCTTTCATAGGAGGCATCCATGTTTCCTTTCCTACTTGGGTAGAACAAATGCGCGGAGATCACAAATGAGGTAACTGAGACTTCCAACTTCCCCACTCCACCAGATGAAAAATGCAGCATAAATCTTAGAGTAAAGTTGCTATTCAAACATTTAGGACATGAGAACAATCTGGACGAGGACAGGCCATTGAGCCCAACAAAGCTCAGCAGTCCCGTCCACCTCATTCTTCTAAAATAACATCAAGTTGAGTTTTGAAGGTCCCTGAAGTCCTCCTGTCTACCACACATATAGTCGACTAATGATGACATCACACCGTCCCAAAGCATTGTGGGATGTGTCACTATGGTAACAAGTGTCACAAAACCCTCAAATTGGCAAGAAGATTTAGTAATATACTGTTTTGGAAAAGATTTGGAGGTATTGTGAAAGGAAAAAAAAGAATTTCTCCAGTTTGAACCCAGGGCTGAGTTGGGTAGTTGTGTGTGGCTGTGTGGGGCCCCCTGCTGGTCACAATATGTATTTCAATATGATTTAAGGTTACAGGTTTAGATGGTGCCTGGGTGTTTGCACTGATGTGTTCTCCATGTGCTTCACAGACAAGAATTACGGAGCGCCATAGCAAATCTCGTGGAGCAAAAGCGAAAGGCACTTCTTGAGGCGGAAAAACTGGACAACACCACCGACTTCGCATCGGATTTAATCTTTGCTCAGGTGGGTATGCGCTCCATAGCAGTATTTAGCAAGTTCTTTGCAATTCTTTGCATTTGCATTTCATCTTGATCAGCTATAATTATTGTGCTTACGCCATTAAGACTTCACCTTTGTTCTTTTAAACTCTTCTTGCAGAACCATGGAGAGATGACTACTGAAGATGTGACTCAGTGCATACTGGAGATGCTGATCGCCGGGCCTGACACCATGTCGGTCACTTTGTTTTTCATGTTGATGCTGCTAGCTCAGCATCCCGAGGCTGAAAAAGAAGTTGTGGATGAAATTAATACTTTAACAGGTAAGAATGGAATCCTTCCATTACACTGAAGAACGTGCCAATCCATCCATCCATCCATCCATCCATCCATCCATCCTTCGGTCAATAATGAACTATTATATACAAATTTTTGTTCCTGGCTTCCAAGAGTTATATTTCAACTGCTTATGTCTAAAGCCTATGGACAAACGACTACATTCAGCACAAACTTTGATTTTATGACCACAGCCCAGAACATTTCGTATTTATAGTGACAAAACAAGGGAATTTTTATCTTTTCGTTCATGCGGTCTGATAAAGAACAGCACTTGCATGGTAAATAGACAAAGACAGTCAAAACCACTCAAAAAGGTTCAGAAATGAGTAGGTTTTCTAGATTTGCGACTGTACTGCAAATCGCTTTCTCGAAGAAGCCCCCAAATGTAGTCCCCCATCATGTTTTCGTTATACTGTCCTTGGTAACGACGTTTAAAGTCCAGTATATCCTGATGAAAGCGCTCGCCTTGCTCCTCTGAGTAAGCTCCCATGTTCTCCTTGAATTTGTCAAGATAAGCGTCAAGGATATGGACTTTGAGAGACATTCTGCATCCCATTTTGGCCTAATTCTTTATGAGAGTCCGAACCGACTGCACATAGTTTTCAGCCTTGTGATTACCCAGGAAGCCGTGAACCACTGCAATGAAACTGTTCCAAGCCGTTTTCTCCGTCCTGTTCAGAAGCTTGGCGGATTGGTAGGATCCACCATGCAGAAGTAGCAGTTGCTTGAGTGGTCAGTCGGTTGCCGCCAAATTCGCGGGATAGCAAACTTCATGGCTCTCTTTTCTCCCCTGTACTAACCTTCAAGAGTTTTCTTACAATATTCTCATGTGAAATGAGGCGCCCAGGGCTTGTCTTGATCCCCGACAGGCATGCCGAAGTATGCCTTGTAGGCCTCGCACATCTTACGACATGCTTTGTCTTTATAAATTGTCCACAGACGTAGCAAAATGCATCTGCCGGGTGCAAGCAACCTCTTGATGCCATCTAAATCAAATCAAAAAAATAACATAAACTGAAGTGTTGGTTCGAGTCACCTGTGCGTTTATACTTGTATGACTACTATTGGACAGTCCGAGAACGCGCTAGAAAGTTCTGGAAAATTCTAGAAACTTCTGGACTATTCTAACAGTTCAAGAATATTCTAGAAGACTACTCAGTATTGAATGCGGATCGAGAATTTTCCCGAAAACAGACAAATTTCAAAATATCATTGTCCTGATCACAAAAGCAAAGTTTTTGTGGAACAACAGCTATTTTCTAATTTTTTTAGGCATAACGGGTTAGGAAAACACACTTTGTACCCGGGAACAAAATAAAAATAAAATTTTGTTACATAGTGTTATGGGATGTATACAGTTGAGCTCCAAGACAAACCATTTGACAGCATGGATTAGAATACCTGCATTGATGTTGACAGATGTTGCTTAATCATTGTCTTAAACTGAGAAGACTTTAATCTCGAATCCTTTGATCTCTCCTCAAAGCTCATACCATCATTAATGCTGAGAAATAAAGGCTCTGATCGGGGCGCTCGAGAGACTGAGCGAGGAGTCTGAGTGTCTGGGCTTGTGAGTGTCCTGATAAAAACCAACATCAGGCCTTTAATGACCTCCTGGGCACGGCCATCAGCAGTGTGTCTGTCTGCGGAGAGAGTGTCGACCTCATCGAGAGGTTTACTTACCTCAGCAGTGACATTCATGTCTCCGGTTACTCTTCCTATGAAGTCAGTAGATGGATTGGGTGAGCATGGGGGTCATGAGGTCACTGGAAAGGGGTGTGTGGTGCGCCTGATATTCATGCAAAAGGGCGAAGGTCCAAGTCTTTAGAGTCCTGGTGCCCCCTGTTTGAGAGACATGGACGCTATCCAGTGACCTGAGACGAAGACTGGACTCCTTCAGTAACGTGTCTCTTCGGAGAATCCTTGGGTCCCGTCGGTTTAACTTTGTGTTGCTCATGGAGTCCCGAATGAGGCACATGGCCTGCATTGTGAGGGAGCGTCAGTTACGGCACTACGGCCATGTGGCGTGTTTCCCCGAGGGTCATCCAACTTGTAAGATCCTCATTGTTGGGGACCCGAGCGGCTGGACCAGGCCAAGGGGTCACCCACGTAACACCTGGCTGCGGCAGATAGAGGGTCATTTCCGGAGGGTGGGACTGAACCACGTGTCTGCCTGGGGGGTTGCCAACTGGGATCCTGAGTTGTTTCGTCGTGTAGTGGGTGCACTAACACGTTGTACCAGTGCATGCTCCCCAACTTGACTTAACTTGACTTGCCCCCTGGGGTGAGGCTACAATACATATGGCTTGATTGGCAGACAGCACACGGGCATTGAAAAGGAGGTTCTTACGCGAGTCGTTGAAAGTACGATGTGTACGAAAATATGCAATAAATCAAGAGCTGTACATTTGTAAGAAAGAACACAGACAACTGTGAAGAGTCAGGGCACCTGTAGGCTAACCCTGTATAATTTAAACTATAAACGCATCGAAAAGAAAGGAAAATGTCATTGCAGACGCAAGTCTACAAGTAGACTCATTCAAGTTGGCCCTCCTGTGTTTCGACAGGAAGTTGCCGTTATCCGAGCCTTTAAGCTGCCCTCGATGCTCACACGTGTGACATATTTCAATTCGGGACATGTCTTTTACTTTCCATTTATGGGATCATTTCAGATTTTACAGGACATTTGAGAACCCTACGCACTCCCCTTAGTCCCGGACTCAGCCTCGTCTCTCTTCTCTGGACTTTCTGTCTTTCTTCTCTTTCGAGTGCTGCTATGTCTTTTTTTGTAATATGGACACCAAAACTGCACACCCAGTAATCCAGAAGAGGCCTACCCAGTGTGTCATAAAGCTTCAGCAGAACCTCCTGGGACTTGTGCTCTACTCATGAGGGTGCTATATGAGGGACAGTCAAAAAGTTCCCAGCGGGAGAGTGAGAGATCGGATTAGGCACGCATTGTTGTGGATGGGAGTGCAGCACATCTGTAGACCAGTTATAACAGGTCCGGACTGGTTTCAGCGCATAGTATTGTTTTAATTACCGTTTGAGTTAGACGTGAGCATAGTCATTTGGCGTAATGTTGCAGTTAGAACAACATGCTAACATTGGGGACTCGTACACTAGCGCCACTTTAATAATAATAATAATAATAACTAAATAAATGACTTAATTCTCTTACATTGTGTAAATTAACAATAGGGCAAGATGTATTCCAAGACACCGTCCTCATATATAATGTGGATGGACTGTGAACAGAAGGTCCTCCTCAGTCTCTCTTTAGACATCAGTAACGTTTACCTGATCGTAGCGCTGAGAAGATGCAAATTTTGGGATGGCTGGTAGCACTGATAACTTTCTTTGCCCTCTCCTGCCATTGCTTGGTGTAGAAGTCCTTGAAGTTTGAGAGTGCACACCATGAGATGTGTTCGGCTGCCATAGTGCTCTCCATAGTGCCTTGTGGTCCTGCTGTTTGCTGTTCCCAAACCAGGCGGTGATACCTTCAACGGTGAATGTGTACAGATTCTTTGGTATCAGGTAGGACAGCCTGAAATCCCTGAGGTGTCTGAGGTGGTACAGAGGTTGCTGTGTCTTCTTTACCAAACTGTCGATGTGCTTGGACCAGGTCAGATCCTCCTTGATGTGGACCCCAAGGTATCAGTAACTGTCCACCTTCTCTGCCCGAGTACTGCTGATACTGAGGGGGTAAGAGCTCCTTTGGTGTTACAAATGTCTAAAACATCACACCTATGCCATGTCCTATATGCGAGAAAACATTTGGGATAGATAGATATGAAAGGCACTATATTATTGATAGTTCAGCCCCCGTACATAGACAGACAGACACCAGATGTCCAAAATCACACGTTTAATGGTTTTTCTCCTATAGCGCCACACAATGCTCAATTAGCCAAACTTGTTTTCTCTCCCTTAACTCTTCTGTCGCCTCTACTCCTCTCCTCGTTAGCTCTGTCCTCTTCCACCCGACTCCAGCTCATCAGATGGTGTGCGGCGGCCCCTTTTGTGCTGCCCCGGATGTGCTCCAGGTGCTTCCTGATGATCTTCTGACAGAACCTCCTGGTGTGCCGGAAGTGCCGCATGAGCACCCGGAAGCACTCCGGGTCTGCCTGGAATCTCTTCCGGCAGCACTTCCGGTTGTGGCGGAAGTGCTGCATTCCTTGATTCCATAATCCTCTGGGTGCCCCGTGACAGTGGACACGGACCCCAACAGGGATGAACTTCTAAGCTTTGATCGAGTGACTCCCATGCAGACCAGGGTGGCTGCCCTCTCGTGGCCCAGGGGAGGTATTGTCCCTCTCCCAGTCCTTCCAGGCTTCCCGGCTGGGCAGGATCCCCAGCCATCCACCACAATAGATAGATAGATAGGAAAGGCACTATATTATAGATAGATAGATAGATAGATAGATAGATAGATAGATAGATAGATAGATAGATAGATAGATAGATAGATATGAAAGGCACTATATAATAGATAGATAGATATGAAAGGCACTATATAATAGAGAGATAGATAGATTTGAAAGGCACTATATGATAGATAGATAGATATGAAAGGCACTATATAATAGATAGATAGATAGATAGATAGATAGATAGATAGATAGATAGATAGATAGATAGATAGATAGATTGATAGAAAGATTGGCTGAAAGTACTCAGTGTTAGTGTGACAGGCAGAGGATGTGCACCATTGTTCATAATGGCACTTAGTTTTCTCTTTTTGTAACATAAAACACAAACAAACATAAAGGTTTGGGGCACCGGCAAGCAAACCCCATATAACTGAAAATAAATGTGAGTTATAAACACATTGGAAAAGGGAAAAATAAAAGATGTCTTTATAGATGCAAGTTCCAAAGTGACTGCTCCAAAATGGTGACACTTCTGGTTAAATACAGGCCAGGCAGGGAGAGGCGTGTCCAGGGGGACAGACACCAGAAGTGACATCAGAGGTGGTAGGGCTGTCAGTCATCCAATCTGTAGCAGGAGGAAGAGAAGAGGTGTTAGTAAACAGTGCCATCTTGTGGATCGGTGAAGAATTGCCATCACCTAAGCTTTAAAGCTGTCCCCAAGGTGCACATGTGTGACACTTTATTCTCACCTCTTCTGTTACCTCCAGAGGGCCCAGAGTGTGTCCCATAACAGACCCTGCCCTTTTAATTAGCTTGTTAATTCAGTGGGCTTTCTCTTGAAGTGATGTGACCAGCCCAGCACCCCACACTGGCCATCACAGAGCTGTAGAAGATGTGAAGGATGTCACTGCTCACAGTAAAGGAACGCTTAGCTAAGGCAAGAGAGATTACATAAGATCCCACACTTTGTCATTCCAGAAGTGTACAGCAAGCAGAGTGAAGACCCCGACAGGCTTTACAAAATGGATGAAGTAGAAAGTGAATGTTATCTGGCTGTGCGACTGTGAGAGCCGGTGAATGAGACGAGGCTGATGAACAGAAGGGGTCCTTTGTAATTTCTGAACCTTAAGGAGAGCTGAGCACTACTTGGAGGAGTGCGCTGTTATTATAACGCTTACTCACTCTCTGTTAGTGCTTTGGGAAAAGGCCATTTTTGATTTAAGATTTTATTTTACTTTGATTTAAGATTTTATTTTTCCTTGAAATTATTTATTCATAGACCAGGCTGTGGTTAAGAGAAGCTGGCGTGACATCTTTATTAAAGTTTCAATGATTCATTAGCTACATAAAAGAGAGCAAACATATCATACTGTTAGGAATCACAGTAAGTGTATTTTATATTCTTCTTTATATCTAAGGCAGTATGGTGGCGCAGCTGCAGCACTCCTGACTCACAACAAAGCCTGGGTGCTCCCTCTGTGGAGTTTGTGTGCTCTCTCTCTTTCCTACGGGTGGTCTGGTTTCCCCTCACACCTGGCTTACTGCCATTATGCGTAGCACCCATTTAGTTTTGACGTGTTGATCTAAGCAGACATGCCGCAACGTCCTCCAGATTGCTAATGAGGTTGTTGAATGTTGTCTTAATGTTATTTCATGTGAAACATTTTAGTTTAGCTCATGCTAATATGATACACGATGAATAAAATACACGAGTGTGCCATGTGATCAGCTGGCATGCACCCAAGGCTAGTTCTGCGTCTCATGTGATGATGCCATCCTCAGCTTTGGCCGCTGCGTTTTGGGATTCAGATTTTGTCTTTATGTTTAAAAGACCTGATATCTCACAACATAGTGAAGCCTTTATTAATTCAAATTTATTTTAAACTGGTCCTAATCACTTGTCAGTGTGAACATCCATCCATCCATTATCCAACCTGCTATAGCCTAACTACAGGGTCATGGGGCTCTGCCAGAGCCAATCCCAGCCAACACAGGGCGCGAGGCAGAAAACAAACCCCAAGCAGGGCGCCAGCCCACCGCAGAACCCAAAAACAGCTTCATCAAAAACTTACAGACGGTATGTAGGATATCCTAATACTGGCATGATGAGGGTCTCGTGCTGTCGGCTCATACAGACTGGTCAAATTTGTTTGGTAGTCCCTCTACGAAAAAAAAAACACAACCCCACAATTGTCACAGAAATAACTTGAAACTGACTTAAGTAATTGGCACCCATTGTCTTTTATTTTGCTTTTTACCAGAAATCAAACTTTGTTTTCGAGTTTGGATTCAGCAGAATATTTCAAATAAGAGCACAAATGAAAATGGCATGGACCAAAAAATGATAGGACCCTTAAACCTAGACTTTTGTCACACCACCTTTAGAGTTGGCAATCACCGCACACAAGTGATTCCCGAAGCACTCCATGAGACGTCTGCACCCGTCCACAGATCGCTTGGCCCACTCGTCCTGAACAAACTGCTCCAGCTGTGTCAACTTTGAAGGGGTCTTCTCCAGACTGTACGTTTCAGGTTTTTCCATAGATGTTCGATAGGATTCAAATCAGGACTCGTACAGTATATAACCACTTCAGAATATTCCAGTGGTTTGTTGTTAGCCATTCTTGGCTTCTTTTAGATAGATAGATAGATAGATATGAAAGGCACTATATAATAGATAGATAGATAGATAGATAGATAGATAGATAGATAGATAAATAGATAGATAGACAGATAGATAGATAGATAGATAGATAGATAGATAGATAGATAGATAGACAGATAGATAGATAGATAGATAGGAAAGGCACTATATAATAGATAGATAGATAGATAGATAGATAGATAGATAGATAGATAGATAGATAGATATGAAAGGCGCTATATGATAGATAGATAGATAGATAGATAGATAGATAGATAGATAGATAGATAGATAGATAGATAGATATGAAAGGCGCTATAGATAGATAGATAGATAGACAGATAGAGAGATAGATACTTTATTAATCCCAAGGGGAAATTCACATAATCCAGCAGCAAATTACTGATACAAAGAAACAATATTAAATTAAATAGTAATAAAAATAAAAATCATTTATATAATTTTATAGTCAAAATCCTGCGGTGGGTTGGCACCCTCCCCAAGATTGGTTCCTGCCTTGTGCACTGTGTTGGCTGGGATTGGCTCCAGCAGACCCCCGTGACCCTGTATTCGGATTCAGCGGGTTAGAAAATGGATGGATGGATATAGTCAAAATCTCTGAATTTGCGCATTTCCTGTTCATATACAGGGGAGAAACACGAGGTGCGACGAGACGAGCGTCACTTCACCTCAGACTGCGCTGTCCCTCACACACATGCAATGGGCGCGTGCCTGTCGCTGTCTCTCTGTATGTTGCCAATAAAATGTTTGCACACAACAACATTTATTTATATAGCACATTTTCATACAAACAGTAGCTCAAAGTGCTTTACATATTAAAGAATAGAAAAATGAAAGACATAATTATAAAAAATAAATCAACATTAACATCGAATAAGAGTAAGGTTCAATGGCCAGGGGACAGAAAAACAAAAACTCCAGGCGGCTGGAGAAAAATAAAATCTGTAGGGATTCCAGACCATGAGACCCCCAGTCCCCTCTGGGCATTCTACCTAACATAAATGAAACAGTCCTCTTTGGATTTAGGGTTCTCACGGAAGGGCTTGATGATGATGATGGTCACGTAGACTTCTTCCTTTTAATCCGTCCATCATTGTTGGAGCATCATGAAGCTTTGAGTAGGTGGAGGTGGCGCAGGCCACCACCACAAAGAAACCGGAAAAAGTAACAGAAAGAGAGTAGGGGTCAGTACGGATTTTAGAGCCACCATGAATAGTTGTTATGATGAATTGAACATACAGAGTATCAGGATTAAGTTAAATTACGATTAAAATGAAGTTATAAAAAGGCCATGTTAAAGTAATGTGTTTTCAGCAGTGTTTTAAAGTGCTCTACTGTATCAGCCTGGCGAATTCCTATTGGCAGGCTATTCCAGATTTTAGGTGCATAACAGCAGAAGGCCGCCTCACCACTTCTTTTAAGTTTTGTTCTTGGAATTCTAAGGAGACACTCATTTGAGGATCTGAGGTTACGATTTGGAATATAAGGTGTCAGACATTCCGATATATAAGATGGGGCGAGATTATTTAAGGCTTTATAAACCATAAGCAGAATTTTAAAGTCAATTCTGAATGACACAGGTAACCAGTGTAGTGACATCAAAACTGGAGAAATGTGTTCTGATTTTCTTTTCCTAGTTAGGATTCTAGCAGCTGCATTCTGCACTAGTTGCAAACGATTTATATCTTTTTTGGGTAGTCCTGAGAGGAGTGCGTTACAGTAATCTAGTCGACTGAAAACAAACGCGTGAACTAATTTCTCAGCATCTTTCAGTGATAAAGAGGTCTAACTTTACTTATGTTTCTTAAGTGAAAAATGCTGTCCTAATGATCTGATTAATATGTGATTTAAAATTCAGATTACAGTCAACAATCACCCCTAAGCTTTTTACCTCCGTCTTGACTTTTAATCCTAATGTATCCAGTTTATTTCTAATAGCCTCATTGTATCCATTATTGCTGATCACTAAAATTTCAGTTTTCTCTTTATTTAACTTGAGAAAATTACTATTCATCCATTCTGAGATACTAGTCAGACATTGTGTTAGTGAATCAATAGAATCAGGGTCATCAGGTGCTATTGATAAGTACAGCTGTGTGTCATCAGCATAGCTGTGGTAGCTCACGTTGTGCCCTGAGATAATCTGACCTAACGGAAGCATGTAGATTGAGAATAACAGCGGACCCAGGATAGAGCCTTGTGGAACACCATATTGGATATCATGTGTCTTGAGTTGTAATTCCCACAACTAACAAAATATTTTCTCCCTGTCAGGTAGGATTCAAACCAATTTAAGACACTGCCAGAGAGGCCCACCCATTGACTAAGGCGATTTCTAAGAATGTTGTGATCAATGGTGTCAAATGCAGCACTCAGATCTAAGAGGATGAGAACAGATAAATGGCCTCTGTCTGCATTTACCCAAAGTCATTTACTACTTTAACGAGTGCAGTTTCTGTGCTGTGATTTGTTCTAAAACCTGACTGAAATTTATCAAGAATAGCATGTTTATTTAGGTGGTCATTTAACTGCATAATGACTGCCTTCTCTAGAACTTTACTTAAGAAGGGCAAGTTAGAGATGGGTCTAAAATTTTCAAGAGCTGAGGGTCAAGATTATGTTTCTTAAGTAGGGGTTTAACTACAGCAGTCTTAAGACAGTCTGGGAAGACCCCAGTATCTAGTGACGAATTTACTATGTCAAGAACATTATCAATTAGCACGCCTGATACTTCTTTGAAAAACCTTGTTGGTATCGGGTCAAGGGCGAGGTGGAGGGTTTTAATTGAGATATTATTTTTGTAAATCAGGTAAATCTATCCTAGTGAAAGAGTTTAATTTGTTTATAACAGGATGTTGGGGTTTAGGGGATCCTTAGTGTTGGGGAGATATACTATGTTATTTCTAATATCATTAATTTTTGATTGAAGAATACAGCGACAGCCTCACAGGTTTCACTGGAAGCACTTAGGAGGCATTCCTTTGAGCTACCTGGGTTTAGTAGGTGATCAATTGTTGAAAATAAGACTCTAGGATTACTAGCATTGTTATTTATAATATTAGAGAAATAGCAGCGTCTCTCAAGACGGACAGTGTTATTGTATTCTGTTATTTTGACTTTTAATATTTCGTGGTGGATAGTAAGTTTACTCTTCCTCCATTGACGCTCAGCTCTACGGCATGTTCTCTTTAAATCAGACACTCTTTGGGTCTTCCATGGTATACCAATGCTAGAAGATTTTTTCACTGTCTTTTCAGGTGCAACTATGTCAACAGCAGCTCTCACTTTAGAATTAAATCTTTCCACCTTACTATTTACATTGTCCTCGCTATTATAGCTGGCACTATAAACGGACTGATTGCTTAAAATGTTTGTAAGTTTTAAAGCTGCTGCGAATCAAAGAAGCGTTTTTAACAATATGCTTCTCATGAGTGTTTTTATCATTATTTCTATATTAAAAGTAGAAGAAAATGGTCTGATAGACCAATATCAATGATCTGTTTTATATCAACTTTCAGTCCTTTAGTAATCACTAAGTCTAATGTATGACCTGCTTTATGTGTAGGCTGATTTATGAGTTGTCTCAAATCAAAAGAATCCAGGAGGTTCATAAATTCTTTTACTTTTAGATCACACTGATTATCTATATGAAAATTAAAGTCGCCAACTATTAGGAGTGTGTCATAATTAGTAATTAAAATTGACATTAAGTCAGAGAATTCCTCAAAAAACGACGCGTTATATTTAGGAGGTCTATACACGGATAGTATTAGAACTTGAGAATCTCCATGAATAACAACGGCGAGATACTCAAAGGACTTGAACTTACCAAAACTGACATCTTTACATTTTAATCGGCTCGAGTAAATGTTAGCCAATCCGCC
Organism: Polypterus senegalus; assembly: GCF_016835505.1. Classification (NCBI taxonomy): domain Eukaryota; kingdom Metazoa; phylum Chordata; class Cladistia; order Polypteriformes; family Polypteridae; genus Polypterus; species Polypterus senegalus. Next base: position 151,309,421 of record NC_053165.1, on the reverse strand, counting down.
CCCCCTTTTCCCTGGCGGTTTGAATGAGTAAAACTGTAATCCGGAGGCGCAGATTCGATTAAAACTGACGCGGCATCTGAATTCAGCCATGTTTCATTTAGTGCAATAAGATCTATTTTTTTATCACTAATAAGATCGTTGATAAAAAACGTTTTGTTAGTTAAAGCTCTGACATTTAATAGTGCCATATTTAATGTTTCGGAGGTGCAGAGATGAGTACTATGTGCGTTATTGTTATTTGGAATAGGAACTAAATTATTATTATTAGCGCTCTGTGTATATTTTTGTTTAATCTGCGATCTGTTTTTATAGTTTTAATACATTGTTCCTCTAAAATAGTGATTTTAATTAGATTATTGGAGTTTATGCCGTATTTCCTAGGTTTTCTACGTGTTTATTATACACCCTGACAGTCTGGCTAATATCTTTAATGAACGTGTGTGACATATCTAGTCTTGCTGATCGGACTTATAAAACCGCAGTGAAAAGGTACAAGGTTAGATAGATAGATAGATAGATAGATAGATAGATAGATAGATAGATAGATAGATAGATAGATAGATAGATAGATAGATAGATAGATAGATAGATACTTTATTAATCCCAAGGGAAATTCACATAATCCAGCAGCAGTATACTGATACAAAGAAACAATATTAAATTAAATAGTAATAAAATGAAAAAATTTAAATAAAATTAATGTTAGCATTTACTCCCCCGGGTGGAATTGAAGAGTCGCATAGTGTGGGGTCTCCTCAGTCTGTCAGTGGAGCAGGACGGTGACAAAAGTCTGTCACTGAAGCTACTCCTCTGTCTGGAGATGACACTGTTAAGTGGATGCAGTGGATTCTCCATGACTGACAGGTGTTTGCTTAGTGCCCGTAGCTCTGCCACAGATGTTAAACTGTCCAACTTAACTCCTACAATAGAGCCTGCCTTCTTAACAAGTTTGTCCAGGCGTGAGGCGTCTTTCATCTTTATGCTGCCACCCCAGCACACCACCGCGTAGAAGAGGGCACTCGCCACAACTGTCTGTTAGATCATCTGCAGCATCTTACTGCAGATGTTGAAGGATGCCAACCTTCTCAGAAAGTATAGTCTGCTCTGACCTCTCTTACACAGAGCATCAGTATTGGCAGTCCTGTCCAATTTGTCATCCAGCTGCACTCCCAGATATTTATAGGTCTGCACCCTCTGCACACAGTCACCTCTAATGATTACAGGGTCCATGAGGGGCCTAGGCCTCCACCAGCCACCACCAGTTACTTGGTCTTGCTGGTGTTAAGATGTAAGTGGTTTGAGTCGCACCTTTTAACAAAGTCTTTGATTAACTTTCTGTACTCCTCCTGCCCACTCCTGATGCAGCCCACCATAGCAGTGTCATCAGCGAACTTTTGCACGTGGCAGGACTCCAAGTTGTATTGGAAGTCTGATGTATATAGATTGAACAGGACCGGAGAAAGTCCAGTCCCTGCGGCGCTCCTGTGTTGCTGACCACAATTCCAGACCTGCAGTTCCCGAGACGCACATATTGAGGTCTGTCTGTAAGATAGTCCACGATCCATGCCACCAGGTGTGAATCTACTCCCATCTCAGTCAGCTTGTCCCTAAGTAGCAGAGGTTGGATGGTGTTGAAGGCGCTAGAAAAGTCCAAAAACATAATTCTTACAGCACCACTGCCTCTGTCCAGGTGGGAGAGGGATCGGTGTAGCATATAGATGATGGCATCCTCCGCTCCCACCTTCTCCTGGTATGCGAACTGCAGAGGGTCTAGGGCGTGACGGACCTGTGGCCTCAGGTGGTAAAGCAGAAGCCGCTCCATGGTCTAGCTGGGTGTTTTGGCTCCTTATCCCGTTGGAGGGTCCCTGACTTGTGACTGAGACAGAGCTTTCTGACACTGAGCAGTATGTTTCACTCCAGAATGTCCTGTATGAAAAGGCGCTATATGGGCGCAGACCCGACACAGACTGACACCGTGAGGCACACATAAAATAAATAAACTTTTTATTTTCTTCACCTGTAGGGCACGTCTTCCCCATGTCCCAAAGGCACCACACAGTCCCAAAAAACACACCAAAACAAAACAACATCACAAAAACACTCTTCCTTTCCTCCACTCTTCTCGGCAGCTTCGTCTCCCCCCTCCCAACTCCGGCTCCTTGAGTGGTGGCTGCAGGCTCCTCTTATAGCCCACCCAGAAGTGTTTCAGGTGGTAATTATCGTTAAGCAGTTCCGCTCCCCCTGGCGGTGGCCACGGAGTCCAAAAGGCATGAGCCCCGGTGTTCCACGATTGTGGCCACGATCCCACCCATGGGGACTGCCACCAAGTGTTCCGGGGAACGTAATGAGCCTCCCACGGCAGCTTCCCTGGTTTCAGTGCCAAAGGGAAGTCCCCACACCTGATAGACTTGAGATTTCATTGTTCTCTGCATTATCTTCAAGGTACGCCATGTGAGATGCAGATAAGCAGCCCCAAAACATAACTGCACCTCCTCCATGTTTCACAGCAGGTCTGGTGGTCTTTTCTTTAATAACACTGGTCAACAAGCATTTTGCTACTGGGATTCTTCCACCTGTTCTTTAACAAATTTCACTTGCTAACTGCAAATCTGAAAACCGTTTTCGTTCAGCACATCCCATTTTTTAGTTATGATGTTCCAGGTCTTGGACCACTAGGGTGACTGGACAGTAAAGATGGATAACCATTTTGATAAATACTGGTAATTCTACTAGGGATGCCACACACTACTAACATCTGTGAGTTGTTTACCTTGTCATTATTAATTTTATTTAAAAATTATTAATTTTTAATTAGCGGAAAAAAATATCTGTTACTGATTACCAAGTCTTATTTTTTCATTTTTTTTTGTTTAACTTTATTAATCCCGAAGGAAATGACTTGGTTTTTGCATACCCCTTGGGGTCAAAGTGCAGGGTCAGCCATTGTACAGCGCCACTGTAGCAATTGAAGGTTAAGGGCCTTGCTCAAGGGCCCAGCGGAGTAGGATCTCTTTTGGCCGTGACGGGGATACGAACCGGCAACCTTCGGGATATGACTCTTAAGCATAGCAACACAACTCAGGCTTGACGCTGCTGTAGGTAATCGTTTTTACTGTTTCCTTAACATAACGTTGCATTTCAGGACATTTTGTTCATTAGATTCACCATTATTTTGAAAATTTTGTCAAGGCGATGGACAGAAACGTTGATGCGTTTCAGCATTTCAGAAATCAGTTTGGTCTCGAAAAAAGTAAAGCCGAAACTAAGGAAGGTGTCTTTATTGGTCCTGAAATCCATGAACTGATGCTTGCCGATGAGTTCAAAAGGAAACTGAAGTCCACTGAATCAGCAACATGGGAAACATTCGTGCGGGTTGTCCAGAATTTTCTTGGCAGTCACAGAGCAGAGAGTTTTGCTGAGCTTGTGGAGAATATGCTGGTATCGTCTTCTGATTTGTTTTCAGAATAAACACATCAAAACAATTGTGGTGGGACAGAGTCCAAACTCCAGATATCGTGCTGATAACATGTCAAAACGTCAATGATGCGTATCTCGAAAACCTGACGTGCTGGCTTCATTCTGATTTCACATTTGAAATCAGTGTAAAAAATGTAATAAAGAGCTGGTCGGAATAATTAATAAATCATTTTTTGTAGACCTGTGTAATCGACAAAATCTGCACAATCCAATAACAAGAAATGAGACACGGGTGGCACGGTGGCGCAGTGGGTAGTGCTGCTGCCTCGCAGTTAGGAGACCCAGGTTCAGTTTGAGTTTGCATGTTCTCCCTGTGTCAGCGTGGGTTAGGTGCATTGGCGATTCTAAATTGTCCCTATTGTGTGCTTGGTGTGTGTGTGTGTGTGTGCATGCCCTGCGGTGGGCTGGCGCCCTGCCCAGGGTTTGTTTCCTGCCATGCGGTTTCCTTAAGAGGCATTAGCTCTCCAGAAAATGTGTTCTTTTGAAATTGCGGCACAATGAGTAACTAAACAATATAGTAATATGACAGAAAAGGCGATATCCCTCCCATCGTGATTACGGCGGTATAAGAATCACATGAGAAAAAATATACTTTAGCTTACATTTACTGACGGTTGACGCGGTTACATATGACAAAGACTTTTATCCAGGTGGGAATCTGGATCTACACAGTCTGCCATTTTTCGTCCCCACGCTGAGAGGATTTTCGGACGAAGGTCCGACACTTGCTTCGAAGGGTTTGGCTGTTGCTGGTCTTCTCTGTCTCCAAAAAAGGGCAGGTAGGGACTGAACTCCTCCTCCACACAATACAGAAATATCATAAGGCTTACATGCCGGTTCTCATTCTCCCAACAAGGAAAGAAGATTTTGTGCTGACAGAGGACAGAAATACACTATTCTGTGTTTAGGTTGACTATACAATGCTCCAGTTGTCTTTGGCTATCTAGTCTATGCTTGGCTAGCAATTCTAAATGCTGAGCCCCTGTGTGCCAAACTTAGCATGCACATGTGAATAAAACTCATAACAGTGTTGTCCAGATATAGTGACATAAATATTAAAGAAAAATGTATTATAACACATGTGTCCTGTGTTGGCTGGGATTGGCTCCAGCAGACCCCCGTGACCCTGTAGTTAGGATATAGTGGGTTGGATAATGAATGGATGGCTGGATGTATAATAATAATAATTTTTTTTATTCATAGGCGCCTTTCTAAACACTCAAGGACACCAAACAATAGATAAAACACATATTATAAACAAAACTAAAACAAATACAAAAAATAAAATCAGGCAGAGCAATTCTAATCCAAGAGAAAAAGCCGTCTTAACTAGATGAGTTTTAAGTTTAGATTTGAAAAGTGAGAATGAATCAATATTTCTAAGATCGGATGGTAATGAGGTCTAAAGCTGGGTGCAGAGCAACTGAATTCTCTGCACCCCATGGTGGTAAGACGGGCGAAGGGGCACAGTCAAGTGGATCTAAGGGTGCGGGAGGGAATGGCAACTTGGAGGAGTTTGGACAGATATGGAGGGGTGAGGTTGTGGAGGGCCTTAAATGTTAACAGGAGAATTTAAAATTGAATGCGGAACTTAACCGGAAACCAGTGAAGCTGCTGGTGAGTAGAGGGGGCTCTAGTAGTGATGAGGGAAGGCAGATGAATTCTGAATCAGTTGAAGCTTATAACAGCATTTCTCAACCTTTAAGTATTTGCGACCCGCGTTTTCATAAGTTTTAATCGTGCCCCCCTAATGTTTTTTTGAAAGGAGCCCACTAATACCAGTTTGTTCTTTTTTAATTAATGATATATCATAGATGCATTTTATCGACATTTATCTAACTCTATACAGTGAACCCTTGTTTATCGCGGTTAATCCATTCCAGACTCTACTGTGATAAATGAATTTTCGCAAAGTAGGGTTCTTTATTTATAAATCGAATATTTTCGCAGTTAGAGTATAGAAAACCTGTTTACGACCTTCTAAATACGTTTTTTAACATTATCAGAGCCCTCTAGACATAAAATAACACCCTTTAGTCACCACTCATATTACCCAATATATTAGACAAAATAAGAGAAAATTAGACGTTACAAATATCATATTACTAGGCGCACTCGCCTTTTAAGGCGACCGACTTTTATCCTCAATTTTTGTGCGTTCCATGTGTACATCAGGCAAGTAAGTGTAGGGAATGAGAACATCAAAGTGCCCATTCATAACATCTCCCGAAAACCTACGTGTTTTTTTTTATCCCCTCAAGTGCCTGTCCAAAGTCGTACAATGTCTGTACCGCTAAAGACGGAGTTTCATGCACTAAATAAGCTATAGTTGAGAATAAGCAAGCACCATCTCCCCTGATATTTACTACGCGGTGAGGCATTTGTACTCCATCAACGTTAATTATTTCCAGAGACATAATTTTGTCTATTTTTCCAGCGCATCGCGCACAAAAGCAAGGGAACGATGAGAGCACCAGAACTCTGCTTACATCGCGTAGCTTCGTACCTCAAGCCGCAAGTAGTAAGTCTGTAATAAGCGGGATACCGCTACGCTTTGCACTCATGGGACGGAAGGACAATCCCGAACGCTTTTCTATAGTAGATTATTGTACTGTACATTTAATTACACACAACCACTAACCTATGAAGGCACGACCTCAGTAGGAGAGTCTTCAGAGGTGGTGCAGTATCTTCAGCAGGTGCGTTGCTGTCTTCTTCCGCTGAAGGAGTACTAGGAGTAGGCAGTGGGTGTCTGGGTGCGCGGCTGAAGAACATCTTGATAGGCAGTTACTGGCGCTGTCTTTTCATATGCGTGAGGAGGCTTTTGTAGAGTATTGCCATCTTTAATCATATCCAAGAGTTTCACCTTCTCCTGGATATTAAGCATCTTCCTCCGGCGCTTAGTTTTATTGTCAGAAGGCTTAGAAAAAGCAGCACGTTTAGGAGCCATCGTAGGGCTTAGATAAAAGTTCTCAGAAAGCGCATGCGTAGTGTAAGCGTGTATGAGAAAAAAATCGCGATAGAGTGAAGCCGCGAAAGTCGAAGCGTGATATAGCGAGGGATTACTGTATTTATTTTTCTAGTATCAGAATGTAGTTTAAGTTAATTTGTTTTGGTTTCAATAGATGTATTTTTCATATTTTCGATTCTTGTTTTCTTTTTTTCACATCTTCACGCCCCCCCTTTTTGTTACTTCACGCCCACCTAAGGGGGCAAGCCCCACAGTTTGAGAACCACTGGCTTATAAAGAGATTTGCGAGTTAGACCAAAGAAGAGGGAATTACAATAATCCAAACGAGAAGTGACAATGCTATGAGCGAGGATAGCAGTGGTGAGGGATGAAGGGGGGGATACGATTAATATTACGCAGGTGGAAATAAGCAGACCGGGAGATGTTATCGATGTGGGTCTGAATAGATAGTGTACTGTCGAAGATGACACCCAGACTCTTAACCTGTGGGGAAGGGGAGACAGAGGAATTATCAATAACAAATGATCAATTTTGGATAATGTTGATTTTGTACCAGTAAGGAGAACCTCAGTTTTGTCACTATTTAATTTAAGAAAATTTGAGGAGAGCCAGGATTTAATTTCTGCTATGCAGACAATAAGCGAGGAGGGGGCAAAGGGAAAAGTAGGTTTACTAGTAAGATAGAGCTGGGTGGCATCAGCATAACAGTGGAAATGAATGTTATTTTTACGAAAGATATTGCCAAGGGGAAGGAGGTTAAATAATGAAGAGGAGGCTCCCCAGACTTTGAAGGCTTCATTTTTTCATCTGTAGACATAGAGATGATGGGACTTGCTGAAAAGCTCCAGTTTGGTCTCATCTGTCCAAAGGACATTCTCCAAGAAGGATTGTGGCTTCTCAATATGCATTTTAGCAAATTCCAGTCTGGCTTTTTTATGTGGAGTACTGCTGGTTCTTCTTCCATTAAGCACACAGTCACTCAGAAAGTGATGAATGATGCGATCAGACACTGATGGGCCTTGACCTTGGAGTTCAGCTTGTATCGCTTTGGATCGCTTTGGATTCACACTATCCTTCTGCCCATTCTGGGGTCAATATTCTTCTTGTGGCCACATCCTGTGCTGTGGACCATAAACGTCTTAGTAACGTTTGCAACTGTTGTCACAGGAGATGTTCTTCTATCCTTTGCCTTTAACAAGCTTGTCTGTCATTTTCATTCTGACTGGTCTCTCTACTTTGTGGTATTGCACTTGACAGCCACCGCGTTACATCACATGCGTATATTTGGGGTGTGACAGACAGAAGTCATTGTTGCTGACGTAGGGGAAGACGTGCAGACTCCTCACGGAGAGCAACCACACTCTCAGGAATGCTGGCCCTTGGTGGTTCTTTACTGGGTTGTGTGGTTCCTCGTAGATTGCATTGCTTGGCTGAGCATCATTTCATTCTGGGAAGGGTTCTTTGCTTATTAAGTTGGTTCTTTCTGCCATGAAAGACTTTCTAATATGTAGAAAAAAAAACCCAAAATCTTTAACAGTTAGCTACCTAGCAGGACAGAATAGAGCAAGAAAACCTGAACTTGGCCCGTGTTACTGTACATATGTAGCAAGAGTCATTTAAAAATCAGAACCCAGTGGTATTTCATAAATGTGTTACCTTCTGTTCATGAGAATTTATTGTATGGAGCTTGTTATGGATCCAAATAATTGATGGTTCTTTCTGGAACCTTCGTGTGGATGGGTCTTTTGGGAGACAAGGATGGGTCTCCTATGGCATCGCCTTGAAGGATCGCTCTGGCACCTTCATTTTGGTGATTACACCAGCACTGTGTCAGCTAAAAGTGTAACTTAAATAATGCTTTCTTAATAAATAAAGCAACAACTACTGTACTGTAGATGTCAACAAGACTGAATCAACTTCATGTTGTGTTACACCTAGGAAGTAAAAATGTGAGGTTTGAATACGCAATGGGAGATCTGAAAATCGAGAGTCCACATTATGAGAAGGATTTAGGAGTCACAGTGGACTTTAAGCTATCGACTGCCAGACAGTGTGCAGAAGCCATTAAGAAGGCAAACAGAATGTCAGGTTATATAGCACCTTGATGTGTGGAGTACAAGTCACAGGAGGTTCTGCTCAGTCTTTATAACACACTGGTGAGGCCTCATCTGAAGTACTGAGTGTGTAGTTTGGGTCTCCAGGCTACAAAGAGGACATAACAGCACTGGAGAAGGTCCAGAGAAGAGCGACTAGGCTGAGTACAGGACTACAGGGAATGAAATTGAATGTCAGTAAATGTAAAGTACGACACGTAAGAAGTTAAAATGTGAGTTCAGAATACACAATGGGAGGTCTGATGAATTATGAGGAAAGATCAGAAGAGCTGAACCTTCTCAGTTTGAGGAAAAGGAGATTAATGCTTTATAACACACTGGTGAGGCCTCATCTGGTCTACTGAGTGACGTTTTGGTCTCCAGGCTACAGAAAGGACATAACAGCACTGGAGAATGTCCAGAGAAGAGTGACAAGGCTGATTCCAGGGCTACAGGGGATGATATTGAATGTTAGTAAATGTAAATAAAGTACGACACGTAAGAAGTTAAAATGTGAGGTCAGAATACACAATGAGAGGTCTGATGAATTATGAGGAAAGATCAGAAGAGCTGAACCTTCTCAGTTTGAGAAAAAGGAGATGAAAAGGAGACCTGATGTGTGGACTAAAGTCCAATTAATGATTTATAACACGCTGGTGAGGCCTCATCTGGAGTCCTGTGTGCAGTTTGGGTCTCCAGGCTACAAAAAGGACATAACAGCACTAGAGAAGGTCCTGAGAAGAGCGACTAGGCTGATTCAGGGCTACAGGGGATGAGTTATGAAGAAAGATTAAAAGAGCTGAGCCTTTACAGTTCAAGATAAAGAAGATTAAGAGGAGACCTGAGTGAAATGTTTAAGATGGTGAAGGGAATTAGTGCAGTGGATCAAGATGGTGATTTTAAAATGAGTTCATCCAGTGGACGGAATTAATTGTGGTCATCTAACGTATCAATGTCTGTCATGTCATGTCGTGTAGTCAATCGTGCTAACAGAATTATGATCTCATTAATGAATTGTATAAATACGGCACCGAGGACGCTCTTTTCTTTGCAACACTTGCTAATAAGGTATGCTGTTGCCTCTTGCAAGATTTAGATAAAGAATAACGACTGACGCTTTCTCCTGCCTGTCTTTTATTGCTTAAACTGGGGCATTCCAATGGGGGGTGTCCGTTAAACATTTTCTAGGCTGCAGGACTTTAAGGGACTTTGAAAACTCAACGTGATGTTATTTTTGCAGAATTAAGTGGACAGGACTGACTGGCGAGCTTTGTTGGGCTGGATGGCCTCTTCTCGTCCCGATTGTTCTCATGTTCTCATGTTCATGTAATGTCGGCTGTGTGCCCGTATTACAGTGCAGCACGGCCTGTCAGCGCCTCTAAGAGTATTGCATTTGTGTGACCCTTTTGTCATCTCCACAACAGGAGACAAGCAAATACAAAATGGAGATCTGCAGAACTTCAAGGTCCTGGAGATGTTTATCAACGAGAGCCTGAGGTTTCAGCCCGTGGTGAACTTCTCGATGCGCCAGGCGACAGAAGACAACATCATCGATGGGCATTTTGTGAAGAAAGGAACCAACATCATTTTAAACATCGGTCTCATGCAGAGAGGAGAGTTTTTTGTGAAACCTCATGAATTTAATCTGGAAAACTTTCAAAAAACGGTAAGCAGACAGATTGGGTCGGAATGATTCCTTGGGGCTCAGTGTGCGTTCTCTGGAGAAAGAGAAAGCCGCGCAGTGTACATGCTGCTCTTCTCTTCTAATGTAGCGTTTTGCTTTTTTTCCTCCTTCACCCTTTTATTTTTTTCCAATATCCTTTCACCTCCTTAGCGTTACATTTTTTTCTCGAAAAACGGCTTGACAAAAATATTTTTGTTAAATCTCATCAATCTATTCTTAAACATCCATCCATTATCCAACCCGCTATATCCTAACTACAGGGTCACGGGGGTCTGCTGGAGCCAATCCCAGCCAACACAGGGCGCAAGGCAGGAAACAAACGCCAGCTCACCGCAGACTCTTAAACATGAAAAACACTAAAAGTACAAAGTCAGAAGTGTAGAAAGTATAAAAATATCACAAACAATAATAATAATAAAAATAATATGAGCAGCACACTGAGCACATGTGCGAGTGACACGTATATCCCTTTTGAATTCCCAGAATCCCTCTCGTTTCACTAACCATTTCAGTTTCACTTTCTGAAGATAGAATGTCATCCCTGCTGATAAGAGGCGTTCCTTACGAGACGCCATTATGAGGTCAGAGGAAGATGTGTCTACACTGTTGCCCGGGTAACGCTTGGGCCTGACGCGGATAGAACTTTTACAGTCTGAGTGATCTTCGGTCTAACGCTTATGTGAGATACATCAATACCGTTGCCCGAAAGACACTCAGGGCTAACACTTTCAGCACTATTTTTACAGCCCGAGTGATGCTCAGGTCTAAAGCTAAGGAGGTTAAAGCAGGTGTGTCCACCTATGACCCTGGAGGGCTGCTGTGGCTACATATTTTCTTTCCTGCCACTTTCTTAATCGGTAACCAATTTCTGCAGTTAGTTGACATCTATTCCCTTTATTTTAATTCCATTTTCTGCTTTCTCATATACAAGTATAGGAAAAGTATTGCAATCGTCCAAAGATTCAATGTCGAGATTTTGATAAATTTCAAGGTTTTAGACCTTCCTGGCTTTCTCGTATACGAGGTATAGGGAAAGTATTGCAATCGTCCAAAGATTCAATGTCGAGATTTTGATGAATCTGAGGTTTTAGACCTCCCTGACTTTCTCATATACTAAGTATAGGGAAAGTATTGGAATTGTCCAAAGATTCGATGTTGAGATTTTGATGAATCTGAATTTTAGACCTTCCTGACTTTCTTGTATACGAAATATGGGGAAAGTATTGGAATCATCCAAAGATTCGATGTTGAGATTTTTATGAATCTTGAGGTTTTAGACCTTCCTGACTTTCTCGTATACGAAATATGGGGAAAGTATTGGAATCGTCCAAAGATTCGATGTCGAGATTTTGATGAATCTGAGGTTTTAGACCTCCCTGAGTCCAAAAATACCATTTTTGGAGTTATGTCTTTGTGTGAGTGTGTGTCTGTGTATAAACACGATAATGTGAGTACACGTTCACTTAGGTCAACCAAATTTTGCATACAAGTATTATGTACAAAATGTAGATTCCTATCAACGTTTGGACTTTTTCCATTAACCGAAAAATTTATTCAACCTTACTTTTATAATTATTATTCAATATATTATTAATTTGATTTGATTTGTTGTTGATGGGTCTTTAATGTACATAATAATATAAAAATATAATCATTGACTTTGGTTTACTCCTCAGAAAAAAACAAAACAAAGAAACACACACATGCAGGTTATCATTGCTACACTCAAGCACACTTTAATAATAATAATAAGAAGAAGAAGTCAAATATTGCAAATAAACAATACATTAATTAATAAATAAATAATACAAGAATAATCTCTGTGTTTTATACACTCACAACTGTAAACCCACTTTTGCCCACCCCTATATATTGTGAGCAGGTGCAGGAATGACAGGTCAAGCAACAAAGAAAGCTGTAACACCAACCAGGTCGTCCCATTTAATACAAATGTCCAAAAAAAAAAGTACGCCTTGAGGCGGAAAAGCAAATTGCCACTCGGGCACAATAACAAAACAAACAAAAAAAAAGCTCTTTAGGGCTTTCAAAAAAAAAAAAATAATAAGCAAGGGTCATCCAGTGGGTTACTCCAAGTGGAAAGTGACGCCTCCTTGCAGGCAGCCGGGCTTCTTAAAGAGCTCAGACTCGAAGGGGCGGAGCTACATTCCCTCACTGGGCGGGATTTGGTGCTGTGAGGCGAGAAGGAGAAGAGAACATTACAAGAGGGAACAAATCGTATTCTGTGATATCATCTACTGTTGAATTCTACTTAGTACTTGTAATATTTCTATTTTACTATTGTATTGTATTGAGGATTTCTTTTGTTCTGTGTATTGTATTGTATTGTATTGACCCGCCTTCTTTTTGACACCCACTGCACCGTGCAGCCCAACCTACCTAGAAAGGGCTCACTCTTTGAACTGCCTTTCCCAAGGTTTCTACATTTTTTTTTCCCCTATTAGATTATTTTTTGAGAGTTTTTCCTTGACTTCTTACAAAGTCAATGCCTATCAAGAGTCAGGGCTTGTTAAAGTCCATTGTTGCAATTCTTGTGTGATTTTGGGCTCTACAAAAATAAATTGTATTGTATTGTGTGCCTTTGTTGATGCTTGGCTACGTAATTTTGACTCAATGGTACAATCACCAAAGCTCTGATTTCCCCTTTTGTGTCAGGTAATTGGGACTTGTGCCATCAGTCAATGCTTATCCAAAAAGAGCTTGTAATCCCCAATTGAATCCAAGTGGCTGCAGCGTCCATTGTAATGACAACTTGGGATCGATAAAGTGCTGAGCGGAACTGAACGCCGTGGTCTTGATGGGCAGGCTGAACATCTGAATTGCAGCTGAGGAGATGCCAAGGTGTGACCTCAAAGGGGCAGACGTCACCTTCATCCTGAACGCTTTGGTCTTTCTGCTTCAGTTCAGCTCAGTTTATTCTTATATAGTGCCTTCTTACTAGACCTCCCTGAAACTGCTATGATAAAAATGATAATATGAGAGGATTCATTAAGAAAGCCACAAATTATAAAATAAGTTAACACCCACAAGCAATATGCAACATTGGTTGGACATGCGTATATGCTTAATATATGAAATTACATATTTTCTGTGTAATTAATTTACACCTCTTTGCAGAGATCTCTTTTACTGTGACGTTGAAGAGCGCCTTTTGGTTGGCAAATGAAATCCAACGGGATTCAGTGTTGTAGACAAATAAAATGTCAGAGCTTCAGAGCCCTAGAAATGTCAACGGCTGGTCCTCCAACTGGCCATTCAGTCTCCCCTGAGCTTTTAACAGCCCAACAGTGCAGGCAGCAAAGGCCTTTATTCTTTATTATTATGTACTTATGTCGGTAATTTTGAAATAATGTATCATGCAATTTGTTTTCCAGACTCCTTTTTTTCTCTATCTGACTGTAAATAATTTACTGCCCTCTAGTGGTCCAGTGAAGCCTACCCTGTATGTACTGGAATATAATATACAGTGGGATCAGAAAGTAATGAGACCAGTCTGCACTCATTAACCCACAATGACTAAGTGAAAGCCCATTTTCAGAAAAGTTTGTAAATGTATTAAAAAGCAAAAATTGAAATCTCCCATTCATACAAGTATTCAGACCCTTAATTTGGCACTTTGTAGAAGCCCCTTTGGTAGCATTTCCTGCTTTGTGTCTTGCTTGGGTAAATCTCGACAAGCTTTGAGCCCCTAATTTTGGGCAGGTGATCCCATTCTTCCTGACAGACAATCTCAAGTCTGTTTGATTGGATTGTCAGGAAATTCTGCAAATTTATTCAAAATTCAAAAACTGCAATCTCTCATTTATATAAGAATACTGCATGTACTGTATGGATGGACAGACAGACAGACAGACAGATAGATAGATAGATAGATAGATAGATAGATAGATAGATAGATAGATAGATATGAAAGGCACTATATATAATAGACAGATAGATAGATAGATAGATAGATAGATAGATAGATAGATAGATAGATAGGAAAGGCACTATATAATAGATAGATAGATAGATAGATATGAAAGGCACTATATAATAGATAGATAGATAGATAGATGTGAAAGGCACTATATAATAGATAGATAGATAGATAGATAGATGTGAAAGGCACTATATAATAGATAGATAGATAGATGTGAACGGCACTATATAATAGATAGATAGATAGATAGTACGAAAGACACTATATAATTAATAGATAGATAGATAGATAAATAGATAGATAGATAGATAGATGAAAGGCACTATATGATAGATAGATAGATAGATAGATAGATAGATAGATAGATAGATGTGAAAGGCACTATATAATAGATAGATAGATAGATAGATAGATAGATAGATGAAATGCACTATAAGATAGATAGATAGATAGATAGATAGATAGATATGAAAGAAACTATATAATAGATAGATAGGTAGATATGAAAGGTACTATATGACAGATAGATGCGAGTTCAGAGGAAACAAGAAGATGTAAAAAAAAATGTAAGGGTGGCTTTTTTGAACGGACGTATATGTCGGGGTCTGATTTTATGATCGATTTTTCGGGTTTCAAGACCTGACTTATACGCTAGTATACAGTGTACAGTAATTGTTCATAGGATGCGAAGACATAATTTATATACAAATCTCTAAATGATTTAATCCCATTCGTTTCCCAAACATTAAAAACTGTGTAAGTTCGAGAGGGTAGAAAGTTGCTAGTCCTTATCGATCTAGAGAAGTCTGTTGAACACCGTAGTCTGAATCCCACCTTTCTCGCCAGTATCACCACAATGTGCTTTGGGTTTCAATGGCAACACACCCTGTTTAGGTACATGGAGGTGTAAGTGGTTGTAAGGATCCAAAAACGTCATCGTTCTGACAGCCTAACGCACTTCACGTAAGACATACAGTAACTTCCCTGCTTTTTATTTTCATTTTTTTTGGACCCTTGCAGGTTCCCAGTCGCTACTTCCAGCCCTTTGGCTCAGGCCCCCGGAACTGTGTGGGAAAATTTATCGCCATGTTTATGATGAAGGCCATCCTCGTGACCATCCTGAAGCAGTACTCCATCCAGCCTGCGAAGGGCCGCTCGTTGGAGAACATCTCCAAAATCCACGACCTGTCCATCCACCCGGCCGAGCCTGACGGCATGCTGGAGATGATTTTCATCCCAAGACGACTCAATGAGTAACGGGACAGAAAGAGACTTTGCCTTTTGTACCTTTTTCTTTAAATTTGTCTTTTTCTTTGAACTTTTTTGTTCATTTCTTTCAGTTTTTGCAAGAAGTAAATATCCGCAAATGGCAAACGTGAATTAAATGGTCATCCATAATGTGGACTAATGTTTAAAAAAGGTTTTAGTAAAAGTGTTTATTGCTGTGATGATTACTTAAGACAATGGAGAACATGAGCAGATGCACTCGGCCTTAGTGATTTAATACGTAACTACAGGAGCACCACTGAATACTACAGAGGTAAAAGCTAATGCTTGTATATAAGCTGTGAAATATGATGTGTGCTACAGTCATGCATTCTTAAAGAATTAAACAGATGATTTCAGTTAGCTGTCTTGCTTCTTTGCAACAAATATGAATATCCTTGCTAATAAAAAGATGATCATTTCTCACACAAACTCGTTATGGAATTGTCTTTCATCCCTCCATGCTGTTTGGTGTAACTCGGTTAAATTTGGTGCCCTACAGACACAGACCCCTCAGTGTGTTAGACTGGCATTAAGATTTGGTGCGCTGAAGATACAGACACAGACCCTCAGTGTGTCAAACTGGCATTAAGATTTGGTGCCCTACAGACGCAGACCCCTCAGTATGCCAGACTGGCATTAAGATTTGGTGCCCTACAGACACAGACTCCTCAGTGTGTCAGAGCGGCATTAAGATTTGGTGCCCTACAGACAAACACCCCTCAGCGCATCAGACTGGCATTAAGAATTGGTGCCCTGAAGAAACAGACACAAACCCCTTAGTGTGTCAAACTGGCATTAAGATTTGGTGCCCTACAGACACAGACCCCTCAGTATGCCAGACTGGCATTAAGATTTGGTGCCCTACAGACACAGACCCCTCAGTGTGCCAGACAAGCTCCGTTGACGATATTTAAATGACAACAAAACGTTTTTTTTTGGCGGCGGAGTGTGTGTGTAGGTGGTGTGGTTGTTATAAACTAGTGAACACATTTACAAGTATGCATGGCGTGATGTTCAGGCGTTCCGAGTGAACTGTGAGAGACGTGCAGGGCTTAGGTGAATTGGCGACGCTAAATTGACGTGCAGACGTGCGCGAGCATGTGAATATGCGTGCGTGTGCCTGTTCAACAGCACCCCGCTCCCGATGCTTACAGACTCCAGTTTTTCTTGCCCTGGATAATTGCGTTTAGGAAATGGATGGATTGATGGAAAGTCTGAGCATTTTAAATGTTTTATTTACTCCATCAAACAGAACATTTTGTTTCTCACCGTGGTGTGTGGGACGAGTGACTGAGGTTTGCTCTGACCGCCGCACCGCTGCAAGACGGCACATTCAAGCGTAAGGTGGATGGCACAAGAACACGCGCCCTATCTGACATGTAAAAGAGGAAAATGCAATATGCTGTACAAATTCTGCAAGTTTAAGTTACCTCTCTCAAGATAAAGCCGAAAGAGTAAAAGTATCCGTAATCTGTGTAATACTTGATATTTCTGTGTTTTAAGGAAATGTGACGCGCAAGAAGAGTTGCTTACAATATTCATTGATTATTAACATATTAACAATAGCTATGGCTTTTAAAATAGGAAATGCGCAATATAAAGAAACTATATTATTATTATTATGAAAGAAAAAAAAAGATTTGAGTAAAACACAACCCTTTATTGGAAATTTATTTTAGTAATAGATACATCCGTTTTGGTGGTTATCAAGCCGCTCCAGCCCCCCTCAAACTATTATCCGTGGTCCACACTAGGTGTTCTTCTCTCTATATCTACCACCTGAAGCTAAGCACGTTCATGCCAAGCCAGTACTTGTATGGGAGACAATCTAGGAAAAAAGCTTGGGATGCTGCTGGAAGATGTTTGATGTGGCCTGCACGACTTCAAGTCCTTCTGATCATTTTTTGCTGAAGACACCTATTGGGTTACTTTTGGTCATAAGGGTGTCATTTCCTGCACATCATATGGTCCAAGCATTGACTAAAATGAGGATTTTTCCGGTTCAGAGGGACACAAATAGCGAGAAATCCCCAAACTCTCGACGTATTTTATAACTGGCCAGCTGGAGGTTTCTTGTATTTCTCGTACGGGTAAGTCTGGAGGCGCCGGACAAAAACAAAATGTCATTTCGAAGGGTTACGAACACAAAACAATAATTGACTTTATTTGTATCTGGCAGTGCTTCGCCGCTCCGTGTTGCCATGCCCAGTCTGCACGTTCCATACGTTTTTTGTCCTCCCACCTCCCCAAAACGCGTCCATGTGCGGAGAATGGGCGACCCTATAGTGGTTACAGCCTCAGTGGGTACTGAAATAGACGGCCGCTGCTTCCTGCCTTGTGCTCAGCGCTGCCCAGATCGGCTCTGGTCAACCGCAGGCTCGCGAAAGTGACAGTCTGTGTTCTGCTAGGAATTCTTTGAATTATAGTGACATCTAGTGGACAAAATATATTGCTCCATCTCCTGTAGAAATTAACGTAAAAAAAATATAAAAATAAATAAAAATAATTTAAAAAATTTAATTTAAAAAGTATAAAGAGAAGAAACTGTCAAATTCTGCATTTTAATGTGATTGTTAGCACATTTAAATAAAAGCTTTAACTTACAATCAATTTCATCCATTATCCAACCCACTATATCCTAACTATAGGGTCACAGGAGCCAATCCCAGCCAACACAGGAAACAAACTCCGGGCAGGGCGCCAGCCCACTGCGGGGGGCCGCACACACACACACACACACACCAGGGATCGCCAATGCACCTAACCTGCATGTCTTTGGACTGTGGGAGGAAACACGCAGACAACATGCAAACTCCACGCAGGGAGGACCCGGGAAGCGAACCCCGGTCTCCTAACTGTGAGGAAGCAGCACTATCCACTGCACCACCATGCCATCCACTTGCGGTCAATTCCCATCCTACTTGGAATGCTGCCTCATTCATCTCTGGACATTTGTGGATTTCTTACACTCTTAAAAATAACAGCTTTTTATTGGGGTGTGTGGCTACTCGTTGAACCTTCGCTTCTCAGTGAACCACTTTGGAAAGTGTTCTGTGCGAATAAAACTGGTTTGTTGGGCTTTGAAAAGGCGTCTGATATAAGCAAGCCTAGTGGCTAAAGGCTTTGGTGGTTGAGGGTTCAAATCCCACAACTACGAGGAAGTCACTTCACCTGCCTGTACTGCAAATTAAAAAATAAATACACAAATGTCCCCAATTACAATATCTCTCTCGAATGGTGTAAGTCACCTTAGATAAAGCTGGCAGACAAATAATAATATTAGGGCGGCACGGTGGCGCTGCTGCCTCGCAGTTAGGAGACCCGGGTTCGCTTCCCGGATCCTCCCTGCGTGGAGTTTGCATGTTCTCCCCGTGTCTGCGTGGGTTTCTTCCCACAGTCCAAAGACATGCAGGTTAGGTGGATTGGCGATTCTAAATTGTCCCTAGTGTGTGCTTGGTGTGTGTGTCCTGCGGGGGGTTGGCACCCTGGATTGGTTCCTGTGTTGGCTTGGATTGGCTCCAGTGGACCCCTGTGTTTGGATTCAACGGGTTGGAAAATGGATTAATAATATGGACAAAACAGGAATCTTTAAACTCAGCCTCATTTATGCCCGTTTTCGGCACCTTTGGCTATAACTCATGTCATGCTTCACTCAATATTCATGTTCTACACCTCAAAATCAAGGCCAGACTGTTCTCTTTCATGTGTTCCTACTGAATAAGCTGAAAAAAGTATTATTATTATTTTAACCAAAAAATGCATTTTAAATGTTATTCTTAAGCTTCCATCCATCCATCTATCCATTATCCAACCCGCTATATCCTAACTACAGGGTCACGGGGGTCTGCTGGAGCCAATCCCAGCCAACACAGGGTGCAAGGCAGGAAACATACCCCGGGCAGGGTGCCAGCTCCTAAGATTCCAAACACTATAAAAGTGTCAGTGAATGTGCCAGGGACACCC
Source organism: Polypterus senegalus (assembly GCF_016835505.1). NCBI lineage: Eukaryota > Metazoa > Chordata > Cladistia > Polypteriformes > Polypteridae > Polypterus > Polypterus senegalus. The sequence goes on along the minus strand of NC_053165.1, from coordinate 151,290,024 downwards.
AGATAAAAACAAGTTACAGTATCTACAAGTCATATTTCTTTGTTTAGTATTTTAAAGCAGTACAAAAAAAAAATAAAATAAAATAAAGGCTTCTTTTTTTCTGCTTTTACTGTTTTCAAAAAAGTTTACACCTCCATTATTGAAGACCCCAGAGCCGCGTCTCATTCTGAAGGGCAGACGTCACTCCGTCAGAATGAACAGAGTTATGTCGTCTCATAAACACCTTTACAAATTGGGACTTTATTTTTAACAGGCCCGTCTTAATGCATCGGCACGCTGGGCAGTTGCCCGGGAGCCCCCTGCTGATCTATGTATGTTGTGACTTGCTGAGTGTTTGTGTAGGTAGGGGTCCCAGTTCACTGCTTTGACCCAGGGGGCCTATAATGCTAAAGACGGCCCTGAGCAAGACCCCAGTCAGTCAGGCTGGAGGAGGTCATTTCCAAAATGATAGCCATAAGTACAAGAAGCCCTCGAGGAGGCGTCCTGAGCCCCTTGCTCTATGCTGTCTTTACCCAGCATTATTAAATCTGCGGCCGACACCACCGTCATTGGGCTGATTTCTAGGGGGTGACGAGTCAGCGGACACGACGGAGGTGGCCGGCCTTGTGAAGTCGTGTCAGGGCAGTAATCTCTTTCTTAACAGCAGCAAAACGAAGGAGATGATTATTGACACACCGAGGTAGAGAAGTCAGCAGCCACCAGTGGTGGAGAGAGGGGCCACATTGCAATTTCTTGTCATTAACATCTTTGAGGGTCTCACTTGGACCTCCAAACGTCACACACCTGGCAGTGTTTGTACAGGGAGACTCTAATGGGCAGGGGCCTCGAGTTTGGATGTGTTCCTCACACAATAATGAAGCGATAGAAGCAAAATAAATACAGTGCATACCGCGATAGATGTGTAAGTGATCCAATTATATTCGGTGTTGGAAATGGTCGCCTTCTTCTTTGTGGAAGAATAATTTTAAGGGAACATAGTTTTCATGTTAAAGAAATAGCATAATAATACATTTTTTTATTCATACAAGGCGCCTTTCTGAGAACTCAAGGACACTGAACAAACAATAAATAAATAAATAAAAGACACAATTATTCTTCTATATAATTTGATACTATCCGTATGTATGGTGTTCGCGTTAATACCTCGACGCAATACAAGTTAGAACCATCCAATGGGACTCTGCCTCTGTATTTAGAACATAACGTGGCAAAGGCGGACGCAGTATTGCATGATTGGCTAAGAATGTTCGAATGCTTCAGTGACGCCGCTGGACGGCCGAGTATAGTAAGTCGTGTTGGTTCGAGCAGATAACAGTAAGTTCGGTTGGTTTGGTGGAGCGTACTTTTCAGGACTAACATCGTCGACTGACTTAAACCCTTCGACAGCTCCGGAACCGTAAGTAATTTAGAACGTATCGCCATTTTGCTCGGTACGTCGAAATCTATCTTTGTGCAGTTCGGTTTTGGCATCCGTCCTTCTGACATCTATTGGCAAACTGAGTAATGACGGCTGGGTGTTAACAGCGGTCATTGTTTAAATTTGAGCCGATCTCAGATCTAAAAATGATCACGCCAACATAATTATTACTCCGACTCTGATTAGAGTCGTAAAATACGATTTGTTTTGAAAATTTGTTTGGCAGAAAAAATCAAATGAGGCCCAGGAGATCAAATGAGAGAACTGCGCAGGTTGGCATATCCAGAGAGGTGTTGCAAATTACAAGATCGTTACACTAATGGTAAGAGAGCTTCTATTTATTTTCCATCTCAATGCCAATAAAGAGGTACAGGACGAGGTAGTCTACCGCATCAGCAGGTCCTCAGAAGGCCACACTCACTCATACCAGGGCCAATTAGAGTGGCCAACTACTGTTTTATAGCACCCCCTGTGTACAGAGTTGTCTGCACATGGACAGCTGCCTCAAGCAGAGAGACTGACATAGCTTGGCATAAAAAGACCAAACGGTTGTCTTAAAGCCTGAGATACCCCTGTGCCACCCACCAAAAACAGGTGCCCACTCACCATGCTGCCATGACTTTTCATCATGACATTTTAAAACCAAAACCCTATGAGAAAATGGTAATCGTCTACTCCTGGGGTGCCCAATGCGTTGATCGCGGAAGAATAATTTTAGGGTAACATAGTTTTCATGTTAAAGAAATAGCATAATAATACATTTTTTTATTCATACAAGGCACCTTTCTGAGAACTCAAGGACACCGAACAAACAATAAATAAATAAATAAAAGACACAATTATCCTTCTATATAATTTGATACTATCCGTATGTATGGTGTTCACGTCAATACCTCGACTCAATACAAGTTAGAACCATGCAATGGGACTCTGCCTCTGTAGTTTGAACATAACGTGGCAAAGGCGGACGCAGTATTGCATGATTGGCTAAGAATGTTCAATTGCTTCAGTGACGCCGCTGGACGGCCGAGTATAGTAAGTCGTGTTGGTTCGAGCAGATAACAGTAAGTTCGGTTGGTTTGGTGGAGTGTACTTTCCAGGACTAACATCGTCGACTGACTTAAACCCTTCGACAGCTCCGGAACCGTAAGTAATTTAGAATTTAGAATTTAGAACAATTTAGAATTGAATATGATTCGATATTTCTAAGCTCAGTAGGTAGTGAGTTCCAGAACACTGAATGCTCGGCTCCCCATGGTGGTTAGACGGGCGAGAGGGACGGTCAGGTGGATGGACGAAGAGGATCTAAGGTTACGGGAGGGAATGGCAACATGAAGAAGGTCAGACAGACATGGAGGGGTGAGGTCATGAATGGCGATAAATGTTAATAGCAGAATCTTAAAATCAATTCAAAACTTAATCGGGAGCAAATGAAGCTTCTGCAAGGCCGGAGTAATATGGCGAATAGATGAGGTTCAAGTAATGATGTGAGCTGCAGAATTCTGGACTAGCTGAAGCTTATGAAGAGATTTATTAGAGAGACCAAAGAGGAGTCCAGCCGAGAAGTAACAAGACTATGAAGAAGAATGGCAGTGGTATGGAGAGTGAGGAAGGGGCGGATGTGATTTAAGATTACGTAGGAGGAAGTAAGCAGGCCGGGTGATGTTATTAATGTGAGATTGGAAAGATAGAGTACTGTCGAGGATGACACCCAGACTCTTCACCTGAGGTGATGGGGAAACAACAGAGTGATCGATAATAAGAGAAAGATTATTGGCTTTGGGTAATGATGATTTTGAACCAATGAGGAGAACCGCAGTTTTGTCACTGTTTAATTTAAGAAAATTCGAAGAAAACCAGGATTTAATTTCAGCAATGCAGTCAATAAGCGAAGGTGGTGGAAAGGAAGAGGTGGGTTTATTAGCAAGGTAGAGCTGGGTGTCATCAGCATAACAGTGGAAATTAATGTTATATTTATGAAAAATATTGCCAAGGGGAAGAAGGTAAATAATAAAAAGAAGAGGCTCCAGGACAGAGCCCACCTTTAGGTAACACTGGTGGGTTGGGATGTGAAGGTTTTAAGCTGACTTAAGCATAAAGGGTTAATAAATGTCAGAAACCTTTGCAGGCATATCAGGAAGCCAGATAATGGTTAAGTGAATGACAAAATGTACACTGAAATATAAGAAATGGTTTAAGAAAAATACTGAGATGGTCAAGTAAATAAAGAATGTACCAGAAGAAAGGCTGATGTAATATATAAAACTAGCCGATGTAAGAATACGAACGGAAAACGGTGAGAAAGGAATTCAGAAATCAAGAGGAAAGAAATACTTCTTGAAAGACGCAGCTGTGAGCAGATGTTTTGCTGGAGAGGACAGATAGTGAGTCGAAAGATCTAACCGTAGAAAAAGCCACGTACAACAATAGTTTAGTTGCATGTATCTTGGACTTCCTGGAAATGTGGATGGTAATATGATCATTTTGCCTACACGTACGTTATTTTCAGCCTTTGCTTGCAGTGTGTCTGATAGTCCTTTGTATTATTCCATGATTCGCAGATCTTGTTGATGTAATTTGAGATAGTTGAGATGCGCGCCCTCTATTTTAACATACACATCTACGACGTACTGTTGGAATAGTTTGCAGCTGGAGAGCAAAATACTAAATTTATTCCTCATTGATAATCTGTACAAGTAAAACTGGCATTGAGTAAGCCTGATTCAGTTGGCGGTTCTTTTATCGGGAACATGTTGTAAATCTTTGTGCCAGCCAATGTCTCCATAAGGGAATAAAAGTGGGTAAGCCATAGGATCGCAATTCATATTGAGCGTGGAAATCTGTTTACAGGAGTTGCCTCTGGGATAGATGCAAATCTCCCTTTCAGCAGGGGATTCACCACCTTCTCCGATGAAAATCGCAGCAACATCGGTGTGACATGTCGGGGCATCGTATCGTCCTGCCCAGGGTTTTCCTTGAAAACCATTCGTACAGATGCTGTTGGACTGGACTGAGCGATTTCATGCATGTGTTTGTATGATATAGCGAAGGGGCTGATGGTTCTGAGCATGGAATCCAGCTGGAGAAGTAAATTTTCGCTGCATGCAGAGTTTGCTTTATTTTGCAAGCGTACGTCAGTACCTTGCGCTGTGTCAAAAACATACAACTGCCCGTATCCTGGAGAGGTAGAAGTGTTAGCGTATAGTGGAGAGATTTGGTGATAAATTTGCCCGTGTATTTTAAAACAGTATGGTCTGTGGCCAGGAGGTTGAGTTATCTGTGGAAGAGGACGAATAGGAATCGAGAAATGCGTGTGGGCGAGACCAGTTTTGAAGAGGAGCCGCATGCAGCGTGGGGAAGGATCTAGAGGAGGACGAATAGGAATCGAGAAATGGCATGTCGGCTGTGTGTGGGTGGGACCAGATTTGAAGTGGAAGCAGGACGAACCAGAAGAGAAATATATATATAAGAAATGTACTGAAGGATGACTAAGAGATGACTGAGAAGTCGGCACGTGTCCTGTAAAGAACCAGAATGGATGGTTGTTATATGCGCCGAAATTTCAAGGGTGGTGGCTCAACTCAAAGGTATAAGAAGAACCAGAATATAATATAAAATAAAAGTCCATTATATTAAGGGGCCTTGCTCAAGGGCCCACCATGCAGTGCTGATTACAGCACGTTGCTGCACCCACCACACGATGAACCACCTGGATTGGGACCCGAGTGCGGCAGGTGGCACCTCAGCACCACACACTAGTTCAAATGGTGTGAGGTTGTTGATGGTAGCTGGAGTGCCAATCCTGCCACCAATACCCCAGGTTTTCCCTGTAAGTTGGAGGACCTGCTTGAAGGGCTGGCTACAGGTTAATATCATACCCAGGATGGAGCGATTGCAGGCTAAAGGTGTTGCTCAAGAGCTCACCATCCAGTAGCAGGTAGTGTGGGACCTTGCACTGATTACAGCATGTTGCTGCACCCACCACACGATGAACCACCTGGATTGGGACCCGGGTGCGTAAGGTGGCACCTCAGCACCACACACTAGTTTAAAATGGTGTGAGGTTGGGAGCCAAGTGCAGTGCCACACATTGAACAGTGTGATATTTTTTTGATGGTGGCTGGAGTGCCAATCCTGTCACCAAGCCCCAAGTCTTCCCTGTAAGTTGGAGGACCTCCTTGCAGGGCTGGATGCAGATTAACATCACAGCCAGGATGGAGCAATTGCAGGCTAAGGGACTAAAGGAGTGGGGTCACTTCTGCACTTCAGCAACCTTCCGATTGCAGCCACAGATCCCTAGCCAACAGCGGGTGGTAAAATCGGCACAAAAATATCATTGGAACGGAACTCCCTGCACTTGAGGACATCCGTAACACCAGAGTTCTCATAGTAACATTACTAAGGTCACAACCCACCCACCCACAACATGAACTGTTCATTCTGCTACCGTCAGGGAGACCCTATAAGAGTACAGCAGCAGGAACATCAAGGCTGAAGGAGGGTTTACTGCCTTACGCCATCCACTGCCATCCCGGAGCACTGCAGACTCACTCGTGTCTGGAGGATGGAGGGCCAACTTGAGACCTGCAGAGCTCACATTGAATCATTTCTTTATTTGCGTGCTATTGCAGCAGGACTAAGATTTTCATTGTACGGAATATGTATGCCAGTAAAGCTGAAGTAGGATGTGGCATTACCATTGAAACATCTCAAGAACATGACTTCTGTGACACCCCAAACCCCAGGCCCAAGGGGACCCCCTCTGCTACTAATGCTTAGGATCAACACGCGGCCTGTTGGAGACTGTGGGGCGTGACAAGCTTTTTTTTTTTTAATATATTTATTAATTATATTGTAATCATTCAATACAAGTCGATCAATTTTTACAAAGAATATGATCGAGAACAAGTCGACCCCCACCCCTGAGAGAGAGAGCATGGCCAATGGGGTAAAGCGTAAGGCTTGTAAGCATACGTAAATTGATGAGTTTGATAGGCTAATAGAGATAAATGGAGAAGAAAAAGAAATGCGGAAATAATTGCTTCCTCAGTGCTTTAAGAGCTTATTCTAAAATATTATTGATTAGATCCCGTCATGTTTTGAAAAAAATCTGTCCAGATCCTCTAGCTGAGTATTTGATTTTTTTCCAGTGTCAAATAGTATATAACATCGCTTTCCCACTGACTTAAAAGAGGAGAGTTAGGGCGTGACAAGCTTATATGCACCACAAGCAAACACAAATGTTCTGTCACAAAATGCGTTCGTGGGAACATTGGGTTCAAAAATGAAGACAATGTCCTTTAATCGCCCACTTTGTCACTATTTCGCATTTTTCTTTTTTTTAGACTACTGGCCCCCACGTTTGTGTATTTTGTCTACTTTGAGTCGGGCTAGATAAGCCCCCCCACCCAAAGTGCGTCTTTTAATCTGCTGCCCAAGGCTTTGCTGAGACCTTCCCAGCCCATGACGGATTTAATTTGTGTCACCTTGAACTCAACTAAACTCTTAAAAAAATAAATAAATACTCCATTTAATTAAGAAAATACAAAGAAGAAATCGACTGCTCAGAGGACTTGCCAGCCCCAAAAAAACCAAGAAGCGACTTGTGTTTTTTATTCCCACTTTTGGTCCGGCATGTGAGTGAACAGCAGGGGGCAGCATTAGTAAAAGTTCACACTTCCCACCGTTTCCTGCGCTGGCCCTTGCTGAAAGTGCCAATGAAACTAGAATGGCGAATAAAAGATATAAAGCAAACAGCGTGTGCTGTGGCAAATCAAAAGTCAAAACACTCAAACCCTCTCGATGGCTTCCGTCATTACCTTTGAAGCTCAACAGATGCTAATCCATCACACATTGACTTGTAGGAGAGGACGGGACGAGTGGGCCTGTCAGCTGCACTTTCTTTTGTGGGCCACATTGGACACATCACTGAGAGAGAGAGAGAGAGAGCGACGCCTCTGCCAGGACTCGCACTCCGCTTTTACGGAACTGCTGGCGTTGGCACTCCTGCCATCCAGGCAGCCTGCTGTTTTCTATATCTGGTAGGTAACAAATCAGGATGTACAAAGGCCTGAATCAGCAGCGCAGCTGCAATGCATCAATCCCCCCTGCGAGCGGCAAGCCAAGCGCTTTGTATGTGCCAGGTGCCCACATGTGCAGGTGGCACTCAATATTTCCTTAAATCACCGAATAAAAAAATGATATTTATATTTATACAGTATATTAGCACATAATGAAAGTCATCTGAAAAAGTGAGGCCATTTCCAAAAGTCAGGAAGGTTTTTGCCTAAGGAAAAACAAAAAATGCGCCTTCTTGCCACCAGTTGAAGTTTTCTATCAGAGTGAAGAGATTTTGAAGATGAGTGAGTGAACATTTCCTTGCTGGGCGGCCTATGAAAATGTGAAGTGCAGACACAATGAGCTCCCACTTCTGGCAAAACAGAAGGACGTTGCCCTCTGGTGGGCATCAAGCATCAGCACATCAAATAACTACAAGAAGGCAAGGCGGGTTGTGACCAAATGGACAACAGAAATGAACTGCAAATATCAGATAATTATATTAGATGGGGCACACTGGATATTGGTGTATCTTAGCTCAATGACTGGAGGGTCTCAGTATAGGACTTGCCGTGAGAGAGCATCGCCAAGAGGCACCCAGCATTAGATAGATAGATAGATAGATAGATAGATAGATAGATAGATAGATAGATAGATAGATAGATAGATAGATAGATAGATAGATAGATAGATAGATAGATAGATGTGAAAGGTACTATATGATAGATAGATAGATAGATAGATAGATAGATAGATAGATAGATAGATAGATAGATAGATGTGAAAGGCACTATATATTAGATAGATAGATAGATAGATAGATAGATAGATAGATAGATAGATAGATAAATAGATAGATGTGAAAGGCACTATATGATAGATAGATAGATAGATAGATAGATAGATAGATAGATAGATAGATAGATAGATAGATGTGAAAGGTACTATATATTAGATAGATAGATAGATAGATAGATAGATAGATAGATAGATAGATAGATAGATACTCATAGATGGTATAATGAGTATGACCAGGGGGTGCAATACATATTGGTGTATTTAAGGCCAATAAGACTTCAGATGTAAAGAGAAAGCATCACCAGGGGGCATGCTACAGTGTATTGCGACGAGGCGATTGAAGGGCGGACCCCAATAAATCAGCATGGCATAAAAAATATGACATGGGGGCATACTACATAGTGGTGTGGTTTAGTTCAGTGAATATAGGGCCTCAATATGAGGCACAGGTAAAGAGAGAGCTTCACCAGGGGGCATACTACAGAGTATTGCGACTGAGGCCATTGAAGGGCGGACCTCAATAAATGACCGTGGTATAAGGAATATGACCAGGAGGGTGCACTACATATTGGTGTGGTTTAGTTCAATGAATATATGGTCTCAGTTTATGCCTGGCATCACCAGAGGGGAACCCTAATAAATGGGCATGGCAACAGGAATACGATCAGGTGGGAGGCACACTGTATATCGATATGATTTAGTTCAATGAATGTATAGTCTCAATATATGTCATAGGTAAAGAGAGAGCATCACCAAGGGGGCACACTACAGGGTAATGCAGCTCAGGTCAGTGAATGGAGGACCCAACTGCACAGAGTGGACATGAAGTAGTCCATCACATGTTGGTGTGGCTTAGGTCAATTAAAAGAGAGGGCCTCAATACATGTCACAAGTGAAGAGAATGCAGCATGCAAATCCAGAAGACAATGGGGAACATTGAAAAAGTGAATGTGAGTTTAGAAACAGCATAAGCCGTGGCTAGTTTCAGTAACTGCTAGTTTACGAGGCCTTTCCTGCGGCCATAGCAATGGTAAGGTGATTCTTCTGAAAGTATGGCTATGCAGGGCAGTTTCCTGGGAGTAGGATGTCTAGGCAAGTGATTAGGGTGCCACCTAGTGGTCAGGGCGAATTACTGCAGCGCCATGTAGAGTTTCCTATCTTTATTTTATTTAGAAAAATGTGTCTGAACCGGAATGGAACACAAAGAAATGCTTATGTTGTGCACCTCGGGAGCGTCTGCACTGTCTGCACTATCCACAGCAGAAACGGCCCTCGGGCGAGGCCACATTTTTAGACCTACGAACACTCGGACTCTAACACAGTCCAACAATAATATGTAAAACAACAATAATGATGATGATGCCAATAGTAATAATCCTCAAACTGTAGCATGGAAGAAACAGACATGCTGAAATAAAATTAAAACAATCAAAACGACAACAGAACTGTAACTCTTGAGTGAATTGCTAAAAGCTGATTTAACCAAAGCTATGATTGTCTCCTAAATGGAAATGCATTAAAAATTATGTTAAAACTTAGCAAATATTGTCCTCCACCATTTGTGAGATTCGCTTTGGGCAAGCTAAAGCAGTTGAGAGAGTTTTTTTGGATAGGTAGCTTGCCTTATTTACATACACAAGCATATGGTAAATAGGAATTGTGGGTAAAGATTTCTATTTAACGATAATCATTATATTAGTAAGTTTAAACAACATGTATATGTTATGGTAATTTCTTAGTTAAAAAAAAATAGAATTAGAGGTCTGTAGAAAGCCCACAAGGAGCTGGAACTGGGTGAGTCTCGGCTGAGGCACAGGGCACTGCTGGGAACATCAGCAGGTGGGCACGCAGGGCTAGGCAGTTGCCCAAACCCTCAGTATGAGAAAACCCAGGATAAAGAAAGATGGCAACTCATCTAGGAGGAAGTGAGAGCAGGCGTGGAGGAGACATGCATAACTAGAACGGCAGAGAGGAGGCAGCGGGTGGTCTTGCACTAGGTGGGAGAGTGCGCTAGAGCGGAAGGTCACCTGGTCTGACATCTGAAAATTCCTAATCCAGGCAGTGAATGATGTCTTACCAAGTCCAGCAAACCTTCATACCTGGGGCAAGATTGAGAACTGTTTCTTATGCTCTGGAAGGGGGTCACTAGAACACATCCTCTGCAGCAACCCAAAAGGCCTTGGAGACAGTCGCTATTGTTGGCAACATGACCAGGTGTTAAGAGAAGTGGTGAACACCATTTTCTCGGCCATCCTCGCCAGTAAGCATCACCGCTCATCAGGTGAACAGGCCCGTGTACATCCCAAATCACAGTCAGGCCTACTTCACTCTGCTCAAGCCTGGCAGATGATGATAGACCTGGGTAAACAATTTAACTTCCCAGTGCATATTGCAATAAAATCACAAAGACCAGACATAGTTGTACTGTCAGAAACCTCAGGGCAACTAGTAATTACAGAACTCACTGTTGGCCTGGGAGGATTGCATAGAGGAGTCAAATGAGAGGAAGTATGCCAAGTACAAGGACCTTCTGGAGCAGTGCCATAGACAAGGATGGCAAGTATGTTATGTATCAATCTGGAGAGCCTTCACTCTGCTAGGCATGACAGGAATCGAGAAAAGAAGAGCAATCAGAGCCCTCACAGAAACCGAATAAAGAGCCTCAAGATGGATCTGGATAAAGAGGAGTGATCAGGGAACTGGGATGCAAGTCAGGGAATGGTTAGGTCACCCGGGTGAGGGTGTCTGATGTTTCGAGACCCAACACGTCCAATGACCCCAGGATACATCACTGAAGATGCGTCCCGGGGCGTCCGTAGCATGAATTTCGACACCTAGAATGTCACCACCATCAAAAGACGGAGGTTTAAATATATAACTATAGAAATTAAACGGAGGGTTTAGGACACGTCATGAATACTTCTTATGTCCTACTCTGAGGTTGGACATTCTTATCATGTTAGACCTTTAGTAAGTTCCTAGGAGTAATTCTGAGAAGCTTGATAAATACGAGCACAAGTGTTGTTTCTGCTTTACATCCACTGATTGCTTTGATAGACTCCAGCTAAGCCTTGGATAAGCGGGTCAAAAAGAATGAATGGATGTACAGATGGATGGATGGATGGATGGAGTGGACTGCCCCACCCTAACATAAAATAGCACCCTCTTGTGGTAAAAACTGAAACAGATTTTTCAGACTGCTGTGGAACGGTCCGCACCCCAAGGCGATTAGAACAAGGTTCTCCAGAGACTGAGCAAGGACTCTGAGTGTCTGGGCTTGCGAGTGTCCTGATAAAAACCAACATCCAGGTCTTTAATGACATCTTGGGCATGGCCATCAGCCGAGTGTCTGTCTGTGTAGAGAGTGTCGACCTCGTCGAGAGGTTTACTTACCTAGGCAGTGACATTCATGTCTCTGGTGACTCTTTCTATGAAGTCAGTAGTTGGATTGGGAGAGCATAGGGGGTCATGAGGTCGCTGGAAAGGGGTGTGTGGCACTCCTGATATCTCTGCAAAAGGACGAAGGTCCAAGTCTTTAGAGTCCTGGTGCTTCCTGTATGGGAGACATGGACGGTATTCAGGGACCTGAGATGAAGACTGGACTCCTTCAATACTATGTCTATTCAGAGAATCCTTGGGTACCGCTGGTTTGACTTTGTGTCGAATGAGATGTTGCTCATGGAGTCCCGAGTGAGGCACATCACCTGCATTGTGAGGGAGCGCCAGTTACAACACAATGGCCATGTTGCACGTTTGTTGAAGACCTCAGTGGTTGGACCAGGCCATGGGGACGCCCAAGTGACACCTGGCTCCAGCAGATAGGTGGCCATTTCTGGAGGGTGGGACTGGACTGTGTCTCTGCCTGGGGAGTTGCCAGCCAGGATCCTGAGCTGTTTCATTGTGTTGTGGGTGCGGCAATGCGCCGTACCAGTGCATGCTCCCCAAACTGACCTGACCTAACCTGGAACGGTGAGAAACACAGAGAACCAGAAGGCCAGGTATGACATTTTACACCATTCCCAACTCTTTTTTCGTTAAGTTTCACAACCTGATGGACTGAAAACATCTGACAACAGTCCCTCAACATGTCGAACTGTCACTGAGTTCACCATATCTTTTGACGTAAATGGGAACAATGGACCAAATAAAAAGCCAGCCTCCTCACAAGTCCTGAGCTCACTTTTCATCTGAGCTGACGCAAATATCAGTGGGACGTTAACACCGATAAGACTGAGGAGTCTACGTGGGATTAGGATCCCAGTGTTAGGTGGAGAGCAGTAAGTCTAAGGACTAAAAGAACAATCAAGAGGGTTTTATTCTTTGTGGGTGCCCACATGCTTTGCTGAATATGACATCTTATTACTAGAGCTTTGCATCTTTCTGTGACCACACACAAGTCAGTGTTCAGTGAAGTGGCCCTGGATATCAGATCCTTATCTAATTATCCTTCAATACTAGCTGCCCCCATAACGCTGAAATTGATATTGCTTGAAAAGATCGAGGAGAGCACAAATACAAAGGTGTGGCTTCTGGCTTCAGGGAGAATTCACGTCTAAGCAAGTGTGGGGCATTAAGAACATCATCCAGGCCTGATTGGCTTTAATTCTCTCATAGTGTAATATGTCGGGTCATCTGACTGAAAAATTGACAGACGCTTCTTCAGCAACCAGGAGGACAAAATGACTACCTCAACCAAGTAGCTTTGGCTTCTAATACCAGCCCTCGTTCTTCAACCAGGGCTACTCTCTTCTTTCTCACCCATGCAAGAGAAGCTAGAACAACAGTCAATTTATTGTTTCTCAGTATTAACAGGTTAACGTCCATTACAGGCTCCCCAGCAGATCACACAGTCCAACTAACAGATAAACTTCAATTGGCTTTTAAGATTACAAGTCAAAATAGATGCATTGCTCACACAAGTAGCAATAGCAAAACTACGACAAAGATGTCAGTTTTACTTCTGGTCAACCCAGAAGATGATCTTGTATGGCTAAGTGACCCAACTATAACAAAACAAAACACTTGATACTCACTGGAAAGGTCCATTCGAAACAAAGGAGTGTCTTGAGTCATAAGATGATGGTCTTGTTGTCATATATAGTGTGTGGACTGGGACCCGGACACAAGCAGACGGACAACATAGTTCCACCACACACTGTTTATTTACAATATATTTACAAATCTTTTGTGCACTCACACACTCCAGTGCCTCCAGTACCGATTCCCCCAATGTCCAGGCCTCACTCTGTCATTGCCTTTATCTTGGCCGCCTCCCGTCCTCTCTCCCGCTCTGTCCTCTTCCACCCGACATCCACTGCTGACTTTAGGGAGACGGCCCCTTATATGGGAACCCGGATGGGCTCCAGCTGCTTCCCGGCAATCAGTCATGGCCACACCCCAGTGTGGCGGAAGTGCCGGCTGCGCACCCGGAAGCCGTCCAGGTGTCCCCTGTTCTCTTCCCCCCCCAGCACTTCCTGGTGTGGCAGAAGTGCTGGGCTCCAGGGTTCCTCAGGCACCTGGGCGCCGCCTGGCGGTGGCCGCGAGCCCCTACAGGGTTGGGCTTCCAAGCCCTCTACCCGTGGCCCCCAATACAACCAGGGCGATCACCCTCTTGTGGTCTGGAGGAGGCACAAGCCCTCCTCTGGTCCTCCTGGGCGTCCCGGCCGGGCTCCAGCCCCGACCGGGTCCCACACGGGATACTCCGGCATTGGGGCGCCACCTGGCGGTGGCCACGGGTCCCTACAGGGCTGGGCTTCCAAGCCCTGTACCCGAGGCCCCCAACATAACCAGGACGGACGCCCCCTCATGGTCTGGAGGAGGCACAAGCCCTCCTCTGGTCCTCCTGGGCGTCCCGGCCGGGGACCACAAGTGTGATAAATGAAGATTCAAAACAACTTTAAAGAGTTGGGCAATTGCCCCGTATAATGATTGCTGTTCAGAAATTGGTCAAAATGTGTTAAGAAAACTCATACATCAGACAAGCAATAGAGCTGTGATGGTCATTTTTATACTGAAATGAGTTGGCGGTAAGTGACGTCATCAGTCTCGGACGGAAGTGACATCATCAATCTGGGGCGGAAATGATGTCATCAGTGCGGGACCAGAAGTGACATCATCTGTGGGAGTCGGAAGTGATATTGGTTTGTTGGAGGAAACTGTTGTGGAGCCATTTTCTGATATGAGAATTATTGTTGGTGAGTGTGGACTATTTTTCTTCCTTGGTTCTGAAATGGTAGAAAGAGAGATATCAGTGCTATAATTCAACCCCTTGTCGGAATAAATCGCTCACCTCCTGGCATGTTGACTGCCCCCTAAGCGCACGTGTGTGACAATAGAATTGAATATTTGTCATACGAAAACCACATTGTCCACAATAACCGACTAAGAAGGCACAAGTACCGAGACACAAGGAGAAGAATAACTCTGACGGTTAAGACGATTCATTCTGTCTTCCCCCTCATATCTGACCTCCCTATGTCTTACCTTACCGGCCTATAACATCTTCAGAAGGAAGGAAGGAAAGCTCAACTAAACACAACTCAGATAACACTTTTCCTCATCAGGACCAATGATATTTTCATAGCGAAAACGAGAACTAGAACTAAAAATATTGTTTTTCGTTTTACAAGAACGACAACTGAAATTAAGGTAAACAGAGAAACTAAAACTAAATGAAAATAAAAACGAGTGATTTGTGAACAAACTAAAACGAGAAGGAAAACTGAGTAAAAACGAAAAAAACAGCAATAGCATTTTCGTTCAGTCCGGTTCGGTCGTGCAGAGGGGTTGTTTGTAGGTCGCCCTGAGCGTCCACTTACGTTGCGCTGTTTACTATGCGGTGTAACTTGGGCTTACTAGTGTCACATGGCGCATTTCTGTAAAGAACCGTTGTTTGTTTGATGAGCACATTTAGCTCGTCGGGTTAAAGCAGTAATAGCTTGTGGCTGACAATAGCGAGTTTTGCACAGATGTTTGCGGGTACACGAGGTGCGACGAGACGAGCGTCACTTCACCTCAGACTGCGCTGTCCCTCACACACATGCAATGGGCGCGTGCCTGTCGCTGTCTCTCTGTATGTTGCCAATAAAATGTTTGCACTCGTGTTTATTATACACCCTGACAGTCTGGCTAATATCTTTAATGAACGTGTGTGACATATCTAGTCTTGCTGATCGGACTTATAAAACCGCAGTGAAAAGGTACAAGGTTAGATAGATAGATAGATAGATAGATAGATAGATAGATAGATAGATAGATAGATAGATAGAAGTGAAAGGCACTATATAACAGATAGATAGATAGATAGATAGATAGATAGATAGATAGATAGATAGATAGATAGATAGATAGATAGAAGTGAAAGGCACTATATAACAGATAGATAGATAGATAGATAGATAGATAGATAGATAGATAGATAGATAGATAGATAGATAGATAGATAGATAGATAGATAACAACAACATTTATTTCTATAGCACATTTTCATACAAACAGTAGCTCAAAGTGCTTTACATATTAAAGAATAGAAAAATGAAAGACACAATTATAAAACAAAATAAATCAACATTAATTAACATCAAATAAGAGTAAGGTTCAATGGCCAGGGGGGACAGAAAAAAAAAAACTCCAGACGGCTGGAGAAAAAATAAAATCTGCAGGGATTCCAGACCATGAGACCGCCCAGTCCCCTCTGGGCAGATAGATAGATAGATAGATAGATAGATAGATAGATAGATAGATAGATAGATAGATAGAGTGAAAGGCACTATATAACAGATAGATAGATAGATAGATAGATAGATAGATAGATAGATAGATAGATAGATAGATAGATAGATAGATAGATAGATAGATAGATAGATACTTTATTAATCCCAAGGGCAAATTCACATAATCCAGCAGCAGCATACTGATACAAAAAACAATATTAAATTAAATAGTAATAAAAATGAAAAAATGAAAAAAATAAAAATAAAATTAATGTTAGCCTTTACTCCCCCGGGTGGAATTGAAGAGTCGCATAGTGTGGGGTCTCCTCAGTCTGTCAGTGGTGACAGCAGTCTGTCGCTGAAGCTGCTCCTCTGCCTGGAGATGATCCTGTTCAGTGGATGCAGTGGATTCTCCATGACTGACAGGAGTCTGCTCAGCGCCCGTCGCTCTGCCACAGATGTTAAACTGTCCAACTTTAATCCTACAATACAGCCTGCCTTCTTAACAAGTTTGTCCAGGCGTGAGGCGTCTTTCTTCTTTATGCTGCCACCCCAGCACACCACCACGTAGAAGAGGGTTGTGACCCAACATGTGCTTGTTGCTGCTGTTCCTCGCATAGGCTCAAGGCGCCAATAAGTTAGCGATTCCATTTATTTTTATTTTTTGTTCCGACTAACTGGCAAAAATGGAAGATTAAGAGTTTTTAAACTAAAGAAAAATAAGCAGGACTTATACAAGAAAGAGACAAAGATTTTCACGGAGAAGGATAAGTGCATGGACTTCATTTACAAATAAACGGTTTTAAATTTTATAAAAATGGGATCAGAGTAACCAATATTTAAAAACTAAATTTTGACCTTAAATAAAATAAAATATCCAGTCTGTATTAAAGCATCAGAATTAAACACATTTAAAAACAACTAAATATTTCAATTAAGGTCAAAATTGAAATCCATTTTTTTGGTACACCGCTCTATACTTTCATTTGTAGTGAATAAGTGTGAATTGTGAAATTGCAACAACAAATTTAGAAGACATGGAGGGTGAGGAGCAAATGCGCTCTCTCCACTCTTTCTTGCTGCTATAAATGTAACGTTCTTTCTTAGCCAAATATGATCCTTACCTGTCCATGTGCGTGTAAAGAATGCTGATGAGATATGAAACATACCCAGCAGTCAATGTGCATGCTGCCAATTGAATAGCTGATAAGCTACTCTTTTGGGGCTCATATACAGGTAGTCCCCAGGTTAGGGACATCCGACCTACGACTTACAAACGGGGCCGCAGTTGCGACGCATGCGCCTCAGTAACTGCCGCTCCTTCATCTTCGGCCTGGGGATGCTGCAAGCGGTGGTTGGCGGGGAGGGGGAGCGATTTCGCTGCTCGCGCAGTGTAGTGTCCCTCGGGCAGCTCCCGGTGGCAAGCTGTGACCCGTGGTCCATAGTCACCGGGGCCACAGCTATCGCCCGTGTGTAGGTCGATGGTTTGCTGCCCGCCCACCATGCCGCCGCAGCTACTGCTCCAGACTTGATGCAGGCTGGATGGAGTGGGTTTCCACTGCTCGCCCACCACACATGGCTGCCCCATTCGGTCTCGGTGGGTGGCTGGAAATGCTGCAAGCGGTGATCCGGTTGTGGCTGAACAGAGGCCATAGAGGGTGAACGGGGCGGCGTGGGTTGGCATTGTAGAGTGCCTCGAATGGCTGCCTGTTGAATGGGGGTGACTCACTAGCCGCCTTTGGCCGCACTTCGTTCATTCTCGGTGGGCGGACGCTGCGGGCAGCATACTGTAGTGGAGGTGATTGTGTGGTCGGCGAGTGATGAATCCCCCCTCGCTGCCCCCAGTCATTCTCAATAGCAAGCCCGCTTGTACCATTACATACATAGAAGAAAGTTGTCTCTTGTCAGTAATCAGACGTGTTGACGACGGGTGCCTTCCTGCTGTGATCGCATGTACAGTGCTGTGCAGAAGAGCTCATCTTAACCTTTTGTCTTCACCCTTCAAGAATGTCTCTGAAATACAAATCTGATGCAAGTGCTGGTGAAACAGTAAAGAAGAGAAAAGCATCACCATTGAAAATAAAGTAGAAATAATAAAAAGGTCAGAGAGAGGTGAAACTCCATCATTCATTGGCAGAGCACTTGGTTACAGTCGGTCAACAATAGCATTTATTAAAATAATGTACCTCTTCCGACTTACATACAAATTGAACTTAAGTACAAACCTACAGTCCCTATCTCGTACGTAACCCGGGGACTGCCTGTATTTGTAAATCTGACTCTGTAGGAGTCACCAGCCATGAACCTCACTGCATGTCACTGCTTCAGTACTGGCAGCAGAAATCGTCAACATATCGTCTGCTGGCGCCAGAGGCCGAGGACCTCATCTGTGTACCTGCATTACAGACCATCGTCAAGCAAATATTTTCACTGTGTGGCTGTCTGTGCAATGGACATCATTGCAACATGAACAAATCTCTCGAAATGCGTGCTTGTTTAAAGCTTAACAGCAATGTGCTTGCACAGACTGGTTTCTTGGGTTGAAACACTCGATCTTGCTGACTATACTCATTAGGCCACTTGATCTGTTAGATCATTGATAGTCAAGTTGTGTTTAACGGCACTATGACCTGTGAGTGTATTCTGTTGACTGAAACATAACTTGCATTAAAATATGTGTATGCCAGCATTTGTGGTTTTGCAACAGAGAAAAACAAAAATTGTACTAATATTACGTAAAAAAGCCAGAACTAAATAAAATAAAAACTAAAATTTTAAACACAGAACTAAATCAAAATAAAAATTGTTAACTCCACTGAAAACTAGAACAAAATAAAAATAAAAATTAATTCTATAAAATAAAAACTAAGATTACAATTAATATCAGAACTGAAATATCACTGATCAAGACCACCCTTCCAAATCTAAGCAAACGCCAGATGAGGAATGCCAGCTTTTTTGAAGGCCAAGTACCTGCTTCTCAACCTGGAGTTCCTGGAGGCAACTTCAGCTTCTCTGGTATCTGAAATGATGTACTGGGAAGAGAGCCAAATGTGCTGTTTCTTGGCATCAAAAGCTTTTCTGATTTTTGGTGCTGTTTGTTAGAAACGAGGACATGAGGAGATAAAGAGAGCAAGTTATTTCTGATCTGTCCTTTTTATCTCCACAATTGTAAGTGCCAACACAACAATAGGCTTCATATCCGTAACTCCTGGCAATACTGGAAATGACGGTTAAAGCTGTCATAAGTAATAATGGACTACCTTAATTAAAGACTATAAAATGGCAACAAAAGTTCAGAAGCAATCTCTCTGTCACCAAACAGTGAACGTTATGAGCTGGAATGTCAAAGGTCTCAATCACGAATTAAAGAGGAAGAACATATTCTCTCACCTAACAGGTCTAAACACCAAGATAGTATTTTTACAGGAGACTCACTTAATCCTGCGGTGGGCTGGCTCCCTGCCCGGGGTTTGTTTCCTGCCTTGCGCCCTGTGTTGGCTGGGATTGGCTCCAGCAGACCCCCGTGACCCTGTAGTTAGATGGATGGATGGATGGACTCACTTAATCAGCAAGGATCAGTTTCGGTTGCAAAGAGACTGGACTGGCCAAATATTCTACTCTAACTATACAATGAAAACTAGAGGTGTGGGAATCTTAATTCATAAAACAATTTCATTGGCAGTATCAGATGTAGTATGTGATCCTGAAGGGCAATACGTGATGGGTCTTTTATTTACAGTGGTGTGAAAAACTATTTGCCCCTTTCCTGATTTCTTATTCTTTTGCATGTTTGTCACACAAAATGTTTCTGATCATTAAACACATTTAACCATTAGTCAAATATAACACAAGTAAACACAAAATGTAGTTTATTAATGATGGTTTTTATTATTTAGGGAGAAAAAAAAATCGAAACCTATTGGCCCTGTGTGAAAAAGTAATTGCCCCCTTGTTAAAAAATCACCTAACTGTGGTGTATCACACCGGAGTTCAATTTCCGTAGCCACCCCCAGGCCTGATTACTGCCATACCTGTTTCAATCAAGAAATCACTTCAAAAGGAGCTGCCTGACACAGAGAAGTAGACCAAAAGCACCTCAAAACCTAGACATCATGCCAAGATCCAAAGAAATTCATGAACAAATGAGAACAGAAGTAATTGAGATCTATCAGTCTGGTAAAGGTTATTAAGCCATTTCTAAAGCTTTGGGACTCCAGCGAAGCACAGTGAGAGCCATTATCCACAAATGGCAAAAACATGGAACAGTGGTGAACCTTCCCAGGAGTGGCCAGCCGACCAAAATTACCCCAAGAGCGCAGAGACGACTCATCCGAGAGGTTACAAAAAACCCCAGGACAACGTCTAAAGAACTGCAGGCCTCACTTGCCTCAATTAAGGTCAGTGTTCACGACTCCACCATAAGAAAGAGACTGGGCAAAAACGGCCTGCATGGCATATTTCCAAGACGCAAACCACTGTTAAGCACAAAGAACATTAGGGCTCGTCTCAATTTTGCTAAGAAACATCTCAATGATTGCCAAGACTTTTGGGAAAATACCTTGTGGACTGATGAGACAAAAGTTGAACTTTTTGGAAGGCAAATGTCCCGTTACATCTGGCGTAAAAGGAACACAGCATTTCAGAAAAAGAACATCATACCAACAGTAAAATATGGTGGTGGTAGTGTGATGGTCTGGGGTTGTTTTGCTGCTTCAGGACCTGGAAGGCTTGCTGTGATAGATGGAACCATGAATTCTACTGTCTACCAAAAATCCTGAAGGAGAATGTCCGGCCATCTGTTCGTCAACTCAAGCTGAAGCGATCTTGGGTGCTGCAACAGGACAATGACCCAAAACACACCAGCAAATCCACCTCTGAATGGCTGAAGAAAAACAAAATGAAGACTTTGGAGTGGCCTAGTCAAAGTCCTGACCTGAATCCAATTGAGATGCTATGGCATGACCTTAAAAAGGCAGTTCATGCTAGAAAACCCTCAAATAAAGCTGAATTACAACAGTTCTGCAAAGATGAGTGGGCCAAAATTCCTCCAGAGCTGTAAAAGACTCATTGCAAGTTATCGCAAACGCTTGATTGCAGTTATTGCTGCTAAGGGTGGCCCAACCAGTTAATAGGTTCAGGGGGCAATTACTTTTTCACACAGGGCCATGTAGGTTTGGATTTTTGTTCTCCCTAAATAATCAAAACCATCATTTAAAAACTGCATTTTGTGTTTACTTGTGTTATATTTGACTAATGGTTAAATGTGTTTGATGATCAGAAACATTTTGTGTGACAAACATGCAAAAGAATAAGAAATCAGGAAGGGGGCAAATAGTTTTTCACACCACTGTATATTATACACGCCCAATGTGGATGATAAGAGACTTCATCCAGAACATATTTGCATCCATTTCTAAGCTGAACGCTTATAAAATTGTAATTGAAATAGAAATGAGGACATTTTCTTAGTGGGAGGGGGAAGAAGTGCAAGATTATATTTCAAAGTACTTGTAGGAGCGCACTGCCTCATGGAGGCTCTTTGGTGTGGTGAAGGTCACTAACCAGTTCCTTTTGCTAATGTTCAGTTGCAGACAATTTTCTCCACCTGACTCTTCTCTTCTGTCTCTTCCCCCTTATCAATATTAAGTGCAGAATCATCTGAGAATTTCTGCAAGTGACCTGACCTGCTGTCAAATTTCTAGTCTGAGGTGCACAGAGTGAAGAGAAAAGGAGACAGGCCTGTTCCTTGTGGTGCTGCAGTGTTGCTCACACCTGGTATTATCTGGTTTTCAGTACTTGGCACTGCCCAGGTATATTTGCATAATGGCTTAAATTAAGTTCAAGTTCAAATTTGAATCCTGAACTTGAGCTTGAACTTACTTTAAGCCATTATGCAAATATACCCTGGAAATGCCAGGAATTTCAACTAGTAACCAGCCAAGTGATCAATGTGTCACTGCGCTCTGACGGTTTGTTTTTCAGGAGGCTCGGTCTACATACCTATCTACGCTTTAGCAATGCCATATTCTGGAGTATAATCCATAAATAACAGAGGCCACAAGCCGTCGAGTCTTACTAGGCAACTGAAACAATCAGAGCTTTGTAAGTGAAGGAGCTCGAGAAGGTTAAGAAAAGGTTCCACTTACAGATGCAGTGTTGCTCGACAGAAAGCGCATTCTTAAACTTAATGAAAGTTATGGCCGTATTGCTGTTGTGAGCAGATTTCACGCTCGTCTGAAAGGACAAATGATTTGCTGGACCGGAAAATGAAGGCGTAAAAAAAGGGGACAAGGGGAACGAATGGTCAAAATACAGGGTCAAAACCAGGAAGTCAAAATTTTGTCGTCGCAAAGAGTCATAAAACGTATTCACCCAAACTTGGAAAGTTGCACACTTTATTTTTCATATAACATTGAATCACGTGTGGATTTCATTTGGATTTTTCGACAATGGGGAAAAACAAATTGAAACCACTGTGAGTGTGCATCTGCTGATATGCGTCATCAGTGATGTTCCTGGGGTCATCGGGTGTTTCGGGTCTCATGCGCCCCTCCTCCAGGTGACACCACCGGGGTTGATCAGACCCCAGCATGTGTCCAGAAATCTGGCTACTCCGACCCTATGGCTGTCATCCCCTGAGCCACAGCCATATTGAGGCTGTCCCTGGCACTTCAATGATGCTGCAGATGGCTCTTCTCTTCCTCTCTCATTCAATGCCCAAACTACTAAAGGCTCTGACCAGAGAATGGGCTGCAAATTCCCTGCACTCGACCTCCACTGGGGGACACCATGTCCTCCATCCCGACGGCTGACTGATGCTGACCAGTTCTGCGTACCTGGAGAGTTTGAAAACTTCGTCCATGTGATCTTCCCATGGGCCTGTTAGCTCCAGCAGCACGACTTGTTTGTTGGATTCAGACACAAGGACTAAATGATTAACACTGTACCTACAATAAAGAACACCATGTAAGTGTTCATTTAACAGTGACGACTAAGCCATTCATGCGCTGGGAGGTCCACTCATCCAGTTTCGAAAAGTCCTGTCCTGTGAGGTTTATAGGATTTGATAATGGCCTGTAGAGTTTCAGTCATCATAGTAGGTAGTGAGTCCGTGGCTGACTTTTAAAAGCTAATGCTCACTCCTTTAAATCATACTGACTCAGTACAGTATAAGGCTTCCTATACACTCTATTTGTTCATATGTACAGTGTCACAAAAACGAGACCTAGACAGATAAAGGTTTGGTTCAGCCACCCGTGTAATCTGGTATCCTGGCTGCAAAAGTCGTTTTTATCAAAATAACCAGCACTGAAGTGCATACAACGGAGTCCAAAACAAGACTGAGGGAAAAGGGAAAAGGGGCAGGTTTTTAAAGGGGAAGACAGGAAGTGAGGTCATAAGAATCGAGCACGTGGTCTTCAACCATTGGATCACAGCCGGACGTGACATCAGAGGGGCCGGAGCTGGTGAGGTCGACTTCCATTGGCTCGGTCCCGGAAGTGATGTCAATAGAGCCAGGTGGACTCCCCCGGAAATGGTCTACCGGGAAGGGAGAAAAAGAGTCAGTGTACTCTGCCACATCCTGGCATGCCTCCGAACTGCCTTCACTCAAGCCCTTTAGCTGCCTCCCATGCGCACGTGTGTGACAACAGTCATATGAAAAAGTTTGGGAACCCCTCTTAATTCTTTGGATTTCGTTTCTCATTGGCTGAGCTTTTAAAGTAGCAACTTCCTTTTAATATTTGACATGCCTTATGGAGACAGTAGAATTTCAGCTGTGACATTAAGTTTATTGGATTAACAGATAATATGCAAAATGTATCATAACAAAATCAGACATGTGCATAAATGTGGGCACCCAACAGAGATATGACATCAATACTTAGCTGAGCCTCCTTTTGCTAATCTAACAGCCTCTAGACGCTGTCCTCCTATAGCCTTTGATGAGTCTCTGGATTCTGGATGGAGGTATTTCTGACCATTCTTCATACAAAATCTCTCCAGTTCAGTTCAATTTGATGGCTGCTAAGCATAGACAGCCTGCTTCAAATCATCCCATAGATTGTCGATGATATTCAAGTCAGAGGACTGTGACGGCCATTCCAGAACATTGAACTTCTCCCTCTGCATGAATACCTTTGTAGATTTTGAACTGTGTTTTGGGTCCTTGTCTTGTTGGAATATCCAACCCCTGCGTAACTTCAACTTTGTGACTGATGCTTGAACATTATCCTGAAGAATTTGTTGATATTGGGTTGAATTCATCCGACCCTCGACTTTAACAAGGGCCCCAGTCCCTGAACTCGCCACACAGCCCAACAGCGTAATGGAACCTGCACCAAATTTGACAGGAGGTAGCAGGTGTTTTTCTTGGAATGCGTTGTTCATCTTCCGCCACGCAAATCGCTTTATGTTCTGACCAAATAACTCAATTTGTGTCTCATCAGTCCAAAGCACTTTGTTCCTAAATGACTCTGGCTTGTCTAAATGAGCATTTGGATACAACAAGCGTCTCTGTTTGTGGCGTGAGTGCAGAAAGGGCTTCTTTCTCATCACCCTGCCATACTGATGTTCTTTGTACAAATTGTGCTGAATTGTAGAACGATGTACAGATACACCATCTGCAGTGAGATGTTTTTGCAGGTCTGTGGAGGTGATCTGTGGGTTGTCTGTAGCCATTCTCACAATCCTGCCTCTGCATATGCTGCTCCTGGATTTTACTTGGCCTGCCAGACCTGCTGGGTTTAACAGCAACTGTGCCTGTGGCCTTCCATTTGCTGATTCCATTCCTTACAGTTGAAACTGACAGTTTAAACCTCTGAGGTAGCTTTTTGTAGTCTTCACCTAAACCATAAGACTGAACAATCTTTGTTTTCAGATCTTTTGAGAGTTGCTTTGAGGATCCCATGCTGTCTGTCACAGAGGAGAGTCAAAGGGAAGCACAACTTGTAATTGACCACCTTAAATACCTTTTACCACTCATGATTGGACACTCCTGTATATGAAGTTCAAGCCTTCACGAGCTCATCCAACCAATTTGGTGTTGCAAGTAATCAGCACTGAGCAGTGACAGGCATTCAAATCAGCAAAATGACAAGGGGACACACATTTGTGCACAGCCAGTTTTTCACATTTGATTTAATTTCATACAACTAAATGCTGCTTCACTAAAAATCTTTGTTCAGAAAACACCGCAGTACTCAGATGTTCCTAGGAAATGAAAGACATACCACTGTTATCTTTATTGTTGAAAGGAGAGTCAATTATTATAGCAGGCTGAGAGGGGTTCCTAAACTTTTTCATATGACTGTATGTGAACTCTCAGGGTGTTGAGGGGGTCCGGTTTGGTGGACTCAGGATCGGGTCACTGCTTTTTGCAGATGATGTTGTCCTGTTTGCTTCATCAGGCCGTGATCTTCAGCTCTCTCTGGAACGGTTTGCAGCTGAGTGTAAAGCGGCTGGGATGAGAATCAGCACCTCCAAATCCGAGACCATGGTCCTTAGCCGGAAAAGGGTGGAGTGCCCTCTCAGGGTTGGGGGAGAGATCCTGCTCTAAGTGGAGGAGTTCAAGTATCTCGGGGTCCTGTTCACGAGTGAGGGAAGAATGGAGCGTGAGATCGACAGGTGGATCGGTGTGGCGTGGTGAAAAAAGAGCTGAGCCGTAAGGCGAAGCTCTCAAGTTACCAGTCGATCTACGTTCCTACCCTCACCTATGGTCATGAGCTATGGGTAGTGACCGAAAGAACAAGATTGCGAATACAAGCGGCTGAAATGAGTTTCCTCCGCAGGGTGTCTGGGCTTTCCCTTAAAGATAGGGTGAGAAGCTCAGTCATCAGGGAGGGACTCAGAGTAGAGCCCGCTGCTCCTCCGTATGAAGAGGAGTCAGATGAGGTGGCTCGGGCATCTGATCAGGATGCCTCCTGGATGCCTCCCTGGTGAGGTGTTCCGGGCACATCCAACCGGGAGGAGGCCCCAGGGAAGACCCAGGACACGATGGAGGGACTATGTCTCCCAGCTGGCCTGGGAACGCCTTGGGATTCTCCCGGAAGAGCTGGAAGAAGTGGCAGGGGAGAGGGAAGTCTGGGCCTCTCTGCTTAAGCTGCTGCCCCCCGCGACCTGACCCAGAAAAAGCGGAAGAGGATGGATGGCCTGACCCAGAAAAAGTGGAAGAGGATGGATGAATGGATGGATGGATGGATGGATGTGAGCCCCAAAAGGATTGCATTCAGGTGCTTCATTATGTAGAGGTGCATCAGTTCAAGTGCATAGCCATGCAATCTCCATTGGCGGTAGAATGGTCCTACTAAAGAGCTCAGTGACTTCAAACGTGAAGGCCACCAAATGCTGAAAGGCGTAAAATTGGCCACCTATCCTGTGTGGCATCACTCACAACAGATGTCCAAACTGTCCCTGAATGCAACATCAGTGCAACAACTGTGCATGGGGAGCTTCATCATATGGGTCTCCATGCAGCTGAACACAAGCCTAAGATCACTATGTGCAGTGCTAAGCATCAACTGATGTGGTGTGGAGCAGGGCATATGGAAAAATAATTTTAGGGAAACATAGCATTCATCTTAAACAAAATGAATAAAGGCTTAATAAATGTCAGAAACCTGTTCAGGCACACCAGGAAACCAGATGAAGGTCAATTGAACAACAAAATGTACACTGGAATATAGATAGATACACAGGGCCAATTACCATAACATGTCTTTGATAACACAAGATGAAAGTAATCAAAGGAGTTCACATGCAGGCCCTGAGATTAATGTAGAAACACCATATATGTAGCACACAGGACAAGATTTAAATTCAGTTTTATGGGACTGTGGACCCCAGTGCTAACAACTACGCCACCATGCTATGCTTGAATTGCTCACATAAGAGCCTTGTTAATACTTCAACCACTTGTAGGCGCTATAATAAATAATGGTTCTCAGATTCATTCCAACTTTCTTGGACAAGGATTACATGACGCAAGTAAGGCTTACATATTAACCACCAAAGCACATATTTAAAAGTCACCTGAGGAAACCTCATGCAATGCAGCCACATTTTAAGGAAGTGCTCAAGTGCCCCAATCTGCGTTTATTGCTCACTAACTTGCAGTGTTCTGTAACTTATTAAATGCCTAAAAGACGAGTGTTTTTCTACGAGATAATTGAGCAGACTTTGGACCAGGTCAGATTATCTTGAATGGCATCTTTGCGCTGTAATGCACTCTGACATGTATGCCTGTGGCTAATCCCGTGTCAGTTTCACTTACTGGTGGAGGCCACCGATCCGACCATTTCCACGGGCCAGCTCTGAAGACAAATTATAACAAGTCATCACTGATCACTCATGTCACTGAGGTGCAAGTGATCGAAGAAATGAGAATTTAGGCTGCCCTGAAGGAGATCTTGAAGAGGTGTTTATTATATATTTATTTATTAGCCATCAATCTATCTTATTATTTCATGCTTTAATGAATCATAACTGATTACAAAATAATTGTGTTTAATGAATTTTCCAAAGATATAATCATAAGAAAACATTAGCTAATTATAACTGGATTTAAATATTGAAAACTGTCATATATATATATAATGTATATAATGTGTATATATATATATATATATACACACTCACCTAAAGGATTACAGTATTAGGAAAACCTGTTCAATTTCTCATTAATGCAATTATCTAATCAACCAATCGCATGGCAGTTGCTTCAATGCATTTAGGGGTGTGGTCCTGGTCAAGACAATCTCCTGAACTCCAAACTGAATGTCAGAATGGCAAAGAAAGGTGATTTAAGTAATTTTGAGCGTGTTATGGTTGTTAGTGCCAGACGGGCCGGTCTGAGTATTTCACAATCTGCTCAGTTACTGGGATTTTCACGCACAACCATTTCTAGGGTTTACAAAGAATGGTGTGAAAAGGGAAAAACATCCAGTATGCGGGAGTCCTGTGGGCGAAAATGCCTTGTTGATGCTAAAGGTCAGAGGAGAATGGGCCGACTGATTCAAGCTGATAGAAGAGCAACTTTGACCGAAATAACCACTCGTTACAACCGAGGTATGCAGCAAAGCATTTGTGAAGCCACAACACGCACAACCTTGAGGCGGATGAGCTACAACAGCAGAAGACCCCACCGGGTACCACTCATCTCCACTACAAATAGGAAAAAGAGGCTACAATTTGCACGAGCTCACCAAAATTGGACAGTTGAAGACTGGAAAAATGTTGCCTCCACTCCTCTCCACTGAGCTCTGTCCTCTTCTGCCCGACCGCAGCTCACGAATGGAGGATGGCGGCCCCTTTTAAGTCCACCTGGACATGCTCCAGGTGCCTTCTGATGAGCTTCCTGCAGCACTTCCTGGTGTGGCGGAAGTGCTGCACGAGCATCCTGAAGCACTCCGGGTGTCCATGGTAATCCTTCCGCCAGCACCTCTGGGTGTGGTGGAAGTGCTTTATGTCCAGGGCTTCACAAGGGTCCAGGTGCCCCCTGGCGGTGACCACGGGCTCCTATAGGGTTAAGCTTCCATGCTCCATTCCCGTGGCCCCCATACAAACCAGGGCAACTGCCCTCTCATTATCCGGAGGAGGCGTAGTCCCTCTCCCGGACCTTCCAGGCGTCCCGGCTGGGTACCGCCCCCAGCCTCTCACCACATTGCCCCTCCATCAGCTGAGACCCATAGGGGCCAGCGGCCCATCCCACAAGGGCAGGTCTCCCATGATGGGGAGCCAACACACTTCTGTCCTGGGTCCGATCCTACAAGACAAAAGCTGGAAACAGGGGCGGAGCCGTTGCTTTGACGCCACCACCTCCCCCCTTCGACCGGCACCCCGGCACTTGTCACTTCTGCACCCCCTTCGAGTTCTCCATGCCCCCAAACCTGGGACATCCAATGGGGATGCTCACACCCCCGTCTCCCCAGCTGACTTGGAGTTTTCATCTGACACAGCAGAGGGTGGCCCATCACCAGACGTGAGCTTCCAGCCTCACGTCTTCCCTTGTTGCTTTCTTTCTCCAGGCCCTTCTTTTACTCTGGGGTGCCTTGATGGTCTGAATCTCCTTATGGAGAAAAACGAGACCCTGCACCGTCTGTGCCCTTGATAGAACAGCGTGAGACTGATGCTGGCTCTGGGAGCAGCGCACCTAGACCCCCAGCACACAACAACCAGCGGCTTACTTGCCCTTTTGCTCGCTATGCACCCACCATGCAACCGGTCCTCACCCCCACGTCTACTGTTGGAGGTACGGCTACTCGGTACCCAGAATCGACCGATACTGGGCCCCCTTCGCACATCCTCCCTTTTCCCTTTACGACACAGGTGTAAACTACCGCGTCTCTCCGCCTGGAGTATCCACCGCTGCGCTGTTCCACCCACTCTTGTAGCGTCTTCACAGGCACGATCGCCTTCCCCTCCAGCTTCTCCTCCAGCTCACGCCAAGCCGCAAACAGAGATGAAACATTACCCAGCCTCCTTCCCGGATCCGTCGGGACCTCCCCGGCTCAGGACGGACATTCTTTGGTCCCGCCTCCGACCAACCATCAGCGAGCACGCAACACACACCATCCAATCCTTTGCCAGACTTGGGGATGGATTGCCGGATCGTCGCCATCTCCTCCTTCCTGCTCCTGATGTGGTGACAAGCCTTCAGGTAGCTCTACTGCCGCCGTGGCTTCCTGAGCAGCAGCGGCTCCTCTTCCCCCGTTGGTTCTACTGCCGCTGCGCTGGCGCAGTTCCACGACTTGGTCAGCCAGCAATGTGGATCCAGGCAGCCCCTACCTAAAACACACAAACAAGGTCCAGGCAGCCCGGCCCCCCAGGGCCAACTACCGTTGGGCCAGGGACTTACCTCCAGTATCCCGTCAGCCGGAGGCACTCTCCTCTGTGCAGCCTTCCTCGTTGCGTCACGGGACTCCGTAGCGAAGGGGTGCTTCAGGGTGTCTGCCGCTCCCAGGTCTCGCCAGGTCATCCATTCCTTCAAGTGAGTCGCTCCTTTGTCACGGTGTGCAAGTGCCGCTGCCAGCGGTGCATATGCACGGTGCCCTGCTGTTCCAGGCTGACCACAATAATTATTTTTAATGGGGTCCCTGCCTTGAACCAGGTGGTGAGTCCCATCTGGGATGAAATATATATACTGTATATTGTAACAGCACAGTTGCTTGGCAGCACTGTTGCTCACCTTTACCCAACAGACAGACTCAGAACACGGGATAAAACCACCAAGAAGTTGTTTCATTTTCTTCCTCTACAGTGCCCCAAAGCACCTCCACCACAATAAATAGGCAACACCGACAATTAGAGTAGTAAAGCACACACATCTCTCCTCTACTCCTCCCAGCAAGCTCTGTCCTACTCCCTCCCAACTCCGGCTCCCTTGCTGGGTTCACAGCATTCCTTTATATAATCCTTGACCCGGTCTAATAAAGAACAGGGATTTTGTTCAGTTCAGAAGTACCTTGGGGCTTCCGTCCTCGTGACTACCTCGTACTTCTCGGCTATAAGGAAAGAATACGTCCCCAGGTCCTTTGACATCTCCGCCTGGCGGCACCCAGTAGGGCTGTGTGTCCGAACTCCATGTCCCATAATGCCCTGCGTGAATCCGGGTACCACTGAACTCCAGGGGAGCTGCCATCTAGCATTTTGGGGAAAGCAATGTCGGCAAGTAACTGCCTTCCCTCATCCTTCCATTCAAGGGACGAACCGGCCATCCATCACAATATATATATGTATATATGATAGTTTTCAATATTTTAATGCAGTTATAATTAGCTAATGTTTTCTAATGATAATATCTTTGGAAAATTCATTAAACAGAATTATTTTGTCATCAGTTATTTTATATATACAGTATATATATATTTTGTTGATGGTGACTCTGCATAACTGAAATAAGAAAGCAATGAAAACACGTAACGAGTTGTGGATAATGTCCTTTCAGACAGAAGCTCAGAACTGAACTGACCTCAAAATGGCTAAACCTCTGGTCACATGGGTTCCGCACAGGAAGGGGTGGGTCCAGGAGGGCAAATAACGGAAGTGACGTCAATGGTGGAATGGCCACCAATCTTCCGTTCTGCAGTGGGAGGATGAGAGAAGGTGTTAGAACATAGCGCCAACACCTGGCTCGGCAGGTAATTACTATCACCTGGCGCTGCTTCCCTGGGCAATTTTGTTTCGCCAGTACACTGGGTGGCGACATCCCTCTGGGCCTGCTTTCTGTTCAGACGCCCACAGGGCAGTGTGGGAGTTGTAGTTTTGGTGGACAGCCCTGTTGGGGTCCTCGGGTGCAATTTGGTGGGTGCTGCTGGAGGCAGGCTCTCTAGTCATGGGGGGTTCCGACCTGACCCAGAAATGTTTCCTGGATGGAAGTACTCATGGGAAGCTGCTGAGAGTTGGAGTCACCTGGGAGGAGTGGAAGAAAAGGAAAGAAGAGAATTGTACTTGTGGCGTGGTTATTATTACGAATAGGGTCATTTATTACAATGAACCTTTAATTTGAACCTAGGACTTGTATCACAGTGATTGTGTCTGGGGTTTGGAATGCTGCAACGCCCCCTACTGGTCACATAAAATATACAAAAAAATACCTGAAGTTAGTTACGTAGTAATTCTGATACATCCAATTAACCAACGGCTCTGTAACAGAGGCCTGTTGTACGTGGAAATTTCCTGGGCAGATCCGGGTGACACATCTAGTACAGAATAAGAGATAAAAAAAAAAAGAAAAAGATCAGCAAATTTAACAGTGAGATCAACTCAAGGCAAAACCATCTCACTGACTGTGAAACTATTTCAAACAAAAATCTGCAGCCACAGTTGGGCCACAGTAAACCCCCAAACTCCCACCTCACAGTGAACTTATCTTTAATCAGAGGTTAGTCCAGCACTGCTGACAGAAAGTGAAAGTCCATCGAGTGCCTGCAGCTCCCCAGCCCTATCAGTTTGCGTGATGACCTGATATCAGCAATGGTGCAGAGCAGGAAAAGGAGGCCTTTAATCAGGAAAGCAAATCTCGAAGCTGCTGTTTGGTGATACTCGGTGTTACAGATAACAGGAGGGAAAAAAATGCAAAGAGAGTTGGAACTCGTCACGTGTAGCTTTATCTGTGGCCAAGTGAACTGCATAGATCATGCAGCTCGGCACCAACTGCGTGCTCTAATTTACAAGGGTCAAGCGAATAATAATAATCATCATTTTTTTACATTTATATAGCACCTTTCTCACTACTCAAAGTGCTTTTTATAATAAGTGGGGGGCCACTTCAACTATTATTAATGTGTGGCACCCGCCTGGATGATATGATGGCAGCCATTATTGTGCCATTACGCTCACAACACATTCACAGTTAGAGAGGGGTTAGCCAATTAGAGAAACCGGATGATTAGGAGGGCAATTTAGCCTGGATGTTGGGATACCCCCTACTCTTTATGAAGGATGCCCAGGGATCTTGTATGACCAGAGAGAGTCAGGACTTCGGTTTTTACATCTCATCTGAAGGACGGTGGCATTTTTACAGCACTGTGTCTCCATCACTGCACTGGGGGCATTGGGATCCACACACAGACCACAGGGTAAGCACCCCCTGCTGGCCTCTCCAACACCTCATCCATTACCAACCCAAACTTTTCCTAGATGGTCTCCATTGCAAGTACCGGCCAGACCTGAACAGGTTTAGCTTCAGGTGGAGGACCTCTTCTGAAGTGCATATGGTGTGGCTGCTGGAATGGCACCTACGTCCTGTAGTGTTACTCCATCAGCCCCCCTAACCAACAACTCTGACGTGGGGGTCGCCATAGAATAGAATTGAATTATAGATTTTGTCTCGCTACCTTGACACTTCTGAAAAGAAAAGCTGCAGCTGTTGAGCTCTGAAATCAGTCACGTGAAGTTCTGTAATCGACCGAGTTGTTCTCCTGCACTGACGAGGCCCCAAAAGTACGTCAGACAGACAGAGAGGTTGGGAGCAGGTGATGATAGCACCCACCACCAGGACTGGGACCAGAGTGCAGCGGGTGACACCTCAGCACCACACTGGAACAGGGTGAGGTTTTTGACGGTGGCTAGATTACCAATCCTGCCACCAACCCCCCAAGTTTTCCCTGTAAGTTGCAGGGCCGGCTGCAGTTTAACGTCATACCCAGGATGGAGCATTTGCAGGTTAAGAGCCTTGCTCAAGGGCCCACCATATAGCTCAAGATAAAAGCCACCATGCTAAGGTTAGAGCTGCTAGGTCAGAGGAAAAGAGGAAGGTCTAAGAGAAGGTTTATGGATGTGGTGAGAGAAGACATGAAGATGATGGGTGTGACTGAGCAAGATGAAGAGGACAGGAAGAGATGAAACAAGATGGTCTGCTGTGGTGACCCCTAACAGGAGCAGCCGAAAGAAGAAGAAGAAGAAGAAGAAGAAGAGGTATGTGTTGTGAAAAAACCTTCCTCTATTTCCAAAGAAGTCATTCTCAGAGACCAGACGAAAATGTAAAATGATTCAAATGTCTCAGTCCATGAAGTGAGCCCTCATTAATACAACTCATTCCCTTTTATACTTTTCTGTTACCATTACCTTATCTAACACGTCATGTCATCTGACTCTTATTAATATGCAGAATTCAGTCATCTTAGCCAATCAACTACAGCCACCAGTAACTTCATAGGGGTGTCCTACAGGTGTTCCCACTGATCTTATCACCGCTTCACAATAGGGGGGATTTGGGCTTTCTCACTAGTGCGTCCTCATTTTTTAAGGGGGTGTTTATTATTCATCTACTTCATTTTAACCTTAGCAATTACCTTGGTGGCTCCTCTTAAGATGAGGCAAAAGTCTCACGCGTTTGAGCTTTAAGCCATGCTTAGTTAATCCTTTAGTCACCTTCATGCCTTTTCCTTATTCTTTTAGTAATCCTTTGTTACAGCTTCACTTGAGTGTATGCATGTCTGTTCCCAATGATGCAATTTGCCAGCAGGCCGGACCCAAGTATATTTGGCGACGTACATTTGTTGAATACTGCAACTGGCTATAGTTGGTTCCCAGTGCAATTTGCCAGCACGCCAGAGCTGATTAGTCCATTCCGTATATTCGTTGACCACTGGCGCCCCCTAGCGAATCAGCATCACTGTCCCTCGGATTCAGCTGCTGCACTAGACTGGCCTGCGAGTGTCAGCGTTGGCCTCTGTGTGCAGCCAGTTCACGCGCAGTTGGGGCAGTCGGTGATGTGCTGAATTTCATCAATGGCGTCAGTTGCACCTTGTACATATAATAATAGATTGTTGCAGCAGTTTTTTAATAGTTTTTACAGTTCATTGGCAGTATGTAAGATAATCAGTGTTGCAGTAATTGTAATGCTCTTTGCATGAAAAAAATGTGTTCCATTTAAATTTCACTTTTTCTTGGTGAATTGGGACGTTTTCTTAAAAAGTGCAGCAAAAAGTATTTAGCGTCCGGGGGGGTGCATTAACCCCAAAGTGTGTGGCAGTTTAAGGGTTAAATTGTAAACACTAAAGCGTATTAATTAAAAATATCTGATCAATATTCTACATATTCTATGTACAGAACAAAATGCTTCTTTTCTTTCTTTCACATGTAGGAAGTAAAAATGTCAGGTTTGGATACACAATGGGAGGTCTGAAAATCGAAAGTCCACCTTAAGAGAAGGATTCAGTGGACTCGTCGCTATCAACTGCCAGACAGTGTTCAGATGCCATGAAGAAGTCTCCGCTCCACACATCATTGCTGGTCTTGAAAACCTGGGGCCTCACGCATAACGCCGTGCGTAGAAGTCGCACTATAACATGACGTAAGCACAAAAGCCAAAATGTGCTTAAGGACAGAAAAATCGCCAACTTCCACATTCTTCCGCTACATAAATCCCGGTCAGCGTGAAAAGTAACGCTCGTGCACGCGCCTGCTAGCCCGCCCCTACTCCTCCCAGAATTATGACTCTTTGAATATGCAAATCAATATAAATAACCCTTAAGCTCAGCGTTCTGTGAAAAGACAATGGGAAAAGCACGGGGGAAAATAGAAGAATTTCAGCGAATACCAAGTGGAGGCAAAGAAAAACGTACTATTTGTTTATTTAAACAGTGGTATAAACAACAAAAGGAAGTTGATCGAGTGACATAGCGTGTTGGGGAAACTCGAAAGCTCAAGTTCACCAAGTCTCACAGTGTCCGAAATAAAAAAGAAGCTGTCAGATATCAAAGTCACTGTGAAAAGGCGAGTCGTAACCCACCATCTGAGTGTCATATGAAAGCTTATTAGGGTACAGAGACAAAAAAATTGGCACACAGTGGGAAAAAAGCACGAAATGTTGACTTTAATCTCGAAATGTCCACTTTAATCACGTAGTTTATTTTGTCATTAAAGTAGAACATCATTAACTTCATCTTAAAATCGTTTAATTTACTAGTTTCTCAAATCTCATCGTAACTAAAGTAGCACGTTAAATGCTTTGTTTCATATTTGATCTTCATCTGTGTGTGAATCACTATGTGCTTCCGGGTTTTCTCTTCCTCCGACAGGACACAGAATCCATTACATTCGTAATATTACAGCTCTCTGAATAATTCAAATACTGAAATGTATACTTGATATAATTTTCATGATGATAGGAGTTGAAGCATGTTATTAAACGTGGGAACACAGTGGCGCAGTGATTGTGCGTGACCTTCGATGGATGAATTTATTGCAGCAGTACTGTCTCTTTCAAACGTACTAACCCCCAATTCCTGTCCTTCCTTTTCTTTCTCCAAATCCCCAATCGCCACACAATCAGCTCTGTAATAGACGGTAAGCCATCTGTAAGCTTATAACGCTGATTCTTCAAAACTTTTAAGGAACATTGAAATATCTTTGTAGTACATGTTTCATTATTCTATCCTTCATGCAAGTCCCAGTGAAGCATACAGTGTGAGGCAGGAACAATCCGTGAACGGAGCGCCAGATCCTTGCTAGCGTAGTGACACTGTGTCCTTTAATTATTATCAATATAGATTATTTAAATGAAGTTAAAGTGTTATCTGTATAATATAATAAACATATTTTGCTGCATTTCATCTTTAAAATGATATCGTCATCATATGTAAATACACGCTTTATAAAGTGGCTCAGGTTGTGCAATATTACAACTGTAGTGCAAGTTTACAGTGAGGTGATTGTACTTATAAGTACTAACAATTCTACCAGGAGCAGCTGATGGACTGATTGAGTGCGTTTAGAGCTCTTGGGATGAAACTCTTTCTGAACCGCGAGGTCCGTACAGGAAAGGTTTTGAAGTGTTTGCCGTGTGAGGAGCAGTTCAAATAGGAAGCATGGCTGAGGCAGCATGTGCTTGATGCTGTACACCGATAATTCTCTTTCCGATCAGTTTCTCCGAGTGGTGCAGTGAGAGTAATATGGAAAAAGATGATCCGCTGTGGCAACCCCTAATGGGAGCAGCTGAAAGAAGAAGAAGGTGCAGTGACAGCAACAACGCTAAAGCAGTTATGGTATTTGGAATAGTTTGACCATTCTGTGGACCATTATATTGTTACTGGTTAATTACAATCAGATGCCTTAAACTAATAAACAATATGCGGTTAATTTCAGTGTATTTATAAAGCCGTGTCAGGGATGTGGATCTGAAAAAGAAAGATAAACCACACAGGAACAGTAGCACTGCTTTGACGCTGGGTGCCACCAGTCTGCAAAACCGAGTGGAGAACTTGCATACGACAGGGTATGAGGTACCAAGGAAAAGTGCGTGGCTTTAGACCAAGTTTAGGTTTTATACATCGTGATTTGAACGTGGAAACCTTCTTACGCAGCATTTCTGTGCGTACGCACTGTTTATACGTGAGGCCCCTGGTCTTTAACATTCACCTTGTAGCAGCAGCTCACAAAGACCTTATTTTTCTTTAGCATGGCGTAGACTGACTGTAGAGCATTTTACAGTTGAGTACAGTTACTGTTTGGGGTCGGCATCCAATTATACTCTTTGTTTCACCTGCTGCTTTGATACCATTGATCACAAGATTCTTAGAAATCGCCTTAGTCAGTGGGTGGGCCCCTCTGGCAGTGTCTTAAATTGGTTTGAGTCCTACCTGGCAGGTAGAAAATTCTTTGCTAGTTGTGGTAATTATACTATAAAGACCCCTAATATTTTATATGTTGTTCCACAAGGTTTTATCCTGGGTCTGCTGCTCTTTTCAATTTACATGCTTCCATTAGGTCAGATTATCTCGGGGCATAATGTGAGCTACCACAGCTATGCTGATGACACGCAGCTGTATTTATCAATAGCACCTATATACAGCACATTTTCATACAAATAGTGTAGCTCAAAGTGCTTTTCATGATGAAGAAAGAGAACAAAAGACAAAGTAAAAATTTAAATCAGAGAACACTAATTAACATAGAATAAAAGTAAGGCCCGATGGCCAGGGAGGACAGAAAAAAACAAAAAAAACTCCAGATGGCTGGAGAAAAAATAAAATCTGCAGGGGTTCTGAGGCCATGAGACCACCCGGCCCCCTCTAGGCATTCTACCTAACATAAATGACCTCAATCAGTCCTCATTGTATTCAGGGTTCTCATGGAATAACTTGATGATGGCGGTCACGTGGACTTCTGGCCTTTAATCCATCAATGTAGGGACATCACGGTGCTTTGATTAGGTGGTGGTGGTGCAGGTCACCACCACAGAAAACCAGAAAAAGAACAGAAGAGAGAGTAGGGGTTAGTACGGATTTTGGAGCCACCATTAATAGTAATGATAATTAATTGAATATACAGAGCATCAGCATTAAATTAAAATGAAGCTATGAGAAGGCCATGTTAAAGTAACGTGTTTTTAGCAGTTTTTTAATGTGCTCCACCGTATCAGCCTGGCGAATTCCTATTGGCAAGCTATTCCAGATTTTAGGTGCATAACAGCAGAAGGCCGCCCGCCTCACCACTTCTTTTAAGTTTAGTTCTTGGAATTCTAAGCAGACACTCATTTGAAGATCTGAGGTTTAGATTTGGAATGTAAGATGTCAGACATTCTGAAATATAAGATGGAGCGAGATGATTTAAGGCTTTGTAAACCGTAAGCAGTATTTTGAAGTCAATTCTGAATGACACAGGCAACCAGTGTAGGGACATCAAAACTGGAGAAATGTGCTCGGATTTTCTTTTCCTAGTTAGGATTCTAGCAGCTGCATTCTGCACTCGTTGGAATCAATTTATGTCTTTTTTTGGGTGGTCCTGAGAGGAGTGCGTTACAGTAATCTAGTCGACTGAAAACAAAAGTGTGAATTAATTTCTCAGTATCTTTCATTGTTATAAGAGGTCTAACCTTTGCTGTATTTTGTAAGTGAAAAAATGCTGTCCTAGTGGTCTGATTAATATGTGATTTAAAATTCAGGTCAGAGTCAATAATTACCCCTAAATTCTTTACCTCCGTCTTGACTTTTAATCCTAATGCATCCAGTTTATTTCTAATAACCTCATTATATCCATTATTGCCAATCACTACAATTTCAGTTTTCTCTTTATTTATCTTGAGAAAATTACTATTCATCCATTCATAAACACAAGTGAGACATTGTGTTAGTGAATCAACAGAGTCGGGGTCATCAGGTGCTATTGATAAATACAACTGTGTGTCATCTGCATAGCTGTGGTAACTCACATTATGCCCCGAGATAGAGGACTCGAGTTTAGTACAGAGGGAAAAAGAGAGAAAGGATTAGTGGACAGCGCCATCCCCTGGTTCGGCGGGTAAGTCCAATTATTTGAGTCCATAAGCTGTCTCCCATGCACACGTGTGTGACATATGCTTGAAGGAATCATGATAAATTGCAATTATTATGTAGTTGATTTCAAAGAAAAATTGTAATTGTTCGATTAATTGTGAAAAAAAAATTTTAATTGGTCAGCTGCCCTAAAAATAATCATTTAAGTTAAACAAAGAATGCAAAAAAAAAAAAAACCAAACATAAGCCCGGGAGCAAAACCCCAGCTATAACATAACAACACCCAAGAGAAGGAAAACTCACAGGGACAAACTCCATTCCAAGTGGGAGGGCAGCAATGGCGGCTTGTTTTTTATCAGCGGCTAATTCTGCCTTTCCTTTCAAATTCGTGTTTCTCTGTTGCTGAACTCAGTAGGTGGATTTAAAAATAGCTTGGTGTGCCAAACTTAACTAATTAACAAGTTTTATTGCTTCACTTTTAGTTCTAGTCTTTTGTCTGCAGGAATCTTGCAATGGTGGATTTTGCTGTTGTTGTGTTTGAAGCCTGTCGTTTGTCACCGTGCAGCTATTCTGCGTTATCAGATTGCACACAGCAGTGGATCAAGAAGATCATGAAGATCCAGCTTAGGTCCAATAGTCAACCACCTACTAGGAGAATGAGGCTGGACCTGGCCAGACTCTAAGATCAGGCTGTTTCTAATGAGTGTGTGAGTAACTTGTAGACTTGGGTGTGAATGCTGATCCTAAGGTGATATGGGAGACCTCATTACACTTACGGCACTGCAGCCACGTGGCGCAATTTCCCGAGGGCGATCCGGCTCACAGGATTTTCACTGTTGAGGACTTGAGCGGCTGGATTAGGCCAAGAGGACCCCCATGTAACACCTGGCTATACAGATAGATGGTCATTTCCAAGGGGGGGACTGGACCATGTGTTGGGTGTGTCAACATGCTGTACCAGAGCATGCTCCCCAACCTAACCTTACCTGACAGCAGCGCAAAGGCAAAAAGGTAATCTGTACGTGACGGCCCTTCTCCAGCTAGAGAAGACTTTCTGGAATCGAAGAAGAAAGTTTGTGTGAGATGTAGTTGATGGGGTGAAATCTGTGAATGCAAAAGGTGAGATGGGCTTAAAGAAAGGATTCATATGGAGGCAATGGTAGACAAATTTAAATACTTTGGGTTCAACAGTCCAAAGCAATGAAAAGTGCGGCAGAGAGGTGAAGAAGAGAGTGCAGGCAGGGTGGCCTAGGTGGAGAAGAGTGACAGGAGTGATTTGTGATAGAAGAGTACCTGCTAGAGTGAAAGGGAAAGTCTATAAAATGGAAGTGAGACCAACTATGCTGTAAGGAGACGGTGGCACTGACGAAAAGACAGGAGGCAGTTACCTTCTCTTATCTGACAGGAGTGGCACCCCGTGTGGTCTCCTGCTTCTGTAGTCCATCT
The DNA here is from genome assembly GCF_016835505.1 of Polypterus senegalus. Lineage (NCBI taxonomy): Eukaryota > Metazoa > Chordata > Cladistia > Polypteriformes > Polypteridae > Polypterus > Polypterus senegalus. Next base: position 151,249,876 of record NC_053165.1, on the reverse strand, counting down.
GCTTCAAGGTTCGACGTGTTGTGTGTTCCGAGATGCTCTTCTGCACACCTCAGTTGTAATGAGTGCCCACGGAACCCTACAGGACTGCACTAAACTTCAGCTCCCATGGAGCCCTTCAAGAGTCCGAGGCAGCGCTGAAACCCATGGAGGCTGCCACCTAGTGCTCCGGGGGAGGTAAAGCTCTTTCTGCTCTCACTCCGATGGTCCTTCCTGCATAGAGGTGCACCACAATGGACTGCATTGCCTTGCCCAGGAGAGTCGGAGCTGGGAGGAAGGAAGTCAACATTCAACTGGTGGAGAGCAGTGCAGTAGAGAGAGGAGAGAAGGAGAAAGAGGAGAAGAGAGAACTTGCTTTTCTGCTTGTGTATACAAGGTATTCATGTATTAAACACCCTTTATTTGAACCCAAGACTATGTTTGTGTTTGGAGCTCACTGGTGCCCCTTAGCCTTTGCAGCTGGTAATATTTTGGTGCCAGATAACACAGGAGACCTTCGGAGGTCTTGTAGAGTCCGTGCCTCAGCGAATTGGAGCTGATTTGGTGGCAAATGGAGGAGCAACAGCATATTAGGCAGGAAGTCATTATGTTTTTGGCTCATCACTGTGTATATGTGTATGTATATCATGTCACTCTTGTGGGTCTGAGGATTGCCAACTAAGCTCTTCTCAGGTATGTAGTACCACCTTGAACCGAGAGGGGGTGCTGCCACTAGCCACCTTGTCACGATCTTCCTCCACAATTGACCCTGCCCCTTATAATCCCGGGACTTTAGAAGGAAGACCACCCAAATGGAGGCATCTTTGACCAAGCAGATGATTCAGAGCGAGACCCTCCTTATGAGAACGTGCGTCACCAGCAGAAGCCACTTTGCTACGAGGCAGTTGCTTTATCGTTATTTTTCACGCCATTGTACGTTATTTTTGTCTAAAGTACAGTTACTAAATGGGGAGGGCTGTGTTGGCACGCTAAACTGCTTTTGGTTTTTCGACCCTTCTTCCCTGGACCACCACAACACACACAGCAGTACGTGTACATTAGGCGGCACATCACTAGGCTACATGGACACGTGCTAAAACATATCTCGATCCTTGTCATTTCACTGATGCTTCTTTTGACTTCCTCTCTAAGCATGCCCACAATAAGCAGACCACATTTTATACGCCTTCCTTTCTCCATTTCTTGAATTTATTGGCTTTCACTTAGCAGGCTTCATTGTATGAAATAGCTATTTTAAACCTTCTATCATTTCTTGTTTTCCTGAGGAGGCTTTTTTGATCTCACTAAACCATTTATTTATATCCACAGATGGCAGTCTGAGTGTTGTGTGATTGCTCTTATAAAACCAAAATGAATTCAGGTCCCCAAATCCTCAGCAGACAAAAAGTCACATTATGCACAGGATGAGAGGTTTTGAATTGAGGAGTTAAGGCCTCTAATTATTTCACCTTGACTCTGGCAGCATCTTCCATCCGAAATTCAGAATCACTTATAAGCGTAATAATTTCATACCAGCGAATACAAAGGCGGGTTCTGTTTTTGGTGTGTGTGTGTGTTCTGTTTCCTAGCAACAGGGTTAACAGTCATAAGGGAGACTCGCCTTCGTGTCCACTCTTATTTTATAGGGAAGGGTCAGGGATCGTCAAGTTGAGGGGTGGGGGGGGGATTCCAAACCGCTCCTTAGTTCTCATGTTGCTCTCCTTAAGAGGGTGAAAGTGGATTCATCTTCATTCATTTCTCTGCAGCACATCTGTAAACAGCACGCTCACCGGGGACAATTTGACCCATCGACCTGAAGGTGTAGCCTTGGCCAGTTAGAATAAACCGGGAAATAGCTTAAAGAAAGTGTGTCTCAGGAGCATGAGGAAAACACAGAATAATTAGCACTGTGGAGGCTGTGGCCACATGTCCATAGAATGAAGAATTAATAGCTTGCAGGCCGTGCTCACATGTCCATAGAATCAGTAATTAACAGCATGGCAGCAGTGTCCACAGGTCCATAAAATCAGTAACTACCAGCATGGAGGAAGGGTCCGCAGGTCCACAGAATCAGTAACTACCAGCATGTAGGAAGTGTCCGCAGGTCCATAGAATCAGTAACTACCAGCATGGAGGAAGTGTCTACAGGTCCATAGAATCAGTAACTACCAGCATGTAGGAAGGGTCCGCAGGTCCATAGAATCAGTAACTACCAGCATGGAGGAAGTGTCCGCAGGTCCACAGAATCAGTAACTACCAGCATGGAGGAAGTGTCTACAGGTCCATAGAATCAGTAACTACCAGCATGTAGGAAGGGTCCGCAGGTCCATAGAATCAGTAACTACCAGCATGGAGGAAGTGTCTGCAGGTCCATTGACAAGCCGTTCATGGAAACAATAATTCATCTAAAATCAGTGTCCACATGTCCATAGGTCCAGAGAATGTTCATTAATACTGTGTGGACAGTATCCATGCGTCCATGGACAGAAAACTTAATATTGTAGGGGAAAGGTCTACCTGTCCATGCACAGAATAATCCATATTTGTCCACACAACTATTAAATAACATTGTATCGGATACTGAGGGTCACTGTTCAACAGATCTTCATGCACAGAATAATCAATATGTATTCAGCGTCCACGTGTCCATGAAATAAACTATTAATATTGGTAGGAGGTGGTGTCCATGTGTCCGATGCATAGAATAAAAAACGGGAGCAGTGTCCATGCAATAATCATTAATACTGTATGGGCAGTGTCCATGTATCCATACGAAGAATTATTTTATGGGCAGCGTCCATACACTTGTACAAAGAATAATTAATATTGTGGGGGCAGTGTCCAGATGTCCATAGGATAAAGAATTAACAGCATGGAGGCAGTGATCACATCAATAAGTAACGGCATGGCTGCAGTGTCCACAGGTCCATGCCTTAATGTGGAATCAGTGTCCACATAGGATAATCGTTAATACTTGAGGGGCAGTATCCATGTGTCCATATACAGAATAATTAATACCATATTGGCAGTGTTCACATATCCATGTAAAGAATAATTAATATTGTGAAGACAGTGTTCATTTGTCTATAGAATAAACAATTAACAGCATAGAGACAATGTCTCAGTGCATGCTCAATAATACAGGAAATTCTAGAAAGTTGATTCAGTTCATCTGGACATAGTTCTTTTCCAGGGAGGTACGTTACATCACTCATCCAAGTGACTTCTTCAGTCTCAGTTGACCGCAGGTTTCTCCAACCTTATAAAGAGCACCTTGGCCTAATGACCAAACTAGCCCCATTGACTAACAATGGGCCGTGTGATCAATGATATGCAAATTGTCCATTGGTCAATGGCCATGAGTGCCATTCACAGAGAGTTGGGGAATGGCTGCAATCACCGCATTGTAAGATGGTGAAAGATGTACCCTTAGGCCCCCTCCTCGGTTCAGAGATGGTCGTTCCTTTTTCACGTCAATGGCCTCCTTGACTCCTCGCTCAAGCCAGTGTTCCTCCCTGTCCAGGATGTGCACATCTTCATCACTGAAAGAGTGACCACTGTCCTGTAAGTGTAAATAGACTGCGGAGTCCTGGCCTGGCGAGGTTGCTCTTCTGTGTTGTGCCATCCGCTTCGCCAGTGGTTGTTTGGTTTCCCCGATGTATAATTCAATCCTCTTGGCACTTAACTGAGTAAACTATATTACTCTGTCTGTGCCGGGGCACCCGGTACTTGGGGTGGACCAATTTTTGCCATAGCGTGTTTTGGGGTTTGAAAGCCACCAAGACCTGGTGTTTTGAAAAAATGCGTTTCAGCTGTTCTGATACGTTTTGTATCTAATACTTGTATGCAAAATTTGGTTGAACTAAGTGTAAGTGTACTCAGGTTATCGTGTTTACACACACAGACATAATTCCAAAAATGGTATTTTCAGACTCAGGGAGGTCTAAAACATTGAGATTCATCAAAATCTCAACATCGAATCTTTGGATGATTACAATACTTTCCCTATACGAGAAACCTCACACTGTTCCATTCTATTTGAACTGGTGTGGCACTGAGGTGTCACCTGTTGTACGAATGCACTCAGGTCCTAATTTGGTCTTGTGATAGGTGCTGCAATGATCCAAACCCTTCTCTCTATGCGGCTATAATAGGTGGGTGGGCCAATCACTTTTCAGTTAAAATGGACCACTTTTCCTAACGCGTGGCAGCACTTAAATCCAGAGTTTAAATCCTGCACGTGGTCATTCCCAGTGTGCAGTTGGCATGTTTTTCCTGTGTCTCTGGGGGGCTTCCCTCTCAGTACTCTATGTCATTGTCCCACATACCCCAAACAGACGTGCACATTGGGTAAATTAGCAATTCCAAGTTGTTTTTGTGCATGTGAGTGTGGGGGCTCTTCAAGGTACCGGGGTCTCCTCCGGGATGGTGTCCTGCCTTGTGTCTAATGTCTGCTAGAAAAATCTCCAGCTCCTGCCAATCTGAGTTGAATTATCCTGGTTAGAGATTTCAATTTATTTACCTCATATTCTTGGGAGCTCTTTAAGCATTAATATGAGTACTCATCGTTCACGTATAAAAACCGAAACAGGAACTGAAAAATGATTGTACCTTGTAAAATATTCTACCTGAGACCATTCCGTAGCACAACTTCAGACTGAGCTCCAATCCGTACCTATGGATCGATGACATGCTGCTGTCACTTTCACTGAACAGCGGCCGCCATCAACAACTTTTTCCTGATTGAATTTCCCGCGACTAAGGTTTCCAACTGTACATCCCATCATGTCCATTACTTCCTATTAATTCCTTTTAATGACTCCGGGTAGATTGCAAACAACATTGTGTTGTACAGCACCAGAAAATAGGAAGTAGAGAGGAGGTTGGAAGAATGGAGAAGGGCTGTGGAAGACAGAGGATTGAAGATCAATAGGAAGAAGAAGGCAGAAGATCTAAGGTTTCTTGATGATCAGAATTCAGAAGTTAGCCTGTCAGGAGAGCTACCTGAAAAGAGTGGAAAAGTTTAAATATGTAGGATCAGCGGTAGGCCAAGATGGAATATTAGATGCAGAGATAACCTCAGAGTGCAGTGTGGATGGAACAAATGGAGGCAGATATCAGGAGTATTGTGTGATCACAGAATTAAGGAGAAAGTTAAACTTAGGGTTGGGGATATTTGGCCGAAGACATGCATGAGTACACTTGCTCTGTTCATCATTTTTAAAGGTACATACACCCATTCTATAAAATGTTACCAAAACTCTCTAAACATCCAATAAATCTTGTCCTCTCTATGGCTACTCACTATTTTTTAATTTTTCCTATCAATTCCACTCATTTTTTGCTTAATTTTTCAAGTTTCGGGTAACGGTTCAAATAAACCGTACCCTACTGGTCAAACCTATCAATTACTCAAAAATTTGGAATTTATTAAGTAATATCTCTCTATTCCTCTATTTTAACCAAAATATATATATTTTTGAAAAATCTGGCTCTATACTATTACATCAGAACTTAACAAAAACCTACAATACAACCTACTTTTAACCTCAGGGACCCAGGTAAAATAATTATTTTAACCTCTGGGTCCCAGTATAGTAGAATTAAGGTAAGAATAAAGGGATGGATAAGATTATCTAAACATAAATACCAAAAAAAAAAAACCTTAACCTCAGGGTCCTGGGTAGTAAAATGACTTTTAGCCTCAGGGCCCCAGTATAGTGGGGTTAAGGTAAGGATAAAGAAACGGGCAAGACCATCTAAACATCAACACTAAAAAAACACCTTAACCTCAGGGACTAAGGTAGTGAAATCACTTTAACCTCAAAGGTCAGGTTTTCAAGACCAGCAATGATGTGTGGAGCTGAGGTGTGGCCAGTAAAGGAAGCGTAGGAGAAGAAGTTGGATGTGGTGGAAATGAGAAGGTTGAGATGGATGTGTGGAGTTAGAAAAAGGGACAGGATAAGAAATGAGGCCATCAGAGATACAGCATAAGTGGGAGAGACAGCTACGAAAGAACTAGAAAATAAGGTGAAGAGGTGTAGAAATAGAAATAGAAATAAACTGGATCCATTAGGCTTAAAAGTCAAGACAGAGGTAAAGAATTTAGGGCTAATTATTGACTCTAACCTGAATTTCAAATCACACAATAATCAGATTACTAAGACAGCATTTTTTCACTTAAGTTGGGGAGCGGGCACTGGCACAGCACGTTGCCGCACACACCACACAATGAAACAGCTCAGGATCCCAGTTGGCAACCCCCCCAGGCACTACTGCTCCATAGCCCTGGGATCAGCTCACCACGGGCACTATCCGGGTGAAGTTGGCATGCGTTCCTTTTGACGGTGTGGATTTTCATTTGCCTGCTTCAGTTTCCTTTCTTCATTGCTAGTAGGTGTATATTAGGTGAATCGATGAGGAGTAAATGAATGTGGGTGTGGGTGAGTATTCCTTGCATGATGGACTGATGTTCAAACAGGGCGGGTTCCTGCCTTGTACCCACTTCTGACAGAACAGGCAATGACATGACTCTACCTTGAACTGGATCTGCGGGTTTTAAAATGAATAGCAGGGTGGAACCTCATGCATCACACATTGGGCATTTCTAAAAATATTATAGTGGATTCAGGAAGTATTTAGGCTCCTTCGGTTTCTGCACACTGCGAAGGAGGAACAGACCATGGGGCAACAAAAGAAAACTTGTGGCACCAGCTGGGCTACCCTGTTTAATTGGTAAACCAAAAAAAAAACAAAAAAACAATCCTCTGGGCACCAAAAAAGATAGCTTGGGTCAGCCTTGCAAACATCTTTAACAGAAGATCCATCAACGGGGGTCTGTCGTTGTTGATGGCTCAGGTCCAAATAAATACAAACTTCAGGGAGATGTCTGCTTTTATGTCATCCGAGGCAGTAGCTGATGTGCACGGAGCCAGGTGTCCTTATTAATCTTCTTGTCGGAAGTGTGGTGAAAAGTCAAGATACAGTTAGCACCAGCGCCCCCCTTTGGGACGGAGTGGTATCGCTGATCTCATCAGAACCAGGAAGGTGGTCCCCTGCCACAAATGGTTTGACAACACTTTATTGTGTTATGGATAGAAATATAAATGGATAAATTTGCTATTCTTACCTATCAATCTAGACTCAGTAACCATCCATCCATCCATTTTCTAACCCGCTGAATCCGAATACAGGGTCACGGGGGTCTGCTGGAGCCAATCCCAGCCAACACAGGGCACAAGGCAGGAACCAATCCCAGGCAGGGTGCCAACCCACCACAGGACACACACAAACACACCCACACACCAAGCACACACTAGGGCCAATTTAGAATCGTCAATCCACCTAACCTGCATGTCTTTGGATTGCGGGAGGAAACCGGAGCGTCCGGAGGAAACACGCAGACACGGGGAGAACATGCAAACTCCACGCAGGGAGGACCCAGGAAGCGAACCTGGGTCTCCTAACTGCGAGGCAGCAGAACTACCACTGCGCCACCGTGCTGCCCCTCAGTAACCTATAATGAAAATAATTGTCTCTAAGCCACCCTTATGTTGTCTTTCCTTTGTGCTTTGGGTCATTGTCCTGCTGGAAGGTCTGAGGTCCAGAGACACTCTGGGTCAGGTTTTCATCCAGGATGCCTCTGTACTTTGCTCTGTTCAGCTTTTCCTCCAAACTGTCTAGTCTCCCAGTGTCCTTGATGCTGCCACTACCGTGCTTCACTGTTGGCATGGTACTGCACAGATGATGAGTGTTGCTTGGTTTCCTCCAGACATGGCACTGATTTTGGTTTCATCAGACCAAAGAATTGTGAAAACTGCCAAGTGAGTTTCAATGTGTATTTTCTTGAGAAGAGACTTCTGTCTGGTCTCTCTTTGTCAAAAAGCTCAGATAAGTGGAATGCTGTTCTTCTGGAAATTTCTCCCATCTCCACACAGGTTCTCTGTAGCTCAGTCACAGTGACAATTGGGTACTTGGTTACCAAGACACTTCTCCCCAAATTGCTCAGGTTGGCCAGCTCTAGGAAGAGTCATGGTGTCACATACGTGCGCATGGGAAACAACTAAAGGGCCTACAAAAATGGCGATTCTGTGCCAGACCAGGGGTAGCGGAGTGTGCTAACTGTCTCTCTCAGTCTCTTGCAGACAATTCTCGGGAAATCCTGCTTTGGTTCCAAGGCCAACTATGATGTCACTTCCGGCGCTGATGATGACATCATTTCTGGTCAAGAAGATGTCAATTCTGGTTCCGGTGCTGACGATGACGTGACTTCCAGTCATGAAGATGTCACTTCCGGTTTCCGATTACATCATTTCCCCTTTAATCGGTTAAAACTGCCATCTTATCTCCATGCAGGTCAGTTCTGGTTTGCACTCTGTTCTATGAACACTTCTCATTTAAAAAATCTACTTTTGCAGCCGAGAAAACAATATACACGTGGCTGCCCCAAATCTTCATGATGTCTCTGACTCATTTATTGGACACTGGTGTGTTCTAAACTCCTTCCATTTAGTAATTATGGAGGCCACCTTGTGAAGAGTCCTGGCTGTTCCAAACTTCTTCCACTTAAAAATTATGGAGGCCACCTTGCTCTTGAGAACCTTCAATGCTGCAGGATATTTTTTTTGTAGCCTTCCTTCCACAGATCTGAGCCTCAGCACAATCCCATCTCTAAGCTCAGCCGACCATCCTTGAAACCTCACAGCTTCGATTTTTTTCAACTGTGGGACCATCGATAGACAAGTGTGTGTCTGTCTTAATCATTTGCACTGACCTACCAATAAGCTATAGAAACATCTCAATGATGATCAACAGAACGGGATGCACCCGAGCCAAGGATCTGAATACTTGGATCAACGGGGAGATTTGAATTTTTTCTTTTTTAATAAATTTTCAAACATTTCTAAAATCCTGTTTTCGCTTTTGTCATTCTGGGGTATCGAGTGTTTCTTGACGTGGAGAAAAAAATTGAAATGAAATGATTCTGGCACAAGGCCGCAACAGAACAAACTGTGAAAAGAAGGGAAGGAGCCTGAAGACATTCTGTAAACTAATTAAAAATAAACGACACACACACACACCTCAGCACACTTCTCCTTTACAAATGGCCTTCAGCAGGTTAGGTTGATTTTGCTCCGGGTTTAAAACAGAGTATTTATGCGCTCGGTTGGCCCCGTTGTTTCAGGCACAGCTCCGTAGTCACCAGACCACAGCACCGTACAAGTCAATGAAATTGCCATGAAAAGTGCACATTCAGCTAAGGCCGCAACATCTGCACTTAATAAGCTCCTAACAGAGGAAAAAGTGAGATCGTTCTTTTTTTTTATAGGAATAATTACACAGATAGGTAAGAGCTCGGTTTCCCGTTCATGAAATGCAATTTTCCTAAAATGTCTCTCTAAAGAGATTCTTCATATCCATTTCTGTTCTCTGTCTTTTTAAGCCATTTTGATCAGGGCTGTAGATGTCACATGGGCTGGACGGGCATCCCGGCCAGAAGAGGGGATTGTTCCTTACACGGATTTTGCCTAACAGTCAGATGGGCATCCCGGCCAGGGAGGAAAAGGGCATCAGACCCGGAAGGAAGGGAGTGATGGTCAGCCCACTTACAATAGAAGATGTCACTGGAAGCTTTTTACTCCCCTAGCGAGCTAGATGGCAGCAGCCCCAGTGGAAAGACAGCAGGGTATATAGTCCAGCAGAGCAGCCCTGCTGGGGTCACTGGGTACCGCAAGAGGGCGCTGCAGCAAGACAAGCTCCCTGCTGTGATGGACTTCCGTATGACCCGGAAGTACTTCCATCAGGCACTGGCCCTGGCACCGTTACTACTCCCGGGTCATTAATAAAAGGGACCATACTCTCTTGGCCAGGCGAGTTGGAGTTGGGAGGAAGAAGGGCAACACTCGACTGGAGGAGGGCAAGTGCGGTGGTGAGAGAAATTATGGAGAAAAATTGAATTGTGGAGAGAGAGAAACCTGTGTTTTTATGGTTTTTGTTACTTGTTTGAGAAGTCCAGTTAATAAACCAACCTTTATTTGAACCCAGGTCTGTGCTTATGTGTTCATGTCGGGGGTTTGAGCTCGCTGACGTCGCTGTTTCCATCACAAGCTTTATTTTGAAATCAAGTCTCATTGTAAGCACCACATCATTTCTCACATCTCTCGGACCCCGATTTCATTCTTGCCGGGAGTGGTTTTTCATCTCACATTGTGTAGGATCTCCTTTGGTCCAGCATCGTCATGTGTGTCCTGCCACTAGCATCCTTTGGTCCAGTATTGGCATGTGTGTCATTTGCACCTGCGAATCCTGAGGTAGACTCTGGGTTACCAAAACTCCATACTGTGAAAGGTGGATTCAAAAACAGAGAGTCCTCACGAGGTGAAGCTTTTCAACTTGCACCACAGGGCACGGAAATCCACAATGGGTGATACTAACACCATTTTGTTTACGCCCTTTATGCCACCCATTTCTTTATTAAACAGCTGTCAGGAAATCTGAATGTCAAAAGGCTCCTTAGGCTGCTTACCAGGAGGGCTTATCATCTGGCTGACACCTCTCCGTGACGTGACGGAGGAAATCGCCTTGGCTCGTCTCACTGGCAGTTTTCAAAGACGGGAGCCTTTTGAGCCATTTTGTAAAGAGTTCCTCATTTTTTTTCAAACAGAAAAGGTTAATTAGTGAACAGCTCCATCACTCCGTCTTCACTGACTCGCTCAGTGAACTCATCCATCACGGATTGAATCCTGCAAACCATCCATCAGTCCCTCACCTGCTCCGCCACTCAGGCATAAAATGATAGGACTGTCTCAAACCAGGGACCAGCCTGAAACAGGGCGCCAGCCCATCGCAGTGCCCACCCACGCACATGGCAACACAGTCACAGATCAACCTAAATGGTGCAAATCAGGAGGACCTGAAAGAAAATATGTGAGTGCCACACAGACAGTGACAGGGAGCAGTATTCAAACCCGGGACACTGGCAATGCTGACTACGGCACCACCACTCACTCATTTACTTAATAAATCACTCATTCACCCAATCAGTCAGTTATTCACTTCTACTGACGTCAAATTATCTGACGTCTATTCATGGGGTATCTCAGATTTGCTGACCTCAGGTGGACTAAGATAATTTAAATTACTAAAAAAATACAGCAGGAATGCCTACTGTGGTAACCAAGTACCAGTCTTCCGGCAACTTCTTCTGACAGTCATTAGCGTGCCACCTGATGGAGTTGATTTCTGTATGAAGGGAAACCAGCACTTTGTTTCTTTATTTCATTGGGATTGAAAACAAGAGACATCAGACAGACCAGCCCCTCTTCTCTCTGTGAGGTCCAAAGCCCCCATGTCGCCCAACGGAGCCAGTGCTACATGAAGAATTAACAGGAATGTTGAATCCATTCACAATCTCTGACTTTATCTTTTTATTTCATTCTGTGGTGGTTTCTACAACAAGAGACATCAGACAGATGAGCCCCTCTTCTCTCTGTGAGGTCCAAAGCCCCCATGCTACCTGATGGGAGCCAATGCTACGTGAATAATTAACAGGAATTTTGTATCCATCTGCAATCTCTACCTTTTTTTTCTTGATTCCATTCTATGGTGGTTTCTGAAACAAGAGACATCAGACAGACGAGCCTCTCTCTGAGGTCAAAAGCCCCCATGCTACCTGATGGAGCCAGCACTGCATGAAGGGTTGACATGTACAGCAACTCCATCCGCAATCTCTGCCTTTTTTTTTCTTTATTCCATTCTGTGGTGGTTTCTGAAGCAAGAGACATCATACAGACGAGCCCCTTTTCTCTCTGTGAGGTCCCAAGCCCCCGTGTTGTCAGACGGAGCCAGCGCTACATAAAGAATTAACAGGAATTTTGAATCCATTCGCAATCTTTGAATTTTTTTTCTTTATTTCATTCTGTGGTGGTTTCTGGAACAAGAGACATCAGACAGACAAGTCTCTCCTCTGTCTGTGAGGTCCAAAGCCTCCATGCCGCCTGACAGAGCCAGTACTGCACGAAGGGTTGGCAGGTACAGCAACTCCTCCACAATCTCTGCCCCCCCCCCTTTTTTTTTTCCTTTTTTCCATTCTGTATTAGTGAGTAAAACTCAAGACATCAGAAAGACGAGCTGTTCTTGTTTGTGGGGTTAGGGGTAGGGTTAGGTTTTTTGCAGTTTGGCTCCATTTCATGTTCCATGGGATAGGGAGTGGTATGGTCCTTGATGTCGTGATGTTGTCCAGAGGGTCTCCCGGTCCATTCCTCTCTTGTTTTACAAGCAGTCTTTATCTGGTTTTCCTTCTCCCGGTGATAACATTAGGGTTCCACAGGGGTTTGCTAGTGTAGAAAGAAAGGTACAGTTAAAGTTTTTTAGGGTTAGGGGGTTTGGGAATGGGGGGGTAGTGTAAAGGGAGAAAGGAGGGGGTTTAGCTTAGGGTTAAGGTGGGGGGTCTGGTTAAGTTTAGGGTTTGGGTTGAGGGGGTAAGTCTAAGAATGATGGGTTGTCAGGAGACAGAGCAGGAGTGAGAAGCGATGGGGGATTTGAAGAGAAAGATTTTTGGGTGGGGGACCCAGTAGGGTTAGGCTTCAAAGCACACCTGTTTGTTATTCCTCTTCACTACATTCTATGCATTGGACTTCTGGATGAGCATTCATTGGTTGTCAGCTCTGATGCACACAGATCCCACCTCTACTGCTAAAGACAAAATCAAACCTGTTTTGTTTGATCTTATTGCAGTCGAGTCTCAGACAAGTTGGACCGACTCACATTAGACGATAAGCTTCATGGGGGTGCGCCGCCAACTACCTCCGACTGACCAAGGTTATCTCAGTGAAGGCCGCAACTCAAAATCACTGTGGCGAGTTCATCACCAATCTCAGTTCTGTTTTTCTTTATTCCATTCTGTGGTGGTCTCTAAAACAGGAGACATCAGACAGAGGAGCCTCTTATGACTTGTGGGTACTTCAAACAGTCACAGTGCAGCACTCTGCCGTTAGTCAAGTTGAAGTCAAATGAACATGGACGCTCCACTGCTGGACTGCACCCTTGTTGAATAACGCACCATAGTGTCATGGGGCAGAGGGAGTAAAACCTCTAAATGTTATACCATCAGGCCGAAATATCACAGGTAAACAAGCTATCCCTGAAGGACAAAAATGAGCCTTGTGAAGAATTGATAATATAAACGTCAACTCTTTACATTGATTTGTGGACCACCCTACAGCATGCTCAGCGCACACACCCACACTCACTCATTTTGGCCAGTTTAATGATGCCAGCCTCACACCCACACATGCCTTTGTGCAACAGCAAACTGGACAGATCGTAAAAATCACTAATTTGCTGTTCTGCAGTCAGGATTATGTGATGTAGGAAGTGAGGGTCTTAATTTGTTACAAGTTTATCTTGAATGACATTCATTACACTGTAAACATTATACAATACTTAGTTTAATGCCCACAAGTTTATAAGTCTTGTGGGATATTGCACGTTGGCAGCAGCTCTCCAACACATGGTGAGCAGAACTCTAACCAACTCCAGCACTAACAATGGATATAACTCTGCCTTCTTTCTGTAACTCCACACTGGTATTTTCTCTACTTCATGGAACTTTACTATAATGCTGAACTCCAAGAGGCTTTACTGTCATCCTGGACTCGGATGTGCATGCAATGCTTTGTGGGATGCGTTTTGTGTTTATTTCTAATGGGGGTCTCTGTGAATGAGGCACTATGACTACTGTAATAGATAAACAGGAAAGGCACTATATGATAGATAGATAGATAGATAGATAGATAGATAGATAGATATGAAGGGCACTATATGATAGATAGATAGATAGATAGATAGATAGATAGATAGATAGATAGATAGATAGATAGATAGATAGATAGATAGCCCTAAAATGCTTTACAATAGATATATAATATAATATATAATAGATAGGCAGACATTATAATAGGTACTTTATTATCACAGAAGGAAATTTGTTTGCAGCAAGACAGTTCAAATAAATAAGACATTGTTGCACAGATATAAGAAAATTAGCCAAGACATAAAAACTGACAACCACATACACACTCAAAATGTATACAAAGAACAATGATTGCCTTTAACACTACATAATAAAAATCAAGTCAGAATTCATCAGCATCCCTTCAGGTGACAAATTCAAAACGCTTAAAGCCCTGGAAATAAAAGAGTTCTTAAATCAGTTGCTCTTTACCCTTAACAACCTAAATCTGCAGAGCAATGGCACGAGCTGCAATTTATGAAAAAGAGAAATGACTGCTGTCTGACAAAATCAAGTTGGCTTGTATGTAATACAGATCAGTGACAGAGGCCTGCTGGAAACCAATAATTTTACTGCTAATTTTTACAGTGTTGTTAAGACGGTTAATATTCTTAATGCTGAGGATGCCAAGCCAATATATAAAAGCAAAGGCATCAACAGATTCAATAAAAACACTTGTAAAAAGAGCGCCTTTATGGTTTTGTCCACATATTACTTTCCCAAGAAAGAAGACCATCTCTGGCCAATTTTGAAAATGTATCCTGTGTTAAGATTAAAGTTTAGCTTGCTATCAATGACTGTTAGCAGATATTTGTAGTGCTCCACCATGTCCGCTGTCTCCCCTTTAATTAATGTTGAAAGAGTATGGCGTGTACCTAAAATCTACAGCCTATTCTATTGGTCTTGAGATTTTAAGCTGTAAAAAAAATAGATAGATAGATAGATAGATAGATAGATAGATAGATAGATAGATAGATAGATAGATAGATAGATAGATAGATAGATAGATAGATAATGAAAGGCACTATATTATAGATAGATAGATAGATAGATAGATAGATAGATAGATAGATAGATAGATAGTGTGGCGAACAGCCCAGACACAGACAGGTAGACATCTTTGATTGCACCACAACACGTTTATTTACACTATATATACAATGCTGAGCACACACACCCCAGTGCCACAGCACCAATCACCCTCACTCCAGGCCCTCAACAATGCCTTTCCTCTACAGAGCCGCCTCCTCTCCTCTCCTCCAAGACTCTGTCCACTTCCACCCGACTCCAGCCATCGAATGGAGGGAGGCGGCCCCTTATATACACACCCAGATGTGCTCTAGGTGCTTCCCGACACTCTTCTGCAGACTCTCCTCTGTGTGTCCCTGGTCCCTTTCCCCGCAGTACTTCCAGGTGTGGCGGAAGTGCTGAGGTCCAGGGCTCCAAAGGCAGCGGGGTGCCCCCTGGAGGTGACCATGGGCCTCTACAGGGTTGAGCTTCAAAGCTCTATACCCATGGCCCCCAAAGCAACCAGGGTGGTCGCCCCCTTGTGGTCTGGAGAAGGCACAAGCTCTCCTCCGGTCCTCCTGGGCGTCCTGGCTGGGTACCACTCCCAGCCGCTCGCCACAATAGATAGATAGATAGATAGATACAGTTTTTATGTACCACCGTATCTTCTTTCATGTTCCATGTGTTTTGTGGATGGTCTGCCAAGAGACGAAGGCAATCGCCATCAAGGGTCTGCCCTCAGGGTCACCCTGCAGTCCCTTGCGGTTCATTCTGCATGTGCCCGTAGTGATGAGTTTTTCTGGTTATTTCTGTTATTGTGCTTTTTGTGATTTACTGGAATTGTGCCCATTGTGTTCGTTATTTATTTATTTTTGAACTATTCTTTTGCTTCATAATTTGGGACATTGTTTGCCTCTCTGTGATGGTATTGCATGATGGGTAATAATCTGCATCTACTTCTCAGCAGCAAGGTACCCATCAACTTTGATCAAATCATCAAGCAGCCCCATATCTGCATGGACCATCCACCTATGCTTGACTGTTGCATGCCGCTGTGTAATTTCGTCTAGGGAGTGACCTTAGTGACGTAGGACCACCTTGGTGTAAGATCTGCAAGTTAAACCACCACATCCTCTCCTTTTTAGCATGGTAGTCGCTTTCGTTCAACCTACACGCAATGCCATTGATCATTAGCACCTGGCTGTTACATTTGCTTAGTCAGGCACTGAGCTATATGTCTACAAAGTGGTCTGTTATTATGGTAGTTTGTTTCTTTAAGAACATTCAAAAATCTTATTCTTTGGCTTTAGTCTTGCAATGTTTGGAACTCTAAATGATGCTCTTTTTCATTTGACACCCAAATCCAGAAGACATAAAATAACTGACTAGGACAGGAGTTCTTAACCTGAGGGGACCATGGATGGGTTTCAAGGGGTCCGTGAGGATCAGATAGGTATTGTTGATTTTTCTCACGTGATTTTTTCTTGCGCATTATGTCTCTCACTTTTATTTTTCTCGCAAGTATTTTTCTCACTTAATCCTAATGCACGAGTTACATACGAGGTGAGACACAAAATTAAGTGGATTGGTTAAAAAAAATATATTTCTTGCTGAATTACAGCATTCTAAACATTGTCACCTTCTATATACTCTCCCTCCCGATCTCCACACCGCTCCATACGTACCTTCCATTGATTGGAACAGAGCTGAGAGTCTTCTTGCTTGAGGCTCTTCAACAGGCTTGCCGTTTCCGTCTTCACTTCATCCATTGAAGAAAAAATGTGTTCCCTTCAGGTCGCTTTTGATTTTCAGGAACAGGTAATCATCTCAGGGAGCTAAATCAGGCTAATAGGGAGGAATGTTTTTGTCCGTCAAAAACTGCTTTACGGAAAAAGAGAAAATTTGTGAGAAATTTCATGCTGATTCGCTGTTCGTTTTTTTCCACCTGACATTATTGCGGCAACTCGTGTAGCGATTGTTGTGCAGATACTGACTGGGCTCTTCACTGAATATACCTACCGGTCGGTGGTTTGAGCGGGCGTGTGTGTGTGTGGGGGGGTATATAGTTCTATGATTCACGTCCAGGCCGACCTCCAGACGGTTTTTCAGGAAAGCCCCCAAGCCCTGCCTGGTTATTTTTGTGTCACATCTCATACTCGTGAAAAAAATAACGCACAAGAAAAATAGCAGTCGATAAATAAAGTACCGTAGATCCCGGAATACAGGCCGACCCGGTATATTAGCCGAACCCCTTCTCTACCTACTAAATTACATGTATTTGCCGATGACCGGTATTTAAGCCGACCCCCTTCTCCAAGCAAAATTTTCTAAATTTCCTTAAAAGTGTCTCTTCGGGTATATTTATAATGTTTATCGTGAGAATTTGAGACTGCCGGCATTTTTGATATATAATATAATGTGCATAATTTACCAAAACACCAATAATTTTTCTAATGTACTAACCAAAAAGTTATAAAAGTGCCTAGCCTACTTGTATTAAGCTAGGAGCATGGCGGCACGCATGGTCGCAGCGGCTCAGGGCTCTCCTTTTCAGTGCACTTTTTTGTTGTTTTTGTACTTTTTTTTGTCCTTGTTTGTGCACGATCGGTTTGGCGAACATCCGCTACACCTTTCAGAACCTTATAGATATCGGTGTCCAGAGCCAGACATCTGTTTCGAGTGTTTTTCATCACACGCACAACATCCCAGACAACATAACGAGACCAGCGGGCTCTCCGTGGATTGTTGTCGGGTCTAGGAGATGACACAGACGGAGGAGGGAAAGAAAGCAGAAGCGGGGCCGCTGATCCGGCGTTACGCTAAAGCTAAAAATCAACCATACAAGCCCTATACAGAACTTTTTTTCTGCACTGAAGGAGCTGCTTTTAATCTCATTGTAGCTGCGTATAATGACAATAAAAGGCATTCTATTCTAGAAACAATTTCATACGGTACTCACCATTTAATTTGACATCTTTGGGCTGCAGTAAGGGAGGAGATATTTCCACACAATGTCCATCTTCGTTTCGATTGCGATCGCTTACTTTTACCTTCTCTTCCTTCCTTAGCAATTATGTGTCTTGCTTGCATGGTCTTAATGAATTATATATATATATAGGTAAATCACTGCAATTACATCCACAAACACATGTATCTGGGCTCCGACTGACGCAACTAATGCTCTCGGTTGTTTGTTTACAATCGCAAGCGGATACACGTGACCGCATCCGTTTCGTAACGCAAGATGTCGATCGTAAATCAAAGCAAAAAATTTCATTTTAAACTTCCCGATAATTTATTATAAATTTTATTAAAAAATCAACAACTAAAACACTTTTTTGAATAAATTTTTTATTTAAAGTACCGGCATGCAAAGTTACTTCTTCATCTTAAAGATGGCTCTGTGGTTTCGTCATTATTTACTTCCGTATTCATCGGCAAAACCGGCATTGCGCTGGAAATCTTGAATCTGAAACGATACTCGTTGTATAAACCAACCCCCAAACTCCAAGTCAAAAATCTAGGATGAAATTCTCGGTTTATATAACGGGATCTACGGTACATTATATTCATTGCATGCAAAGTTGTGTTTATGTGAATATTTTTGGGGAAAAGGGTCCATAGCTTTCATGCGATTCTTAAAGGGGTCCGTGACTCAAAAAAGGTTAAGAATCACTGGTCTAGGACAAATATTTTTGAAGACTATCTAAGTGCCTTAAGACTTTTTGCACAGAATCTCCCTTAGACTATACACTAATACATAGGCACACATTTTACTTCTATCAATTTAACCTGCAATTGCTCCGTCCTGGGTATCAATCAATCAATCAATCAATCAACATTTATTTATATAGCACATATTCATACAAAAAAAATGTAGCTCAAAGTGCTTTACAAAATGAATAGAAAAATAGAAGACACAATAAAAAATAAACATAAGTCAACATTAATTAACATAGAATAAGTAAGGTCCGATGGCCAGGGTGGACAGAAAAAACAAAAAAAACTCCAGAGGCTGGAGAAAAAAATAAAATCTGTAGGGATTTCAGACCAAGAGACCGCCCAGTCCCCTCTGGGCATTCTACCTAACATAAGTCAAACAGTCCTCTTTGGATTTAGGGTTTTCATGGAAGGACCTGATGATGATGGTCACGTAGACTTCTGGCTTTCAGTCCATCAATGTTGGTGCATCATGATGCTTTGAGTAGGTGGAGGTGGCGCAGGTCGCCACCACAAAGAAAACAGAAAAAGAAACAGAAGAGAGAGTAGGGGTCAGTACGGATTTTAGAGCCACCATGAATAGTTATTATAATGAATTGGATATGCAGAGTATCAGTATTAAGTTAAAGTGAAGTTATAAAAAGGCCATGTTAAAGTAATGTGTTTTCAGCAGTGTTTTAAACTGCTCTACTGTATCAGCCTGATGAATTCCTATTGGCAGGCTATTCCAGATTTTAGGTGCATAACAGCAGAAGGCCGCCCGCCTCACCACTTCTTTTAAGTTTAGCTTTTGGAATTATAAGGAGACACTCATTTGAAGATCTAAGGTTACGATTTGGAATATAACGTATCAGGCATTCCGATATATAATATGGAGCGAGATTATTTAAGGCTTTATAAACCATAAGCAGTATTTTAAAGTCAATCCTGAATGACACAGGCAACCAGTGTAGTGACATCAAAACTGGAGAAATGTGTTCGGATTTTCTTTTCCCAGTTAGGATTCTAGCAGCTGCATTCTGCACTCGTTGCAAATGATTTTATGACATTAATCTGCATCCAGCCCTGTAAGTTGGAGGATTGACACTTCAGCGACTGTAAAAAAAATAACCTTGCTAAATAACAAATGGCTCTTACACTGTCTGCAATGAAATAAGAGTCAATGTAAATTTAAGAATCACAATTTCCATTTTCCATACCGTCCCAACGTTTTCTCATTTGGGGTTGAAAATTAAACTAAATACGGGCTAAACGCACTTGCTGGTGGCCCAGCTTCATAGACTTGTGCGCGTGGCACTCGGTTTTCCGCTCTCCTCCAGCAAGCTGACCAAGCCTGACTCCAGTGTTTCAGCTGGAGTCTCATTTGTTCTTCTCTAGGGGATGCTTGTGTGTTGCACGTTTAAGTCAGCGCATCCTGAATTAAGCCATCATTTGCTCTGTAGTGCTGCTAAGTCATTTGTGCAATATGAAGAAAAGAATCACATATAATATTTCAGATGAGGCCTTTGTTCTGTCATGTTTTAAAAGAAATGGTGAGCTACAGGATCAACAATAAAAGAACACGTAAACAAAGGACTTTGTTTTGGGCAAGGAAAATAGAAGACGAGGCCAAAACACAACCATATGAGGAACCTAATTAGTAAACTCTCTGTCCTCTGTCATGAGGTCGCTGGAAAGAGGTGTGTGGTGCTCCTGATATCTCTGCAAAAGGGTGAAGGTCCAAGTCTTTAGAGTCCTGGTGCTTCCTGTTTGTGAGACATGGATGCTATCCAGTGACCTGAGATGAAGACTGGACTCCTCCAGTACTGTGTCTCTTCAGAGAGTCCATGGATACCACTGGTTTGACTTTGTGTGCTCATGGAGTCCCAAATGAGGCCAGCATTGTGATGGAGTGTCAGTGGTGCGATTCCCCGAGGGTGATCCGGCTCACAGGACCCACATTGTTGGGGACCCGAGTGGCTAGACCAGGCCAAAGGGGCACGCACATAACACCTGGCTACAGCAAATAGATGGTCATTTCAGGAGGATGGGACTGGACTGACAGGTGTTTGGTTGTGTGGTGGGTTGATGTACCAGTGCATGCTTCCCAATCAGACCTGACCTGTCCTCAACCCTATCCATTGATACCTCTTTCTCAATCCATACCTTTTCTCTTCCTGACCACGCCACTCTCCGTCTCTCCTCTACACAATCGCAGTCAACTTGGCAACCAGACTGTCCCTAATTATATCCATGAGTCTGTCACATCGAGTTCTGCAAAGTCTCCATTCTCTCATCCTGCTCACAGGATCTTCGTTGTTGAGGATCTGTATGGCTGGACCAGGCTGAGGGGCCACGCACATAACGCATGGCTACAGCAAATAGATGGTCATTTCCGGAGGATGGGACCGGACTGACAGGTGTTTGGTCATGTGGTGGGTTGATGTACCAGTGTATGCTTCCCAATCAGACCTCACCTGTCCTCAACCCTATCCATACCTTTCTCTTCCTGACTACTCCACTCTCCGTCCCTCCTCTACACCATCGCAGTCAACTTGGCAGCCAGACTCTCTCTGATTATAACCATGAGTCTGACGCATCGAGTTCTGGAAGTCTCCATTCTATCATCAGGTTGTTCTGAAACGTTCTACATAGTGGATCATTGTCATCTCACCTTCTCACAAGAAGCAGGGTCCACCATCCAAGCACCAGCCAGACGTCAAGTCAAGTCATTTTTATTTATATAGCACATTTAAAAAAACATTAGTAGTTCTACCAAAGTGCTGTACAGTAGGCAGAATATTAAAGATACATAAAATATACCAAAGCAAAAGACAATGAAAACAGTACACAACCTAATAAGAAAAACAATCAGATAAAACGACGATATAAAATGATGATAGAAACAGTTAAAAATAACCAGCAAAAACAAACCAAGCTAGATTTTAATTTAAAGTGTACAGAGATTGGGATATTCAGATATGTTGGGGAATTGCATCCCACATCAAAACAAAAAGCACGCTGGACCAATGTTCCCTCTAAGGAGTAGCATATAGTGAGCAAAAACATTGTTTATGAGCGACATTTTGCTTAATCCAAAAATTTATGAGCGCCAATTTTCGCGTAGCGATTCTGGGGTTTATTTCAGAGCTTTGGACTCCGACGGTCGGAGTGAGCGATTGTGCGGGAAGTATGAGCGACGCTCTAAATTCGTGTGAGCGATCGCTCATGTGCTCAGCTTAGAGAGAACATTGTGTTGGACTAATAAACAGCACTTGTTGGTTAGTTGGCCTAAGACACCTCGAGGGAGTTAAAGACTGCAGAAAATCGGCAAAGCTAGATTAATCATTAAGTAAAATAAGCTCATTTTTAGAGTATCGTTCTGCTGTGTTTTTTGACTTTGCACTTTCTTTGCACTTATGGTTTTATGGCATGTCATTTAAAGCGCACATTACAAAGTTGCCCAAATTCTATTTCTTCCATCTTAAAAATGTTGGGAAATTAAGGCGCTTTCTAAATAAGCAGGATTCTGAGAAATTAATTCATGCATGTATTTCTACTGCAATGCAGTGTTCATTGGATGTCCAAATTGTTCTTTACACAGCCTCCAGTTAATCCAAAATGCTACTACAAGAATTATTACAAGAACAAGAAAATACGAACACATAACTCCAGTTCTAGAGTCGTTACACTGGCTTCCGGTAAAGTTTAGGGCAGATTTCAAAATCCTCCTTTTAACATATAAAGCATTAAATGGCCGAGGTCCTGCTTACGTATCTGAACTTATCATGACTTACAAACCTGAGCGCACATTAAGATCTCAAGATGCCGGTCTGCTTAGGATTCCAAGAATTAATAAAATAACAGTGGGAGGTCGAGTTTTTAGTTACAGGACCCCTAAACTGTTTACTGGTCTGCCTGCTACTATAAGAGATACCCCTTCGGTCTCAGCTTTTAAATCCCAGCTGAAAACTCACTACTTCAGTTTAGCACACCCTGCCTAGAGCTGCTGATTAACTGTACAGGCTGCATCTCTGTTGTCAGTCATTAGCACTAAAACATAAGTAACATGATAGTTAGAATTGGATACTAACCCTCACCTATTCTGTTTCTCTTCTCGGTACTCAAATGTGGCACTTGGTGCCACGGCCCACCTGCCAAGTTGTTTTGCCTGCCTATGGTGAAGTCATCTCTGATGGAGGATCGCAGGAATCGTGGGAAAGAGGGGTCCTTTCATCGGATTAGCGCTATTTCAGCTGTGGAATGGCCAAATGGGGGAGGCAGTTTGATGGATGAGGTCTCCAGGACTCTGAACAAAACCAAATCATATTATGTGATATCATCTACTGTTAAATTCTACTCCGTACTTCTAAAATTTGTATTTGTATACTGTATTGAGGATTTGTTCTGTTCTGTGTATTGTATTGAATTGACCCCCTTCTTTTTGACACCCACTGTACGCCCAACCTACCTGAAGAGGGGTCTCTCTTTGAACTGCCTTTCCCGAGGTTTCTTCCATTTTTTCCCTACAAGGGTTTTTTTGGGAGTTTCTCCTTGTCTTCTCAGAGAGTCGAAACTGGGGGGCTGTCAAGAGGCAGGGCCTCTTAAAGCCCATTGTGGCACTTCTTGTGTGATTCTGGGCTATACAAAAAATATATTGTATTGTATTGTATTGTATTGTATGGTTTTAGGCAACTCCTTAATGCCTCTTGTGTTGTGTTCATTATGAAATTCACATGGAGCATTTATGTGCAAATAAAACCTTTTTACTTTGGTAAAGTGTCCGCATTTGCCCATTTATCTAGCTGGGGTTTGTATCCAGCAGGGGGCACTAGCTGTACAGTATACGGGTTTACCTTTACATTCTTTTTTTTTAGGGTAATGTATTAGGCTGAGTTTGAAATGAAATTAAAGTGTTTTGGGGGTATATTTAGGGTTTAAACTATAAAAATAGGCAATTATAGGCATTTTTTGGACCACATCCAAAATTTGCAGTTTTTCACAATTTGTGGGTGCTCTAAAAACGTAACTCCCATGAATTTCGGGGGTCGTCTGTAGTGAGAAGTCAAGAAAATATGCAGGCTTTCAAGGCAACTCAGGTCCTTTCTTCACGCATGTTGTAATACAGAAGTTGGAGCTCCCTGTGTTTATAGAGACACCAGGACAGGGACAGGGAGAGCATTGGGAAACCTTTAAGTGAGACTAATTAAATGTAAAAGATTAATAGACCTCTTCAGGCTAAGATTCATTTAGCAAGAGATGAGAACAGCGTATAGTCAAGATCTTTGGATGAGATAACTGTCCAACAAAGTCTCTTGAAGTTCCTGATGAGTTTTTCCATACAATGTGGGTCTGTAGTCAAGTTGTCTGTGTCAGTCCAAGAGGTGCAAACAATCCTCCTATCTGACCATAAAACTCTTGTCTCTATTCAAACCATGTTGTGATGTGTTCAGTTTTAAACTGAGTTTATCTTCCCATTCCCTTCTCTCATGATGTGTTCTGAAGTTGCCCATAATCCCTTTGACTTTAAAGTCCCTCTCACAGTGTCCATGGCCGTTGAAGTGGGTTGCTACAGGAACATCTCTGCTGGTTCCACACCAAAATGACTAACACCCTAGTACTACAGGTCTTTTGATGAAAGAGGAGAAGATGTGAAGGACAGCGACACCTATTGACCCGGGGTGGAATTGCAATCAAAGCACCAGTACCGAGACTGTCCCCTACTCAAATGTTTGTCCATCCATCCATCCAACCTCTTCTGCTTATCCAAGATTGGGTCGCAGGGGCAGCAGATTGAGCAGAGATGCCCAGACTTCCCTCTCCCTGGCCACTTCTTCTAGCCCTTCCAGGAGAATCCCGAGGAGTTCCCAGACCAGCTGAGAGACATAGTCCCTCCATAGTCCCTCCAGCATGTCCTGGGTCTTCCCCAGGCCTCCCCGTGGTTGGAGGTGCCCAGAACCTCAGCAGGGAGGCGTCCAGGAGGCATCCTGATCAGATGAGGAGCAGTGTCTCTATTCTGAGCTCCTCCCGGATGACTGAGCCTCTCACCCTATCTTTGTGACAAAACATATTTAGGATGGTGGGAAATACAAACAGTGGGTTATACTGCTCAGCTAAATGGCCAGGATCCAGTCTAGTGACAGAGCTAATTGTGCAGCTGCAGGTGCCTTTGGTGACAGTCAGTGACACATATGAAGGAAAGCACTGAAAATGGTGGTAAACTACATAGTGCTCTATACTGTACCTGGGTGTTAGTGATGGCTGCCGTGTACTCACCAGGCATCAAGACTTCACTCATAGGTTAAAAATGGACATTCCTAGTTGAAATTAATTGAAATTCAGTTGAAAAGAACATTTCTGAAGTATTAAGTTTTCCTTCAATTGCTTTAACCTGAGACCTGGAATCACTTTTTCCAGTTGAATGTAAGATATTAAGACAGGTGGGAGGACTTCCTTTCATATTATGTTTTTAAAATCAGTTGTATTTTTTTATGCTTAATGATTTTAATAAAGATTTTGCCCCAAAAAACGACAGGCAAGCTTTTAATAAGAGCTAAGTATCAATTTAAACCCGGGAGCCCGTCCTGTGTGATATCTTACTCACTAAACTCACTAATAAGCTCCAGGTACAGTATAGTGAGCTAGGAGTCCCAAAGCACTTCCAAAAATGCCCACTAGAGGGGGATATCACCGTCAAACTCCAGCTAGTAATAAGGGCACGAGCCGGACCTTTATGAAATAAAATGTTTATTCTTCAAATGTGGAGCACATGATGCAAAGGCATTGCCCATAAAACACTAAAGAAATCCATTTCAACGTTAGAACAACCTGGACGAGAACAGGCCAGTCAGCCCAACAAAGCTTGCCAGTCCTATAATAATAATAATAATTTGTTACATTTATATAGTGCTTCTCTCACTACCCAAAGTGCTACAGTGAGGAAGGAGCCACTTCAACCACCACTAATGTGTAGCATCCACCTGGATGATGTAATGACAGCCATTTTTGCACCAGTATGCAAAATGTGACGAGAGGAAGACCCAGGGAATGATTAGGAGGCCAGAATGCCCAGGCTGTGGTGGGCAATTTAGACAGGACATTGGGAAACACCCTACTTTTTACAAAAGATGCACAGGGGACCTTATATGACCACAGAGAGTGAGGACATCAGTTTTACATCTCATCTGAAGGACGGCACCATTTTTACAGCACAGTGTCCTCGTCACTGCACTGGGGCATTGGGGTCCACATTCACACCACAGAGTAAGCTCCCCCCAACCACTAGCCTCAACACCACCTCTTGCAGCAGCAACCCAAGCTTTTCCTAGATGGTCTCCCATTAAAGTACTGGCCAGGCCTGAACAGGCTTAGCTTATGGTGGATGACCTCTCCTGAAGTGCATGCAGTATGGCTACCCAATCCATTTCATTCACCTAAAATAATATCAACTCCAGGGCAAATGAGTCTCAGCGCAGAAATCCAGAAACAGAGCGACGAGGTTCAAAAATCCAGAAATTCAATAAATCAAAGAAACACAAGTAAACTCACAGACTCGCTAGCATGTCTGAAATGAACCACCAAGAACGGTGGATTTGTAGGGTGGAGGGCAGTGATTGACAGGTGGCCCCGCCTCCTGGGGAACACTCACAAAAAACACACAGAATATAGAGAAGGAAACTAATATACCAAAAAATAAAGAATGATGTACATAATCAGCATAAATGAAAGATTTTAAAGAATGAACAAAAGAGGCACAGAACATGAATTTGAACCCCAGCCGGGATAGGCACCCTGATTGAGATATGAAAACATAAAGCATTTGCAACTTATAGAATGTGGAAAAAAATTAATGATTTGAAAATACCAACTGAATAGAGATTGAGCAAAATGGAAAAAAAAATGAAAAGCTAACTTAAATAAAAATAAAAGAGCCCTCATCCCTGGCAGAGGATGTCCGTTCGACCTCCTTTTGAATCCTAGCTGGGAGCCGCATTGATTTGCCGCTATAGCGGAGCAAAGGACTTCTTTGCACTGTCATTCAATCCTCATCCTTCCTCTGGCTGCGTCGCTGGGTGCATCTGTGTTTACTGTGTACTTACAGCTATTGTGCATCTTTGGAACTGTGAGGCGGCAGAGCTTCTTCTGATTCCTAACACGTGCCCGGTTCTCCTCACTTGTGCTTGCCGATCACACGCAAAAAAAGGGGGAAAAAAAAAATCAAAATAATGTCTCATACTTTGCTCTTTGTGTGCTCTGTGTCAATATCTGTGAGGCTGCCACCTGAGACATGGAAGCCAATGAGACAAAGAAGGTGGCGGGCCATGCGAGAGACACCCGCTGTGAATTTAAATCTGCGCTCTTAAGAACAGTCAGGTCGGCTATTAATATGCAAAGTGAAAGTGCTTTTAAATCAAAGGAAGAATGTGTAAGATAAAATGTATTTGCTAATGATTTAACTCTATAATAGACTGAGGATTAAAGTAAAAATAAGACGATAACTCTGCTCCGGTTGTAACATTAGGCCTCTTTGAAATTCATTCAGATATTTTGCTGTATGTGTAATACGCAACACAGCTATCTCGAATCTGCTTTATCCAGTACGGGGTCACTGGGGTCCCCAACCAATACCAGCACTAGTTATAAGTAAAATCGGTCTGTCTGACTGTTATATAGTGCCTTTCATATCTATCTATCTATCTATCTATCTATCTATCTATCTATCTATCTATCTATCTATCTTATAGTGCCTATCTGTTATTGTGCTTTTCTTATCATGCCGTGACCCTAAATTGGATTAAACAGGCTAAAGATAGATTTATTATAATCTAAGAATTTATTCATCCATCCACTTCTGAAGCTACTGTTTTCAGATCCAGGGTTCAGATTTATTTACATATATACCTCTGGAGACAACCATGACTAATTTTTTCTTAAAAATGGTTGGGAACAGTCAGAGTGCTCGTTGAGTGTCACATTTCTAAACCAATCCAAGGCCTCATGAAGGCGGAGCTCAAAGTAGGGGCGGTGATTCTGAGCTGCAGCCAGCTTCTGATTACAATACACTGTCAAAAAGTGTCTTACAAAAGCTCCTATTAGACATATAAATGTGTGTGATGTGTGCAGAGGGCATATTGCATGTTTTAACAATAAACATAACCTGATGCAACATTTTCACAAATTTGTGTCTGACGGTAACCATCCAAGCTCTACCCCGGTATATGATACCACCTCAGGCTGAAAGGGGGCGCTAACTGTCTTGTCATTTTTTTTCTCCTGCACAGAAACCACTGTGATGGCAGTTGACTCCACCCTTTCCAGTCTCCCAGAGCAACAAAAGGACGAGAGCCTAGAAGGAGGCGCCACTCATCACAGAGACAACTTGACAGGAGGAGCTCTGAGCCTGACGACTCAACGGCAACTTGACTTTCTGGTTGCTTTTTGTTACTTTGGTTACTCCACTGAGTTTTATTTTTTTTAAAAATCTGCAAGTAAATGGGTCACGTTGGCTCCCCAAAAACTCTAGCTGTTCTATGACCTTCTCTCACTCGGGCAACTACAGAGGGAAAAACCTTTCTGTAGCTCCAGATTAAACATTGACATTCGAAGACATCAAGGGACAAGTGGTAAACGTGAACGATGTGTTGTTGTAGGTGCTGCGTGTGCTCCCTGCTGTTCAGCGTTAGTATTGGAGCCAATGTGATTTTAAAAGAATTGACAGCTATGTTCATAAAAATATGAATTGTATAGTAGAGGGTGTGCCACACCCTGTCAAAAGAACCGCCATTAAGAGAGTTGATAATGAAGAGCCTCAGAAGATGCAGATTTCAGTACTCAAAACACCCAAATCAACAAATCTCCCTAACAGCACCAGTAATGTACCTTCTGACTGCACAATGAAACAGATAGCGAAAGTAAGTTACCTTTACTGCTGACACACGCATTTGCATTGGGGGCAGCTTAAGGGATCTGGTGATTGTAATTCCCCGTTGCTCCAGAAGTTGCCGCTGTGTCTTGATGCCTTTTCTCTTCCTCCCTGACAGCTGTAGCAACACTGATGTCACTTCCGGTGTCTGCAAAAGAAAAACAAAACATTATTAACTGTAATGATTATAAGTAGTTACTTCACAATACCAAGTACTGTATTTGGTATTAATCATGCTGCTATAAGATTTATTATTTCTATATGATTTGTTCTTCATTTAGGTATTGCACAGCATAAGGGACTAACTTCCATCCATCCATCCATCCAGTTTCTAACCCGCTGAATCCGAATACAGGGTCACGGGGGTCTGCTGGAGCCAATCCCAGCCAACACAGGGCACAAGGCAGGAACCAATCCTGGGCAGGGTGCCAACCCACCGCAGGACACACACAAACACCTGCATGTCTTTGGATTGTGGGAGGAAACCGGAGCGCCCGGAGGAAACCCACGCAGACACAGGGAGAACATGCAGACTCCACGCAGGGAGGACCCGGGAAGCGAACCCGGGTCTCCTAACTGCGAGGCAGCAGCGCTACCCACTGCACCACCGTGCTGCCCATGGGACTAACTTGCATTCTTTTATGAGAAAATGTTGACTTCTTGATACTAACGGAACACCCTGTGATATTATAAATCAGTGTGACAGTTTTTGAATTCATGATTAAAATTATCTGAGCATATTTCTTAAAACTGTGAGTTCCGTGATAACCTCTTCATCTGAAAGAGGCAATGTACATATTCCAATTCAGGGAGTCGAAAGCTATTATAATTTATGTATAACCTCAAAATGAACTGCCATATACAGTATATATATTTTTTGTTTCATACACGAAGAAGGTATATAGAGTGAGGCCCCACGTTAAGCTGCAGGCTGTCTGATCTGACAAGTCACTGGCACTGAGCTGGGTTGTGGCAGTCTCTTTGACTCACCAAGAATAAGGAAATTGCTTTTTACTTTAAATCGGTGTTTGTCTCCCGTTTTTCTGACTTCAGCGTCCACATGTCCATCCACCTGGACCCGCCTCTTCCTGCCAGAGAAGGACTTAAGACTGGAAGAGCCACCATCATGAGACAGTTCAATTTGGAACTCACATCTGGAAAGACGTTCCCACAATTATTGTGTGTTTTTTGTGTTATATGCCATCACCAGGGTGGTGCCCCAACACTTTACTTTGGTCTCTCTGTTCTCTTACACTGTGAAACTGGAAATGCAAACATGCAATGCCAGAATAGCAGCTGCGTTTTAACATGTAGCGTAGCCATAGACCACACCTTATCTAAACTCCATTTCGTGCTGTTATGTCATGTAGTTATGTGGTAAGTAATAATGATAGCTATAATTTGTTACTAGCCCTCCACTGTTCTGTTTCTCTTCTCGGTACTCACATGTGGCACTTGGTGCCACTGCCCTACTGCCAAGTTGTCAGCCTGCCTGAGGAAAAAAAAAAGGAGAAGCACTGGAATCGTGGGGTAGAAGGGTCCTTTCATCCTATTGGCTGGCCTACCAGTGACTCAGTTGTGGAATGGCTAGTAAGGGGGAGGCAGTTTGATGGCCGAGGTCTCCAGGACTCTGAACAAATCTGAATCGTATTATGTGATCTCATCTACTCTTGCATTTTCTCTGTACTTGCAATTTTAGTGTTGTACTATCGCATCGCATTGAGGGTTAATCGTTTTCTGATCTGGATATTCTATCATATTGACGCCCTTTTTTTGACAGCCACTTTACACCCAACCTACCTAAAAATCAGTCTCTCTTTGAATTGCCTTTCCCAAAATTTCTTCCATTTTTTTTTCTCACACGGGTTTTTTTGGGGAGTTTTATCTTGTCTTTTTACCGAGTCAAGGCCACTGTCCAAAGACAGGGCCTGTTAAATCCCATGTGTGATTTTGGGCTATACAAAAATAAATTGAATTGTATTATAGGAGGTACTCAAAAGCAGACTAAAGTATTTCTTAAATATGTGGGGCTAAGTAGCTGCTCCAGTCTAGTCCTGTGTGTCTATCTGGCTCCTCTGTCGTAGAACTCAATACAACGTGCAAAGTTTTGGTTACCTTGTGCTACTGAGCTCCTGAATGGATAACAGCAATTTTAGCTTTTTATTTTCTCTTAGCATCAAGTCTTTAGTATCTTTTACTCTCTCCCTGAAACCCCGGCGGCAGTTTAAAATGCATGGACTGAAGGCTTTGTTGTGTAGGAATTTGATGCTATTCACTACACACTTTTTAACGGGTTGTCCCCAGACATTTATCCTTATTTGAGCATCACATCTAGCTCCACGAGACTAGATTTTTAAACTTGCATTCGCAAAAAAAGGGGCCTGAAATGGGCATACGCTGCCTTTATGAAGGTTGGTCTCTGTTCTTTTTCTCCATTCAGTTTTCCCTCAACCTCATCTAGTCTCGCAGTCCCTAATGCCATCACCACCATGCTTCATCGCTGGAAGGGTACTAACTGCACAGGTGAGGAGCACTGCCCAGTTTCTTCCAGACTTGACACTTACAACTGAAGCCAAACATGTTGGTTTCATCAGACCAGAGAATCACGTTTGTCACGCAGTCTACTAGTCTTTTAGGTGCCTTTTTGCAAACTCTAAGAGAGGCTTTCATGTGTCGTGTGGGTCACTTCACCATAGAGTCCAGATTAGTCAAGTTTTGCAGTGATGGTTGTCCTTCAGGAAAGTTTCTTCCACTTCTACACAGGTCTTCTGGAGCTCAGCCAGAGTGACCATCAAGTTCTTGCTATGGCTCTTCTCCTCAGTTTGCTCAGTTTGGCCAAGCAGCTAATTTTAGGAAGAGTAGTGATTGTTCCAAACTTACTGAGTTCATAATATGCACAAAAATGGGCTAATAATTGAAGGAGTGGCTCATAGAGGACTAGGACCACCAGCAAAGAATCAACTATCGAAAATATTGTCATGTTCATGATCAGAAACCACAAAATAGCATAAAATGACACTCCACAGGCCTATACTGCCGATCCCCATTTCTTCAAAGTTTTGTGAAAAGGTGTAACTTTGACCGCTCACATCTCATTGTGTGGACCCCTGTGGTTGGTTGATGTCTTCATGTCCTTCTGATCATTCATGTTGAAGACACCTATTGGTCTACTCGTTATCATAAGGGTATAATTTCCTGCAAAATGCAGGGCCTAAAATGGCCTAACAATTTTGTTTTTCTGCAGTCTAGAATGCCAAAAACAGGGGGGACCCCAAAAAGTTTGGTGTCTTGCGTAACTATACATCAAGATGAGTCAAACGGTATACCAGATGAGGGATTTTTCTTGTACTAGTGAGACAAGAGGCCTTGGACACAAACAACTGAAGTGCTTTCAAGGCGTTTGTAAGTGCCGTATATACTCGTGGATAAGTTCTCCCGCGGATAAGTCGAGACATGCTTTTACAGTATAATTTCCGGTATTTTATAATGTCGGTCGTATAAGCCGAATGCAGAAAACTCATGCTATTGGTCCAAGAGATTATGATTTGCTAACGCCCACCTGAGAGAGCAACCATGGAGCACACGGCCTTTTATTTCTATGTGGGTGTGGCAATGCGCTGTACCAGCGTGTGTTCCTAGCCTCTCTTTCTTTCTCTCTCTTACGTGACCACACGTTAACACCCGAACTATTCCGAGCAAAGTTAGCACTGAATTGTGTTTTTTTGTATCTCACACCCTCATACAACTTTCTCGTAAGACAGCATTCAGTATTTGCGACCCGAGTTTTCATAACAGTTTTATTAGCGCCCCCTAACGTTTTTTTGAAACCCTAATAAAATTTATTCCTATATTTTTTGCTGCCGATACACCGCTACAAGTTTTATTATACCTACTTAACTTTTATCGACATTTATCTAACTCTATATTTATTTTTCTAGTATCAGAATGTAGTTTAAGTTAATTTGTTTTGGTTTCAATAGATGTATTTTTTTATATTTTCGATTCTTGTTTTCCTTTTTTCACATCTTTGCGCCCCCTTTTTTGTTACCCTAACCCTAGGCGCACCCCACAGGTTGAGAACCGCTGTCGTAAGAGCATCCCTTATCTACGATGGAGCGTTCAATCAGAAGAAAATATGAAGCTGGTTTTACATTAAAAATCGTTGAAGTGGTAACTGCACTGATGCAGCAAAATGTGATGCGTCTGAAAAACTGGTGCGAAGTTTGAGGAGGCAAGAAAAAAATAATAATTAAGGGTCGCATTTTTGAACAGGCGTACAAGTCGGGGTCTGATTTTGTGATCGATTTTTCGGGTTTCAAGACCCGACTTATATATGAGTATATACGGTATTCCTTAATGGACACCATACTAATGTTTTGCTTATTACTAGTGACAAACAAAATTAAAATCATTAGCTGGCATCACTGAGAACAAGGTAAGGAACAGCATTAAACCCATCTGTGAAGCCCCACAGAGACCCCATCCTGGGACGCAGCCCCAGATTGGGACCGTTTGGCCTCGGTGGGATTGTTCTGTGAAACCAGCACAAGATAGCCACGTGTGCATGTGGTCTTTCCTCAGAACCATAACCACTCCAGTGTACCAAATACTCAACTGAGCCACCTATCCTGCAAGAACATGATAAGAACGGTAAACACACAAACCCCAGCAAGACCCCCACGTCACAGCGAGCCATGGTGGTGTCAGACAGACAGCTATGTCACAATGGCTCCACATCCAAAAGCAAAACCACAAAGGCAGCCGGAAACAGTAAGAAAAAATGAACGGCATGAAGCCCCTCTGTGAGGCCCCACACATATTGGGTGTTATAAATTATAGCTGGGATTGGAGAAGGCTTCCTTACTTCCATACTTAATCTCAAGTAGATCTTAAAAGGCAACCAATTAAAGAAAATCAAGCGTCAGGCTTACAAAGCCGAGGATGGCGTCAGGATGTTCAGGCGTGTCCCTTTATAACTCTATATGAGACACATCTTGTCATATTGCAGCCTTGTCCTCAAATCGTTTAAATTCATTTATTCCCTCATCAAGCAACACTCAACACCCCAGAATGACAAAGAAAAAATTGGAGTTTGCAAATTTATTAGAAATAAAATAACATAAATATCCCATTGATCCTTTACTCTAGCTGACGCCCCTTTGGTAGCCATTCCAGCCTGGGGTCTTTTTTTTTTTGGGGTGTGATACCAAAACACACCTGGATTTAGGTGATTTCCTAATGCTGGCTGAAGCCCATCTGGAGCCCTAGGTGGGGTCGACCCCTCGTTGTCCATATCAGGTGGTCGAAATTATTAGACTTCAGTGACCTGAGGGAAAAGAGTGTGCCCCTCCAATAGCGCAAATGGCACCCCTTTGTGTATATTCCATGAACTTTACTTTCATAAATAGCACCTACTCAGCATCCTCAGAGTTCAACGACTGGGGGCACGGGGTCTCCCCTTCAGGTTGATCACCCACTCTAGTTTCACGACCAGGAGGGATTCCCCTTGGTATCCAGACTGCTTTCACCCCTTCTCTTTAATAAATGCTGCCTCCTAGATCTTGGCGCCCTTAGGTGGTCACCTATGTCATCTAATGGATTGACCAGTTCTGGACAGAAGGCTACGAGATGGCACCAAAAACATGATTATGATTATGGCCTCATTCATCACTAAATCTTCATTCAACAGAGATATGACAGAACAAAGCTTCCAAAACAAGAGACCCCACCTTAGGTAGTTTCTAATAACTTCAGGATGCTTAAAAGTCAACACTCCTTTGCCATTCTTTTAACATCTCGTTAAGTCCTTGTCCAATTTTGCAAGAATATGGAAAACCAGCTCCTTCATTAGGTGTAGCTAATGTGTGACTTTAAAGGAGGGTCTGGTTCAAGCACGACAGCTAGCAGATGAGATGTTTCCAAACTCTGTTCAACAAGCTTCTGATTCTTCATCACAGATTTTGTGTAAAGTAAGAAGCAGTCCACGGACAGAGCAGAACACAACCAACTACACAGTGAACACAACAAGCACGTGTTTGGAATTCATTTCTACAAATGTAAACTTCTCCATTCCCTCATTTATTTGAGCGTTCTGCTGAACCTCCTAAGTGACTTGTCTGTAAGCTTCTACACAGGCTGCCGACTGTCTGTGTTCTGCAAGTCTCGGACCGCCTCTCAACAGATTAAGGGGGTGGCACGTGTACCTAGTGTGGCGAAACTACAGCTCGGGCTAAAAGACAAGATCAAATAAATGAGGTGGTCCTCGCTCCCCTCCGAAAAGCAACGCCTGGTGAATCCAAACCCAGCGAGAGGCAGACAAGGCTTTGAAACTGCGGAGCTGTGACTCACCCAGCCCTGCAAACCATTTACGTGTTTGTTGGGTGAGCCACACAATTGGCTCCAGACAAACCCAGGCAGCGTGCTTGTTCAGGATATAAAGATTTTAACATTCAGCTCCGCTGCCACAGTCTTGAAACATTCGGTGCAGAAACACTTTTCTTGGAGCCAAAGGGAGCTGATTCAGTAACAGCATTTCTGTGTGTTGCATTCTAACTATAACCATTTGGTGCGCTTTATACCGTCACTGCACTTCGACTGTGGTCAATTTTTTTTAAGGCGTTATTAAAAACAGAGGAGACAGGCAAAAAAAAATGGTCTCGATCAAAAGGCCAGCAGAGAGCTGAACAATTATATTTAGATCATTTTCTTTTAATTTTCTTCCACAAGACATGGTGTTCAACACAGTCACTGACAGCTATCAAAACCAGACAGTGTATCAGCCTCACCATCCACTCGAAATAGTGTCACTTCTGTAAGAACGCTTGGCATTTCTCTAGGTACAGAAATGGAGGATCTGATGGAGCTCTGACTCTAGAATGGGTGTCGGACAGGACCCAAGCAGAACTTTCTTACTTTCTGCCTTTCTTCTCATGGACAAGTGGAAATTTCCATTTCTGTCACCAGCCTTTAAGAGGAACTCGAACATCGACACCACAGGGCACAACTCTGTTAGGATTGAATCTCTCTGATAAATCTTTTTATAGTGTGAACTTCTGGTCTGTTTCATATATTTTGGAATATGAGGATTCCAGATATTCTTTTATCTCGCATAGCGTCATAAAAGTTATTTTTTTGGAAATACCACAATGCTATTTTGAGCACCCATAGTCAGAGATGCATTCATGATGGCACTGAAATAAACAAAAAACCCCTCTGTGCTTACAGTAATACATGCAGTGAGAAACGGTCTTGGGAGTTTTGTCCTTCTCAAAGAAGTCAAATTGGATTAGTGACAAGTGGAGGGGGGGGTCTTCCTTTTATACCAGTCTGGCCAAAAGGGGTGTGGTTAGTTACCCTCAGGGGCGTCTTCTGTAGGCTGAAGAAGAAGAACAATATGTCTGTTAGTGGCAGCGCCCCCTCTCGCCCCAGCAGGGTATTACATATCTGTGATGAGTCTTTGATGTTTCCCACAGACACACATGGTGACTCTATCTATCTTTATATCTGTTATATAGTGCCCTGCCAACTATTCTAACATCTATCTATCCATGCCTACTATACCAACATCTATGTATCTCATCCTGCCAACTATACCAACATCTATCTATCTATCTATCTATCTATCTATCTATCTATCTATCTATCTATCTATCTATCTATCTATCTATCTATCTAATCCTGCCAACTATTCTATCTATCTATCTATCTATCTATCTATCTATCTATCTATCTATCTATCTATCTATCTATCTATCTATCTATCTATCTAATCCTGCCAACTATTCTATCTATCTATTGTGAGCGCTGAAGTCGAAAACAACGGAAGAACTTAAACCCAATTAAAGTAAAAATAATTTCTTTATTCTTAATTCTTGGTGAGTAGAGAGAATGTGAGACTGCCGCTTCCCAACTCAGTCGACTGTTTTGGGTTTTAGCAGAATCTCTAAAGTAAACCTGTTCTCTCTTTTATATCCTAGAAAAGGAAAAAACCCCTAGCAGTTCATTCTGAGGTTATACATAGCTTAAGGTTAAATCTTAATTTATGACATACTGGAATGTCCTAAAACATGAAGCAAACAGCCATTTGCATTCCTAAGGAATACACCCTTTTAATTATACACACTTAGAATCAATTTAAATATTCTTATAGTCCATAAAGATCTTACATTCTTCACAGGGTCTTCTGATAGTATCAGAGGTCAGCCTTTCCTATAAATGATAAAAGTTAGTCTCTTAATGCTGTGCACACAGCCCAACTCCTTTTCTGCATAAATGAGGAACAAATCATATAGCTCTCTGCAGCATGATCAACTCAAAACACAGTCCTTGATATCTGTGAGTTAAATAATAATGTTTTCTCTTCCTCAGTTCCCCCCTTTGCACATAAAATGTGCACATTAATAATAAGACTTCTGCATCATCAGAGTTCAGGAAAGGGTTGGCAAATGGAAGAAAAGGTTTGTACTGGGAGTCAGGGTCAGCACTGAGGAGACAAACCTTAGAAATGGAAGTGTAAATAAACCTTTGTAGAAGGGCTCAGATGCACGGGATTAGACAGCAACCCAAGAACATGAAAACTGCCAGAGAAATAAGGATAGTTATGAGAATAATTTTCAAGAACTGAACCAATCTTTGGAAGAGTTAAAAAAAAAAAAGTCAGGTGTTCCTGAGTGTTCTGCTAATTAGATAGATAGGGAGGTAAGGCCAGCTAAAGCACGGGTAGATTATTGGGCAGGGATACAACTAGGAGATTGGGTTTAGCAGTGGCATATGCATAACAAGAATCTGTTCTTAATTGTGTAACAGTAACCTTCAACC
Organism: Polypterus senegalus; assembly: GCF_016835505.1. Taxonomy (NCBI): domain Eukaryota; kingdom Metazoa; phylum Chordata; class Cladistia; order Polypteriformes; family Polypteridae; genus Polypterus; species Polypterus senegalus. The sequence continues at coordinate 151,212,662 of NC_053165.1, read as the reverse complement.
ACTTATATCACAGATTATCCCCTAAAACAAAGGGAATAATCCCTTGACAGAGTCTCAACATAGTAAGTAATGATTCAGTCCACTTTTTACAGTGAGAGATGTGCATTCAAGAAAAGAGTCCTTCGTCCATCACGGCATGTGGGGTGCAGATAGCAGCACCTGGAATGGTTCCCCTCCAGCTAGGTTGATGCCAATGTTTCCTTCGGGTGTCTCTGACCAGTATCTATGTTCCAAGGGGAATCTGGAACTTCATCAGTAGGGGACTGGTCTGCCAAGCCTTGTTAACTTGTTCGTGGACTTCCTTCAGGGAAGCTCGGAAACCTGCAAGACTAGAGAGAAGATCATTGTCCACAGTATGATGGGTAACATTTCCGATAACCATGCCAACAGGCATGGGGCATCCAGTTACAATTTTAAATGCAACAGTCCCAACTGCCGATGTGTCCTTCCTCTCAACCCCATCAAGGCCAGGGATAGAGCATCTGGCCAGGTTAAGTTTGTCTGCTCACAGATTTTTTCCAATTTTGATTTTAGGGTACCATTGCACCTTTCTACAATACCTCCACTTTGAGGATGGTATTTGCAGTAATGATGCACATTTATCTGGAGCCAAGTAGTCAGCTCATTTATTACAGAATTCACAAAGTGGGTTCCATTATCGGTATGCAGTTTCTGTGATATTCCCCATCTTAGAATGATTTCTTTTATTAAAGCTTTAGCCACAGTTTTTGCATCTGCATGCTTAGAGAGAAAACTTCCACCCATCAGGAGAATACATTGACAATTACCAAGCAATAACGGTAGCCTTTAGACGGTGTTAACTCAATGAAATTCATTTGGAGGTGTTCAAAGGGACCCATTGGGTTAGGAGTGACGGCAGGGCTTACCTGAGTACCTTTACCTACATTAAACCTTTGGCATAGTGCGCATCGTCAGCAGAATTGTTCAGCATATGTAGAGAACCTGTGGTTTCCCAATGCTGCTCGACATCCTGAGTCATAGTGTCTTTTCCTGCATGATCCAGGCCGTGTGAGAATTTGCCATTCCTGGAAAAGAAGCCTTTGGGAGGAAAGGTTTGTTAGTTTGCTTCAAGTAAGTGGTCTTCCTTGACCACTGCATAACTGGTGGAGTGTGTTCTGTCGTCCAATCCCAAGGAACAGCCATCCTCATAAAGAATTTCTCCTGTTTCTAGTAGAGTTTCCTGGAGGTCCGGACTAGGTTTTAGAACCTTTGTTATCTCATCCTGGCAGTTATTTCGTTCCCCCTCTCCCTCAGTGGGAAGTAAGGTAGCCGGATTCAGAGTTGAGCATCTTGCAATAGTGACATTTGACAGGGTACAGAGCACATTTTAATAGTGTATTGCCCTTACAGTAGTGAGGTAGTTCACCATGTTTCCCTCACTTGTTCATGCACTCTCTGTAAGGCACTACGCAAACCTGCAAGCCTTTTCCTACATTAAATCTTCGCCATAATGTAGACATCTCACAGAACTGATCAGCAAAGTTAGAAAAACCCTGGCGTGACAGTATTGTTGCACCTGTGCCATCATTGCATCTTCTTGAAGGGTGGGCCAAACCATGCGCAGCCGTTGCAATTCCTAGAAAGAAAGCTTTTGGGAAAAAAGGATGTTTAGTTAATGGATGGATCTAAATTCCTTTCAGAGCTTTATCTGATCCCTCTTTCTGCAACGTCTTTATCTCCTTTTCCGTTGCTACAGTTCATAGAGATAGTACTGCATCCTTGTGTGACTCTTGTTCCTCCTTCTGTAATAGAAATAAAGAAGTTAGTGGTGAGGTAGGATCCTGGGCGGCTTTCTTTGCCCACATGTCTGCTTGCGCATTTTCCCTACTCACTGGATTCGTTTTCCCCTTGTGAGCTTCACACTTCACTATCGCAAGCGCACCTGTCAAATGAGATTTTTCTGTCTGTACTAAGATGGAATGTACAGCATGTGGTACCTTAACAGTTAATAAACTCATGAGAACAACATCTGAGCATGCTAATATGGCAGCTGCTTTTAAACAGGCCGGGATTGTAGCGGCCACTGGATCCAGTTTTATTTGTTAATTATTTATTTATTTTTTTAGAATAGTATGTGACCGGTCATTGTCTATATCCTTGTTGTTGAGTTAATACTGCAGTCATACACCCCCCTTTCTTGTCCACAAACAGAGTGAAAGGACGAGACTACCGTAGTCCAGAACTCTTAACGCAGGCGCAGACATAAAAATTTAGTTTATATCAGTTAAAGCCTTCTCAGCCTGCTCCGTCCGTGAAATTTTATCAGTCAAAACCAAATTAGAAGAGGTCGCTAATTCTTGGAGTGGCTGTGCTTTTTAGCAAAAAAAATATATATTTTTTAACCCATTGCCGGCAATATCAATATCATAACATTCCAAGAACAGACAGAACTTGCCGTCTTGCAAACTGTGCACATTCCCCTGAAGTCAAATCATGACTCAGGTATTTCATTTTTCTTTCAACCCGTTGCAACTTTTTCCGGAACACTTTGTGCCCGATTTCCGCTAGGAAGACCAACAAAGCCTTTGTGTCTTCTTTGCATTATTCCTGAGCCTCAGAACATAAAAGCAACTCATCTACATATTACACCAGGACACCACCCCCCTTTGGCCAATAACCTTTCAATTTTTTATCTTTTCTAATTCTTGTCCATACACACACTCACATGCATGCACACAGAGCCCCTGTATATCCCTGCGGCATCACAGTTCAGGTCCAATGCTTCCCTTTAAAAGTGAATGCGAACCAGAACTGAGACTCAAGGTGTACAGTAATTGAAAAGAAAGCATTCACAAGATCAGTAACAGAAAACCACATAGCAGTGGCCGGGACAGTACAGAGAATAGTGGAAGGTTTCGAGACTATAGGAGTCCTAGGGTGTATAGCAGCATTGACTCCGCGGAGGTCCTGAATGAATCGTCATGAATCATATGCTTTCTAACTGGAAGAATAGGAAAGTATTGGATCGGAATAATAGCACCCCGCTTAACTAAATCAGCATAAACAATTGTAATACCGGTCTCAGCCTCAAACGAAATAAGTAATTGTGCACAATGTAAAAGGAAGGATGTCTTTGGGAAAATGACCAAGAGTTCAGCATGAGCTACTCAGACAAAATATTATTTCCCTTGTACCCAGAGAGATGAGTGGAAATGTTTAGGTGATCATTTCCCTGAGTGACCCATTGAGTTCAGAATATAACCAGACCGTTAGAGCAAAGAGTCTCGCCCTTCCCGCAACAGTGCTTTTTCCCGATCACGAAATGTTCAGTTATTTATCTATTCTTCCCACTACCTTCCTTTATTTTACTTTTAAGCCTCTAAGAGACTTCTTCTTCATTTCCTAGGGAGTGTACTAACTCATGTCCTTAACATTCATAATCTTTACACTGTTTTATTTCCGAGAGCTTATGTATACATTCCAGTCCACTCACTGCCTGGTTTCTTTTCCCCGGTCGGACTCCCTCGGTCTACTCACCAAGAATTTTTCCTCCCGCCTGGAAGTTCCCAGTTTACTCGACATTCAGGAAGAATCAGAGGAGGTCAAGGATTCCCCATGCAGGAGTCGCCCGAGGCAGGCCAGTCCTCTTTTTTTCCGGATCTGGTCCTCCCAACCGGGCCGGTGTCGGTCCTTTTACCGGTCCTCTGGACGATCCCACTCAAGGAGTCGCTTGGCCGTCTCTGCCCCACGTTGGGCGCCAAAAACTGTGCGCGCTGAAGTCGAAAACAACGGAAGAACTTAAACCCAATTAAAGTAAAAATAATTTCTTTATTCTTAATTCTTGGTGAGTAGAGAGAATGTGAGACTGCCGCTTCCCAACTCAGTCGACTGTTTTGGGTTTTAGCAGAATCTCTAAAGTAAACCTGTTCTCTCTTTTATATCCTAGAAAAGGAAAAAACCCCTAGCAGTTCATTCTGAGGTTATACATAGCTTAAGGTTAAATCTTAATTTATGACATACTGGAATGTCCTAAAACATGAAACAAACAGCCATTTGCATTCCTAAGGAATACACCCTTCTAATTATACACACTTAGAATCAATTTAAATATTCTTATAGTCCATAAAGATCTTACATTCTTCACAGGGTCATCTGATAGTATCAGAGATCAGCTTTTTCCTCATGAATGATAAAAGTTAGTCCCTTAATGCTGTGCACACAGCCCAACTCCTTTTCTGCATAAATGAGGAACAAATCATATAGCTCTCTGCAACATGATCAACTCAAAACACAGTCCTTGATATCTGTGAGTTAAATAATAATGTTTTCTCTTCCTCACTATCTATCTAATCCTGCCAACTATTCTATCTATCTATCTATCTATCTATCTATCTATCTATCTATCTATCTATCTATCTATCTATCTATCTATCTATCTATCTCATTCTGCCAACTATTCATTCTATCTATCTATCTATCTATCTATCTATCTAATCCTGCCAACTATTCTAATATCTATCTATCAGTTACAGCACTACGGCCATGTGGCATGATTCCTCTACGGTGATTTCAGCTCACAGGGCCCTCATTGTTGAGGACCTGAGTGGTTGGACCAGGCCAAGGGGATGTCCACATAACACCAGGCTGCAGCAAATAGAGGGTCATTTCTGGAGGGTGGAACTGGACTGTGTGTCTGCCTAGGGGGTTGCCAACTTGGATCCTGAGCTGTTTTGTTGTGTGGTGGGTGAGGCAACACGCTCCCCAACATGACCTGACTTGACCACCTGCTTATCCATGCAATTATCTAATCAACCAATCATGCGGCAACAGCACAATGCAGAACATCCTGCAGATGAAGGTCAGGAGCTTCAGTTAGAGTTCACATTAAACACCAGAATGGCAAAAAATGTGATCTCAGCTATTTCAGTCATGGCTTGATGATAACTGCAACTGTTGATGTCCTGGGATTTTCATACATAGTAGTCTGTAGAGTTTACTCAGAATGATGCGATAAACAAAAAACATCCATTGAGCGAAAGAAACACATTGTTGATGAGAGAGGTCAGAGGAGAATGGCCAGACTGGTTCCAGCAAACAGAAAGACTACAAAAGTTCAGATAAGCACTCTGTACAACTGCAAAGGGCAAGAAAAACATCCCAGAATGCACATAACGTTCAGCCTTGAGACTGATGGGGCTACACCAGCAGAACGTCATGTCAGGTTCCACTTCCGTCAGCCATGGACAGAAAGCCAAGACTGCAGTGGGCACAGGCTCACCAAAAACTGGACAGCTGAAGACTGGAAAAGCGTAGCCTGGTCTGATGAATCTTGATTTCAGCTGAGACGAACAGATGGTAGGGCTAGAAGAGCAGGAATCCATGCAGCCAACCTGCTGTGTGTGAACAGTCCAGGCTGGGGGTGCTGTAATGGTATGGAGAATGCTTTCTTGGTGCATTTTGGCCCTATTAATACCAATCAATCATCGCTTGAATGCCTTGGCCTACTTCAGCATTGTTTCTGACCATGAGCACCCTTCATGGCCACAATTTCCCCATCTTCTATCAGCTACTTTCAGCATGACGATGCACCATGGCACAAAGCCAACTGTTTTCATGAACACGACGATGGGTTCAGCGTTCTCCTGTGGCCTTCCCCGTCACCAGTTCTGAATCACAGTAGAACACCTTTGGGATGTGGTGGAACAGCAGGAAAGCAAATCTGCACAAACTGCGTGATGTAATCCGATCACCACGGACCAGAATCTGAAAGGCATGTTTTCCAAAATGTTGTGGAATCCATGCCATGAAGAACCGAGGTTGTTTTGAGTTCAAACATCCTAAGAATTTGATTGGTGAGGTTATATATTGTGACCAGTGTCACCAATAAAAATGGCGGAGACTGTCGCTCATGTGTTGTTCAGTGGCTCCCATGCTCCGATTTTCCTCACATATGGGGAAAGAACCACAGCTGCCCTTCAGAAACTCCCTGTTAAGGAGTATTTCAACACAAACACACGCTTATGCACCCCCTTTGTGGGAGCAGCTGCTGGCTTGCAGGTTTACCGTGTAACGTGCTCCTCGCCCGAGGTTTAGAACATTTAAAAGACAGAGCCTCGGCCGACCTAACAGCTCATTCTCCTCTCCTCGCCCCCTCAGCCTGCGTCTGCCCCAGTCGCTGCTTCCGAGCCGATGACTACCGATTGTCGAGGAGGACTTTGTGTTCTTTTGACTTGGAGAGGGGAGCTGGACCACCACATCTGACCACTGCAACCTGTGTGTGTTTCTGCTGATGATAACCCTCTTCTGAATGAAGCCTCGTGTCTGTACCTGCCAGTTCAGCAGTAAAGATTTTGTACCTTTGGAAATCCGGTCCCCTTTGTCTGGTCTCCTGTGCAACTCTGTGACCCAAGCTTGGCATGATATTCATATTTTAATGCATTTAGATCTGATTTAAAACATTCACATGGTTGTTCAGCCAGCTGATCCAGGTTTCTCCAGGACATTCCAGTTTCATCTGGCCACCCATTTGTGATTTTAAAGTCATGCTGTTCTTTCCCCCATTGTTGTCCCATACCCCGAGTATTTAAGTCCTGCTGCATGCACTCCATTTTAGCTGTGCCAAACGCGCACCCCGCTTGCTATTCCAGGTTTCTTATTTTTATCTCTTGGAGAGGCTAGAATTCACCTGTAAACCAATCTGGGTTTAATATCTAATACACTGTACACTAGTTTTATTCCATGTTATTTTTCCAGTTTACACCCTGTGTCAAGTTTCTTGTTACTGGTTTGTCCAGATTCTCGCTCGTTCAGTTACATTTTCTTGGTTTCGCCTACTCCCTACTCATTTTATTTCAAGCAGATATTCCAGATTTCAAATGTCAGCTGTTTTCTCTTTAGCTTTTCACCCAAATATTCCAGATATGAGATGTCTATGCATTTTTCTTTTTTTCACCCGGCCATGGCAGTTTACAAAACACTCAATCATTACCCGGATATTTCTGGTTTCCTTTGTACTCAGATGACACTTTCAGAACTGGCACACCCTCTCCAGGGCTGGCATTTGAACCCTGATTTTTGCAGTTACGAGGCAGCAGCACTAACACTGGGGGTGCCAACGCAACCTTCTGTGCCATGATCTGAGCCCTAACTTCCTTTCCCATTCTATTCTCCACATAAAGCTTTTTTTACCGTGACTGCCATCCCGTAAGATTTTTTTGGAAAGCTAATCCAGGTTTTAATATTGCCGAAAAAAACTTGAATTGAGCAAATTAGATTCAGTTAATCATGACAGCTTGCATGCCAGCAGAAACACTGAAGAGGGGTGTCTTGAAAAGCTAAAATGGGAAGCAATTGAACATCTAAAACTTGGGAGGTCCATCCATCTATCTGTTCATCTTCAAACCAACTTATCCAGGTCAGGGTTTCAGGGCAGCTGGAGCCTATCCCAGCAAGAATCGGGCACAAGGAAGGAACAATCCTTGGGCGGGGTGCCAGTGAGTCACAGAGTGAACACTCACACACACATTAGAGGCTGATTTAGTATCACCAATTTAGCTAACCTTCATGTGTTTGGACTATGGGAGGCAACCCACACAGACACAGGGAGAACATGCAAACTCCACACAGGAGCACCTGGAACACAAACCCAACTTAGGAGGTCTTAGGCCATAAATGTGACCCAGTGCCTAAGGCTTTGGATGTTGGTTCATGTCTCACCAGCGATTCACTCTGCGAACCACAGAAAGTCACTTGACCTGTCAGTGTTTTCGTCATACTGGTGCTACAACTCTGGAATTGTCAACCAGGACCTGAATATTTACCCTTGAATTCTTAAGGAGGTCAGTAAGTGCAGATCTAAACCCTTGACACACATTTTTAGGAAGTCACTGCACACTGGGGACATTCTGAAGGACTAGGAAATGGCAAATATATAAAAATCGGGAGTGGTCTCCCCTTAACTTTCTCATATACTCAGATATGGGGATGAATATTTGAGGAGTAAACCACAAGACAATGATTATATTTTTATATTATGTATACTAAAGAACCATAAACAACAAACCGAATCAAATTAATAATATATTGAACAATTATTATAAAAGTAAAGTTGAATAAATCAGACTCTGCAGCTGCATTAATAAAAAAGTACCACTTCTGGTTAGTGGAAATAGCCCAAAAGTTGATAGAAATCTACATTTTGTACCTAATACTTTTATGCAAAATTTGGTTGACCTAAGTGAAAGCATACTCAGATTATCGTGTTTGCACACACATACACACACACACACAGACATGATTACAGAAATGGTAGTTTCGGACTTGGAGAAGTCTAAAATGTTGAGATTCATCAAAATCTTGAAATCGAATTTTGGGACGATTAGAATACTTTCCTTATGAGAAAGTAAAATGGACTCAGGGAGGTCTAAAACATAGAGATTCGTTAAATTTCAAAATCGAATTTTTGGACGATTACAATACTTTCCCTATGAGAAAGCAAATCGGACTTGGGGAGGTCTAAAATGTTGAGATTCATTAAATCTCAAAATCGAATTTTTGGACGATTACAATACTTTCCCTATGAGAAAGTAAATCAGACTCGGGGAGGTCTAAAATGTTGAGATTCATCAAAATCTCGATGTCGAATTTTTGGACGATTACAATACTTTCCCTATGAGAAAGCAAATTGGACTCGGGGAGGTCTAAAATGTTGAGATTCATCAAAATCTCAAGGTCAAATTTTTGGACGGTTACAATACTTTCCCTATATTTCATATAAGAGAAAGTAAAAAGGGTGACCAGGCAGATCCAAGTAACTACTAAGTACAGTACTAGTGTCCAACTATTTACTTACTTACTAAGTAAGTATAATGTACGTACATCACAGGAAAATTAATAGAAGGAATTATTAAGGAAAAGATTGAGCAACAAACGGTAAAAACAGGAGTTTTATTGAACAGTCAGTGTGGGTTCATTAGAAGACGCCATGTTTTACCAACATCCTGGAATTCTATAAGGATGCAACAAATGGGAACAATCAAAGTGGAGCAGCTGATATTCTTTATCTGAACATTCAGAAAGCATTTGATGAGGTGCCACATGAGAGGTTGGGCATCAGACTAAAACAAGTGGGAGTTCAGGGTGTTGTGTTTAGCGGCGGGCAAAATTGGCTCAGACACAGGAAGGGTGATAGTGTGATGAAACTTATCAGAATTGGCAAGAATTAAGAGTGGTGTCCAGCAGGGGTCAGTGCTGGGGCTGCTGCAACTTTTAATATATATAAATGATTTAAATAGGAATATAAGTAACAAGATGGTTAACTTTGCAGATCACACCAAGATAGTTGGATTGGCAGATTGTTTTTAATCTGATGAATCATCACAGATGGACTTGGACGGGCTTGGCCAGATTTGTGGCAGCTGAAATTTAATGTCAGTAAAAGTAAAGTATTACAAATAGGAAGTGAAAATGTGAGGTTTGAATACACAATGGGAGGTCTGAAAATGGAAAGTACCCCTTATGAGAAGAATTTAGTAGTTGTAGTGGACTTACCATTATCAACTGCCATGTGTGACAGTGTTCAGAAGCCATTAAGAAGACTAACAGAGTGTCAGGTTATATAGCGCCTTGATGTGTGGAGTACAAGTCACAGGAGGTTCTGCTCAGGCTTTATAACACACTGGTGAGGCCTCATCTGAAGTACTGAGTGTGCAGTTTGGGTCTTCAGGCTACAAAAAGGACATAACAGCACTGGAGAAGGTCCAGAGAAGAGCGACAAGGCTGATTCAGGGCTTCAGGAGAAATTATGAGGGAAGATTAAAAGAGCTGAGCCTTTACAGGAGATTAAGAGAAGACCTGACTGAAGTGTTTGAAATGATGAAGGGAATTAGTGCAGTGGATCGAGACGGTGACTTTAAAATGAGTTCATCAAGAACACGGGGACACAGTTCAAAACATTAGGAAGTTTTTCTTCACACAGAGAACCACAGACACGTGGAATAAGGGACCAAGTAGTGTGGTGGGCAGTTGGACTTTAGGGACCTTCAGAATTAAGTGGACAGGACTGGTGACCTTTGTTGGGATGAATTGCTTGTTCTCGTCCAGATTGTTCTAATGTTCTGTCTGTCCTGAATGAAGTTCACTCTCAAAAGGCACTATATAAAATCATAAAGGTTCAGTTTCCGTCTCCTGACCTGGCAATTTAAGTGTGTTTCTTTCTTTATAATGGTGAAGGGAGAAAATTTGTCCTCACAAATACGCAAAACAAAGTCACTGCAGAGTCATCCAGGCATAAACACAGTCCCCGTGACACTTTAAACAAACAACAAACAGGAAAAGAAAACAAAAAGAAAAAAGAAATGTGGTTTGCAGAGATCGAAAGAGCTCTCTGAGTCCTTCAGAAAGAAGTTTAGAGCTGTGTAGGCATCTGAAAAGGGATTTAAAGTGGTCTCCAAACACTCAGCTGGCTGTCCAGAAGATCATCTACAAGTGGAGAAGAGTTCAAACATCCAGCAAGCCAGACAACCCCAGCAAGTTCAGCCAGAGAGCAGAATGTAAGCTGCTGAAAGAAGTCTCTGAGAGCCCCAGAATGTCATCACAGTACCTACAGGAAGCTCTTGCGACTGTTGATGTCAAAGAGCTTGAGGCTTGGATAGCAACTGAAAGAATTAGACCACAGATACAGGGATCAGAAATGAGGGTGCCTGGGCCCACACTTAGAATGGGGTGAAAGGACACATACATTAAGGAGGAGGTCAAAGTAGAGCTGCTGCTCCTCCACATCAAAAGGAGCCAAATGAGAAGGTTTGGGCGTCCTGGACACCTCCCTACAGTGAGAAAACTTTGGGGCAGACCCAGAATATGTTTGAGAGATTATGAATGCCTTGGTATCCCTTTCTGGGAGGAAGTTGGAGGAGGTGGAGGGGAAAAGCAACGTCTGGGCATCTTTGCTTCGATTGCTGCCCACGTGACCCAGACCAGCAGAGAATGAATGGATGGATGGCATTTCACGGGGTGTACTTACTTTTTCACATGACCGTATTTTCTCGAATGGACTCCCTCCTTACAGCCGCACTCGTGCTCACACCCACCAAGGCAGACTTTTAACTCCCCAGACTGCGTTTCCATCAACCATCATATCATCAGAGTGTTGTACCGTGTTAGCCATAGATTGATACAGGGGAACGTAGGGTGAAATGACACCTTTTATTGGCTAACTAAATAGATTATAAATGCAAGCTTTCGAGGCAGCTAAGGCCCCTTCATTGGGCAAGGTGTGCCTGATGAAGGGGCCTTAGCTGCCTCGAAAGCTTGCATCAATCATCAGAGAAAAAGAGAACATGCCAACACCACACAGAAGGAGGCCAAACTGGGAATCAAACTGGAGTCCAAACACTAGGAGCTGGCAGTGCCACTTGCATATTAATAAATAGCCAGGGCTGAGCCAAGTTCCCTTGATTTTGCAGGCTGAACTGGAAAGCAAGGTAGGCAATCAGTCACGGAAGGACCTTTTTGTCACTTGGATTATCACTTTTATGGCAGTGACACGCCGGAGAGGAAGAAAGGAGCAAAGTGCTGCAATGTTCTTCGAGGACTGACGGTTGTACTTTCTTTTTCAGTGTCCGGTTCACCAAACCCCACCCCCTTCCCCATTGGAATACTTTTTAAGTTCCCAATTTAAATTAGCCCTCCCTCCAGAAATGAGCAGCAGAACTGGTTCTGGTGTGACCCCAAGAAGTGCCCAAGCCAGTGTCCGCTCATCCCATTCAGGTTACTCATTTATTCCCTTCTGCCAGTGACAGGAGAGAGAGAGAGAGAGAGAGAGGGAGGGTGAGCGAGAGAGAGAGAGGGAGGGTGAGCGAGCAAGCTTGGCTTGCACACTAGAGAGAGAGAACAGAAGAAGGAGGAGGAGGATTTGAAGGAGCAGGAGGGAGGGCGCACTTAACCAAACAGCAGACTAGTTCAGTGCCAGCACACACAGCTGCTTCGCCTCAAGAAAGGAGTTTCAGTCCTGCAGTTTGAACCACTAAGTCGGCAAGACGGGAAGTCAGGCAAGAAACATGGACTCAGATTCCGGGGAGCTGAGTGAAGGGGAGCTCTCTCCAGGTAAGAGGAAAAGGCGACAAGCCCTCCCTGCTGCCTTGGAGTTGCCTCCACTAAACCTCCAAGCTGCAAGCACGGCGGGCAGCACAAAGAAGTGTGCATGTTGAGACAACTGCTCAGGGTGGCCCTTGGTCACGGATTTCTGTGTTTCTAGGGAACTGTGGCATCGTTTTTCTAGATGGTTAAAAATAGCAGCGCAAGTGAGAAACAGACTTGGAGAATGCAGGCGCGTCTAGCATATTGACAGGAAAGTCAAGTCAAGGCGTAGAATCATCTCAGGTGGAATAGGGAGACTGCTGCATGTGATGTTTAGGGGGCAGTGATGAGAAGTTGGCATCTATGGGGTGAGGACGGCAACTGGCAACCCAGAGAGAACAGAAGTGAGTGTCACCGCCGTTTGCCAGGTCTGTGGTCACTCTGTCCTCCGTTCACCAGTGCCCCTCGCTCGTTTTCGCGCAGAAGCTCCTACTCTTCGCAATGCCTGTTGCGCTCGCTGGAAGTCGTCTGAGCCGAACGCTTGTGAAATACGCCTCAGAGCTGCCAGCCAAATCAAGCGGCGGTGACCTTCTGTCACAAAGTGCTGAAGCAGTTTCACCCCGTGGAGGGCTGGGAGAAGGTGAGGAAGCCGCTGAACGAAGTCGCCTTCAGACTCACTTTAAAAAGGTAGTGAATGAAATCCAAAGTGACTTACTATTCCAAATGGAACACTGGCTTCTGTATGTCTAGAGGCAGGTTAGGGGATTTGCTCAGAGGCTCTCGGTAGGGCCGGGGGTTGAACCCGAGGCTTTGTTTTTATGGATCGAGTCGGCCGAATAAGCATTTTGCATAGGGAATGTGAATGGAGAGCATCACCCTAAAACTGTCGTGCATGTTCAATTACACTTCAGCGGGACTAAAATGGCAAATCACTGGCGGGGACTGAACCGTCAACCTTGTGGTGAAAGGCACGACTATAAGATATGAGCTTGTATGCTGTGGACACCATATGTACACACAGCTACATGCCTGTATAAGAAACATGGCTGGTGTGGGGATGTCACCTCGGTTGAAATCCTGACCCATTCCCTGTGGAATCAGCCCATTAGCTGGAATGTCCTAATCGGAGTGAGTTCACGTCTCCGGGTGCATCTTCTTCTGCTAAAAGATGAAAAAAAGCAAGTTCAGGAAATGGAGAGAAGAGATGGACTCTTCATCATACGACAAGCATACTTTATCTGTTTTGTTTTTAATATGGTGAACTCCATCCCATGGGTGTATAAATGTCGAGAAATCTCGGGCAATATGGTCCTCTTCAAATTTAACAATCGGAGCACGTGCGGGTTAAGCGACACTCGTGGGGTCAGACGGAGAGTCAAAGACAGGCTCTGAACTGTCATCCTGATGGTTTGTTGTCCCCTGCCTGAGCCACTCCATCACTCTACCACTCTGTCTTGTGGTGGTTACGCAGAATAAACACGGCTTTGTAAATGGATCAGTATATAAGGCGGATCGTGGTTTAGGAAAGGCACTACAGAAGGTAATGCCCGCTCTGTAAAGCCTTTCAACCCAGTAGCAGCTACATACAAAATGATGACGTGTTTGAGCATTCTGTGACGGGGTCTGTAGATGTTATATTTACCTGTTTGACCGATGACTTTACCCAAGGGTGTTTACAAAATTTCAGAGGCATTTGGTGACATTTCCTTTGTTTCTCCATTTGGAGCAAAGGCAGGTGAAATGACTTGCTCAGGGTCACACTGTGCCAGTAGCAGGACTTGAATCCCCGGCCTCAAAGTCCAAAGCCAGTACACCACACTGCCTACAAAGACAGCACATCAGAGTCATTATGAAGCAGTGCTACATCGTGACTACAGCGTCCAGGGTTTGACAATCATTCCTATCCACGGGAAGTTCGCATGTCCTCCCAGTGTCCACATTCGTCTTTTTGTCTGTTTAAAGTTGAGTGTGTTACATCGGTGGACAAATCCAAACTGGCCCTGTGTGAGCGTGGGTTTGTGCACCCTGTGATGGACTGGGTGAATTCCTGTCTTGTGCCAAATATCTTAGGCTAAGGGATACCAGTGTCCCAGAATTGGATTAAGAGAATTTTAAAATAATTAAGACTTGTAAGGAAATTTGCGAATGTGTTCCCTGTGAGAGGCAAATGTACAAAAAAAAAAAACACAAAGCATTGTGTTGCTCTGAAAATCACTATGTAACATAACTAATAACACCCATTAGAAAAAAAAAATAACACCACATTTAAAAACGGCCGTATAAAAAGAGAACGCTATTTAAAATAATGGCTCCTTTGTACAGCAGCTTGTGAACCTTTCAAGTGCAAAAGGCGCTATATAAAATAAAGTTTGCTTCAAATATTAATCATAGACCTTCCCTCCACCCTTGGGATTAATAAAGTATCTATCTATCTATCTATCTATCTATCTATCTATCTATCTATCTATCTATCTATCTATCATCACAAATACTAACCTAGTAAGGGTCATGAAGACAAAAGCACACAGCAAGAACAAACCCTGAAGGCAGCAGCACTCCAACAGAGGGCACCAAACGGGGCACACGCACACACACACACAGGAACAACGTCCATCCAGCCATCCATCCATTATCCAACTCGCTACATCCTAACTACAGGGTCACGGGGGGTCTGCTGGAGCCAATCCCAGCCAACACAGGGCACAAGGCAGGAAACAAATCCCGGGCAGGGCGCCAGCCCACCGTAGCAGGAACAACATAGTGGAACCAATTAGGTTTATATACAGTACAATACTCTGGGAAATGGGAGAAAAAGCTGGAATTCGAGGAGACAAGCCCCCCTGCTGACACAGAGAGGACACATACACTACATACACAAGGGGACAGGGCTGTGGCACCAGTGCTAATGACCGTGTCGCCATGTCATCCTTTGAAGAAAAAGTCACGCTTAGGGGAGGATATAAGTTGTGAAATCTCTTCTGTGCATATAATATATGCATACATAAATATATTTGATATATACACACACACATATATACATATATATGATGAATGAGGGCGAAACACGTGTTGCATACTCTTTGCTTTATTTGACAGTAAAACTATGCAACATTTCATGATCTGCTTCTCGCAACTGAAGAGGGCACCGTGGCGGATGTTTGCCGAATGGTAGACCAACCACATGGGTTACCTGGTAGGTAACAACCCATACAACTCAGGTCGGGACTCAGACTACGAATGCAATGAATATATATACTATATACATATACATATACATATATATATATACATACATACATATGGAAGTGAAGGTTTGTGATACGGTTTGCATATTTGTAGTTGGAGATCCACAAAGGGAGAGAAAGAATCATGTGTATAGGTCTGTATATTTATATACATATACACTGTATACATACATATATACGAGTATATACCTTTATACACACAGACTATATCAGTTACTTTATACCTTTTTTTGTAACAACATAACTATGGACAGTCTATTGTGAAGGACAGGATGCCCCTACTGCTTATGTTCCGGGGAAGCCACCATGGGCAGTCCAATACCTCCCCCGGGACGCTTGGTGGCAGCTTCCCTTAAACCACCCGCAGGGCTCCATGGGAGATGGAGTCCTTCACAGCTTGGTTGGCTGCTAGGGGGTGCTGTCTGCTTCCAACAGCCCGGCTGGACGAGTCTTCAACCCCACCTGGAAGTGCAATTAGGACCAGATGGTTAATCACCTGGAAGGCTTCCGGGTGGGCTATAAAAGGGCCCAGCCACCACCACTCGGTGAGCCAGAGTTGGGAGGAAGGAGACGAAGCTTGAGATGGAGTGGTGGTAAAGGAAGAGAAGTGTTGTGTATTTGTGCTTGTGCTTTGGGACTGTGTTTGGGCTGTGTGG
This sequence comes from Polypterus senegalus, assembly GCF_016835505.1. Classification (NCBI taxonomy): domain Eukaryota; kingdom Metazoa; phylum Chordata; class Cladistia; order Polypteriformes; family Polypteridae; genus Polypterus; species Polypterus senegalus. The sequence goes on along the minus strand of NC_053165.1, from coordinate 151,196,725 downwards.
CACGGGCAAGACGTGTCCCACAGCTGAGGAAAAATAAAGTCTTTGTACTTTTTATACGTGCCTCCGTGTCTATCTGTGTCGGGTCAGGCACCTATATAGCGCCTTTGTTACACTATTTATAGCACTATTTTCTGCAAGCTGTTGCCACCAAGAAAAAATCCATGGCTATCAACTAGATGACAGCATTGTAGTAGGTAATGGAGACATGGCAGCTAACTAAGCTCAGTAGCAAGATGGGTGCATCTATAGTGGCTGTATGCTGAGGTATGAATTCTCTCATATGCCATGTTTTGACAGATTCAGTGAGATATAACTTAACTTGTACGTCACTTTCAAAGTGTTAATGTCTGTGATGCGTCATCCGTAATGCATTTTTTACCACAGATGTTAGTGATGTGGCATCAGTTGGAATCAGGAGACATAGAAACAAAGGAGTTGTCCTTTTATTAAGAAGGGGTGTGTGTGTGTGTCTGTATATTGTGGAATGAGCCCCGGACACAGACGGGTGGACAACGTATTACGCACCACCACACGTTTATTTACAGCTAATAAGTGCACACACAAAACACCCCGAAAACCTCCCCAAAGTCCAGGCCTCTCACACTCTCTGCCTTTCTCTTCAGACCACCTCCACTCCTCTCCTTCAAGCTCTTGTCCTTCTCCTCACCCGACTCCAGCCTAGAATGAAAGGAAGCGGCCCCTTTTATAGCCACCCGGATGTGCTCCAGGTGTCTTCCAGTAACCTTCCGCCGACATGCCCCTGTGTGGCGGAAGCACTCCAGGTGTCCCCGATCCTCTTCCCCCCTGCACTTCCGGGTGTGGCAGAAGTGCTGAGGTCCAGGGCTTGCTAGGCATTGGGGCGCCCCCTGGCGGCGATCACGGGCCCCTACAGGGTTGAGCATCCAAGCGCTCTTCCCGTGGTCCCCAAAGCAACCAGGGTGGTCGCCCCCTCGTGGTCTGGAGGAGGCGCAAGTCCTCCTCCGGTCCTCCTGGGTGTCCCGGCTGGGTAGCAGCCCCAGCCACTCGCCACTATATATATATATATATATATATATATATTTACTGTGTGTGTATATATATACTGTATACACACATACACTTTACTGCCTTATACTCTCATATTTTAAATTTTAAAAAATCTCCACAAGAACAAAGATTTCTTTTTCACAACTCTTTCTGCTAGCACCTATTATGGAATTGTCAGTCAGTCATTTTCTAACTTGCTTAGTCCTGAGCAGGGTCACAGGGGTCTGCTGGAGCCTATACCAGCTAGCAGAGGGTGCAAGGCAGGAACAAACCCTGGACAGGGCGCCAGTCCATTGCAGGGCAGAGACGTCTCAGACAATATGCTCCACTTTAATTTTAACAACCAGAACACGTGCAGGTTAAGCAACACTCGTGGGGTCAGACGGAGAGTCAAGGCCAGGCGTTGAACTGTCATTCTGATGGTTTGCTGTCCACCGCCCGAGCCACTCCATCACTCTGTCTTGTGGTGCTTATGTGGAATAAATTCAGCTTTGTAAATGACCACCATTAACTACTACTGCCATTTACTATTAACTACGTTTTTAAAAAAAAAAGCTCTTTTATAGTATCCACTAGGAAAACAACGTAACAAACATTCTCAAACCAACTTCATCCAGGGCAGATTGTAGAAACCCAGAGCCTGTCCTATCAGCACTGGGTACAAGGCAGGAACAAGCCCTCGGTTAGCCAGCAGTCCATGGCATGGCCTGTTTACACACACATTTTCACAATTAACACACGTACACCTTTGGGGAGGTGAAGGGTTAACTGTTAGACATGGAGAGAACGTGCAGACTCCACAAGCACAATGAACAGCCATGGGATTTGAACCCAAAACACTGGCTTTGTGTGGGGCTTAATTATTAATTATTTTGGTATATAAAAAAATGCCACTGTCTGTGTGTGCCCGGCTCCCTCCAAGAAATCTGATTAGTTAGTTTTGCTGCGGAAAAACTCAGGTAGACATTGCAAACTCCTCAAACCTAATGACCAACCATGAGATCTGAACCCAAGGCACTGGCTTTGTGTTGCTCTAGATATATATTATATACAGTAGTTCAGACTGAACCCCTAACATGACTGGTCAGTCACCTTACTGGTCTCACTTAGTGCACTTTAATGGGAGGTGACACTGGAGTGATGTCCTGGCTGGAATCTATTTTGGTATGCTATATTAATCCCCGAGGGAACATTGTCTTTTTCACATGACCCTTTGGGGTCAAAGGGCAGGGCCAACCACTGGACAGCACCCCTGGAGGAATAATTTACAGATGGATGTCATTGTCTTTACTGATGCGATCTCTAAAGTATATGGAATCGGGTTAGGGCGACCATATGCTTCCCTGATACACTGTATGTGGCAGCATCCCTAGGGTAGCACACCCAGTCATATTCCCGTATATTCTGGGAAATGTTGCCCCGCTGGGCAGCTCCGTCAGGTTCCATAGCTGCCTTCAGAGGGAACTTCAGGGAATGGCTGTTCAGAAAGAAAGAAAGAAAGAAAGAAAGAAAGTCATTTGTGATTTGTGTATTGAAGATATAAATCTCAAGTAAAAGGTTAGTTGACTCTGTGACTGGGGTTTGCGTAGTTGTGTTGAGGGACTACTCCAAAAAAATGAAATCATCAGATCTCCATGAACAAAATATTCAAGTGGAAAATCTTTACTGAGTGATACTGCGCAATTCGTTGAGAACAAAATGATGTAACAACGGTCAATGGAAACCAAAATCACCAACCCATCGAGGGCTGATTCGACATCACACTGAATATCAAAGTCAAAAACTGCAATGACAGTCTGATCCAACTTGTGTGATTTTCATCACGTCAACTCCTCATGTGACTCAGGAGTGTGTGTGTGTGTGTGTGGGCCCCCACGTGCCTGTATGCACTCCACACATAGCATCTGGGCCTGCTCCTGATGAGACAGTGGATGGTGTCCTGGGGGATCTCCTCCCAGACCTGATTGGACCATCAGTGAGCTGCTGGACAGTCTGTGGTGCTGCTTGGTGGCGTCAGATGCACTGATACATAACGTCCTAGAGGTTCTCAACTGGATTCGGGTCTGGAGGACATGCAGGCCAGTCAATGGCATCAATGCCTTTGTCATCCAGCAACTGCCTACGCTCTCTGACCACAAGAGGCCGGGCATTGTCTTGCATCAGGAGGAACCCAGGGCCCACTGCACCAATGTAAGGTCTGACCAGGGCTCTGAGGACTTCATCCCGGTACTTAACAGCAGTCAGGTTATTGTAGCCTACAATGTGGAGGTCTGTGCGACTCTCCAAGGATATGCCTCACCAGACCATCACTGACCCACCGCTGAACCAGTTGTGTTGGATGATGTTGCAGGCTGCTTAACATTCACCATGGTGTCTCCAGACTCCTTCACGTCTGTCACGTGCTCAGCGTGAACCTGCTATAATCTGTGAAGAGAATGGGGCACAAATGGCAGAGCTGCCAATTGTATATTCTCTGGAGAATGCATCTTGGGCTGCATGGTGATGGGCTGTGAGCACAGATCTGTATGTAACAGTTTGGTCAGACACATGCACACCAGTAGCCAGCTGGAGGTCATTTTGTAGGGCTCTGGCAGTGCATCTCCTCCTTTTCCTCATACAAAGGTCCAGATACCAGTCCTACTGCTGGCCTGACACTCTTGTACAGCCATGTCCTGCTCTCCTCGTGTAATGTCCCGTCTCCCGGTATCTCCTCCATGCTCTTGAGACTGTGCTGGGAGACGTTAGCAAACCTTCTTGCGACGACACATATGGATGTGCCATCCTGGAGGAGCTGGACTACCTGTGCATCATGAATGGACTACAGGTGCTACCAGCAGTGACAAGGACAACAGCAAAACACAATACTAGAGAAGAATCAGTCAGGTGGGATAGGGACAGAGGAATGGTCTGTGGCCGCCATTCCCTTTTTGGGGATTGTCTTGCTGTTGCCTCTCCAGGTCACCTGTTGTCACTTTCATTTGCCGCAAAGTAGGTGCAGTTGACTCACAATCGCTTGTGTTTCCTAACCAGATAGACTGATATGTTTAATTGACTTGGTGTTAAACTGGCATGATTAAGTAATCCCTTCAATTTTTGAACAGTATATATATACACTATATATTATGGTCTCATATATATATATATATATATATATATATATATATATATATATATATATATGAGACCATAAGAAGCAAAGTGATTGCCTCATATACTGTAGTGATTTATGGCACTGTAGCATAAAGAATGTACAAAAGGAAAGATGGATGACTAAGAGCAGCAGCTACTAATTTATCTGGTGCAGTATGTGAACTGCCAAGTGTGTCCTGAGGAATGAGCCAGATATTGCTGCAGCTTCACATTCTAATGCGTGATCGACAAGAGCCAATACGGGCGATCTCAGTTTCATTTAAGGTTAGGGTCGTGGCTCAGTGGGTCTCCCTTGTGTCGAACCAAAAGTGTGTAATCCCGTCTTTAGTCGCACTGACTCTCGATTGTGAAAGCCGTACACACACACACACTCAAGCAGCCACCTCTTCACGTGCTTATCTGGTCAGAGCTGCAATGAGCCGGAGTGTAACACAACAGGTACAAGGCGGACACCTTGCCTGGAGGGCACACCTCTTGACAGACTCCATCAAAGCTGCCCATAAAATGTAGAAAGGGGTAAAAGAAATAGCACAGATGCAGTCAAAGGTGGTTACTTTCACCTTCATGAAGATACTCTGATTGGTGCAGAGATCTTTCATAAAGACAAAAACCAATGGTAACTCTCACATGATTTCTCACTACCTTACAGAAGAAGCACTGACACGTGCAGCCCTACTGACCATTAACTTGGTTTCCTTCTTGAGCTCATTACGGTCCCCAAAGACCCAATGGCATGGCTTCCAGAGAAAGCTGCTGGCCCAGTTGATTTGGTGTTTAACTTCCTACGTGAAGGTTGTCCAATCCTATTCCAATCCAATCCTAATCCAGATCATATTATGTGATACCAGTAACGGTGCCCTGCATGTTATCCACTTGACTCGAATGTTTTATCACCCCGAAAGCAGATAATAGACGTCATGTAGTATATGTGTACCAAATTTCAGGTCAATCGGTCAAACGGTTTGCGACCTACGGGTGATTTAAAATCCTGGACAGACAAACAAACAGCCGGGGTAGCGTATTAAAAATAAAGACCGGTAACGGCCTACTGGACGACAACGTGCAGCGAACACACTTGACTTGAGCGTTCTACAATAAAATATAATAAAAATAAAAAGAGAAATAACCTTGGAGGTCAATCATTAGCCTGAAAGCAGACAGTAGACGTCACGTAGTATATGTGTACCAAATTTAAGGTTAATCGGTCAAACGGTTTGCAAGCTAACAGGTGATTTCAAAGATAACTTGCAGTGAATACGCCTGACTTGAGTGTTCCTAGTTTTCAGACTCTTTCTGAAAAATTGACCAAATTTCAGGTCAAACGGTTTGCGACCTACGGGTGATTTAAAATCCTGGACAGACAAACAAACAGCCGGGGTAGCGTATTAAAAATAAAGACCGGTGACGGCCTACTGGACGACAACGTGCAGCGAACACACTTGACTTGAGCGTTCCTAGTTTTCATCCTCTTTCTCTGTACGTTTACCATTCGTTTGCTCAGAGGTTGATGTTCTTACTGTTTCCTGAGCAGCTCTTCTTTTCTCCACCCTAGCGGCTTGCTGCTTCTCTTCTTTCGTCGGCATCTTTTCACGTTAAGTTACATTTTGTGTTGCAATTACTTAGTACGTTTTCTTTAATTTTGCACTTAAGTCTTCAATCTGCCTCAAGAAGGATTAGCGAAGGAGGTAGGGAATGAGAACGGCGCCCATACGCATGCGCCGTACGGCCACCCTGCTGCGAGCTGTCGAGAGTTGATTCTACAATAACATAAAATAAAAATAAAAAGAGTAATAAAAATCATCACCCCGAAAGCGGATAGTAGACGTCACGTAGTATATGTTCACCAAATTTCAGATCAATCGGTCGAACGGTTTGTGAGCTAAGAGGTGATTTGAAATCCTGGACAGACAAACGAACAGCCAGGGTAGTGCATTATAAATGAAGATGATGTACTGTTGAGCTCTGCATGTAATTGTAATATTTCTATTGTTCTGTTGTATTGCATTGATAATTACTTGTGTTCTGTTCTGTGTATTGTATTGTATTGACCCCCCTTTTTTTGACACCCACTGCACGCCCAACCTACCTGGAGAGGGGTCTCTCTTTGAACTTCCTTTCCCGAGGTTTCTTCCATTTTTTCCCTACTAGAGTTTTTTTTGGGGAGTTTTTCCTTGTCTTCTTAGAAAGTCAAGGCTGGGGGGCTGTCAGAAGACAGGGTCTGTTAAAGCCCATTGTGGCGCTTCTTGTGTGATTTTGGGCTCTACAAAAATAAATTGTATTGTATTGTATTGTTGTCTCTAGGCACAGCTTCCTGCCATGATACAGAAACTTTTAGAGTTTCTCCCAGGACGTCTTGTTTTTTCTGATTTTTGAGGGCAGTCTTTGACCCTCATAGGCTTGCCACTCTGGAGATCTTCCCCAGAGTGGACAAAATCAGACAGTCGTCGTTATAGTTTCAGCCTCAGAGACGGGTGATCCCATCAGTTTAGGACACCTTCTTCCAGCTCGCCCTCCTGAAGTGAGCAGAGGGGAGCCTGAATTGGTCCGGTCAGTCAGACTGCAGTCTTGTCTGCGGTTCGAGTGTCAGGTGGAACTTCTAATGCTCACTACCTCTGTGTTGATTTGTGACGAGGAACCTCAGAATTTGCAGTTCACCAGGACTTAAATGTGGTGGTGGCATGGAAGCCCTGACAGGTGCCTCCATGTGGAATCTGGTAACATAGGGAAAGCAGCGGGGCAGACATCATCCACAGGACCCCCAACCAGGTGGAATGGGTAGTGCTGCTGTGACTGAGCACCACTGACCCCCTGCAGGCCATCACAGCCTTTGAGGACTTGCTGTAGGTATCTGATCAGGGTGGGTCTGGAGCCGTATGGAGCCAGATGAATAGGACATACAGACAATGTATGATGATTGCTTTACATTAGTGACGTATTTCTCTTAAATGCAAACACGCATCCACTTGTGCATCATCTCTCCAAACTTGCTGTTCCATTTCTAGGTTGTCAGGAGCCCAGATCTTTCACTACAGCATCTGAAGCAAGGCAGGAAGAAATTGTGTCAAGGCTGTCAGTCCAGTACAGGGCACATCAAGCCCCCCCAAAACGTACCCTCCTTAATTTTATATAGTGCCCTTCTTCAACAAACACCAATATAATTCACTTTACAAGGACAGGGACACTAAACAGCTGTTCCAATAAACATTTTACAGCTGCAGCTCAGGCGGCTTAAGTAATCCAATGAAGATCACGCCTTGACTCAGAGAGCCGGAATTGAACCGGAATCCTTATGGATTGGAATGCAGTCCCAAAAAGCTTTGTGCTTCTCCCTACTCATAACATAATAAACCTTCTCAAACCCCCTGAGCAGCAAGGACACCTTTTAACCTCAGACAGATTCACGCACCTCAGACACCTCAGGAGAAGCTTATTACACAACCACAAGCATTCATTCTGCAAGGATGGAAAACGTTTGCCTGTTTATGTCAAAGATGTCCTCACATAAACGTTCAATCACCAATACGACACGATACAATTCTCGACACACAAAAAAAAATCTATTTTTTTACCTTTATTTATTTTTGAATTTTATCTTATCTGATTTAATTTACTGCAGTGGGCTGGCACCCTGCCCGGGGTTTGTTTCCTGCCTTGTGCCCTGTGTTGGCTGGGATTGGCTCAAGCAGACCCCCGTGATCCTGTAGTTAGGATATAACGGGTTGGATAATGGATGGATGGATAATTTAATTTAATTTAATCTAATCAAGTTAGACAGTTTCTTATTGCAGGTAATAAAACAGCAAATAATATGTTAATTTACTTTTAAAGTAGGCATTGTAAGTCTTACTTTTAAGTGTTATTTTTGAAGCACAAAGTTTGCAGCTTTTGAATTGTACAGCCTGTATAACACCATAATGTCACCTTTAAGTAAATGCTTACAAAAAGTTCTGAAGCTTGAAAATGTCTGAGATTGCTGGAGAGTGGGCGGGGTCTAAATGACAGGGGCGTCAACTTATGGGCCTCAGAGTGTCTAGGGTCATTGAATGAGCCTGAGGCTTCAGAGTGTCTCATCTGCAGCTGGAGTCTATTGGAGATTGCTGGAGAGTGGGCGGGGTCTAAATGACAGGGGCGTCAACTTACGGGTCTCAGAGTGTCTTGACCCCTCGTATCCTATTAGAGAGATGAACCCGTGGGGTCAGTTCATGCGACTCGCACAACTTTGTGTTCTTCTGCTCATTTTGGTGAAGACGCCTTATTCTTTATCAGAAGGGTGTCATTTGGCCTAAATGGTCAAAATGGCCTAAAAATGAGCATTTTGGGGTCTAGAATGCCAACAATAAGGGAGACCCCCCAAAAAGCTTGATGTCTTGTGAAACTAGAAATCAAGACGAGTCAAATGCTACGTTACATGTGGGGGTCTTCTTGTATCGGCGAGTTGGAAGGTGCTGGACTGAAGTGATTTCAAAAGCGTTCATAAGTAACTCATAAACACCACCAGCAACTTTTGCTTCTGTGTACACTGGTTTGAGGTTAACAATCCATGAGTGGCAAAATCAGAATTATAACATAACATTCTCAAATGCACCTTACCCAATTCAGGGTCATGGGAACTGTAGCCTTTCCTGGCAGCACCGGGCACAAGGCAGGAACCATCTTGAGACATGGTATCAGTCAATCACACGGCCCACTCATGCGCACCCCCATTGACAATTTAGATGTTCCATAGAAAACCGGCCATAGGATTTGAACCCGGGACGCTAGACCTCAAAGGCAGCAGCACTGCTAGCCCATATTTGTTTCTTCCAGTGCTTGTTGTCTTAAAACAGGCAAGAAAATGACACCAGTAGTAAAAATGCAGTTAGCCGAACGACTTCGGGTAGCACAGAAACGGCAAGCATAGCAGGAAGTGAAAGCCGTGCCAAGAATGAATCTAATCGGCTTAGGCGAGATGATTAGTGTCACAGGGTAGCCCATGATTCACTGGCTGCAGCCCCACTGGCTGACGGCCCCCTGAATGCCAACCACTGCCTCCACCCCATAAAGAGCATGTGAGCAGCAGAAGTGGACAAGGGCTACCGTGTGGAACTCCTACACAAAGACGGACAGCCGCTTAATGAAAGTTAAAATCCATGTAAGAATTTAGAAGCTCATTGAATCATCAAATGGCTTATAAAACAAAAACGCACTGACGAATTGATCTGTGCGCCGAGTAGCCCATGAAATCGATGCAGCTTTGGTAGTGGAAACTGTTACTTGTGTGTTACGATTCTTTTAACTTTTAAACTGATTAACAGGTCATAGATTGGACATAACAGGCACTGTGGCAGAAGTGTCGACCTCTAGTGGGTAAAACACGCTGCTGGTCACTTCTCTTCCATTGATTCCCTCACTGTGTAGCCTTGACCAGGCCAGCAGTCACACTGACCTTCTCTTTATGTAATGCCCTTCTTCAGCAAACACCATCCAAATTATTTAACACGTACTCACCTACAGGTCACTTGTTTGCAAATATCCATTCAACTTCCAACCCACTCGAAAACTTCAGGGACATCAGGGTAGCTACTGCTTCTCAGGAGCGGGCTGGGAAGAAACCAACCCTGGAAAGGCTGCCAGTCTTCTGAGGGGCACAAAAGGGTCCAAAGTAGAACTGCCAGTTACTCCAACCTGAATGTCTTTGGAATGTGAGAGAGCTGGCATGCCCCAAAAGAGACATGAGAGAGCAACTCTCCATCCCAATCATTGTGTCTTGCCATTTCGGGGAAAGAGAGCCAGAAATCACTCCACAAGTCGAAGGGTGATTTTTTAGTTCTTGGTAAGACCCTCATGATGACAATAATGGCCCAATAAACCAATATATCATACCATATTAGCACATAAGCAGGTCACCAATGGCGGGTAGTCTTAGGTGGAAGGCACCAACGTAAGTGGCAGGAGAGGAAAATAACGGCCAGACTAAAGAGTGTAAAAGTACAAAATAATGGAGAGACAGATATATAAGTTATTATATAAAAAGAAAGGCACTATATAATAGATAGATAGATAGATAGATAGATAGATAGATAGATAGATAGATAGATAGATAGATAGATAGATAGATAGATAGATAGATATGGGAAAGGTACTATATGATAGATAGATAGATAGATAGATAGATAGATAGATAGATAGATAGATAGATAGATAGATAGATAGATAGATAGATAGATATGAAAGGCACTATATAATAGATAGATAGATAGATAGATAGATAGATAGATAGATAGATAGATAGATAGATAGATATGAAAGGCACTATATAATAGATAGATAGATAGATAGATAGATAGATAGATAGATAGATAGATATGAAAGGCACTATATAATAGATAGATAGATAGAAAATACATTACAAGATAGATAGATAGATAGATAGATAGATAGATAGATAGATAGATAGATAGATAGATAGTCAGTAGATGTAAGTGGTTGTCGTCCACAAGCAGCTCGGTTTCAGGCAGGTCTGGTGTGGGCAGCTTGGTGTAAATCTGCAGGGGGTCTGCTGGTGCCATCTGACTCCTCGGCGCGCTGTGATTACAGTGAGGGGGTTTGAGAGGGCGGAAACGGAGAAGCCCAGAAAAGGCCCCGTCTGCCTCTCCTTGTTTGCAGAAAAGCTGGAGAGTGGAGACAGCTATCAGCCAGGCACCACGTCAAACAGACGGAAGCGAGCCGATCTTCCTGACAGCCAAGTGGACACTTTTGAAATGTGCTGGCATCCAGCATTTAATTATCGATGCAGATAAATGCACGGTGAGGATTTAGACTTGCAGGTCACTTAAACCAAATTCACAGGCCCTGAGTTGTGGTTCACCGTGGCCCGCTGTGTCATCCGTGACTAATCATTTGTCAAATGGAAGGAAAGCACCAGTAGCGGAGATATTTGGTCAGTGGAGTCAACGTGTAGCTCGGCTGGCTGTCATCGGCCCGAGTGCTTCCCCCTGGATTGCTGTACGTCAGCTACCTTTCATCATTACCAGACAAGCTGTTTGAAAATAGTAAAGCTTAGAGAAATAAACTTTGCACTAAAACATTTCTGGATGTCATTCTCAACAGCCCAGCTTTATGTTTTCCAGACGGCTCGAGTGATGGACTGTTTAAACAGCACGAGACCTGAGCCTTTGCCATAACGATCTCACACTTTTGTTTAAATGCCATCGCTTTAAACAGAACTGCAGTGATCTCTCCAGTGCGTTGCCAACCAGAATATCTGGCACCGCAACACGGTCAACATTTCAGAGTTGAGAACTGCTGAGCAGGCTAAATCAAATGTTTTTTTTTGAACAAATGAGAGATTAATGAGATAGAAATGGCTTCCGTGCACTAATGATATGCAATGCCTTTCTGATAAGCAAAAGAGAAACTGTTGAGCAAATTTTATTAATATAGTGCCTTTCCTAGAAATAAAGTCACAAAATGCTTCATCCATCCACCCATCCATTATCCAACCCGCTGTATCCTAACTACAGTGTCACAGGGGTCTGCTGGAGCCAATCACAGACAACACAGGGCGCAAGGCAGGAAACAAATCCCGGGCAGGGCACCAGCCCACCGCAGAAAATGCTTCATATATACAAGAGATAAATACAGTACATGTATACATATATACCGATCAGGCCACACATTCAAATCACTGACAGGTGACGTGAATAGCATCGACTAACTCGTTACAATGGCACCTGTCGTGGGGTGGCATATGCTTAGGCAGCAAGTAAACAGTCGGTTCTTGAAGGTGGGAAAAAATGGGAAAGTGTAAGGATCTGAGCGACTTTGTCAAGGACCAAACTGTGATGACTGGACGACTGGGTCATAGCATCTCCGAAATGGCAGGTCTTGTGTGCTTTTCCCAGCATGCAGTTGTTAGTACTGGCCAAAAGTGCTCCATGGGAGGACAAGCGGTCAACCAGTGACAGGGCCACTCTAAAACTCAGGCTTGGGTACCTGCTGCTGGGTACCACGCCAAGCCTCGCCACACTCCCTTACGAGGGAGCCCTTTTGAGCAACGGGGTCATTAAAAAGACCCTTAGCCAGAGAGACCCTCCTTCAGCCCCTTTGAGAACTGGCCATATGCTTCTCTTCAGGGCCCTCTACTTGGCTGCCTGCCTCCACTCTATCCCACAATGGCTCCTCGCTATCCCACAATCTCTGTCATCCTATCTCTTGCTTTAAATTCCTTCTATTTTGTTTCTGGCTTCTCCATTGTTTCTCCATCTTCCTGTTCCTTTCTGTTCAGGCTCCTCTCATATTTCTCAGGATTCAGGCACACTGGCTCTAAAATGACAGACCCCCGGAGTACTAATCAGGCAATCGACTGAACCCACATGCTCAGCTGATCACTCCAATTCACACTCTAAAGTTGTCCCACCATGTTGCCACACACACACGCTCCTTTATGTATTTATTAAAATACCCAACGCCACAGACTCCTCTCATGACAGGAGTCCTGGGAATAGTTAGTAGACCCTGACCAGAGGACCCACGACACTGACTCGGCGAGGAAGGCTGCAGAAGGTCCATCACATATTCAGAAGCAAGGCCACACATGCACTGTATTTGAGAGCAAGATATTTAAAATGGATGTGAAAAGTAACTGGAAGCCATTGTAATGCCATTAGCACAGGGGTAATATTTGAGCTTGTGTTTGCTATTGTTAAAAGCCTAGCAGCAGCATTTGGATTGATTGAAGATGATCCAACAATGAAATATTAAGATAAGTAAAAGGGCCCTTACTAAATCCAAATGAGAGGAAATAAAAGTTGTGAATAAGCATCTCCACTCTAGACACAAGAGTCCTCAGTTTGGCCACTTTTGTCAATGATCTAAAATGTGGAGCAAAACTCAAGGGCTGGTCAAATATTACACCAAAATTATGGATTTTTGGAAGACAATCAAAAGAATAAGTTCCAAGCTTCTGGAGCAACAACCAGCACCTCAGCCTTATCCACAACTACCTGAAGACAATGATCAGCCATCCAGCACTGTAGGGCGGTCAGGCATTCAGTTACAACAGTCAATTTGTCAAGGCCAAGGGCGTACCATGAAGTGGATGCTGCTTGTACCGTAAAACTTTCTCCTGATGTGTTTTGTGATACAGACACCTTCTCAAACCTGCTTAATCCGAATCAGGGTCACAGGGGGCTGCAAGGCAGGAGCCAGCCCAGGAGGGGGCGCCAAGGCACACACAGATGGGCCCAATGTAGTCTCCAATGAGCCCAACCTGCATGTCTTTGGAGATGTGTGAGACAAGCTGTAGTACATGGAGGAAAACCCAATAGACATGGGGAGGGCGTGCAAACAGACGTGTGAGATAGCATCGCTTTCGGTGGTTAGCGTTGACTATCTGACATTCAGTTTGTTAACTGTCCGTTAGCGGATGTGGCTGGGTTCAAGTCAGCTGATGTTGCACTGGCTTTCTTCCAACTACCTGGAGATGTGCTATATTATTATTTTTATATAATTTATTTAGCTACCACTTCAATCCATGGATGGCTTACAAAGCAAATTATAAAACAAGAATGATTAGAGGGTGCAAATCACCAAAAGCAACAGAGAATAAGAAACAAAACTGAGCAAAAAGGGGATATTAGAACAACTTCTATCCAATTATACCTGCAACTAGACCAAGACAAACTTCAGCATCCTGAACTCTTCATCAATACACAAGAAGATATCCTCTAGAAGAGAAGCTAAGCGAGTCTAAAATATTTAATGTAAAGGAACATCTTCAAAAGACACCTGAACACGAGTACACAGGGTGCAGGTCCAAAAGATGAAAGGAGATCATCCCACAGCCTTGGACCAAGAACGGAGAAGCTTGGAAGGTCTGGCATGGAGAAGTGACGGTCAGCAGGCAGGCAGAGACAGAACAGAGACTTCTTGAATGGACATATGGAGAGACCAAAGACTGGAGAACCTGTGGAGAAGAACCATATAGAGAAGTGTAGGTCAAGACTAGAGTTTTGGATGGATCCTTGCATCGACAGGAACCCAGTGAAGAGACTGAAGCTGAGGAGTAATAGGAGTGAAAAGAGGAAGAGAGAACATCAGTTGAGCAGCTGCATTCTGGAGGAGCTGAAGAGGTGGGACAGCAGTTGAAGGAAGCCCCACCAGGGCAAAGCTGCAGCAACATTAGTATGGAACGTTAGTGTAGCAACATTAGTGAGGGACAGTTGGATCCTCTGAAAATTATCAAGAAAACAAAAACATGATTGGGTCACTGAAGAAATATATTTAATGAATGAAAGTGAGAAGTTCAGTGTCAAGCCAAAATTCCTGACCGTGACTGATGGTGAAAGGGTGACATCTTCAAGAAGAATCAGAAGATAAGTAATGGAAATCAGACTTTGAAAGGTTAAGTTTAAGGGACTCTCTTCCTCCATGATGAGATGGTAAGGAGATTTGGGCTGGAAACCCTGTGGATTGCTAGAAAGAAATGAGAGGAAGTGCATTATCAACACAGAGATGGTAGGAGAAGCCATGAGAAGAAAGAACATTGCCTAGGGAGCGAATGTAGAGAGGAAAAAGAAGGGGACCCAACCCTAAACCTTGAGGCACACCAGTGGAGAAGACAAAGAGTTAGACTAGAAGACACAAAAAGATCGGTGAGGAAGGTCGGACATGGACCAGACCAAAAGCAACGCAAGGAATTCAGAGTTTTTTTGAGGGAAGATTGAAAGCTGATGAAAGGTCAAGAAGGATAAGGGTAGAGGAGAGAGAGAAGCAACCTGAGCAGATCTAAGATCATTTGGGACAGAAAGCAGTGCCGTCTCGGTTGAGATTGACCCTTGTTGAATACATAATGGAAAGAACCTAGTAGACTGTTGTCCGAGAAATAAGAGGAGAGTTGTGTGTCTCCATAAGAGTTTGAGTGTTCAGATCTGAGCATGATGCTATGGTGTGGCACCACACACAGGGCTGGTTCCTGTCTTGTGCCCAATTCTATTGAGACTGTGCTATCTGCCATGCTGAACTGGATTAATCGAGGTGCAGAATATGATGTTATGGTAGTCTTCATCATTCTTGGATCGTTTAAACAGCATAGTAGCTAGTGGTGCCCCTTCAAAGGCCCGGTATTTTGAGTTTGAATCTCATGCCCTGTTGTTGCTTGTGTGAAATCTGCACGTTCTTCAGGGTTTTCCTTCAGGCACTTTGGTTAGGAGCAGGGTAAGTAAGTAAAGATGACTGTGTTCACGGCACACATACAAGTAATCCGTTCTGAACTCATGGCGCTCGGCGTGATTCATTACCTGCACGTTGATGTGGGTTTGTCCTGTAGCCGTAGCCGTCATGTAGTCAAGTAGAGTACTTTTGTGACTTCATTGTTTCCGAGCTCTGAAGTCTGTAATTAGGGCAGCACGTCGCTTCTTTCATACCTAATTGAGCCGAATACTTGATAATGCAGCAGGGTCATTTGTGTCATTTTGAACTTTTTAGTTTGATTTCTAAAAAATAAAAAGGAGAATACTACAAAGTAACACCTTCATACACACAAGGAAGGATTTATGTGGTCACTCCTCTAGCGCCACTGACAGCAGGCAGGCGGGCGGGTGGATTTTGCTGTGGCCTGCTGTTTTGTGCCTGAATCTGCTTTACAGATGTAAGTGCAGTCACTGCAGACAAAGCCAACATCTAAAAATGGAACGAATGCTGCATTAAAAGGTAATAAAATCTTAAGTCTCGTTCCAGTTTGTGAAAGGATTATTTAAATAAAATGGTTTTAATGCTTAAAAATTCATGTAATAAGCGGCCGCACATATTATTTTCCATTTTCTGACAGGTTTATTACTGTTGGGGTCCCAGGCAGATTTAGATTTAGCCACTGGCTGTGTGGTAGGAAGTCATCTTGTATGGGATGTTCGCTCAACGCCAGCCTATGCATACTCAGCCATTCCAGTGAGCAGAAAAGGCATCCGGCCATTTCACCCTCAAGCCCACAACGAAGTAATGTGTGCCCACCAGTGCAGAAGGAAGCCAAAGTTCCAAAGTTAGACCATGCAAACATATACTGTGATAGAAGTGACCGCGCAGGCTGACAATTCGGACAAGCCTGGAAAATGTTGGGGTACCACCTTGGTGAGCCTACTTAATTATAAACTCAAAAGACAACCAATCACAGCTCAAATGGAAATAGAATGGCTCAGCCACAAACGTTGCCCTCTGGGTTAATCACCTTAGCATTTGACATCACCTTCTAGGAATGGGCCAGCTTTATATGTTGGGGACTGGAAGGGGCGGGGTTTTTCTCAAGTGGTGGGTGGAGTCACCTTGGGTGCCTTTTCTAGGCTGCGGTGGATGGGAAGGAGCAGATCATTTTTGCGTCAGCACCGCCTCTTGTTCTGGGGAGGTATTGCTTTCCCTCATTAGAACCAGGAAGGTGGCACCCAGATACACATACATCCATCCATCCATCCATTATCTAACCCACTGAATCCGAATACAGGGTCACGGGGGTCTGCTGGAGCCAATCCCAGCCAACACAGGGCACAAGGCAGGAACCAATCCTGGGCAGGGTGCCAACCCACCGCAGGACACACACAAACACACCCACACACCAAGCACACACCAGGGCCAATTTAGAATCGCCAATCCACCTAACCTGCATGTCTTTGGATTGTGGGAGGTAACCGGAGCGCCTGGAGGAACCCCACGCAGACACGGGGAGAACATGCAAACTCCACGCAGGGAGGATCCGGGAAGCGAACCCGGGTCTCCTAACTGCGAGGCAGCAGCGCTACCACTGTGCCACCGTGCCGCCCGATACACATACAATATATTTTAAATACGTTTATTAGCTACATAGCACTCCATTGGAACAAGGAAGCTTGGGCACTTGAATGGATGGATGACTGCTACTGTAGTACTGGTGCCGGGTACCAATATGGATCCTTTGCTATTTACATCAGTCTTTTATGTAGCTTGCTATCCTTAACCATTTGAACCCAGCAAGCCCATTATCACAAAGTGGCATATACCCTACAGGGCCGGCATAACAGCCCACCTGTCTACCATCATAACCCAAATAATGGCCTACGCATATCTGTTATGCTATACTGCTGTTACGCTGCTATACTCTCTAGATCTCGCAGCTCCACTGCTCTAGAGGTATATTCCTGAAAGTCCGCTAAACCCCTCTGCTGTCATAACCCACCTGGCTGGAA
This sequence comes from Polypterus senegalus, assembly GCF_016835505.1. Classification (NCBI taxonomy): domain Eukaryota; kingdom Metazoa; phylum Chordata; class Cladistia; order Polypteriformes; family Polypteridae; genus Polypterus; species Polypterus senegalus. Next base: position 151,179,359 of record NC_053165.1, on the reverse strand, counting down.
TTTCCAGATCAGAAATCTCAGCATTTAGGCTTTTCCAGCAACTCATCAGATGAGCCAATCATTTCCTTTGCAGGTCTCTATGGCACTCAGCACTTTGCTAAATCAGATTGTAAGCTTTTTATTAGCCAAGCTTTGATGGTGCTACCCACCCTCTTAGTGGGCATTATTGGAAGTGCTTGGGACTTACATGCTTTGGGAATTGGGTGCTTTGCACTTCCAAATACATGACACCGCCATTGCCGCACAAGATAAAATTCAGTTTGCAGCTTGGCCGGCTTGTTGTTTTTCTAGGTTCTCCTGCTGCTGGATCTGAAGCTGTCCATTTGCATGATGTAATGGCAACTCCTACTAATGGTAACTCATCAGCACCGTCCTACACAGAGGCAGTGTCATGTATACACGGTGACAGTGTCCCTTTCTGTCCCTTTCTGAAGTCACTCTGCACACAGTATATAAACAGTGGAGTGAACACTTTCTAGTAATCAGTGATTAATGACGCCAGAACAGCCAAGTGAACTTCACAGTTTAATTACGTGATATTTAAAATAATGGGCTACACACAGGGGGTGCTTTGCTACAGTCCTTGACAAAATCAACAGAACACTTTTTAACTTTTTTTCATTTAAATGGAATTAAACATTTCTTGGTCTCAGTGGTCTTTTGGCATCACCTGTTGACTGCCTTATATCCACCATATATACACCATAACACCCCCTGGCAGCCCAGGGTACCCCTGAGCCCTGGCTCTATTTAAAGGACCAGGCATTGGGAGTTATTTCAGTGCTTCCTGCCCACCACCTCATAAAGCAGGGTCCTGGCATTTCCCCACAAACATTCCTTAATGGGACTTTTAGGTGCACTCAAGTGCCTTGGGGGAAATGACACCAGGCCAGTTTCCCAGGACATTCCTCTTTAATCTTTTTACAACACAGAAGACCCTCCCAGCCATGTATATATATATATATATATATATATATATATATATATATATATATATGCCTACCAGTTACTGCCCACGCTGCCCTCCAACCACTTAGTAACTGATTAGCCACACAAGAGCAGAGTGCCTGGTTTCAATAATATAGTGAATGCGTATCAGTATACAATTCTCGAGTCACACTGCAGAGTATATGGGTAGCAGTACAGAGTGTATGTGCATCAGTATATGATCGTGTACAGTGGCCCCATTTCACCATACGAGTGAATGCATTCAAAACGTCACGTTAATTCAACAGATAATGCATGCATTCCAGCATACAGAGCCTGCTTTTCAGTACCATGTGCATTTCATTATGTGGTGTATACACATCTCAGCACACCGTGAATTTGTTTCAATTACGAGTCAACTGTACTGTATAGTCACATGCATCTCAATATGCAGCTTATGTCTTTCAGCATAAAACATTACACTGTGCTGTGTGCTTCAGTATGCAGAGTATGTACGGCATGCGTTTCAGTCAGTAGAATAAGCATGTCAGTATACAGCGTAAGTGTTTAACTTTATGATGTTTGCATTGCCGCATGCCCTGTATGTATGTATGTCAGGACACACGTATGTGTTTCAGGATCCTATTTTCGTGCTTCATTGTTCATTCGTTTCAGTATAAGGTGCCTGCTTTTCATTAGCTAGTGTGTGTGTGTTTCACTCTGTAGTGTTTGCATGTCACTATACAGTGTGTGTGCGTCAGTTTACAAGGTACGAATTTCAGTACACAGAGTATGTTTTTCATTGGACAGCGTATGCATTTCACTATACTATGTACAGAGCAAAGTATATGCGTTTCACAGTATATTATGTGTGCCCCAGTATGCAGTGTACTGTACTGTATGTGCTTCAGCTCGTAGAATGTACTGTATGGATATTTAAATTATACGAAGAATGCATGCCATGCGGTGGACTGGCACCCTGCCCGGGGTTTGTTTCCTGCCTTGCGCCCTGTGTTGGCTGGGATTGGCTCCAGCAGACCCCCGTGACCCTGTAGTTAGGATATAGCGGGTTGGATAATGGAGGGATGGATGGATAATGAATGCATTGCAGCATGCAGTGTATACATTTAACTATAGGAGGAGTTCATTTTGGTATACAATGTAAATATTTAACTATATTATGTATGTGGGCGGCACGGTGGCGCAGTGGTAGCGCTGCTGCCTCGCAGTTAGGAGACCTGGGTTCACTTCCCGGGTCCTCCCTGCGTGGAGTTTGCATGTTCTCCCTGTGTCTGCGTGGGTTTCCTCCCAAAGACATGCAGGTTAGGTGGATTGGTGATTCTAAATTGGCCCTAGTGTGCTTGGTGTGTTTGTTTGTGTCCTGCGGTGGGTTGGCACCCTGCCCTGGATTGGTTCCTGCCTTGTGCCCTGTGTTGGCTGGGATTGGCTCAAGCAGACCCCCGTGACCCTGTGTTCGGATTCAGCGGGATGGAAAATGGATGGATGGATGGATATTATGTATGCAATTCACTATACAGCGTATGCGTTTTGCTCTATGACAAATTCATTACAGTCTACTGTCTCTGTGTTTAACTATATGATGTATGCATTTCAGTGTACAGTCTATATATGTATGCATGTATGTGTTTCAGTATTCCATTTATGTGCTTCATTGTAACTTCGTTTCAGTATAAAGTGCATGTGCTTCAGTTTATAATGTGTTACAGTATACATTGCATGGTGTACGTGTTTCATTATACTATGTATGCACATCAGTGTACAGTGTATTTGTTTCTCTGCATATTGTACGCATTATAGGATTCAGTGTATGTGCTTCAGCTTAGAAGGTACAAATTTCAGCACATAGACCATATTTTTATTATACTCTCATTATACAATATATGCATTCCTCCATACCGTGTATGTGCTTTGGGGTACAGTGCACATTTTTCACTGTATATTGTATGTCTTTTAGTATACAATATGCACTTCAGTTTAGAATGTGCTTTGCATGTATTTGAGTATATCAGTCAGTTAGGGTTAGGGTTAGGGTTAGGGTTAGTCATTATCCATCCCGCTATATCCTAACACAGGGTCATGGGGGTCTGCTGGAGCCAATCCCAGGGCACAAGGCAGGAACAAACCGCAGGGCACACACCCACACACCAAGCACACACTAGGGACAATTTAGGATCGCCACTGCATCTGTGGGACTGGGAGACACGGAGAGAACATGCAAACTCCACGCAGGGAGGATCTGGGAAGCGAACCCGGGTCTCCTTATTGTGTGGCACCAGCGCTGCCACTGCGCCACCCTACAGGGTATATATGTTCCACTATACGCTTCAGTGTATTTTGTGTGCATTTCAGTGTACAGTGTATGTGCTTCAGTTTAGAATGTTCTGTACTTGTTTCAGTACACAGAGTATGAGTTCACGAGACAGCACATATGTACAGGTAGTATGTATGCTCTTCAGTGTATGTGTTTCATTGCATACTGTATGCATTTCAGATTTGGTTTAGGCGTTTTACAGTAGATTGCATACACTCCTCAACATTTCGGATAAGACTGGTGCAAGAAGCCAGGGGCCGTTGCCAAAGTTTCTGTCAGACGGCTATGAAACATTTTCTTCCAGAGAGAGCGCGAGAGCGTCTTTTAGATCTGCCCCGTCTGCAATTCATTTATGCCACTCTCTCACGTCAGCGTTCTGAGCCAGACCGCGCCGTCTCTAGAGATACACAGCCCTGAGAAAGCTTTACAACGCCATTCAAGTTTATAGTCATTATATACAGTGTACATATTCCGTATGCATTTCCCAATGTTTCTTCCATAGTAATCAAGAAATTAAAATATATACTGCATCCCTACATAGACATATAGGCCTGATAGAAATAGTTGTGTAAGACCAAATCTATACAACAAAAAAAAAGGCCATTTAACAAAGCAGCTTAACCAGAAGTGAAGGATTACATTCACCACAACTACAACAACATTTATATCTGTAGGACGTTTTCATACAAGTGATAAAAGATGAAGATGAGGAAAGAAAAAATATGAAAATTAGGTGCAGAAAGAAACATACAGCATGACATCAAATAGAAAGATAAGCAACCCACTGTGGTGCCTCTGGGCCTGCTGCAATGGGCCATCAACTCCGTTTGGTGGGGCAGACCCGTCTACCACTCGCCTGTCTAAAATGTGCATTCAGGTACCCCCATTCTCACCGCCTACCCCTGCCTCTGTTTCTTCCACCTGGATTTCTTTCTTTTCTTTCTTTCTTGCCCTACTTGAACACGGACCTCAAGTTAGCTCTCAGCTCAATTCAACCAGGCCCAACAGGAAGGGGCTTAAGATTCCTTGGACCCATATGGGCCGCAAATATGTGGTTAGGAGACCTCACCCATCAGTAGATGCAGAACCCTACTTTGGAATCGCTCTTCACCTGCTGCTAAACCACAAAGGGGTAAAAAAAAAACCTCGGCTCTCAACACCCCTGGACTCAATTATAGACGCCGGGCATCTTAAGGTCGCTTCCAGCCAATGCTCAGAATAGGATCTGAGGTCAGGGAAGACCCCACTTTTGCTCCAAAAAACACCAGGCGGGACCTCCCTTCTTAAGATTCTTGGTGTGCCTGCACCCCTGCACCCTCAGGTAATCCTTCATGTCTGACAGATTTCTCTGCACCAACTGTATATGAAAACTTTGGGGGCCAATCAATGAGAAAAATGAAATGACTGCAGAGTGTAGGCCATCAGTATTACTAGTTTATATACTAGTAGTATCTATGTAAATATAAACATACACTTTATGTTACATAAATTTTAAATATATATATATATATATATGTATACTAGCAACACTACCTGTTGAAGACAATTAATAGAATCATTTTAAAATATTTGCTCTCTCTTGCTCTATGTGCACTATTCCTCGGTATCCACGAGATGTCTGAACCGCTTTTGACCGGTGCTTCCTCTCTTGAGAGTGTTCCCATAATGCCCACTTCTTAGATTCTTGCCATTATTTTTGTGGTGCCTTGTTTTCCTCTTGTCTGCTATTAAACTTATTCTCTTTGTCTCTGTGTGCCTCCTCTGCAATTTACTCTTCGTCATGGGCCTCACACACTGGCACTTCCTACTTCAATTGTGTCACCCAAGCCAAACTAATCAATCACACCAAAGCCAAACTGACCAATCAGATTGCTCTGAGGGACTGACACACAACACACAGACCCGAGTGGTTTATTTTATTATCAGTCAGATTACCTGTCAAAGAGAGTTTATAGAATACATTTTCAGATATTTACTATCTCATGTCCCTACGCACACCATTTTGGCACCTTTCACCTCCTGACTGGTGTTCTTTCTTGAGAGTGTCTTTCCATAAAGCCTGCTTCACAGACTCTGTTGTTATTTTTGAGGCATACACACACACACACACACACACACACACGGGCTGTGCCACCCCTCTAAGATGAGTTCAATGTAGACCTCACCTTTAAAATTTGCAGTGCACCATGCAATGCATGTGTCCCTGTTATGTGCTATTTGGTTTGAAATTAGTGAAAGCAGTGTTAATGGGGGAGGGGTAAACGTTAACATTATACAAAGTTATTGTCTGTTATACCTGCATTGTTATCACTCTTTAATTTAATATTGTTCTTTATCAGTATGCTGCTGCTGGAGTATGGGAATTTCCCTTTGGGATTAATAAAGTATCTATCTATCTATCTATCTATCTATCTATCTATCTATCTATCTATCTATCTATCTGTCTATCATATAGTGCCCTTCATATCTATCTATCTATCTATCATATAGTGCCTTTCATATCTATCTATCTATCTATCTATCTATCTAATGTTTGTGATGCGCCATCTGCTGGAATGACAAATGCAATACATATGTCTCTGAAATGTGCTATTTGGTATGGAATTGGTAAAAGCAGTGTTAGTGTTTGTGGTGCGCCATCTGTTGGAATGACAAATCCAATGCATATGTCTGTTATGCGCCATTTAATATGGGATTGGTAAAAGCAATGTTAATGCTTGTGATGTACCACGTGTTGGAATGACAAATGCAATGCCTGTGTCTCTGATATGTACAATTTGGTATGGGATTGGTAAAAGCAGTGCTAATGTTTGTGATGCACCATCTGTTGGAATGACAAAAGCAATGCATTTTATTATTACAAATGTTTGTGATGAGCCTTCTGGTTTGATTAAGGTGGCTAGGATAAATATGATATAATAGTGTGGTGTAGCTCCAGCACCCACGTACCATCCTTTCCTTGCTCTCTGCGTTTTTCTCATCAGTGTTAGTCAATTCCTCGAAGTCTTCCATGTGAGGACTTCTGCTTTGACTTCTTCATGTGTTAGGCTTTTGTAGAGTAAAAAAAAAAGAAAAAAGCATGAAGTGTTTTGGGTAATTCATAAGACTAGCCGTGAATGATACTGATGAAGTTGAAATGTCACACACCACATGATGTGGGTCATGTGGTCATCAACCGACTACAGCGACTGTAAACAGTATGATGCCATTCAGGAGGAGATGATTTTAAAAAATGGTACTTCAAAATGTATGGATAATGAAAATGCAGTGTTTTCAAGAGTACAAAGTTAACACAGAAAACCTCTGAAGATGTCAACACTTTGACTTGGACTTTTGTTTAGCATCGCTGGTTTTGGTCGGATTGGACTACTGCTCAGGTCAATGCCTTTGGCATGTCACAATTTTTAATGTTGAACACAAGTGTAAGAACTTCTTCTTTGCTCGTTTCTTTTTTGTGTTTGATTAAGTCCATGTTGCATTTGATGACCTTGTAGCGGTGCTACGTGATTAACGTCGTCTTAATTTGTTTTGTGCCCAGTTGTGTCTTTTGTAGTGTTATCCCGTTTATGTAGTCTATGGTGCGTCTGTGCAAATGTTATCCCCCTGGAAACAAAAGGGGGAAATGAGAACACTACAGGACCGTGACCCCTCAAGGTAAATTGCCTGTCCACCCATCAAGTCAATCTGGTTATTTTTTTATTTAAACGAGAGGAGATAGACAGAGGGAAAAAAATGGAGAAAAACCAGAACACAACACAGAAACGTATCAAGAAAACAGAGAAACGCCAATCCGGGTCGTCACGCACCTTTCCACAGCTTGCTGCTCTCAATGGCAGACCTGTAACGATCTCGCCATTCTCACAAAACCCCAGGGGTTCAGTAGTAAAAGGACACGCCAAGGGCCGTATGGCGAGACCATTTCTTTTTATTTCAGGAAAGGAGCGAACAATCAAGGGCTTCCATATCGCAGTTACCGCTGGATGGTTTCTAACCGGTTCGAGATCATTATCATTAATCACTCTCTGGACGATTTCCTGGACTTTACGTGTGTTATGTGCTTTGTGTGCATCATGTCTGTTTTATGTTCAGTGTAAGGTCAAGGGAGGGTTTACTCTGCATATTTATTGCTGCACCATTTATTATAATATTCCGCCATTCACTCGTGGGGTGAGGTATGCTGGGGGGGGGTGTTAGATATTTATAATGTTTGGGATTTTGTTTCACTTCTTTTTATCAATATATATATTCACTTTAGTAACTTACCCACTGTTTGCCTTTTTTGCCTATTTGATCGCCAATTAGGTAAGCAATTAAAAGAAGTACAGCTTGTCTAAGTCTAACGCCCCTCAGGTTGCCAGGCCACTGGTCTTGGTAGCGTAGTTGCCAGTCCGGATGTTACAATCTTTCCGCCAATTTCCAGTTGTAGCCTGTACTTATATAATCTTAGCAAGTTGCCGGTGCGCTCCATTAATCAGCAGTCGTCTAATCTGACATACTCAGCGAGCCACTCCGACTAGTCCACGACTTGACCTTCAAACAGTTGTAGGGGTGGGCTCTGAGCTGCCAACCGATGAGGGCTCATCTGGAAGTGCAATACATGCAGAATAAAGAACACGGGTTTATTTGGACCTCATGAACAGAAGAGGAACTCCACCATAGATAGATAGATAGATAGATAGATAGATACATAGATAGATAGATAGATAGATAGATAGATAGATAGATAGATAGATAGATATGAATTTTAGTGTAGTAGGCAGGATAGATAGATAGATAGATAGATAGATAGATAGATAGATAGATAGATAGATAGATAGATAGATAGATAGATAGATAGATAGATAGATAGATATTTTATTAATCCCAAGGGGAAATCCACATACTCCAGCAGCAGTATACTGATAAAAACAATATTAAATTAAAGAGTGATAAAAATGAAGGTATAAGAGACAATAACTTTTTATAATGTTAACGTTTACCCCACCGGGTGGAATTGAAGAGTCTCATAGTGTGGGGTCTCCTCAGTCTGTCAGTGGAGCAGGATGGTGACAGCAGTCTGTCGCTGAAGCTGCTCCTCTGTCTGGAGATGATCCTGTTCAGTCGATGCAGTGGATTCTTCATGATTGACAGGAGTCTGCTCAGTGCCCTTCACTCTGCCACGGATGTCAAACTGTCAAACTGTCCAGCTCCATTCCTGCAATGGAAATTAAATGGAAATAGAAAAAAACAGAAAAGACTGCTGCTGAACTCGTTGTACCTGATAAGCCTTTATCCAGCACTGGCTCCGTCACACGGTACACTTTCGGCTGTCACAAACAGGGTGCGAGCGGGACTCTGCTGGAAGGTCGATAAATTTGACATGTCCATCGATTTTCATTTGTGCAAAATGACACGTTCTGTCCACGAGATCAGCAACCCAATGACTAGAAGTCACATTTCATCAGCTTTAGAGACCCTGGTCTTCTTCATTTAATGTATGTTCTCCTTTAACTTTCAGCCCGTTTCAGTTTTGTTTTTAGTTTGCTCAGCCTGGTGGCTTTCTCTCCTGATCCTTTTGTCTTGTGTGATCATAGTAGGCGTCTGCTCTTTTTGGGAAAACTGACTAATTCCCACTAATTGGCTGCTGGCCCATATCTTCTAGCCCACCCACCTTGATGTCAGCTGCCTTGTCCGTCACTTCCGATTGCCTGCTGCTCCTTGTAGGTGACGCCCATCTGTCTGTACAGACTCACCTTTTAATTTGGTGGTGGTTGTCTTTTCTAGAATCTTACCCTGGCATGGCCCCAAATTAAGATCTGGACACCCTGTCATCTTGTCCTGTATTTCTCATTCAGGCCCGTTTTTGCTTTTTCTTCTGGACGGACTTGCCATACAAGAAGTGCCGCAGTGGGCTTTAACAGGCCCTGCCTCTTCACAGACACAAGCCTCGACTCTCTAAGAAGACAAAGAAAAACTCCCAAAAAAAAACCCTTGTAGGGAAAAAACGGAATAAACCTCGGGAAAGGCAGTTCAGAGAGAGACCCCTTTCCAGGTAGGTTGAGCGTGCAGTGGATGTCAAAAAGAAGGGGGTCAATACAATACAGTACAATACACAGAACAGAACACAAGTAATCATCAATACAGTATAAAAATAAAAATATTACAAGTACGGAGCCAAATTTAACAGTAAATGATATCCCAGAATACGGTTTGGATTTGTTCAGAGTCCTGAAGACCTCTGCCATCGAGCTGCCTCCCCCTATTGGCCATTCCACAGATGAGTCAGTGCTGGGCCAGCCAATCCGATGAAAGGAGCCATCTATCCCATGATTCCTGCGATCCTCCTTCAGAGATGACTTTATCTTAGGCAGGCAAAACAATTTGGCAGGTGGGCCGTGGCACCAAGTGCCACATTTGAGTACCGAGCAGAGAAACAGAATCGGTGAGTGTTAGTAACAAATTAGAACTGTCATGTTACTTATGTTTTAGTGCTAATGGCTGACAACAGAGATGCAGCCTGTACAGTTAATCAGCAGCTCTAGGCAGGGTGTGCTAAACTGAAGTAGTGAGTCTCCTGAAGCTGAGACTGAAGGGGCATCTCTTATAGCAGCAGGCAGACCAGTCCACAGTTTAGGGGTCCTGTAACTAAAATTATGAATGCTTCTTTAGTTATTGACTACAATCCTGTTTGAAATAATGATTGATATTCAAAAGTTTACATTAAAAACAGGGCATAATGGTGGCGCAGTAGTAGCTATGTTGCCTCGCAGTAAGGAGACCAGAGTTTGCGTCCCGGGTGCTCCCTGAACGGAGTCTGTATGTTCTCCCCGTGTCTCTGTGGGTTTCCTCCCAGAGTCCAAAAACATGCAGGTTAGGTGGATTGATTATGATACATTGGCCCTGCTGTGTGTTTGGTGTGTGTGTGTGTGCTTGCCCTACAATGGACTGGCACCCTATCCAGGGTTTGTTCCTGCCTTGCGCCCTATCCCAGCTGTGACAGGCTCCTGAGACCTTGTTTGGGTCTAACTAGGTTAGAAAATGACTGACATTAAAGACCTTTAGGATTCTTATTATTTGCCTGTCTGCGTCATGGCAGTCCTAAGTTTTGTTCTGTGTGTGTGTATGCGACATATCAAAGAAAACCCGACCCTGTGTGTACGTGATCTCTGAATGGCCCCTGCTGACACGGTGGGTGTATCCGCCATTAATCAGAGAGACACAGCTTTTGCTTCTTAGTCGCCCCCCCCCACCCCTTAGTTGTGATGGAATAAGTAGGATTACCGTTTTATGTCAAAAAAATAAAAGATTTTTGTAAATGAAGCTCTGCGATCAGTTATGCTGTTAAATATCTGCAGTCACAACTAAGTACGGACTGAATGTAATGGCAACATGTGTCATTTTATAAAAAATGCAACTGGGTCAGTGCGAGATTCCTGACACATAAAACACTGCAGACTGCAAAAATATGGCCTGTAAGGTTTAATACCAGAGCAGCGCCTCACTCTGCTAATTCATGGATTTCCACTTGCTGGACTGCACTGACACAGTGAAAAACAGGGAATGTGTAAAAGAGTTTGCTCCGGGCTCTGCGTGCTGTTTTCTAAACTACTCAGCATAAAAACTCCTGGGAGGATTTATAGCTGCTGTAATGGTGGCCGGAAAAGTAGGCGACTTGAGATGCTAAAGAAAGGATGGGGGTACCACCCTGGTAATCCCTTTCAATCTTAAAATAAAAGTCAACTGACAAACGTCTCAAAAGCCAGCAGTGCAAGGCCCAACTTCACAAAGGCAAGCGTTCAGGAGCTCTGATCTTCTCCAGTGTCAGATTGGTATCTGACACCACCTTCATGAAACACGCTGCCTTTAAAGGGCTGAGACCAGGATGGGCGGAGCTCTCTCTGAATGGTAAATCAGGGCGGAACTCTCTCTAAATGGTAGATCAGGGCGGAGCTCTCTCTGAATGGTAGATCAAGGCAGAGCTCTCTCTGAGTGGCGGGGCAGGGCGGAGCTCTCTCTGAGTGGCGGGGCAGGGCGGAGCTCTCTCTGCGTGGCGGGGCGGAGTCAGTTATCCTATGTAAGTGTCTTTCCTTGACTGCCGAGGACGAATGAGAAGATAAATGTTAGCATCAGCGCCCCCTCTCGTTCCCAAGGGTGAAACTGCTTACATCACCAGTGCCATTAAGTGTTCCCCAGACATGCATCATGAAAGTAAGGATATTGAGAATGCTGTGATGCCTCCTGCTGGTTCAACACACTATTACACTGGAATATTCAAATGCTGTTATGTAAGCAGAATTGCCCCCCACACCTCACAGTTTTCTTGCATGAGTTGGAAAACCCCAAATGAATTTACACATTTAGGACATGTCATGTATCGTCGACTGAGGGAACACACACAACCACCAAAGAAATGTTGGGGTGCCAATCATTTTACCCCATTAAATAGCGCTGCTGCCTCGCAGTTAGAAGACCTGGGTTCACTTCCCGGGTCCTCCCTTTGTAGAGTTTGCATCTTGTCCCGTGGTTACCTCCCATAGTCCAAAGACATGCTGGTTATGTGCATTGGAGATCCTAAATTGTCCCTAGTGTGTGCTTGGTGTGTGTGTGCCCAGGGTTTCTTTCCTGCCTTGTGCCCTGTGTTTGCTGGGATTGGCTCCAGCAGACCCCCGTGACCCTGTGTTAGTATATAGCGGGTTGGATAATGGATGGATGGATACACGACGACAAAACTCATCGTGGTGATGTCAGATCACGCGACTAGCAACAGACATTGTTGGCATGAGCAGTATGGGCCCAGCTATGCAAAAGAAGACTGCGGCAGCACCCACCACAAGATGATGCCAAGGTCAATCTCTGTCCCCAACCTACAAAAAGAATCTAGAAAGGTCAACAAGGGGGCACAGGGATCTGAAAACTTAAGATTGTATAACAACAAGTGTAATTCTGCACACTTTGGGATTGTGCTGTTCTATGAACGTCAGTCATTTTCTAACCTGCTTTGTCCTGGACAGAGTCACAGGGGTCTGCTGGAGCCTATCCCAGCTAGCACAAGGTAGGAACAAACCCTGGACAGGGCGCCAGTCCGTCACAGGGCAAACACACCCACACTTAGTACCACTTAACCTGCATGTCTTTGGACCACGCAGGCACAGGGAGAACAAGCACTGTGCCACCTATTATATGAAAGTAAAGTTTATTCATTTAGCTTTAAACCTTTCATTTTCACACCTTGAATGGCTGAAAAACAAGCCAGGAATCCAAAAAGACGAGAAGGCAAAACCAAAAATCAGAGTCAGAGCTGACGCTGAACCTTCCTGCATTCTTCTCCGTTAATGTGTCCTGCAGAAAACATCCATTAATTTTTAGAAACGCTTTCATAAAAAGTCTGAATTTTTTTTTGTACAAAATGAAAATGAGCCATGAGAAGTTCACATGGATGTTAAAAATCCATACTTAAGGAGAAAAACGAACAATGCACGTCACCTAAGAAATGCAATAAAGATGAATAATGTGCTTTCTTAACTAGAGACGTAACCCACACTGGCATTAAATTCTCTCTTCTGTCGAAAACCTCGCTGTAATGGATTTACCCCATGCAGTAAAACAGCCTAATCAGATTGCTTCAATGGAGTTTAAACTCGTTTATTCTTATCAAATCCGATTTTTGCATTCTACAGCTCATCGCATAAAAAGGTTTCTGAATCAGCAGGCCTGGACCGCCATTCCCACAGAGAGAGACGAGGATCATTCATTCTGCTGGAAGATGTAATCTGACACAGTAACGGGACGCTTTATGAAACGCAAGGGTTATTAAGAGGATTTTATTAAAATGAACCCCCTGCCACGCTTCGGTGTTTACTGTCAGGTGGCAATCAGATTAGAAGAGCTATTGGAGTCACAACAAAAACAGGAAGCCCACTCTGGAGGGGGGCCACGTGGCCATCTTAACAGCTATATAGGCACTGTAGTGCATTGGGGCTCCCGTTTTGATAGCAAATCAGAAACATACACCAGCATCAGAAACATTGTGGGCCCCCGGCCAGTGCCTATTGTGCCCACACGTTAAGATGGCCCTGGGCACGCCTGTCGCCATGCATTATTTGTCTTACATTAAACTAGTGGGCTTTGCCCCTCCTTGCTTTGCTTGCCCGCCCCTCCTATTACCCCACCACCCTACCACCGGGCACGCTACACTCCAGCCACTTTGCGTCTCTGCCTCTCGTGTTGTCAATTTGGGGTTGAACGCACGCTGAGGAGATGCGGTCTGATCAGCTGCTGGCTTGCTGCTGCTGAGCTGCGCGTCGATCATTTATAAGCCTGTACAGCAGCTGTCCTTTTGTCTCGCGGGACGTCAAATTGTCTTCCGAGAAGATCACGTCTCGTCTCCTTCCAAGATTTTTATTTTTTATAATAGAGAGATATTTTGAAAGCCAAATGCAATTTTTTACAAAAGGGAAGCTGTTTTTGATAAGCAATAGAGCACCCTCTGGTGGCGACTTCACAAACGCCAATTAAGATGGCTGTCATCGCTATCAGCTTTTGATAAGGTCCTTGAACATTTTCCATTTTTGTACTTCTTTAATTATTATTTTTTTTTATAAATGTGACAATGGCATCACCAGAACATCATTTTGTATTTTGTTTTTAGATCATGCCTATTCTGTGACAATTCCACATGGCCGCTTTGCACATCGCCAGTCACATAATGGTGTGTGCCACCTACAACGTCCCATTTTTGACCCATTTTCACTCTCAGAGTTTTCCGTTTTCTGATTTAGCGTAGATGGGTAGCTAAACGGCGATACCAAGAAGACTCAGTTTTAGAACTTTGTGCTCGTTTTTCTGATTCCTATTTTGGGTTTTCTTCGTATTGGAATTGAATTATCGATTTTTTTGCCTGTCTTTCTGCCAGTCTCAGATTAATAATAATAATGATAATTCTTTATAATTATGTAACTCTTTTCTCACTACTCAAAGCACTTTAGGGGCGATTCCCCAAGAGACGGGGCTACCTGCCCCATAACACAGGCTGCCTAGAAACATAGATAAAACCAAAACTAAAGAATGAACATTAAGTACATAAATTAACAAATCAATCATGAACTTGAATCCCACCCAGAGGAGCAACCCTGGCTGAGATATGCATACACAAAAAATACATTAATTATCATACCCTTAATACTGACCTTTATATACTGACAAAATATTCGTCATGAAAAATACTGTTGTGTAGTTCGTTCACAGATGCACAAAATGCAAATTACTATATAGAGACAAATAATAATAATTAAAAATCCTTTACATTTATATAGCGTTTTTCATAGTGAGTGGGGAATGTGATAAACCCCAGGCGTCAATGAGCCCCAAACCCCAACACGATCACCAAAACGCAGTCCTTTATCCAAAATAATAAATGAAGGTTTTATTTAAATACCTCCAAAATATCACCAATATGCACAAAAACACTGGCCTTTTCCTCTCACCACCGCACTGCCCTCCTCCAGTCAAGTGTTGCCTCTCTACCACCCAGCTCCAACTCGCCTGAGTACTTCCGGTGCCAGGACGATTGCCCGATGGAAGTACTTCCGGGTCACACAGGTAAGTCCATTATTTGCGTAGGGATCTTGTTTCCCTAGAACGCCCTCTTGTGGCACCCCATGATTCCAGCAGGGCTGTCCTGCCAGACTACAGTTCCCAGCATGCCCTGCTGGCTTCCCACTGGGTGGGGATATCGGGGACTGCTGCCATCTAGCGTGCTGGGGGAATAACAGTTCTCTAGCGATCACTCTGCTTTTATATGGGCTGTCCGTCCATTTCTTCCTTCCTGGTCTGCCAGCCTGGGTGGCATCTACAGGAGCCACTTCGACCACCGCTAATGTGTAGCACCCACCTGGAGGACGCGACGGCAGCCATTATTTGCATGAGTCCGCTCACCGCACATTAGCTGTTAGGTGGTGGAGGAGTGAGAGAGAGTCAGCCAATTAGAGACAGGGGATGATTTGGGGGGCTAAAATTGCTAGGCTGGATATATCGGGATACACCCTACTCATTATAAGGGACGCCCCGAGATCTTTAATGACTACAGAGAGTCAGGACCTCGGTTTTATGTCGAATCCGAAGGTCGGTGCCATTTTTACAGCACTGTGCCACCGTCACTGTCACTGCACTGGGGCTTTGGGATCCACACGCAGACCACAGTATCAGCGCCCCCTGCTGGCCTCACCAATACCTCTTCCTGCAGCAAATCAAACTCCCATTCAAGTACTGGCAGGGCCTGAACGTGCTTAGCTTAAGATGTATGACGTCTTCTGAAGTGTAGGTGGTGTGAATGTTGGATATTATGCTTCCCGTTGACCCTTTTAAAATGTGTTTGTCCCCCCAGTATAATAACAATTTGCTTCATTTATATAGCACTTTACATAGTGAGTAGGGAGCCACTTCAACCACCACTGACGTGAGGTATCTGCCTGTATGTTGCGACGGCAGCCATTTTGTGGCAGGACGCTCACCATTACCAATTCTGTGTAAACGCTCCTGACGTCATAGTCACTATGTCTGTATGGTAAAGTTAGGGTTGATATTTTAAGTAAAATTGCTGAAAAACAAACTTGCATTCACATGACTTATTTAGGAAAAGGATTTCCAGGCAGCCTATACTTCTTGACTTTGCGTTTTTGCCTTACGTGTTGAGCTTGACGGTCATTTTTTTAATCTGATTGTTTCATTTTGCCTTCCCCATGACTATTCTACTAAGAATTCCTTTGACTCCGTCTTCATTTCCCAGTCCTTTTCCGTTGTGTTCTGCTCCTCGGGATGACACGTTTACCTCCTGCTCATGTTAGTCTGTCCATAGAGAGTATGAACAAAAATGAAGTCCAGACTTGTTAGGTCCCTCGTATGCTTCACTCTACCCCTGCCAGTCTTGAATGTTATACCAGCTGTGCCAATCAAGAAATGCCATAGCACCCCCTGCTGGTGTACTTTCATTGCCACATCTTTTCATGGGAGAGTTATGAAGGTCCTTCTGCCTTTCTAAGTAAACAGCCAATCATAAAAATTACATAAAACCTTTGGAAATACCACAGTAGACCTTTCACCTTCAAGTATTATACAATCTGAAATTTCATAACTTTTATTGAGAAAATAACACTGCGCTCTTGCCTAACAATAAACAAAACAAATGAAATTAAAGGAGTGACAGCCAAGTGCAGGTCTGAACTGCTCACTGCGAGTCGAGGTTAGTGGCTCAGCACTTGAGCTAGCAAGAGACCCTCGTCTGAACTCCTCAGCCCCGGGAGGACATGTTGCTCTTTATTCATTCTGTGGTAAGCTTTAGCTTTTGTGAGGCAATAAAAGCTTTGTAAATGGCGCCATGAAGACAGAGCACGCCTGGCAGCAATTATCATTCATAATTGCTTTGGGTATGTCATGTAAGTCCACAGTTGATGTTAACACAGCCTACTGTACTGCAGGCCGCAGTGCTGCGCTTTACAAATCAGTCCTATCCTCAAGTCCACTGAACACAATTCAGAGTCCTGGGGGTCCGGAGCCTATCTAGGCAAACCTGGCCACAAGGCAGGAATTGACCACTCACTCATATAGGTGGGGCCGATTTGGAATCAGCCCCCTGCCCAGGGCACCACCCATGGCACTGCAGGGCTCACTTGCATGTACACCTACTGGGGGAAAAATGTGGAATCACCCACACCACACAATTTTTGTGATTCAATTGATTCACTTAGAACCTGGTGCATATGTATGTTTGTACAAATGCTTATTAATTTATATTAAATTCATTTTCTATAAATATATCAATAATTATATATACATACTAGGGGGCTGTGCCCCCTGCTCACTTCACTCGCCCACCCCCAGGTTTGGTTAACGAGAAATACAATTTAAAGAGATTGTTATTTTCATGGGAATTGTTACATATGCATTATTCTCACTTTTACTTTAAAACTTCAGTAAAAACAATATTTGGAATAATCTTTTCTTCAAAATCGCATTGCATTTTAATTCCGTGTTTGGACTTACATCGTGACAATGCAACATATAACTGTTCGTGAGTGAATTTAGTTTCTTTATCTCTAATAAATTATCTGGCCTTTTCAAATGTTTGTCCATGCTCTTCCTTCTTCACTTAGTTGTTCACGTGTCATCTAGAACATATAAAATTATTGTCCTGATAAAATTTATAAGAGCTGAGAGAGCAGGAAGCATGTCTGCCAAAAGCATTCACACGACTGAGAGGTTAGATGACCGTAGTCTTGTTTTATAAATGGTTGTAAGTAGGACGTGACTTGAAAGAATCTCATGTTAAAAGTCTCCGTCTCGCGTGACTTCATTCTAAAAAGTCTCTGAAAAAGTCACATCTCGTCCCAAGATTTTTTTATTATAATAGAAAGATATGAATAGTTATACCTAACTCATATTTAATGTGATAAATTCATATGTCATTGTCCTTTTCTATACACAAAGCATCAAAACATATGCAAGATGCATAATTAAAATAAGATGCTCCATTACAGAGTCACAAGTGAATGAGAATTGTGCAACTCATAATAATTCGTTCACAAATCAAAAGAACGAGAATCATTAGACTGATTCTCAGGTAGTGAATTGGGTTTGAATCAGATCAATGAGAATTGTTATACTGACTCTCTTGTAGTGACTCCTTCACGAAATAAATGAACGAGAATCATTAGACTGTCTCTTGGGTATTGATTCTCGAGTAGTGATTTGTTCATGAATAAAATGAATAAGAACTGCTAGACTGATTCTCAGACAGTTGTTAACGAATCAAATGAAGGAGAATCGTTACACTGATTCTCGGACAGTTGTTAACGAATCAAATGAAGGAGAATCGTTAGACTGATTCTTGATTAGTGATCTATTCCTAAACAGACTGGTAAGACTGGTTCTCGGTGGTGACTTATGCCTGAATGAAATCAATGAGAATCATTAGACCAGGGGTTCTATGGATGGATGTCAAGGAGTTTGTGGGGGTCAGATAAAAATTAACATTTATATTCACTAAACAACCTGGTACTATTGATTTAGAGTAGCTGTAGATGTACAAGTAGTAGTAATGGTAGTAGAAAATGTAGTAGCAGTAGATCTGTTTTAATTTTCACAAGAGGATTGCATTTCATAATTATAATGAGTGGCCATTACTTTTTCATAAAAAACGAGTGTTTTTTTAGGTTATTTACTTTAAAGTTTAATAATACCTTGTGTATGTTATATATATATAGGGTGGTCCAGATCTAATTATGCAATTTTCATTACGCTATAACTTATTAAGTTTATTACATAGAAAATCACCCGAAAAATCCCAGACCATCGAGAAGTGTGTGAACTGACGACATGAAAAATCATCGTCACGCCGAACTGAAATCGTCCCCACATAAATCAAAGTCATCCAGACGATCTGGATCTGCATAATTAGATCTGGACCACCCTGTACATATACATATACATACATATATATATATATATATATCTGTATGAGACAATCAAATCTCGATAAATAAAGTACATTATATCCACTGCATGCAAAGTTGTGTTTATGTGAATATTTCTGGAGAGGGGGTCCACCGCTTTCATCAGATTCTTAAAGGGGTCCGTGACTCCAAAAAGATCAAGACTCACTGCATTAGACTGTTTCTCGGGTAGCGCCTCATTCACAAATTAAATAATTCTTTTGCAAATCAAATGAGCAAGAACTGGCAGACTAATTCTTGGGTAGTGATTTATTTGTGAATCAAATGAACGAGAATCATTAGACTAATTCTTGGGTAGAAACTTGTTCACAAATGAAATGTTTCATTCGTGAAACAAATCAGCAAGAATCGTTAGACTGATTCTCGGGTAGTGACTCGTTGACAAATCAAATGAATGAGAATCGTTAGATTCTCGAGTAGTGGCTCATTTGCGAATCAAAAGAACGAGAAGCATTAGACAGATTCTCAGGTAGTGACTCTTTCATGAATCAATTGAGTCGAGACTCTCAAGTCAGGTGGTTCTTGCACGTGTGCTTTAAACATCTGTGAACAAAATGAAAGACTCTGCTGACATCACGCAGGACACGCATGTGCTTCATCTCTCCCGTTCCACTGTACCAATTTGTTTGTGCTCACAATTCAATTCACGTGCTTCAAAAAGAACAAACCATTCCTGAATCGCCCATCACCATCATACACATGAATGTTTAATTATCCCATTGTGCTCCATGGCTGCCCACCCCTCCTGCACTTACCTACACTCACGAATCTGAGCTGCACTATTCGCTAGACAAAACTCGTGTAACCAGAGTGTGACATCACAACGCCGTGGTCAGTCATCTTGGATCCCTGACACAATGGAAGTCCACGTGATAAACAAACACATTGAAGAGCAGTAAACACGGAGCCAAGACACGACTCAAATGACACTTCATTTTGATTATTTTTTTTTCTCCCACTCAGATTCCTAATTTATTAACTTTAATTGGGCAGAATGTTGGGTTTTTTGAAAAATATGTTAAGTATGCAGAATGTGCAGCTGTGCCTATCATGTAGAGAATTTATCTACAAATCGAATTAAATCAAAATATCATGGAGGACAAATAAGAGCACATGCTTAGTGTTATTGATGCTAATAATAAATCAAATGATGGCCACTTTTTTTTGCTGAGAAAAGCAGGCAATTGAAACAAACAGGCAGAAATAGATTTAAAAAAAAAATGTGGAGCTCAGTCTCCAAAATGAAAGCAACACCAAGGCGGCCTCAGCGCTGCAAAAGCACATTATTGGAAAATAAATACGCTCTGAAAGAGATACGGCCCGATGGCAAAAAGATAACTGGCAGGGAAAATGCCCGGGGTCATAAGTGGTCGATTGTGTCAGAAATGAGTCAAGGAAAAGAACAAAGGGGTCTTTTTTTTATTTTCTTTTTTGACCATCCCCTCCTTATATTTTGGTAAACTTTAACTGAAATTTGGAAGTAAGGAGAGATGATGGGTGGCACAGTGGTCATCGCTGGCACCTCTCTGGTCACTTGCCTGGGTGGGGTTTGCTTAGGAGGTCATTTCTTTCTTTGCACATCCCAACTGTCTGACTGGTGGTGGTCCTAAATTGAACTAATGTGCTTGTCAGTGGACCTTGCAGTATAGGGTGGTCCAGATCTAATTATGCAATTTTCATTACGCTATAACTTATTAAGTTTATTACATAGAAAATCACCCGAAAAATCCCGGACCATCGAGAAGTGTGCGAACTGACGACATGAAGAATCGTCTTCGCACCAAACTGGAATCGTCCCCGCATAAATCAAAGTCATCCAGATGATCTGGATCTGCATAATTAGATCTGGACCACCCCGTAGACTGGTTTACCATCCAAATCTGTGTCCTGATCCAGTCTGCTTTCTGAATCCACTTTATCCAGTTCAGCATTGGAGGGAACCGAAGCTCATCCTTTGAGGCATTGGGTGCCAGGCAGGTGCCAACCTCCTGATGGGATGCCAGTACATTTCTGATTGCTGAGAAACAGAGTTGGACTATTGTGACTCCCAGGGTTGCTCACATTAGAACTCAAGTCCTACCTTCCATGTCAAAAAACATCAAATGTGCCCTGTAATCATTTCTGATGGGCCAAGACGTTCTCGACTTTCTCGTTTCTGCTTAGGTTTACTAAAAGCTGTTAGCTTTACCCCTTGGCAGGTCTGCCTGCTGCCTTGGGTGTTAACATACTAGAGGAACAAGACCAGCTCACCTTCTCTATACAATCCCAAATCTGAGGCTTTAACAGGAGAGCCAGAAACTGCAACACAGATTCTGGAGATGGCGGCCATGTTTATTTTATATAGTGCCTTGCACAGCAGGAATGTCTTAGACTACATTCAGGCTGCAACTAAAAGCAACTCAGCTCTGATTTTCGGTTCATATTTTTCTTTATCTGTTCAAATTAGTTTTGTTTAATCGTGATCCAAATCTACTATACGTGCGTACGGATTTCTATCTTGAACGTTTCCTCCCACAGTCCATAGCCATGCAGGTTAGGTGAATTGGCGATTTTAAATTGGCCCTGGTTTGTGTGTATGTGTGTGTGTTTGTTCGCCCTGTCCAAGGTTTGTTCCTCCGTTGCACCCTATGCTATCTGGGATAGTCTCCAGCACCCCCACCCTAGCTCCCCTATCCAGGACAAAGCAGGTTACAGAATGACAGACTGACTACATTTTCTATCTTATTCTATAATAGGCTACCGTGGCTGTCCGTTTGTCTGTCCAGAATTTTAAATCACCTATAGTTCGCAAACCGTTTGAATATCCATCCATTAATTCAACCCGCTATATCCTAACTACAGAGCCAACCCCAGCCAACACAGGGTGCAAGGCAGGAAATAAACCCTGGGCAGGCCACCAGCCCACCGCAGTCGTTGAATATTGACTTGAAATTTGGTACGCATACACTACATGACATCTACTGATTGACCTCCAAGGTTATTCCTCTTTTAGTTTTTATTTTATTTTATTGTAAAATCAACTCTCGGCAGTGGCCAGCCGTGCGGCACATGCAAACAAGCGTCGTTCTCATCCCTACCAACTTCGCCGTGACTTCCCCTACCTCTTCATATCTTAAATCATTCGTGAGGCAGATTGAAATTATTAAATTAAGGAAAACGTGCTAAGTAATTGCAACACAAACACTGACCTAATCAGTTTTAAAGCAAAAAGATCCCGACGGAAGAAGAGAAGCAGCGGGCCGCTAGGGTGGAGACAAGAAGAGCCGCTCAGGAAGCAGCAAGCGCATCAACCTCTGAGCAAACGAATGGTCAACGTACAGAGAAAGAGGATGAAGACCAGGAACGCTCAAGTCTATGGCCCCTCATACAAGTCAAGTGTGTTCACTGCACGTTATCGTCCAGTGCGCCGTTACTGGTCTTTAATAAGACAAAACGACTCTGTTATGTGTCACCTTTAATGAGAAAAAAAAAATCATAGCATGAAATGACACAAGCTGCTTCCATATTACTTGTCAGAGAAGAACTGACGGGCGACGTCACTGGTTGAGTGGCAGGTTTGTGGAAAAATTCAAAATCAACCCCCGAGAATCAAAATGGCAGTTGGGAGAAGGGCTGGCCATGCGTGACATACTTTACATTCCTGCAATGATTCTTGGGAATCCAGGTTTCTTTCAGTTATATTTTGTGTAATTGTATTGAATTATTGGTATAAAAATAATAATTTTTTACATTTATATAGCGCTTCTCTCACTACTCACAGCACTTTTCATAGTCAGCGTGGAGCCACTTCAGCCACCACTAATGTGCAGCATCCACCTGCACAATGCAATGGCAGCCACTTTTGTATCAATACACTCACCACACATGGGCCATAAGCTGGTGAAGGGGTGAGATAGTTAGCCAATCAGGGACAGGGAATGATTAGGGGGCTAGAATGAATAGACTGTGGTGGGCAATTTAGTCAGGACAAGGATGCCCACAGATCTTTTATGACCAGGGAGAGTGAGGACCTCAGTTTTACGTCTCACCCGAAGGACGGCGCTGTTTTTACAGCACAGTGTCCCTGTCACTGTACTGGGGGCATTGGGATCCACACTCAGACCACAGCTTAAGACCCTCCGCTGGCCACACCAACATCTCTTCCAGCAGCAGCCCAAGCTTTTCCTAGATGGTCTCCCATGCAAGTACTGGCCGGGCCTGAAAGTGCTTAGCTTCAGGTGGACGACTTCTTCTGAAGCGCCGGTGGTGTGGCTGCTGGGAGATTATATTTAATCAGTGACACCACAGTGGCCACCGTTTTCTATGCTAAGTGCTGCATGACCTTCTACGTCATGGCAGCTGACGACGCTTTAGAACTTATAGGTGTATAGAGTCCTAGGTGTGCCATGTACACAGTGAAATTTGTACTTGCAGCACATCAGCCCTCTCTGATGCCATGATTAGCGAGTAGGACCACCTAACCTGGAAACTTGTGCATCCCTTACCTAAAAAATTACCAAACATATTCGGAGAGACAAATGTCAGTCAGTCATTCTCCAACCCGCTATATCCTAATACAGGCTCACGGGGGGTCTGCTGGAGCCAATCCCAGCCAACAAAGGGCAAATCACCGGGCAGGGTGCCAGCCTACTGCAGGGCACACACACCTGGGACAATTTAGGATCACCAATGCACCTAACCTGCATGTCTTTTGGACTGTGGAGGAAACCCACACAGACACGGGGAGAACATGCAAACTCCACGCAGGGAGGTCCTGGGAAGTGAACCCGGGTCTCCTAACTGAAAGGCAGCAGCAGTACCACTGTGCCACTGTGCCATCCAGAGACAAATGGAATAAAGAAATTTACCTTAAACTTACTAGGATGAGCTCCTCAACTGTGCTGCCATCTGTATAACACTTAAGGTCTTGTAGACTTGTAGTCGTGGCAGATTCCTCCCAAAGTTGGCCCAGTGTAGATGCCTGTGATGCCTGCTGGCGGACATTCCATCAGAAGTTCCCTCAGACTCAAGCCCAGATCCAAATTAAGAAAAGGAAATAATAGAATTATGATTAGAACACGAGAGCAATCTGGACGAGACAAGCCATTCAGCCCAACAAAGCTCACCAGTCCCGTCCACTTCATTCATCCAAAGTAAAATCAAGTTGAGTTTTGAAGATCCTTAAAGTTCTACTGTTTGCCACACTGGGTGATGAGGAGTTGCTGCCTTGGCAGTAAATGTTGAGGCCATACTGGAAAGGGCACCAGCCCCATTGCATAACACACTTAACATGCACATGATGGTGCGTCTTTACTGGCCAATCAGACTGACAATGGGTGGAAACCAGTATCCTCCAAAGGACTTCTACACAAACCAAAAGCAAACCAAATAAGAGGACTCCATCCATCTATCACCTTCCAAATGTTGCTTACCCAAAGCTGGCACCTTGGTGCAAGACATCACAATCCCTGGACAGAGTGCCAGCTCATCACAGGGCCAGTTTTAATATCACCAACCCAACTAACCTCCATGTCTTGGGAGGAAAACCACGTGGACATGGAGAGAAGACCCATGCAGGGAGCACCCGGGACACTGAACCCTGGTCTGCTTGTTGCAAGTCACAGAAGGGAATCAAATCAGTAAAAACTGAATTCTCTGTGGGCGGCACTGTGGCGCAGTGGGCAGTGCTACTGCCTCGCAGTTAGGAGACCCGGGTTCGCTTCCCGGGTTCTCCCTGTGTGGAGTTTGCATGTTCTCCCCATGTCTGCTTGGGTTTCCTCCCAAAGACATGCAGGTTAGGTGCATTGGCGATCCTAAATTGTCCCTGGTGTGTGCATGCCCTGCGGTGGGCTGGTGCCCTGCCCGGGGTTTGTTTCCTGCCTTGTGCCCTGTGTTGGTGATGATTGGCTCCTGTAACCCTCTGTTAGGATATAGCGGGTTGGATAACAGATGGATGGATGAATTCTCTGTACGTGATGTGACTGGCACACCAACTGGGCTTACAAGATTCAGGATGCATTCACGGATTTGCACCTGTGGCCTTTTTGGGGTCAACTTCAGTTAATTAATCAACCAAACGGATTCCTTTTTATTTATTGATTCTGCCATAACTGCCCACCTTATAATATCGGTTGCAGACGGCCACAGTGTGCTGCTGAAACTGTACAATGGAGCGGTAAGTCATTACATTAAAAAGGCACCAAGGTAAATGCGGCTTTGCATATAAAGGCGAGCCAATCCAATGTTGTCCTTGGCAGATAATAAAATAAAGAAAATGTTAGATTATTAAAATTAGCAGCCAAAGACTGAGAATTTCATTTTTAACCAATTTGTGTTAATTGGTGATTCACTGTGGCTGTGGGTTTGAATTTGCACTTAAGCTGAACCCGGGACAGGCAGAGGCCCCTGTAACCCTGAAGGGAGTGAAGAGAGTTTGAGAATGTTACAGTACAGGTCAGGTCAGGTTGGGGAGCGGGCACTGCTATGGCACATTGTCACACCCATCACATGACAAAACAGCTCAGGATCCCAGCTGACAGCCCCCCCCAGGCAGATACGCAGTCCGGCCCCACCCTTCAGAAATGAACATCTATCTGCTGCAGCCAGGTGTTTTGTGGGCATCCGCTTGGTCTGGTCGAGCCACTCGGGTCCTCAGCAATAAGGATCTGGTGAGCTGGATCACCCTCAGGGTATCGCGCCACTCTCTCCGCAGACAGACACACTGCTGATGGCCGTGCCCAAGAGGTCATTAAAGGCCTGATGTTGGTTTTTATCATGACACTCACAAGCTCAGACACTCACACTCCTCGCTCAGTCTCTCGAGACCCCCAATCAGAGCCTTCATTGACTCTGCGAAGATCACAGCATCGTCAGCAAAGTCAAGATCCGTGAATCTCTCTTCACCAACAGATGCCCCACAGCCACTGGACCCCAAGACTTTGTCCAACACCCAGTCCATACAAGCAATGAACACAGTAGGAGCAGAACAGACCACTGACAACCCCCAGAATCAACTGGGAAAAACACAGAGGTCCTGCCTCCTCCTGTCTGCACAGCACTCACAGTACCAGTGTACAGGCCAGTCATGATATCCTGTAACTTTGGGGGGGATCCCGTGAACCCTCAGGATGTCCCAGAGGGCAGCTCAATCAACTGAGTCAAACGCTTTTATGAAAACCAACAAAGGCTGCAAAGAAACTCTGCTGGTATTCGCGTTTGTGCTCAATGAGAGCCCTCAGTGCTAGAATGTGGTCGATGGTAGATTTCTTAGGCGTAAAACCAGACGGCTCCGGTCGCTGGTAGGTGAACGAGTGATTACGGATCCTACTGAAGATGACACTAGCAAGGATCTTACCCGGCATCGAAAGCAGTGCTGTCCCCCGTAGGTACTGCAATCCAGGCAATCACCCTTCCCTTTCCAGATAGGGACGACAAGTCCCGTTTTCCAGTCAGTTGGGATGATGCCAGTCTCCCAAATGGAAGCAAAGATGGCTTGCAATGCCAGGAGGACAGCCTTACCACCAGTATATCATGTTAAATCAAGTGACCCCTGCCTTGTTGCAAACGCATAGCTGCATGACTTCGAAATCTCCTCAGAGGCAAGGAGGCTCCTGCTGGCATGTGGCTGTACAGGCTGAACACGTCTTGGCCATCATCATCATCATCCATCAGCACTCACTTCTCAGAAAAGCACGGCCTTGTGAGTGCCACAAAGTTTTTTTCCACTTTAGTTAACTTTCACAAGATTTTTTTTTTTCTTTAAGCTTGCATGGGTACAAATTCATTGCTTTATTGAAAATTAAAACAAAACTACTTCCTATAAATATAAAGGCTTTGGTCAGAACTTCAAGGGGTTGTTTAATGCACTGCACCTCAGAGTTGGGTTTAGAAAGGTGGACAGATGACATATAGCATGATACAGTATGTACATCTACAAATACTTACACAGAGTGTGTGGGAGAGACTTTATATTTACACACACACACACAAATATATATATAGACACACATACATACACACACACACACATATATATATATATACACACATACATACACACACACACACATATATATATATACACACAAATAAATATATATATATAGACACACACACACACACACACACATATATATATATACACAAATATATATATAGACACACATACATACATACACACACACACACACACACACATATATATATATACACACAAATATTTATATATAGACACACATATATACATACACACACATTATATAGATATATACACAAATATATATATATAGACACACATACATACACACACACACACACACATATATATATATATATACAGGGTGAGGCAGAAAGGACGGATGTCTTTGAAATGGCTAGAACTCACCACTAG
This sequence comes from Polypterus senegalus, assembly GCF_016835505.1. Lineage (NCBI taxonomy): Eukaryota > Metazoa > Chordata > Cladistia > Polypteriformes > Polypteridae > Polypterus > Polypterus senegalus. The sequence continues at coordinate 151,152,247 of NC_053165.1, read as the reverse complement.
GTGGAGTGACAGATGTGCGGTAGGTGGCGTTAGGTTCGCGAAGTCTTAGCATTTTTTTATTTTCTTTTTAGTTGAAGCCACGAAGCCGTGGATGATAGAACACCGCGTTTTTGCGTACGACTGTTTTGTCAAGAACAACCAATCTATTACCGCAGTTCAGCGTGAGTTTCAATGCTATTTCAATATCCACAGAAATAAAGCTGTTCCCGCTCGTAACACTATCCTATGTTGGGTTAAAGCACTTCGTACACGAGGTACACTAATGAACAAAACACTGCCGGGGGCTACATGGACAGCACGTACCCCTGAAAATGTGGAAAGCGTACGAGCAGCCCTGCTGTGCAGTCCAAGTCGATCTGCTCGGATGCATTCTTCTGAACTTGGCCTCAGTAATCTTTCGGTAAGGCGTATTTTGCATTTAGATCTGCATTTCCATCCCTACAAATTGTCAAATGCTATTTCAACATGAACTCAAATCTTTCAATAAATTTCTTTGTAAGAAAAAATTAACAATTTTGTGATTTTGTAAAAAAAGTCCTTTCTGCCCCCCCTTTATATATATATATATATATATATATACATACTAGGGGGCTCTGCCCCCTGCTTGCTTCGCTTCCCAACCGCGGGGTTTGCTCTTGTGGAAATATAATTTAAAGTGTTTTTTTTTCATGAGAATTGCCACATATGCATTATGTTCACTTTTCATTTTAAAACTTCAGTAAAAACAATATTTGGAATTAACTTATTGTCAATATCGCATTGAATTTTGATTCGGTGTTTGGACTTACATCGTGACAACGCAACGTATAACTGCCCATGAGTGAATATCGTTTCTTTCTCTCTAATAAATAAAATGACTTTTTCAAATGTTTGTCCCTGTGATTTGTTAATTGTCAGAGCAAAAGCTATTCTAATGGGAAACAGCAAACGTTTTAATACAAATGGTATATCAGGATCTCCTTTTTGCCCGAACACCATTTCGAGTTCATTCAATAAAAATAAGACTTTCTGATAAAACAATCTGCTTACGGAAGTGAGAATATCCAGAGCCGATAGTTCCCACCGATAGTTCTGGATGTTGCCATTGCATCATGATACAACTGCTGCAATGCTCTGGGACTACCTTGACATGATGAAGGTAATATTACTGCTGTGCCTATTTTGAATTTGTCTGAACTATTGATATTTGAATTTTGAATGTGATCAATGAGACCTTGCATATTTTCCGTTCTAAGTTTTGCTTGATTCGATTTAATAAAGAAGAGACAATTAGCTGTGACTTTTACTTACGCATTAATAATGTAATGTTGCGATAGATGTTGAGATGATAGAAGTTGATTAAATACATGAGGACGTACCGCTAATTTTGACCCGAAATATTGTGTGGGTATTATTTGTCTTTCTGAATGTGTTTGTTTCATATTGTACGAACATCCTTTTTTGCCATCAGGGAAAAGCAAATGAAAGAGTAAAGGGTTGGCATGTGGCAATGTATTAGACATAAATGACGAATCGCGCTTTGCCTTTGGATATACACGAACATCTACTCTGTCTTTGATATCTCCTCCATCTTTCAAAATTATTATCGCTGACAATTCGTCACATGTGGGTTTATTATAAACTAGCAAAATACCCGCGCTTCGCAGACGTGAAGTACTGCCTTAAAAGTTTTATTAAGAAGAAAATTAAACATCTTTAAACTGAGGGAAAATATACCAATAATTATTTGTTAAGGATCTCTTTGTATACCACGTTGTCAGTCCGGCCCTCCAGTTGTAATATGACCAAGCTGTGTGCTGAGCTTACTCTTGAGCATGCAACGTACAGTTGGCCATGTGAACAGTAATCTTGTTTCAAATCTCAAATCTGCTGTCATAATCGGTTTGAGTTTCATGGTTTGTTTCAATTATGACAGTATTTGTAGGACTTGTGTTGAAGAGACATTCGGCATCTGTCAAGCGTTGTAAGCACACAACCAGTTTCATCGATAACTTCACATCCAGCTTTTGAGAGTTTAAACATTCATAAACATCAAAGTGTCCACTACTGAAATCGTCACCTGTCAATCTAAGATGTTTAAGAGGCATTGGCGGTTGTCGAAAGGTGTAAAATATTTGGCCATTTCGGTACACTTGAAAGCGAACAATTCAGCGGCAGCAATCAACTCACATGCAGATCCATAGGTGAAGGGTTTAAGCATTTCACTCTTCTAGTGCTCCTGTGTAGTATAATTATCTCCTGTACCGTCATCAGTCCACACCTTGAACCTGTCCCAGTCATTCAATACATAAGACACAATGTTCCTCTGGATATCAAGAATGAGCCTGATATGGCCGTGCAATATGTAACAAAGAGAATGGAAAAGGTAGGTGCCATCTCCGGGCATGAACACCACTCGGTAAGTGATAGTTCTTTGATCGATGGTGATCACCTCGATAGACATGTTAATGGGGGTTGTAACGATAAAGGAAATGGGTACCTGAACAATGTGAAGTAAGTCTAAAATACCTACACAATAACTATAATCGTAATAAATGAACAATAAAACAGCGGAGAAGCCGTGGATTAAATAAAAAGGCTGTAGTTATCAGCAGGGAGACGTGAATCCCGTGGCGAAGCAAGGAAGGGAATGTAGAGACTGGAGCGACGGATGGCCTTATATAGGCAGGCAGCCAACAACGTGGGAGGCGTTGGGATGGGGGACCCAACGCCACCTCACACGGTGACCGAGCTGCAGGCTATGGACATATATATGTACGTAAGTAGGATTCAGTTTGCGTTGGGAACCCGTGTACCAGATTTCTTGAAGATGGGCCCATAAGTAACAAAGACCGTTGAAAAGTTCAATGTGGCGGCCGACAGTGGCATCATACTACCGAAATAAGTACGTACATTGGTTTCGGTTAGCGCAGGGAAGCTGCCTACCAAATTTCGTGAAGATGGGGCCATAAATAAGAAAGTTCAACATGGCGGACGTTGTCGACCGTTATGACCGTTACGTATAAAATTTTGAAATGAAACCTGCTTAACTGTTGTAAGTAAGCTGTAAGGAATAAGCCTGCCAAATTTCAGCCTTCTACCTACACGGGAAGTTGCAGAATTAGTGATGTTGGAAAGTTCAATATGGCAGCCGACATTGTCGTCATACCATCAAAATAAGTACGTACATTGGTTTCGGTTAGTGCAGGGAAGCCACCTACCAAATTTTGTGAAGATGGGGCAAAAAATAAGAAAGTTCAACATGGCGGACGTTGCCGACCGTTATCGACCGTTATGACCGTTATGTGTAGAATTTCGAAATGAAACCTGCTTAACTTTTGTAAGTAAGCTGTAAGGAATGAGCCTGCCAAATTTCATCCTTCTACCTACACGGGAAGTTGGAGAATTAGTGATGAGTGAGTGAGTGAGTGAGTGAGTCAGTGAGGGCTTTGCCTTTTATTAGTATAGATGCGACTGTGATCTTTCGGATTCATATAGAAATCCAAGAATATGTATTTGTCCTTGTTTTGCTGATTATTTTTGTGTAAAGTGCGATACTTTTGGACGTATGGATTTGTATCCATTATTGACTGTATAATTTCTATAACATTGGATCGTTTAACGCTTTCGATTCTATGTTGCATCACTTCTCCATGATCATAAAGGTACACCTGACTGAATTGTGCTTTTTTTCTAAATTAAACTTGTCGTAGCTGTAATTGTTGAGGGAACACAGATTCTCATAGCGTATGGTCCATTATTGTGTAAATCAACATTTTGTGCATTGAATTATACTAACGCAAAAAGATTATTGTAGACGCGTATATTTTGCCTGTAGCGTTTGTGGATTTCACTTTCACCAAACAACAAATCTTTGAATTCTTGTGGAAACGCCTCTTCACTAGAAAGCAGCAGTACTTGTCCCTGATGGCAACACGAATTAGACGATCTACAAGTCTCTGACTTAAACTTTAAAGCCATACAATATCTACATACTTCCGACATATCACCAATCTCCATATATTCCATCTCTTTTTGCTGTCCCGTTATTTCACCGAGTAATAATTTCCATTTTTTTGCGCGAATACAATTTGAAGTCGCTTTTTTGACACTTTTGAATTTTAGTACTGTCATATTTTTGAACTTGCTCTGCGAGTCTATCGTGCCAAGATTTTTTTTTTTTTTTTTTGAAAATGTGTCTTTGAGAGGTAGGAGGAGAAAGGAGGAGAAAGTCATTGCAGAAGTGGGGAGAAGGCTCAGGGGGTGTCTGCAAACTCCTGAAGCTGTGAGGTGGCACAGCCTCAGCACTCTCAAAGTGGGGAGCCCAAAGAACCTCCAGGGTGAAGGTATGGAAAGGGATATAAAATGAAGCCAGAGAGTGGTGACATGCTGCATGTGGATTGGCACAAGCATTTAGGAATTTCTGTGTAGTCTGTACATGTGACGATAAAGACCCTGTAGACTGTCCTTCAAACATTCAATGTCGGCCTCACAGAGAGACCACCCACCATCCCATGTCAGCTCTTAAAGGACCTTTGTGTCAAAATTTACAGCCAAAAGAAATCTCTGCTCCAAAAGCCCACATGGATTCTCTGTAGAGCACCAGTGTGTCGTATTCTGAAGTCACATAAAAATAATGGATACAGTATATTGGACAAATGGAAATTATTACACGTGGCAAAAACTCAATGCAGTACATCCAGCAAATAACGTCATCTCCACTTAAAAGGTGCAGAGGGTCAGAACTGGGTTATGGGTGGGGTTAGGGAGGTGGGCACATCTTTAAGGAGAGAAGATGGAGAAAATTGTGTATTAGTGATGAAAACGTGACGATAAAATCTGAAATGGTGCAGCAGTTCACGGTAAACCAAAACTGGACAAGGAAGTTGAAAGATGGATGGATGAGTGGGATGGAATGTGTGATTAATGGCTGGCATGGGTGGGCTGTATGAGTGGATGTCTAAGTAAATGCCATTTCCTAAATAGATGGATGGATAGGTGATATGAATGAGTAGGTTGGTGGGATATATTGGTGGACGGGCTGTATAAGTGGATGTCTAAGTAGATGGCATGTATTAACAGATGGATGGATAGGTGATGGGGTGGCATGGTGGCGCAGTGGGTAGCACTGCTGCCTCGCATTTAGGACACCCGGGTTGCCTTCCCGGGTCCTCCCTGCATGGAGTATGCATGTTCTCCCCATGTCTGCATGGGTTTCCTCCGGGTACTCCGACATGTAGGTTAGTTGCATTGGCATTCCTAAATTATCCCTAGTGTATGGATGTGGGGGTGTGTGCCCTGCGGTGGGCATTTAGGAAACCCGGGTTCCCTTCCCGGGTCCTCCCTGCGTGGAATATGCATGTTCTCCCCATGTCTGCATGGGTTTCCTCCGGGTACTCCGACATGTAGGTTAGTTGCATTGGCAATCCTAAATTATCCCTAGTGTATGGATGTGGGTGTGTGTGCCCTGCGGTGGGCTGGCGCCCTGCCCAGGGATTTGTTCCTGCCTTGCACCCTGTGTTGACTGGGATTGGCTCCAGGAGACCCCCACGACCCTGTATTTAGGATATAGTAGGTTGGATAATGGATGGGTGGATGGATGGATAGGTGATATGAAATAGTGGGAGGGTGGGATATATTGGTGGCTGGGCCGTATGAGTGGATGTCTGAGTAGATGCCATTCATAAATTGATGGCTTAATGGGTGAGATGGAATGACTGGTGGATGGAATGTATGAATGGATGGTTTACCTTTCACCCTTGCGCCCCACTTCTCAAGGCCGCTGCCCCTCTGGTTTTCTTATTGCTGTCACCCCTCGTATTTTGCACAGGCCACCTTCTTTAATTTTCTGCTACTATCTCACTACTATCTCAGATCCTCTTTCTCGAGCCCAGTTAGAGCCCAGCACCCATCCAACTGGCGGCCACTGGTGTGCCCTGTCCAACCCAGAGCTCCCTTGTAAGCCGATGGAGTGAATGATCCGGTAAACAGGTGAGCCCCATGGCTCGCCAAGCGTGAGCTCACAAAAAAGCTGCTTTGGTTTGGTTTTTATTAGTTGGATTGTATGAAGAGTGCAGGAGTTGTGAGGCCTCAGGTAATCTCGGTCTTGTTATGAGATTTGCTGTCTGATTGCTGTGTGTGTGTGTTTTTTTTTTTTTAACACACTCGGCTCAAGAAATACCGGCTTGTGCAGCTTCCACCTGGGAGAGGATGAATCCGGTTTGGTGTGGCTTCGCCTCGCCTAACCACCTGTGATTTTGTTCCTGTCCTGAACTCATTAGTAGGACTCTGGAATCTTTGAACGGAGAGCTCTGTACACTGGAGTTGGCCTGAATTCTCACTGCACGCCTCCACTCAGGCCTCGTGTCTCGTTCCACTAATTGGCGCAGACCCGGCGCTGAGTCACACAGGTTTGTGTGGATGCCCTGCAGCTGCAGAGCACTAAGGTTGTTTCACTACCAGCGTGGAGTTTGCCTGCTTTGCCGTATCTGCGTGTGCTCTCGTTGGGTGTTTTGATGACCTTCAGCATCCCAAAGACCTTCATGTCCTTAGGACTCTAAACTGGGCCGGGGTGGGACTGTGCCTTGCAGTGTATTTGGGGCCCGTCCACCTTCCACCAGATATCACTGTGGTAAATTCTAGCTTGGGGGGGCATGGTGGCGCAGTGGGTAGCGCTGCTGCCTCGCAGTTAGGAGACCCCGGTTCGCTTCCCGGGTCCTCCCTGTGTGGAGGTTGCATGTTCTTCCCGTGTCTGCGTGGGTTTCCTCCCACAGTCCAAAGACATGCCAGTTAGGTGCACTGGCGATTCTAAATTGTCCCGTGTGTGTGCACCCTGCCCGGGGTTTGTTTCCTGCCTTGCGCCCTGTGTTGGCTGGGATTGGCTCCAGCAGACCCCCGTGACCCTGTAGTTAGGATATAGCGGGTTGGATAACGGATGGATGAAATTCCAGCTTCTCATACTCCAGTAACTGACGGCTGAGTTCAGAAAGAGGGTGAATAATTAGGACATTTTGAATACTGTAAGTGATAAGCATTCGGTTTTTAGAAAGCAACATGAAAATGGCTCTTTGTGACTGAGGTGCTGTCACCTCATGGGGTTACATTTTAACTCTGAAGGGGTCAATGAGTCCTTACTGGGTATAGTGCCTTTAATAGCATGAAAAATAACAAGCACACAAAACTAGTAAGAAATATCCATCCATTATCCAACCTACTATATCCTAACACAGGGTCACGGGGGTCTAATGGAGCCAATCCCAGGGTGCAAGGCAGGAAACAAACCCCGGGCAGGGCGTCAGCCCACTGCAGGGCACACACACACACACACCAAGCACGCACTAAGGACAATTTAGGATTGCCAGTGTGCCTAACCTGCCTGTCTTTGGACTGTGGGAGGAAACTGGAGCACCCGGAGGAAACCCACGCAGACACGGAGAGAACCCAGGTCTCCTAACTGCAAGGCAGCAGCGCTACCCACTGCGCCACCGTGCCGCCCAAGTACGAAATATGTACATGCAAATATATAATTTGTAGTTCAACCTGTCGAAAGATGAGACAAAAGAGCCAAAAAAGGTTTGGGGCAGCCTCCCGTATAATTAATTCTGGGGGCAAAAATGATTGATTTTTCTGAACAAAACAGAACTGACTGGTGAGGATGAGATGGTGGGTTTATAAAGTGCGACAGAGGAAGTGAGGTAATTATGATCAGAACTGGAAGTGACGTCATTGGGCTTGTGACCGGAAGGGACGTCATGGAGGCCAGGCGGAATTTCCCGTAGCTGGTCTGCAGTGGAAAGAGAGAAAAGATTATTGGTATGTCACCACCCTCTGGACTGGCATGGAATTGCCTTCCTTCGAGCGAGCCCTTTAGCTGCCTCCCTTGCGCATGTGTGTGACAAACCACACTTCCAAAGTCAAGATTTATTTGCTACTAGCCATCCCCCGTGGCTCCGCCCACATAGTAGTGAAACAGGACAGTGAGGAAGACCCCGACAGGCAGGCTCCCCACCCCTGACATCACACTTCCTCCTGCCCTCGGCCCGCTCCCTCTGTTTCGGATGAGCGCGGATATATCGCTCCTGCAAGCGAACTATGATACTTGGTGCGATGAGAGCAGTCGCAAAATCAAGCAAATTCTAGAAAATAAGCCGATCTAAATCCGTGAACTAGTTCTCTCGTACACTAGCTAAGCGGAGGTAAAGTACATGGCCCGAGGGTGACGCTTAAGTTAGATGGTCCCCGCCACCCTCCCCTCGGCCCGCTACATGTCTCTCGCATTCATGCAAATAAATCGGTACCACAAGCGAACTATTATACTTAGCGTAATGCGAGAAGTCACAAAATCAACCGGAACATTCAAACAAATTACAAAAAAAAAACCAATCTAAATCCGTGAAGTAGTTCTCTCGTGAAAAGCGAACAGGCAGATAGACAGACGTTGGATTTTATATAGAGAGAGATATTGCCTTGCATCACGCGTACTGTCACTAGGCGACTTATAAAGATGGCGAGAAAGAGACACTTAATAAGATGTTGTTCTTACCGAGTATACAACTGTCCTGAATACGGATGACTGGCCAACAGATAAGTCGTGCGTTTGAATTTCTCGGAAAAAATGGAGCAACCTCACCGTGAATCCCTGGCGTGTGGTGGATAATGCAGTCCGGGGTGCCCAACTCCAGTCCTGGAGGGCCGCAGTGGCTGCAGGTTTGCATCCTAACCCTTTTCTTAATTACTGACCTGTTTTTTTCTGCTAATTAACGTCTTTTGAATTCATTTTATTTGACTTGCTCTTGAAGACTCAGGCCCCTCAATTGTTTCTTTTTCCTTAATTAGCAGCTAAACAATAATGAGATACAACATGAGCCAAAACAGGACCAGCAAACTGTGACCATCATACAGTATCTGAACATAAAGAAAGATGAAGGTCTCGGGAATGCTGATCAGCTCTTAGAAAGGAGAAAATCCACAATTTCGGAAATGTCTACTATTGAACAATGAGAGCAGCCACGAGCCATGGAATTAAAGAACGAGTTTAATTAACAACAAGAACTGGCGCCTAATTAAGCAACTGGTTGGAGTTTGAGGCTCTGACTTAGTTGGTCTTCTGTTGGTCACTCACTTCACATTTTACTTCTGTTTGGGTGCCATTTAAGGTAAAAAAAATGAAGCAATTCAGAGGAATGATGAAGAAATTCAGGGAAACATTTCTTAAAAACCACGTCAATTAAAATTAATTCAAAAGAAGTTAATTAGCAGCAAAAACCGATCACTAATTAAGGAAAGGGTTAGAATGAAAACCAGGACTGGAGTTGGGCACCCCAATGTAGTCCAACCCCGGGGTCTTTGCCGATGATTGAATTGATGTGAGTCCGGCAGAATGAAAAACAAGCAGGATCCCAAAGCGCGATGTGGAAAAATAGGAGGTGCTGGTGGTTTGTTGTAGTGAAATATAATCTCCGTCTTTCTCCTTCCTTTTTCCTCTGATCCCTCCTGATTATTTATATAGTAATGAGCTGGATGTCATTGATTGATTGTAAACTGGTGTTTTCCATCCTGGGGCTGCGGTCTCCCTCCATCATCCGTCCCTTCTGTATTTACGGGGACAACATTCACTGACGCACACATGATAAACAGCAAACGGGACGATGGAAACAAAACATTGTCAACACTTTTACTCCTATGTAGCCCCGCTACAAGGTGAGGGGGCTCCTTCTGGGGAAGGTCCAGGGACATAAGGGGGCAGAGTGAGTTGCACTCTTGGGGCATCTTCTCTGTGTCATGGGTGAGAGAAGAGATGATACTGTTAGAGACAGCGCCCTCTTGTGTCCCAGAGTGGAGGTACATACCTTCGACAAGCTTGATCTGCCTGGCTGTTCCCTGTGGAATCCTATGCCCTTTGACCGATCTGGAGCAAATTTGTTCTCTATGATCCTCCAGATAGGACAGACTACTTTGGAACCCAAAATTTTGATACGGATGTCCCAGTGTTGTTTTTTTTTTTTTTTCTTTTCACGTATGCTACAGTTTTCACACCAGTGCCACCTGCTGGCTCAGAGCGAGTAAAACATCCAAACAGACCACTAGCCACACTAGCAGACAAAATGACAAGAGCTTCTTTCACGTGACTTGTTTGCAGGCAGTGCGGTGTAGTGGTTAAGGTTCCTGAGGTTGTGGGTTCAAGTCCTGCTACTGACACTCTGTGACCCTGAGCAAGTCACTTGACCTACCTGAGCTGCAACTGGGAAGACCAAGAGAAACGGAACCAGTTGTATCATAAATGTTGTAAGTTGCCTTGGATTGAGGTGGTCCCAGAGTTTTTCTTTTTTTTTTTTTTTCTGTGTGCTATAGTTCGTACACCAGTGCCACCTGCTGGCTCAGAGCGAGTGAAACATCCAAACAGACTAAAGGCCAACTAGCAGATGACTTAACATGACTTACCTGAGCAACACCACCCGCTGCTCCTCCATCCATCCATTTTTTAACCTGCTGAATCTGAACACAGGGTCATGGGAGTCTGCTGGAGCCAACACAGGGCACAAGGCAGGAACCAATCCGGGGCAGGGTGCCAACCCACCGCAGGACACACACAGAAGCACCAAGCACACACTAGGGCCAATTTAGAATCACCAATCCACTTAACCTGCATGAGACACGGGGAGAACATGCAAACTCCACTGCAGAGAGTGCCCGGGAAGTGAACCTTGGTCCCCAAACTGCGAGGCAGCAGTGCTACCACTGCGCCATCCTCCCGCTGCTCCTGCCAACTGTAATATAAAAAGAAGCATCGTGCGTTTTTGTAAGGGGGGCTATCGGTGTGAGGCTTGGTGGAGAGTGGAAGTGCAGCACAACTCATGGGAGAATCAAAGGGTTGTTGGTTCACTCCTGCTTTACTCCATAAAGTAAGCACTATGAACTGCCCACCATGAGCTAAGCGGATAAGTCAGACATGGCAGCAAGGAGTTACCGCAATTCTGGAATCCAAAAAGCGCAAATTGCCAATTCATGAGAGTAGAGACATTCATAGAATGAGACAATGTGGATGACGGGTGGGACAACAGGGTCCCCATTTGAAAAGCGTTGCTTCCTTGCTTAAACTCATTCTACAAGTATACCTGAGCAACACCGGGAACTTCGGCTAGCATTGAATAAAGACAAATCCCACCAAACATACAGTATGTGGCTTTGGGGTCGGTCGTGCGCAAGCAGGAATCATTTAGGAACGCCGGCGGTCAAGCGGGAGTCTCCATCTGATAAGCTCTCATAATGTGCCGTTAGGAATCAAAGTCATCGCTAACCTCAACACCACGAGCCCCTCATTGAACAGCTCGGCTATTTCTGATGTTTTAATGAACTACATAAAGCTGGCCTCTGTGCGAGGAGCCGAGCAAAGAGCTCTTAAGTCTAGCAGCGGAGAAGCTTGTCTGCCGCCCTTCCGCCGCCTGCATAATAACTCAGTCGCTAATAAACGTATAATGGGCTCCGGGGTCAGAAGTTAATTAGGCAACCAATAGAGTCGAAAACAAGTACCTCGGCCCTCTGAATGAGGGATTATTCAAGAACTCTTACTCAGGAGAAGCCGGCTAGAAAATCAATCAGTACTTGAAAATTCACGGCAAGCAGGGAATTGGCAAGAAGCTGGCACTTCTGAATAATGGATACCCTAACTTTGGTAAATGCCAGTGAATGGCTGTTCTGGCATTTGTCTTCACGCACTTGACATTTCTGAGTCTTTCTGGATTAAAATGTCTGCAGCTGGATAATAAATTACTGAATGGTGGCATAGTGATTGTCACTGTGGCAAGACAGACAAAGGGTCCCGGGTTCAGAGTCTGCACCCCATTTTCGTGGAGTTTGTACGTTCTCTTCCTACATGTCTTGATTTCAATGCCACGGCCTAAAAGACATGCAGTTTAGGTGAAGTGGCATCTCTAAATTTGACCCACATGAGTGAGCTCCGTGATGGACTGGCTTTGTGCCCAATGATGGGCTCTGATCCTCAACTGGAATTAAGTGGGTTGGAAAAAGTTATATCACACCATACCATTATCTAAGCTCACTTAATCCTTTGTGGGGTCGCAGGGGGTGCTGATGACCTATCCTAGCATGCACAGGGCGAAAGGCAGGACAGGGTGCCAAGTCAATCACACACACACATATACACCCACCAGGGCCAACTTAGTGATGCCAGTCCACCGAATCTGCATTTTTTTTTTTTTGGAAATGGGAGCACCTGTAGGAAACCCACGTGGAAATGGGAAGAACATGTAAACTCCACACAGGGACGGCCGAGGACACAAACCCTGGTCTCCCAACTGCAAGGCAGCAGCCACCCAAGGAAATGTAACACCATGGTAGCAGGTGTCATGGCGGTCGAGTCCTGGGTACACCTGATATGTGTGGCTCCCCCATGTGTTCACATGACATGCATGCACGTTGGGGTAACTGACGACTCTGAAATGATACCATGGGGCCTCACCTCAGACTAGTGCCCTGTCCATAGCTGGTTTCTTGCCTTGTGTGTGATGTTGACCCTGTGTTTGAGAATGCTAGGTGATTCATTTGTCAAACCCCATTGTTCAAAATAAGATCGAACACAACACTTTTGAGCTATTAGTGAACAAGCATAGAGAGCAAAGTTGGCATTCTTTGTAGTCCAGCATGGTGGCACACTGGTTAGCACAACTGTCCCACAATATCCAGCTTTGAATCTCACACACACACTCACATTGCATGTTCTCTCCGTGTCTGTGTGACTCTTTCTCCAGGTATGTCGCTCACCCTCCGGCACTCAGCAGTAGTAGCAGCAGGATTAACATCACCACGTGTGAAGAGCACCGACATGCAACATGTGACCACTCTCTGGTGCCTCATTATTAGACGTTTATAAACCCAACAGACCTCTTAGATCCAGAGGGGCCCAACAGCCGGTTATACCCAGAGAGGGAGGGGAACAACCAGGAAAAGGCCTTTAGCCGTTATGCAACACAAAAATGGTTAGCGAGGGGTTATGTGCTGGTGCACTGATCCAAGTATTAAAATAATTTCAACCAATTATAAACACCGATGAGATCTCTAATTAAATGTATGCTCTTTGCTTACAGTGCTAAATACATACTAATCATAATAATGTTATTCACCTTAAAATGATCTAATTAATAATTTATAAATACTAGGGATTTCCAGTGGATATCCATTGTATACTATTTTAAAACATAATTTTAATTAGGTGTATAAATATCTAAAAAAAATATATATATAAAGTACTATACATAAAACAAATTAAGATAAAGAAAATATATTAATATGGGATTTAGATAGGGTTATTATTATTAGCTCAGGTCACTGACTTAACATCAGGGCTCCAATTTTAATTTCTTAAGATTAGGGATGCGTTTTTAATTTTTAACCTTAGGATAAGAGGTAGGGGTAGGATATCTTTTTATTTATTATAGCCCAAAAAGGATTAATTAACCTCAGGGCCTCTTTTACTATTTTTAAGCTAAGGATACAGGGTAGGGCGGCGTTTCTCAACCTTTAAGTATTTCCGACCCGAGTTTTATTAGCGGCCCCTCAACGTTTTTTTGAAACCCTAATAAAATTTATGCCTATATTTTTTGCTGCCGATACACCACTACAAGTTTTATTATACCTACTTAACTTTTATCGACATTTATCTAACTCTATATTTATTTTTCTAGTATCAGAATGTGGTTTAAGTTCATTTGTTTGGGTTTCAATAGATGGATTTTTCATATTTTCGATTCTTGTTTTCTTTTTTTCACATCTTCGCGCCCCACAGGTTGAGAACTGCCGGGGTAGGGCTAGGACAATTTAAAGACATTTGTATTGCTTTGCACCCTCTCCCACCTTAACCGCTTGTCAATTTGGTGGTGAAAGCTTTAGATTCGTCAAAAATTTTAGTCTCCGGTTTTCGACATATCGACGTTTTCTGGTCCCCTGAAATCTCGATGATGGGTGTGTGTCTGTCTGTCACAGTTTCTTGAGGACGGTCTAGAGCAGTGGTTCCCAAACTCAGTCCCGGAGCTGTCATTCCAACCAACTTCAGTTTTTAATTGGACTGCTAGCCTAATTCTGTGAGCCCAGTTACTGTGTTTTGGGGTCAATGAAGAAATTACCAAAGTCAGCGTGTTAATACATTTTAATACAAATTAAGCAGTTATATGTGGATAATGTTTTTTTTTTTTTAAACTTTTATTTTTGTTCATCCTGATTTACATTCTGCGTTTCCATTATTGACTAATTGGTGGGTCTGGCGCTGAAGCAGCTGCAGCCTTTCATCATTCAGTGTTGTCTACTCGGTCATCTGCTTTGCTTGTTTTCACTTGTCACTACAGTATTAGGATATAATGAGGGGAGCCGACTACACAGAATAAGGGAAAAACAATCGGAAAACAACAAAAAAAGCATTTAAAGCTATAGCAAAAAAAATTGAAATATTTCTAAATATCTTCCAATGTAAAAATGATACTACTGGGCTTTTCTGAGTGCAGAATAAGAGAAGAGAAAAAAATAGGCAGTGGTCTCCTCTCGACTTTCTCATACACTCCGATATGGAGATGGAAATTTGAGGAGTGAACCGCAAGACAAGGATTATATTTTTAGATGATGTACATTAACCATCAACAATAAATCAAATTAAATGAATAATATATAAATCAGTTATTATAAAAGTAAAGTTGAATAAATCGGACTCTGCAGATGCATGAATAAAAGATAAAGTCCAACTTCCGGTGAGTGGAAATAGCCCAAAAGTTGGCAGAAATCTACGTTTTGTACCTAATACTTGTATGCAAAATTTGTTTTTTTTTTTGTTCTTTATTTCTCCTTATACAATTTCTCATATTAGGAATTTGTTAGTTTTCACATACCCCTTGGGGTCAGAGTGCAGGGTCAGCCATTGTACGGCGCCCCTGGAGCAATTGCAGGTTAAGGGTCTTGCTGAAGGGCCCAGCAGAGTAGCATCCCTTTTGGCAGTGACGGGGATTCAAACCGGCAAAGTTCGGGATGCCAGCGCAGATCCTTAGCCTCAGAGCCACCACTCAAAGTGAAAGCGTACTGAAGTTATCGTGTTTACATGCACACACACACAGACATAATTCCAAAAATGGTATTTTCGGACTCATCAGATGAATCAAATTCTTGAGGTCGAATTTTTTTGGACGATTTCAATAATTTCCCTGCGAGAAAGTAAAAATGAGATCAATTATTATCACTTATTTGGAATCCAGTTGGAACAAAAACCTGCAGCCCCAGGACCAAGTTTGGGAACTGCTGGTCTTGAGCTAAAATGGATGGACGGAAAAATTCCAAACCTCAAAACTTAAGCCTGTTATGAGATGACGATGTGCTGATTAGTTTTAGAGCCGAATCGTGTAAGAGGAAGAAGCCCTCAAATGGCGTAATTCTGCAATTCATTTGGAATTCTTCTCGTCAATTGCGATTGTAATGACGTATTTGATGATCAGAAAGATCAGAGCGGTAAATAACTACTGAAATGTTCTCGAGTACTTCATGTAACTTGGTTCCTGGGGTGCCAAGCCAACCGACGCTCACATCCAAATTTTTTTTCTGTGCATTTGACTGACTTTATTCTTTTTGTTTTACCTTTCTGTCATTCTACTGTCTCTCTAACCATCATTTGGTTGTATTTTATTTCTTTATTGTATTTTATCCTTATCGTGTAAAGCACCTTGAATTGCCTGACGGTTATGAAATGTGCTTGCTTTGCTTTGCATTATTAGGTCTTTATCCAAGGTAACTTAACACCATTTGATGTACAGCTGGTGACATTTCTTTCTAAAATTGGTGCAGTGGCTCACCTGTGGTCACACAGTGTCACTTGTGGGATTTGAACCCACAGCCTCAGGGTCTTTTCCTGCACTTCAGATCTTGTCCTCCACCTGACGCTTAGCACATTCAGGCCTGGCCAGTACTTGGATGGGAAAACATCTAGGAAAAGCTTGGGTTGCTGCCGGAAGAGGTGTTGGTGAGGCCAGCAAGGAGAGGTCTGAATGTCGACCCCAATGCTCCAGTGCAGTGACGGGGGACACTGTCATGTAAAAATGGTGCCATCCTTCAGATGAGACGTAAAAAACTGAGGTCCTCACTCTCTGTGGTCATAAAAGATCCCTGGGCATCCTTTGTAAAAATTTGCTGTAGAAATGGCGCCACCCTTTGGATGAGGCGTAAAACCTAGGCCCTGACTCTCTGTCCTCATAAAAGTGTGGGGCGTTTCCCGATGTCCTGGATAAATTACCCACCACGGCCTGGTCATTATGGCCCCCTAGACATCCCTTGTCTCTAATTGGCTAGCACCACTTCACCACCTAACAGTTCATGTGTGGTGAGCTAATGGTGCAAAAATGGCTGCCGTCGCATCATCCAGGTGGACGTTACCCACTAGTGGTGGCCCCCTGACTGTCTATGTAAAGCACCTTGAGTAGGTTAGCAAGAGCTACATAAACAGAGTTATAATGCTATAATAATCTAGAAATGACTGCAAAGTGATTGCAGATCATTTAAAACGGAGATATAAAGTAAGCAGAAGACGTCATATAAAGGGAAAGTGTATTAGGCATATTATACTTCCACTTTTGGGTGTTTTACCGGATTTCTTTCGACAGCATAGTGAATGACGTATCCGAGTACACCTTCTGGACACTGAGGGCAAGGACATTCAAGAAAGAATCCAGTCATAGACATAGAATTACTAGACGGCGCATGGCCATCAGCATCGTACGTCAACGTCGCCGCCATATTGCGAGTGGCACTTCTGTGGAGTGAAGTAATGAATAACGTGCTGCTTGGGATTGTACAAACCGCTGTACGCTCCAAACCAGATCCCGGGGATTACATTTCATAGGTAAGGCAGGACAATTGTTTTGGTTATATTTGGCCATTAGAAAATCCCGTTTCATAATCTTAGCACTCAAGGTCACCTTACAATAAAATGAAACAACATAAGTAAAATTAAAACAAGAGAATGATAAATCAAAAAGCAATAATTAGCAAACAAACAAAGATAAGTGGCAGTAACAGTGCAAAATTCACAATTGGTATGCCAGTTTGAAAAGATAAGTTTTAAAATGTGTTATTGAATCGAGCTGACGTATACGAGAGGGAAGACAATTCCCGAGTTGAGGAGTACAATGAGAGACGCTCGAGCTCCCAGAGCACCGAGTCTGACGTGCGGTACAGAAAGTCGAGCTGCAGATGAGGATCTGAGTGAGTGAGAAGAGTGCCAGTCTGGAGGAGATCAGTGAGGTGTGGAGAGCTTTAAATGTTCAGAGCGGTGTTTAGTATTGTATTCAGTAGTGAACAGTGAAGTTGAGAGAGGATCGGTGTGATATGTTTAGTGGATTTAGAACAGCAGGTTATTATCCTGGCAGCAGAATTTTGAAGAAGTTGTGAGCGATGGATACGTTTTTGTGGGATGCCAGATAGAATAACATTACAGTAATCTGTACGTGAGGTGACTCGGGCATTAACCGATACTTCAATACTGTGTTGCGTAAGAACAGGGCGAAGACTAGAAATGTTTCGGAGATGGAAGAAGACAGTTAGAGAAATGTTACTTATATGCAGGGCTGGATTAAGACGAAATTGGGCCTGATGCTGCAGTGCAAAAAAGTTTTTCTCGGCATTGGTGCATTCGACACTCACCGTACCTGCGCACTCAGACCGACCGAGGAGCCTTAATCACCTGCGACACAACCAGCCAGCCTTTATTGAACATGAATAATAATAACGACGTAGTATCGTAACAACTCGAGATTAACATCAAACTATGTAACATCAACATTCAATAGCTATTATCTGAAAAGTGCACTTAATGCAGAAAACCTAACAATGAAATACACAAAATTTCACAATTCTCTTATGAAACAGAGTAAGAAAAAATGAATTTGCAGAGACGTTGGGTCAAAGTGACTCAGTTCAGGCTCTTGAGGGTAAAAATTTGTCCCCGATTTAAATTTCATAATAGACCAGAATCCTGTCGAGGATTTAAAAAATTCTAAACATCCATGCCAGTTAGTTTTACCTTTACAGATAACCATTTAAATCGCCATCGATTTTTACTGTACAACTAACTTTCAAGGTTGCACTTACCGAACAATAATAAAGTGGCAAGAATCCCCAAGATATTGCAAAAAATAACAACAACAGCAACAGCATTTATTTCTATAGCACATTTTCATACAAAAAAGTAGCTCAAAGTGCTTTACATAATGAAGAGGAATAAAAATAAAAAACAAAATAAGAAATTAAAATAAGACAACATTAGTTAACATAGAATAAGAGTAAGGTCCGATGGCCAGGGAGGACAGAAAAAACAAAAAAAACTCCAGACGGCTGGAGAAAACAATTAAATCTGCAGGGGTTCCAGGCCACGAGACCACCCAGTCCCCTCTGGGCATTCTACCTAACATCAATGATCAGTCCTCTTTGTATTTAGGGTTCTCACGGACGGACCTGATGATGATGGTCATGCAGACTTCTGGCTTTTAATCCATCACTGTTGGAACATCACGGTGCTTTGAGTAGATGGTGGTGGCCACCACCAAAAGGATATCGGAAAAGGAAACAGAAGAGAGAGTAGGGGTTAGTACGGATTTTAGAGCCACCATGAATAGTTATTATAATGAATTGAAAACGCAGCTAAATTACTAAGTAAACTGTTTAACGTAAAATTGATAGCATTAACTTGAAATCTTCGGTTAGCAATAAACACAACGACGTTATAGTTATGTCACAGCGCAAAGAACAATAGTAACTGTATAATAAGTAACGCTGTGTCTAGGCGTCCGAAAGTCGGACTCCAAATTTCATTCTAAGAATTATTTTGAGGTTAATATAGCAAAAGAAAACTGTTCAGCTTCCGGAAAATTCTCGTCTGTTTTCATCTGGGCCTATTTCAGGAAAGGGCCTAATGCTGCAGCATCAATAGCACCCACCTTAATCCGGCCCTGCTTATATGGGAGGAATTATTTAATAATAATAATTATTATTTAACAATTGACATTATTAGTGTAATAAATGGATATAAATAATTGCATGTTAACGATTCTCCAAAATCTGTTGTAAGTAAACGATACTGTTTTAAACGTTATTGATTTTTCATCAGAAAACCCAGTTTCACGTCTACCTGTATTAGTTTAAATGGCACTTTTGCCACTCGCAATAGGGCGGACACGCTGACGTATCGTGTTGACTGGGCAGCACAGTGAATGCGGCGTCTATCTATATATGTCTATGGATACAATGAGCGCTTCTTCACTCAAAGATGGACCCCCTGGCTCCCCCCAAATTTTTTTTTTTCTCCAGGCTTTTACCCTGAGCTCTCAAGGCAGGCACAGTCCTTGATTAAGATGGAGTGAGTTCAAGCAATGGATGTACGGATAAAAATTAAAGAAAAACCAAAACACACACACAATACAACCTCTAGAATTTCCTACAGAGAATAGAAAAGTGTAACCCGAGACTAAAATTGGCAGGAAGACAGAAAAATAATAGATACATTGGCAGGAAAATGAGAAACACAGGCATAAAATAATCATTGTAATAAACGACAGAGCGTCTGAGTCACTTAATGAAATTACATTTGTGGCTGAAATCTGCTGATGCAAACATCCTGCCAAGAAGGCCGCCGTAAAGTTGATGGCGAGATTGATGGCGAGTGACAATGCTCCCATTTGGGCCGCCGCCGAGAGTGGGACTCCGGCCTCCCGACTTGTCACAAATGGCCGAGATGATCAGCTGAAAGCTGCTGCTCTGTGTGTTTATAAACTTCGAGGAAGAGCAACTGTATGTGTGTGTGTGTGTGCGTGTGTGTGAGTGTGTGTGTGTGTGTGTGTGTGTGTGTGCGTGTGTGTGTGTGTGTGTGTGTGTGAGTGTGTGTGTGTGTGAGTGGGCGCTGGCTGGTTTCCAAGGAGACTGCCGGGGTCAAATCTCGCCGATCACAATATGTCCCACTGAGCCGTCACTTTAAGGCACAAACCAATTAATTCTGTTTTAGTTGCCTCGCGCAGGTCGTGCCCTTCAGGAGTTTACTGTTTGAAGAAAGTTTCTCTTTTATTTAGGCCTGCTGACATGAAAGGCTCCGGTTCTCATTTCTTAGAGATGTTGAGATTTGGCTACGGGCAGGCGAAGCGGTCACAGCGTAATGATGGCCGAGCTCGAGGAAGGCGCTTTTACTCTTAATAATTGCTTATTAAGCGCGTTCTTCTGATCTCAAAGGAAACCTCCTGGCTATCCGTTTATTGATTCTGCTTGAAGTTGTTTGCTTTGGATTGTAGTGGTGGGCGGGGCACAGTAACAGATGTAAATTAGAAACCATCTTGGCATTTGGGGGGGCACCAGGTCATGACCAGTGCTGTGTCCCATGACTTGAGAATGGCCTCCAGAACCCACACTCAGATTCAGGAACTATTCACTAAACTAGCGGGATGGCATCTGGAGTGTGGTGTGTGTGTGTGTCAGACAGGGGTCCTCCCCTCGGTGGGGTCCAGAGTCTTGGTTTATGTCCTTTTTTGCTCGTTGTTGGGTCATTTATTTATATTAATGTTTTATATTAATGTTCATTCAAACTAAAGAAGTGGCAGTTCAGGGTGTGGTGTGTAGATGGGTGCAGAATTGGCTCAGACACGGCTGATGGTGTGAGGAACCTCATCAGAATTGGGAGAAGTTAAGAGTGGTGACCAGCAGGGGGCAGTGCTAGGGCCGCTTCTATTTTTAATATTTATAAATGATTTAGATAGGAATATAAGCAACAAGCTGGTTAAGTTTGCAGATGATACCAGGAAAGGTGGATTAGCAGATGATTTGGAATCCGTTATATCATCACAGAAGGATTTGGACAGCTTGGATTTGTGGCAGATATCCTACCCGCTATATCCTAACTACAGGGTCACGGGGGTCTGCTGGAGCCAATCCCAGCCAACACAGGGCACAAGGCAGGAAACACTAGGGACAATTTAGGATCGCCAATGCACCTAACCTGCATGTCTTTGGACTGTGGGAAGAAACCGGAGTACCACGGAGGAAACCTACGCAGACTGTCAGGAATGTACGGCAGGCTGGCTGCTAGGCTATCTTGTCATGGCTTTTCAGAGGAGGCAGTGGTCGCAGTGGGACTCAATCTGGTTTGTACCTCTTGTCCTTGTAAGTTGCGGTCCTCCCAGGTGAACATTGACGTAGGCGTATCAGCCACACAAACACGTCCAGCACCACGATCAGCTGATGCCGGCACCTCACCTTCGTTTTCGATCTCCAGATCACTTGCATCACAAACAGAGTCTGACAAGTCAGAGTCCGAATCAGCGATAATACATGAGACATCATCCATGGAGTATTTTGCTTTATGCATTCTCTTCGAGCTCTCGCCAGATGTCAGTGCCATTAATCTCGGTCAAACCAACAAAGCTAACTTTCTTTTCTAGCAAAGAGAATCAAACTGAAACGTAACGGTCTAATTTGTCACCGTTTACAGCTGGTTACTGTCCTCAACCCTCCCTGTTGGCAGTAGTTGACATCCACCCTGAAAAGGTTAAAAGGAAATGTATTTAAAACTGAAGCCAGGAAGCTTTTCTTTACGCAAAGAGTTGTGGGACTCTGGAACAAACTACAGAGACATGGAGAAACCTGGAGAACATTTAAGAAGAATCTGGATGAGATGTCGGGACACATTAGCTATTAGCTAAACAAACGGGTTTAATGGACTGAATGTTCTCCTCTCACTTGTCAAATTTCTTCTTATGTTCAAATCTTTGTGCTCCATGGATCTTTATTGTTATTGTAGAACACTTTTGTGACATGAAACCTTTACTTTATAAAGATTATATAAGGCTCTCTTGGTGTCTAGCTGGGGTTTTTGATGAGATTTCCCTCTCTAGTGAGAATTTTTAGAAGTGTTTCTGAAACCTACTTGCTCTCACAGTCACAACAGGCTGCAGTTCTGGTCACCATGCTAAAGAAAGGCAGAGCAGCACTTAACGCTGTGCAGAGGTGAGCAACCCAGTGCATGATGGGACTAAAGGACAAGCTCAAGGAATGAAACCTGCTTAGTTTCGAGGAGAGGAGACTGCTTGGGGACTCCATCCAGGTTTTCAAAATCCCTAAAGGCATTGTTATGGTAGATCCTGCAGAATCCTTTCAACTTAATGGTGAATCACTTACTTGAGAACGTCAGTGGAAATGAAGGAGAAGTGCGTTTAGGACCGAAGCAGTTATGGAGGTCTGAAACAAACTACCGAGACATGGAGCTGAAACAAAAACCTTGACAACCTTTAAGAAGGACCTGGATGAGATATTGGGGCACAGCTTAGCTATTAGCTAAACAAACGAGCTCAATGGACTAAATGGCCTGTCAAATGTCTTATGTTCTTCTGTTCTAACTGAGCAGATGTGTGAATTGATTCTTTACTATATTAAACTGCGTTTAATTAAAAAAAAAATCGATTTGGAGGTTACTATGCAAAGAGGGCACCCAACCCTGGATGGACCCACCAGTCCATCTCAGGGTGCACCAATACACACATTCACACCAGGCCATTCATTATGAGCACATCTACAACATGTGTAAATTTAAAAAGTGCCTCATAATAAATGCCTATTAATTTTTAAACGTAATTCTGGAAATTCAATTCATCCACCTATTCATTCATTTTCAATCTACTTAATCTTGCAGATGCTGGACATGGCACTGGTCCACTAGGGGGCACACTCACTCCTTCTCTTACTGACCACATTTAGAGCTTCCAAGCGACCTTGCAGCACATGTCTCTGGGATGTGAAGGGAATCTAACGTCAATGGGGAGGAATGTGCAGAACCCACAAAGGCAGGGTCCAGGAGTCACTAGCCACTGAGCCACCACATTCAGTTCAGTCGGTTCTCATGTGGTTCATTTCCACTAGAAAAAGCTGAACCAATATGGAACATTTGAAAAAGCATGGAAACATCACCTATTGCATTAGGATCCATTCTCAAGCCAACTTATCTAATATGGGGTTACTTATCCCAGCATCACAAGGTGCAAGGTAACAAACCCTGAATGGCACAACGGCCTATGACAGGACACGGCAACTCCCACATGAAGTCAGTTTTGAGTCCCCAAGCTAACCTAACAAGCAAAAGTGGAAAGGAAAATCCCAAACAGACAACATGCAAACAGGCCAGGAGGCACACACAGAGAGCTTCGGGGCTATGTGGCGTCAGCACTAATGACTGTAAAGGTAGAAAGGTTAAGAGTCATTTCCACACTGAAAAAAAAAGAAGGTTAAAGGTGCAACGTTTCAGCTGTAGGGCCTTCATCGAGTGTGCAACTCAAAAGGAAAGAGCGGATAACACACACATATATAGAAGTCAGGGCAGAAGAAAGGAGAAAAGGTGAGGGTAGGTGTGAAAAAGCTGGCATCCTAGGAGATCAATGGAGAGATGAAAAACTTGGAGACCTGGAGAAATATGCGATCTCAGGCTAAGAATGACCTGAGCTTCTTGTTTTATTTGAAAAGTGTCTTTGAAGCCCAATGAAAGAACACAAAGTGAGAGATCAGTGGGACTTTGATCAAGGGAAGTGAAGAGTTCTACAACAGGCTTTGTGAGGTCTTTGATTTTAACATCTCAAGGCCTTTAATTTTAACGTCTGTTCCACTTACTGTATCTAGATGGCTGGACACTTCCTACAAGAAATGCACCAAAGATTTTTAAATTGGCAACATATTTGCAAGTGACACAGCAGCTCTTGTTATGGCTCAAAGCATCTGGGGAGGAATGTGGCTCTCCTTTGTGAAGTGAGCCGCGGTCGAGAAGTTTGCGCACGTTAGGTTAGGTGGTCGACGGGTGGAAATCAAGGGTGGGTTGGGAAACAAATGCTCCTGTAGAAGAATCAGTTTGCAAAATTAGGGAATTTTATTGGATGACCCGTGGGAAAAACAGAGCGTCACGGTGGAATGGAAGAACCAATATGAGGCGAGCTTCATTATTTTGTTACAAAGCTCTCAAGCTCTTGGCTTGATTGAGGGCCTTGTCCACAATATGAGAAAGGTATGCTCTATCAATGAAGAAATTCCTCATGTTGAGGGCTTCATTACAGAAGTCAGCCTGCAGAGGCGGTGGAGTCTAAGGAAGTGTGGAAGAGGACAAGAGTTTTTAGTAGACCAGGGATGGGAGGAGCTGTAGAGAAGGTAACTGTGTGAGTCAGTTGGCTTGTAATAGACAGTCATTTTAAGTTCTGGAAAGCTGATAGAAAGACTGATATCTAAAGATGGTAGAGTTGTGTTGGTAGAAACATCGACTGTGAACCTGAGAGATGGATGGAAACTAGTCAAGTCATTAATGAATTTGTGTAGCTGGCTTCTCCAAAGAAGAAACTCCTCATTCTGAGGGATTCATTAAAGAAGTCAACCTTATCACTGTAGTGGAGGTGGAGTCTAAGGAACTGTGGAAGAGGACGAGAGTTTTTAGTAGGAGCTGTAGAGAAGGTAACTGTGTGAGTCAGTTGGCTTGTAATAGACAGTCATTTTAAGTTCTGGAAAGCTGATAGAGAGACTGATATCTAAAAACGGTAGAGTTGTGTTGGTAGAAACATCGACTGTGAACCTGAGAGACGGATGGTGTAATAAGGCAAAAAGGTTTGGGGATCATCTCTGTATATCGTGAAGTTTGGAGTAATCAAAAAAGACTGATACCGGTCTTAAATTGCTGTAAACAACACAAGACAAAAAACATGAGTTAATGGATGTTCTTTAAACAGGGTGGTCCAGATCTAATTATGCAGATTCAGATTGTCTGGATGACTTTGATTTATGCGGGGACGATTCCAGTTTGGCAAGAAGACGATTCTTCATGTCTTCATTTCGCACACTTTTCGATGGTCTGGGATTTTTCGGGTGATTTTCTATGTAATAAACTTAATAAGTTATAGCGTAATGAAAATTGCATAATTAGATCTGGAGCACCGTATAGAAAGTCGGCAGGAAATAGAAAGTAGGAAGTGGAGCTGTCAGGACAGGAACAGGAAGTGATGTCATCAGGGTCAGAAGGAAGTGATGTCATAAGCAAGGGATAGAAGTGTTTGGAGATTATGATATTTTTTCAGTAGGTCTTTAGGAAGAAGAGAAAGGCATTAATACTCACTACCAACCCATTTCTCCTGTTTGATTACATTGAATTGGACCCTTTGTCAGACCCCTAAGCGTACATGTGTGACAATTGAAACTAATCAAATCGTTAATGAATTCCTGTAGCTGGCTTCCCCAATGAAGAAACTCCTCATTCTGAGGGCTTCATCGCATCACTGAAGAGGTGGTGGAGTCTAAGGAAGTGTAGAAGAGGACGAGAGTTTTTAGTAGGAGCTGTAGAGAAGGTAACTGTGTGAGTCAGTTGGCTTGCAATTGACAGACGTTTTAAGTTTTTAGAAGCTGATAGAAAGACTAATATCTAAAAACGGTAATGGAAACATTGACTGAAAACCTGAGAGAAGGATGGAAACAAGTAAACTAATGACTGTGCTACTTTGTGAGTTGACGTACCTGTTTAATAACAAATCAAGAACCCAGGAGCCTATACACATTTCCAGGAACTTGCAGGAGCCACCGACTGAGCGAGACATTATTCTGGGAGCTTGACCTTTCCCCCCTTAAAGCTTTCAGCGTCTTGTCTTTAAAGTCATGGTGCTTATCTCCTTTCTGCACGGTGATGGGTCTTTCTTCAAAACGGCACCACCGCTCACACGAGACACTTAACGCTGTCATAACACCGTATGAAAGAAAGCAGGCATAAGCCATCAGAAGGCAAGTTTTAATGTGATGATTTTATAGCATGAGGCGCTACTCAGGAAGAAATAGTTGGATGAGATAAAGCCACAAGCGGCAGCCTAAAATGGAAATCCTGGCCAAGCTCCGCAGCAATCTGCAGACTTTGGACCAACTAACCAACGAATGTCGGGAGTGAATTACGAGGGTATGAATCATTTGTTTAGGCAGTAGAAGGGTGGCCATTAATATCATTAATGACCGTAGTACTCTGCCTGATACCATTGTGCCACTTCTGCTTCTTCTGGAAGACCATGCAGGGCACTGATGGCCATCTGGACCCCTCAATCACTGTAGCCAGTACTTCACAGTATTTTAAGCAATCTCTTCCTAAAATTGTACAGTCAAAATCCTTGTGGTTTTCAACATGAAATACGTCATAAACCTTACCTTGGGAGATGAGGGTCTATTCTTGGTATTTTAGAGGAAAAATGGATGCCATCCTCGATGCTGATCACATTACAAATCGTGCCATGGAAGGAGGGTGTCCCTTTATGGGCAGAAAAATGGGTGCAGTCTATCACAACAACTTCATTATAATCTGTATGTGAAATACCCCATGATAACTGGGGGTCCATTTAGTGTTCTAGTGATGGCTAAAGACTGGAATCTTCCTTTGGTGCTATTGGACAGACAAGTAGGTGAATTGCAAAGAAAAGCAACCCCACTTTGTACCAGCATCACACAGAACTTCAAATTTCCAAGATACATATACACTTAGACATTTTGTTCATCTGTCCATTTTCTACTGCATCTCTGGTCCAGGGTGCAGATTGCCCAGCTGTCTCTTTTCCCCAATTACCTACTTAAACACCTCCAGGGAGATACCAAGGTGTTCTCAGGCCAGCTGGGAGACATGATATGTTCAGTATCTCTCATCATTATGCCCCAAGGTCACCCCATGGTTGGACATATCCGAAACACCTCCATAGGTATCCATCCAGGTGGCATCATCCTAATCAGACTGGCCACTTTCAATGTGGAGGAGTACTACTTTGAGCTTCTCCCAGACGCCTGTGCTCCTTACCCTACCTCTAAGGCTGAGCACAGACACCCTTCAAAGGAAGCTCACACTATATTGCCAAAAGTACTGATTGGGACACCCCTCCAAATTATTGAATTCAGGTGAATACTTGCCCACTGGTCAACCCATTACACTCTTACGGGATCTGTGCTGGCGTCCTGAAGGTTGCCGGTTCAAATCTCCCTTACTGCCCACTTTAGGGACCTTCAAAACTTGACCTGATGTTATTTTGGAAGAATGAAGTGAGCAAGACTGGCAAGGTTTGTTGGCCCAAACGACCTGTTTTCACCAAGATTGTTCTAATTAGATCCATACAAATGAAAGTCCTGTGTGTGTATGGAGCAGTCACGCCCAACCACAGCCACTAGAAGGCGCATGCATGCACTTTTACATTTTTTCGCCACTTGCATGCACCGCACTTCTCACTACGAAAGACCCGTGTGCAGCAAACGCCTCCCACACAACAACAAAGCCATGCTAGTGTCACAGATGAAGAGGCACAACGTTGAAAGGAAGCAAATGCCGTGGTTCACAACAAACGTGCAAGTGAAACACCTCAGCAATGGAGGGCAGGGCTTGAAGTTTTTACTAAAAAGTTTATCTATCTGGAGGAATTTTCTCAAGACAAAGATTAATAGGACTCATGTGCCAGCGATACAGCTAAGATATGGTATCATAGCCAGTGTCTTCTTACAAAAGCCAGTGGGGGCAGCAATCACGGTTGGGGGTGGTCCACGTCCTCTGCACTTGGTCATTCTTAAGAGTCAGCTGACATGTCTCCAAGTTCACGAATAGAGGAAAACTGCTAGGGAATTGTCCGGTTGTTTTTGTCCCGAAGACCAAACACAGCTAGTGTTATAATATTGGGGTTCCTCTCAGAGTGGATGTTACAAGGTCTACTCCTGCCTTGTGTCCATAATATGAGAAGGATCATCTTCTATCAGTGAAGAAACTCCTGAGACAGAAGGACTGCGCCATACACTACCTAATGGGTTAGCCCAGTAGCAGGCTATAGTCGAATAAAAGCATGCAATGTAAGAGCTGAACAAGTCTGATGATTTGACTTAATTTCTGTTATGGCCACAGGAAACAATGCAACAACAACTGGCTCTAAGATGTGGCTGGCCTCACACTGTTTCACAGGATCAGCAGTCGCCGTCACATTTCTTCCACATCACTTAGACCAAGGCAAGCAGTAACAGCTGCGTAGGGTTTCTATTTATTCTTTTCCGATGAAAAGTCTCCGGCCTCGTTCTTGAAATCCACCCAGAAGCTTCCCTTGTTTTTTCTTAAGCCTTCTCAGAGCTCGCTGCCTTCCCACACAGCCTGCAAATGAGCTGTCTGCTCTATAATGGGCACCGAATGATTTGTACACCCAAAGTCAGGGCTGGTGCCACCATTAAGGCGAATTAGGCAATCACTCAATTAGGGCGCAGATCATAAGGATGGGGAGCCAGCCGCATGGGATACCTACTGAACAGTCGGTTGGTGCACTAATAAGCTTGGCCTAGTGTGCAAAATAACCTAGCGCTGGCACTGATCATAATATGTTTTTAAGAATATTTATTATTTATAAATATATATATATATATTTTATAATTCCCAAAGGTTAATTAGGGTGTCCCAGAAGGACTGTGCATATTTCACACTTTGATTACAAACTGTTCCTTAAAATTCTCTTGGTGAAATGTGCCCAGTCTAGTAAAGGGGCCAATTACTAAACTTGCCATTACAAAATGATCACATCATCCATCCATCCATCCATTTTCTAACCCGCTAAATCCGAATACAGGGTCACGGGGGTCTGCTGGAGCCAATCCCAGCCAACACAGGGCACAAGGCAGGAACCAATCCTGGGCAGGGTGCCAACCCACCGCAGGACACACACAAACACACCCACACACCAAGCGCACACTAGGGCCAATTTAGAATCGCCAATCCACCTAACCTGCATGTCTTTGGATTGTGGGAGGAAACCGGGCGCCGGAGGAAACCCACGCAGACACGGGAGAACATGCAACCTCCACGCAGGGAGGACCCGGGAAGCGAACCCGGGTCTCCTAACTGCGAGGCAGCAGCGCTACCACTGCGCCACCGTGCCGCCCCTGATCACATCATAAATTATTAATAATAATAATAATAATAATAATAATAATAATAATAATAATAATAATAATAATAATAATACATTTATTTATAAGGCATCATTCCCGTGTTCAAGGCATTTCTGAAGGAGGTGCCCTTTCAGAATTTTTGCCACTTATTGTTCAATTTCGGGGTCCATATTCTCGTTTTATGTATTTTTAGGTTCCCTTTTGGGTGATCGTTTTATGTTAATGTTACTTTCATGTATTATATGTGTACTCTGCCTTGGTGATGCTTCATGTGTTTTGTGAGTGGTTCCCCCCAAGAGGTGGGGCCACCTGCCAATCACCTCCAGGAACTGCCCCTCTGCCCTATAAATCCAGAGGGTCTCCCACAATTCCTGGTGGTCCATTTGGAAAGTGCTAGCGAGTATTTGGATGGTTTCTTGTATTTCGCTGGGCTTCCTGCAATTTGTGACCCTCTTTTCCTCTCCATTCTCTGGATTTGGGATTTTGTTTTCTTGGATTGCCTTGTGAGTTAGGGAAGTCCTTTTTGTCATTGTGTTCTTCGGAGCTTCATAGTATTACAGAATAAAACTTTTTATTTTTATAACGTTTCTGTGTTTATCTGTTTAGCTAGCCAGGGTTTTGGTGGTCTATCCCCCTCTAGTGAAAGTTGTGTTTCAGCCAGCATTTCTCCCCGGCTGGGGTTCAAACTTGTGTTTTTTGTCTGATTTTGTTTCATTTATTTGTACTAATGTTTCTTTTGTTTATTATTTATGGGGTTTTTTTTTGTGTTTATTTGATTACGTCCCATGTGTTTTGTGGGTGTTTCCCTGCCAATCACTGCCCACCACCCTCTATATTGGAGGGCCTTCCACAGTCAGTTCCTGGTGGTTCATTTCAAAGGCGCTATGGAGTGGAGGGATTACTTGTGTTTAACTTTGCTTTGTAATTCCCTGGGTTTTTTGATCCTGTGCTCTGTTTTCGACTGTTTTTGGACTTTGGTTGCTGTGGATTGCCTTGCCTTTTCAGGTAATTCCTTTGTGCTCATAGGAGCTCTTTGGAACTACAGAGATTTTTATTTAAATAAACCTTTTATTTAATGAAGATCTTTTTAAGTGTCTTTTTGTATCAACTTGGGGTTTTAACAGTAACCCCCCGCCACGCAGGCAACCTTTGAAGTGGTTTTGAGACTCCTGAGTCACGACACTTATAAACTGTGCCATAGCCGATGAGTGAGCCTCCCTAAGATATCATTTAGCAATTGAGCATTGTGATGATTGTATTATAACACATTTTAGGTGTAGCCCCCCTCAGAAATTACAACACCAAGACAGACATGATCTCCTAGAGCAGCGATTCTTAAAGTTTTTTGAGTCATGGACCCTCTTTTAGAATCTGATGAAAGCTGTGGACCCCCCTTCCCCAGAAATATTCACATAAACATAATTTTGCATGCAATGAATATAATGTACTTTACTGAGATTTGATTGTCTCATACATATATGAAATAGACAAATAGTCAAACCACTTACACCTTAACACCAGCAAGACCAAGGAGCTGGTGGTGGATTTTAGGAGGCCCAGGCCCCTCATGGACCCCGTGATCATCAGAGGTGACTGTGCAGAGGGTGCAGACCTATAAATATCTGGGAGTGCAGCTGGATGACAAATTGGACTGGACTGCCAATACTGATGCTCTATGTAAGAAAGCTCAGAGCAGAATATACTTTCTGAGAAGGTTGGCATCCTTCAACATCTGCAGTAAGATGCTGCAGATGTTCTACCAGACGGTTGTGGCGAGTGCCCTCTTCTACACGGTGGTGTGCTGGGGTGGCAGCATAAAGATGAAAGACGCCTCACGCCTGGACAAACTTGTTAAGAAGGCAGGCTCTATTGTAGGATTAAAGTTGGACAGTTTAACATCCGTGGCAGAGCGACGGGCACTAAGCAAACTCCTGTCAGTCATGGAGAATCCACTGCATCCACTGAACAGGATCATCTCCAGACAGAGGAGTAGCTTCAGTGACAGACTTTTGTCACCGTCCTGCTCCACTGACAGACTGAGGAGACCCCACACTATGCGACTCTTCAATTCCACCCGGGGGAGTAAATGCGAACATTAATTTTATTTTAATTCTTTTCATTTTTATTACTATTTAATTTAATATTGTTTCTTTGTATCAGTATACTGCTGCTGGATTATGTGAATTTCCCCTTGGGATTAATAAAGTATCTATCTCTCTATCTATCTATCTATCTATCTATCTATCTATCTATCTATCTATCTATCTATTATTAAACTTTAAAGTAAACACTCCTTTTTTATGTAAAAAGTAATGGCCACTCATTAGGATTATGAAATTCAATCCTCTTGTGCAAATTAAAACAGATCTACTACTATTACATTTCCTGCTACCATTACTAATACTACTCTAAATCAACAGTACTGGGCTGTACAGTGAATATAAAGGTTCATTTCTTTCTGACCCTCGTGGTCCCCTTGAAACTTATCCATAGACCTCCTCAGGTTAAGATCCCCTGTCCTAGAGCGATCACCTTGTAAACTTTACCATAGTAGATGAGGGGCGTCACTTGGAATTTTACCCACAAAACTGTCAGAGTCGTAAACAGCGAACACGTTACAAATCAGACCCCCTTGAATTGTGCGCAGTTTGAAGAGCAATCGCATTCCTGCAGGTTTTGCCCTTTCAAAGTAAAACAGGCCATCAAACTATAAACACTGCCATACAAGATGAAGGCCCCTCTTGAGATTTTAGCAGTAAAGTACAAGCAGTTTTTAAAACGGATTACAGCAAAAACCAGCGTATCTCAACCTTTAAGTATTTGCGACCCGAGTTTTCATAACAGTTTTAATTGCGGTCCCCCCCTAACGTTTTTTTGTAAGGAGCCCACTAATACCAATTTGTTCTTTTTTAATTAATTACATATCATAGATGCATATTTTATTATACCTACTTAACTTTTATCGACATTTATCTAACTCTATATTTATTTTTCTAGGATCAGAATGTAGTTTAAGTTCATTTGTTTTGGTTTCAATAGATGTATTTTTCATATTTTCGATTCTTGGTTTCTTTTTTTTTACATCTTTGCGCCCCCCCCCATTTTGTTACTTCGCGCCCCACAGATTGAGAACCACTGGCATAAACCTTTCTTGGGCATGGAGTCGTCTTAAAAGGCAAAATGGCTGTGAGCGTCTGCAGTGACCACATTATTAGCAGTGTAACAGTGGCCTAGTGGTTCCATTTCATATAACAGATGACATTTATAAAATCATTGCTGTTTAAAAACAAGATGGGCTAATGTCCTGCTACTGGGATTGGTCTTCTGCTGTTGTCGCATTGTGAACAGCATCATAGTAAATGAGCATCACCACTTGATATTCTAGCTGAACGATAGGCACAGCCTTTTATGAGAATTATATTCTAAATTATCTCAAGAGGGTCGTGTGTCCTTTTAAAAATATTACAAACAAAACAGACTTGAGCTTCAGCACTCACCCCATTAGGAAATAGTGCTGTGGGGATTAGGGTCTCGCTTGAAACCTTTACTGTTAACATTGGGGTTTGTGTGTGTGTGTGTGTTAGTGTTTGTGTCAGCATCTGCGGCAGATTACACTTATGTTGGCTCTCCGCTGATATTGCTCCCCATTTCTTCTTTTCAAATGTATTTATATTGATTACTTACATTTCTTTGCTTTGTTTTTGGTGAAGTTATTCTTATTCTTATTCTTTGGTATCTAAGGCGACGTCCACGATACTACACGCTCATTTAAAAATTGTGTTTTTAAGCAAAAATGATCTCCGTCCACAATATCAAGTTCACGTCATTTACAAAAAGTACAGTATCTCAGGCTGCTCTAGAACAAACGGAAACGCATATGATGCAGACATTTGCTGACATGACGCATGTCCACATTGGTGGAAAAATCCTTGGAAAAAAAATGAAATGTATATATAAAGTAAAAATATATAATTTTTTTTTAAAAGATAGACATTTTCAAAAGGCACTATATAATAGATATGAAAGTCACTAGAAAGATGGACAGACAGATATGAAAGACATTATATAATAGACTAGCTGTTCCTTGTGGCTCCGTCCGCGTAGTAGTGAATGAGGACAAACATAAAAAAATCAATAAACAAACAGGTATCGCTAGCTAAGCAGAGGCAAGGACCGCTTCAACACGTGGCAACAGGTAGAGCGACTCGAACGGAGGCTGGCGCATGAGTGAGGAGGGTCCAGCTCCCCACCCATCCCATCAGCACGCATCCTCTGTCTCGGATTAGCGTGAATAAATCGCTCCTGCATGCGAACTATGATACTTAGCGCAATGAGAGAGTTCCAAAATCAACCTGAATGTTCAAGCAAATTATAGAAAAAAACCCGTTCTAAATCCTTTAAGTCGTGAAAAGCGAAGACATACAGAGAGACAGACATTGGATTTTATATAGAGAGAGAGAGAAATGAAAGGACCTATAAGATAGATAGATAGATAGATAGATAGATAGATAGATAGATAGATAGATAGATAGATAGATAGATATAAAAGGTGCTATATGATAGATAGATAGATAGATAGATAGATAGATAGATAGATAGATAGATAGATAGATAGATAGATAGATAGATAGATAGATATGAAAGGCACTATATGATAGATAGATAGATAGATAGATAGATAGATAGATAGATAGATAGATAGATAGATAGATAGATAGATATGAAAGGCACTATATGATAGATAGATAGATAGATAGATAGATAGATAGATAGATAGATAGATAGATAGATAGATAGATAGATAGATAGATAGATAGATAGATAGATAGATAGATAGGAAAGGCACTATATAACTGATAGATAGATAGATAGATAGATAGATAGATAGATAGATAGATAGATAGATAGATAGATAGATATGAAAGGCACTATATGATAGATAGATAGATAGATAGATAGATAGATAGATAGATAGATAGATAGATAGATAGATAGATAGATAGATAGATAGGTGAAGTTATTTGCTTAGAGATAAACAGTTAGTTGCACTAAACCGGCAGGCCTGGGTTATTAAAGGCCACAGCCTAATTGACTGCGTCAGGTTCTTTTACAGAACAAAAAACCCAACAGAGAAGTAAATGCTAATGCAGAAGAATAAAAATACCACAGAGTTTTACTTAGAAGAGATTTGATTAAATGAAAAGCCCTTCCTGACACAATATGAATGGCGTCTATGATAAGATCGGCTGATAATTCTGTCAACCAGTCAGCATATGCAAATTCTTTGGCCTTTATTAAAATGTACCTAAGCACTTCTGGCCCGACTCGGCTCCCCACATGCGCTTGTCGTTTGGTTTTGGCTCTCGGTGCTCCCACATATCCCACTCCAGGAGAAGCCGTTCCCGCTGAACATTCTACATTTTCCTCTGGCTGCCGTTCCTGCCTCAGACTCTCATTTGGGCTCCTTCAAGTACCTAAATGCCAGCGTTCTCCATAATGACGATCA
Source organism: Polypterus senegalus (assembly GCF_016835505.1). NCBI lineage: Eukaryota > Metazoa > Chordata > Cladistia > Polypteriformes > Polypteridae > Polypterus > Polypterus senegalus. Next base: position 151,117,791 of record NC_053165.1, on the reverse strand, counting down.
GTTACTAGCAAATGATACATCGGAATAACGACTCCCTCACGAACTAACAAAATGGAAAAAGGAACAAAATTTGGCATCTTATTGAAAAGGTTTTACTAAACAACAAAGCAAAGGAAGCAAATAATAAGTTATGATCCATTTATGATAATGCAGTGGACGGGTGTCCCATCCAGGGGCTGGTCTGTGCTTTGTACTCGATGCTTCCTCTATACAGTGCCTTCCTGCTGTCATTTTATAAAATATTTTTATACAGTCAAAGCCCAAACCAAATAGACAACCTGCCTGGAGTTACAGTACATGGTCTTTAGCTGCAGTATCATACTGCCAGCCTAACAAACACCTCTCTGAAGGCGGACGGAAACCCAGGAGCCTGATGAAAGCCCCACATACACATGAGAAGACCATGCAGGCTCAACCAAGATGATTACTAAGCCAGAACCTGAAGCTATATGATAGCTTTGGGGCTGAGACTAGGAGTTCTCCTACTAACTCACACTGCAAGGATTCCACTTTTGAGTTAGATGTTGCGGGTTAGTGACTGACCATCACACTACAAATCTTCAAACTGAGATGGTTCATGGTGTGAGTCCACAGTAAGACATACTGTAATAATAATAATATTTATAATACATACAATACTTGAAGTGCTCAACAGCAGTTTCTTAGGGGTGGAGACCAGGAGTTCTCCTACTAGCTCACACTGCAAGGAGCCCACTTTTGAACCAGATGTTGTGGGTTAGCAGCTGACCACCACTAATTCACCATACTGCAAATCTTCACACTGAGATAGTTTGTGGTGTGGATCCACAGTAATACATTTGGTGACAAGGATGGGATTCGTACTGTTGACAGGTGGAGTGTAGGGGCTGCACAGAAAAGCTGGTTGGGGGGGCTGAGAGAGACAGAAGTCAGCTGACGTGACCTGAGAGGCCCCTGCTCGCAGTGTTCAGGAGCTGTCTCTGAGGGGCTGAGACCAGGAGTTCGCACTGCAAGATGGCCGCTTTTGAACCAGATGTTATGGGTTAGCGGCTGACCACCATTACTTCTCCACAGTGCATATCTCCAAAGTATTCCATGGTGTGAGTCCACAGATATACACGTGGTGACAAGGGTGGGATTTGAACTGTGTATGGGTGGAGTCTGGTGGTGACGCTGTACATTAAAGGTGTGGGGTGACAGAGAGTGAGCTGAGCTGATGTCCCCAAGAAGCTCTCTGCTCATGGTGCTCAGAGATGGCCTCCACTTAGCTCATTTAGCCCACGCTGCACGGAGACCACCTCGGAGCCAGATGGTGGAGGTTCCCAGCTAGCCACTAGCAGTTGCCACAGCACAAATCTTCAAACTGAGTCCACAGCCATTCAATACAGGAAGCCCATATTTTTAGATAACTGGTTGAGAGAGGCGTTGTATGTGTTTGTGTATTTCATTTTGTTTTCTGGTTTAATGTCGTAGTTAGGGGTCTGGCAAAATACATCAAAGTAAAAGTAGTCATTTACGTTTGAAAATGTAGTGAAGTAAAAGGTATAATAGACAGCACATTTTATACTCAAGTTCAATAGAAATATTCTAAAAACATACCCAAGTGCTCCACAACACCTGAACTCGCGTGTCTTTCCATCAGGGACTTTGGTTCTCCACCTACAGGTCAAGTAACCTGGTGCTGATCTCATCATTTGTGCAGTATGACAGACTGGCATCCCATCCAGGATGGGTTCTTGTTTTCCATCCATTGATGCACAGATATTTTCGAACACTCAGAATATTAATACAGGACTGTATTATATATTGTGACCACTAGGGGGGCAGTGCAGTACCCCAAACCACAGCCACATGTGCACAAACACAAGTCCTGGATGCAGACACACGTCATATTATACAGAATACCTTAAACAGTGGCCCAACACCATTCTTCTCTTTTTCTCTCTCGCCATCTCTCCACTCCTCCAGACGAGCTTTATCTTTCTTCTACACGACTCCAACTCGCCTGGATGAAGCTGAGATACTTCATTTTTTCTTGTACTTGGGAGACCTTCCTGTGCCAGGGCATAGAAGGGGTCAAACAGAAGCTCCACAAAGTAGGGACTCCTGGTGGCATCTAAGGCTGCCTCATGGAACTTCAGTTCCCAGCAAGCCTTGTGGGTATCCATACAGGTAGTGTGACCCAGGTATGCTGCCACCTAGTGTATCAGGAGAGCATGTAGCCCTGATAGGTTGTCTCCCATAGTCCAAGCATCACGTCACTGTTCCTTGCCCACATCCTGGCTGGGACTCCAACCACCGCAATATATTGTAACCATTAATAACACATAATGACCACAAACCAATCAGTCTTTCATTTATATGCATTGAGCATGAAGTGCCATAAAAATAAATTATTATGTTTATTATTATATAGTGCCTTTCATACAGTATACCATCGCAAGATGCTTTACAGAGGCAAACAAGAATGAAGGAAAGTGTTAATACCAGCAAGGAAAATTTTGAAAGATTCAAAAATTCAATTCTGAATTCTAAACACATGGATTTGGGCTTGGGGGGTTTGGGGGGGGCCACATGTCACTGAGACAGAACGTGTGGGAATAAACTTCCCACTATGTGACTAAATGGTGCATCACCAGATCGTCAGATGGCTCGGCTTTCAGCGCTTACATAAGGCAAAGCCAGGCGTTAGTGAGCAGATTCAGGGTCACTTTATGGTTTTCTGTTTTTTTTATATTTCAAACTCCAGGGAATTCAGAGAATCGGCAAACATCAGGAAGAAAATACGCAGAAGGTGCTGCCTCAGCATGAGGCTCAGAGACAAGACAAAGGAGGCGCTATGAATACACACGGCACGTGGAGCCTCAGTACAGCTGGCACTTCAGAGCTGCGATATGAGCGATCTGTTAAGCTGGCCAAATGCCAGTTGACTGTATGGCGTCTCGTGTCTGGGGTTTTATTTTACGTTTACCCACCTGCACCACAACAGCCTCCCCTCCATCAGGCAGAGCAAATCGGGGCAGGGCAGGGCATCACATCAGCCAACGATTCTACGAATGATTACAGTTCAGTTTAGAAGGTCAGGCAAATCAGATGAGAAAACAGCTATATAAAAAAAACACCAATTAACTGAGAGATGGAACTAAAAAGAGACAGTGCTGGGAAAAAGTATCTGCCCCCATCTGGTTTTCATTATTGTATTTTTGTAGACCCAGGGCTTGTTGGGAGGATTGACTTGGGAACGCCTTGGGGATCCCACAAGTGTAGCTGGGCATAAGGGACATACGGGCCTCACTGTTGCTGCCCGCGACCTGTTTATGAATAAACCGTTGTGTTATCGTGATATTTCCCTCTAGTTACCCTTTACTTATTTCCTTCAGGGATAAGTGTACTCATCAGGTTCATTACTGGGTTGGTCTGCTGTTGCACCTTAAGAATAACACACACTCACTCACACTCACTCACACACACATACAGTGCATCCGGAAAGTATTCACAGCGCATCACTTTTTACACAGTTTGTTATGTTACAGCCTTATTCCAATTCATTTGTTTCCTCAGAATTCTACACACAACACCCCATAATGACAATGTGAGAAAAGTTTACTTGAGGTTTTTGCAAATTTATTAAAAATAAAAAAACTGAGAAATCACATGTCCATAAGTATTCACAGCCTTTGCCATGAAGCTCCAAATTGAGCTCAGGTGCATCCTGTTTCTCCTGATCATCCTTGAGATGTTTCTGCAGCTTCATTGGAGTCCACCTGTGGTAAATTCAGTTGACTGGACATGATTTGGAAAGGCACACACCTGTCTATAGAAGGTCCCACAGTCGACATGTCAGAGCACAAACCAAGCATGAAGTCAAAGGAATTGTTTGTAGACCTCCGAGACGGATTGTCTCGAGGCACAAATCTGGGGAAGGTTACAGAAAAATCTCTGCTGCTTTGAAGGTCCCAAGAAACACAGTGGCCTCCATCATCCGTAAGTGGAAGAAGTTCGAAACCACCAGGACTCTTCCTAGAGCTGGCCGGCCATCAAAACTGAGCGATCAGGGGAGAAGGGCCTTAGTCAGGGAGGTGACCAAGAACCCGATGGTCACTCTGTCAGAGCTCCAGAGGTCCTCTGTGGAGAGAGGAGAACCTTCCAGAAGCAATCCACCAATCAGGCCTGTATGGTAGAGTGGCCAGACAGAAGCCACTCCTTAGTAAAAGGCACATGGCAGCCCGCCTGGAGTTTGTCAAAAGGCACCTGAAGGACTCTCAGACCATGAGAAACAAAATTCTCTGGTCTGATGAGACAAAGATTGAACTCTTTAGTGTGAATGCCAGACATCATGTTTGGAGGAAATCAGGCACCACTCATCACCAGGTCAATACCATCCCTACAGTGAAGCATGGTGGTGGCAGCTTCATGCAGTGGGGATGTTTTTCAGCGGCAGGAACTGGGAGACTAGTCAGGATAAAGATAAAGATGACTGCAGCAATGTACAGAGACATCCTGGATGAAAACCTGCTCCAGAGCGCTCTTGACCTCAGACTGGGGCGACGGTTCATCTTTCAGCAGGACAACGACCCTAAGCACACAGCCAAGATATCAAAGGAGTGGCTTCAGGACAACTCTGTGAATGTCCTTGAGTGGCCCAGACTTGAATCTGACTGAACATCTCTGGAGAGATCTTAAAATTGAGAGGTACTGCAACGAGGAATGGGCGAAACTGGCCAAGGATAGGTGTGCCAAGCTTGTGGCATCAAATTTAAAAAGACTTGAGGCTGGAATTGCTGCCAAAGGTGCATCGACAAAGTATTGAGCAGAGGCTGTGAATACTTATGTACATCTGATTTCTCAGTTTTTTTTATGTTGAATAAATTTGCAAAAACCTCAAGTAAACTTTTTTCACGTTGTCATTATGGGGTGTTGTGTGTAGAATTCTGAGGAAAAAAATGAATTTAATCCATTTTGGAATAAGGCTGTAACATAACAAAATGTGCAAAAAGTGATACGCTGTGAATACTTTCCGGATGCACTGTATATCTCTATATATACAAACACACAACAGCGCCCTATGAGTGACGCACACGCAGCTGGCTAATCTCTACCACTTTTAACCACACAAGTGCCTTATGAGTAACATATACACAACTTGTCACTCTCTTAGCACTTCAAGAGACTTACTTATTATTGGCACAAACAACATATACCTCAGACCTAAATATTACTTTGGTCTCTAGAAATATATTTAAACAAACAAAGGTTCAAAATCCTTGGCTATAGGCCATTTATCAACCAAGAATGCCTTGTAATGGCTGACTCACTCTCCCAAACTGGCAGCTACAACACCAAGACCTGTGGCTTGGCAAGCTGAGGACGTTAGACCTGACAAGCCGTACTTCTTTCAAATAAACTTTCCCCAATCGACGATCAAAAGTAAGCCAACAAACAAACAGTACATAAAATAATAAAGTCAGTATAATTCAGATCCCTGGGGTTTTGCGGTGCAAAGTTGTTGTTGTTGGGCATAGAAAGTGGTAGGTAGACAAAGGGGTGAATGATTTGAATCAGTGCTTTCTCCTGTCTCTGTAGTGGAATGGCAGTCTAGTAGAACGAGATGTTCATCCATCCATCCATCATCCAACCCGCTATATCCTAACTACAGGGTCACGGGGGTCTGCTGGTGCCAATCCCAGCCAACACAGGGCACAAGGCAGGAAACAAACCCCGGGCAGGGCACCAATTTAGGATCGACAATTCCCCTTAACCTGTTTGTCTTTGGACTGTGGGAGGACACCCACGCGGACACGCATTGAGGACCCGGGAAGCCAACCAACAGAGGTTGGTTGGAACAAAAACCTTCAGCCACAGGGGGTTCCAAGGACTGAGCTTGGGAAGCACTGATCTAGAAAATGGTCACAAAATAGAGAAGAAGGGCAAAAAAACAAAAAAAACAGAGAAGTCATAAAAGTGTAAGCACAGCAAAAAGACAAGGAAACTCACCAACTCCAAAGTGCATCTGAATGAACCACCAGGAACATTCTTCTTCTTCTATTTAATGGCGATACATTACTCGTACATTACTGCTACCAACTGGATGGCAGAAAAAAAAGAAAAAAAAATATGACTAGGAATACCTAAACAGTACAATTTATATTTTCCAATTAAAACCTCTCTAATAACCCTAGAGTCTTTATATAACAGAATATGGATCTAGGAATAAATGTAAACTCATGTCCACACCTTAATAATTGTTGAAATGTCAAATTACCCATTCCCAGGGATTTCAAATATTGAAACTGCTGTAATTTATATGCTACACACCGTAATAAAATATGCTCAACTGTCTCTAATTGATTACTAGACCTTCATACTCCGCACTGATGCTGTCCTGTCTTAAATAATGTATAATTTAATCTAGTGTGCTCAGTTCTGAAAGGTATTAATATAACTTCTTCTGTTTTCGTTTTGCCCCCTGTTCCCATGGATCCAACTCTACTTTGTATTTTATACACGTCTTCCCTTACCATTACTGTCAGTATCCCACATTTTTTGCCACATCTCATCAATTTCCAGTCTCTCCAGAATTTTTATTTCTGACGTACTAAATGTCACCTGTAAATCAATACAAGGAAATTCATTAGCTTTTTTAGCCAAAACATCAAATATTTCATTTTCTTTGACCCCTTAATATCCTGAAACAGAACAGACAAACCCATATTCTGCAAAACCACCAGGAATTGTGGGATAGCCCCGCCCTTTAAAGGGCTGAGGGCCATCCCTGTCAGTGACAGGCTGCTAGCCCCGCCTCTTGGTGATTTCCCCTTGCACTTGCATTATTGTATACACTAGCTTGTGATTGTATTATCTGTATAGGATTTGTTATTTGTATAGTGTGTGCTTAAATGTCTGGATTTAATTTGGTATAATTCCTGGCTACTGGTACTTGAATTTCTGTTGGGATCAGTAAAGCATCTATCTATTATATAGTGCCTTTCACATCTATCTATCTATCTATCTATCTATCTATCTATCTATCTATCTATCTATCTATCTTTTAAATAGTGCCCTTCATATATATTTGTCTATCATGTAGTGCCTTTCACATCTGTCTTCCAGTTCAGTCCCCACTTCTAATCACCCAAGCAACTCCAGGCAGGTTGTCTAATCAGTTTGGGCTTTGGCTGTACAAAAATATTTTATAAAATGACAGCAGGAAGGCACTATATAGAGGAAACATCGGGTACAAAGCACAGACCAGCCCCTGGATGGGACACCCGTCCATTGCATTATCATAAATGGATCATAAATTATTATTTGCTTCCTTTGCTTTGTTGTTTAGTAAAACCTTTTCAATAAGATGCCAAATGTTGTTCCTTTTCCCATTTTGTTAGTTTGTGAGGGAGTCGTTATTCCGATGTATCATTTGCTAGTAACTGATTGTCATTATGGAGAACGCTGGCATTTAGGTACTTGAAGGAGCCCAAATGAGAGTCTGAGGCAGGAACGGCAGCCAGAGGAAAATGTGGAATGTTCAGCGGGAACGGCTTCTCCTGGAGTGGGATATGTGGGAGCACCGAGAGCCAAAACCAAACGACAAGCGCAGGTGGGAAGCCGAGTCGGGCCAGAAGTGCTTAGGTACATTTTAATAAAGGCCAAAAAATTTGCATATGCTGACTGGTTGACAGAATTATCAGCCGATCTTATCATAGACGCCATTCATATTGTGTCAGGAAGGGCTTTTCATTTAATCAAATCTCTTCTAAGTAAAACTCTGTGGTATTTTTATTCTTCTGCATTAGCATTTTCTTCTCTGTTGGGTTTTTTGTTCTGTAAAAGAACCTGACGCAGTCAATTAGGCTGTGGCCTTTAATAACCCAGGCCTGCCGGTTTAGTGCAACTAACTGTTTACCTCTAAGCAAATAACTTCACCTACGCATGGCTCTGTTATTAACAATATGTCTGTGATAAGGTGTTCACTATAGAAAGGCACTACATAATAAAGAAATGCTTCAAACTCCTCAGCCTTAACTCAGCTACTGGGGGAACTTAGTTAATGAGGACTCAGAAGACAGGCAGGTTGAACATTTTGGGGACATATTGTGGAGCTCATAAACAATAATGCTACAAGAAAATAATCTTACTTCAGTATTGCTACAAGAGGATGACAATAAGAATGATATAATATGACACTCACACGTAGCTCAACATTTATTGTACTCTGGGGTATTCGGTTTCTCCCATAATTCATCAGTACGAGTTAAAATTTAGATGTGAATGTGAAGTGGTAGTTTTGTTGAAAGGTACTTTGACTGGAAAACATCGTGAAGTCCGTGGAAGATGATGTGGTAAACAGCAGAAGAAATGAGCCAGCGCTTCTGATAAAGGGCACTGGATATGAAGACAACAGCGTTAGGGGTTAGCAGTGCTGCTTCACAACAGTCCAGTCCAGTTGTGGAGGGGCTTCAGGGGGGTTTAGGGGGTCCGGGTAGACTGCTTGGTCTGTTCATTGATCAGTTTTTAAAGAGAAGAAAGTCTTGTTTGCATAAAATGTTACATCTATCTATCTATCTGTTATATAGTGCCTTTCATATCTATCTATCTATCTGTTATATAGTGCCTTTCATATCTATCTATCTATCATATAGTGCCTTTCATATCATCTTTCTATCTATCATATAGCGCCTTTCATATCTATCTATCTATCTATCTATCTATCATATAGTGCCTTTCATATCTATCTATCTATCATATAGTGCCTTTCATATCTTTCTATCTATCTATCTGTTATATAGTGCCTTTCATATCTATCTATCTATCATATAGTGCCTTTCATATCATCTTTCTATCTATCTATCATATAGCGCCTTTCATATCTATCTATCTATCTATCTATTTACGAAACACAGGGCACATAAGAAAGGCTTAGAGACAAAATTAAAACCGAGGAAGTGAAGCAAATCATGACCAAAAGTCACATTAACATCAATACAAGTAAATAACTCCATAAGGACATGAAACAAGGATTTGAACCCCAGGCATGAGAGGATCCCTGGGTGAAATACGACACCAGTGTTCATCCCTCAGATCATCAGGGGCTCAGGCTGAGGATGTAAAAAGGAGAGGAATGTAATTTACTTCTCAGCACATGACAGAATGAACACATTCATAAAATACATCAATTATCCCAGGCATCGTGCTTGTTTTCAGATCCATGGTGGCCAATGGTGGTGTTTAAGTCTTTTTTCTACAGTTTAATGACAATCACGGTGTTTTGCCAAAGGAGAACTCCAGAAGATTTCCTGTATATTTCAATGCAGATTTTTAAGAAACCAGGTGTCTGCCGTAAGCGGATTACTCCCCTTTCCTGTGTGCGTGTAAAGGCACTCATTGTCTATGTGCAGTCTGCGTGTTCTCCCGATGTCTGTGCTGTTTTTATTTTTTCTCACCGGGTCCTCCAGTTCTCTTCAGACACCTCAGACACATGCATGTTAGATTTATTTGCATTTTGCCCGCTGTAACTCGTGGTTGTGTGTGCAAGCAGAACATGCAGTGGTCTCTGGCTTCCTTTCCACGTTTGGTTCTCAAGATCCCTGCAATGTTGAAGTGGATTAAGCGGGTTTTGCGATGATTCCCATTTCTAGAACAAGAATGAAAGGAAGATGACGGCACTTGAGGTTAGCAGGCAGCTTCACCTTTCAGGGCAAAGTTCTGAACAGCACTCACAATATAGAAACTGACCTTGGGTGGAGTGCCAACAGTTGGAAGGGCACAGGAATGACAGCTCCAATACTCTGAGAAATTGTGGGGTGCCAACTGGGTTATTGTCTGGAAACAAAGCAAAGCAAAAGAAACAGAAGACACTCTTTGGTGGACGTCCTGTTATGCTGGATAAAAATGGCAAAATGATAAAGTTGTTGGGCTGGAGAGCCAGGCTTTATTGCTAGCAGAGGCCCCTCCGGTGGGTCGCTTGAACCAGTAATGACGCCTCCTTCTAGGACACCTTCGGGTTTTTATGGTGGCTGGACTAAAAGGGGCGTGGTCAAGGGCGGGGTCAGTTTCTTGGCACTGTGGAGAAAGAAAGAGATGGCAGTGCTAGCAGCAGTGCCCCCTTTAGTCTCGGTGTGTTATTACATACCTCGACTGAGCCGCTGACACGCATGCATGACAACATATACACTTGACTTAAGGACTACTTTATTTATTCCAAACGAGCTCTATGTGTGTGTAACTGTGAGTGTGTGTACAAATAACTGATGCCAGTGTTCAATCGTTGGCCCAGCCACTGTCTGCGTTCGGTTTCTCGTCCCCCAGACGCACAGGGCACAGGCTTTGTCTCTCAGGACAGGCTGCAGCTCAGCCATAAATTTTTAATAGGAAAAGCAGGTTTAGAAAATGGATTGATGGAATGACGGATGGATATAACATTTGGTGTGTTGCTATCCTGGACCAACACAGCAAACTGAATGATTCATTTCCATGACACCTTTACAACGTCATTCACAGAAAGTGATGTTTGTGAAAATTAGCCAGAGGCCATGCAAGTGAGATTATCAAGTCATTCAGTGGGAGCCGAGCCCGGAGCCTCAAAACTCAAAGCTGCCAGGAGAGCATCACCTTGTGTGGGCAAAGACAGCTGGAGGCTTAGAGAACAGACGGGCAGAAAATGAACGTCACGCAGGATGGGAGAAAATGTCATCGAGTTGGAAGGGCAGGAGGGAGGGCAGGGGGCTCCGGTTCTGATCTGAGTGAGAGCCATTTAGACACAGACAGCTGTGACAGGTGACATGGAAAGACACATAAAAAGGTGAAAGAGAGAGAGAGAGATAGGAAAGGCACTATATGAGGAGAAAAGACGCAATAGATACAATAGAGATAAGGGATGTTATATAAAGAGGGAGAGAGATGGAAAGGCACTACAGATAAAGTGATAGACATGAAAGGCACTATATTGAGAAACAAAATATGGAAGACACTATGAATAAGGTAGATATGAAAGACATTATTTAAAGAGGTATAGATATGAAAGGCACTATAAGTAAATAGGTGGATATTAATAAAAGGCACAGTAAAGGTAGAGATGAAGGGAACTATATAAAGGTAGATGATAAAGAGGAAAGACATCACATGAAAATAGATAGATAGATAGATAGATAGATAGATAGATAGATAGATAGATAGATAGATAGATAGATAGATAGATAGATAGATAGATAGATAGATATGAAAGGCACTATATAATGATAGATAGATAGATAGATAGATAGATAGATAGATAGATAGATAGATAGATAGATAGATAGATAGATAGATAGATATGAAAGGCACTATATAATGATAGATAGATAGATAGATAGATAGATAGATAGATAGATAGATAGATAGATAGATAGATAGATAGATAGATAGATAGATAGATAGATAGATAGATAGACAGATAGATAGTGTGAAATGAATAGCCTCGACACACGAGAAAGGTTTGGGGCAGCCACCCATATACTTGAACTTGGCTGCAAAAGGCACGTTTTTGAGCACAAATGACTTCAGTGTTGAGTCCAACACAGAACTGATCGAAGGAGGGAAGATGTCAGATTTTAAACGTCGGTCAGGGGAAGTGATGTCCTAGGGGTCCGGAACCAGAAATGACATCTTCGGACTCGGACAGAATTTCTCATGTGTGGTCTGCAGAAATAAAAGAGGAAGGTTTAGTGCACTCTGCCACTTCCTGGCCTGGTGTGGAATTACCGTCTTTTGGTCCTTTTGGGTGACTCCCATGGCACGTATATGACAACAGATAGACACCCACATTCCAATGACATAAGTTGGCCCATTGGTTGTCTGACTCTGCATGCAATGGACTGGCACCCTATTGAGGACTGCTTTTTGCCTTGTACCCAGTGCCAACGGAGAGGCTGTTCCTCCCCATACCCCTAAAATGGGCTTAAAATGTTCAGACTTTGAACAGATTAATGACCCATCAGTCCATTTTGTACGCCTTGTTATCTTGAGCAAGGTTATGGGGAAGCTGGAGTCTTTCTTTTGCTAGCATGTTTTGGGCAACCAGCCCACCACAGGGTGACATCAGGGGGCCAATTTAGCATCGCCAATCCACCTCAAAAGCGTGTCTTAAAGCAAATGTAAGAAACTGTGGTAAAAACTGACAGCGGCTCAGCTGTGATGGGCCAGATGGTCAGTAGTGCATCACTTCTTGGACAGTCAGTACAGGAGGGCTGCTTAACATTTGATTGGGTTTTGAAACTCTGAAGAAAAATAAAAGAGGAAAAAATAAAAACAAAGCTCAGGCTGCAGGCAGCTACGTGTTGTCTTCTAATGTCTCATGGCCCGGGCCCAGACAGGCAGCTGCTGGGCCTCATCCTCATCACCACCTTCACCACTGAAAGGTTAATGGCACACTAATTAGTTTATTACACCCATTTTTCAAAAAACTGATTTTTTACAAATGAAAAATTTTTCCCCATCTCCTCAGGGTAAGGGTGAGTGAATTAACATAGGCATGACAAATTCATGCCAATCAAAGATGCAAGTGAGAATGACAAAAGGCTTCTTTGATTCAAGCAGCCTGCTAACCCTGTGAGCCCTCCTGTTCACGCATTCACGCAATTTGTTTAAAATGGCCTATTTAAAGTAGCAAATAATAGCAGATAAATGTAAAGATGATGGAGCAGTAAAGAGCTAAGAGCTCATCTACTGCTTTTGGGGTCAAATGCCATTTGTGCGTTCAGTGAGTTTAAATTCGTCCATTTCTGCTGATAATTCCAGGCAGCGGGTGGCACAAGGAAGGAACCAACCTTGAATGGACAGTCAGCTCTGCTCAGGGCACCCACACCCCCACTTGGATAATTATAGGAGTAACAACAAGCCTAACCAGCACATCTTTGAAATGTGAAAGGAAAAACAGATGTCCAAGAAAAAGGTCTGCTGAGGATGCCCGGCCCATAAGGACACTAAGCACTATGCCACCATGCTGCCATATGCATTTAAAAGCTATTGTGTTTTGATAATATGCACTCCAGTGTTCCACTCACATTTCAAAAGATGTGCAGGTTAAGCTAACAGACAACAACAGACAAGGCACAACATCTCCATTTCTGCACAATTTGTCTAACTGTGGGCTGACAGACAGATAACTAAACTCTTTGGACTTACTTTGTGACCGTTTACAGCTTTATACAAATGAACAATTCTAAATCTCCTGAGATCTCTTTTTTAGCAAGGCAAACTTCACATGAGCAGATGCTTCTTGCGAATAGCAAACTCAAAATGCTTGACTCTGTTTTTATTGGTCTATGTATCTCTAAACCACACCCCCAGTCTCATTTCATTGGTTGGGCTGCTGGTTTGCTAACTCCTGACTCCTCAGCCTGGGGTTTCACAAACTTTTTCCAAGTTGCACTGTGACTGTTTGTGGAAATATACAATAATGTGCACAATATTAGTTAAACCAGATTGTGTTCGTTTATTATTCAAACTTAGATGAAATTCATACCATATTTTAAGACAAATGTATACATAAATACTGTTATTTGTAAAGGTTTCACATACTTTTTCATGCCACTATATTATATAGTGTCTCTCTATAGATCTATTATGATCACTTTCATATCTTTCCACCAGTTATTGAGTGCCTTTCAAAACTGTCTATCAAATATGACTTTCATATATTTCTATCAGTTATATAGTGCCTTACATATCTAACTCTTTGTATAGAGCCTTTCAAATCTATCTATCTGTTATATAGTGCCTTTCATATTATCTATCTCTTTGTATATAGTGCCTTTCATATCTTTATATGAATCTATCCATCTCTTTGTATATAGTGTCATTCACATCGACCTATCTATCTATCTATCTATCTATCATATAGTACCTTTCATATCTATCTATCTATCTATCTATCTATCTATCTATCTATCTATCTATCTATCAATCATATAGTGCCTTTCATATCTATCTATTTGTATGTAGTATCTTTCATATCTATCAATCATATAGTGCCTTTAATATCTATCTATCTATTTGTATATAGTACCTTTCATATCTATCTATCTTACATATAGTGCCTTTCATATCTATCTATTTGTATATAGTACCTTTCATATCTATCTATCTATCTATCTATCATATAGTGCCTTTCACATCTATCTATCTATCTTTCTATCGTATAGTGCCTTTCATGACTATTTATTTAATATTTTTTTTTTGTATCAGTATGCTTCTGCTGGAGTATGTGAATTTCCCCTTGGGATTAATAAAGTATCTATCTGTCTATCTATTTGTAAATAGTACCTTTCAGAAAACTGTTAGACTTTAAAAATACCCAAAACCAAGAGGACAGCAAGGCCTTGTCCTCCCTGGGTTTGTCACACACCATTTTCAAACTCAGTCCAATTCGTGGCCAGAGCCTAACCTGACAGCTTTGGCCACAAGGCAGGAAACATCCCCTGCACAGGGTGCCAGACACCCACGCATGCCCCGTTTAGACTCCACTGACATTGTATGGTGCAAATTTGCCAACTCTCCACTGGATGTGTGAAGCGGCTGCTCTAATGACTGCACTATTATTGGGTTTATGAACAGAAAAGGTGATTTCATAGAGAGACATGAGATCCTAATTTCTGGTCGCCTGTCAGTTTTCTCCTGATGCTCAGGTCTCTTCTGGTGGCTTTCATGACTGAGTCACGAGTGTGCAAGATGGAGGCGTCCTGTCCAGGTTCTGTTCCTGCTCTGTGAGTGACCCGTGTGCTTCTCACATCTCTGTTATCACTTAAGGAGGTTCATGTAATCCATGCATTGAAGGCAAAGTGTCCATGTAACAGAATTGCCCATTTTAGGAAAATGCAGCAGTTACGATAAATGTAAGGCACATGTCTATTTATGGCAGTCAGCATCGCCGTGCGCCCTTTACAAGCACTTAGCACTCATTTGTATTTCAAACCCACTGATGTTTCGGCAGTTAATTTGGCATGTCTGCACTTTTCACCATTTTATGTAAACTGTTTGGATCCTACTGTAAAAAAGTTGTGTTTACGAGCCTTTGCTGGCAGCACAGAGTGTGAAGAGATAGACTGCTCAGGGTCAGCTTTGTAAAGACCAAGGCTTTTTGGAGAGAACAGACTAAATAAAAGAGCTCAGGCTGCCATAGGAGATCATGCCAGGAAGCAAAAATCAGAGATTTGAGGACGCTGCCTCCTAGTGGCACTACTACTTAGCTGAATTTACATTGATTTATTTGGACTTGTGCCTTTATCCAAGAAGTTACAATATTTGGGACAGAACTGGTGACATTTCTTTTTCCAATTGAAGCACTGGCACATGTAACCACCCAGTGTCAGCAGCAGGATTTGAACCCACAACTTGAGGGTTTAAAATCCGGAGCCCGAACCACTACACCACACCAGCCATTCCTTACTGGACACTAAATAAAGAAGTGAAGGCAATGTGATATCAGCCCATTCACTTTCTATACCCATCTGGAGCAAATGCCAGAAGCAAACCCCGGATGGGGTGCCAGTCCTTTACAGGGCAGAATGTTGAAGAATAGGACTTGTGTCAGCACACCTTTCGCTGTTTCCTAACCTGCTTATTCAGAGGAGGGTCATGGGTCAGCTGGTGCCCACCCTGGCAAGTCAACGGGCATACGGCAGGAATGACACCTGGGCCATTTCAAGGTGAGCAGAGACACCCACCAACCCACTAGGGCCAACATAGCAACGCCACGTCACCAAACCTGCACGTCTCTGAACTGTGAGAGGAAACCTGAGCATCGAAAGGAAAGCCATGAGGAGAAAATGCAGACGTCACACTCATCAATTTCTGAGTCTGTCACATTCATAAGAAAGGTAGCAGATTTGGGAGAACGTAAGCCAAAGGGGACACAGTGGCATGCAAAGGTGTGGACCCCTCTGTTACTGGGACTGGTTAAGTGAGCGGAAGGTGAAATGGCCACCAAAAGGCATCAAGTTCAAGATGGCACATCTATATTACTAAACGAAGGTTGTATATATGCACGGATGCCAGAGGCCAGAAGCAAGCTGTGCACAATACAACCGCCACCCACCGCATATACAACCTTCACTTAGTAATGTAGATCCGGGATCTGCCACGATGGTCACTTCAGCACGCGAATCCGCCGCCGTCACCATCAGGGAACTAGGTGGCGCCGAAAGCATGCGCACGCACGAAGCTCGTGAAGGTTTTAACTACTCCATACCAGGCAGAGCTGATTCAAGGACAGGAAACCATCTTTACCAAAAATGTTGTTTATAAGGAAATTTTTGATTAACAATTTTGAATTTACCATTTTTGTTTCCAATTTACTTCATTTAAACCTTTGCACTCCCATCCTCCATGATTTTTCATCCCTCCAAAAATCGGAGGGAACAGAAAGTGATTGCCATTCTTGGATTTCCGATTCTGGTTTACTGGTTTCTTTAATATTTTACGCAAGATTACATTTTTATTGCCATCATTCACAGGTACAAAATGCAAAAAATTTTTGAAAAGTGCCGGAAGCAAATGTTTGGGCCCCCTGACATGGCCAGTACCTAGTAAGACGCCCTATTGGCGAGTCTCACAGCTTGTGAACACTCTTTGTAGCCAGCTAAGTGTCTTTCAGCTCTTACTTGGGGTATTTTCACCCATTGGTCCTTGCGAAAGGCTTCTAATTCTGCCCGATTCTCAGGCCATCTTGCCAGCATTGCCCTCTCGTTTGAGATCCCTCCACAGATCTTCAATGATGTTTAGCTCGGGGGGCAATGAGAGTCATGGCAAAATCGTCAGCTTGCGTCGCTTGAGTTACCCAATTGTTGATTTTGTGGTGTGCTTCGGCTCATTATCTTCTTGTAGGACCCATCGTCTTTTTAACTTCTACTTTTTTTACAGATGGTGTGATATTTGCTTCCAGAATTTGCTGGTGTTTCTTTGAATCCATTCTTCCCTCTCCCGATGACGTGTTCCTTGTGCCACTGGCCAGCACCACAAGCCCAAAGCTGATCGATCCACCGCCATGCTTAATAGTCTGGGATGTGTTCTTTTACTGGAATTTGGCCTCCTTTGTTCTCCATACTTACCTTTGCACTTTGTGGCCAAAAAGTTGTATGCATCAGCCCGCAGGACTTGTTTCCAAAATGCATCAGGCTTGTTTAGATGTGGCGGACAGGCCGGGACACCCCAACCATGGAAGGACTGGGGGAGAGATTATTTTCTCCCCCAGATGGACGGAGGGCAGCCTCCCTGGCTTCCAGTGGGGCCACGTGTTATGAGCATGGAAGCTCAACCAACAGGGGGCACCTGGACATTTGCAGGGCCACACCCAGAACTGCTGCCAGAAGAAGACTTGTTGGGCCCCTGGACTCCTTCCAAGTGCCCTATAAAAGGCGGCAGTCATCATCACTCAATGGCCAGAGTCGGGAGGAAGAGGACAAAGCCTGAGGAGGAGTGGAGTGGGAAAGACTGGCTGAGGGAAGGCACTGTGTGGTACTGTTGTGGGGCTATTGTGATGCTGTGGGGAGCAGAGAAGAGCACTCCCCGACTGTAAATAAAACCTTGTGTTGTGTGGAGACACTTGTGTCCAGCCTGTCTGTGTCGGGGTTAGGGTGGCTGTACGCTCCCCCCGCACTTCATAATGTCCATTTGCAAACTTCAGGCGCTGAATTTTGTGGTGAGGGCATAGGGAAGTTTTTCTTCTGCTGACTCTGTCATGAAGGTCATATTTGTTCAGGTAGAACAGTGGACCACCGCTCCAGGGTCTGCTAAGTCTTCCTGAAGGTCCTTTGCACTCAGATTGGGGGTTTCAGTTCCCTTTCTCGCAATCCACCGAGCAGGTCTTTCACAAAGTTGTCTTGGTCTTGTCCAGGCCTCAACTTGCCCTCCAGCGTTCCTGTTAACTGCCATTAACATTACAAACTGAGGGCACGGCAACCTGAAAATGCTTTGCCATCTTGTTGTTGCCTCCTCTTACTTTGTTTTATTTTTTCAGAGTGATGGGCAGCTGCTTAGAGAAGCCCATGGCTGCTGATTGTTGGGACAAAGTTATGAGAATTTATACAGCGTTGACATTTGCATCACTTGGGTTTTTCCTGATGCTGACTGTGAACAAGCCACAGCTCTATGGAGTTAATGAAGGTCTAAGACTACCTTGGGGAAAGTTATGTGAGACCTCAAATATCTTTGGGGGCAAACTCTTGCATGGTGCTTCTGTCCCTTTTTGCTTTCTCGTATACGAAGTATGGGGAAAGTATTGGAATCGTCAAAAAATGCCATTTCGAGAATTTGATGAATTTCGACGGTTTAGACCTCCCTGACTCTGAAAATACCGTTTTGGAATTATGTCTGTCTGTGTGCGTGTGTGTGTGTCAGCACGATAACTTGAGTACGCTTTCACTTAGGTCAGCGTTTCTCAACCTTTAAGTATTTGTGACTCGAGTTTTCATAACAGTTTTAATCGCGCCCCCATAACGTTTTTTTGAAAGGAGCCCACTAATACCAATTTGTTCTTTTTTTAATTGATATATCATAGATGCATATTTTATTATACCTACTTAACTTTTATCGACATTTTTCTAACTCTATATTTATTTTTCTAGTATCAGAATGTAGTTTAAGTTCATTTGTTTTGGTTTAAATAGATGTATTTTTCATATTTTTGATTCTTGTTTTCTTTTTTTCACATCTTTGCGCCGCCCCCCTAGGGGGTCCACCCCACAGATTGGGAACCACTGACTTAGGTTAACCAAATTCTGCATAAAAGTATTAGGTACAAAATGTTGATTTCTATCAACTTTTCAGGAAGAGGAACTTTACCTGAACACATACTTGTTTGCTTATTTTTTATTATTCATGCAGCTGCAGAGTCCAATTTTTTCAACTTTACTTTTATAATAGATAGATAGATAGATAGATAGATAGATAGATAGATAGATAGATAGATAGATAGATAGATAGATATGAAAGGCTCCATATAGATAGATAGATAGATAGATAGATACTTTATTAATCCCAAGTATTAATTGTTCAATATATTTTTAATTTGTTTTGATTTGTTGTTGATGGTTCTTTAATGTACATAATATAAAAATATAATCATTGTCTTGCGGTTTACTCCTCAAATATCCATCCCCACGTCTGAGTATACGAGAAAGTCGAGGGGAGACCACTCTTGATTTTTGACTATACAATTGTACAAACACAATACACGACTCTTACATAAAATGCTGAAAAGCAATGTGCCATCTTGAACTTGATGCCAAACGGTGATCAGTTCATCCTCCAGTCCCTTAGCTATTCACAGTAGCAGACATTTTAAAAGCAAGGGGGCCCAGACTTTTGCACGCCACCGTACTTAAGAACATAAGGACTAGGATGGCATTCCAGGCCAACTTGTAACTGAGAAGCTCTGTGTTGTTGCTAGGAAACCCTGAACCCGAAAAATATAAAGGCACGAGAAGAGACCCGGCTGCTCCAGCGGATTTCCACAGAAGTGAGGAGGAATATTTGGAAGTCAAACGGTCTTTTTTTTTTTTTTTTAATTCAACCGTGCCCTTGGCTGGTATTCATAAAACGTCTCTTTTTTTCTTTTTTAAAGCTTTTCTTTAACTGCTCATATGTTTAGTTGCTTTCCACATTGTTAAGGACACACACACACACACAAAAATCTTTCAAATGGCTGGCAGGACTTACATTTTTTTTTCTCACATCAAAAATAAGTAAAAATGTGTTGCATTTGGGCCTGTCGTAGCAATCTGCTGGTTCTTATCATACGACACTCGCACACTTCCCACAGCTGACAGGAATTGTGTGGGTTATGAGAAAGTGGAGACTCGACTTCCGGTTGTCTGCATTTGGTGTTTTAAGTTTGTCAACGGCAAAAGGTGCGTTATTTGTTGAGAGTCTGTCACGGGTGGTGCACCTGTTGGGTGGCGCAGTGGTTAGGATTGCTGCCACATAGTCCTCAGTCCCAGCCTTGTCATTGACTGGCAGGAGTTTGCCCATTCTTTCCTATCTCTATCTCCCATTTTTTTCATCTCTTCTTTGCTAAACTGCTCAAGCCCCGTCAGGCGTCATGGTGGTTGTGAGTGAACTGCCTTCACCAAGGCCCGCTACAAATTCCCAGTTGGATTGAGATCTGGACTCTGACTCGGCCACTCCAGGACATTGACATTGTTCTTTTGAAGCCATCCATGCCTGTGCAGCTTTGGCTTGTTAACTTTTGTGGACCACAAGAGGGCATACCGCTCCCCCAAACCCTGACACAGACAGGCTGAGACACAAGTTCAACACAGCACATGTTTTAGTCTTCAGTGGAGAAGTGTTTTCTGTTGCTCTCCCCTACACACCACATATTTTTAGGAAGTCACTGCGCACTGGAGAGATTCCGAAGGACTGGAAAATGGCAAACATCATCCCATTATATAAAAAGGGTGACAGGGCAGATCCAAGCAACTAAAGGCCAGTAAGCTTAACATGCAGCACAGGAAAATTAATGGAAGGAATTATTAAGGATAAGATTGAGCAACACATGACAAGGACAGGAGTTATTCTGAACAGTCAGCGTGTGTTCAGAAGAGGGAGGTCGTGTTTTACTAACATGTTGGAATTCTATGAGGAGGCAACAAAAGGATACGATCAAAGTGGAGCTTATGATATTATTTATCTGGACTTTCAGAAAGCATTTGATAAGGTGCCACATGAGAGGGTGGGCATCAAACTAAAAGAAGTGGGAGTTCAGGGTGATGTTTTTAGATGGGTGCAGAATTGGCTGAGACACAGGAAGCAGAGGGTGATGGTGCGAGGAACCTCATCAGAACTGGTCGATGTTAAGAGTGGTGACCAGCAGGGGTCAGTGCTAGGGCCGCTGCTATTTTTAATATATATAAATGATTTAGATTGGAATATAAGTAACAAGCTGGTTAAGTTTGCAGATGATACCAAGATAGGTGGATTAGCAGATAATTTGGAATCCGTTATATCATTACAGAAGGACTTGGATAGCATATAGGCTTGGGCAGATTTGTGGCAGATGAAATTTAATGTCAGTAAATGTAAAGTATTACACATACGAAGTAAAAATGTAAGGTTTGAATACACAATGGGCAGTCAGAAAATCGAATGTACACCTTATGAGAAGGATTTAGGAGTCGTAGTGGACTCTAAGCTATTGACTTCCCAACAGTGTTGTTCAGAAGCCATTAAGAAGGCTAACAGCATGTTAGGATATATAGCGCCTTGATGTGTGAAGTACAAGTCCCAGGAGGTTCTGCTCAGTCTTTATAACACACTGGTGAGGCCTCATCTGGAGTCCTGTGTGCAGTTTTGGTCTCCAGGCTATAAAAAGGATATAACAGCACCAGAGAAGGTCCAGAGAAGAGCGATCAGGCTGATTCAGGGCTACAGGGGCTGAATTATGAGGAAAGATTAAAAGAGCTGAGCCTTCACAGAGACATTTTTATTATGAAGGGAATTAGTCCAGTGGATCAAAACTGTTATTTTAAAATGAGTTCATGAAGAACACGGGGACACAACTTGTTAAGGGTAAATTTCACACAAGCATTAGGAAGTTTTTCTTTACACAAAGAACGATAGACACTTGGAATAAGAGACCAAGTAGTGTGGTAGACAGTAAGACCTTAGGGACTTTCAAAACTCGACTTGATGTTTTTTGGAAGAAATCATTGGATAGGACTGGCGAGCTTTGTTGGGCTGAATGGCCTGTTCTCGTCCAGAGTGTTCTAATGTTCTAATAACACACAGTCCTTTCTTCTTTCTCTCTCTCTCTTCCGCTGTCATCGTCACTCCTCCTCACAAGCTTTGTCCTCCATCTCCTGACTCTGGCTCCCTGAGTGATGGTGAGGCGGCTCCTTTTATATTGCACCCAGAAGTGCTCCAGGTGTTTCTTGACCTTCTTCTGGCTGCACTTCTGGGAATGGTGGAGGTGGTACCCCAAAGAGTTCAGCTGTAGCTGCAGCACCCCTGGAGCCCAACAGGGCTGCTCCAAACTACAACTCCCAGCATGCCCTGCAGGGATCCATGGTGCAGTAGCAACCATTGGGGGCTGCCCTCTAGTGTCTCGGGGAGGACATTGTCCCATAGAGATTCTCTCCCTTTGTCCTTTCACCCAGCCAGCGTTCCGGCCGGGTAATGGTCCTGGCCATTACACCAAAATACACCAAAATGCACTTATTAAACGTGTTAACTGCAATCAGCCTTCAAAGTTACTTTTGTTTGGCTTCAGGTAAAAACAAGAAGTTCATTCCAAAATATAAAATGATAGTCAGAAGCACAACATCTCATACAATTCTACGGCTCTAAATTCTTCAAATAACTTCCAGACCCTCACATTTCTCTGCTTATTTTTATCCCATGCCCTTATTATCTGTTGGTTGGGTTTTTACTATTATCAGTGGTCTTCCCTCCAAGAAACTGTTAACAGACGAGAACCAAAGCCAAATCAGATTTTCCACATAATAGCCGACTCCAGTGGTTTTCCTGAGTTTTTCTTTTTTTGCACAATTTTTCAAGACGCTTAAGCTCTGAAAATGACACTCACAGATCAGGCCGCTTAGCTCATAAGAATGTGCACAAACACCAAAAGATGGTAAAGCTGGCACTCCTTGAACACCCAAAGCTCAGGGCACCCCGCTGTCTGTCTGTGACTATAAGACAACTTCTAAATCAAGGTGGCTCACCTGTTCTCCCTTGCAACTCTGGGGCTTTGTTCTTCTGTTTTACATTTGACATCCTTCCACTCCCATGACATTTCTGCCTGTCTTTACTTTACTCCCGTTTGTATATTTGAACATATTAGGGGCAAATAGAAAGAAAAATTAAAGCCTTCCATTCATCCATTTTTCCATGTCCTCTTATCCAACCGAGGGTTGTTGAGGCCAAGTCGATCCCAGCCTCCTTGACAGTATAGCAGTGAATCGGGGAGCAAGAATCATCTGGAACAGAAGACATTTGACAAACAAGAGGAGCCCATTCTGTCCATCCGTTGCTCGTCTGCTTAGCTAATAGCTAAGATGTCCCAATATCTCGCTCAGAGACCTCTTAAAGGCTGACTAGGTTTCTGCTTCAACTCTAAGTCTCGGTACTTTGCTCCAGATTACTACAACTCTTTGTTTAAAGAATTGCTTTCTGGCTCCAGTCCTAATAGCCCATAATTTCCACTGATGTCCTTAAGTACGTGATTAATCGTTTAGTTGAAAGAACTCAGCTAGATTGACTTTACCAAAAAATGAGAATTTTGAAAACCTCAATTAGGCCCCCATGCAGTCTCCTCTCCTCTGCTGGTTTAAGTCTGTCAGAGTAGGACATGTCCTTAAGTCCCATGATTCTCTACTCTGAACAGCTTCAAGTGCTGCTATGTCTTTCTTGTCTTTACTTTACTCCTGTTTTTTGTATTTTAACATATTAGGAGAAAATGGAAAGAAAAATTAAAGCCTTCCATTCATCCATTTTTCCATGTCCTCTTATCCAGCCGAGGGATGTTAAGGCCAAGTCGATCCCAGCCTCCTTGACAGTACAGCAGTGAGTCAGGGAGCCAGAAGACATTTGACAAACAAGAGGAGTCCATTCTGTCCATCCGTTGCTCGTCTGTTTAGCTAATAGCTAAGATGTCCCAATATCTCGCTCAGAGACCTCTTAAAGGCTGACTAGGTTTCTGCTTCAACTCTAAGTCTCAGTACTTTGCTCCAGATTACTACAACTCTTTGTGTAAAGCAGTGCTTTCTAGCTCCAGTCCTAATAGCCCGTAATTTCCACTGATGTCCTTAAGTACGTGATTCATCGTTTAGTTGAAAGAACTCTGCAGGATTAACTTTAGCAACGACTGAAAATTTTGAAAACCTCAATTAGGCCCCCATGCAGTCTCCTCTCCTCTGCTGGTTTAAGTCTGTCAGTGTAGGACATGTCCTTAAGTCCCATGATGCTCTACTCTGAACAGCTTCAAGTGCTGTTATGTCTTTCTTGTAGTGTGATGTCCAGAACTGCACACAGGACTCCAGATGCAGACTTACTAGCGCATTATATATTCTAAATATATAAAGTCCCTCGATTTATATTTAACAGTTTTTATAATACGACCTAACATTTAACTTGCTTCTGCACATTGCCTAGATGATGAAAATTGAAGTGTCAGCATAAAATGCCCCCAATCCTTGGCAGCGGTTGCTTCCTCTAAGACAGCGTCTCCCATCTTGTATTTATAATTGACGTTCCTTTTGTCCGCCTGTAGCACTTTGTACTTTCCTACATTAAATTGCATTTTCCAAATGTCTGCCCAGTTCTGAACAAGTCTACGTCTTCCTGAATCATTTTGGCCGTCTCCTCAGTGTCTGCCATTCTATGGAAAATAAACATTCTTGAAAACAGACTGGGTATAAAGATTGTTATTGGTATAAGCATTGGCCATGCTAGGCTGATATGTTAAAATGTCAGCTACCTGGTTAGATAAACTCCTACAGTTTTAAACATCAACTATGAATTTCACAAGTTTTCTAACAATACCCAAAGTAACAAAGCCAGGGCAGACCCCTGGGGGACTCCACTGATGACCACATTCTCTGCTTTTCCGTACTCTAGTGTCTCCTGTTGGTTAACTAACTTTAGGGTGCACATGCCCACATGAACACTGGCACTGGGCCGATTCAGAGTGGCCAATTAATACACTATATGGACATCAGGACCACCTCTTAATGACTGAATTCAGTTGAACCCATTGTCACAAGTATATATAGTCAAGCACCTAGCCATGCAGTTTCCATTCACAAACATTTGCGAAACAAAATGGGTCGTTCTGAAGGGTTCAGCGACTTCAAGTGTGGTACTGTGATAGGATGCCACCTTTACAATAAGAAGCTTTGTGAAATTTCATCCCTGCTGGATATTTCATGGTCAGCTGTAAGTGGTATTATTGGAAAGTGGAAGCGTTTGGGATCAACAGCAACTCAACCATGAAGCAGAAGACCACGTAAAGTCACAGAACGGGGTCAACAACTACTAAGGTGCATGGTGTGTAAAAGTCATCCATAGCTGATGAGTTCCAAACGTCCATTATGCATCAGGAGCTCCATTAAATGGGTTTCAATGGCCGAGCAGTTGCATGCAAGACTCACATCACCAAGTCCAATGACAAGTGTCGGATGGAGTGGTGGAAACGACTTCTATGGAGTGAATCACGCTTCTCTGTTTGCTTTCCATGTTTCACATGGGCGAGTCTGGGTTTACCTGCCTGACTGTACTGTGCCAGCTATGAAGTTTGGTGGAGGGACTGATTTTCAGGGTTTGGGCTAGGCCCCTTACTTCCAGTGAAGGGCAATCTTAATGCTTCAGCATACCAAGACATTTTGGACAATACTATGTTCCCAACTTTGTGGAAACAGTTTGTTGAAGGCCCTTTTCTATTCCAGCAAGACTGTGCCCCAGTGCACAAAGCAAGGTCCATGAAGACTTGGTGGGACGAGTTTGGTGTGGAAGAACTTGACTGGCCCACACAGAGCCCTGACCTCAACCTCATCAAACACCTTTTGGATGAACTGGAATGGAGATTGCAAGCCAGGCCTTCTTGTCCAACATCAGTGCCTGATCTCAAATGGCACGTGTTGGAGGAGTAGGAGTAAAGTCAGAGTACTGCAAGAAAAACCCACCTTGATGAACATGCAAAGTCCACACATCCAGGACTCCAGGACTATAACATAGCAAGGCTAATCACTGAACCATCTTTGGAAAATAAACATTCTGGAAAACAGACTGAGTATAAAGACTGTTACTGGTACGACCATTGGTCACGCTAGGCTGATATGTTAAAATGTGAGCTACCCGTTTTAGATAAACTCTTCAAACATTATGAGTTTGACTAAATGCTTCAATTATAAATTGGACCAGCATGAATTAATGTGGCTGTGTATGTGGATGCCCCCTGCAAATGAACTGGCACCTTATCCAGGGTGGGTTCCAGGCTTGTGTCAAATGCTGCCAAGACCGACACCAGCGTCCTGCTGAAATGGATAAGTGGATTAGAAAAAGGATGGCTGACTTTGTTCAGGAGCACGACACTGAAGTAAAGTGAACCACACACCAGATTAATGGCCTTTTTATAAAACCACTGTTTCCATTTATTTTTGCTTGTTAAATCTCATTATACAGTACGTCTTTTGTTACTTGTTCTTATATCTTCTGTGTCTGTGGCTTCTGAGGTCAGAGCTTATGCCAGAATAAGAACGCCACAAAATTAGTTTCAATTTTATTTTATTTTTTCCTTCAGTGTTTATGAGTCAAGGCCCAGCTTTAAGAGAACTCTCTAGCGCCATCCAGTGTGTAGAGGGTTTTCTGCCACAACATTGCGGAAAGGTTAAGAATTCAGTGTAAAATCTGAAGAAAAAGTCAGTCAGTCAGTTTCCAACCCGCTATATCCTAACACAGGGTCACGGGGGTCTGCTTGAGCCAATCCCAGCCAACACAGGGCACAAGGCAGGAATAAATCCTGGGCAGGGCGCCAGCCCACAAACACCCACACACCAAGCACACACTAGGGACAATTTAGGATCGCCAATGCACCTAACCTACATGTCTTTCGACTGTTGGAGGAAACCCACGCAGACACTGAGAGAACATGCAAACTCCACGCAGGGAGGACCCGGGAAGCGAACCTGGGTCTCCTTACTGTGCCACCGTGCTGCCCTAAGAAAAGGTTCTATCTACTTATATTTATGGGTTGTGTTGCATTGTGTAGACTGGCTGGTGTTATAATTATTTACTGCCAGTATCCAGCCGAGGCAACACCGATGCAACTATGGCTTTCAAAAGCCTTTCTGTACCAAATAAATAATAAGTGAGGACTTTACTTATTTAATAAGTGTAGAGCTAAGACAGTTTGTGGCAATAAAATAAATTAGCAATGGTCAAACAAACACGTCAGGTTTTCTAACACTCTGCGTGATTTCATTTTTCTTTAAATTGTTTCATTGCTAGCACCAAGGAAGCTAATGAAGTTCACACTCCGGTAAAATTCCATCAGAACTTCTGAGCACTCAGAAAAACAATGGATCTCACTGGCATGACTCAGCTTCAATGTGGTCTAACAGTATCCATCCATCTTTTGCATACCCAGTATAGGATTGTGGGGGGCCATGACAGGACACACTCAAATACACCCACCCACAACAAAAATGCACTTCCACTCCTATGCTTCATACTTTTTAATTTCACAAAATTCTATTAAGACCAAGTTATTTTTTTCTGAATAGGAAAAAAACTTCATATATTTTTTTTTAATTATTGCAAGGGGATAAATCTGTACATTTTTAGATCAATGAGAATGTTGCCGGCAGCTGCCAGAGAACATTAAAAATGGACTAATGTGCTAAGATGTCGCCAGAAAGTAGGATACAGAAGGGGAAAGTGGCTAATCCCTGTAATTGGCACTGTTTAATATCAACGTGCTCATCCACCAAAATAAGTGCTTACTAACTATCAATTAGGAATTAATCACAGGCCTGCACGCTGCATTTACTTTTCATTCATCCTCCCAAGGATATGATTTGTTTCTTAAATGGCAGTGGATCTATCGAAACATTGACTCTTTTCTTTTTTGTTTCCCCTTCCCCCTAGAGTTGCTTCACTAAAATGCACGTGGCTTCTGCAGCTGCAGTCCTGGCTCACCCAAGATGCCATGTCACTCCGTGTACAAGTGTAACAATTTTATTTTTTTTTTTTTTTACATATAAAAAAAACACCCTTTTCCGATTCTGCTAAAATCCATGGCTTCTGTTCATACTCTGGTGGATACCAAAGCCCAAGGCAGGCACATTAAATTGCATCATGATGCTTGAAGTTTAATTTTGCAAAACCTAATTTTTATTGGTTAATGACAAATGTGACTTTTCTTAAAACAGTACTGGCCTGTCCAGGACTTTGTTCCTGCCTTGTGCTTTCAGTGCTGCCAGGATAGGCCCCAGAGCCACACAACCCTGATTGAGAAAAGAAGGAAGACTTTACATACACAATCAGCATAGTAGATGACTGCCATCGACGCATAATTTCATCCATCCATTTTCTGAATCTGCTTAGTCCAATCATAAGGTTGTGAGGAGCTGCCAAAGTTGAGTCCAAGCAAGCAACATCATTGGATCCAAGACAGGAGCAAGCTCACTAAAATATAACATTATAAATCAAAAATATATAATATAAATAAATACATATATTGTCACACACGTGCGCATTGGGGGACAGTTTACAGGCTCAAATAGTGTTATTTGTCAGCCAGACCAGGGGTTGGCGCTCTCACCTGATCCTCTCTCCTCTTGTTCCTCTGCCGTTCAGCGTCATCATTGACTCCATTTCCGGTAACCAGAATCCGCCTCCTTGCCACATCAGTTCCTGTACTCTACCTCTTCCTCCTATCCACCATATTTATAGAGCAGACTCAACCTTTTAGCCAGCTCAGTTGTGAACTCTGCTTCTGTAAAGATGTGTTTCTTTTCTTTTGCTGATTTTTCAGTATACTGGGTGGCCATTGCCAAACCTTTTTCTGACTGCTGCCTAACTTTGTACCACTTGATCATATATAAGCAAGAA
Source organism: Polypterus senegalus (assembly GCF_016835505.1). NCBI lineage: Eukaryota > Metazoa > Chordata > Cladistia > Polypteriformes > Polypteridae > Polypterus > Polypterus senegalus. The sequence goes on along the minus strand of NC_053165.1, from coordinate 151,089,231 downwards.
TATAAATGTATGCAACAACAATATTTATTTCTATAGCACATTTTCATGCAAATAATGCAGCTCAAAGTGCTTTGCATGATGAAGAAAGAGAAAAAAAAAAGTCAAAATAAATAAGAATTAAAATTAGGGAACACTAATTAACATAGAATGTAAGAAAAGTAAGGTCAGGGAGGACAGAAAAAAATAAAAACTCCAGACGGCTGGAGAAAAAAATAAAATCTGCAGGGGTTCCAAGGCCAGGAGACCACCCAGCCCCCTCTAGGCATTCTACCTGACATAAACGACCTCAATCAGTCCTCATTGTATTCAGGGTTCTCATGGAAGGACTTCATGATGACGGTCATGTGGACTTCTGACCTTCAAACCATCAATGTAGGGACAGCACGGTGCTTTGATTAGGTGGTTGCACAGATCATCACTGCAGAAAACCGGAACAAGAACAAAAAAGTAAGTAGGAGTTAGTACGGATTTTAGAGCTACCATGAATAATAATGATAATTAATTGAATATACAGAGCATCAGGATTAAACTAAGATGAAGCTATGAGAAAGCCATGTTAAAGTAATGTGTTTTCAGCAGTGTTTTAAAGTGCTCCACCGTATTAGCCTGGCGAAGAACAACATGGCTGGAAAAGTGCATGAATTACATTTTATAGTTACATACAATAGTTATATATTGTATGAGACAAAAACAGAAGCAAGAGAAAGTTTGGAGATCCACCCTGGATACTTGAGAAAATAATAAGCATAAGGGAACAATGCAAAAATCAGAGCAGTCTTCAGTCTTCATAGACCGAGTCTAACACTAGACTGAAACCAATAGAGGTGGTATGACGATTTTATAGGAGAGAGGCAGGAAGAGGCGTGTCGGTTGGGCTGGAAGTGACATCAGGCATGGGGATGGAAGTAGAGCCTGCAGAAGAACTGGAAGTGGGGTTAGGTTGGTTTTCCTTCTGAGGATCTGTAGAGAAAGGAGAAAAAGTGTCAACCCTTAAGCTGGAGTAACAACACATTTAACTGCCTCCAAAGCACATGTGTGTGACAATATTATATATATATATATATATATATATATATATATATATAGTGACAGTAGATGGCACTATACCAGCACTTAACTCGGTACAGACAGACACAACAGGCACACTTAACACAAGTTTGCACTTTTTATTTTCAGTTCTCTCTTTTACAGTCTTTTCCACTTCACACAATGTGTACAAATCACCACAAATATGACTCACAGTTGTTTCTTTCCTTCTCTGCCACCCTCACTCCTCCACTCTCAAGCTCTATCCTCTGGCTCCCAAATCCGGCTCCACGAATGGCGTGAGGCAGCCCCTTTTATAGTGCACCCGGATGTGGTCCAGCTGCTTCCTTACGACTTTCCTGCAGCACTTCCTGGTGTGGTGGAAGCACTCCGGGTGTAGCCTACCTGTTTCCTGGTCCGGCAGCACTTACTGGTGTGGCGGAAGTGCTGCATACCATGGCTTCTTAATCAACCAGGCACCCCCTGGTGGTGGCCACGTGTCCCCACAAGGTTGCGCTTCCAAGCTCTTTAATTGTGGCCCCAACTCTCACCCAGGCGGCTGCCCTCTTGTGTTCCAGGGGAGGTACTGCTTCTCTCCCAGTCCTTGCATCCTCCAGGTGCCCTAACTGGGCATGAACCACAGCCTTCTGCTACAATATATACACACACATATATATATTACATTCTAAGTTCTGGATTGCAGTCTGAAATTTGGATGGTTGCCTACCAGGTCACACTTGCGGTTGGGAGTCCCAATAATAGTGAAACATGTGTTGTGTCATATATATATTTATTTATTAGTGGGTGGTACCTCAGAACACAAACTTGACCTTTTCCAGAAGGCTGGTCAAGTTTTGATATGGAAGAGTTTCTAATCAAATTTCACCATACAAAATAAAGTAAATAGGTTTAATATGTTCCAGACACCCAAATGATTGCTTATTGTTTTCCACAAATTTTGAACTTTGCTTTTTCGCAAATGATTGCCTTGGAAATACTGTATGCCGCTAATTGTTTCTAGTGAATCCACACTAACAGTAATTTTTCTACTTTTTCATCATCAAGTCCTTCCGTGAGAACCCTAAATCCAAAGAGGACTGTTTCATTTATGTTAGGTAGAATGCCCAGAGGGGACTGGGCAGTCTAATGGTCTGGAATCCCTACAGATTTTATTTTTTTCTCCAGCCGTCTGGAGTTTTTTTTTGTTTTGTTTTTTCTGTCCACCCTGGCCATCGGACCTTTCTCTTATTCTATGTTAATTAATGTTGACTTATTTTATTTTTCTTACTGCGTCTTTTATTTTTCTTTTCCTCATTTATGTAAAGCACTTTGAGCTACTTTTTGTATGAAAATGTGCTATATAAAATAAATGTTGTTGTTGTTGTTACTTCTTCAGTAATCATTGTTTTGATACCTTTTGCAACTTTAACACCTTTAATTGCGTCTTTATTTTTCTAAACTTTGCTTATTGTCGATATTCCTATCCCAAAATCTTTCGCAAAAATCAACACATGTGAGCCACTTTCATATTTCGTTATTAGTTCCTTTTTTAGCTCAAACGTAACATGTACGAGCTTCCTCTTCGCTTTGCTACTCTGACTGATAAGTTTCTTTTAGGCCATGGTAATTACTCTAATTTGGAAAACCCCCCCAAAAAAAAGCAAACAAATAACACATTCACAGATAACACAGTTTCAGCACATCTTTACATCAGATCTACAGCAAAAGTGAGGCTGAGTCGTAGGCATATCCCACGTACGGCGACCTGCTTGACTTTGTCCTGGCTCCTCATGGCCGCATCTTGATCCGTAAACGTTTCAGCAGGATGTTCATATTCTGAGTTTTTGTTTGAGGTTGGGAACAAAAAAAAAAAAAAAAATCGAATGATCTAATTTTGTTCTAAATTGTTCAAGTCTGGAGATGTTCGTGTTTAGAGGTTCTACTGTATATGTATATATATATATATCCTGCATTCTGTATCCTACAAACAGCAACCCACTCCCAAACACATATGAGAACTTCTACATAAGAGAGCTGCTGCTGTAAATCACAGACTTATAGGTGGGAGTCAGACGTGGTCAGATCTGCTCATTTGCACTGCAGGTTTACATTTTAAGGCATTGACATCTGAGTAGAGCGAGTCCAGCTTATTGAGGCTCAGAAGATGTTGTCGCTCTTTTTTCTTCTTATTATGGCAGCATTGGGCATGAGGCAGAAACCAAGAATGTGGCGCCACACCATCACATTCAATAAAATGTCACCTATTAGCCTAAAAGGCATATATATCTTTTGGATACAGAAGAAAAAAAAACACACACACACACTACACTAGGCCACTATTTGAATCCAGGAGTGTGGAACTGCCAGGCAGTATTTCTAACCACTGTGCTACTTTAATAAAAAAAAGCTCTTATTTTAAGTGGGTGTTTTCATAAAGATAACATAAAAAGACAAACAACTGTTCTTGCATGATGTGTCAAGGATGCATCTGTCTTTTCAAGGACATGACAGATATGGCGTAATGCCCTGAATATAGAGTCACTTTACTTTCCTGTGCTGTGCCTTATCATTCTCCTTGAAATTCTCTGCTCATTTTTGTTATGTTTTTCTTTTTTTTTTTTTAATCATTCAGGGCCTGAGATCTTCAATTCCAAAAGTCTGGCCATTCAGGCACAGAAGAAGATTGTGAGCAAAATGGCGACCAAGGTAATGGCCAACATGCTGATTGATGACACCAGCAGCGAGATTCTGGACGAGCTGTACAAAGTGAGTCAGAAGTACACCAAAAACAAAAAGGAGGCCCACAAAATCATGAAAAATGTCATCAAAATCGCTCTCAAAATTGGCATCCTCTATAGAAACAATCAGTTCAATCAAGACGAGCTGGAAACGGTGGAGAAGTTTAAGAAGAAGATGAACCAGACGGCGATGACGGTAGTCAGCTTTTACGAGGTCGACTATACCTTTGACAGACACATCCTTTCGGGACTCCTCAACGAGTGCAAAGACCTGCTGCACGAACTTGTGGAGCACCATTTGACAGCCAAATCCCACGGGCGCATCAATCACGTCTTTAATCATTTTGCAGATGCTCAGTTCCTCTCAGTGCTTTATAGCCCATCCGGAGAATACAGACTCTTCCTAAAAAAAATCTGCGATGGGATTAACAAATTACTTGATGAAGGTGTGCTCTAGTTGCAGGAAATATGTCGTCTGATGAACTCTTATTTTATTACTTGTATTATTTGCAATGAATAATACACACACAGAGACGCAAAAGTGGTCTTCATTAAATTTTCATATGTGATCAGCTTTCCTTTTATTTTAAATCAAGCATTTCCAATTCACAACCCTGGAGGTTCATATATAAAAATGTTTAAAAAAAAATTTTAATTCTAAGAAATTACAAAAAAATGTTAATTCAGTTTTACTATAAAAATGGTGGAGGTCAACTACTGTATAAGCATGTTATGGTCTGGAGGAGTGCGGATTTACAAATAAATTTACAACACAAATATTAAATTGTATTATACATAATTATTTTGTGGCAAATATATTGAGACGAGGCAGATTTGCAGTAATTATTTGACAGACTTAAGCACTGTATTACGCTATGAGGCAATTTACACAGATGGAGGGACAACTTATGCCATGCAACTTATTTTAGCAAGGGTTTGAAAAACTGTGAGTGCAACAGGTTTGAGCACCTCAAAACTATTTTAATTATCCACTAAATTTAACAATATGCATGAAATAGATAGTGGCCCATTAAAATATGAATAAGGTACTGTGCTTTGGCCAAATTTGAGACAGCAGGGAACCCTGCAATAAACTGGGCTGCAGAGAAAGCAGGCTCCACTAGGTGGAGCTCTGTCCTAGTTACATTCAGTAAAAGACAAACTAGTCCTTGGACACAAAGTTTTTTCCAATTAGAACTGAAGTGGCCTTAGATAAACTGACCCTCAGATAATGAGGACTTTGGGCTTTTATTCCAGTGTACAGTGAGATAGATACGAGTTCAACTGGGTGGAGATGGGAAGGACAGACACATTAATTGGTGTGTTTTGTTTTTTGCTTTGAAGTGTGCAGCTGTTGCAACCACACCACCGGACTGACAGGAGTTTAACTCTTTAGTCGGGGCTTAGTGGGACAGCAGATTCTTTGGTCTGTTTTTTCTTTTGAGTTCCCCTTATCTTTATTATTTGTTAATTTACATTTTTTTTAATCTTTTTTGGAGTCTTTTCTGGGCTCAGGGGGATCTCCCAAGTTTCCCCCTAAAAGCCTCAATATTTAATATGTCATTACAATATAAGTTGTCGAGCAAAAATCACAGTTTTAATGAAATTTCTCTGCCATATGCTACTGTGAATGCTGAATGTTATAAGATGAAAGTCAACTCTGACTATAAAGTTTTTTTTTTGTGTGTTTTTGAGAAACTGTTTCGTGTTTAAAATAATTCATGGAACAAGTGAATGCTACACCTTTTAAGAAAAGATAAAAATTGTGAAAGGTACAACAAGCTGTCCAAGACAATTTATTTTTTATTGCTAAAAACATAAATGTTTTTAGAAGTAATTGAAATATACTTCTCTTTTTTTTTTTTGCAAATTCTGGCTACAATATTTCTTCATACAAAAGTCTGAGGTTTATTGGATTTTGTTCTGTCACAAAAACTGTAAGCTACTCCAGGTCTACTTGAATAATTTTTGTCGCCTTTCTTTTATGTATTATGAATTGCAAAAATAAATGTAATTAATTCAAAGAAATATAAAAAAATGGGAGACAGTGTGGAAAAATGTTTCTCCAAAGCATTATAGTATTTAACCTAACATTGCAAATTTTGATTTTTAAAATTGGAGATGTCATATATAAATAAGTAACTCGCTCCATTGGAGCCTTAAGTAAGGACCTTCACCTGTAATTGCTTCATTGTTGGTATGACGGTAACATGTTTGTCAGCCCTGCAGTGGGGGTCCTCCAACCTACAGGGAAAACTTGGGGTTTGGTGGCAGGATTGGCACTCCAGACTTCCATGTTCCAGGATCATACAGAATATTGTAAGAATGCTAAATACTGCATAACAGCTAATAAGAAAAAATGATTTTGATTTAAATCATTTAAATGTGATCAGGGTCTGGTTTATTGATTTAAGCAATCCTTTTATTTTAAAGAAGCGTCTGGATTTATATTAATCTGCATTCATCCCTGCAAACAGGTCCTCCAATTTACAGGGAAATCTTGGGGATTGCTGGCAGGACTGGCACTCCAGCCACCATCAAAAGCCTCACACTTTTCCCGTGGGGCGATCAGGTGTCACCCGCTGCACTTGGGTCCCAATCCAGGTGGTTCATTGAGTGGTGGCTGCAGCAACATGCTATCAGCACCTGGTCCCAACCTCATATATAAAATAAATAGGATCCAGCTTGGCCATCTATTTTTTTGTTTTTTGGTTATTTTGTTTTAACATAAAATTAGCCACAAGCTGCCTGAATTCAACTTAAAGGTTTGTCCATAATGGACATTAAATATGGTCTTTCGGTTAATCAAACACCATCAGACATATTAAAGCCTTGGAACTGAGACATTCCAATTACAAATATGACTCCTATAATAATGTTATATATATATATATATTATATAATGTATGGCTGCTATTGTTACAAGTCAGCAGATCAGCTAATCAGAAATTAAATGAAAAAGTAAATCCCTGTGTTGTGATTTGTGACATTTTTGGGAAGGTATTATTTTATTCCTCCCTCGTCTTAAAGGAATTCTCTATCCCAAAATTATATTTTTTAAATAGTATGTTAAGTAATGCATGTAGTTTGTTGTGGTGGCTGAGAAAAAAAAAGTTTCATTTTTTTGTGGACAAAGGACATCAGAAAGGGATTCTATGGTGGCTAACACTAGACATTGTCAAGCGATGTGAAAAATGTCCATCCATCCATTTTCTAACCCGCTGAATCTGAATACAGGGTCACGGGGGTCTGCCGGAGCCAATCCCAGCCAACACAGGGCACAAGGCAGGAACCAATCCTGGGCAGGGTGCCAACCCACCACAGGACACACACAAACACACCCACACACCAAGGCCAATTTAGAGTCGCCAATCCACCTAACCTGCATGTCTTTGGATTGCGGGAGGAAACCGGAGCACCCAGAGGAAACCCACGCAGACACGGGGAGAACATGCAAACTCCACGCAGGGAGGACCCGGGAAGCAAACCCGGGTCTCCTAACTGCGAGGCAGCAGCGCTACCACTGCGCCACCGTGCCGCCCTAAAATGTCCATAGAAAAAAGAAAAAAGAAATAATCTAACATTACTCGTGGTGCTTAATCCACAATTGTTATCCGGTTGGTATGTTTGTGATTTTTTGCTAAAATATTGTTCAATATTTACTTCCAAATCAAAACAAAGTAAATCATAAATAGTAAACTCAAAACCTTATGGGAGACACTTTTTTAATTGAGGACCCATTTCTCATCCTCATACAATGGTCAAGAGTCCTGTCTTCAGTTCAAACGCACTGTATTGTGGGACTGTGCCTTCTGTGCTTATCTGTTATTTTGAATTTCTGCTAACTAAATATTAGTACTGTTTTAGGAAAACATTTGAATGGAAAACGGATATGTGGATTATGGGACACAATAACCATCCATCCATTATCCAACCCGCTATATCCTAACTACAGGGTCACAGGGGCCAATCCCAGCCAACGCAGGGAACAAACCCCGGGCAGGGTGCCAGCCCAACACAGGGCGCGCGCACACACACACACCAAGCACACACTAGGAACAATTTAGGATCGCCAATGCATCTAACCTGCATGTCTTTGGACTGTGGGAGGACTCTGGAGTACTCGGAGGAAACCCACGTTTACACGGGGAGAACATGCAAACTCCACGCAGGGAGGACCTGGGAAGCAAACCCGGGTCCCCTAACTGCGAGGCAGCAGCGCTATCCACTGCGCCCATGACATAATATACTTGAGAATTTTTTTTTTTTCCCATGGATGTCTTCACATTGTTTGCTGTTGTCCAGAGTTGGCCACCATTGGGTCCCGTTGTACAAGAAATCTTATGATGTCCTTTCTCCATGAAAACACAAGATTAAAAGGTTTTCTCGGCCACAACTCCAAACCACATTGTTTAAGCAATATAATTAACTCTATAGGTTACCTTTGTCTAAATAATTAGGTAAGGTTCACAGGGCACACAAAGAGTTATTAAATATTAGCTAAACACTAGTTTACTTTGATTGGTTAAATGTATGTTTTTTAAAAAATCGTAAATCGTAAATGAAAATTTCAAATTATAACCCACTTTAACCATACAACTGCCAGATATAGTTAATATCCTGACACAATTTGTTGGAATACTTGTATTACCAACTAGAATGTAATATGGAAAAAAAAATCTATTTTTGGGTGGAGTATTCCTTTAAAGACCCGTGTATCAGCTTATAAAGTGTCAGTGTGTGGGTAATTGTGTTCTGCGGCCGCCTGTGCCCCACTTAGTGATAAACACTCCACCTAAAAACTGTATTTTGAGTATGTTATTAACTTAATGTAGTTTGTAGTGATGGCAGAGAAAAAAAAATAATCTCATGTTTTCATGCAGGACAGAGATAACACCGTAAAGTGCTGTATAAAGTACCGTATATATTTGTGTAGAGGTCTGGTCTTGAAAACCGAAAAATCGACCATTAAATCAGACCCCAACTTATACATCAGTTTTTTGTTTTTTTTTTTTTACATCTTCTTGCTCCCTCCAATCTCGCACCAGATGCATCGAATTTTGTTGCAGCAGCGCAATTGCAAAATTTCTTTCACCACTTCAACTACTTAATTTAAAACCAGCTTCATATTTTCTTCTGATCGAACTCTCCATCACAGATATGGGAGGCTCTTACGATAAAGGTGTATGAGGGTGCGAGATACAAAAAACACAGAACACTGCAAACATCGCTTTGGAAAAATGGGTATTACCGTGTGGTTATGTAGGAACAATACATAGAAAAAAAGGCTGTATGCTCCATGGTTACTCTCTCAGGTGGGCGTTAGCATATCATAATCACTATGGACGAATAGCACGAGTTTTCTGCATTCGACTTATTTGACCGACATTATAAAATACTGGAAATTAAACGGTAAAATCAAGCTCTGACTCATCCGCAGGAGAACTTAAATGCGAGTATAAATGATAATATGGGTCCCTGTGGTGACCAACACTAAACAACAGCAATAAGCATCAAAAAGTCTCAAAAATCTCAAATTTCTTATGTTGCATAATCCACATGTCGAGTCGTATATTTGCAATGTCCTAAACACATGCATTTTACTATAATATTGTTAAATTATGCATTTTTGGAAAAAAATCTCGTGAAAAAAGTGAAACGAATTCAGGTGCATCCAAACATTTGAATTGAAGACCTGTCTGACCCAGATCATTCATTGGTCAGGAGTCTAATTCAGCAACCGCTTATTCATTAGATAAAGTTGCACTTTACGTGATATCAACAAATAGCGTGCAATCACAGACGTTTACAACTTACAAACTAAAAGTTAAAGAAAAGTAAGTAAAAGTATCACCAGGAAGAGAATATGCCTCATACTTGTGTATATCTGAGATGATTCACCAAGCAGAAGGTCAATTCACCCATCCAGTTTCACAGACTGACACTAAATAATCACCGAGAACTCCAGTTGTGGATATGAAGAGATTTTAAATGGGACGACGGGAAGGTCTACAATTAAAATTCTCGTTCGCATCTGAGTGTGTGATATTTTCATTCATCACAGCATTTTCTGGAAATGGTTAATTTAACAATATTTTAGCATAAACACGTGTTTGAGACACCCTGAGCATACAACTGGGTGACTTGACATGTGGATTATGTGACATGAGTAACGTGAAATTTTTTTCATGGACTTTTTCACACTATTTGCTGTTGTGCCGCGTTGGTCACGATAGGTGCTTGTTATAGCAGAAGCTTTGCTATCTCCATTCTGCAGGAAAATAGGAGATGAATTTTTTTTCTCAGCCAGAACTATAAACTAAATGGGGTAATTAATATATTATAAAATTTTTGGGTGAAGTATTCCTTTAAAGTGGATTGGGTCGGTTCTGAAAATGGATCCAATAACAAATACTTAATGGCAAACACATTGGAGTTTCACCGACTCCTGGCTTTTACCAATCAATAACAAACTCAGGACATTTGGGTCTTTATCCAGATTTTGTGTGGGAATCATGGCAATCACTCAGAGTGAGACTGTCAACTGAAATATTCCAAAGAACAAAAATGACAAGCAGACACCCCAAGTCTACCCCGAATTTAGGGTCTCCTTCCTGACTCCTGAATGTGATCCAAAATCTCTTGCTCCCAAGTTTGTCTGCTGGAGTCATCCCAGTCCCAACAAAAATGTTTGAATAATTCAATTGTAGAGAGATTTATTTTTTTAGGGGGACACTAGTCCGCCATGAAACTGGTTTTTAAAACTAGCCGTGTCTCTGTAATTATGCAAAACTAAAAGTGAGTAAAATACCTAAGAAAGTTACCATTGGGAACATTTTACTTATTAAGACCCCTAACAGTAATGCAAAATGTAGCACTGTTTCAAAAGTTAAGCTTTAAAAAAAGCTCACATTTTTAATCCTTAATTACTAAGAAGGGTTTCATGAGAGAATGAGAGTATGACAGCTGGCTAACCAGACTAAACAATTTAAGCAAATAACCACACGCTGTCCATCTTCTATAGATCCAACGATTTTCCAAACCCACTTTTGTACTTAAAGGTGCCTAAAACAGAAGCACTGGGTCAAAGGCAGGATGGGACACCACCACTTCACAGGGCACAATCATACAGACTAAGCCAGTTTAGAGTCAAAACTCAAAGAAAACCACCATACTAGGAGAAGACGTGCAAACTCCACACAAAACACGACTGGGCCGAGGCACTACAAGGGGCTAATCTCTACACTGCCATACCACCTTGAGTACCAGGCAACCAGCAAATTATCGCAAAAGGACTAGTGTTGATTAGGCCTCAGGAAGGAAAGGAGTATAATAAATGAACAGGGGTGAGGAAGGAGTTTATTTTTCTTTTCTTTGTCCAGAGAAATGATTAATTCTCCTGGTTTGTTTCTGTAATGTGCAATACATTTATTTAAGGGATACTTGGCTAAACTATTTTCTCCAAATTATCTCCAAGATTACTAATTCAATCTCGCTAATGGTGAAAAATGTTCATAATGAAGTTGGCTCCATTACAGAGGTACATACAGAATGTTCTGAGAATGCTAAATACTGTATAAGAGCTATTAACAAAAAATGATTGTGATTCGATTAATTTAAAAATGTGTGCACACCAAGATTAATTAACACTTACTTGTGCTTCAGATGAGGGACTGGTTCATTGATTTAAGCAATCCTTTTATTTTAAAGGAGATTGTGGATGTATATTAATCTGCTTCCAGCCCTGCAAGCAGGATCCCAATCCAGGTGGTTCGTCGTGTGGTGGGAGCAGACCGGAGTATAAAAATGCAGTGCTGTGAACAAAGTAAATGTACAGTATGTGGATGAACGCAGCCAGTGGCTGCTGGATGGGAGCTAAAATGTGGGAATAAACTAGAATAAATGAAATAGAATAAAATAAAATACAGAGGGGGCGGCACGGTGGCGCAGGGGTATCGCTGCTGCCTCGCAGTAAGGAGACCTGGGTTTGCTTCTCGGGTCCTCCCTGCGTGGAGTTTGCATGTTCTCCCCGTGTCTGCGTGGGTTTCCTCCCACAGTCCAAAGACATGCAGGTTAGGTGCATTGCAGATCCTAAATTGTCCCTAGTGTGTGCTTGGTGTGTGGGTGTGTGTGTGCCTTGCGGTGGGCTGGCACCCTGCCCGGGATTTGTTACTGCCTTCTACCCTGTGCTGGCTGGGATTGGCTCCAGCGGACCCCCGTGACCCTGTGTTAGGATATAGCAGGTTGGATGGATGGATGGTGTAGCCGCCGAAGTATAAGGCGAGTTCAATCACGGGTAAAACGCGTGCCGAAAGAAATCTCTCAGTCCAAAAGTTCGTTTCAATATTTAGTGAAAGTTAAAAGCAAATAATCCACCCAAGCATAAAGAAAAAAGTAGTTACACACGTAGAATAAAAGGCAAAAAAAACGGAAAAATGTATCTTCTCTAAACTTAGCTTTTCTTGAGAAACTTTAGTTATTTCTGTAATTAAAAGTTATTTACTTCTTCTTATACACTGCTTTAAACGTATGGCTATGCACTTAAATAAATGCTGTTTTACGAGTTACTTCACACACTCAAAAGGCCCGTAGGCCCAGTTTAAAACCATATGCCCTCTACACCTTACACATGGCAAGGCTGATCACTAACTTAGAATAATATTTAGTCAGAGCTGTTGGAAATGGGGGCAGCATGGTGGCGCAGTGGGTAGTGCTGCTGCCTCACTGCTAGGAGACCTGGGTTTGCTTCCTGGGTCCTTCCTGCGTGGAGTTTGCATGTTCTCCCCATGTCTGTGTGGGTTTCCTCCCACAGTCCAAAGACATGCCGATTAGGTGCATTGGAGATCCTGGTTTGTGTGTGTGTGTGTGTGTCCTACGGTGGGCTGACACCCTGCCCGGGGTTTGTTTCCTGCCTTCCGCCCTGTGTTGGCTGGGATTGGCTCCAGCAGACCCCCGTGACCATGTAGTTAGCATAAAGCGGGTTGGATAATAGATGGATGGATAAAATACAGAGAGTTGATCTCTCAGTGGAAATGAAAATTTTGAATTGAGGTACAGCAGGACAAGCTGCTTCCTTGGCAACTCTTAGTCAAAAGTCAAATGAAAAAAAGGAAATCTTGAAAGGGAAACCCGCGTGGTGGGGTCAAGCCATGTATATTAGTTGCCTCTGTGTGCGTGTGTGTATACATACATTGACAGGAGAAAAAAAAAAAAATCTCGTTTTTAAAAGTGTGTATCTGAAATCTCTTGGGTTACCATCGTCATTCTGTGCCAAGTTATACGTCTGATGAATTCCTGTATAATTAGTATGGACTTTAAAAATGACCTGTAAATGTGTGATTGTTCCTTTAAAAATACACTGAATTTGTATCAATATTGACTATATGGCTTATGTATATATAATATGTGGACTGTTTATCCACATACTTTATGAATTGGATTATGTGAGTCTAACTTAATTATTTTGTTACACTTTCTTGTACATTGAGGCCCTTTTAGGAGGAATTAAGATAAAGACCTTAATGAGTTTACAGAGAATGGTGGCTCACGCTACTCTTGTAACAAAAGCAATGCAGGCAGTAAAAGGCTTTCCCAGTTTGGTTCAAGTTATGTCCTGATCTTACAAGGAAACAAAAAAACATGATCTAACACATACTGTACTATTGGTTAGCCAACCATTTAAAGATAAATAACACTAAAATAACTAAATAGAAAACACTGTAATCTTACAAAACAATCAAAATTCCACTCTTTGTCCATTTTTTGACACCAGCTTTTTCCAGTTTAGGCTGACAGGTTTCTATTCCAGCAGCATCAGGTGCAAAAAAGGAACCAAACTTGGATAAGGGGGCATGAAGGAGGAGGAAAAGAATAACCCCAAAAAGATAAAGAAATACAAGGAAAACAAGTAAAATCTAAACAGAAAGGCCATTGAGCCGGGATGTAAACCCAGTCTCCCGGTGCTGTTAGACAGCAGTGCTAACCACCGTGTCACTCCTCCAGCTAATACCATAATGGACATGAATTTCAGATTAGATGCAATTAACTGGTCCGGCACGGTGGTGCAGTGGGTAGCGCTACTGCCTTGCAGTTAGGAGATCCGGGTTCGCTTCCCGGGTCCTCCCTGCGTGGAGTTTGCATGTTCTCCCCGGGTACTCTGGTTTCTTCCCACAGTCCAAAGACATGCAGGTTAGGTGCACTGGTGATTCTAAATTGTCCTTGGTGTGTGGGTGTGCCCTGCGGTGGGCTGGCGCCCTGTCCGAGGTTTGTTTCCTGCCTTGCGCCCTCTGTGTTGGCTGGGATTGACCCTGTAATTAAGGTACAGCGGCTTGGATAATGGATGGATGGATGCAATTAACTGGCTGCCCTGTTCACCTGAATTGGACGGTTGCTCCCCTTGCTGGATGTATTGAGGCAGAGATTTTTGGAGCCAAATGCCTTTCCTTTAATTGGCTTTTATGACACACAAGGGGGACAGTAATGTTACTCTTAACTACTGGGTACTGGTGCCCCATCTGGACAGATCACTTCTTTGCAATTGTTGGTGTCTGGCTAATAGTGTTTCATTTCTTCAATGGCACATTCACAGTTTCTGATTATGGTTTAATAGTTTATTGGGACTTTGCTGTCACATGTGCAAAGTACAATGAATTTCCTTCTTGCATGTGCTAATCAACATGCAAAACGTAGCATGTCTGGCACCATGATTAGGGATTGTAACAGCATTACCTCCAACCTTCCGTTTTCTTTACCTGAGAAATCTCAGAACACATTAGTCATAACCTAGCAGCAGATGCTTTTCAAAGCACTGCAAATTTCAGCTTTTTGCTATTCAATGTTAATGTATAACTGTTACCGTAAAAGACTGTGGGCTGCTGAAGAATCTGACCCATTTTATTTTATTCTGTTATTGCTAAACCAGTTCGGTTTCAGAATGCATGCTACACATGCAGCAAAGCAAAACACTAAAGCTAAATTTGTTTCACATTTCCAAAAGCAGAATTCTACTGAATGAGTACAAGAAGGCGATCAACACCTGATGGATCATCAGTCCACTAGAGGGTGCATTCATTCACAAGCACACATTTACTCAAACTGAATCATTTTAGTTACTAACCAGCCAAACACACTCTTCCTTGTGATAAGGAAGAAAAATCCACATAGAAGAACATGCAAACTCCATACAAACATTGAATTGTCTAGGATTCAAACTCAAGTTTCCTGGAGTTGCGAGTCAGCGGCACTAATCAGTGTATCACTGACGTATCTACAGTGCCTTCCATAACGTTTGGGACAAAGGCACATTTGTCCTTGATTTACTACTCCTCTGCTCCAGTGTTTCCAAACTTCAGTCCTGGGGGCCCACTGTGGCTGCAGGTTTTTGTTCCAACCAGATTCCTAATCAGAGACAACACCTGACAGCACTGATCTCATTTAATTAGCTGGGATTATTTTTCTTTTATTCTACATTCAGAAAGTACAGCAGCAGGATTTTTACATTTATAAGACATTTAGAAATATTTTTGCTTTTGCTATAGATTTACATGCTTAACTCTCTTTAGTTGATTTCATTATATTTTGACCTTTCTCTGTGCAATTTTTCCCCTTCATTGTATCTCATTAATGACAGCTAAAAATGAGCAGAGCAGACACCCTGGCAACTAACACTGAATAATCAAAGGCTGCAAACTACTAATCAGACCCCACTAATTAGTAAGTAATGGATTAATTAAACATTTAGAACACCTAGAAAAGTAGAATGAAAATCAAGATGAAAATATCGTTAAAAAGAAAAAAAATACATTATCCCATATAAAACTGCTTGATACATTTTAATGCCATATTTACTCGTGTACCACGCGCCCTCGTGTAAGATGCGCACCCTAATTTTTACAAAGAAAATCACGAAAATTGTTTTGCCCCGTGTATGACGCGCGTTGTGATTGTTTAGGAAGCGTTTAGAGAGAGAGAGAGCGCGAGTGAGAGAGAGAGAGAGCGTGAGAAAGCGAGTGAGAGTGCGAGAGAGCGCGAGTGAGAGAGAGAGAGAGAGAGAGAGCGAGTGAGAGAGAGAGAGAGCGCGAGTGAGAGAGAGAGAGAGCGCGAGTGAGAGACCCCAAGCAGAAGAAGTAAACATTACAGAACTACATTTCCTCGTGTATGACGTGCACCTGATTTTCTAATGCTAATTTTCGGGAAAAAATGTGGGCGTGGTACACGCGTAAATACGTTATATGTATACTAGCAACTGGGAGCCCGATCAAATCGGGCTAAAAATTCTACGTTTGTGAAATCCATACTTTTTCTGCAAAGAATTATTTGTTTTTTTAAATCCTTGAAATGATTTTGTCATCATGGCACTAATTTGTGCTTAAAATACGTAGACCTCTTTGACCGATGTAATGAAGAGGTTCCTGTTTAAACGGGGCTGCGAGACGTGAACTCAGCTCTTCGGCGCACCTCATTTGATTTTTTCCAGCAAGCAAATTTTCAAAACAAACCGTATTTTTATGATTCTAATCAGAGTTGGAGGAATAATTATGTTGGCGTGATCATTTTAGATCTGAGATCGGCTCAAATTTAAACAATGATCGTTGTTAATACCCAGCTGTCATTACTCAGTTTGCCAATTGATGTCAGAAGGACGGATGCCAAAACCGAACTGCCCAAAGATAGATTTCGACATACCAAGCAAATGGCGATACGTTCTAAATTACTTACGGTTCCGAAGCTGTCGAAGGGTTTAAGTCAGTCGACGATGTTAGTCCTGGGAAATGCGCCCCACCAAACCAACGTTCCAAAAACCAACCAAACTTACTGTTATCTGCTCGAACCAACACCGACTTACTATACTCGGCAGTCCAGCGACGTCACTGAAGCATAAGAACATTCTTAGCCAATCATGCAATACTGCGTCTGCGTTTGCCACGTTATGTTCTAACTACAGAGGCAGAGTCCCATTGCATGGTTCTAACTTGTATTGAGTTGAGCTATTGACGCGAACACCATACATACGAGATATTGACGCGAACACCACACATACTGGGTATTGACGCGAACACCACACATACGAATAATATCAAATTATATATAAGGATATATATATATATATATATATATATATATATATATATATATATATATATATTACCAAATAGTTTTCTAATTTCTATATTGTTCCCAAAACACAGAACTTGGGAAATAACACATCACTTAATTAGCCAAGGAGTCCAATTAAGGTTGGAACAAAAACCTGCAGCCCCAGTGTGCCCCCAGGACTGAGATTGGGAAGCACTGCTCTGCTCCACGGTTTAAAATTACAAATCAAACAATTCAGATGGAATTAAAGTGCACATTGCAGACTTTAATTTGAGGGTATTTGCTTACATTTCGGTCACACACTTTTTATCCATCAAGTATAATCATTTTATACATACTAAATATGACGGCTCTAATATACCTACCATTGCTGTGTCCCAAATATTATGGGGGCCCTGAAATGGTGGGACTGTGTATAAAAAGTGTTGTCATTTCTACATAGTGAGAACAAAATGTATGAATGAAAGTCTGGAATGTGCACTTTAATCACGGCTGAATTGTTTGACTTGTAATTTTAAACTTGGGAGCAGAAGGGGAAATGAACAACAAATGTGTCTTTGCCCCAAAGCATTATGAAGGGCACTGTATGCAAATAAAACTGTAAGCTGTTGGATGTTGTCTGCTTGCTTGTTTGTGCACCAATTACAGAAAAATGGCTGAATGTTTTTTCACAAAATTGTGCAGGTGTGTTTCCATTGGTCCAACCAAAATACGGGATAAATGGCATATCCGAGAGATGGCCTGTAATAGATGGGCAACCCAATAACTAATCCTGATCCAGGGACTACATTTCCAATAGAAAGTAGGAGTGTGTAGCAGGGGCAGATACTGTAAAAGGAAACCGTCACAGGTGCTGTCATGTGCCTGTGCATGGGGGACAGCTGAAGTGCTCAGTGAATGCAGTTCTACCGTCACACCAGGGGTTTGCACTACATCTTAACACCTGACATTTCTGACGTCACTTCCGGTGCCCATCCACCTGGACCCGCCTCTTCCTGCTGGGAGTTCCTGAAAACTGGAAGTTCTGTCCTGAACTCATGTCTGAAAAGACCTTTGTACAATTATTTGCTCATGATCCAACTATACAGGGTTACCAGAGAAGGTACCCCAACTCTTTACTGTTGTCTTTTGATTAACTTTTGTTGCGGTCAAACAGGTACCACAGGTACATACAGTACTTTCTTCTCAACTAATTTGGATAAAATGTCAATGTCTTGCAAAACTGCAGAGTATAAGAGTATGTCTTTTTGCTTAATTCTGAGTTATATTTAGCCAGGTTGAACTTCCAGTTGCTGCCCAATTTATATATACCCAGGCAATGTTGGGTACTTCAGCTAGTACAATATAATCTGAAATGTGGCTGTACAATCTTTAATGATGTTAAACATCTTGAACCTTTCATTTTTAAACTTGCATTTCAACAGGAAACCACACCTTCTGATCTCTTTAATGTCTGAAAAAACATCAATAGCTGTAGCACAAGGCCGAGGAGTAAAGGAACCAAAACACACATGGCATCACAGTTAAGAGCAACTCTGAAGCTCTTTCACCAACATTTTAGAGCCCTTCAGATCCCTCTTTAAGACATTTGGTTAAAGCTGCTCAACTTCCAGGGAGACAAATGCAAATCCAAAAGAGATGCAAGGTTACTGTATGCATCTCACAGTGGCTTATTGGCAAGTGCTGCCACCTCAATTCTTGACCTGCAAACTGTGTTCTGTTCCCATTCCCGCTCTCCCTTTTTTAGGATTCCTTCCACATTGTAAAGTTGTACAAGTTAAGTTAAGTTAATTGAAGTTTTCATTTCTGTGAGTGTTTCTGCTCTGGACTGGCATCCCATCTACAGTAGGTTCGATTTCTATAAATTTAGTGAAACTACTTTGATAGACACCAACTTTCTGTGACCCTGCAATGGAATAAGCAGTTTCAGGAAATGAATGAATGGATTCATTTAGCAAGTGTTTGAATGCAAACTCATTTAAAAACAGGAAGTGCCCAGTGCATAGTGTCTTCTATAGTCAACAACATTCCAAGACGCTTTCTGAGGCAGAACAACTACCTCCATATTTTTACAATATGAACACTGGCATGCAGTGGCTTCTGAAGATGACTGCAAACTATGCAGTCTTGTAAAACCTTTCAGCTTAAAAACACATTTGAGGTACATTATGTTCTCTGCATACCACAACTACCACATATAATTAAACAATTCACAAAAATATTCCACCCGTTGTGGGCATTTAATGGAACAAAAATTAGGCACAATCCATTTTCCTGAGAAACTGCCAAGATAACACAGCTCCAGTTTAATAGAGTAGGCATTTAGGCACAACATTAATGATAGCCACCCCCCCGATGCCCCCTACACCTACCATCATGCTCCGCTGCCATGTGTATTTGGCATATTGATACAATAATTTCACTGGGCCTTGTGAGTTAAAGGTTTTCTTACAACAAAAAACACACAGTCATACTGCAGTGCTAAAGTGTGAAACTGCCTTAAACTTTTTCTCTTGATTAACCAACACAGCTAATTCCAGAAACCTCTGTGGATGTCAGAAATTTAGCCATTTAAAAAATAGTCCAGGTTATAATGCTGCATTTATGGGAAGGGGGTATAAGATGACTATTGTGTAAATATCTATACAAAAAAAATCTGTAAATACTTATACAAAAAAAAAATCTATTAAGAGCTAACTAATGTTTAATCGTCAAAATCTATGCCAGACTGCAATCCATGAATGTACAACAGGATCCATGTCTGTGAATGAAACAGAATTTAAAGAATTAACTACTGCTACTGACTGTAGCCCTCTAAATATACTGTAGCTGAAGATAAAGAGCTGGGAGATGTCACCCAGATAGTGAGCTCTGCCAGTTCTTACACATTACCTCAGTGGCATAGCTAGAGTTCGTACCGCTCGGGGCAGGGCAATGCTTCAATCTGCCTCCCTATATACATATATACACACACACACGCACACGCACACACACACGCACGCACGCACGCACGCACACACAGTACAGGCCAAAAGTTTGGACACACCTCCTCATTCAATGTGTTTCTTTATTTTCATTACCATTTACATTGGTAGATTCTCACTGAAGGCATCAAAACTATGAATGAACACATGTGGAGTTATGTACTTAACAAAAAAAGATGAAATAACTGAAAACATGTTTTATATTCTAGTTTCTTTAAAATAGACACCCTTTGCTCTGATTACTGCTTTGCACACTCTTGGCATTCTCTCGATGAGCTTCAACAGGTATATATATATATATATATATATATATATATATATATATATACATACATATATATACATATAAATATATATATATATACATATATATATACATACATATATATACATATATATATATACATATATATATATACATATATATATATACATACATATATATACATATATATATACATATACATATATATATACATATATATGTATACATATATATACATATATATATATATACATATATATATATATACATACATATATATATACTGTAAAGGACCGAGAGACAGTAGCAAGGGTTGGGGTTTTCCGCCCCGTGATATTGTACAGACACAAAAAACAGGTCAAAATCATAAACAAACAGTTCATATCGCGACGCCGACTCCTGGCGTCGCCATTTTATTGGGGAGGAGCCGGAAGTGGAGGAATGTCGGGAAGGACCGCAAGGGAGGATGGGAAGGATGACGCCAGGGCAAGATGGCGGAGGAAGGGCGGAAGTATCGCACTGCGGTCATCCATGCCTATGGTGCAGGACGGTCTTTTTCCTATGAGGAAGCAGAGGGAGAAAGTTAATACCCCACCATTCCCTGGCGGCGAGTGGTTTCCCAGGTGCTGTCGAATCAATCGCTGCCTCCTACTGCGTGCGTGACACGATCCCCCTTAGCCCAGGACCGCCAGGTCGGGCGGACCTAACCGAGAGGTCGTGAATACGAGAGAGGGCATCGGCATTGGCCTGAAGGGTGCCCCCGATAAGTGACAGTGAACTTATACGGCTGTAAGTCCAGGAACCACCTGGTGACCCGCGGATTCGACTCTTTGTGCAGGGACATCCACTGAAGTGCAGCGTGATCAGTCACCAGAGCGAACTCGCACCCAGCAGGTAGTACGGAGGTGGGTCACTGCCCACTTAATGGCCAAGGCCTCCCTCTCCACTGCCGCGTGCGGGTCTCCCGTCCATCAGTTTCCGCTAAGGTACATCACAGGGTGCTCGACACCATCGACGCTTTGGCTCAGCACGGCACCCAGGCCTGTGTCCGCGTCGGTCTGGAGAATAAACGGAGCCCAAAATCGGGCGTCCGTAACACAGGTGCCGACGTTAGGGCCTTCTTTAGGTCACTGAACGCTGTTCTGCTTTGTCGGTCCACACCACGATAGGGGCGCCCTTTTGTCAGGTCAGTCAAGGGTGCTGCTCTTCGAGAAACGGGAACAAACCGGCGGTAGTAACCCGCAAGCCCCAAGAAAGCCTGCACCTGTTTCTTGGTACTCGGACGGGGCCATTCTAAGATGTCTTTCACTTTGGAGCTCTGTGGCCGCACCTGTCCTTGTCCCACGAGGTAGCCTAAATATTTGGCCTCCTTTAATCCAAAAACACTTCCGGGGTTTATGCGGAGGCCGGCTTTAGCCAGTGTTCGGAGGACAGCTGCGACCTGCAGTAGATGCTCCTCCCAGGTGCCGGAATAGATGACAACGCCATCCAGGTAGGCGGCGCTATAGGACTGGTGGGCCAGCACTCTATCTACCAGACGCTGGAAGGTCGCCGGGCCCCGCAGCCCAAATGGGAGGACCTTGTACTGCCAGTGCCCGCTAGGGGTGCTAAAGGCCGTTTTCTCCTTTGCGGATGCCGTTAAAGGAATTTGCCAATACCCTTTGTCATGTCAAGGGTAGTCAGATATCGAGCCGCACTCCAGCCGCCAAGGAGGTCGTCAATGCGGGGCATGGGGTAGGCATCGAACTTGGAGATCTGATTCAGACGCCTAAAGTCATTACAGAACCTCCAGGAGCCGCCTGGCTTGGAGACGAGGACAATAGGGCTGGACCAGGGACTATGGCTCTCTTCAATTATGTCCATGTCCAACATACGTTTCACCTCCAGTTCGACCTCTGCGCTTTTGCCTCCGGAGTCGGTAGGGCCTCTCCCGGACGATTACCCCGGCTCCGTGACTATATCGTGCTCAATCAGCGCGTCCGCCGGGTGACTCGCCACTACCTCGGGATGGCTCGGAGTGTTTGGGCTAACTCCTGCCGCTGCTTGGGGTCAGCTCTTCGCCGAGGTTAAGGGCAGTTGTGCTTGCGAAAGGGAGAGTGACCTACGGAGCTGGGAAGCTCCTCTCTATCTCTCAGGGCTTTAACAGGTTGACATGATAGATCCTCTCACTTTCGGTCGACGTTGGGCTGTTTTACCAAATAGTCGACGAGTCCTTTCTCTCCTTAACCTCGTAAGGCCCTTGCCAGTGAGCGAGCAGCTTCGAGTGGGAGGTCGGGACGAGCACCATAACTCGTCCCCGGGCGGAACTCCCTGAGGACGGAGTTGCGGTTGTAACACCGGCCTGCGCTGCTTGCGCACGGAGTCACGTGCTCTTTTAGGAGGGGCCTGATCTTTGTGAGTCGGTCGCGCAGTTGCGCTACGTACTCCAAAATATTAGAGGAGGGAAGAGCCTCGGCCTCCCAGCCTTCTTTTAGGATGTCGAGGATTCCCCGGGGTTGTCGCCCGTATAGTAATTCAAAAGGGGAGAAGCCCGTAGAGGCCTGGGGTACCTCCCGTAGGCAAAAGCACGGCGGGAGGAGCTGGTCCCAGTTCCTGCCGTCCGCTGACTACCTTGCGGAGCATCTGCTTAAGCGCCTGATTAAATCGCTCACCAACCCGCCAGTTTGCGGGTGATAGACTGACGCTTTCAGGTGCTTTATCTGCAGTAATTTGGCCACCTCCTTGAACGTATCCGAAGTGAAGGGCGCACCCTGGTCCGTGAGGACCTCCTTGGGTATGCCCACGCGGAAAACAAGTTAACCAGTTCCCGTGCGATGCTTTTAGTATTAGCGGAGCGCAGGGGACCCGCCTCTGGGTACCGGGTGGCATAGTCCACCATGACTAGGATATACTTGTGGCCACGGGTTGAGGGCTCCAGGGTCCCACCAAATCGACCCCTATCCTTTCAAAGGGGATGTCCACGAGGGGAATAGGGACTAGAGAGCACGGTCCCTCCTAGGAATCTGGCGGGTCTGGCACTCGGACAGGATTGACAGAACCGCCGGACCTCCTCATTGATCCCAGGCCAGTAAAAGCGGAGCTTAATCCTCTCCAGTGTTTTTTCGGCCCCGAGGTGGGCCTAGGAGGTGAGCATGTGCCAACTCGCATATCTCCGCCGGAAGGTACGCTGAATTAGCAACAACTTCCGCACCTCGCCTCATGGGTAGCCACTTTCGGTACAACAGATCATTTCAAGGACAAAGAAGGGTTCCCGGTGTGGATCCGTCCGCTGTCGAGCTGTTAGGCAGAACAATCGCGTTCCGGGCAAAGCGCAGGGAGTCATCATTCCACTGCTCCCTCTTAAAGGAGGCCGGCGTGGACCGAAATTGATGGTCCAGGCCGAGAGAGGTCTTGGGGCCTGGGCCCGGGAGAGTTCCTGGCTAGTCCCTTCTCCGCGGAATCTTCCGGTCAAGGTCCGTAGCCACGAAAGGTCCCCGAGACACCAGCGCCCATAGGGCCTGCCCTTGTGCACGGGCGTGGAGGCCGCGGAGGGTGCCTTTTCCCCTCATGACAAGATCCAACGAGGCCCCGGAGCGAATGGCTTACCGCTGATTCTTTTAGACCAGTCTTGTCCCAGGATCACTGGGAAGGGGGTCAGGTAACACAGCGACCGCCATTTGATTGGTTCCCCTTCCAGGTAAGATAGCAGTGAGCGGAACGATATGACCTAGTCCCCCCATGTACACAGGTAACCAACAAATGCTGCTTTAACCACTGTTGCGGTAAGACGAAACGGCGAGCAACAATGGTAATGTTGCTGCCGGAATCAAACAAAGCCACCACGGCGTGCCCATTTAGCAACACCACTCCCGTGATTCGACTCGCCAAGGGATGCGGCGGGTACAATACCTCTCCGTTGATGTCCAGCTGCAGTCCATAGGCTCCGGGCGATGTGATGGGGCAGTTTGGCAGCAGGTGGCCGGTCTCGCCACACTTGAAACAGCGCGGCGGACCCGGCCTCTCTTTGGCTCTGGCTGGCGCTTCTGCAGCGCGGCGAGGGGCTCGGGGGTGGCCGCCCGTCCCTGCCGGTTCCCGCGAGCAGGCTTTTCTGACCCCCCAAGTCGGAGGACCGCCAACTGACGCTCCAGGACGTCGAGGAGGCCCGACATGTTTGATAGGCGTGCCCCGACCTGCTGGGCGAGGGAACTGGGCATTGCATTGACCAGGCCTTCACAGGCCACCCGCCGACGACTTTCCGCCTGCCGGGCTCTCTGGCCGTAGCCAGCGCCCATCTTGCCCCAGAACTCAACGCCTGGGCGCGAAGGGCTTTTCGGGTCAAAGACCCAGTTCCGCCATTCGGCCGCCTGCTGGCCCGGGCTAATGCCGTAGCGGGCCAATATTTCGGGCTTGAGGAGGTCGTAATTAGCGGCCTCCTCCTCAGGGAGGTCATAATAGGCCGCAGCGCGGGTCCTTTAGGTATGGCGCCAAGATGGACGCCCACTGACCGCTGCCACTGCTCCGGGTGGCCGCCCTCTCAAACATGCCCAGGTAGGCATCGACGTCCTCCGAAGGGCCATCGGTACCATAGAGGAGGCGGCTGCCTGGGCGGGTCTGGTCTCGCCCGTTGGGCTTCCACTAACCTGGCCTCGTGGCCTCCAGCTCCCGGTTGGTAGCGGCTTGCGCTTGCTGCAGGGCCTGGAGCTGGGCGTTCATTCCCTGCAGCACGGTGTTCAGGTCCTGTCCCTCCGTCATTCCGGGATCTCTGTATCCTGCCGACTACGCCAGTTGTAAAGGACCGAGAGAGACAGTAGCAAGGGTTGGGGTTTTTCCGGCCCCGTATATTGTACAGACAAAAAAAACAGGTCAAAATTATAAACTAAACAGTTCATAATGCGCGACGCCGACTCCTGGCGTCGCGGCCATTTTATTGGGGAGGAGCCGGAAGTGGAGGAATGTCGGGAAGGACCGCAAGGGAGGATGGGAAGGATGACGCCAGGGCAAGATGGCGGAGGAAGGGCGGAAGTATCGCACTGCGGTCATCCATGCCTATGGTGCAGGACGGTCTTTTTCCTATGAGGAAGCAGAGGGAGAAAGTTAATACCCCACCATTCCCTGGCGGCAGTGGTTTCCCGGGTGCTGTCGAATCACTCCGTGGCCTCCTACTCGCGCGTGCGTGACAATACATACATATATATATATATATATATATATACATACATACATATATATACATATATATATATATACATACATATACATACATACATATACATATACATACATACATATACATATACATACATATACATATACATATACATATATATATATATATATATATATATATATATATATTAAATTACTAAAACTACACATATTACATCCATGTATGGCTGGAAGGGTGGCACAGTTGTACATGCTGTTGCCTCCAAGATGCAGAAAACTCAGTTCAAATCCAAGCCACTGTGTATGTGCAGTTTGAATATCAACTCCAAGTCTGAGTGGGTTTTCCTCCCACCTGTCAAAGACTTGTGTGTTAAATTAATTGCTGACACTAAATTTGCTGAGTGTGAGTTAGTGTGGGTGTATGCATGACTCAGCTTTTCAATGTACAAACATCTCATTTAGGGTGAATTCCTGCCTAGCACACGGTACTGTTGGAATATGCACCAGCTTCCAATAACCCTGAACTGGATAATCTGGTTATAAAAATCGATGGATGGATGGATATAGGCAACTTAAATGATATAAAAAAATATATATACACAGAAAAAAGTAACATTTGAATAACTTAAAAGATGTTCAATTCAAACATATAAAAGCAGTCTCCAATTAGGCAATATATACATGTAAGGGGAAGAAAACACTGTTTATTGTACTAAATATTGATTATTTTTGATAATGTGGGGTTCTAGTTTAAGAGCATCACCTGTAATTTGTTTTGAAAGTTAGCTAGAAGTGCTACTGTAATAAACTAATACTAGTACTAGAATCACTACTTCAGTTTAGCACACCCTGACTAGAGCTGCTGATTAACTGTACAGACTGCATCTCTGTTGTCAGTCATTAACACTAAAACATAACATAACATGTTAGTTATAATTTGATACTAACCCTCACCTATTCTGTTTCTCTTCCCGGTACTCAAATGTGGCACTTGGTGCCACGGCCAACCTGCCAAAGGTAAAGTCATCTCTGATGGAGGATCGCAGGAATCGTCGATTAGAGGGGTCCTTTCATTGGATTAGCACTGTTGGAGAGGCAGCTTGATGAATGAGGTCTCCAGGACTCTAAACAAATCCAAATCATATTATGTGATATCATCTACTGTTAAGGGCAACACGGTGGCTCAGGCTCAGGTTCGCTTCCCAGGTCCTACCTGCATGGAGTTTGCATGTTCTCCCCGTGTCTGCGTGGGTTTCCTCCCACAGTTCAAAGACATGGAGGTGAGGTGGATTGGCGATCCTACATTGGCCCTAGTGTGTGCTTGGTGTGTGTGTGTGTCCTGCGGTGGGTTGGCACCCTGCCCAGGATTGGTTCTTGCCTTGTGCCCTGTGTTGGCTGGGATTGGCTCCAGCAGACCCCCGTGACCCTGTGTTCGGATTCAGCGGGTTGGAAAATGGATGGATGGACTTCTAAAATGTTTATTTTTATACTGTATTGAGGATTTGTTCCGTTCTGTGTATTGTATTGTATTGTATTGACCTCCTTCTTTTTGACACCCACTGCACGTCCAACCTGCCTGGAAAGGGGTCTCTCTCTGAACTGCCTTTCCCGAGGTTTCTTCCATTTTTTCCCTACAAGGGTTTTTTTGGGAGTTTTTTCTTGTCTTCTTAGAGAGTCGAGGCTGGGGGGCTGTCAAGAGGCAGGGTTTGTTAAAGCTCATTGCAGCACTTCTTGTGTGATTTTGGGATATACAAAAAATAAATTGTATTGTACTGTAAACTCAGTCTGGCAGTTTTAATAGTACATTATTAGATTTTTATATTGAAAGGACTGTCTTAAGGTCCAGGCTGGTCACAATAATCAAGTCTTCTAGTGATTTTCAGTCACATTTCATTTCATTTACATAATTTTTTGTGAGTTGGTGCAGCTCTGGCACACCCCCATGACCATCACGTAGCGATGTCAGACCAGTCTGCAACTCAGCCCAGGTTCTGTCTTAATTTGCAGTGGTGGGCATTTGTGTTTGCACAAGCAGTCAATCAATGAACACTCATCCAGAACTACAATACACAGAATGCATTCACAATGAGAAAGGAATATGGGTGTCTTGGACCACGCAAACAGAACAGAGCCTCATCTGTCTGATGTTCCATAAAATCTGAACCATGAGATAATGGAAAAAGGGATGTAAATTGTGGCTGAACTCGCTATATCTGAAAAGTCTTTGTACAGCATGCTGTGACTTAAAAATTTGAAACTCTTCTTGAAAGTTCTAACAGCGCTATATAATTTCTCAACCCCTTCAGTTCTAGTCTTGCAATCTGACATGCTCAAGGAGGCAAGATCAGCAACTGCTGTCGCCAAGTTTGACCTCTCATCCAGTTTGATGTCATGTAATGTGCTGTCGACCTTAGCAGCCATTTTGAGGTTTAATGACTCTCACTTCTTGGTACTCTGCTGTCACACTTTGTGACACAACTACATTTCCAATCTACCACACCTGCCCATAGAAAATGATGCCGAATATATTGGGAGTATTAAGCTATTAAATGACTCAATGTTTATCTTATCGTGTTCTTACGGTGTAGTATTGCTGAAGGCCCATGAGAGACTTGATGCACAGTTGGCCTGCATCATCAGAACTGTGACTCTGGACCTCCAAGCATTTTAATTTTCTCTAGGAAAGTTGTTGACTGGAGGCTGTGCTTCCTCTCCTCTGCCAACTAGCTTTATCTCCATTCTTAAGTTAAAGACACTTTATATTGTCATGATTTGTTTTTGTTACAAATAATAAGGACTAAACACTCTTCCGTTACCAGATAAATTGATTGTTTTACTTATGCAATAACAGCTGAAAGTGGGAAGTAAAACACTGAATCAATAAACTCCTTTTAATGCAGCCTACACGAGCAGCAGGGAAATATAAAATCTCCAAATGTAGCTTAATGAATAAAAGTACTTCAGTGGCCATTTGGATCGGATTACTGTCTTTAAAGGTTTTAAATGAAAGTGAGCTGGTGCAGCAGAAGATAAAGCTGGAAGTAATGACATGGCAACATTCTGTTGTGGGATGGCAGCAAATCCACATAAACGGGATCTCAAAGTTGATCGCCAAGTTCTTCAACTTTGGACTTAGTACCATCCACTGGAACTGAACTTTGGAACTCCTAACTAGCAGACCTAGTTTGTACTGATTAGTAGCATCATTTCCAAACTATTAATCATCATCACAGGAAGCTCATAGGGGATTGTGTTAAGGCTACTGCCATACGCCTTGTTCAACTACAACTGTGCAGCCAAACATCTTCAATATCCCATTAAATTTGTTGATGACACCATCATCATTGGCACAATCACCAGTAATAATGAAGCCACTTATAGGGAACATGTTTACTTGCTGACATAGTGGAACCAGCATAGCAGTCTCCTCAGTGTCAGCAAAACCAATGGGCAGGTCATACACCTCAGGAGGATGGAGATAGACCAGAATCCCATCTAATTCAGAGATAATACTCTGGAGAGGGGTCAACAGCTTTACAATTCTTGGCAGTCACTATCAATGACAATCTGAAATGGACATAACACAACTCAGCTATTATCAAGCAGGCTCACCAATGCTTTAACTACCTTAGATGTTTAAGAAAATCCCAGATACTGTAACTACTATTTACTACATGCTCACCATCTCTTTCAGGCGCACAGCAGAGTCCATCTTCACAGGCTGCATGACACTCTGATAAGGCACCTACTTCTTAACTCTGTGGTTTACATTCTCTCATGAGTGGTCAGTCATTTATACTTAGAGATGATGACTGGAGTTACATCTAGTGCAAATACCGTCACATAAATATTAGTCAAAGTATGTCCAAACAGCAGGCAGTTCTTACATCTCTGAATTCTAATAAAGAATGCTGTTGAGGCATTTCTCTTGTTTTTCTAATGTCCCACATATTGACCTTTTAGATGGTGAACTCTATTAAAACATTCTATGGTCTTTCCGTTATTCAATATCTCCACAGAACAGGGGCCATGAGTGAACATCATTAAACATGCTCCTGCTACCTGGGGCAGCTCTGCGCAACTCAAATCGTTACAAAAGGAAAGACAATGGAAAGCAGGATGCACAATAATCATTGTACTGTCCATGTGGTGGGTGGTGATCATCTACTGGATAAGAAGCTGAGCCTCAAACCACAAGAGAGCAGATTTAACTGACACCATTAACTCTCAGCAAATCACTTAATTTAATAGGTTTTAGTAATGCTTAATCTACTGCTTCTATAAAGCTCACTGGCATGATGTACACTAGACAATGCACTACCTAAAGTTTTCTTTTTTGGCTATACATTATAAAGTGGAACAGAACAACAAGTATAATTTCAGCACTTACCATTTCTTCAGTTGCTTTTAAACTCTCCTGAAGAACATTGCAGTTGAGGATGTGTTGTCACTAATTTCAGGTTCATCTACCTTTAAGGTTCAAGGGACTTACGTTTAATAGGAGGAGAGAGAGATATAATATAAATGAAATTAAAAATAGTATATTGAAGTACATGACTAATACATTAAAATAAGAAACAAAAAAAATCATAATTTTAGTCTGATAGTGACACAATGGCTGTACTGACTGCTCTGGGTAACATCAGTATAGAATTTGGATTAGAAACAAGAGATAAAACAAAGTCAGAATAATAGCCAAGGTCAAAACCAGAAAATCAGAACAAAAGAACAAAAGAAAGGATGAAAATTCTAATAAAGATAACAAAGCAAGCAAATCAGAAGCCACAAGAGTTTCATCGAAGCAAAAGATGCAAGTCGTAGTCAAAAGCAAAAAGGATCATAAATGAAAAAATTGAGAAAACCGATAAGAAACTACAGCTTAGTATTTGTAGTGAGTATCCACAAACAGACAAATCAGGACATGCACAATGCAGACCATTATACCTCTGACCCTGTGATGTCATATTATTGTTTCTATTATGTTCCTTGACCTCCCAAACCACAAAACGAAGCCCATGTTATTTGTAAAGAGCAAGTTGC
This sequence comes from Polypterus senegalus, assembly GCF_016835505.1. Lineage (NCBI taxonomy): Eukaryota > Metazoa > Chordata > Cladistia > Polypteriformes > Polypteridae > Polypterus > Polypterus senegalus. The sequence continues at coordinate 151,058,938 of NC_053165.1, read as the reverse complement.
AACTGCTAGAAAATGTAAAAAATAAAACAAGTCACATCACGATAATGGCACCTTATCAGTATCGTGCTTCTACTACAGCTTTCATCCCTGACGTGCAGAGACTATTAACTGGAGTCTTTTTCTTCTTTAGGTTTAAAATGAGTCAAGTTCAGAGATAAAACACATGCAGGAAAAGTTTATATGAAGCCAACATAAGCAATCATTTCCTTCAGTTTTCTCCATGAAGATATACTCACACCTGCAGCGGGCAAGAGCTACTCACCTGCTAATGTGTGTCTGCCACTTAAGGTTTATTGTCATCAGCTATTACCAGTCATGTAGCCAAAATACAAAGCAAGGAGCACAATTTAAATTCTGCAGACACATCAAAATGACAGAAATTCTCACTCCTCTTCTGGCTGTCAAGCAACAACAGCAGTTTCAGGGTGAGATGTCTAGCACCAGCTGAATGTCACAAATCTTTAATCATTTATCCCTCTTTAAATTTGCTGGTGATTGATCCTTCAAGGAAATATTAACAGAGTGCAGCTGATGAACTGTGTTCTGCGCCTAAAGGGAACTAACAAAATATAACCAAGAGTTAATGGGAGAATACAAAACATACTGAAAATGGGTGTGGTCAGAGATAATTAAGCAATTAACATCCCATCATGCTTAAGGTCGAAAAAATGCCATCCATCCATCCATTATCCAACCTGCTATATCCTAACTAGAGAGTCACGGGGGTCTGTTGGAGCCAATCCCAGCCAACACAGGGCACATGGCAGGAAGCACACCCGGGCAGGGTGCACACACACACACCCTCACACTACGGACAATTTAGGATCGCCAATACACCTAACTTGCATGTCTTTGGACTGTGAGAGGAAACTGGAGTACCCGGAGGAAGCTCACGCTGATATGGGCAAACCCTATTACTCATTACATTGGGTAGCACAGCTCAAAGGTGAGAAAAGGCTGCATTTTGGGTGCCGCTGCGAAGCTTTAGTGAATTGATGATATTTTATTAGGAAAGATGGCTAAAATGTTATGTGCTACATGTCTGAACATAGGTGCCTTTTCAAATACTTACTGACCTTGTGTGGAAAAAAATATTCTAAAGGGGGAAAATAAAAGTGTTAAGATGCTTAAACAGAAACCAAAAGGAATAGTTCAGTAAAAGATATATTTTGATTAACTCTCATCCAAAGTATGGTGCATCACTCTCCACTACAGTATTTCACATTTCTAATTGTCAGCACCTTAGTCCATACAGCATACTGGACTATTTGCTGCCATCTACAGGCCAGGAGCTCTCCTGATTTTGTTACAGAAATCTGCAGCCTATCTTATCTGACAACATATAATAAGCATCATAGGGATCTTAATTTTATCCCAGCAGCACTGGTGTAATGCAGGAACCAACTAGAAAGGGTTACCAGTTCACTCCAGGAGCTTGTAATAATCAATTATTATTATTTTACTTACTTGTCATTTACAGATCTCTAGTAGCTTTTTTAACTTTTTTTTAACCAAGACAATACTGAAAATTGTAAAATGCAACTCTCAAGTTAATTTTAAGAATAAATGAAGTAAAAATTAACCATTGTCATAGACAGCTAGGACCCCCTACCTGGCTTGGACACGCTTATAGTGGAAGGATCAGCAGAGAGAGTGTGCACAGAGCATTATCTCCACCAGATCACTAGGTGGCAGCCTCCCTGGGTTGCTACGGCACCAGGGATTCCTGCAGGGCTTCATGGGAGTTGGAGTTCGGGACAGCCCTGTTTGGTTCTGGGAGTGCCAAAAAGGGTTGTTGGAGGGGTTGCAGAGCCCTACTTTGTCGGAAGTGATCCTGGACCATGCTTTTGCGGCCCTAGAAATACTCCCAGGCATAGACATAGAATTACTAGACGCCGCATGACCAGCAGCATCGTACGTCAACGTCGCCACCATATTGTGAGTGGCACTGCTGTGGAGTGAAGTAGTGAACAAAGATGCCTCATGCATGTGCTGCTTGGGATTGCACAAACCACTGTACGCACCAAACCAGAGCCCGGGGGATTATGTTTTATAGGTAAGGCTGAGCAATTGTTTTGGTTATATTTGGCCATTAGAAAATCCCTTTTTATAATCTTAATTTTAGCTACGCCAGGCTAAGCTAGCAAAACTATGCATTCATGTGCTGTGTTACAATGGTAATTTCATTGTCTTTATAATAATCATCAGACTGACAGCTGTGATTGATTGATTTTGTGGGGACAGACAGACAAGCATGTAAATCTATCACTTTATACAGGGTGGTCCAGATCTAATTATGCAACTCTTAATGCAATGCAGGAAAACAATACAATTCCGGGTGATTGACGCTACCAGTCCGGTCAAACATTTCATTGATTTGGGAGATCATGTTCCTATGCACTGCAGGCAGTCCAAATTCCTCCAACATCCTGCGCTGCATGTTGTTATAGCTTAATGAAAATAGCATAATTAGATCTGGACCACCCTATACAATTTATGAAGACAAACCATTACTAGCAGTGTGGTTTTTTTATTTCTTTCTCAAGAAATTCAACTGAAAAAGATTAAAGATCTGTAAAAGTGGTGAATGTGTGTTTAGGGGGCTGGAATAACAACCCTTCAGCTGGTCAGTTTCAGGCCATTTTCTGTTGTCTCATGGTTTGGTGTGGTGCCTCACAAAGCACATCTGGAAACGTGGCAGCACCTGTGTACTGTTGAGATGTCCTCTACATCAGCAGAGCAGAAGAAGAGCTTCCATCCCCTTTTGCAAATATCCCTGCAATTGTGTGTGACCATAGCTACTTACCAACCCGCTTTGGTGGCCTCATGGAAAATGCCCTTGTTTACATTTCAGGGTTTGCCATTCGACAGATTTTGAGAAAGCTGTCTTGTGATGTGTGCCGTGCTAGTTTGGTAACAGATGCTCTACCGGCATCAAATGATCAAAGCTACCACTCACTCACATTAAAAAACAAAGGAGGTTTGAAGATTCCTTCTGAGGGTCCAGTCAAGGTGGTCAAATTAGCTGAGTGTGTTATCCAACAGTTGACATTAGGGCAAGCTGTCAGTGTATCTTTGATCAATTAGTTTGTTCGGGCTGAGATTGGTTCACACAATGTGTTTTTTTCTCAAGGAGCACACTGAGGAAACACAGTTTGAAATTGACAACCATCATTTTATGCTCATGTCTTTAGTTGTGTCTGTCTTCCACAAACTAAGGCTGCACATTACTGGCAGACTCAATACTCTCAAATTACAGAGTGACAACACGGAAACAGTTCTGTACCAAGGATTTTAGATCCTATCCTGTATATATTTAAGTAACCACATTGTTTGTGTGTGCGCGTGTGTGTGAGAGAGACAGAGATTGAGATTGAAAGAGGAATGAGTGAAATGTTTTCAGAAATTATTAAGCCAATTTGTATACGATAAAATTGTTTATTTTTGTCATTGAGTGTATCACTTCACTGTTAAAAGAAAGACCAGACTGCCAGTTGCAGTCTTACTATTTTGGCTTTCAGACATTGGTCAAGTTTTCGTCTCAATAACTGCCATTATTAGTGTATAAATGGATATAAATACTTGCATTTAAACGATTCGCCAGAATCTGTTGTAAGTAAACGATACTGTTTTAAACGTTATTGTTTTTTCATCAGAAAACCCAGTTTCCACATCTACCTGTATTAGTTTAAATGGCACTTTTGCCACTCGCAATAGGGCGGACGCGCTGACATACCGTGTCAACTGGGGAACACAAGTGAATGCGGCGTCTACCTATATAGGTTTATGTTCCCAGGTACCTGAATAAAGGAAGCCAGTGGCCACTACTCCGAGAGCCAGAATTGGGAGGAGGAGGAATGGAGGTAAAGAGACAGAGAGAGAGAGAGAGAGAAACAAAAGGAGGAGTAGGAGAAAGTATTGCATTGTTTTGTGCCTTGCGTCGCTGTATACTGTGATGCTAAGGGGAACGATTGGAAAGCGTTCCCTTTATGAATAAACCCATGTGTTGTGTGCTAAACTTGTTCCTGGTGTCTCCTTGTGTCAGGTTTGGGCAGTTGGAGCGCCCCCTGCAGGTCATACCATACTCAATTACAGGGTTTCAAAATGTTAGTCTTGATTACGAGAAATAAAGCCAAAGCCAAAGAAATAGGGTTTATATTTTCACACATGTCCAGGATAAAATAAGAAACTGAAGTGGTGAACTATTTAAAAAAAAAATCTCTTTTTCACACTTCAGAACTTTAAGCCATACTTCTCAGCATGTACAGTAGTTTTCTCAAATATAGACTGCTTAATTTATTCATACATCTTAACATCAGCTAATGTTTAATTCACACACAATGTACTGTATATTTAATGAATTCAAATAAGTCACTAATGCAGCTTAACTGAAACACACATCCATGTATACAGTACCTACCTAACTCTTAACATAAGCAGATTTGTCTTTGTTGTAAAGGAGTAGCACAGCAAACTGACTGAAGACTAACAAAAATCACAGGTATTTTCTCATTTTACCCGTTTATCTTTTAACACAAGGTAATCTATAAATAAAGAAAGCAAAGAGTTGGCTTCAGTTAGAGTTATAATGTTTAATACAATCATTTTTTTCTAAAAAAAATGAACATCAACACAATGCACATCACTTTGTAAATGTTACTGATTTTCCTTATACAAACTGAATCAATAATTTGACTTCAAAATCCTCCAATTTACCAATCACATGGATGAAGGCAAAAACTCATGCCACTTGCAGTATTCACTTTGGTGTGTACAATTACACAAATTTTAAAATTCTATTTAGATAGCACTGGTCAATGCTGCCACCATGTGGGCAAACTAAAATTCCTATTTTCTATCATTACATAAGTTTACCACATTAAACCTCTAGTGATCCGAGTTAGGGTCGCAGTGGCCAGAGCTTATTAAAGCCACAGTGGGCACAGAACAGGAACCAGCCCTGAATGGGGCACAAGTCAATTATAATATCCAATTATGCACATAAACCAACAAGGCAGATTCAGAATGCCAATAAACCTACGAGACACATCTTTGGGATGCAAAAGAAAAAAAACAGAATACCCAAAGCAGAAAGACAAAACAAAACAAACCCTAAAAACAGAATAAAAGAAGTACAAACTTAAGACTGACAACGACTGGGTGCCAAATTTAAATCCAGGTCAGTGGATTCTGTCCAGAAATGTTACAAAATAAAAATAGTATACTAAGCTCAGAATGGGTTGTTTTTAGGAAAGGGCTAAAGCGACACTTTTTTCCCCCCTCAACAGTGTGCTAATTGTTAAGATTTATGATGCACATAGTCTTATATCAACAGCCTACAGGATGTCTGACTGCAAGGCTCTTCTGCTAAGAATAAAAATCTTTTCTATTGCATTTAGACATAGACATTCACATCCTTTTTTCTGACACTTCATTTTCTGGTTCTATAAATATCCTCAATTCAATTTGCCCTTCTGATGGCCTTATTACTCTACCTCTTTTCATAGGCATCTTAAATGTTTTTTGCTTGCTCTTGATAAATTAATTTGCAATTATGCTAAGAAATGTCTTAAATAAAATAAAGACTCATTTGTGAACTGTATCCTGGGAAGCACATACTGATCATGAAAGAAAATCTACAAGAAAAAACAAAGTTATGCAATTGTTGATTGTTTTCCATTTCAGATTTAAGGGAATATTCCTAAAATTCCAGAAAGGAGCCACATTGCAAATAGATTAAACAAAACTTTATTATATTCTCAGTTTATAAATTAAATCTTGATTTCATATACATTTAATTGAAAAACAAAAATCGCAATATGAACTAAACAAAAAATTCTAAATCAAAAACCTTTCATTTAAAGTTATTTATTTGCAAATGTTTTAACAAAGGTTCAAGCGGCATCATAATTTACAGTTAAACAAATGAAGAAATACATTTTTAAAAATAAGTCACTACATTAATTAATACTGTAGAAACCTAAATTGGTAAAATAACTAATAGTATGTACAAGAGGCAAACATTCAATTTCTGTAGCTGTTTATTAAAAAATGATTAGATGTTTCTTACCTCTGTTAGTGCTTGCTATTTTGCTACCATTTCAAAAACCTAACTGAGGCCACAAATAAAGTGCAAATAAGTTACCAAAAGCATATTTTTAAAGTGTTGCAAATACCATAAAAAATGAAATTTGAAAATAAATACCATAAAATTAAATTAAACAGATGCAATAAGAATCTAATTGCATATAATACCAGATAAAAATAAAGACCCCCTGAAACAGTTCAGTGGCATCAGATATTCTAAATGTTTTCTAAAACCAGTAGTTTGGTGTGCAAATGTAGAAGCCTCAGAAAATGTACAAACATGATAAAACAGATGTATGTAGAAAACAACAACATCCTGAAACAGTAATCATGTCAATATAACTTATGTAAAGTTTTGGTGGTATAAACATGGTATGTACAAAGTACCCTGGCTAACCAGTTTATTAGGTCCATCTACCTAGTAGCAAGATGGCTCCCTACTTACTCTTAAAGTTAACATCTAAGCATGGGAGGAACTAGGTGTAGAAAAAGTAGCACATGAACTCTGCCTCATATGTCCTCCCGACAAGTTCTATAGTCATTGATTGAACTTCACTCTTGACAGCTCCTTCCGTTTCATACCAAAGATGCTACAGAGAAATGACACCTGGTGACTGCAAAAAATCCAGCTTTAGGCTTGAATTTTCTATCACACCACGTACGTTTTTTCCAGCTCATACTATAATGTGCTTGTATTTCTTAGCTAGCAATAATATCACATTCTAGCTTTTTAAACTGACAGCAGTGGAACTCAGTTGGGTTTTTTGCCTGCCAAATCCCATCTATCATAACGTAAAACCGCCTGTGCCTTCAGATGTGTATTTTTCTGTTCCAGTGTCGTTCTGAGATCTTAGCTAACTCCTCATGGCATGTCTGTTATTCAGCTAAAGTTGTGCCAACCCCAATCAGCTCCTATCATCAACAGTCTTTTTCCAACAACAGAACTACAGCTGAGAACACGTCTTTTGGATGTTTGTCTATTCTCAAATAGCCGATACTGTGATGTTTTTCCTCACACACTCACAACAGTATATCTGGAAGCTACATCAATGCCAAATTCAAAGCCTCAAATGTTTAGTCTTACCCATTCATTAACTGAACTGTTCCCATGCAAGCTATTCCTAACTGCCTACCTGGATGAAGTATCTGTGAATTAAGATGGAAGGGCACATGTATCCAAAAAACTGTTGTCTCTGTGTACATGAACCATGCCACTTCAGTATTTAGTACAATGCAAAACATGCTTACATTAACATTAAAATTAAATTGTCAATCATTAATTCTTGTTTGTATATAATGCTGTCTTATCAACTGTAATAGAAAATTGATTCAATTAAAACATGCTAAAACACTTTTGCTGTTTTTGATCTGTAAGCTAGTAAGACATTAACAAGAATATATCTCATGTATTAATTCTGCTGTATGTATAGAGTGGATATGCCCAAGAGTTCAGTTGTACAAAAAATAATCAAGCTTCAACAAATTTAAATTCAAATTTGTCATCTCTCTCTATATAAAATCCAACGTTTGTCTGTCTGTCTGCTTTTCATGAGAGAACAACTTAAAGGATTTAGATCAGTTTTTTTTCTATAATTTGCTTGAACACTCCGGTTAATTGTGCGACTTCTCTCATCGCGCCAAGTATCATAGTCTGGTTGCGGCACCGATTTATTTGTGCGAATCCAAGAGACAGGATGCGGGTTTAGGGGAGGAGGAGGCAGGACCTCAGGAGTAGGGTGCTATCCTCAATCACGTGCCAGCCTCCATTCGACTCGCTCTGCCTCTTGCCACATGTCCGAGCATACCTTTCCTCCACTTAGCTAGCGATACTTGTTTGTTCAGCAGACATTACCATCTAGAGATTGTTAAAGAGTAACATTTGCCGTTTTTGTGAGAGAGATCACAGCTACTTGTGTTTTAGAGGGTACCTGCTCACTGGCAGAGATATATCACAGCCATGTGCTCGTTCTCCCCACGCAGGGGACACTCTCCCGTCTCAGCTGAACACGATCAGAAAAGTGTACCTACCTTCCACTTGGCCAGAGATACCTTGCCAACTTTTTACATTTTTGGCAAAGAGATCACAGCTACATTCTCGCCCCGATAGAAAAACCAAAAATACTGTATATCAAGAGTTCCCTTGGATACGAAAGCTGTCAATATAAATTCTTCTCAATACAAATTATTACATTTTGTTTTTCTTTTTTTATTGATTTTTAAAGTATGTCCTATTTCACTACCACGCGGGCAGAGCCGCGGGTGACAGACAGTCTGATTAATAAATTAAACTAGCAGTCACACCGATAAAAAGACAGGCCTTTAAAATGTCTTCTCTGTAACAGGTGGTATTATTCCCATGCACTAAAAGAAAAAACGGTGCAGAGGTGGAAATAGCAGAGAGCATGTAATTAGAGAATGATTACAACAATATAAAATTGTTTTTTGTGCAAGAAAACTCCCGAACACCTTTTTCATTTTTTAGGCAGTACAATGAAAAAGAACCAACAGATCACGGCATGTGGGAGATTCATTAAATGTGAATGACAGTGAGCATTAATGAGACCTGAAACATAACAGTGATATACTATACTATGGGCATTCCTAATCCAAGATACAGTATGTTAAATACTGTCCACTGTGGACTTTAAAACTGTACACTTAGGCTTTTTTTGTTGTACAACCTGTCATAGTTACTAATAATATTTAAAAAATAATAATAACCTGTCGAAGTTAATAATAATAATAGACAGACATTTTTGGCTTCTATTTATGTTGATCAGTTTCTACTGTGTTTTAACAAATTTCTACCATTATGTGTACTAATTCTGTGTTAGTAATTTGTAAAATCTATACTTGTAATTTACATGAGAGCTTGTCACTGAGCTGAACACCTGCATGAAGTGAAGAGTGTTATACAAAAATAAACTCAATTGAATTAAATTTAAAATCTAGTTAATGGCATTTCATTCTTTCTCAGGTTACAGAGAATATTAAAATGCAGGTATTTGACAGCATTAGTTTAAATGGACATAAGGCCATCTCAATTAAATTACGTATTGTGCCATTTCTAAGAAAAGACACATACTGTAACCTATAGTCAACTAGGACTGTATACAGGATATGTGCACCATTATAGACAGGTGTGCTGTTCAGAATGGTTTTTAAAAAAATCAGAACAAACAAATGTATCTGTGAACTTTCCCCAGGCCTTGTTTAAGTAAATAATCATATATTAATAGATATTTAAGTCCTTTAATGAGAGGTTGATAAGCCAGCTGGGCCACCATCTTAAATAAGCTTATTATCTTAGTAGGTTCATCAGGGCCTAAAATAAACATGTGCATCAATACTTGTAAGTAGAGAAGGACTAAATGATTACCTTCTTGCACCCTCTTTGATGTTTTCTGTGTATGAATAAGAAATTTGTTTTTTCCCCATTATGAATATGTGATAGGATTGTTCTGTTACAATTTGAGGCAAACAAACTGATAGAAAACCAGGAACAGAATATTCACTTCTGATGATCAAACTAGAAACTATGTCCTGATACCTTCATGCAAGAACAGTTAGGCAGTAAGAAACTCGGCCAAGTCAATGAGCTATGCATCAAAGGGGTAAAAAACAAAAACAATAAAACCTCCTAACTTTAACAAAGACACTTTACAAAGGCACCTCAGTTATATCACACTGCATCAGCTGCAGTTTTAAATTTACTGATCTTCACAGATCATTGCCTACAACAAAGAATAGTGTCTGCGGATTTAATTGCTCAAACACTTCATTGATTAGAATTATTGTGAATTACAAGAAACTACAAGGACAAAGGAAGCAGAGTTAAAAGACATTATAATTGAAAATGTCTTGGTTACTATGCAGCGAAACTCAGGTCTCCAACTCGATCACAAACATTCATGTGAAAATATTAAATCAGGAAAGTTATTGCAAGGCTATTTTAATATCCTGAGTAGAAAGTCATAGCAACAAAGAACAGCATAAAAACATAAACAAACACAGACTAATTATCTGAAACATCATTTTTCTTGCAGTATCCTCTGACAGTGATATAGTAAACAATCAATAAAGTCTGGTGATGGGGACCTTAGCCACACAGCAAGCATCCCACTATGAACTCGGCAGTGCATCAGGCACGGGATGGAGGGGAGTAGCTGACAGGCAACTATACTCTCCTTACCTATGGGGAAAGCAAGAAAGAGATTTAATGAAATACATAATAATACTGTATACAAAATCTAAAATAATATAATAATATTAAAATAATACTGATCATTACAACATGCCACACTTTCAATGGGTGTTATCCATATGATGTTTACAAGTTCTACCAGCGTCCACATGGGTTTCTTCCCACATACCCAAAAACATGTAGGTTAACTTAATTGGAGACTGTACACTGCCCAATCTGAGTGTGGGCGTAAGCATGTGTGGACCCTATGATGAACTGGTACCATCTCCAGTGCTGGTTCCTTTCTTGTACCAACTGGTGCTGGAACAGGCTTCAGCTCCAGCAAACCTGAACTGGGTTAACTAGTATTCCTCCAGGAAAAAAGTGAAACTTGGAATTTAGGGCTCAATGGTGGCTGGTGAGCTATAAGTAAAACTGACTAGTACCCAAAAAAAAAAAAAATCTCAATTTACAATGCTAAAACAGACTTTGCACAGCCAATAATAATAATAATACATTTTATTTATATAGCGCCTTTCCCATGCTCAAGGCACTTCACACAGTTTAAGAAAGAACGGCAGGGTATACAGTATATAGCACTGTACTAAACCAGATAAATAAATAAAGAAGAGTAAGATAGTAAATTCAGAGAAAAAGCTTAACATACAACATAATTAATGGTCTGTGACACACACACACAGGCTACATGAGCATCTTGACATAGAGGTAAACTGAGAGAGGGGTAATAAAGTCAGGCAGAGTTAAAAGCCTTCCTGAACAGATGAGTTTTGAGTTGTTTTTTAAAAGAATTCATGGAGTCAGATGATCTAATTAATTTCGGTAGGTCATTCCAGAGTCTGGGCGTTATACAGCTGAAGGCCCTGTTGTGACCTATAGAGTGTAGATCAGTGTGGAGCACAACAAGATTACCAGAATCAGAGGACCTTAAGTGGGTGGACAGGCACATAGTGATGGAGAAGGTCACTGATTTAGTTTGGCGCAAGGTCATTTTTAAGGCTTTGTAGGTTATTAGAAGAATTTTATATTCAATTCTGCAAGACACAGGGAGCCAGTGAAGGTGAAGCAGGATGGGTGTTATGTGCTTGTTGCTGCTGGTCAGTGTAAGGACTCTTTCAACCAAGTTTTGAATAAGCTGGAGCTGTAATATAAGATTAGAAGGTGCCAGTAGGGAATTACAATAATCAATGTGGGATGTGATAAAAGCATAGACAAGTTTCTCAGCGCTAGAAAAGGAGAAGAAGGAGTGAACACGTGATATGTTACGGATGTGAAAGTACGAAAGTTTCTTAATGTGATTTATGTGGGTGTAATAAGAAAGGGAGGAATCAAAAATGACACCCAGGTTCTTTGCAGTAGACGCAGGTCTGATGAGATAGATAGATAGATAGATAGATAGATAGATAGATAGATAGATAGATAGATAGATAGATAGATAGATAGATAGATAGATAGATAGATAGATAGATAGATAGATAGATAGATAGATAGATAGATAGATAGATAGATAGATAGATAGATAGATCACCGCCAAGATGGACTAGGAAGGACCTCATTTTATTAACTTGCCCTTTAGTCCCAATTTGCAGGAGTTCAGTTTTGTTGCAATTTAATTTTAAAGAGTTCTGCTCCATCCAGGTTTTAATTTCACTGAGGCAGGTTGTGAGCTGAGAAAGCTCTGATGAAGTTCCACTTTTAACATTGAAATAGAGTTGAGTGTCATCTGCATAAAATGATAACCCAGTCCACAGCTACGAATAATATGGCCAAGGGGAAGCATATAATACAGAAGAGAAGAGGGCCGAGGACAGAGCCCTGAGGAGCTCCTTTTGTGACTGGCGCTGAGCTGGATCTGCTGTTGCCAAGACTAACAAACTCTTGTCTATCAGTCAGATAGGACTTGAACCACTGGAGGGCAGTGCCAGAGATACCCAGCATGTTCTCCATTCTGGACAGTAGAATGTCATGTCTGACCTGAGTGTCAAAAGCTGCACTGAGGTCTAACAGAATTAATATGCTGGTTTGTCCAGAGTCTGCTGCCATAAGCAAACCATTGGTTACCTGTAACAGAGCAGTTTCACAGCTGTGCTGTGCTCTGAAACCAGACTGAAAGGGTTCAATCAGATTATTAGAAGTTAAGTAGTTGGTGAGTTGGAAAGCTACAACACGCTCAAGAACTTTTGACAGAAAAGGTAAGTGGGAAATAGGCCGAAAATTGTTAAGATTATCAGCATCAAAACCAGACTTTTTTTAACATTGGGGGTACAGAAGCGGTTTTAAAAGGGAGCGGTACAAAGCCAGTGTCAAGGGATGAGTTTATTATTGTTGTAATAGTCAGGATTATGGCATGAAGGCAGGATTTAAGTAGTGTGCTGGGGATGGGGTGCAGTACAAAAGTAGCTGGCCTCATCTTACAAAGCAGGTCAATGAACCAGATCCCAGGATTTGTAATGCTGCAGCAACAACTGCTGAAATATTATATCACCACAGACAGTTTCAGAATATATTAAATATAATGTCAAACTAGATACACATCAATCACTTAAGAAGTGACTGAATAGAGAATCGTGTCAACTAAGCTAAGTAAACAAGTCATATGAAAGTCTGATTTAATAAGCCGCTAATGCTGAATAGCCCTCTCTGTTCTATACACTTTAATGGTCACATGTATGTATAATTTAATATTCTATTTAGGCTGAATAGTTCTCTCTGTTTTGTACACTTTATGGTCATATGTTCTGGTTTCCTCCCACAGTCTAAAGACATGCAGGTCAGGTGAATTGTTGATGCTAAATTGGCCCTAGTTTGTGTGTTCACCCTATGATGGACTGTCCAAAGTATTGTTTGGATAGACTCCAGCTGTCCTGCAAACATGCCCCAGATAAGCAGGTTAGAAAACTGGATGGATGGTTATACAATTAACAGGCTAGTAATGCTTGAAATAAAAAACAAAAAAGTTAAAAGGACTTCACCAGGATCAGCTTAAAGCAACAAACATCTGCTCTAGTAAAAAACAATAAACAATAGCAATATAGAGAACATCCATTAATTTTCTAATGTGTTTAAAAATTACACATCTGTATCTATATATGCATGCATTATTGTAGATCTACTCAGGCACATACCTATACCCATATAGTTTAAGGTGTACAGTATGGCTTAAATTCCGAGTGCCGATTTCTTATTGGTGAATGAACAGCTATTCAGCTCTAGCCTGACGATTTAAACACAAAGCAGCTAACTTTGAGTAAAAGGGTGCCATCAGGTATGGCTTAAGGAGATGCTGTAGAGTGATTATGTTGTTTTGCTTTCTGCATTTTCTGTCTTTATTAACCCATTAGTTTTTGTTGTATTACCCTTTACTGCTATACATCTGTGGTTTGGTACTTCTTCTAGACAGAGCATTACACAAAAACTACAATAATACAATTATCATTTATGGCAAGTATGTGACATGCAAATGAGTTTAACTTGAAATTTTAGAGTCAAGAAGCACAAACATTAGGGTTATGAAAGATAAGTCATACTCACCTATAATGTCAACAATATGAAGATGCAGGTCATCTTTCAAAACGTTTAGTGTTGCAGTCAGTGGGTCTTTAGCATTCGACAACAGGTTAAGGTTCTGTTTCACATCATTGGCAAAGGAAAGCCAGAGCTTGCCATAGTCATCTGTAGAAATTACGAGGGGCCTACATGCAAAATATAGAAGGGTAGTTTTAAATGCAACAAGCTTAGCAGATATAAATAACACTTGATGTGCCTCATTTCCTATAAATGGATGTAATCATAAGGACAGTATCAATTTTTGATATTTTGAAACTGACACAGTAGAAGTACTGTATATACATATATATGTACTATTGAGGACATATTCACATCTCATGCTGGAGTTAACCTGATGATTTATTCCTCCACAGGAACACAAACCACTTTACTGAAATGGTTTAATTTTCACTCAGGAATATCAAATAATAGAAGACTCTCAAATTGTAACACTCATTGCAAAATACAATACAATGTACCAAATATTTATTTTGATCTGCTTAGAGGTTCACTTGTTTATTTTTATCTGAAAATACTACTTACAACAAATTTAGTTTGCTGTAATGGATGCATTTAAGTAAAACAACGTATCAGTAGCATTAACCAAAAATAACAGTTAAATTGTCATTTATTATATGCATATTCCAGAGTCCAGAATGCTATATACTTACATACACCGACTCCACTCCACTACAGAAGATTAAGCAGTAAGGGGTCGGTGTATTGCAAAGCAAGCAGGGTACTTGAGACATCTGAATATCTAATGCCATTAGACTTATACGTAGCTGTCTGGTGTTGTACATTGGGATTTTTATATATCCTAACCTTTGTGTATGTATTTTAGAACCATTGTGTTCCATTTCCTTGATAAACATACAGTTATAAATTTGCTATCAGTAATAACACTGAATCTTAAAGTACTGTACTGTATTTGTCATTTTTTGCCACTGAAAAGCAACTAAAAATCTATACTATCTTAGCGACACGCATGACAACACCACAATTATCTGCACATTCATCTAACTGACTTTTGAAAAAGACAAACCCAAATATGGTCTGTCACAGCTATTTGTTAGTAGGAGTCATAAAAGTTATTTAAAACACCAATCCACCTTTGTGAACTGAAGTTGTTGGTTTATACAACTGCTAATAAAGATTACACTATCAAGACAAACGAAAAGTAAAATGAAATGTGGGACAGCATTACAGAAACAGAAATATTAGGGTAACAGATAAAATAGCATTTCTGATGTAAAATCCATAGACACTAAAAAATAATAAAAAAAAAAAAATAACCACAACTGGCTCATCTCTGTATATCCAGGCAAGATTGGCACTAGTCAGGGTCACCAAGACATCTGCAACTCTATCAACTTTGAAGGAATTGACTTCAAGGACAGTCCAGAAAGAAATAAGGCAAAATTAAATATGCCAGCAGAGTAAAGTATACATATGTATACACCAATCTAAATGCAGCTTCCCAAAATTATTTATGTAAGACTCTTGAGATGAAACAATCGAAGACTGTAGGTGGTACAAAATTCGAATTTACTTGTCTGCTCTGTGACCACTAATTACATCTGCTGCAAGTACAACACCAGGTATCATCTCTAGAACACCATGGTAGTGACTTCATCATATAATAAAGTTGTATCTCTGTATCAGGGCATGAAAAACCTGCACAGAGAGAAAATATAACAGAGACACCCAAGTGCAGAAAAATCCTGGAGGAAATCCACTGCACTTTGGTAGATGTTTTTTTTTTTTTTCCTGCAGGACAATCATCCACCTACAAAGAAAATAATACACTGGAATAACTTTAAAAAAAAAATAAAGGTGCAGTCCAATCAATAGCATAATACTCAATCCAAACAGCAATACAGAGCTTAAAATTTATTTTGTGTCCCGACTCTTTCGCTAAAATTAATGGGCAACCATTCTCTATTAAGTCAGCAGGCTTTTACAATCAAAAAGATTAAAGGAATATCCAAAGATAAAAATCAAGCAAATTGATCATGACAAAAAAAAAAAAAAAACAGCAGAGAAACTAGGCAGAGTAATGATAAAAAATTTAGAAAATCAAGAAAAAAGAAGAAGCCAGCTAGCAATACTCACATTAGCCAAGGTAAATAACTGTAGTTGTTGACAAAAAGTAATCAGAGTTGTAAAGCAAAACTTGATAAAAAAAATGCAAAGATGAAACAGTACAGTTAGGGAATAAGTGTTTTATACTACAAGGAAAACACAGACCTCATAGACAGGCTGGTAACATCAAAAGCATCAAGTATGAAACAAACTGTTGATGTGTAAAAATAAAAGTAGTATCATGACTTACGTATCTATGCCTGGCCAAATCTGGAACTGATTTTGTCATCTTACTTGATGATTTAACTATAGTTATTATAGAGGCTTCCAACCAAAAGTACACTAATGCAGCTTCCAGTTTATATACAAAAATAAAATCCCAGATTCATTGTCTTGGCACACAATGAATTGCTAGCCAATGAACCAGAACAACGTATTTCATATGTGGAAAATCTGAAAACTCTTAAATTAGTTAAATTTCTAATTTAATTCCAATTGACTTTTCTGAAAAAGAGATCAACGTCAGAACCAATTGAAAAAAGAGCAACTTAAAATGACAATACCAAAACCTTAATAATGACAACTAATGAACAAATCAAGGATTAGGTGATGGCAGGTGGTCACAGTGTTGATGCAGTTATCGGATGCCAGAGATTTTCAACCAGTTACTCTGTTTCATACTACTGTGCCTTACTTTAAATAAATCCAACCAAGTGGCTATGCTCACCTGAACCAACATAATTTGGAAAGCATAAAGTGAAATTATGGTGAAAAGTTTTAAAAAACACTTGGAAATAAAATGTGATATTCTGTACATTTACCTTGTATTTACCTTTCTAATTCACACATGAACTGCTTAATCATACACAAATGTACACAACACTTATGGAGGTTATTGGACAAATAAATAAATATGGTAGCCTGAAAATTTGTAAACAAAGCTTAAGCTCTGTCCAGTTTTTGGGTAGCAGATGGGTTCTGTCTTCTAAGTGTGACCAGGCAGCAAATTTTCATGCTGAATTAAATTCTTCTAGCAATTAGTGATAAATTTACACTACCTGACAAAGTCTGGCAACATGAAAGCCAAAGAAAACTCCAGTTCTGATATTTCCTCAGACTCTAAATGGTAGGTGAGATTTCCAACAAGATCTAACTGTGCACAAGGCTCTTCCATCAAAAGACAGCTCTGGCAATTTACTGTAGATTTGGCTTCAAGTGAATGGACATGATGTGTTGCACTGTTAAATACCTGCCAACATAAAAATGGAAGAAGGGTGTAATTTTAGATTCATATCTTCAGGGTAAGAATTTTCATTTATGTTTTATATCACTAACATAGCATTTTACCTTCAGTTTGCTTTGTGGAAAGCAGAGTTCAACATGAGGAATTGGAGTAGAACTGTAGCTGGTAATAAAAACAACCAAACGTAAGCAGTCCTTTTGGTAAACTTTGCAAGCAGACAAAGATAAAAATTCATTGTAAGTAAGCTGTTCTACTTCAGAATGTGCCTGTTGTGATAGCTCTGCTGGCAAAGAAAAATACTGATTGCTTGATGGAAGGAAACTAATTTCTGCCGGATTGTGTGAAGGCTTTACAACTACCATATCATCACTGGTAAATAACAAAGAAGAACCCTTAGTAGGGACAGTCAACATTTCTTGTTTACTCATTTCGTCAGAGTCTAGAGTTGTAGAATCTTCCTTCTTTGATAACTCGCTAGTAAAAAGCGTTCCCAAACCATTCAAGTTTTCAGAGGATTCCGTAAAGTTGCCATTATCCAGGAGATTCTGGGTTGGACTTTGTAGAGAAAATTCATCCTGAGAAAGCCTTTCAGTTTCCTTTGAGTATTCTTTGAGTTTGCTTCTTTTTCTAAACCTCTGTGCATTATTCTCTGACTTTCCCATCTGTTGTAAGAGAAAAATGAATGAGATCAAAAAAAATATTAAACTTTATGCTTTGATTATAAAAAACTAGCTGTCCCCCGAGGCTCCACACACGTAGTAGTGTAACAGGACAAACTCCATACCAATTTGAACAGAGGCTGCCATGTGAGTGAGGAGAGCCATGCCCGGCTCTTCACTCCTGACATCACACTTCGCCCTCCTCTTGTCCCACAGCCTCTGTCTCGGATTAGAGATGTGTCACAAACATTTACATCAGTTCACTACAAAATACTAGTAACACAAGGCTGAGTTACTTCTTAGCAGAAAGATAAGCACATGAATCAGAGACTCAAGCAGAAGGTGCTGTGCTGGAGTATTTTCTGAGATCTATAGTGTGATATAAGTCAGTATGGGTGGCGCTGCTGAGCTAACATTTGTAACTCAGTTTTATATGTAAGTTGAAACTTGCACCAACAATGTCCAATAATGGGAATTTTTAAAAACCCATATAGTGCTTTATTATATATTTTACAGAAAAAAACACTTCATAATTTTAAATAAAATTATAGTGAAACAATATTGTTGTACTTTAAATCACAAAATACAAATAATTTAAGCTAACATTATACATAGTATTTTCACCTTATGCTTAAACATCCAATGGTTTATGATAATAACACAGTACCTCAAAGAGTTGTAGAAGGCATAACAATGCCCAGTATATACAAAAAGGTGAATAAGTGTAGTACTGTCTATCACTAGATGTTGAGACTATTAAGCAACTGTTAAATCATTCAAACACTACTGTTCTGAGATAAAAAAAAAATACTAGTTCACTCTTTCCCTATGTAGGATGATAGAAAAAAATGGTCAGATGCTAAACATATCAAGTCATACCGTATATACCTGCAGATAAGTCGGACTTGATTTTACCGTATGATTTTTGGTATTTTATAATGTTGGTCGTATAAGTCGAATGTGGAAAACTCACGCTATTAGTCCAAGAGATTACGATATACTAACGCCCACCTGAGAGAGTAACCACGGAGCACACTGCCTTTTTTTTTCTATTTATTGTGCCTACGTGAGCACACGGTGATACCCAAACTATTCCGAAGTGACGTTTACACTGTTTTGTGTTTTTTGTATCTCACACCCTCATACACCTTTATCGTAAAAGGATCCCTTATCTACGATGGAGCGTTTGATCAGAAGAAAATAGGAAGCTGGTTTTAATTTAAACATCATTGAAGTAGTGAAAGAAATTGTCTGAGAAACTGATCCAAGATTGGATGAGGCAAGAAGATGTAAAAAAATAATAATAATAATAATAATAATTTAAGTGTCGCATTTTTGAATGGGCGTATAAGTTGGGGTCTGATTTTATAATCGCTCAGGTTTCAAGACTCGACTTATATGTGAGTACTGTATATACAGTAATTAAACTCTAAGTTCATGTCTCTTAGAGAATTAGGTGGTGACAGTTGTAAAATTTCAAAACTTCATATCAAAATATTTCACCCAAAAATAAGATTAGGAGGAGATTAGGAGTCTAAAAGTAGTTAGAAATGACACTACCTCCGCAAATACCAGAGTAACAGAATGAACACTGATACAATGTTTAGGTTCTCAACTTAAAACTAAAAGTCTTTCTTTCTTAGTCAGTTTCATATTGTGGAAATTTGTAAACAATTACAGTGCCTAAAAGTCTCTGAATTAATGCTCAATGTAAAAGATACCACATAAAATACGTGTTATATGTAGCTCCTGGAAGTGTTATTCACACTTACAATAACTGATGTGCCCATGTAAAAAAACTGCTCTTTGGGGGCCCAGTTTTCATCCCACATAAGTTTTGATTCAGAGAACAAATCATAACATAAATAATACACTTATAAAAATGAAACTATTTTTTGTACTCAGATACTTTATTATAATTCAAGGCAGAAATATCCTACACAAGTAATTTATGCAGTTATGTTTTTGCAACATGGATGGATGGGATCATTTTCAGCTCCATCTCACAAACATTAATGAACATCACTGTGCGTAAAAATTGATTGTTACTGGGCAATTTAAAGAGTCTGGACTGAATGACAGGCAATGGCCCAATAAAGATAACAAAAAATTACCCACTAAGCTCTAACTTCATTAAAGAAAAAAAGAAAATAATCCCCAATCTAATGTACATCTCCTGGACAGACTTTGGCAAGATACAATTTTAACTTTATTTGTTTTCAAGCTCCAGATCATTGGGAAATCTGTTGATGTGCTTTACTGACATAGGAAAGTCTATTCAAAAAGAAAACAGAACATTTATTTTTTCACAAAGGAAAGTGGGAACATGGTAGAATAATCATCTCAGATGTGCATCTTATAATTGTTTTAGAAGCAAAAGGGTAAGAAATTAGAACATCGTAGCTACTGGTAATCAAACAAGACAGATGAAATAAAATTATCTTTTGCTTGTAGACCTTCCTGAGTCTTAAGCTTTTTAAAAAACTGACATAGGCACATGTTCACTCTGTTGCCATCTGCTTGAAATGTAATGTAAATGTATTGTGTAAATATAAGTTGGGGGAGTGCACGCCATTAAAGCCCCACTGTTACAAAGAGTTGGGGAGCATGCACTGATTACTGTACAGCATGTTGCCGCACCCACCACATGACAGACCACCTGGATTGGGACCCCGATTGAGGCTGTTGACAAACTTTCAATACTTTTTGACAAACTCAACCTACCACATTATTAACAGATTCACATTTCACTTTCCCCTCTATAGCTATAAAAAGCAACAACTTTATTTCACTTAAGGCACTTTTCTTACCAGGCTTAGAGTGTCATGGGATCCAATGCCTACAAAGAGGGATGATGCCAGCTGCTGTTTCTCCTGGTCCTTTACATTTAATGCCACTGGTAACAAATCTGATTGTACTGCTGCATTTTCAACTAATTTCTCCATAGTAGTTGCTTCTACGTCAGGACAAGATGCAGAGGGAAGATTAACGTCTTGTGCGGTTTCACTTTGAGGTAGATAGCCTTCCTTACCCCAAACTTTTTTCACACCTTCAAGCTTAAGACTGTTTGATCTATAAAAAAAATAATCAAGGAAGAATAATTCTGTAAAGTTACTAGATGCAATGATACAGTTGAAAATTAACGCAAAGGTACTTCAATGCAAAGGACGTTAAAAATGGGAACAGTTTCAACTTTAAAAAATTCGGACATGAGCATCAGCAGGCTTTGTGCCCTAGGAACCAAGTTACCCGAACCATTCTATAACATTTCAGTAATTATCTACTGCTATAATGTGGCTCTTTGTGATCATAAAATAGGTCATTACGATAGCAATTGACGAGAAGAATTCATAATTAAAGGCAGAATTACAGTATTTGAGGGTTCATCTAGAGTGCCTCTTTCTCTTGCATAATTTGGCTCAAAAACTAATCAACACATCGTCATCTCATAACAGGCATAAGTTCTGAGTTTGATATCTTTCCATTCAGCTATTTTAGCTCTAGTCTGTTCTCAAGAAACAGTCACATAGACACACACCCATCATTGAGATATCGATGTTTTTGGAATCGGGGACCTTTAAAACATTGAGAAATAAAATTTTGATAAATCTAAAGTTGTTGCTCCCCCCTCCCCATAGACAATAGTTTATGGGGGTGCTGAGCACAAAGCCAAAAAGAAAAATAATATAAAATACAAATTAAATGTTTTATTACAAGTATTTAGATACAAAGTAAACAAACAGTAGTTTGCATTAACAATGCCTTTCTTTAAAACTTACCCCTTTTTCTGTGTCATTTCAGCACTGTTCCCTGATAAACCAGAACTTAACGAGAGTCCTGTAGGAGACTGTCTTCCTGCAATACTATAGGATGAAGCACTAATTGGTAAAGACAAGCCATATGGCTCAAAATTCAGGGCTAAAAAAAATAAATAAATAAACTTTTTTGTTATTCATTCAAATTAAAAGAAACCCATAATCTCTCAAACAATTTATTCTGGTACATCCTTTGGAAGTGACTTAATTAATAAACATGTTTTCCATGAAACATATCAATTTCCATATCTGTTGCACAAAATGGAATGACCATATAATCAGTATATTTTTCAATTCTAAAGCACATTAGTGTACTTAATGCAGAATTTAAGTAGAAGCATGTACTAAACAATATTTTGGCAAAAATGCATGTGTTTTGCACGATTTGAGCAAACAACTGGAACAGTGACTCATGGATTACGTGACACAATTCACACAAGATGTTTTCTTTTTTCCGTGCACATTTTTCACATCATTTGCTATGGTACAGCATTGGTCACCACAGGGTTCTATTATATCATAAATGTTTATCTTTCTGTTCTGCATGAAAATATCAGAATACAAATTTTTCATGGCCATCAATATAATCTACATTGGGTAAGTAACATAAAAATTTCAGTCAAAAGCATGACGTCAGGCATTTTGAAAAAATTTTTACTTTTTGTAAATATATAGAAATGAACAAAATTTTATTTAAAATAATTATTGCATTTCTAATGACTAACGTTTAAATTTATTACAGTCTTTTACTTTGTTGAAGCCCTGCAACTGCAAGGAGATTACACATTCTTATTGTGTCTAGTTTTATTCCACATAGCAAAAAAACAATTGTTAAGTTAAATGGTAACTTTAAAAGATTCTGGCAGTCTAGTGTCACAGAGTGTGAGAAAGTGCCTTGTGATGGTTCGTAACTTCATTGAGATGAGGTTCTTACTTTACTACCAATGTTGATAGGGTAGACCCTACATTGCAGTGACACTGAATTAGAATAAGCAGATTTAGAAAACAGATTGATTAATGATTAGCAAACTATAGGCATTTGTATTATGATGTAATTTGAACTCTCTAATTAGGTGTTATTTTTCGTAATTGACTCTAGGAATTTAGTAGTGGATATATAAAAATGGAAAGAATGTTTGTCAAATAAAAATATGTTTTTATACAAACTTTTGATCAGACTATAAAAAAGAGAATTAATTTGCAAAAATGACAAGGATGAATCACGTGGAAGAAGATCAAGAGATTAGCTTTTTCTGTTTCAAAAAAGAAGAAGAACAAATCAGTTGCACAGCATCAAATTTAGTAATGCCTAATAACAATTTACAATTTTAAACCTTTCACAGTATGAAAGGAATTTAAATGAAATCTACGCATAAAATCTTAATGATTAATTAACTGATGCTAAAAGCTGTTAAAACTCATCAAAAATAAACAGTTATCTTATAGCTTTCTAAGGAGGTTTTATTTACTTATACCTAAACACATCATTTTTCGGCAGGCTTCTATGCAGCATACTATGTTATCTGTAAAGTATTCCAATGCCAAACCTTTAAAAAAAAAAACTTGCTTTATTTAGGATTAGCCACATTCTACAAACTGCATCATTTACCTTTGGCTTGAGAAAGTTCCTGTTGTCTCTGATGAGGTGGTTTGTAAGGTGCAGCTCCACGGTCTAATGCATTGGCCACAAATTCATCCAGAAATGACAAAGATATGTCTACCTACCAAAATGAAAAACTTAATTCCATTACTAAGAAAAGAAAATAAGCTCTTGAGCACTGAAATAGCAGAATCTTGCTTTGACTTTTCAACCCATTTAACTTTCATGCATATAAGCTCCTCTCAAGTCTCTCTGGAACGATCATTCCATAATTTTCAGTGAAAAAAACGGCATAACCAAATTTAAATAATAACAATGAGAACCTTCACATACTGTATTACGCATGTGAATGTTGGAGGAAAGGTATGAAAACATTCTAATTAAGTCAGAGTGATGTAGTAAAAATGGACAGATTAGAAAATGGGTACACAACTACATTACATAAAAACATTCAGAACCTCTCTTAAAGTACTGGACACAAACACAGCCAGTGAACTCAGTGGGTTTTTAAAGGTAAATTTTGCCAGACACACAATACACCCCCTCCCCACCTGACCTCAAAAATATGAATTTTGTTCTTCTGATTTACACATCAAGTAACAGGTGAATTAATCAACTCAAGAGCATTATGTAACACTATCTTCCATGGGTACGTACCAAAAGGGAAATCATTGCTCACAAAAAAATCACCCATTGGTTCATTTTAGGTTTGTTAGAAAGGATAATATTAAACCATGTTTTGGAAAACATCTTGTTCTCAGAAGAGACCAAGTTTGAGATTTCGGCCTCAATTTACAGCACAATGTCTTGCACAGTCTTAACTCTTACTATGCCTAACAAAACTGTCCCCAGTGAGGTATGTTGTCAGAGGTATCATGACTATGGAATGCATCTCATCGGCAGCAACTGAGCAACTTCTTAGACTCGCAAGAAAAATGGATGGATCACAAAGGAACTTGCTCTAATCTGTTAAAGTGCCTGAAACAAGGGACAAAATAATCTTTTGTTGGGACATGACCATAAGCACAGGAATAAAGCAATACTTGAATGTCTTAATATGTAAATAGTAAATATCCTCGAGTGTTTTAGGATAAAAAACATAAAGGAACATTTATTGCAGTATTCAAAGATCAAAAGTTGTCTTTTAATCATTCACCTTTAGACAGACGACGTTTTATTAAAAAAAAAAAAAATCTTACTCTGCTCTCTTCTTACTCAGTATACTGTTATTTTGGTTTTTAGCTGTAAAGAGGCTGAAAACGTGAGCAGCAGGTTTGGTAAGTCAATTCGTGTACCCACTGTTCTGCACATTTGCTGAAGGCACCCACTTGCTGGGGAGAGAGTAGATAGCAAGGACTAGGGATACCTTTCAATACAATGGCACCTATTACACACATCAGCAAATCTGGCTAATAACTAGAATATGTCAAACTATTAAATCCATATAGCATGAAAGGAGGAGTATTTTCTTAAAATTTACTTGACCGCCACTTTCTTTAGAATCAATACTAGCAAAGCTGAAGCAGAATCTGCAACTTAACAGGCGTTTAAGATCTTTGCTTGAAATATGAGAGCTACCATGTTATTTTATTATTAAGCTAACATTTTTTTAAGCAACAAAACTTAAACATGAATAATAAAATCAGTACCTCTATATCTTCACAACTTGCATCCTTGGGTAATATTTTTTTCATTAGTTCTCTGTCATCAAGTAGTGCTTTCATTTCAAATGCATGTTGTCTCTGAACCGTATCCAGACACACACTATGCTTCTCAGCAATTTCAGTTACAGTGCTGGAACAAACAGAGTCACTTGCAATTTTTGTGATTGCTGCCATGATCCAGCTCTTTGTTTCTTGTGAAACGATGCTTTGGTCAAGAAGCTTTTGTAATCTTTCAGCCACAATCTCTGGATTAGTGTCTGTTTTAAGATAGGAATACTCTCCCAAAACCTGTGCAAGACAAACAAATGCATCAATAATGAACATACCCTCAGACTATCGCAAATGTTTCTGAAAGGCCATAAAAATGAAGTTTTAAATGTGGCTTATTGCAAAAAATCAAAAATGAGTTTAATTATAAGCTGTATGGATTTAACTACCATGAAAAACTAAACACTGTACTCATACCACTTTTTATATAAAAAGGTTACTATCCACAAGTAGTATAAAATAAGGCTTCAAAGTGATTAAATTGTTTTTTATTTTGGTCTTTGAATATTTAATATTACTGCTGTAATAGCATATTATGCTAATAATGATGCTGAACCAGCATATGTACAAGTATATATGAGTATATATGCAGGATGATCAAACACTTGAAACACAAAGCAAGTTCAACAAAGGGCACAGCAAAAGCCTAATAGTAAGCTGTGGAAGACAACAGCAAACCATACAATTGAACAAAGGACCACATGGCAATAATGTCAATGTCAATTTATTTATATAGCACATTTAAAACAATATAGGAATGATGTGGCTAAAGTGCTTTACAATAAAATAAAAAAAACATACAATTAACATAAAAACATAAATAGAAATAAAATAAATGAACATAAATAAAATAAATAATAAATCGAAGTAAGATTACATAATCACAATGAGGAAACTATCAGTATTACCGAAGGTCACGGAAAGCAAGTGAATAGAAATGAGTCTTTATTCTCATTTTGAACAGTTCAATTGTAGACGACTTCTTTATGTGATGAGGTAAAGAGTTCCCTAGGTGAGGAGCAGCAGCAGCACAAGTCCTGTCTGTCCCCCTTAGTTTTACACTTGGTACTTGAGAGACAACAAGAGACAACTAACCAGAAGATCTAAGCACTCTGGATGTCTGGTGTAAAGCACACAATTCACATAAATAGGCAGGAGCAAGCCCATGTAAAGACCAGCAACAAGATTTTAAAATTCATTCGAAAACTGACAGGCAGCCAGTGTAAAGATGCTAATATTGGAGTAACAGAATCAGACTTTCTAGCCCAAACCAGAAAGCAAGCGGCAGCATTCTGGACCAACTGTAACCTGCGTATCAGGGATTTGCTAATCCCAGAAGACAGCGAGTTGCAGTAATCAAGGTGAGAAAAGATAAAAGCACGAGTAGCTTTCTCAAGATCCCTAGAAGATAAAAAAAAAAAGGCTTGATAAGTGCGCTACATCACAAGTAAAATTCTTCACTACAAACCAAAGCCACAATATGCAGCTTCACAAAGCACTGCCCATCATCTTCAAATATGTAGTATGGTTGAAACTGCTTAGCATTACCAAGACAGGAACTCTTAATTAGTAAAAAGCAAACTAAAGACCTACTTCCTCATGTTTACTTGTTACAATGTAACAATCACAGAACTGTGACAGGTAAGCTAGCCTTTAAAGTTTTTAAATAAATTAAAGACAAACAGGCCTTAGTTTCTCGTGGCCTGGAACCTCTGCAGATTTAATTTTTTTCTCCAGCCATCTAGAGTTTTTTTTTTGGTTTTTTCTGTCCTCCCTGGCCATCGGACTTTACTCTTTTTCTATGTTAACTAATGTTGTCTTATTTTAATTTCTTATTTTGTCTTTTATTTTTCTTCATTATGTAAAGCACTTTGAGCTACTTTTTTGGAAATGTGCTATATAAATAAATGTTGTTGTTGTAGTTGCAGCCCAGCAGATTAGCTCTCCCTCAACCACAGTAGTGCATTAGGGGTGAGCTGACTATGTCAGACACTGAAATAGCCAAGGCACCCGAGTCTGTCTGTTGTTGGATCCATTTTAAGCATACAGATGGTGGCAACCAGTCACTAGCGACTGAAATCAAGCTTACCATTTTGACTACAATATAGCCACCATTCCTCTTTAAATGAATTTAAATGAATGAATTTCAGAAATTTTCTGAGCGGTTGATCTCTGGTGAGTTTTAAAGAAATTGAATAAATTGTGCGTTGGTTAAAATGTGGTAGTAGTGAAGGACTGGGAGAGGTCTTCCAAATTCATTTGTCAGCCATTCTTCTCATGAAGATATATACTGAGTTTCAGCACTCTGTCCATCTTTTCTGCCAATACAGACTAGCTCGCGCTTCCATGAATTCAGGAGTGCAGTGATTTGTCAATGTCAAAATGTATGCAGCATACAAAAAAAGAAAAAATTGAAATACTTTCAAATAATGAAATAATAAAAGGCAGTAACATAGGTGGGGGCGACCAGGGGGTTTTTCAATGTGAATGTTTGAAAAAAACAAAATAAATCTGGTAATTAAGCAATATTATGCCATGATTCCTAAAAAGACCTTTTCATCTTACCCAGCTAATGACTTGAAGGAATCTCTGTGGAAAATTACAGTTTTCTTTATCCAAAAGAGACAGATAGGACTCTACAGCAAATAGTCGCAACTGTTTGTCTTCAATTTCATTCTCAAAGCCTAGTTATTTATTTGAAAAATGAAAAATAAATAAAATATTAGCCCTAATTTAAAGTGGTGTGCATATAATAAGCAGATCATAAGACAATTTAAAAACTGTGTTTATCTTTAGACCTAGGTTTCTGTGTACTTTTACAAATGGTGCAACTAATAATGCAATTAGATATATATTTATCAAAATCTATTACTTGATTAAACACAGAGAGAGTTGAAAGGTATGTATTAATTTAGTACTCCTGTCTATGGCTTACATTTATTAGCAATAGAATATATACTGCCTTCAGATAAAATATCAAACTGCATGAGATCATAACTTTTTACTATTTGAAGAAAAAAAACTTCAGTTTTTATCAACATTCATTAGATACCAAGGTTCAGCACTTTTACCTTACAAACAATACAAGTCATATTAATAAAACAAGCTTTTATCTATCATGAGTCTCATTTAAATGGCAGACTGTCAAATCAACAGAATCACAGATGTACTGTGTAGTTATTTTTTTTAACATTTTGATTACCTTCAGCAAGCAGTCTGAGAAAGTTGTTTGGTATATCTGGTTGCATCACATCACCTCCTAAAGAAAATACAGTGTTCATGGTTTTTACAAACCACTCATTATCTGGGGCATATGTAGAAGTATTAATAGGAAACAAACCAAAAATGCAAAATTATAGCTTTGTATTTATGTCAAACAGAACAGCATTCTTACTTTATTACTTGAAATTGTTGATCTACGAGGTGTGGCAGAAAAGTAATGAGACTGGCAACACTGCAAGCGATCTGGCAACGCTGCGCTGTTGTCCTTGATAGAGCACGTGTATCAGTACCCTCCCATAGCTCAGTGCGAGTTTCAACTCCTTCTGTTAACTACGTGATTTTTGTGACTGCTATTAGCGAAGTTGTGTTTTTGGTTGTGCGTCACGCAAAATGGAACAGCGGAATTTGGAGCAACGTTGTGCCATTAAACGGCAAGTGTGACGTTTGAAAAGTTAAAACAGGCCTATGGGGAACATTCTTTATCCCGAGCTCAAGTTTTTCGCTGGCACAAATAATTTTTGGAAGGCAGAAAACACGTTGAAGCTGAACACCGTTCAGGGAGGACTTCAATTTCGAAAACCAATGAAAACATCGAACGTGTGAACACTCTTGTGAGATCAGACCGTCGTTTAACATTAAGAATGTTGAGTGAACAATTAAATTTGAACAGATTTACCGTTCATCAAATTTTGACTGAACATTTGCACATGCGAAAGGTCTGTGCCAAAATGGTGCCGAAAAACTGCCCTCTCCATAACAGAATTTTTGACCTCAAAAGGCATTCCTGTGGTTCCCCAGCCCCCTTATTCACCTGACCTCAGTCCGTGTGACTTTTTCCTTTTTCCTAAACTGAAAAATGTCCTCAAAGGACGTCATCTCGGGACTTTAGAAAACTTTTTTTAGTAAATAAAAAATCGGTCTCATTACTTTTCTGCCACACCTCGTATTGCTTGCAAAAATTGATTGAAAACACATCTTATTAATACTGGTGCTTAATATGGAATATAACAATCGGTCACTGCACATATTTCTGTGTGGTACTCACTTGTAAGCAGAAGGAAATAAGAGCTATTCTGTTACAGTGACATGATTGGATGTGGTGGTATGTACTATGCATCCAGCTATCACTAAACTTAGTGCAACAGTGAATGTACTGAAACAGCTAATTGGGGGAGAAGATTACTGATTTTCTTCTTCTTAAATCATAAAAAGGATATTTTTCTGCCAGTTCAGTCACTTTTCCAACTAGGTCAATAGTAGTATATTCATCTTTACTTTGCCATAAAAAGGCAAGCATCTTCTCCACTATGACTATTACATTTTGACCATTTGTTATTCGATAAAGCAGCTCCAGAGTCTAAGGAAAGAAGAAAATATATTACTACCTTGGTAATAAATGACTGAACTAATTATTAGAAGATGTTTCATGCCACAGTTTTCTACTAATTGTTACAGAAATCTTAACTCTCTTATTACATTTTTTTACAAGCAAGGAAATAGTTACATTTTTTTTTGCAAGTTTGAACTTCAATACATTTTCAAGAGAGTAAAGCATTTACAGGCAAAGTATTAGTATTATAATGTTCAGTGAATAGAGAAAGAAAAAATATCAAAGAAACATTAATAAAAAGTACGTTCTTTTTTCTGGAAATCAAGTTTGTATTGTATCGAACTGTTCCCTACACAGAAAACATGTTTATCCAGCACAACATTACAACACCAACTAGAGAAAATTAGGAAAATAATTAATACTCTCTCACTGATTATTTTAACCACAGCCCTGTGGCCCACAAGCTCAACAGACCTCAGCATATTATTCAAAAAACAATTAAGAATTCACCATCTGCCTACAGCTCCACCACTAGAAGAATATGTTGATCATAATTGATTTTTCATCTCTTCCTGTGGTTATGTTAGTTTCCCGTACCTTTATCTTTTCTGTTCATGTTTAATAAGATATTGGATTGTTGACTTTTGACTATTTACTTACTTATCTAACACTTCTATGAAGAATGAGTTAACAAATATTACTATCACATTTTCTTACATTGAAGAGTTGGTGAATTTGGTGACTTGGTTTACAGCCTCTTTAGGCACTAGACGTCATTATCTTAACTTGTTAGGGTAATGTAATTGCTTTAATTAACAGGCAAAAGGATTTATTTTACAGCATTTGAAATACAAAGGTTGCATGAGATGATTCATTTATTGTGCTATCCTTTTAATATTTTATATACAGCATCTTCTTTATTAAAACCCCTGTGTGCGTCCAGGTGTCTGTGTGTGTGTCTTCTGGTGAAGTGCGCATGCGCGGGGCCACACGGCACGTGTTCAGTCTCTTCCTGTGCATTCCCTGTGTGTGCAGAGAGAGACAGAGAGAGAGACACACACACACACAAGTGCTTGCGTACAAGAGACAGACAGACAGACAAGCACACACGCCTGCATGCACATACACACACACACACACACACGCAGGCAGGCCCGCACCAAAGACAGACACGCACGCACGCACGCATGCAGGCAGGCAGGCCCGCGCGAGAGACAGTCACGCACGCACGCCCGCACGAGAGACACACTTATACACACACACAGGCAGGCCCGCATGGGGGACAGACATGCACGCGCACACACACGCACGCACGCACGCAGGCCCGCGACAGAGACAGACATGCACACACACACACACGCACGAACGCAGGCCCGCCACAGAGACAGGCACGCATGCACACATACACACGCGCAGGCCCAGGACAGAGTCAGACACACATACATACACGCACAGGCGCACGCGTGCATTGTTGGAATGTTACTTTTCTTGGTTGTTTATTAGATTACGGATTTTTCAAATGTTCATTTTTTCCCCTGTGCTTAAAATTCATTAAAAAGGTGTTTTTAGCGGCGGTCGAAGGCTATAGAGCAAACTCTTGCAGTGTTAGTTTTCTCTGTTGTTCAAGGTTTTCTTAGTGTTATTCAATGTTTTTACATTTAGTTTACTATTACGCTGTGCATTCAATGGTATAATTAACTATATTTGTGCTTAAAATCTTAAAAAAATATATTTACATACAGTTCATACGGTCTGGAACGGATTAATTGTATTTACATACAATCCTATGGGGAAAATTACTTCGGTTCCACTGTATTACTGTCTGACAAAATTACAGGCATTTTACGGAAATACAAACCAGTATTACTGAGAGAGAAAATTAAAGGCACACAATACAGTGACACATATACAGCCACATGCAAGGTCCTTTGCCATTTAATACAGACTGTTCCTACTAATGTTTATGCACTACTGTTCTAGCGCCCGTTATTGTAACGGGCTTAATGTCTAGTATATAATAAATCTTTACTTTTATAAACAATGTTGCAAGAGTAAGGACTGCATTCAAACACAGCAAGCAAAGCACATCATTTATTACATAAGCAATAAATTCAAGTACAAATTATTGAAAAGGTCTCTTTACCTCACGCTTGATAATTGGATCAGGATGATCCAAACACTGAATGATTGTCATTTGATGCTGAAGGGCAAGGTTTGGATCCTGCTGAACTACGTAGGTGAGAGCTTTTAATCCTAAAATTAAAAAGTCCTTAATATTTTATGATACATTACAAATAAGTCTGTGCTTTAGAAATTTGCTTTGTGGAAATCATAGCATAATACTTCTTACAAATTAAGTAAATTATACATTTGCAGAAATTAAGCTCTATTGGGAATATCAAGCATTCCCAAATAAATCTAAATATGCATAAAACAAAACACGTAGTGACAGTAGCTAATATAAAAAGCACAAACACAGTAGTTTATTTCATATGAAAAAATTAGATTGCCTCTCACATGATGCTCTACCCCAACAGCAGCTTACATTTTGATATAATTTTCAAAATATCAAACTTGATATTTACAAATAATTGCACAAAACAGCTTTATAAAGAGAAAAATGGTACTATGGAGCAGATTGAATTGTAAAGGTGTACTTATACATTAACAGACAGACAAAATATATTATTAGATAAATTGTGATTAAATTGGAGTATGTATAAATGAAAAATTACATAGATAAAATTAAAAAAGAAGTATATTATAAAGTATAAAGTATAAAAATAACTAATCATTACAGTAAAATTTCCAGATTAAAATGTAAAGAATGTAAAACTGTGGATACTGAGAATTAACTGATGAGAATAAAATGCATACAGTAATTCAAATATTTTCTATCTAAAAGGATATGTGGAAGAAGGAAACAAATTACAATATGAACAGAGAAAGAAGTGAGGTGCTCTGTAAACAGCAAAATGTCCATGCCCTTTACAACCATTTGAATATGATCTCAGATCGGCAGATTAGCAGTGTTTTGATGTTTGAATTCTGAAGAAAAATGTTAAGTCAATAAAAAATACAGAAAGGGAGGCAGCTACTCTAATAAGGTAAAATGGAAACATACCAAGGGAAAAGCAATGAAATTATATCACCAACTAGTTGTGTTTTTGTAATTATAACAGCACAGTGTTTGGCCATAATGGTAATGAAAATATGTTGGAAAAGTGAAACTGTTGCGAATATAAATAGCATGTATTCTTAATATATTTTTGGCAATTTACAAAAAAAGCTTTACGTTCTATTTAAAGAATTAATTTGCTAATTACGAAGGTGTTTTAAATCAAGAGTATCATCAGTTATATCAAAGTGGCTTTACCAAATTGCTCAAGATATAAATTAGGCATCATTTGTAAGGTGCTACTATTAAAAAGCTTGATCCCACAATTTGCCTAATACCAGTACATCCAAACAAGTATTAGATTCAAAAATAAGTTAAACTATAGTTAACAGCATAAAGGAAAAAACAAAACAAAAAAAAACACTTTTTCCACATTTTAAAAAGATGATGTAAAATAGAAGCAACAGCATAGTGTTAAACTCTTACCCAAGTACTTTAAGTTAATTTTATGTGACAGAACAAACTTCCCAATGCACTTTGCTGCCTTCTGAAGTAAATCAGATTTTGGATGTATAGTATATATGGTCTTCACACATTCAAACAAAATTGCTAGAGAGAAAAAAACTCAATATTAATAAAATGAAATTATAATTAACTGTACTTTCCAGCCACTTCTAGTATGCTCTTTATGGGAATACCACCATCAAGCTAGGAGAACACAAGTAGAAAAATGCCTTGTAAACTCAGAACATCCTATTACTTGTATTAATTGTAACTTGAGAGATTCACTGATTATTACAACTCTTTAGCTGTTCACTGCAAAGGTAAATTCCTCAAGTATGAATATCTTGCAGTCAGCACTGATAAAAGTCAATGCTAATACAATAATGTGTAGAATGTGACTACACTTTCTCTGCATGTGAAGGCTTCATAGAACGAATAAGAATATCCTGTTTCTTGTGTAGAAGACAAAAAATTCACAGTGATGCTTTTCTGCTGGGGCAAACCAACAGTGCAAATAACAGCTCAGATTCAAAAATCCAAGGCAGGACATATTACTGGGTAGGTTGATTTCTCTATCTGGCACACAGGGGCTGGTGTCATGGTCACTTAGATTATATACAGTACATGATATTAGATAATTGCATTTGTTGCCATATCTTGAATAATAGTATAACTATGAAGGAACCTTTTAGCCTTTTAAATTGTGAGCAGAATTTCTCCAAAAAGTTCTCTTCTCTTCGAATCAAAATAATTGGTAGGTGGTGCAAGAGAACAAAATTGTATGAACACTAGGAAATTGCAAAATCATTAACATGTTAACTGATTTTGACATTTTAAAATGCAGATAATGAAGTATAGTATAGAATAAGAAAAAACTATTTGACACACAAGATCCTGGGACAGGTTACTGAAAAAAACGTAGCAGTCACATCACAATGTAAATTGATATTGAAATAGTGAGGGTCTGGATAATTTGTTGTGAAAGCTGTTTATTTTCCTGGTCAGGGTAACAGTATTTATGGCTTGGTGAGTGATAGAATTGAGGCATCTTCTATTCTAAAAACTTTAATTGGATTCAGACAGGAGGATCTGGGAAGCCTCTCAAGAGTGGTGATTTTTCTAACAGCTTTCCCAGTAATAGCATGAAAAACACATACCATGCTGGAAATCCCCATTATCAATGATACTAGTTAAAGTGACAATGACAGGGTTGGTAATCCAGTACACATAATGTTGAAATACCTACTATCCTCATTGATAACCAAATGGGATCTACTGTCACATATTATTTTTGCAGCCATGATGTCAGTCATTGATGACATTTGTCTCTTAAAAAGCCTTCTGCAGACCTGACTGACACAAGACCACTGAAGACAGATCAATGTGATTGAGCTACCCAGTGTAACTTTTGATGACACCGGATGGGTTTTACATTAATGGTCATTTTTGTTTGTTATTGTCAGTTGTGCAAGCTTAAAATATGCTGTGATTTACAAAAAGCAATGAGTGGGAAAATCATATGCAGAGTATCTCGACTGGAAATTGTGAAGCATGCAAGCGAACCTATTCCTATGTTTATTTGAGTGTTACTTCCTCACCTTTCAACCAATGTTTCATGAGAATTATGCAGTATATTTATTTTTGCACAACAGATTTTCCCTACTACAACCCAACTGACTGAAACTGTGCAAACATAACAACAAGAATTATATATATATATATTGTCAGGGATGCCAGGGGCCATGACCCTGCCGGGACGTCATGAGGGACCGGATGTGGGTCTGTGCCCACCCTGGATCACTGGTTGCCTTCCGGGTTGCTCTGGGGGCCATGGAAGCTCCACCCTGTAGGGGCCCGTGGTCACCGCCAGGAGGCGCCCCAATGCCTTGGGGACCTGTTACTTCCTGGTAACTGGTGTGGCGGAAGTGCTGGGGGGAAGACTTTGGACGTTACCCGGAGAGCTGCCGGGAGGACAGCCGGCACTTCCGCCACGCTGGGCGTGGCCAAGGGAGGAATGCCGGGAACACCTGGTGCTCATCCGGGTACTGAATAAAAGGGGCCGTCTCCATTCATTCAGGGCTGGAGTCGGGAGGAGGAAGGACGAAGCACAGAGGAGGTGTGGAGGCGGCCCGAAGAAAGGCATTGTGAGGCCAGGACTGTGAATTGGGGTTTGTGCACGTGACTGGGTCTGTGTGACCATTTAACTGGGTCTGTGTGACCATAATTATTGTTGTAAATATTGTAAATAAACGTGTGGTGGTTTGAAAACAACATGTGCGCCTGTCTGTGTCCGGTCAACTTCCACAATATATATATATGTGTATATATATATATATATATATATATATGTATATATATATGTATATATATATGTATATATATATATATATATATATATATGTGGGACTGTATTGGACAAGTGATGAGCAGTGCCTGGTTGTCTCCACACATACCGCTTAGAATTAAGGCCAAAAAGTTCTATCTTTGTCTCATCAGAGAATCTTATTTCTCACCATCTCAGAGTCCTTCAGGTGTCTTTTAGCAAACTCCATGTGGGCTGTCATGTGTCTTGCCTCCACTCATCACTTGTCCAATACAGTCCCCACAGTGAAGTATGGCGGTGGCAGCATCATGCTGTGGGGGTGTTTTTCAGCTGCAGGGACAGGACGACAGGTTGCAATCTAGGGAAAGATGAATGCGGCCAAGTACAGGGACATCCTGGACAAAAACCTTCTCCAGAGTGCTAAGGACCTCAGACTGGGCCGAAGGTTTACCTTCCAACAAGACAATGACCCTAAGCACACAGCTAAAATAACGAAGGAGTGGCTTCACAACAACTCTGTGACTGTTCTTAAATGGCCCAGCCAGAGCCCTGACTTAAACCCAATTGAGCATCTCTGGAGAGACCTAAAAATGGCTGTCCACCAACGTTTACCATCCAACCTGACAGAAATGGAGAGGATCTGCAAGGAGGAGTGGCAGAGGATCCCCAAATCCAGGTGTGAAAAACTTGTTGCATCTTTCCCAAGAAGACTCATGGCTGTATTAGCTCAAAATGGTGCTTCTACTAAATACTGAGCAAAGGGTCTGAATACTTTAGGACCATGTGATATTTCAGTTTTTCTTTTTTAATAAATCTGCAACAATTTAAAAAATTCTTTTTTTTTGTCTGTCAATATGGGGTGCTGTGTGTACATTAATGAGGAAAAAATTAATTTAAATGATTTTAGCAAATGGCTGCAATATAACAAAGAGTGAAAAATTGAAGGGGGTCTGAATACTTTCCATACCCACTGTATATATATGTATGTATGTGTGTATATATATATATATATATATATATATATATATATATATATATATATATATATATATATATATATAGAAGCGAAGGTCTGTGATACAGTTTGCATATTTGCAAAACTTTACGACCTATGACACACTAACCGAGCTCCCCACCTAATTCTCCTATATATATATATATATATATATATATATATATATATATATATATATATATATATATATATATATATATATATATATATATATATATATATGCCTTTGATTCTTGTATGTCTAAGCATTATCCTCTGATGAAGGCCCTTGGCAGGGGCTGAAAGCTCAGGAATAAAAACTACTTTATGATACGTGATTCATTTTCTCCCTTTGTGGATCTACAGCTGCAAATATATATATTATATATAAGCTACTATATGTCAATAGTGGTTGAAAAATCGATCATTTTACTCAATTAAACAAAAACAAATCTAAATTGTAACAAAAATGATCAGAATTTATTCAGCTCCTGAAAAATGCAGTTTCTTTTAACACTGATATCACAACTAGGGCAAAAATCATGTTGTAGTTCACAAGAATGTTTTCCTAATTAATTTTATGCAACAACAAGAACAAAGATACCAAAACAGCATGATGTTCACTTTCAAAATTTTACACGGTGTAAATACAAATTTAATTGGCATGTCCCTACCATATGTGATGTTGTGATTAATTTCTGCTCTTCTTAAAGATTCATCCAGAACATCATACATTAGTTCACTTGCACTGTAAATTTAAAAGAAACATTGAAATGGGTGTTACAGATGGATGTTCTTGAAATTATCAATGCAGCATAGTACTTTCAAATATGCTATACATTTCAGGTCAAATATACTGTACTTTACAAAAAATTCTTTATAAAAAAATTACAAAGTGTCTTTCCTTGTGAAGCACAAATTTACAGGTACACCTCTTTATATATATTATCTGTAGAATGTGAACACAGTTTGTCAATTATTTACTCAGGATCCCAAAGTGAGTCAGGGTTGGGGATTGTCATTTTATGTACAGTACAGACATTTAACCAATAAGCTACACTGCCTGATATTATGTCTCCAAAATGAGATCAATTGTACATTTCAAAGTTAAATATAACTTAATTGAGAAAAAATGCACCTTCATCTAAAACTGAAACTGAATATTTACTTTTCATCATTTTTAAAGAACAAAAAACATGGACTTTTGCAGATCAAAGACACTGAAAAAGCTAAATGTCACGCTACAGTTTTACCTTTGATCATCCTTTCCCAGTAAGGCCAAAATTCTCAGTAGTTGAATCTGTAACCATGGTGCTGGGACACTGTGGTAATTGAAGTCCACTGGGAGTTTTCCTCCAACAACCTGTTTTAGAATTGCCACAAAGCTCCCTGTCAAATCTTTATAGCCATCTGGACAATCCTGAAACAGTGAGATAAGTCAAGAGGCATTATAAATGGTGGTGCAAAGACAGCCAGTGTGTTTGTTTGGTATATAAAATACAAAATAATAAGTCACAATAAAGTAAACCAGATCCAATAATAGTTTGTGCTATCTGTACAAAAATCCAACAGCATTTCCTTCAGATATTTATTGCTAGTGTTGAACACTGTATACATATAAACTTGAACTGAATACAAAACGAACAATGAATTTATTTAAATCCTATGCTTTTCAATACAATATTAAGCATTGGCCAAACCAGCTCCACTTCTGATGAGCTTTTAATTTATAGCACACACTGTGCTTTAGCTTCACTTATATACATTGAGCAGGCAAGATTGAACTGATAAAAAAATAATTATACAACACAGTAAATATGTTAAACATCCTAAAAAAGAAGGTGTGCCACAGTGAAACATTTTTATTATTTTTTTCTTCTCTAACTTTATTTCACCACCTAACCAACTTTTAAACAAGGCAAGTGGCAGAATTTTATTCCAAATATGATTCAAATTAGGGAATGTATGTTCTTCAGGCAAGATGAAGTCTACATCTTGTCTGAAGAAGGGTCCTGAACAACCTAAAAAGCTTGCATATTGTAATCTGTTCAGTTAGCCAATAAAAAGTGTCATTTTGCTTGACTTCTCAGTACTGTTAACAATATTTATTTTAAAAGCATGAATTCAATGAATAACGAGTGAATGCATGGTGATTCAAAGGTTAACACTGTTGCGTTACAGCTCTAAAGTACGGGGTTTGTACATTTCCCCCATGCCTGTAGAAGTTACTCTGAGGAGTATTTGTATTTCAATTTAATTTCTTATAGATATGTATATTATTTTAGCAGGTGACTCTAAACTAGCCCAGTATGACTATGCTATGTATTAGTAATTACAAGAGGATACTCTGAAATGTGTATGCACTGTTTTAATAATTGTTTCACACATTGCGCCAAAACAGTGCAAAGATAGGAAGCAGTTGTCTCAGTCCTAAATGGGTTATAAAACAAATAGATAAATAGCAAAGCTAGAGTGCTGTCTTCATTGGTGACTCTAAACTGGCCCCATATGAGTGAGCGTATCCTGTGAGTAGATGATGCTGGTCCAAGGCTGGCTCTTGCCATACTTCAGATATTGCCAGAATAACACTAACCCGACCTCATAACCCTGAAGTTGATTAAGTCATGGATTTACCAATTTCCATACAAAACATTTTCTAATAGTATAACAAATCCAACCTTAATCATTTGCTGATATATCTGCAAGGATGATATCATGACTCCAGGATCTCTGTCACAAAGTGCTTTCCGAAATTTGTCATGAATATGCTGGACTTGATTTGGAGCAATTAAATAAAA
The DNA here is from genome assembly GCF_016835505.1 of Polypterus senegalus. NCBI lineage: Eukaryota > Metazoa > Chordata > Cladistia > Polypteriformes > Polypteridae > Polypterus > Polypterus senegalus. Next base: position 151,019,701 of record NC_053165.1, on the reverse strand, counting down.
CTTGTATAGTGCAAGCACAGCTTTTCTTCTGATTATCTCCCTGCAAGAAAAACAAACATTTTTTACTGAGCAATTTATTCAAGAAACTTAAAGATAGGTGTTAGAAGCCTGCTCAATCATAGAGGCAATACTTAAACGACCATGGTAACGGTTCTTTGTTATGTTCAGTAGAATTATTTATGAGAGAAATGTTGGAAGCTGGCAATAGTTAATTCAGTCCAATTCATATTATATGGAAGTGGAAATGATGCAATCTCATAGTAATTTTAGGTCTCCTGTTTTTATGAACATGACACGTTATTTAATACGGAGATTTTTGATCCAATGTAAAGGCTCTCTCTAAATATTGCATGTACATTTAGAATATCACAGAATGGAAACATTTACAGTGGACCAAATGAGTCTGAGATTAGTAAAAAAAGTTTTCTTTGCAAACCCCAGAAAAGAGTCATCCACTGACTCGAATTAAAAGAAGACCATATGAAGAAAGTTGGTTGGTTCAAATTCCATGTCTTAGAAATCTTTAGCAACCTGATTTGGATCTACAATATCAAGGCCAAACAGGCAGGCACAAGAGACCCTTGACATAAAGACTGTTAAATGAATATATGTCTTATGTAGTTTGCTGTGTATATACATGCATTAAAACTTTTTGTCATTCTAGTGATGCTGTGTCTGCAGTACATTGTGTGTTTAATACTTGTATACATTTAATATTAATTTTGATCACAACAGTCCTGATTTCTCTCTTAACATACAAATGATTAACAGCCTTATCGTTTACCTACTGCGCTAGCCCCAAAAATCATTGACATCTTAATACAGCTTACTGATGTTAAAAATAAATGTTCTTCGCATACAGCACATTTTGTTTGCATATATATTCACTTTAAATACTAGCATACATTTTCAAGTGAAAAAATAAAGCTTTTCCAGAGAGGCTCTGATGCTTGACAGGAAACTGCTTAAGTATTTATTTGTAGTTATTAATAAAAAAAGCATTTTAATCAGCAATGTACATAAAATAACACATGAAGCAGATATGTTTTTATATAAATAGTTCAAAAATGTACAAACATCTATACTAATAAAAGGCGCCCTCACTCACTCACTCATCACTAATTCTCCAACTTCCCGTGTAGGTAGAAGGCTGAAATTTGGCAGGCTTATTCCTTACAGCTTACTTAAAAAAAGCAGGTTTCATTTCGCAATTCTACACGTAATGGTCATAACGGTCGATAACATCCGCCATGTTGAACTTTCTTATTTATGGCCATCTTCACGAAATTTGGTAGGTGGCTTCCCTGCGCTAACCAAAACCGATGTACGTACATATTTCGGTGGTATGACGCCACTGTCGGCTGCCATATTGAACTTTCCAACGTCACTAATTCTCCAAATTCCCATGTAGGTAGAAGGCTGAAATTTGGCAGGCTCATTCCTTACAGCTTACTTACAAAAGGTAAGCAGGTTTCATTTCGAAATTCTACACGTAGCGGTCATAACGGTTGACAACGTTCGCCATGTTGAACTTTCTTATTTATGGCTCCATCTTCACGAAATTTGGTAGGTGGCTTCCCTGCGCTAACCAAAACCGATGTACGTACTTATTTCAGTGGTATGATGCCACTGTTGGCCGCCACATTGAAGTTTCCAATGTCACTAATTCTCCAACTTCCCGAGTAGGTAGAAGGCTGAAATTTGGCAGGCTCATTCCTTACAGCTTACTTACAAAAGGTAAGCAGGTTTCATTTCGAAATTCTACGCGTAACGGTCATAACGGTCGACAACGTCCGGCATGTTGAACTTTCTTATTTATGGTCCCATTTTCACGAAATTTGGTAGGCGGCTTCCCTGCGTTAACCGAAACCAATGTACGTACTTATTTCGGTGGTATGATGCCACTGTCGGCCGCCATATTGAACTTTTCAACGGTCTTTGTTACTTATAGGCCCATCTTCAAGAAATTTGGTACGCGGGTTCCCAACGCTAACTGAATCCTACTTACGCACATATATACATCCATAGCCTGCAGCTCGGTCACCGTGTGAGGCGGCATTGGGTCCCCCATCCCAACGCCTCCCACATTGTTGGCTGCCTGCCTATATAAGGCCATCCGTCGCTCCTGTCTCTACATTCCCTTCCTTGCTTCACCACAGGATTCACGTCTCCCTGCTGATAACTACGGCCTTTTTATTTAATCCATGGCTTCTCCGCTGTTTTATTGTTCATTTATTACAATTATAGTTATTGTGTAGGTATTTTAGACTACTTTACATTGTTCAGGTACCCATTTCCTTTATCATTCCAACCATACCCCTATTAATATGTCTATTGAGGTGATCACCATCGATCAAAGAACTGTCACTTACCGAGTGGTTTCCATGCCCGGAGATGGCACCTACCTTTTCCATTCTCTTTGTTACATATTGCACGGCCACATCAGGCTCACTCTTGATATCCGGAGGAACATTGTGTCTTATGTATTGAATGACTGGGACAGGTCCAAGGTGTGGACTGATGACGGTACAGGAGATAATTAGACTACACAGGAGCACTAGAAGAGTGAAATGCTTCACCTATGGATCTGCATGTGAGTTGATGGCTGCCGCTGAATTGTTCGGTTGTCACTTTCAAGTGTACCGAAATGGCCAAATATTTTACACCTTTCTACAACCACCAATGCCTCTTAAACATCTTAGATTCACAGGTGATGATTTCAGTAGTGGACACTTTGATGTTTATGAATGTTTAAACTCTTAAAAGCTGGATGTGAAGTCATTGAAGAAACCAGTTCTATGCTTACAGCACTTGACAGATGCCGAATGTCACGTCAACACAAGTCCTGCAAATACTGTTGTAATTGAAACAAACCATGAAACTCAAACCGATTATGACAGCAGCAATCCAAGCTTTGAGATTTGAAACAAGATTATTGTTCACATGGCCAACTGTACGTTGCATGCTCAAGAGTAAGCTCAGCACACACCTTGGTTATATTACAATGGGAGGGCCGAACTCAAATGTGGTATAGAAAGGGATCCTTAACAAATAATTATTGGTATATTTTCCCTCAGTTTAAAAAGGTTTAATTTTTTTCTTAATAAAAATTTTAAGGCAGTACTTTGCCACTGCGAAGCGCAGGTATTTTGCTAGTATTTAAATATTTCTAAGGATATTCAAACATTTGAAAGCAGCAACCGGCATGTAGGCATACTACATAACAGTATGCGTCAGCAGTCAGCACAGATTAATGGCATTTTTTAATGGTGCCACCTTACACAGTTTTCTTTTGTTTTATAGAATGAATATCTTACCACCTGGACTGCATCATTCTACCAGAGTAAGAGGAACCTGCGAGTATGCTGTGACAAAAGCAACTTTTCAAATTTGTACTGCTGCTCAGAAAAAAATCAATTCAGGATTTAATAGTAAAAAGCAAAACAACACTTTTGAATACAGTAATCCCTCCTCGATCACGGGGGTTGCGTTCCAGAACCCCCCGCGATAGATGAAAATCCGTGAAGTAGAAACCATATGTTTGTGTAGTTATTTTTATATATTTTAAGCCCTTATAAACTCTCCCACACTGTTAACATTATTAGAGCCCTCTAGACATGAAATAACACCCTTTAGTCAAAAGTTTAAACTGTGCTCCATGACAAGACAGAGATGACAGTTCTTTCTCACAATTAAAAGAATGCAAATAGATCTTCTTCTCTTCAGGAGCAGAGAATTTCAGAGAGAGAGAGAGAGAGCGCTCGCAAAGAAAAGCAAACAATCAAAAAGTGTGCTTTTAAGTTTGCCACGGCATTTTTTAGAGGAGTGTTAGTATCTTCTAAGCAAACAGCCTCTGTGCAAACAGCCCCTCTGCTCACATCTCCTCCGTCAGGCGCAGAGAACGTCAGAGAGAGAGAGAGCGAGATTAAAGCAAACAATCAAAAAATCAATAGTGTGCTTTTGGAAGCGGCATTTCTTAGAGGTGTGTCCATATCCACTAGGCAAACAGCTTCTGTGCAAACAGCACCTCTGCTCACAGCCCCTCCATCAGGCGCAGAGAATGTCAGAGAGGGTGAGGTAGAGGCAGAGACAAGCAAACAATCAAGCTCCGCGCGGGATGCATATCTTATAGCATTGAGGAGTTTCAGTTAATATGTAATACATGCTCTGATTGGGTAGCATCTAAGCCATCCGCCAATAGCGTCCCTTGTATGAAATCAACAGGGCAAACAAACTGAGGAATTAAAAGACCCATTGTCTGCAGAAATCCGCGAACCAGCGAAAAATCCATGATATATATTTAGATGTGCTTACATTTAAAATCCGCGATAGAGTGAAGCCGCGAAAGTCGAAGCACGATATAGCGAGGGATTACTGTATTTTTTCAGTTTATAACATACATAGCTACAATTACATATTTCAAGGAATATGTATGTAAACAGCAAGCAGCATGATGGACTGATTCTAAAACTGTTAACAACACTAGTCCATAAGCATTTTTATAGTTTGTGAATGGCTGCCACACACAAAACAATGGCATTTCATTCACTTTTGCCTTGCTGCATGAGCATCCTTTTACCTGCCAATCTGTGTACTTTATTAGTATTTGTGTCATTAACCATCTCTTGTGCTGCCTTTCACAGTGGGGTAGCAACTCCTTTCTCATTTTGTTTACAGTTCTGTAAGGAACAGGTTTGTCTTTTTGGCAAGTAGCTTACTTGCCATGATAAGTGATGTGAAAATATTATCTCAGACTGTCTATCCCTGGTCATCAAGTGGGATCGTTCTCCCAACAGGGAGTAGTATGAGGTGTATAACTTTTATTAGTTCAGCAGCTATTCAAAATTAGATGCAATACTTTTATGGTTTTGCTTGACTTACACAAAGTAAAAGGGCATGAGCACGTCATAGTGAACAACTGCTCATCAACGGTTATGTTCTACTCTTACTTGTAACACATGGTGCAGTTCTGCACAAACTGTCAAACATATGATATAGCTGCCAATCAGTCAGTATTTAAAGCACAGCCAGCATCAGTTTGACATTTGGAAGAAGAACACACAAAATAGTACACTGTGGACAGAGCAAGTCACTAGTGAAGAATGCACTATTTTCTAGATGTCCTCAGATGAGAGGCAGCAATACACATTTGGGAAGTAATGTTCAAAAATGTCTATTACATCGACAGGAGAGGATTTGTTGAAGTAAAAAGGATATGCAAGAGTGGTCAAGGGCAATGTGAAGGAGAGACACAGCAATTTACACCTGGGTACCAGCATTCAAAGATCAAAGCCATTGCTTATGGCAGCAAAACAATGTCTTTTTTGAAAAAAAAAAAAATATATATATTTATCAATCACGTTCTTATTATTCATACAGGCATACACTATTGGTTCATAGTGCATTTAACTTTACATTTCACTCCAGTTATGAAAAGTTCTCACTTTACTCAATCAAGGGGATTGTACAGCTAACATTTCTTTCCTACATATTACCCATTTATTATTTTTTAATCCACCCCCTCTGGGAAACACTAATATAACTTAGCAGCAGCACTTAAACAGAACTGTTCATAAACTGAAACCCACTTTATTTAGCAGGCTTAAAAATGAACAGAAAAGAGACCAGATTTTTTGCTGTCAAAATACAAAGATAAACTAGCAAAATTATTTAACTTCACACTGTAACTGAATCTCTGCCCTAGTGTGAAGAGAAATATATCACACAAGCTAATAAGATACAGTATGAATATAAATCAGAATTTTTTTTTTCTTACAATACTAATTCACCATAAATTACCACAGAGAACTGTTTGGACTATATTAAACAAACTTGGAAGGAAATTATACTTTAAAATGGGACAGGTTTGCTCTGAAAAATGAATAAATGTATTAAAACAATGCTGCAGATATTTTGTATTACACAATTTTCATAGCTCATATTTGAAAAAATAAAAATAAAAAACTTCCATGATTAACATTAGAAATAAAAGGGGGGCATTAGGGAATACAGTAAAATATTGAAATTAGTGAAATAATTACAGTATTGAATATTGGGTTTACTTATATATAGATGTATTTCTGCATTAAATATGACTCATTTATTTTATAACTAAGACAAATTTTTAGTTACCAACAATTATATGTGCTTACTTTGAATGCTGCAGTTTTTCTTCAACCAGTGGCAACACAGCTGGGATCATATCTTTTGGAAAAATTTGACTGGCTATAGTTAAAGCCATACAAACTTCTACAAGATTGGTACTCTGCAAATCCTAAAGGAAAAAACAAACCAAGAAGAGATGGGCTGATAATGATTTTATTAGAAACTTCAATGTTGATAGTTAAATTTGTTAATGCAGTAAAATACCTTTAATACTGTATTTACAAGAAGAAGAAGCAGTTCATGATTTTCATTCAAAAATAAAGAAACTGCTAGGTAACCTAAAAGTAAACAAACACATTAAAAAAGGCTTGCTTGCATAATGTTTCATTTTATTACAGTTATGTTAAAATTGCCAACATAAAAAATTTTGATAGCACAAAGCCTACAGGGAACAGCTTTATTAGATTATGTAATGCACCAAAATACAGTATATACTTATCATACTTACTGGAAATGCATAAAAAAATATACATAAGCACACATGGACACAAGAAAGAAAAACAATATATGATTTGATAATGAGCCTTACCCACTCTTTTTTCCAATAGGCTGCCCTGCTGTGCTAGTTTAATTGCATGTATATAGCCAAAAGAGGTGTCATAACCAAGCATTTCACAGTAAATCATTCTCACCATTATCTCCTTCATCTGTCTCTGAAACATACAAAAAGTCAAATGTTCAGTAAAAACTAGAGGTTAAAAAGTTAAAAAATATTTCAAATCCACTCATCACTGTTGATTGGAACACACTCAGCAGGCAAAACTAGAGTCATATTTTACTTATGGAGGGGAAAGTCACAAATACAGTAGGATGTACAGTATTTCTTATGCAAGTTTAATGTTTCTTGAAACACATTAAAATTACATCTCCTGAGTTTTTCTAGTTATGGAATAACCTAATTGACTTTATTTATTATCCTCCACATTAAAAAAAATAAAACTCACTCAAAAAAAAGATGCTGGGAAAAATACCACCTCAGTTAACTGCATATATCTACATTTTTGGAGGACTTCAGGAGCTAGAGTGTGAGATCTATTAAATACACAAAAAGAAATGGCAGCTAATTCCAAGTATATATTTATATTACGCCGATGTATATAATTTGATAAAACAAAAGATTATAAAATAAACAATGAATCCTAGCGAAGTTGCCATTATCATACAGAATTTACTGTCATTAAGTAAATAATGCAACATCAGAATTAGAAATTATCCTAACCTGTGTATTTTTGGGGGATTTGGAAGGAAAACTCGAGTACCAACACTTGTGATAAAGCTCACACAGACACAGGAAGAATGTGTAATCTACAAACGTATTATATCTGGGCATGGAATTCAAACCCAGGTTGCTGTAACCATAAGGCGACAGTGCTGTACAATATGGAACTGTGCCACACCATAAATAAATACTTCATAATAACTGTCAACAGAAGCAAATGCAATTTCATTTTTATCCTTTGTGTGAAAAACATATACTCTTAAATTTAAATTGGCAGGTCACTAATCAACTTCTGGTAGTTCTTGCCTTGCCAAGAGGATGGAAAAGGTCCCATGATTCTTTAACGGAATATGCAAGTTTAGAAAATGCATAGATGGGAGCTGAAGGGGATAGGAAAGTTTAAGAACATGTGGTTTTCTTTGCAAGCACTTTTTAAAGCACATCTTTGTAACTCCATTCTTTAAACAGGCTCCATTTAGTCACTGATTTTCTAAGACTGCTTTTTGATCCCGATAGGAGTGTGTTTTAGTGTATTTTCTGCCTTGTACCCAGGACCACTGGACAGGGTTCAGCTTCACCATGACCCAGAAATGAATTAACCAGAACTGGAAATGTTACAGTATGATTTCTTTTAATAGACTTCAACATCCAAAGTTATACAAGAGGGGAGACATTACTTCATTAGATAAATTAGATATTATATCAGTAATAAAATGTCACTATAAAGAAATGCCATTGATACATGACTTTGTAAAGAAACATATTTTAGCTTAATTTTCCAATAGCTGCACTGCTTGCTATCACCGGAAACTAAGAAGAAATACAGAAGCAAGGCAAAAGTAAACGTGAACACTTGGGGTTCTTATCTGTATATGTACCCAAAATGCCCATGTTAATACAAAAACAGAAACTGGGAATTAAATGTTTAATTTTTCTATGTCCTTTATGTAAGAGAAAAAGAAATATAAATGTATGTAATGTTTCAAAAAGAGGATGTGTAACTTCTGCAATCCAGTTTGCTGTCAAATATAATAAAGAATGTCACTATATAATGTTATGAAAGAGACAACCTTTGTAAAAATATCCTAGGACAAAAAATTCCTAATTGTTTTCACTTTCAATTTTGGCACAATTTTTCAATTTTGCAAGTGAATGTTGCTATGGGCCCAGGAAGGAATCGCTTAATCAAGAAAGCCAGAACACAAGACTGCAACAGCAACACAACTTAGTCACGCAGCTGAACGAATGTCAAAGTTAAGTCACTCACGCACTGGTGATATATGAATAGCACGTGGACCAACTGAAACTGTGGTGTTTTATTAAAACAATTTTAGAAAAAAAAAAAGATTTTCTTACCAGTGTTGTGTGAGGGGAAGAAATTTGTTCTTTGATTGTCGACAGCTCCTTTTTTATTAGTTTTGATTCTTCCTATATGGAAACAATATAAGAAAAAATGTTTTTGTGTTAAGAATGGGCCCTTCCATTTATCACAGCTTATCAAAGATAACCAGGTCCCAAATGTACTACAGTACTTTCATTTATGCTGTTAATTTACATGATGACGAAAATTGCAGTTGCTGGCATGGGGCAATATTTTCAAAACAGCATTTTGCCCAGTTTCTGTCTGTACTGTACTCTGTACTGCTTTTGTTTAATAGCTGATGATTTTGAAAAAATATCTGGCAAGTAGCTTACTGTTTAGAAAGAGTTTTTTGGAAAAATATTTATCCTTGAGAGAAAAGGAAAAAATGATCAACCCTAAAAGAGTTAATAACTCAAACCTTTATCATACCAAATATCAAAATAACACTTTCAGCATAAGCTGAGAACAATATGCAAAACAAACTCGGACCCAACAAGTTATGAAGCTGGGTTCATTTTAACAGTGCACCTGCACTACATGCTAGGTTCACATCAAACCAGGGTTCAGATTCAACTCCTACATTCAACATGATTGAATGGAAATACCTTTTTACTACATTGTTGAGAAGTTTGGGTTTGGCCCGGACATTTGTGCATGGATTAAATTACTGTATAGTAACCCAGAAGCTTCAGTTTGCATCAACAACATTTGCTCAGACTACTTTAAACTAGAACATGGTACTAGACAAGGATGCCCCTTGTCACCGCTGCAGTTTGCAATTGCCATTGAACCACTGGCAATACATTGTCGAAATACTGATCAGATAAAGGGGATTATCAGAGAAGGACTGGAACAGAAAATTTCATTATATGCAGATGATATGGTACTGTATATATCGGACCCAGAAAATTCTGTGCCTGCAGTCTTAACAGCACTCACAGAATTTCAAAACATCTCTGGTCTCAGAATTAATCTGAATAAAAGTGTACTCTTTCCAGTGAACTCTCAAGCATATAATATTAGATTAGATACCCTACCTTTTATCATTGCAGAACAGTTTAAATACCTCGGGGTAAACATCACAAGTAAACATAAAGCTCTTTATCAACAAAATTTCGCCGTCTGCATGGAAAAAATTAAGCAAGACTTTCATAGATGGTCAACCCTTCATCTCACACTAGCTGGAAGAATTAACACTGTTAAGATGAATATTCTTCCTAAGCTCCTTTTTTTATTTCAAAACATTCCAATATACATTAATAAATCATTCTTTAAGCAATTAGATTCAACAATAACCTCATTTACTTGGAATTCAAAACATCCACGCATCCAAAGAGCGACCCTACAAAGACAAAAGGCAGAAGGCAGCATGGCTCTACCTAATTTCCAGTTTTATTACTGGGCAGCAAATAAGGCGATAAGAACCTGGACACAAATAGAAAGAAGAACATACACAGGCTTGGTCCGCAATAGAAGTAAAATCCTGCAGTATTTCTTTGTATTCCTTGCTCTGTGCTCCAATAAACACACGCTATCGGCAATATACTAATAACTCAATTGTGCTCCACTCACTTAGAATCTGGAACCAATGTAGAAAGCATTTTAAGATGGAGAAGCTTCTATCTGTGGCACCTCTGCAAGAGAACCACCTCTTTCAACCTTCACAAACATATGCAGTTTTTAATATCTGGAAAAAATTGGAATTAACTTGCTTAGAGATCTTTATATAGACAACGTCTTTGCATCCTATGAACAATTACATTCCAAATTTAACATTCCAGCTACACATTTCTTTCACTATCTTCAAATCAGAAACTTTGTTAAACAGAACCTTCCAGATTTTCCTCATCTTGCACCCTCATCCATGCTGGAAAAAATATTGCTCAATCTCAAGGACTTAGCATCTCTACAATATATAAAATCATTTTACAATCCCTCCCTTTCAAAGATCCAAGAGGACACTGGGAAAAAGATGTCTTAATCAATATATCAGAAAAGGAGTGGAAAGTAGCAATGCAGAGAATTCACTCAAGCTCCATATGTGCAAAGCATACAATTATACAACTTAAAATTATATATCGAGCACATCTGTCTCGACTAAAACTCTCCAAAATGTTTCCAGGCCAGGATCCAACCTGCGAACGCTGCAATCAAGTCCCAGCCTCACTGGGTCACATGTTCTGGGCCTGCACCAAATTAACATTATTCTGGACAAAAATTTTAATTACCTTTCAGACAGCCTTGGACTCACAATCCCTCCTAACCCATTAACAGCTGCGTTTGGAGTTCTTCCAGATGGGTTTAAAGTGGAGAAGGACAAACAAATTGTGATTGCATTTACTACACTTTAGGCATGCAGACTCATTCTGATAAACTGGAAGAACCCAAACTCTCCTCTTTTAAGTCAGTGGGAAACCGATGTGTTATACTATTTAAAATTGGAAAAAATCAAATACTTGGTTAGAGGACCCATACAGACTTTTTTCAAAACATGGCAGGATCTAATCAGTAATATTTTAAAATGAGCTCATAAAGCACAGAGAATTTATTAATTTAGGTATGGTTACAAGCCTTAAATTTCACGCCGTTTGGCTTGCTCTCTCTCTTGGGGGTGGGGATCGATTTGTTCTTAACTCAATTTTTCTTTTTGTAAAAACTTGATTGATTTGTATGGATTGCAATAAAATTAATAAAAAAAATATATATATAAAAAAACAAACGATTCAACTCCTACAACTTATGAAGAGTATTGATAAAGGGGGATGAGACACCAAGTATAGGGGTCGGGGAAGAAATCGGGGAAGAAATGTGTCTCTTGGTACAAAAGGAATTCTCTGCAGCTTAACATAAGGAAAACCAAGGAGATGGTTATTGATTTTCTACACACCTTAGAACCACCACACCTGGTCCCAAATCATGGAGAAGACGTAGAAGTGTTGACTGTATTCATTTTTTGTGAGAAGTGAAATCTTTGACACGTTCTATCACTCTGTGATGGCCAGTGTGTTTTTTGTTTTTTTTACACTGTGGTGTGCTGGGGAGGTAACATTGCTTGAAGAAAGTGCAACAGAATTAACAAGCTAATTAAAAGCAGCAGCCAATTCACATGCACATCATTAGGGATCATCAACCTGAAGCTAACCATGTTCAAGCCCAGCCAGTACTTGGATGGGAGACCGTTTAGGAGAAGTTTGAGCTGCTGCTGGAAGAGGTGTTGGTGAGGCCAGAAAGAGGCACTTACCCTGTGGTCTGTATGTGGATCCCAATACCCTCATGCAGTGATGGGCATACTGTTCTGTAAATATGGCACTGTCCAATGGATGAGATGTAAAACCAACGTCCTGACTCTCTGTGGTCATTAAAGATCCTTAGGTATCTTCTGAAAAGAGTAGGGCTTATTCCAATGTCCTGGATAAACTGCCCAACACAGCCCCATTCATTCTGCCCCTCTAATCATCCCTGGTCTCTAACTGGCTCTCACTCTTTCCCCTTCACCACCTAATAGCTAACTGGTGCAAACATGGCTGCTGTCACATCATCCAGGTGGGTACTGCATATTGGTGGTGGCTGAAGTCATTCCCTACTGTCTTAGTGCTTTCAATAATGAAAAACCACACACATATAAAAGCAATTGCTTAATTTTATTATTATTATTGTTAAGCAGGTGCAAGACTGCCAGACTCAGTAGGTGTTTCTTCCCACAAGCCATCAGACTACTAAACTCCCATCAACAACAAACAACATGCTGACCTGCTGGTACTGTTACATTCCTGAACACATACTGTATATTCAGAATCACAAACCTCCTGAAATGCTGTCATGTCTGTGCATTATGTAAAAGTTATTCACTACTTGGACACTTGTGTCTATTGGATTATAAATATATTCTGTCTGCTATGCTGCCTATTACGTCTATCAGTTGTAGTACAACATGCACTTGTTTGTATGTTTGTGTTTGTACATTGCGCTTAGAGAAACACAATTTTCATCAGCTGTGCACTTCTTGTTCTATGGTTTGAATGACAATAAAGTAAATCCCATCCAATTGTTAAAAGAACAGACTCAGTTATGGAGCTGGAGGTAATGGAGAATGAAGATACAACTGAGTGCGATCATGGACAATGTTACACATCCTTTGTATGACACACACACACACACACACACACACACACACACAGAGGACTTTCAGCCAAGAAGTGTGACAAGAAAGCTTAGGAGCTACTGAGGCTCCTTTATACCAGTGGCATTATGCCTTCAAACTGACTCAATGGGTCTGCCAAGTTTTCTTTCTTTCTTTCTTTCTTTCTTTCTTTCTTTTTAGGCATTCTGTTTTGTGTTCTGACACTAGTGTATATGTGCAGTATGTATGTATATGTGTGTATATATATGTATGTATATATGTATTTATATATATATGTATATAGTTAGCCAATAAAAAGTGTCATCTTGCTTGATTCTCACTTATCACATATTTAAAACCATTCTAGTAGCTCTTCTCCCGATTTACTCTCGTGTTGTTATTAATTTCTTATAATATGGAAAAATAATAATAATAAAGGTGCTTCCTATTGGAGACATCGCTTCACAATTGCATATCTTTTAAACATAACTCAAATTTACTTTAAATGTATATACAACGTAGTAAAATAAAAGCACGCTTTGTTGTAGCAGTTTTACGATTGAATGTTAAACAAAAAAAAATGCATGGAGCACTTACATGTTTAGATGTTAGCTCGGTGATATTCTTTATGAGACTTCCTAATTTTGAAGTGATGGAAAGTTTGCCTGCACCCGATTGGGAATCCAATGACAGGAGGCTCGGGAGAGCGGTAAGAGTCTTTTCAACCACATCACTCATCGCAACTCACCCCTTCCACACCAACGATGTCAAGTCAGAAAGAAATCAACATTCACGCAATGGCGTCCTTTCGTTTGCAATACAATAACAAAAAAATATATACTGCAGATTTTTTTCCCCCCAAAGTCTTCACATAGTAACCAGCGCCATTTTCAATGGGAAGCGACTTCCTGTTTATTTGAATTTAGAACTTTATTAGCAATGTACGAGAACTTTCTGTGTAAACGCTAGGGGGCAGCACAAGACTATCTTCGCGCCCAAACTCAAGGTGGTTTTTCTCCGAGATGGTTTCCTTTTTGTTTAAAAATGCAACACACAAAGGTAAAATGCAAATTCTTTTGAATTAGTAGTTTAAGTTTTATCATTATCAGTTTCAAAACCTTTTTGATAAGTATACTATATTGTTATATTTTTAGTTTTAGTAAGTTGATTACAAAAAAGTATCGCCGGAAACCAGCGCCTATTTATCTATCTATCTATCTATCTATCTATCTATCTATCTATCTATCTATCTATTATACAGTGCCTTATTCGCAGTATCTATCTATCTATCTATCTATCTATCTATCTATCTATCTATCTATCTATCTATCTATCTATCTATCTATCTATCTATCTATCTATCTATCTATCTATCTATCTTTGTGTCAGTCTATTATATAGTGCCTTTCATTTCATATCTATCTATCTATCTATCTATCTATCTATCTATCTATCTATCTATCTATCTATCTATCTATTATACAGTGCCTTATTCGCAGTACCTATCTATCTATCTATTTTTGTGTCAGTCTATTATATAGTGCCTTTCATTTCATCATTTCATATCTATCTATCTATCTATCTTTGTGTCAGTCTATTATATAGTGCCTTTCATTTCATATCTATCTATCTATCTATCTATCTATCTATCTATCTATCTATCTATCTATCGATCTATCTATCTATCTATCTATCTATCTATCTATCTATCTATCTATCTATTGTACAGTGCCTTATTTGCAGTATCTATCTATCTATCTATCTATAATGTAACAGGTTCTTTTCCTTTAGGAAACCAAACAATAAAACAGGCATGGTGACATATTATTAGTTATTAAAAATTAATACTGAAGGCTCCGAAGGCTACCTGCAGGTGACAACCCTTAATTAGAGGAACACTGTTATTCTGTCAAGGCTTCTTTTTGCAGCTTGTTGTATTAAAAAATTGCCCCTTGACTGTGGAAATGTAATGTTCAAGGGGCGATGACTATCCCCCCAAAAATCATTTGATCTCAGATAAGAGATGAACCGTGGCGAGATCTGAGTGTGACTGCACCTTTATGAAGATGTGCAATGGCAGGATAAAGCAGCTTGCTGATGCAGCAAATAACGAAGACCCCTTACAAGGAATGTAATGTGCTCCCTTGTTTGATTTATTTGATCTCTTTATCTTTCTTCTGCTACTTCACAATCACTGCATATCCTCAGAAATTTTGATATATATATTTTACACAAAAGGAAACTAATTTAAAACGGACAATAGTCAAGATTTCTGTTACAGCATAATTTCAGTTAAAATGTCTGATTATCAGAGGTCTGCAAAATTAAAGTCATAAAAATGGGTTTAATTGTGAATAGTTGTTTTGACTTGTATTCACTAACACAATAAAAAATATGATTAGAATGTTTCCATCACCTCACATTTAAATATAAAACTTTGAGACTCATATTGCAACCTAATCCCTTAAAACTTTAGTAGTATTTTTTTTCACAATTTCTTTACAATTTAGATCTTTATTGTAAATATATGAGTTATGACATCTTTTCAGTTATGGTAAACAACTTTTGTTTCCCATCCTATTACACTTTCTGAACAAATATGCCCTGGTCTAATGTTACTCGATTGTTTACCTGTTTTGTAAGTTGCTTTGGATAAAGGAATAAGCTAAGCAAATCAATGTAAATGTATTGTTACCTAAAATTTTAGAAATTATTTCTTCGGATGATACCCAAGCCTACTGTTCCAGATCATTTATTGCACCATCAATTCTTGCCTCAGTAATCAGTTTTATCTTTTGATAGCACTTTAATAAACTACTTTATTAATATGAAGCGGTGATCGCAGCACTTTATCTTGATCCATCAAGCTAGGTCTGATGATGTTTTTAGCACTAAGCTGTAGCTTTTTTGTAGCAGGCAATTTCTTCTGAACTCAATGTAAATTCTTGGCTCTTCTGTCTCATTAACAGAGAAAACATGGACAATTTGTATGCCCTGACTGCTCATCACTGTGTTCAATTCCAGGGATATTCCAATCTTATTATCAAGTAAATTGACTGTTGTGCTTTAAACATTGATTTTAATATTAGTGCATGTTAAATTCAAATTAATTATCATTAAAATAGAAAATTTTATAGTAATATAAAATGTTTTATACGTATTTTATATTATAACTAGCCATGTGCGCCCAACTACGTTGCGCGTGTTAAAGTTGTCTGTGAAGGGCTCCCTGTTTAAACGCGGCTGCCAGTCGTGAACTGGGCCCTTCATCGCACAGCATTATGATTTTTTATAAGGGAAACAAAATTATAAAAGAAAACCCCTGGATATTGATTGAACGGCCTACTCGGAATCACTGTCCGAATCGTAATTATGTGGTGGTGTTGGAGCATTTCTGCTTCTGTCCGTTCGCAGTCCATCTCGTTTTCATGATGCTGTCGTTTCCTCTCACGATGTCTTCTCAACCTTTCTCCAATCACGCAGGTTGCTTTGTGGCAATCCAAAGAGTAAAGCAATATACACGGAGCAATGGTTATAAAAGGGGGACACATAGGTATCCAGGCTCTTTAAAGCATAAATAAGAATCACTTCACTGACATGTGAGCAAGCCACGGTACAACTGTGAGACGCGCAGCACTCGCCGGCTACAACGTAACAATAATAATTTCTGGAACGTGCCGTTATGTTGTCATTCATTTTACCCACTGTCCTTCTTTCATTCATATGTTACGTAGGCACGTACCTTTTATCTTCGGCAATCTCATTCTCTAACCAGGCCTCAGGAGCTAACCAGCGTAACGCTGTCCACCACCCCTTTCGTTATTCCGGCACATTGTTGACATCCGTGAGTAACAACAAAGTACTAAACTGGAAGGTGGTCTACGCATGCGTGCAATTCACGGACAAACAAAGATCAAGATCTAAATGAAGATCTCTTTAGTTAATTTAAAGCACAACAATTTGTTTAGTTTGAATGTCTGTGTTTTGAGGTGTGACTGGCGTACTACAGTCTTCAGTAGTATAAGCCTGGAGGAGATTCTTAATGCAATGCCTATGTTTTAGCTGTCTCTCTACTGCCATCTAGTGCTTCTTCTTCTAATTCATTCGCGGACAAACAAAGATCAAGATCCAAATGAAGATTATATATAGAGATGCATAAACAATAAAAAAAGTAAAACTGACAACTACAAAAATGTGGTGGCTCTGAGACTAAGGATCTCCGCTGGTTTCCAGAAGGTTGTTGGTTCCAATCCCCGTCACTGCTGCACTGGGTCCTTGATCAAGGCCCTTAACCTACAGTTGCTCCAGGGCCACTATACAATGGCTGACCCCAAGTGGTATGTGAAAACTAGCAAATCCCTAATACAAGAAATTGTATAAGGCGAAATAAAGAACAACAAAAAAATGTTTTTCACTTTTGAATTCAGCACCCAAAAATATATCAAAATCACAAGTAACAATCAAAACAATTTTTTCAATGTATGCTCTTTAAGCCCCCACCCCCCAAAAAATGAAGTGCACCTTTTTACACCTCTAAGTAATTAGCTAAAGCTTTTCCTCTTGTAACACAAAATGATTTATTTGCTGTTTTATATGGGGCTTTTCTTTGGAAGCACTACCGGAAAACATTCATTCACTCATTTCTCTATTATTAGAGCCAGCTTTTTCTAATGTATGATGACAGAGAGTGGCTATCTGTCCTAGACAGCAACCCCATATGGGCACACTCTACTTTAATTTAAGGTAACAAACTCTGCTCCACTGTGCTGTCACACTAACAAAAACTAACTATTCTAATTACAACTAATGAAATGTAATGAGAACAGACTATTGTAAGCTCTAACCAACTTTAAGAAACACATATTTGTTACTGTTAATATCACACACAGGTTTAAGTGCCATAATCTACTGAGTCTGAATAAAGCACTTTATAATGAACATAATATGTAATGTGTTAAATAGCAAACTGGAACATTTATCTTATGGTGAGTTTCATCCTATAATAGACTGGCACCTCATCCAGGGATTGTCCCTACTCTGCACCCAATGCTTCCTGGGATAGACTCCAGCTCCCCCACAATCCTGTTCAAGATAAGCAGGCTTGAAAGTGGATTGTTTAATAGAGTTTCTTTCATAGTAGCCACTATCACAACCATTCTTTCATTTGTTTTGGTTATATTTAATGTATGTAGCGCCTTCAACTTTCACAGAGAGTGTCAGGTAAGAATCTCCACAATTGCTAGAATTTGTTCCTGGATATCTGTTTTAGAATACAATAGAAAAAGGAGGTTTTTGTTTTGGACATGTGAAATGACCATATGTATAATGCTCTAGGTCATTTTATTGTTCTTGCAGTGTCAAAATTTTCAGAACATTCACTATGCTGACAATGTCTTTGTAAAACTATTACAAACAACAGTAAATACACAAATGTAAAGCAAAAATAGAGTGTCCACACTTTGTAGCTTGAAAGTGGTATGCTATACATAACGTGAAATAACAATCTCACACCATCATAGTTAATTTCTTTGGACGTTCAAGTTGCTAAAGTATTTTATGTATTTCTGATATAAAAAGGAAGCCCTGGGAACAGATATCTTTAAGTTACAGTGAGCCTTTCATTCTGAGTGATGTTACAGGTGTCGTATTTAACAAAACTTAACAAATAATTAAACAAAGTTAGAATAAATGCTCCAAACTGTTTAACTGTTTAAATGACCTACACGGTAATCTATCTTTGTATTTAACTATCCCTCTGTTTATCTGTCTGTCTGAACATAAGTAATCTGCTGTGACACGCTGCCTGGCCTCGTCTGAAATTAATTTCAGATTGATGTTTAAAACTGTTTTAGAAAACGTAAGGATGGCTAACAAAGAGGAGAAGAACGAGGGTTGTTATCCGTGTATATAAAGAAGGAGGTGGTTCTTTAGGGGGGCACACGCATTCAGTCATTTTCTAACCAATTTAAACAGCAGCTGAAATCCGTGAAGCGTGTCTATCAGCGTGTTTATCAATCAAAAGGAAACCCAGTACTGTTTTTCTTTATTTTTTTCGGTGTTTGATTGACGCAGGTTTCGGAAAGCTGACGCACATGGGCGGATTTTCTCCAGAGTCCACCTCTTCCATTGGGCCGCTGCAGAGACTCAGCAACGCGAGTTCTTTTCCATGTCA
This sequence comes from Polypterus senegalus, assembly GCF_016835505.1. Classification (NCBI taxonomy): domain Eukaryota; kingdom Metazoa; phylum Chordata; class Cladistia; order Polypteriformes; family Polypteridae; genus Polypterus; species Polypterus senegalus. The sequence continues at coordinate 151,000,662 of NC_053165.1, read as the reverse complement.
TAAAGCCGCTGGCAAACAATAGATTAGGCAGAGCCGCTAGCGTGTCTCTTTACCTGGTGATCGGATCTTTCCTTTTTTCATCAACAGATAACCGGATTTCAGGACCAGTGTGGTTGGACAGCTCCATACAGAACATTGTTCATCTCGTCTGCCGCAAAATCGAACTGTTGTGCATCGAGCACCGAAAGCCAGGGTCGCTACATTGAGAAATAAAGGCGATGGAATTGCAAAGTTAATTGGAGCTGTCCAGCAAATTGTCTTCCCTTAACTTGATTTCAATAATTCCTGATAGACCTCTGACAGAAAATATATACTGACCAACTAAAAAGCTAACATCAAGATTTTTTTGACAGATTGTTTTTCAGTTCTTTTGTGGATAGCGTTTAAAAGGATGGAATTGTTCGCCTTTGTCCAAATTTGTGTATTGCTTCTTTGCCAAGTCAGTGCTTTCCCCACACCTGAAGGTTCAGACGGTAAGTAGCAAACTGGGGAGAAAAAAATGTATATGGAAAGAAAGAAAGAAAGAAAGAAAGAAAGAACCAATAATCAGTTAATAAACACATACTTTTAAAAAAAGAATTATTCTAATTCTGTTAAATCACTTATTTATATAATAAAAATATTAAAAATATACATTTTGTATAAATATTTAAATGTAACACAAGAGCTTTACTTTCCTTTTGCAAGGTCGAATGGACTATTTTCATTACTAGTTAATCCTTTTATTGCTTTAATCCGATTATACTCTTGGTATTACAGACGTAGTTTCTTGAAGCCTGTAATATGTATACTATCTATCTATCTATCTATCTATCTATCTATCTATCTATCTATCTATCTATCTATCTATCTATCTATCTATCCCTGTACATGTACACTTTATATTTGCATGGTTAAGTAGTTAAGCGAGTAGTTAATTTTATTGACTCATTTCATTATTGTACATTTGTAGAACTTACTATCCAATTAGGTAGACTTGGCTCAGACACAGAATGTAGGAAATATTTTAATAATTGCATTAAAAATTATAGTAATAGATTTCTGTTGCTTTTAAAAATACATTTTAACTGGCTCAAAACTACAATACCTTCAGCAAAGCAGAAAATAGAAAAAAATGCATGTCATAATGGCTAAAAGTTCATTTTTAAATTTTTGAATATATTAAACATTTATTTTATTGTATAATAAATCATTATTTTTATTAATTATTTGTTTTGAACCATAGTAATATGATTTAGGCAGTGTTCAAGAGCCGTGGAATGGTTTGCAGCATCTTGCATTGCTGGCACCGTGCCTGTCCCTTCTGCATTTATCAATTAAATTTATAAAATTGAAAGTACAGTAGACCAGAGCTTTTGTGGGCATTTTTATGTTACATAACAATTTTATTTTACATTCCCAGATAAATTTATTTATAACAGAGAACTGAGTGAAGAAAGGCCTTTACAAGAACAGGTATAATATTCAATGTCTCTCTTTCTAATAACACAAAGATAATTTTGTATTACTCATTCATAACAATACATATTTTCAATTTCAGTTTTGATCTGAAACATTAATTTTTTCCCTTCATTTATATTACTTTTTATTGCTTTAAAATGTCATGTTTAGCACAACTGTATAAACTAGATGTTCATAAACATTTTCATTCTTTTGTTAATGATGTTTTAAAAGTGTACAATGTGTAATTGTGTGAAGCACTGTGGACTATAAATTAGGAGTCTGCTAGTTTAATTTCTACCAATGACTCTAAGCAGTCTTAAATAAGTTGTCTAGCCTGTCAGAAATATGGAAATAACTGTACTATATAATTTTTAAGACACTTTGGATAAAATTATCAGGTAATAAATTTATGTAAATGTGTCAATTGATAAGTGCTGTTTTACACATAAAAAATGACATGTTTTATAAAACCTCATGATATTCAGTGCCCTGCAGTGGGCTGGTGCCCTGACCGGGGTTTGTTTCCTGCCTTGAGCCCCATGTTGGCTGGGATTGGCTCCAGCAGACCCCCATGACCCTGTAGTTAGGATATAGCAGGTTAGATAATGGATGGATGGATGATATTCAGTCATGAGGTGCATCAGTTAAGTTTCACAGAAATATTTTATAGGCAGCTGTGAGTGAAAACAAAGATATGGCCGTATAATACATATAAAGGATTCAGATTTAGATACATACCACACTGCCATCACACCAGCTCACCAATCCATTGGACATTAATTCAGTTTATTTATAATGAATAAATGTATATGTTACTCCCACTAAAATGATTTTGAATGTATTCACTTTTGGCTTTTATTGGTTTGACATTGCAGATTGCAGAAGCGGATAGCGTCACCAAATCCATTCCTAAAGGTAAGAAACTTAAATTGCATTTTCATTACAGCCCTTAAGATGACATTGAATACATAATGTTAACTATTTCCATAGTTTATTCAATGAAATACGTTATGCAATTCTATTTATCTGTGGAGGAATAATTGCTAATGACATATAAGATTCCCAATGGCAAATTACTTACCTTGTTTTCATTTTTCTTCTTTTTTTTGTGCTGGACATTGCAAACGGAATCTACAGAATCAAGAAATGATTCAGATAGTGATGATTTCAACTTGCTAAGATCTTTAGTTGAAAAGGTGAAGAAAGAGACTACAAATGAACCTTCAAACATTTCTTCAGTACCTGTACCATACGCATCAGAAGATTTAGATTCCACTAAGGCCCGCAGGCTATCAGAGGACTATGACTCCACAAAAAATGGAATGGATTACAGACTTCAAGGTATATGTCAATCATTTGAAATTATATTAAAGACTTTGAAGTATATTTCAATCATTAAAAAAAAATCTTTTTATTTCTTAGCTAAGGATTAGGTATGTTTCTGCAGAATGCCACATCCTTGTGTTTTATTCATCAGGCCATGACTTTAAAGTCTTTTTTGCAATCATGTTTTGTATATTAAAGTAAAAATGACTCCTGTAAACACTACATATAAAAATAGTGAAAATGTATGTGAAAGTCACTTTGAAACCTCCTACGCATACATTTAACTCGCTGAATAACGTGGGGTAGCCTATCAACTCGGCCATCTCAAAATACCACAGAAAAGCTATCCCTTCTGACTTCATGTCTCCAGTGAGTCTTCACCGCTGCCTCTGCTCCCGTATGTAGATTACATATGACTTCTGAACTGAGGGCGCAGTAACTACTTCTGAGGATTACAACTAGTCAACTCCCAGCATCAGTTCCAGGAGTCAGAGAAAGATAGTCCGTTGCTACCAAAAAACTGGGTCAAAGATCCTTTAGCGTCCCTGCATCTCTCAGTTCTCAATAAGCCTTAAAGTGCTGTGCCTGCAAGACAACACCTTACTAGCTCAAATTCAGAAGCAACATAGTCCAATCCATTCTCACTTAGGACCGTGTGCCCAGCCAGAGACTGTGTATGTGTGTGCATTGGTATTTGATTAAACTGAGAACTTTCCTGTTTTTAGATAACAGGCAATCCTTCTGATGAACATTTACCAGAGTGTCTTCTTGGATGGTGTTAATATAAATGCCTTAAATTTTTTTTAATAACCCCCTGCCCCCCCCCATTATCAACAATTAGAGAAGTAGAGCAGCATCACTATTGCCTAAGATAAAATGGCCAATACTTTCATTAAATGGTCTTTAAAATATAAGTGGGTGCTTTAAATAAACAATCATGAACAAACAGAGAGCAGAGTGCAAAAAAAGTCATTCAAATCAAATTAAACTGTACAGTCAGCAAAATTTTATTGCATAATGTTTTTTCTCCCTCAGTCCACTGAGATGCCTCTCCTACTTTCCCATAATTAATATCAGGCTTACAGCTTTTGCCTCTCCTTTTCTCACACATATTTCCTCACAACCATTTGAATCCTTGCCCCAGCTCACTTTCCAACTGCAGACATAAACTGCTACTTTAAGAGTATAGGTCTGAGATTAAATCCAGGTTATTCCTGAAGCTGCTTATAAGAATAAGGATTTTCCCCCAAAACAGAGTTTTCTGAATGACCTTTTACTTATGAGGACAGGTATCTATTTTGGCATTGATGTCAGTAGGAAGCCAACGATCCCATGTTGGTTTTACTAGCAACTTATGGAGCCTTCCTTGCTTCCTGGTTCAAATTAATTTGAAAAGATCTTTGAAAATTCTCTTATGAGACACCCTGTGGGGTTTTCTCTTTTGTTATATGGCTCCTATAGTAAAAGTTTTTCCCTGTCATTTGCCGCAATAATCTCTTTGTCACCTGGACTAAATATTACAAAGTGTTTGCTTTTTTTAGATAGATAGATAGATAGATAGATAGATAGATAGATAGATAGATAGATAGATAGATAGATAGATAGATAGATATGTTTGCTTTTTTAGATAGATAGATAGATAGATAGATAGATAGATAGATAGATAGATAGATAGATAGATAGATAGATATGTTACTGATCCCTTAAGGAAAATGGCATATGTATATTTTATTGAATATAAGGATAGGTGAAAGTAGTTACTACTGCTGTTTCATGTATTCTGAACTTGAATGATGCACCCAGTTGTTGTGGAGTTTGCATGTGCTTCCCATATGCTCAGGAATATTCCTCCCACATGCCAAATAATATGCAGGTTAAGTTAGCCAGTAGGGTGGCACGGTGGTGCAGTGGGTAGCGCGGCTGCCTCGCAGTTAGGAGAACCGTGTTCACTTCCCAGGTCCTCCCTGCGTGGAGTTTGCATGTTATCCCCATGTCTGCGTGGGTTTCCTTCCACAGTCCAAAGTCATGCAGGTTAGGTGCATTGGCAATCCTAAATTGTCCCTAGTGGGTGTGTGCTTGGTGTGTGTGTGTGCCCTGCGGTGGGCTGGCGCCCTGCCTGGTGTTTGTGTCCTGCCTTGCGCCCTGTGTTGGCTAGGATTGGCTCCAGCAGACCCCCGTGACCCTGTAGTTAGAATATAGCGGGTTGGATAGATAGATAGATAGATAGATAGATAGATAGATAGATAGATAGATAGATAGATATGTTACTGATCTGTTAAGAAAAATAGAACATAAAGTATAGTGCAAAAAAGTGCACATTTCTACAAGACTAATACGATACATAAAACATAAAAATAATAAAATAAAGTTGCCATGATAATGCTTCTATTATAAATAGACAATGTGGAAAGAAGTATTATATATCCTGATACCACAGGATTCCTGCAGCATCTTCAAGCACACAGAGGTGAAATGAACCAGTGACTAAAGGTGCTTCAGGATAACAAGTTGTGAAGAAAGTGGGCAGTATTAGTCATCATGGCCTCTAATTATGCCATCATCCTCTCTTTTGTCACTGTGTCCAGAGTCAGTCATTTAATTCTGTTTGTTTTTCTGATCAGTTTATTGAAACATCTGGTATCCTCTGAGTGTTTATTACTCCCACAGCAGACCACAGCACAGAAGGGTACACTAGCCATGATGAACTATAGACATTTTTTATAAATGTATGTGTATATACTATATGTATAAAGAGACAGAGCTAACTTAACCTCAACTCATCAGAAACACTTTCATTGCAATGCATTGCCAACACATTCATATTCCACAGAAGCAGTGAAAATGTTGAAGCAGGTACCTACTTTTAGAATTAATCATTAAAGTCAGTTACTTCAAAATTATTTGTCACTCTTAACAAATTGGTGACTTGTTGGTGCAGTGAGTACCACTGGTTCCTCACTATAGAAACATGGTTCAAAATTCTGGATTATCAATGCGTGCTTTTTTCAGTATCTTAGCTTTTTCTTTTGTCACAAAGACAGGTATGTTAGGTGCATTGCCTGTTTTAAATTCCCATCCAGGTTTTCTTCCTCCCATGTGATTGATTCTATCAGGTGAAATGTTACAATAACCTTTTCACCTATAATGGAGCAAATGTGTCCAGAAATTGAATTAATTGTAATGTAATGGATGAAATTAGAACAATGAAGTAATATGACTTTAGAGTTATTTATTAATCTAACATGTGGGAAGAATGTGGGAGGAAAACCAAAGCATAAAGAAAAAAAAAACCCACACAGACACAACAGAATGTCCAAACTCCAAACACATGGCAACTCGATGTGGGATTCAAACCTAGGATATTGGATTCATAAAGCACAAGCAATCATCACTGCACCACAATGCTATCTCCTATAAGCTATTTAAATCAAGACATTAACAGATGTTAAAAAAGTTCAGTTCTGCTAAGTGATCCAACATTGTCATTCTTTTGTCACCTGCTCTCTTAATGTGTTCTGCCGTGTGCACTTTTGTGCTAATGGTTTACTTCAGCTTCCCCCAGTGTTTGCCTCCATGTGTCTTTGTCTTCTGTTATCAAGCTGGTACAGGCAATAGCACTTAGAAACATAAGCAGCTGCTGGGAAGAGTACACATTTTTACATATATGTTTGAGTTTATCATATCTGTGTGATGAGCAAGATTTAATCAGTTAATACAGGTGCAGCAATTTCGAATACTTTGGCTAAATAAATTATAAAGAGATTAAACATTAGGATGAGAGCCCTAAATCTGTCTCTGAACATCATCAATGATTAATATGGCTATACCACCTAGAAGATCAGAGAGAAAACAGTTGGTTATTTGTATTCCCTAATGTATATTTTCTTGAATATAAGGATAGGTGAAAGTAGTTACTACTGCTGTTTCATGTATCCAGTATTCTGAACTTGAATGATGCACCCAGTTGTTGTGGAGTTTGCATGTGCTTCCCATATGCTCAGGAGTTTTCCTCCCACATGCCAAACAATATGCAGGTTAAGTTAGCCAATGAAATAAACTGGACCCTCTGTGAATGCATATGTGAATGTGCCCTCTGATGGGTTGGTACCTTTTCTATGGTTCTACAGACTTCCCAAAATGAATTAGAATTGAATTTCACTAAGTATGTTACATGTCAATAAGGTATTCAATACTACATCTTCCTTAAAACATTTCACATACCCCCACACCCATCCAGAGAGCAAAGAAAGAAAGAAAGAAAGAAAGAAAGAAAGAAATCCCATTTTGTTGTAATCACTCAACTATATTAACTCTTTCAGGGCTGATGTTGACTTTTGTCAAAATTCAGGGGTAGAGGACGGTAATGGGCTATAAACTGTGACAAAACTCGTCTTTATGTTTTAAATTCAACTCTCTTTGGTTGAAAGAAAGTTACGTAGCTTTGTTGATTTGACCTCGATTCCCTGCATGTGCTTGAGTATTGAAGAGCCAACAGCCTCCAAAATGGCATCGACTTCTGGTGAGACTAACACAAATGTGCAAATCAAAATACTCCATGGACATTGTACATATTATCGCTGAATCAGACTCTGGAATGAGTGATCTGGAGATGGATATCGAAAACGAAAGTGAGGTACCAGCATCAGCACATCGGTCCCCAGCTGATCGTGGTGCTGAACATGTTCATGTAGCTGATGCACCTACAGCAGCGTTCACCTAGGAGGACCACCACTTATGATGACAAGATGTACAAACCAAATTGCGTCACACTGCGACTGCCACAATCGCCTACGTGCTGTGCGAAGACAAAGAGGTAGCCGGCCTGCCGTGCATTCCTGCTGGCCATCGAGCCGCCCTGCACAGCCAGTCATGCCGAACAGCCGTCAACACCAGCCACAGTACCCAGCAACAGGCGTTTTATGTGGATTTATGTGTGAAACCAAGCATTGTGTGCTTTTCAGAAAACTAAGTTTTTCGGAAAAAATATTCAGCCCTCAAAGAGTTAAAGAGTCCAAATAGAGATTAGCAACAATTAGACACTCTTAACTGATTACAATATTAAGAAACACCTATCAGCTTATAAAGACACTTTCGACTCTTCCTCATAAGATGCATTTGATTATTTTTCTTATTTTAAGTAAAAAGGGACCTCATTTTCCCCTAATGTGTTATATATGATGGGTTACAATTCATCCATTTGAGTAAGACAAAATACCTGCTGTCTAGTGTAAGATACCGCAATAGATTTTTCATTAAGGAATTATGTCCCAGCAGGTGTAACCCCAAACACTGCTATAAATTAATTAGAGGTTACTGTGATCTCAAAGCTGTCTAATACATAGGTAAAGATTTTATTTCAGTAATGTCTGAGAAGGGGACAGTCCTAAAACCTGTGACCAAATAAATAAAGCAGGTGCCTGATGATATTGCTTACAATTAGTGACCTGGGTATGTTTTGCATAGTCTGAGTCAAGAAAGAGATGTCCATAATCTATTATTTTGTATTCATTTAGAACATGTTTTACTATACTGCAGTGGGCTGGCGCCCTGCCTGGGGTTTGTTTCCTGCCTTGCGCCCTGTGTTGGCTGGGATTGGCTCCACCAGACCCCCATGACCCTGTAGCTGGGATATAGCGGGTTGGATAATGGATAGATGGATGGATGTTTTACTATAACTGCATCTTTTACTTAAGGATGACTGTATATTTTATGTGAAAATCTTATTGAAATGTTTCATTCCAAATACTGTCCTAGATTACCTACCAATGCACTGTTTTAAAAGTGCCAGTATAGCTTGGAGATATTACCAGTATCTATACAGTATACTTTCTGGGATATATTGTGAAGGTAGTTAAGGAGAGCTGAACAAGTTTCCTTTAGAAAAGTTTTTAAATTGCATGTAATAAAAGGGAAAAAAAGTTTTTTTCTAGGTAGATGAAGTAGTGGTATTAGACAAGAAAACATAACTCCTAGAGTGCAAAATAAAACTTCAGGGCTTCTTCTGTCATCTCTTCTATCATCTTCAGAGTTATGTTTGTTATATTAAGTAAGCCCACATTTTAGCAGAAGAAGAGTGCCTTTTCTCTGCTGTGAGCTAGAAACAAGATTCTATTGCTCTCTTTAATGTGAGTTTTCTGACAAGGTGCCTGAAGACTCCAATGGTTTTAATGCTTGTATGTCTATGGCTCACTTGGGCATAAATGCTTACAAAATTGTTAGTTCAAATCTTGACTTAAATATTTTCTCTGGTAGTGTGAACTATTTGTTAAGATACTGATGCTTTGTATGGGGTGTCAGGTCATGACCTGTATTGCAGGAAACAGGAGGTGCTTTATTAAAGGGACAGGACCCTGAAAATGAAAAAGAGAACTCTATCAAGGCTCAGTGGTCATAGCTGTACTAAGAGTATACTGGTTTTACCATCAAAAGTAGCAGTGAGAAAGAAAATGATTCTATTGCAACAATGGCAAGTATGCCAAGAGTACACCAAGTACTACAAGTATATAAATAAATACTGTGTATATATATTATGGCTTTGTGGATTTTCCTCCCACATTCCAAAGACATACATTTGGAGCCGATTGGTGACTTTAATTTGGCCAGTGTTGGTGTGTGCATTAGTTTAATTGGCTCTAAGATAAAGAATATAAAAGAAATAGTAAAAAAGAAAAAAATATAGTGATACAAAAACAGACTAACAACAATGAAAAAGGAGTGTTGGACCACCAGCTGGGTTACCCCTTTTAATAAGCTCAAAAAACAAACAGTGCTTAGGGCACAAATAAGGTTGGCTTGATTCGACTCGCCCTCATTTATACCAAGTCAATTTAGTTATACTGACATGTATGTATAAAGCGGAAACTCCAATTTATCAGGAAAAAATCCAGTTGGACGGAATTCTAACCCTTGAGTGGAAAACCAGTTAACCACTGTATCACACATAACATATGCAGTATTATATTATGCGATGGGTTGGCATCCTGCCTGGGGTTTGTTTCCTGCCTTGCGCCCTGTGTTGGTTGGGATTGGCTCCAGCAGACTCCTGTGACCCTGTAGTTAGGATCTAGTGGGTTGGATAATGGATGGATGGATGGATTATATTATATTATATTATATTATATTATATTATATTATATTATATTATATTATATTATATTATATTATATTATATTATATTATATAAAGGTCCTGTGATGAAATAGTGCCCTGTCCAGGATTGCTTCACACTTTGAACCCATGCTGCCCCCATTAATCTAAACTGGATTATGCAAATCTGAGACTGTATGACTGTATGTGTATATCTGAAGAACAAAATAGGAGAAGATTAACTGGCTTGGTCAAGATCTAATGGTGAATCACTCATCAAGCAAGGATTTAAATGGTTCTCCTTAACAGTTTGGTCTGAGAAGTATAACACTGTGAACAAAGATTAGAAAAGCATAGCTCTGCTAATGTTGGGTTGTTCAATGTACATTTGTAGATGACCCAGATGGTCTTCACCAGCTAGATGGAACACCTCTGACAGCAGAAGACATTGTTCAAAAGATAGCAACACGGATCTATGAAGAAAATGACAGAGGAGTGTTTGACAGAATTGTTTCTAAATTGCTAAATCTTGGACTGGTATGATTTGATATTTCCCTTTGGGGATTAATAAAGTATCTATCTATCCATCTATCTATCTATCTATCTATCATATAGTGCCTTTCATATCTATCTATCTATCTATCTATCTATCTATCTATCTATCTATCTATCTATCTATCTATCTATCTATCTATCATATAGTGCCTTTCACATCTATCTATCTATCTATCTATCTATCTATCTATCTATCTTATAGTGCCTTTCATATTATCTATCTATCTATCTATCTATCTATCTATCTATCTATCTATCTATCTATCTATCTATCTATCTATCTATCTATCTATCTTTTTTATATAGTGCCTTTTACATCTATCTATCTATCTATCTATCTATCTATCTATCTATCTATCTATCTATCTATCTATCTATCTATCTATCTATGATTCATTTATCATTAGTATATTAAAGTAAATGGTGATTTTATTTTGTTTATCAAAAACTCAACATGTGATGCAACTTGAACATTTATGTTACCATGGCAAATCATACCGTATATTCCTGAGAAGACTGAAAGACATTCATTAATGATTATTCATTGTCAAATGCACTGAAAAAGGAGTTATAAATAAAGTTGAAGATTTAATTTACAATCCACATTCATCCTGTGCACTCAACTAAATATCTAATACTAAAAATATTTTTATTCATAGATCACTGAAAGCCAAGCTTACACATTGGAGGATGAAGTAGCTGAAACTCTACAACAGTTAATAGCCAAAGAAGCACAAAACAACATTGAAATTGACAACAGCAACCTGGACTACCCTACTGCGAGGACTGATGACTACGCCTCACTGAAACAGGACACAATGGTGTGTATGTTTTATCAACATCCACTGTACGTTTTCACTTAATGGTCCAATGGGTGGCACAGTGGTTTAAATGTCTGTCTCACAGGTCCACTGTAGTGGGTCCATATTCCATGTCTGCTTGCTGCCTGTGTGGCATTTACACATTTTCCCTGTGAGAAAATTAATCTCCATCTGAAGTGGAGCAATACTGAAATCAGAATAGGAAAGCAGAAATTACTAAAGATTATACAGTCGCTAAATCCAGCTAAAGACAATTATGCAAATAACAGAGATGGCCGCTGTACTGAAACATACTGTGAGTTGTGGCAGTTCCATATTCATAGTCTAATAGTGCTCTTAGGAAATATACTTGGGAGATTTAATATTGGTTTCTCTGTTTTAGTTTGCCCTGTACAAAATGTAATGTATTAAAATGACAGTTATTTTATTGCAGAAACAAAGCAACAGTACCTCAATGTTAAAACTAAAAAGAGAAAAGTATTCAACATAAAAGTGAGGCCATAAAGAAAATTACGCAAAACAAAATCAAAAATAAATGTACATATTGTTTTCAAACCCTCTTAATCTAATTCAGGGTCATAAGGTAGCCAACATTTATCCCAGTAGCTCTGCGTACAAGGAAAGAATCACGTCTGGTCAGGAAACCAGTCTATTGCTCGACCCATTCTCACTCACATGGGTTCAATTTGGGAGTCACCAATTAAACTAATGTGCATGTTTTTGGGAGGAAAACCAGAGTACCTGTAGAAAAACCTATAAAGACATTAGGAGAATATACAAGATCCACACAGACAATGACCTGGTATGGAATATCAACCCAGGATGCTAGATCTTTCAGCATATCGAAATTAGACCATAAAGAATGCAACTACCTACAAATGACTATAAAAAAAGAAACTAAAATAAAGACAGAAATCACACCACTGAAAAATGATGAATGTGTTTTTTTTTTCAATAATAGCTATACTAATTCTGATATTATATTCTTTTTTATTGCTTTGTTTTCAGTTTTATCTGATTCCCTGATAGGGAATGCTATTTCTTGCACTGTTCTTACTGTTACTGAGAGCTGTTACTGTTACTAGTAAATCAACTAATGAATTCTAATTCCCAACTTACACAGTACATGACTAGACTAGTTTGTTTATAATACAGTATGTACTAGCAATCAAATTTAAACTACATTTTGATTATTTCCAGCTTTGATTATTTTTTTTTAATTTCCAGGGCCACCCTGCATGCAATCTGATTCATTTTTCTTTTTCTTAAAAGCTTACAGACAAACCGAAGATCAGGAATGAAGAGGATCACATGGCCGATGATGTCGATGACACTGTTGACAGCAGCTGGGCTCCTCCCAATGAGATGGAGCGCAGAAATCAGTTGTCTACAGAAGATGAACTTGAAGACCTTCAGTACTTCCCAAATTTCTATAACTTACTGAAAAGCTTGAATTCAGGTTAGCATTCTTTTCAAACACAATCCGCTTCGCCAAGAGAAGCATTGCAGGCACCTGCGAGTTATTGTCACACATAAAAATGTGAAACAGTTTTAAGGAGAGTTGTTCAATAGACAGAAGAGATGTCACCTGCTGTATTTACTCTGTTAGTCATTTGTTATTTTTGATCCTACCTATCGAATAAAATGCACAGACATTTTCATCAGTTTTAATTTGGTATTTGTGTTCCCTAAATTTAACTTTGTACTCCAGAATTGAATTTGTTAATTTCTTATGTCTACATTTGGAAACTCATTATTAGACTCAATTGTGACACCCAGTTTACACCATCCTAATACAGAGACTCAAGAAATTATTGGATTATACCCCTTGTTTTACCTATTTACACAGGATTTCTTGAGTTCAGCCTGCATGGCTTTCCTGTGTTAGAATGAAATAATACCTTTACTTTTTAACATGGCTGGCTGGAAATATCCATGAAGGCATGTCTTTTACATATGTGAAACAATAATGATTGCATATGGCTTTCATTCCACAGATAAAGACGCTAAGGAAAAGGAAACATTGATTACCATCATGAAAACACTGATAGACTTTGTCAAGATGATGGTCAAGTATGGAACTATAACACCAGAGGAAGGAGTTTCCTATTTGGGTGAGATTACAGTTCCACATCTATGAGTTTATTTATTCATTTATGTCAAAGAATGAACTACAAGATGGCTCTTGAACCATTCTGTAGAAAGTGAAGAATTGTGCTTAATTATTTAGATGAGTTGTTGGCAAAATATTTCATTGTTAAATTTGTCGTTCATTGTTAAATAGTCCTCATTGTGTGTCTATGCACACCACAGAGAATGCTATATGAGGTCATTTCTGTCTCACTTTGTCACAATGATGATAAATGATGATGATGATTCAATTCTATTGTCATTGTACAATGATATGTGTCATACAATTTCTGCTATAACTTTTGCACTTTCCTTCAGGATCAGTAATGTTTCTATCTATCTATCTATCTATCTATCTATCTATCTATCTCTCTATCTATCTATCTATTATATACTGCCTTTCATATCTATCTATCTATCTATCTATCTATCTATCTATCTATCTATCTATCTATCTATCTATCTATCTATCTATCTATCTATTATATAGTGCCTTTCATATCTATCTATCTATCTATCTATCTATCTATCTATCTATCTATCTATCTATCTATAGGGTGGTCCAGATCTAATTATGCAATTTTCATTACGCTATAACTTACTAAGTTTATTACAGTACATAGAAAATCACCCGAAAAATCCCGGACCATCGAGAAGTGTGCGAACTGACGACATGAAGAATCGTCTTTGCGCTGAACTGGAATCTTCCCCGCAAAAATCAAAGTCATCCAGACGATCTGGATCTGCATAATTAGATCTGGACCACCCGGTATCTTTCAGTCTGTCTGTCGGTCAGTCAGTCGGTCAGTCAGTTGGTTGGTCTGTCTGTCTGTCTTGGAGTGTCTTTAATATTTATTGATTACAATGTGCATTGTGAACAAAAAAGCAGGTATAAATGAATAGCAATCCTTTAAAAAGTATCTTGAAGGGCCTTGGGTTTGGTCAGAACTGTGCCCGTGACCAGTGCTATATAAGACCAGGATCAATAAAGCTTTGAGAGACCATCAGAAGAAAGAATGGTGATGCTCATGTGTTTGTGAGGTGTAAAAAAAGCTGCTACTAAGAAAATTCTAAACAATGTTTCCACAGTGCAATGGATTATCTACAGATTGACAAAATTCCCCATCCCTGGTAATCTACCAAAAACAAGCAAACTAACCAAATTCAATCGACCTACTGCCCAAAAAATGCCCAAGATGTCTTTTAGGGGCAGCACGGTGGCGCAGTGGTAGTGCTGCTGCCTCGCACTTAAGAGACTCAGGTTCGCTTCCCGGGTCCTCCCTGCGTGGAGTCTGCATCTTCTCCCCGTGTCTGCGTGGGTTTCCTCCCACAGTCCAAAGACATGCAGGTTAGGTGGATTAGCGATTCTAAGTTGTCCCGTGTGTGTGCTTGGTGTGTGGATGTGGGTGTGTGTGTGTGTTCTGCGGTGGGTTGGCGCCCTGCCCAGGATTGATTCCTGCCTTGTGCCCTGTGTTGGCTGGGATTGGCTCAAGGTGACCCTGTGTTCGGATTCAACGGGTTGGAAAATGGTTGGATGGATGTCTTTTAGGTGTTCTAGTGTAACTTCTATAGGGTGGTCCAGATCTAATTATGTAATTTTTGTTACGCTATAACAACGCACAACGCAGGATGTTGGAGGAATTTGAAGTGCCTGCAGTGCATAGCAACATGATTTCCCAAATCAACGAAATGTTTGACTAGACTGGCAGCGCCAATCATCCGAAATTGTATTGTTTTGCTGTAATGCATTAAGAGTTGCATAATTAGATCTGGACCACCCTGGGAAGATCTAAAGGCATGTTGAGGGGCATAAGTCTAATGTCACAAAGAAATTTCACAAAACTGATCCACATGGGAAGTGTAAAAAATAACATACAACACACAGAGGAAGTGTAACAGGTTCCCTTTTGCAGTAGTAGGCCCCTTTGTCCAAAACGCCACAGTTGTGCCAGTTTTGTTCCCACATAACTAGACATGTGCAGGTTAGATTAATTGACAACACTAAATTGGCCGTGTGGGTTGGAGTGTTTGTGGCAGTGTTAAACTGAGTGTGCCTTGCCATGAAATGGCATCCTGTGCACCTTGTGCCCAGTGATGCAAGAACAGGCCTCAGCCAGGACTCTGAGTTAGGAGTGTTTAAAAACAAGATGAGATAATTATATTATATTATTGGAAATTTGGTTTCCTCCTGTTAGTTAAGGACATGATGTTAGATTGGTAGGCAACCCTAAACTGGCCAAATGTGAGTAAGTGTGGCTATGTGATCTTATCTCCCAGTGACGTGCCATTCAATGTATGCAAATTCAGATAAGTAAATAATGTATTGATGCCTTGTGATCGTATTCACAATGAAAGGCAGTATATAAAAAAAGATTGATTTAACTGGCATTGTGCTGTGCTAGGAACATTTTTATTTTTTGTTCTTTTGTTGCTAGTTGTCCTCTTTTGGTCTTTTGGTAAGTGTATTCTTCCCTCTGTGCACCTCCTGCTGTCTTGCTGCTTTGACAGAACATGCTCATCACAAATGTTTTAAGCTGCCAGTTCATTTAATTGGATAACTCCATCCATTATCCAACCCGCTATATCCTAACTACAGGGTCACGGGGGTCTGCTGGAGTCAATCCCAGCCAACACAGGGTGCAAGGCAGGAAACAAACCCTGGCACTGCAGTAATTGTTCATTATTAAATGTATATTCTACTAGGACAGGATTAATTTGAAGTTCAGAATTAATTATTTTTTATACATTCGGCATATATTTCCCTGCTCGATGTACGATTTTTGGTCAAATTTAAGATTCACGTTTCCTTCCTTTTTATTTCTAACATATAAGCAAGTAGTGAAAATGGCTCTGTACATTTGCTGTTAGTACAGAGCCATCCGTCCATCCATTATTCAACCCGCTATATCCTAACTACAGGGTCATGGGGGGTCTGCTGGAGCCAATCCCAGCCAACACATGGCGCAAGGCAGGAAACAAACCCCGGGCAGGGCGCCAGCCCACTGCAGTCAATTGGATCAATAATTTATATATTTATTGTCTTTGCTCTAACATTTTCCTATTTCAACACTTCAATTTTCAATACTGCAAACGTGAACCTCTTGCTGTTTTCTAGTCACATATTCAAGAACAACCCTAACAATCCATTGAAAGATAAAAATTAAACATGTCAATTGAATTCAGCATATGCTCGAGGAAGACGTCTTGTGAAATGACCCAGTTCCGCCTAATGCCTGATCACGTAAATTTTCCACCATTAGGAACTAATAAATGGCTTTATATAGAAAGTTAATCCCAGGCTTTTTAGTGGCTCCCTTAGGTACGGTATCCTGTATAGCGGAACAAGATGAATCACAAAGTACAGTAACAACTATAAATGAAGATGTGAAGCCCTAGCCAGGACTGTGTGAAAGTGTAATACTTCAGTAAATCCTGAAAGTACAGAAGAAATGATATTACACTGTATTACATTGCTGTGATCAAATTCTTTCCTTTCTATAAGAAGCAGAGCACCATTCTTGCCAAGTATGTTCCCAGAGAGCTTTAAAATTTACATTATGACATTTCCCAAGATTCAGCTACCAGCTTCTAGTCTAACCCCTGAGTCGCATGGCTTCCATATCTACTGATAACATTATGTATTTTAGCAGTCAGGCATTTATGAATTGTCCGTTATCTTGTGATAAATGATGATTTTTCTAAACTCAAGTCATGGTTTTCTTATTTTGTTTCTGGTCAGACCTAGTTTCTAACTAGCCAGCAAAGGTCTGTAAGTAGAAGCAGAGAAAGGAGGGGCACCGGCACAGCAACTGAGCCTCATTAGCGACTCATAAATCCTGGGATTACATTACAATCTGTTCCATTTGTCTTTCCAGGGCATTTATTGATGGTAAATTACTCTGAACTTGACCTTCTTTAGATGCTCAAGGGCAGACGGCAGTGATACTAGTGGCTAAATAAAGCAGGGATGCAAGATCCTGCGTGAGAAAAATATCATCTTCCCGTTAAAGATCAATGCCGGATTGACATATTTCTTTTTTATTTTTACAATTTTAACATTAACATAGCATAACTTTTTCAGATCATTTTAATCCATTTCAGTATTGAAGGGGTCTCAAGCCTAAACTGGTGTATTTGGATGCAAGACAGGAACCAGCCCTGACCAGGTGTACTTAACATTATTTTTTACCAACACAAGCGTCCACAATGATAAAATGCAAATATGCTCTGCTACAGGAACAGGTAGCATGCCAGGTATTAACCTTGATACATTTGTTACTTTCATGGAAAAAAAATCACATTGAATTGATATTTTGAGCATTTTTGAAAAGACACAGGGCCATGTGTACACTCAAAGATAAATACAACAAGTCTTATGATTTTATTGGACAACTTTTTATTCTTAAGAGCTGATTAGGTTTTTAGATAAATTTCAGCAATTCAGCTTCAACCTTTTAAATTTCAACATTTTTGAAAGCCAATACCAACAATAGCTCAACAGCCAATATTAAACCAATGCTCAAAATTTCACAAAGTTTTATATAGGCATTTAAGACTTTAGTGATTTTTGAGCTCAATCCGAACTAGTGCTCTGACCTATTAAAGCTGAATCTTTTAAAATGCTGTAGTCAGTTAAACTCTAAGTGCAAAGACACATTCATTGCTTTTTATTAAATTATCACAATACTTAAACATTAGTGGGCAGCACGGTGGCGCAGTGGGTAGCGCTGCTGCCTCACAGCTAGGAGACCCAGGTTCACTTCCCAGATCCTCCCTGTGTGGAGTTTGCATGATCTCCCCGTGTCTGCAGGTTTGGTGAATTTGCGATCCTAAGTTGTCCTTGGTATGTGCCTTGCGGTGGGCTGGCACCCTGCCCAGGATTTGTTCCTGCCTTGTGCCCTGTGCTGGCTGGGATGGGCTCCAGCAGACCTCTGTGACCCTGTGTTAGGATATAGCAGGTTGGATAATGAGTGGTAGCGCTGCTGCCTCGCAGTTAGGAGACCTGTGTTCGCTCCCCAGGTCCTCCCTGTGTGGAGTTTGCATGTTCTCCCCATGTCTGCGTGGGTTTCCTCCGGGTACTCCGGTTTCCTCCCACAGTCCAAAGACATGCAGGTTAGGTGCATTGGCGATTCTAAATTGTGCTTGGTGTGTATGCGTGCCCTGCGGTGGGCTGGCACCCTGCCCGGGGTTTGTTTCCTGCCTTGCGCCCTGTGTTGGCTGGGATCGGCTGTAGTTAGGATATAGCGGGTTGGATAATGGATGGATGGATATTCCCAGAAATATATTTCCTCACATTTGAACACTCCCTTTTCATCAGGCTCCCTATATTAAATTTATAAATAAGCATCACAGATTCTGTTGTGTTTTAAATACATTTATTTTCTGCAGTTTCCAGAAGGAAGCATCCTGACCTGAAAGGATTGAGGAAAGAAATTGAATGCTTTAAAGTAAAATACCAGGCTTAGGCAGCTGAGGTGTTATAATCAACACGTTTCTGCCTCATCTAATATATCCAATCTACAGTATATCCCAACCTTAATGTCTCATCTTCCCAGAAGCTGAAGATCTGTTTACTGTGCCAGTCAAAATAGGATTTTAATGCTAACTGATATATTTTCCTGAACGACCTTAAAATTCCCTCTGTAAACTCACTATTCATCACTTCATTTTCACTCTTCTAATGATGGTGAATGTCAAGTGACAGTATGTTGATATGGACAGACAAGACCACTCTGTGCTTAGCAATAATTTCCAGGTCCTCCTGTAGACTTCTCAGACCTTCCATAGCCAGTCGAGAGATATGATCCCCTCACTGTGTCCTGGGTGTCCTGCTTGTGGGAACCACCATCGGAGAGCAAGCAGTTCTTCTCTGAGGTTTTCTCATATTGCTAAGTTCCTCACCCTTAAACAGAAAATAAGCCCACTCTTCACAAAACTCTTTTTTTTTGACACTTGTAATCATTTTTTAATCACCACTGATTACACATGGTTGTAAGTGAACATGGAGATATAGACCAACCAGTAATCTGAAAGCTTTGTCCAACAACTTAATACCATAAATGCCTGATGCAAGGTTTCCACACTGCTGCCATTGCACAGGTCCATCTGTCAATTTTACAATCACGTTTAAAACTATTTGTGAACATGACTCAAAGGTACGTGAAGTATTCCACTTGTGGCAGCTGCTCACTTCTTACCTGCTGGAAACAAGACACTGTTTTCCATTAAAGGATGATGATCTCAGATTTAGAGGGGTTGCGCTAAGCTGCACACCAGTGTTCACGGTCTAATGAGGTCAAAAGGATATCGTCATCCACAAGCAGCAAAGTGAATGCTTCGATTCCCATGCTGAATACTCTCCAAGTCTTAGCTGAGGCCAAATATTCTGTCCTTGAAAATAGTGAAGATGTGAGGAGACGAGACACACACATGGCAGAGCTCAACGCCCACATTAAATGGACTTAATTTAATGCCAAGCATATGAACGCAGTTCTCAACCTACAAATACAAGGAGCAAATAACATGGAGCAGTGACCCCATGCTCTTGTAAACTCAACTAAACATCCATAGAATTTTCAATGATCTCACAAATACTGAATTCACACTGCCCACCCCGGTCACAGTTCTTCTCATGTACCATTCAGAATTCAAAATGCCCATCAATTACCCCTTACCAAAACAATCAAAATGCCCCCACCCAACAGTCAATGTACAGCTTTCAGCAAACTTGGCAAAATGATTTTCTTTGTCTGAAAAGACCTCTACTTCTTCTTAATAATTGTATCGTCCTTCATCTATGACTAACTCACTTATCCAGGACAACAGGGAGCTGGTACCTGTCGTAACAGTACTGGGCACAAGGCAGAAACCAACTGTAAATAAGCATTACTGGGCATATTCATGCCCATACACCCACTCTCTCACTGGACAAATTCATGCCCATACACCCACTCTCTCACTAGGCAAATTCATGCCCATACACCCACTCTCTCACTGGGCATATTCATGCCCATATACCCACTCTCTCACTGGACAAATTCATGCCCATACACTCACTCTCTCATTGGGCATATTCATGCCCATACACCCACTCTCTCACTGGGCATATTCATGCCCATACACCCACTCTCTCACTGGACAAACTCATGCCCATACACCCACTCTCTCACTGGGCATATTCATGCCCATACACCCATTCTCGCACTGGGCATATTCATGCCCATACACCCACTCTCTCATATTTTTGCAGGATTTCTTGGGACTGTATCAAACATATTGCAGCCATTATATAGTAAGGATGTGTTTCTACAGTTGCTGATTATACCACTTTATACAAATAATGCTGTCTTTCAGGACTTCTTAGGGAAGCAGACAAGATTAAACGCATTTCTTGTTAGTGCTTACTTCCTTGGCTCTCGTACAAAGAATGTTTACTTGGCATTGCAGGGCTGACACTGGCTATTGTTTGAGTCACCATTTAATGGAGATGGTGGCAGGGTTGTTGAATGGGCCAATGCCTTGCTACTTTTAATTAATCAAATTTACGTAGAAAGTTATTCATGTGTCTGATTAGTGTGTCCATGGTTAACAGGGTGCACATTTTCACATAAATCTGTGACAAAGCACCAAATGATATTGTTAAAGCTGATACTGTGATGAATTTTAAGAACAGCCTGAATGAGATATTAGAGCATCGGACTTAACAGTTAACCAAAAAATTCTTGATGGCCTCTCATTTCAGGGTTTTGTTTTTGTATAAAAGTTCAGGTTCATCGCTGAATGGAAGTGTAGGAGGAAAGTAGCCAGCATTGAAAGATTCATCTTAATTGAGGTTACCAGCCCAACACTATTGTTCATTTGGGTTTTGTATTTTTGACTAAGTAGGATTACAGCTAACAGCTTCATCTGTTATCTGGGTGTCACTGAGAACGGACTCTGTCCCAAAATACAATTTAAGAGACTAATTATGTAACATGTATAATTAGGTTTATTATGTATATCTATGTATGCCTCCCTTCTTATGGATATGTATATATTGAAGCAGAAGATGTCTCTGAACAGTGAAAATGAAGGAATTTGCATAAAGATTATAAAAGGAAAACTTCAAAGCAGTAATACAGACATCAAAGAAATGCCTTCTTGTACATATGAAGTAGTGAAAGCAGAGATGTTACTCCTTCACTGCTCTTCACAGAAGTGATTTTGTAAACCTTCCATAAACTAATTTTAATAGGTGTTAAGGGTTCAACATTACCTTGAAAGTTCTGAAAAGCTTACCATGAAGGGCACAAAGAGAGACTAACAAAAGTTTGCGAGAACAGACATTGTCCATCTGTCTGCACGGGTTGTCGTGTGGTGGGTACAGCAACGCACTGCATCAATGAACGCTCCTAACCTCTAACCTCTGTTAGAGCAGTGATTTTTTTTTTTTTTTGTATAATTGGTTGTAGGTTGGGCGGCACGGTGGCGCAGTGGGTAGCGCTGCTTCCTCACAGTAAAGAGACCTGGGTTCGCTTCCCGGGTCCTCCCTGTGTGGTTTGCATGTTCTCCCCGTGTCTGCGTGGGTTTCCTCCCACAGTCCAAAGACATGCAGGTTAGGTGCATTGGCAATCCTAAATTGTCCTTAGTGTGTGCTTGGGGTGTGGGTGTGTGTGTGTGTGTGTGTGTGTGCGCCCTTCCCGGGGTTTGTTTCCTGCCTTGCGCCCTGTGTTGGCTGGGATTGGCTCCAGCAGACCCCCGTGACCCTGTAGTTAGGATATAGTGGGTTGGATAATCGATGGATGGATGGATGAGTGGTTGTAGGTTCAATCACAAGGTGCAGGTGGGAGTCTCAGATAATAAGATAAGAATGCCAACTAAGAAGGACAACCTGACTTCCAAAAGGTCATGCGAAAAGACAGTTTTCCCCCTTCAGGGTTTAATACAGTATACCAAAACAAAATTAAAATGCTAAAAGAATAAGTGTGCTTTGGCATTCACTGTAGGTCTATCGGACCCAAAGAAATTGCTGCATCATGTCGGTTTTGAATCCAAGAACTTTACACTTTATTTTATTTTTGTCTTTCACTTTTGATGTTCACCTGCTAGTGATAGTAATGATAATAATAATTAAATGAATAATATAAAGAGCTAACAGCATTGAGCCCATTACCTTATTAAGGTAATTGCACAGTAAAGGAGAACATGGAGATACCCAGAAACAATCTCGGTCTCTCACTGGATGGGATGAGTTACCATTCTCTGTCTTCATCTTTTATGCCAGTTGATCTTTTTTACTTTATCTCTAAATCTGTTCTTTGAAAACAATAAAATGGCTAGACCCATCATGTTTTATGAGAAAATTAAGAAATGATTATGAAAAAAGCTGATACCTTGTAGTTTTCCCAGTTCAATCACTTAGCCTTCTTTGTGAAGTTTTCAAGTTTTTCACTTTTTGGGTAGCGTGAGCTCCATCCAGGTTTGGATCCTGCCTTGCACCTAGTGCTAATGAGATAGGCATCAACTCCCCAGCACACCAAACTCGATTACCAGATAAGGAAGTGAATGGATCGATTAATGGATAATCATTTTAACATTCCATATAACATCCTCAAACCCAATTAATCCAGTTTTGGGAAGCAGGGAGGCAGAAGTGATCCTGGTTATAAAGAGCAGTGGGTAGAGCTGCTGCCTCACAGTTAGGAGACCAGGGTTCATTTCCCGGGTGTTCCCTGTGTGGAGTTTGCATGTTCTCCCCGTGTCTGCGTGGGTTTCCTCTCACAGTCCAAAGACATGCAGGTTAGGTGCTATGGCGATTATAAATTGTCCCTAATGTGTGCTGGGTGTGTATGCACCCTGTGGTGGGTTGGCACCCTGCCCGAGGTTTGTTTCCTGCCTTGTGCCCTGTGTTAGCTGGGTTAGGATATAGCAGGTTGGATAACGGATGGATGGATGGATTACCTATAGAAAGAGTTAAAGAAACTGAACTACGTGGCACATTAGGGTCATAGTCCATTTCAGGCCAGTTCACACTCCCACAGGGGCAGTTTATGTTCACTAATAAATCTAACCTGTCCTCTTCTGGGATATGAGAGGAAATCTGCAGTAAATGAATGCACACATAAGGAGAACATGTAAACTCTACACAGATGGTGTCCAAGCTTGGATTTAAGCTCAGGCACCTACTCTCAAAACATATACAGAATAAACATATTTTATAAGAAAAAGGATCAAAACGCTTAAATCCTCTTTAATAAAACCCCTGTGTGTGTCCAGGTGTCTGTGTGTGTGGCTTCTGGTGAAATGCACATGCGCGGGGCCGCACGTGTTCCGTCTCTCCCTGTGCAATCCCTGTGCAGAGAGAGAGAGGGAGAGAGAGAGAGACACACACACAGAGGCGCGTGCGCGATAGAGACACACACCCACAGGCGCGCGAGACACATACAGACACGCGAGAGAAACACACACACAGGCGAGAGAGACACACACACAGACGCGCGAGACACATACAGACATGTGAGAGAGACACACACAGAGGCGCGTGCGCGAAAGAGACACACACACAGGCGCACGAGACACATACAGACACGCGAGAGAGACACACACACAGGTGCGCGAGACACATACAGACACGCGAGAGACACACACACAGGCGCACGAGAGAGACACATACACAAACAGAGGTGCGCGAGAGACACACACACAGGCGCACGCGTGCATTGTTGCAATATTACTTTTCTTGGTTGTTTATTAAATTACAGATTTTTCAAATGTAATTTTTTTTCCCTGTGCTTAAAACTCATTAAAAAAAGTGTTTTTAGCGAGCGGTTCGTAGCGCAATAGAGCGAACTCTTGCAGTGTTAGTTTTCTCTGTTGTTCAAGGTTTTCTTATTGTTATTCAATGTTTTTACATTTAGTTTACTATTACGCTGTACATTCGATGGTATAATTAACTAAATTTGTGCTTAAAAACTTAAAAATATATATATATTTACATACAGTTCGTACGGTCTGGAACAGATTAATTGTATTTACATACAATCCTATGAGGGAAATTACTTCGGTTCACGACCAAATCGAGTTTCGACCAGACTTTTGGAATGAATTCTGGTCATTAACCGAGATTCCACTGTATTACTGTGTGGTGTTATGGGTCCGCAGCTCGTTGAGAAAAGGCCATTCATTTTAAATAATCACCGCACCCGAGGCGGCTTCGTGAGGGGGGGCGATGTTGTAGCGAGCCGCAGGGTAGTCGTCGATGTGGGCGTTTCTCACCGTGTGCACAGGTGAGGAACTGCCCACATTCGTGATTGCTCCCGTGGCTAATGCTACAGCTGTGATGGCCCCTCACGTTTTAAAAAGAAGCGCGAGTCGGTTGTGGGGAAAGAAACGTTCGGTGTAAAAAAAAGGAGATGAGGAAAGAGGACGGAGGTTACAGAGAGCGAGGAAGCAGGCCGTGCGTGCATGTGGTGAGCGCGCGATCGAGCACTCGTGGGCAGCTGCGAGGAAGCTGGGTGTTAGGCCGACACCCAGGCGTTTGAGTTGATGTTGCTCCCGCTGAGTGACCAGGTAGCGGGAGTGCCTAGAGGAAAGCGACGAGCCGCAGAAGGCCGCGGAAAGGCAGCGGAAGTCGAGAGGCTTGGTGGTGGAGTCCCCAAGGTGTGCGTCCTGGCTATTGGGGTAATCAAGTCTCGGGGACTGGGATGAGTGCCATACCGGAGCCAGGGATCGGGAGGTCTCCAGTCTCGCGTGTGTTGTAGGAGGGCAGCTGCAGAGAGCGTCTTGCCTGCTGCTAAGCCTATACGGGATAAGCAGGTGAGACGCATACAGAAAAGAAGCACCAGAGCTGTTGTCGTTTTAAGACTGCTTCCTGATCATTTTAACCTCTCGTTTTAAAGGATTGTTTTTTCTATTGTTTTAACCTCCACGTTTTTTTATTGGATTATTTATTGAAACTGCACTATTTATGGAACACTGTTTTTGTTTTTGGTTGACTGTTTTTAATAAAAGCACTTTTGCACTTTTTGCACCACCCCTTGCTCAATTGTTTATTTGCCTTCACTGACTAGCTCACTCGGTTTCATTATCGACGGTGTTGGGTTCAAGGGTTCCCAAACAGCCATGGGAGCGTGGAGCCTGAACCCACATCGTCGCATACTGTCAGAGAAAATTACAGGCATTTTATGGAAATACAAACCAGTATTACTGAGAGAGAAAATTAAAGGCACACAATACAGTGACGCATATTACAGCCACATACAAGGTCCCTTGCCATTTAATACAGACTGTTCCTGCTAATGTTTATGCACTACTGTTCTAGCGCCCGTTATTGTAACGGGCTTAATGTCTAGTTTAATCATAAAAGGTTACATGTTCAAAGCTCCTTTCATAACTAAATGCTTTTAAATATATCAAGCAGTATGCCAACACTGATTGACAGTTGTGTACAAAATATAAAAATACAGTTTAGTAAAGTGAAGATTACCATAGAAATGATTTAGACAAATCAATATAACCTGCAATTACTGTAGCTGATGCGAATGCTTGTCTCCTAGCTACTGGGCTTTGCACTGGTTTTGATGACTCACCGTTTAATAGAATTTGATGTGACTCATGAAGGTAATTGCCATAACCATGGGAAATAAAGGAAAAAAATGTATTAATGGTGAAGTACTGTATAATTAGCATGACCCTCATACAACTTAGCATTTAATATGGGAGGGATCTTTCTGAAACACTGCATAAAAGACAGCTCAAGTCATCCATTTAATCAGCGGGCCTGTTGAATTAATAGTTTTATGTTGTCACACTCTCCATCAAAATGTTGTTAGAATACACAAAGATGTATATGAATCCTTCTGAAATTTATTTCAAGTTGCTATGAGAAGCCATTTAATGAATGGGCTACTCTTCACTGTCAAGTGAACTGTTATTGGGCTACTAACAGGTAGCATATTCTTTTCTTCCATGTCCTTACAATTCCAGGGTCTTGGGTCAAAATCTTTGATCTTTGCCAGTTTTTATTTTTTTTTTTCATATCACATTCTCTCTGTGTCTGTGTTGGTCTTCCTCTGGATACTCCAGGGTTTTCCTCCGACATTTCCAAAAATATGCAGGTTAGGCTAATTGTTGAATCTTAACTGTGTGTGAGTGTGTCTCCTCTAGTGGACTTTGGTGCAATCCAGGGTGGGCTTCTGACTTGCACACAAAGCAGCTGGGATAGTCTCCAGCCCCTGTGACCCTGAATTGAGTCAAAGCAGGTTTGAGAATGTTACATACAGTAAATATGGATATTATTTCTGGGCCTGTGATGGGAATGAAGATCAGTGGGAAAACATTTAGAATTATTTTTTAAAAATATTTTAAATGTGGCAAGTTGTGCCCCACTGGCTAGTCTTGTTTTCAAACAGGCATTGCTCTTATGTGCTGAGTATGTGTAGTTACTGTATGAGGTCTTAATGTTAATTCACATTAGCTATCAACAGTTAAAAAAAAAAATCCATAACGGTATCCCACCGCATATAAGAAATGATTCCTAACAATTTGGTTATAGATTTACCAGTTTTATGAGTACAATAAAAAAATCAGTGGAACTATCGGGAAGGGTTACAAATTATGTTGCCCCATTATGAGATTGTGTTTCCAGGCCCTACTGGTGCCCCTGGTTATTGATATGCTCCAGCCTCCCTAAAATCCCTTGAACTTGAGCCCTGATATGGTTTAGTTAGATTTAGAAATTAATGGAACTCCTTTCCCCTGATCCTTTCTCTACATTCTGCACCTCCAAAGTCTCTGGTACATTTCTCCACGTGTTCTGGAGTTGCCCTTCCGTTTCTCTGTACTGGTCCCACATTTCGTCTTCTCTTTGCCCAATTCTCGGTACAAACATTCCTTTCTCTCCTCAGATACAGTATATCTCCTACTGGACTTTTCTTTCCTCTCTCTTACATCACTCCAGCAGAATTTTTTTTTTTTTGCATTGGGCACTTTAGCTGCCAGAGTAACCCTGGCATCTCACTGGAGAGAGGCTGATTCTTGATCCCTGAATCTGTAGAATTCCTTCTTTTATAAGCATTTGCTTAGCCATGAGATCAATAAAGCCTCAAAAATGTTCAGAACTGGTTTGGTGCAATATCAGGCATAGCGTG
Source organism: Polypterus senegalus (assembly GCF_016835505.1). Classification (NCBI taxonomy): domain Eukaryota; kingdom Metazoa; phylum Chordata; class Cladistia; order Polypteriformes; family Polypteridae; genus Polypterus; species Polypterus senegalus. The sequence continues at coordinate 150,973,175 of NC_053165.1, read as the reverse complement.
ATGTCACAGCATCAACTAGACATCTACAGGGTGGTCCAGATCTAATTATGCAGATCCAGATCGTCTGGATGACTTTGATTTATGTGGGGACGATTCCAGTTTGGTGCGAAAACGATTCTTCATGTCGTCAGTTTGAACACTTCTCAATGGTCCGGGATTTTTCGGGTGATTTTCTATGTAATAAACTTAATAAGTTATAGCGTAATGAAAATTGCATAATTAGATCTGGACCACCCTAAAGATTACAATATGGCTGCACTCACAGGGTACTGGGAGTGCGGAAGGGATTTGGTGGTTTGGGTTTTCTTTTGGTTTGAGCATTTTACTGACCAAAAATTGTTTATGTAACTTTGTATGTTCTAGTTTTTCATCTTTCTATGGATAGGTAGATGAATGCATCTCTCTTCCCATTTAGATAGATAGATAGATAGATGTGAAAGGCACTATATGATAGATAGATAGATTGATAGATAGATAGATAGACAGATAGATGTGAAAGGCACTATATGATAGATAGATAGATAGATAGATAGATAGATAGATAGATAGATAGATAGATAGATAGATAGATAGATAGATAGATAGATAGATAGATAGATAGATAGATAGATAGATATGAATTTTAGTGTAGTAGGCAGAATAGATAGATAGATAGATAGATAGATAGATAGATAGATAGATAGATAGATAGATAGATACTATGCTTGTTTATTTGACATAACTGTTTTTTCTTTTTTCACAGAAAATCTTGATGCAATGATTGCTCTTCAAACAAAAAATAAACTAGGAAAACATCTTGTATATCCTGATGTGACACAACTAACAGGTATTTTTAACAGCATTTTATTGAAGCTTCTGATATTTGAATATTTAAAAAATTTTGACAAGACCATTCAGCCAACAATGTTTGACAATTTTGTTCACGTAAATTTTCCAAAATGACATTAAGGTATGTTTTGCAGGTCCCCAAATGTGCATCACGTTACTTGGTCACTTATTTCTTGTGTTTCATGTCCAACATAATCAAGCTGGGTAATTCAATGCTTTATCCAATCGTACTATTTGTTAGCAGAGGAACGCATTTGATTGGAGTGCTTAACTTTGGCTAAGATTGAGAGTTTAGTGCTGACTCTGCACAAGCAGGTACATCTAATGACTCTTTGGAACACTTTGATTTGTTTCTCTTGGCACGATGCTAATGTTTTCAGATAACCATGAGATTTAAACAGGTTGTGTTGTGGTTGCACTGCTACTACACTAATCCAGAGTCCTGGGTTTAATTCCATGAGTCCAGGCATTGCTTGCACAGAATTTGCATTTTCTACACACATCCACAGAGATTAAATTATTTGACATGTGGTCACTGAAAGTCAGAAACGACAGAGGATGGACACCAATGTAAAGTAAAAAGCAATTTCTTTATTCTTGGTGAGCAGAGAGGCTGCAGCACCTGTCAGCTCAGTTTGCTACAGGAAACCTTTATACCTAAGCTTGTTTCTGAGAATGAAAAGAGGAAGCGCGGCAGTTCATTTTGACGTCATACATAGATTGCTATAGCCTGTGTTCACAGCCTGGATTTAAACATGCAAAAGAGCACAGTGTTTCTAACAGATAAAAGAGTTGTCAGCACATTCACAATCTTAGGCAATACACCTTTGCTAGTTTGCACGTACATAACTCCAGTTATAGCAAATTTGTCCTAGTGGTCATAGGGTGTATGCAACTTCAGCAGATTTAGACAATGCTCACTTCCTTATTCTTTTTGTACGCACATAGCTTATACAATATCAAGGGTTACATAAAAGTTAGTTCAGTACATTACATTAGTTACAAAGAGATTACATTCTTACTAGGGGGCTCTGCCACATGCTGGCTTCGCTCGCCCTCCCCCGGGTTTGGTTTACCGGATATACAATTTAAAGAGATTGTTATTTTCATGGGAATTGTTACATATGCATTATTTTCACTTTTACTTTTAAAACTTTTGTAAAAACAATACTTGTCCTTTATTTCCGGCCCCAGGCGTGGTTACATCTCTTTCTCGCCAGACATATAATGCTGCTAGTGTTGTGAAGGGGGCTGGGGAGGCTGAACGCACACTAAGGAGATGCTGTCGGATCATCTGCTGTCTTTCTGCTGCTGCCGAGCTGCCTGTTCTGTTTGTCGCATGTCGTTGTTTTAAGAGCTAGGAGCACATGATGCGTGTCTGCCAAAAGCAATCCAACAACCGCTAGGTTAGATGTCTGTGGACTGGTTTTAAATGATGGCTCACTGCCTTGTCTCTCGTGACGTTGTAAAAACAATACTTGTCCTTTATTTCCGGCCCCAGGCGTGGTTACATCTCTTTCTCGCCAGACGTATAACGATGTCCGTGTTGTGAAGGGGGGACGGCTGAACACACGCTAAGGAGATGCCGTCGGATCATCAGCTGTCTTTCTGCTGCTGGCGAGCTGCCTGTTCTGTTTGTCGCATGTCGTTGTTTTAAGAGCTAGGAGCACATGATGCGTGTCTGCCAAAAGCAATCCAACAACCGCTAGGTTAGATGTCTGTGGACTGGTTTTAAATGATGGCTCACTGCCTTGTCTCTCGTGACTTTGTAAAAACAATACTTGCCCTTTATTTCCGGCCCTGGCCGTGGTTAATTCTCTTTCTTGCAGAATGTATAACGTTGCTCGTGACAGCAGCTGCCACCCCATCCCGATCATTTTAAAGCCTGTACAGCCGCTGTCCTTTTTGCCACTTCGTCTCTCTGCTGCTCGCATTGTGATCGCTTCTCCGTGATCATCAATATACACCTGACCAAATTGCGTTTTCTTTGAAATTAAACTTGTCGTTGCTTCAACTGTTGCGGGACCATAGATTCTCATAGCGTATGGTCCATTATTGTGTAAATCTACGTTTTGTGCATTGAATGATGCGAATGCGAAAAGACTTTGTTTTCTGCTCTTTGCCTTTTATTTCTGACCTCGCTTTGTCCTGCTATTGTTTCAGTTACACCTGGTCCTGTGGATTAATGTTCTTGTTTGCGCTAATGCGATCTTTTAGTCGTCAACGATTCATTTATAACGTATTGTCCTTTATATGCACTGAGACCCCTGTATACCGTATGTGTGTGCTACGTGCCTTTACACTACTGATTTTTTACCGTGCTCTGATATTGCTTGTAAGTAGGGCGTGTCTTGCAAGGATCTCATGTTCTATATCCCCGTGAGATGCTCAGCGGCCATTCTCTTTCATCTCACGGGTCTTTTATTTGTCTTCCGTGATCTTAACATGAAGATCACGTAACGTCTCCTAGTCATTCCCTCGCACAGGATTTTTTTTTTTTATAATAGAGAGATAGCTTCAGTATCTGCATTAGATTACATTTGTTCGGTTAGGTAAGCACATCCTTATTTAATACATAAGTGTCACGCTTCTTATAGTTCTATTAGCACCATACTTTTATTATTTGGAAGGGCTGAAGCACCTTAATTCTAAATATCCTTTCTGAGACATCACTAAACCAAACAGGTGTGGGTGTATGAGTTGAGCATGGCAAAGGCACTATACAAATCAAATTTATTATTATTATTGAGTGTGCCTTGTGATGGACTAGCACACTGTCCGACTGTCCAAGTTGGTTCTTGCCAATGCCAATGAACAGGAGAAAGCAGGCAAAGATATTGAATGGATGGATGAATGAAAGGATGGCTGATTTTTAAACATATGCCATCAACCTGTAATATGTGGAGTTAATGAACTCCAAACATCAAAACCAATGTTTTCAGACTCTGAAATGAGCTGATCTGACTTCTGTTACTCTTGACCGAATACCAGAATACAGTATAACATTCTCAAATACTTACAGGGCCCCAGTCCTCTCCCAAACTCACACAAGGCCAATTTGGATTCAGCAATTGACCTAAAATGAATGTCATGAGTGAACATAAACAGAGAGAACATGCACACTCCAAAAAGACAACAAACAGGCAGAGGATTCAAATTCAGGACATTGGATCTATGAGACAGCAGCACCTAACCATCGTAACTCACATAAATATGTATTTTTAAAAAATATGCATTTTATGTAATTATTCCAGATAAGTTTAATGATGATGACAACACTAAAGAAGAAGCTGCCAAAATGGAGAAAGAATATGAATCTCTAAAGGACTCAACCAAGAAAGAAGGAAAAGTGAATGCTGAGCCTGGTAAGTACCAAGAAAACATTACAATAGAGTACAGTAATGTAACATTAGAGGGCATCCTCATATTGTCTTCCCACTCCCTCATTGAGGAGACCAAAACTATAATGTATCTCTTTATTTATAATAAAAAAAAAAAAATCTTGGTAGCAGACGACACTGTAACATCACACGAGACAAGGCAGTGAGACAAAAGGACAGCTGCTGTACAGGCTTTTCAATGATCGACGCGCAGCGCGACAAGCAGATCACGCAGCTCAGCAGCAGCAGGAGAAAGAAAGCAGCTGATCTCCTAAGTTTTCTGACTGACTCCAAATTCAGTTGGTTTTCTGCAGAAGGAGACATTAAACTGCATACCAAGCGCAAGAACCACTTCCAGAATAAGAGGCAGCCTTCCTTTTATTTCAGGCATGTGGGTCTAGAATTACAACTAGTAGCCCTTGGTGTCCCAGCACCTGTGAACCTTAAGCACACTTCAAGGACCGGACCTCCTTTTGTCTTGCCAGTTGCCCATTCTCTTTAACTGATCTCAATTTTCTGTTCTGAAGGTTGTGTGCTACATCCTAGCAAATAGATGCAATTGGCCTACTGCCAGTCCTCCTGGACCATATCCTTAAAAAGACAGCTTGGCTTAAGTCAGAGGCGCTGGGCTGCCATCTGTTAGCAAGGAGGTTTTGTAACCCCTTCCCAACATACTTATGCACCTTCTCTCTATGATATGTTGTGTGATCTGCCTCTCCTTTTCAAAAACACCACAGTATGTTCTGTTCTTGTTTTTGCTGCCCATTCCACTCCCATGGCATTTCATATGACCCTATACTAGCTTCTGCTTTCCCAAACTAGCATGCCAATTTGCTCTTACTCTGTCATCATGGTTGTTTACTTCTTGTGGCATCTTGTAGTATCCTGGTGCTTCTCTTGCCTTTAAAAACACATTGCCACTTGCAATAGTGTAGAAAATGAATAGTCAAAAATATATGAAAAGGCAGGATTTATTCAACTCAGCCATAACATGGAGGGATGATCAAAAGGTAGAAAACCATGTATCAAATAAATGGCAAAGACACAAGACAACTACAACTGACCCACACAACTTTGATAGTGTAGATTTTCAGTCCCTGACCATAGCAAGGATTGTCTGGGTTATTTGCCCAACTCAGTGTCGAGCCCTGGACACAGACAGATAGACATGTTGCAAAGCACCACCACACGTTTATTTACAGTCTATTATTTACAACTAATGAAGTGCACACAACCCACTTCACCCCAAAGTCCAGGCCTCACACTGCCTCTGTCCCTCTTCAGGCCGCCTCCTTGCCTCTCCTCCCGAGCTCTGTCCTTCTCCTCACCCGACTCCAACCCTGAATGAAGGGAGGCAGCCCCTTTTATGAGCACCCGGATGTGCTCCAGGTGTTTCCCGGCACCGACATGCACCCCAGTGCATCCCCAGAAGCACCCCGGGTGTCTCTGCTCTTCTTACAATACAATACAATACAGTTTATTTTTGTATAGCCCAAAATCACACAGGAAGTGCCGCAATGGGCTTTAACAGGCCCTGCCTTTTGACAGCCCCCCAGCCTTGACTCTCTGAGAAGACAAGGAAAAACTCCCAAAAAACCTTGTAGGGAAAATGGAAGAAACCTCGGGAAAGGCAGTTCAAAGAGAGACCCCTTTCCAGGTAGGTTGGGCGTGCAGTGGGTGTCAAAAGTAGGGGGTCAATACAATACAATATACAGAACAGAACAATTCCTTAAGACAGCATAATAATAAAAATTTTAGAAGTACGGTTTAACAGTAGATGATATGACATAATTAGGTTTGGATATTTTTAGAGTCCTGGAGACCTCATCCATCAAGCTGCCTCCCCATTTGGCCATGCCACGGCTGAAACGTTGCTCCGATGAAAGGACCCCTCTTTCCCATGATTCCTGTGATCCTCCAACAGGGATGACTTTACCATAGGCAGGCAAACAACTTGGCAGGTGGGCCGTGGCACCAATTGCCACATTTGGGTACCGAGAAAAGAAACAGGCGGAAGTGCTGAGGTCCAGGGCTCCAAAGGCATCGGGGCACACCCTGGCAGTGACCACGTGGTCCCCAAAGACACCAGGGCAGTCTCCCCCTAGTGGTCTGGAGGAGGCACAAGCCCTCCTCCAGTCTTTCTGGGTGTCCCGGCTGGGTAGCAGCCCTAGCCACTCACCACAGCGTCTGTGTCTAACATTGTCTTATGTTTTTGTTGTGGGAAATGCCTGTTTCATTGTTCCAGTTTGGATGTCAGAACTATGAAGAGATACAGTATGTTAAAAGGTGTCCACAAATCAACCTCAGCTTCATCTGCTTATAGTTCAAGCCTGTGTTTCAACAAATAACCTAAAAATGCTAGCCTCGGTAAATAAAATTATATACTGCAGTTTATTCATAGCATAAACATAAAAGACGATGGATATATACAGGTATATACAGATACAGGACAATAAACAAGCAAACAAAACATAATTCTGTTAGAATGGTCATCCCCACCACTTCTCCTATAAAGAGAGGCACAATTTATGAGTCAGTTCTGAAAGGTTTCTGAGAATGACCTTGCACATTTTGTGACCCTATCCTCATGTTTGTTAAATACCTGCTTTGATGCAGTTTGTCCACTTCCCCCAACCCCACCTGTTCCTTTTATTTAAGCTTGATGCCATAAAACCAATTTTAAAAAAGCTAGAGCTATACTGTGCAGTGCTGTTTAAATATGGACTCATCTCCAACCTTCTTTTGGCTTCCTAAGTTTCCTTAGGAGGCTGCTGCCTTGTAGTCACAATCTTATTTGGCTGCTAGCATGGCCCCCACAAGGTGGGGTGGGGGCTGACAGGGCTCTAGCCAGGGGGACCAGAATCACAGGGCCCGGCACGGGATGAGTAGATATTATGCACAAACAAAACGTATGAACAGAAAGCAAGAATTGATCCTACAGCGTTGAGTGTCAACTTCAGCCTAAAATATTAACAACAATATCAAAAAAAGTTGTGACCCGACATTTGCGCGATAGACATATGAGCGGCGACAAAATAGTGGTGATTAAAACGCGGCGTCAAAATTGCGCCGACAAAATTTTGAAAGTTTCATTAAATATGAATTACTAGTTTAAAGCATATATAATAATGTTTATTTTAGAAGTCAATATTATGAGACACGGCATGCCATCAGCACGGCACGCAGATAGTCCTTAAGATCACGCCCTGCATATGTAGGAAGAATTGCAGCAAGACGTCTTGATAGTTCAGCGTATTTAGACTTGCTGGCTGCCTGACTGCTGGTAATTCAGCTTTGTATACGAAGCCTTATGCCAAACCTCGACTGAGTTATTTGTTCGCGGCATGCCATCAGCAGTTATAACAGTTATAACCTAGCACATAATGTGTACATAATGCTCACGTATATACGCGTCCCACTCTCTTGGCCTCTCTCGTGATTTTGTCTGCGCGCATTTGTCGAAAACCAGTTAGCGGGTTTGTCGGCGCTTATTTGTCCGTCGCGGTTTTGTCGGGGCTCATATATCTATCGCACTTTTGTCGGTGAACCAAAAATGTTTCAGATATAAAAATTTCTGCACACATTTTTCTACAACTTTCTCGCTTTGACATTTTACGAATCCAAATAAAATGTAGACATCTCCACTGATCGAAAATTTTGATATTATTTTGGTGTCATATGGTTTTATATATTCTTTATTTATAAATATTATAAACAATAAACTTAAATTATACATGGTTTTAAACACAATTAAATAAGAAATACTACACAAAATAATTAAACATTTACGTCACTTATTTCTGCAGATATAAAGAGTTAAAGTTAAAATTTTGAGAATTTTGAACGCAATTTACGACAAAAAACTTCAAGGTATATTTGCCAATATGTGTCTCGCTATTAAATTGTTTTGTACAGTCCCAGTTACTGTTTCTTCAGCAGAAAGATCCTTTAGCGGATTGGCAAATTCATTAAAAACATGGCAAAGAAGTACAACTAGTCAAAAACGACTTAATCATCTAGCAATTCTGTGTATCGAAAATGATTTAGCTAAACATTAGTGAGGTCATTGAAAATTTTACGTCAAAGAAAGCTAGAAAACAGATTTTGCAATAATTTTTGATACTGTTGTAAGTTTTTCGTTAGGATCTTTACTTTATAAATATTTTCAATAAATGTGCATAACACTTCTTATGTTTTCACATCATTAACCTCACTTATTTTACTTTAAATCCTATTGCGTATCACATTTTCCTTAACCCTAGGTAAAGGGCCCGCCACAGATCCTGGCCTAGGGGCCTGCATTAGAATGTGGGGGCCATGGCTGCTAGCGAGTTAAAGGAAGTCATTCAGTCTCACTTCCAAGCTGTCCGTATTACTGACCTGGTCAGAGTTGTCAACAGTCTTCTCATGGCAGCAGATTCGTGGTCCTGTACTCTTCTTATTTTGCTTGACTTGACTACTGCCTTTGCTACTGTTGATGTGGAATCTGAGTACATCACTAGAGAGATATCAGACTCTCCCAGTTGTTATCTAGCCAAATGGAGAGAAGATGTTGCCAGTGGGAACTATAAATCTAAATCACAAATTGTTCCTTCTGGAGTTCCCTAGGGCTGAATACTTGGCCCATTGTTGTTATTTTTAATCTATATATTTCCCCTGGGTAAAATTATACATTAGTATGTCATGCCCTTCCATTGTTATGCAGACAAAGAACAGATTTATATCCTAACCTCATCTAATGTCCATGTAGCTCTAGTCCAGGCCTCTTAATATTCAGATGACTTCCAGGTAGATGACTGATGTCATTTGCAGTTAAGTGCCAACAAATAAGTAGCTATTTACGAGGGTACTCTCCGCTTGATAAAAAAAGTCATGGCTATCATAACCATTCAATTCCTTTCTCATCTTTGGTTACAGACCTTGGGATCATAATTGACTCTACACTTTTACTTTTAAAGTCACATGGCTACGGTTAGAAAAGCATCCTTTTAATATTTAGGGACATAGTGTGGAAAAATCAGCCCCAGACACACACAGGTACAGAGACACACGTGCAAAATACAGCACACAGTGCACAAATCGCCAACAATAAGCTCCGTTTCTTTCCTCTCTCTTCTTTACCGCCTACACTCCTCCACACAAGCTCTGTCCTCCACCTCCCGACTCCGGCTGCCCGAGTAGTGTCTGCTGGCTCCTTTTATAAGACCCCCGAGAGTGCTGCATTTGTTTGATGATGTATTTCTGACAACATGTGGAGGACGAACCAACCATAAAGGCTTAGTGGTTGCTGCAGTACCCCCTGGAGGCGCCCATGGATCCCAACAGGTTTTGCACCAAACTCCAAGTCCCATGGAGCCCTGCAGGAGTCCTAGGCATGGCTGCAACCCAGGGGGGCTGCCATCTAGTGCTCTGGAGGAGGTAACACTCTGGCCACGCTTGCTCCCCCGGTCTTTCCCGCTTAGAGGTGTCCTGGCAGGGGTCCACATCAATAGTTAAACTTAGACTATCATTACCATTGCATGATGATGAAAAGTTGGTTAAAGATTTTATCTCTTCTAGTCTTGACTATTGCAGTTCTGGCTTCCCATTAAAAACCATCTAGAGATTGCAGTTTATTCAGAAGTGTGCTGCATGTGCACTAAATACACAGAAGTATACTGTAGCTATGTAAGTCCAGTTTTTACATCCCTTCGCTGGTTGCCTGTTAATGAGACAATCCATTCTAAGATTTTCCTTGTCTAAATTTGTGTTACTAATATTGCCATTGCTCCTGCTTACCTCCAGGATCTGCAAACCTTACATAAACCCACTGGTTCCTTGAGGTCCGGGTTTTCTAACATTTTAGTTGTTCTAGGGATGGAGCGGTGGCTCTGAGGCTAGGGATCTGCACTGGCAATCAGAAGGTTGTCGGTTTGAATCCCGTAAAATGCCAAAAGGGTCTCTGCTCTGTTGGGCCCTTAACCTGCAATCGCTCCGTCCTGGGTATGACGTTAATCTGCATCCATTCCTGCATGAAGGCCTACCAACCTGCAGGGAAAAACTTGGGGGTTGGTGGCAGAATTGGCACTCCAGCCACCATAAAAAAAATAATAAACCTCCCACTGTTCCACTCCATGTGAACTAGTGTGGTGCTGAGGTGTCACCCGTTGAATGGCTGCACTCGGGTCCTAATCTGGGGTCCTGAGTTGGTTTGTTGTGTGGTGGGTGCGGCAATGCACTGTATCAGTGCCTCCTCCTAACCTAGGGACAAATGTGCCACCCATGTCCGACTCCATTATGTATGGTTTTCCACTCTTACAATCCAGCACTAGCTTACCCTTTGGAGTAGAAGGTGCAGCCAAAGCCTCAACAATAGGAGTCCTAACAGAGCTGAAGTTAAAGTGAGGCAGAGCATGGCTGGAGAACACGGAACTAGAGCTGGAAAGTTGTTCTTGGTTTCTCAGTTGCACATAAGTTCAATGTTTGGTTGATAACTGATGTAAGATTTTGTTAGGGCTGGCAAATATTAAGATCCTTTTGCTCACTGATTACGACAGTAAATGGTGCAGCACTGAGATATCTATCTCTGAGTCAGTACCAATATCATTCAACTGCGACTGATGCAGAGTTAGCAGAGGGAAAAGTGCGATCTAAAGAGAGGCCCAGAAAACCACCTTTAGCTAAAGTGACTTTTAATTTTAAGTGCCAGTGAAGGTATTTGCAGCTCTGACTTGCAGCTGTATGTTTAATGTTCCCTGCTATAGAAAAGGAGGCAATGTCACTTTTCCCTTAACTGTTTATGTAGGGACTCCTTACATTATGTCACTTAAACCTTACTGACCTTCTGAATCCAAAGTCAACATGCAAATGACAGGGAAAAGTCTTTAAATTCCACCCATGGGTTCAGCAGTACCCCTCAAATACTCATTGGGTTGACAGGTGAATAATATATTCTGCATTGGGTTCTCTATTCCAGGCGTCTAATGAGCTCTTGGGCACGGCCATCAGCAGTGTGCCTGTTTGTGGAGAGAGTGTTGACCTTGTTGAGAGGTTTACTTACCTTGGCAGTGACATTCATGTCTCCGGTGGCTCTTCCTATGAAGTCAGTAGATGGATTGGGAGAGCATGGGGGGTCATGAGGTCGCTGGAAACGGGTGTGTGGCGTTCCAGATATCTCAGCAAAAGGACGAAGGTCCAAGTCTTTAGAGTCCTGGTGCTTCCTGCCTTGCTATATAGTTGCGAGACATGGACGCTATCCAGTGACCTGAGATGAAGACTGCAACAATAACAACAACAACAACAACAACATTTATTTATATAGCACATTTTCATACAAAAAGTAGCTCAAAGTGCTGTACATACTGAAGAAAAGAAAAATAAAAGACAAAATAAGAAATTAAAATAAGACAACATTAGTTAACATAGAAAAGGAGTAAGGTCTGATGGTCAGGGTGGACAGAAAAAACAAACTCCAGACGGCTGAAGAAAAAAAAAAAATCTGCAGGTGCTCCAGACCATTAGACTGCCCAGTCCCCTCCGGACATTCTACCTAACATAAATGAAATTGTCCTCTTTGTAGTTAGGGTTCTCACTGAGTCACTTGATGTTGATGGTCATACAGACTTCTGGCTTTTAATCCATCCATCATTGTTGGAACATCACGGTACTTTGAGTAGATGGTGGTGGTGCAAGCCACCATCAAAAGGACACCAGAAAAGGAAACAGAAGAGAGAGTAGGGGTTAGTACAAATTTTAGAGCCATCATGAATAGTTATTATAATGAGCTGGAGATATAGAGTATCAGGATTTTGATTACAGTGAAATTATGAGAAGGCCATGTTAAAGTAACGTGTTTTTAGCAGTTTTTTAAAGTGCTCCACCGTATCAGCCTGGCGAATTCCTATTGGCAGGCTATTCCAGATTTTAGGTGCATAACAGCAGAAGGCCGCCCGCCTCACCACTTCTTTTAGGTTTTGTTCTTGGAATTCTAAGGAGACACTCATTTGAAGATCTAAGGTTACGATTTGGAATATAATGTGTCAGGCATTCCGATATATAAGATGGAGTGAGATTATTGAAGGCTTTATAAACCATAAGCAGTATTTTAAAGTAAATTCTGAATGACACAGGTAACCAGTGTAGTGACATTAAAACTGGAGAGATGTGTTCGGATTTTCTTTTCCTAGTTAGGATTCTAGCAGCTCCATTCTGCACTCGTTGCAAGTGATTTATGTCTTTTTTGGGTGGTCCTGAGAGGAGTGCGTTACAGTAATCTAGTCGACTGAAAACAAACGCGTGAATTAATTTCTCAGCATCTTTCAATGATATAAGAGGTCTAACCTTTGCTATGTTTCTTAAGTGAAAAAATGCTGTCCTAGTGGTCTGATGAATATGCAATTTAAATTTCAGATTACAGTCAACAGTTACCTCTAAGCTTTTTACCTCCGTCTTGACTTTTAATCCTAATGCATCGGGTTTATTTCTAATAGTCTCATTGTATCCATTCCAAGACTGGACTCCTTTGGTACTGTTTTCTGGAAAATCCTTGGGTACCGCTGGTTTGACTGTGTTGAATGAGGCACATAACCTGCATTGTGAGGGAGTGTCAGTTACGGCACTATGGCCGTGTGGCGCGTTTCCCTGAGGGTGATCTGGCTCGTAAGATCCTCATTTTTCGAGGACCTGAGTGGCTGGACCAGGCCAAGGGGAAGACCACGTAACATCTGGCTGCGGCAGATAGAGGCTCATTTCCGGAGGGTGAGACTGGACCCTGTGTCTGCCTGGAGGGTTGCAAACCGGGATCCTGAGTTGTTTCGACGTGTAGTGGGTCCGGCAACACTCTGTACCAGTGCATGCTCCCCAACTTGACTTGACTTGACTTGACATAGGTTCTCTATTTTCCATTTTGAATAAGTGTTCTCTGCAGTATATGGTAAAACATTTTCTTCACTCATTTGTTACAATATTTGTATCCCTTTTACAATTTACACAGATTATGCATGACATCGATATCAATAGTAATAGATTACATGCCATAGGGCAGGTATGACAGAAACATTGTAGATGTCAGGAAATCCTAATTCATAAGATAAATGCTGTTTATTCACAATTGTCAGGCATGCCAACAGCATAATAGACTCCATTTGTCATATAAAGTTAATCGATAATGCCAACCAAGTGTGAATAAAAAGGTCAGCCTTATTTAACTCATTACATTTAAACAATCTGAATCTCTCTGAATCACGTATCTCCTTGCTGATAATTGTTATTTTGTGCAAAACATGTCGTCATTCTGAGGATTAAATAAATACCACACGGCTAAACTCTGGCAAGAATCAAAGGACCTTGACCTCTCTGCAGAACAACGTACTCAAGAAAGGAATGCAGCGCTTAATTTTTAACAATGTGGCTAACAATGTGAGTGGAAGTTGAAAAGTGAAGAAATACAGAATGAGGTAAAACTGACAGAATGAGTGGCACAGCTCAGTACATGAGTGTTCAGATTGGAACCATAAGACGGTGCACAGTATATGAATACTTTTACTGTATATGCCAAAGGCTCCCGTTATGTCAGTCTGCCACACCTACTCTAGAATAACAGCAAGGAGGCCATTAGTAAACACAGACAAGGGGAGACCATCCAAACTCCACACAGACAGCGACCAAATGTAGCATTTGAACCCAGGATGTTGCAACCATAAGGCAGCAGTGCTCTCTACAAAAGTGCAAAGACGGTAGAGGAAAAATAACAAACCTATAATGCATCTGTGGCGACTTATACAGCTGTACCTAAAAGCTGGGCTTGTCTACCTGTCCCATGCTGTAGTGCCTTCTTGTCTGCCCTCCGTATTGATCCTGACTTCTACTGATTTGGCAGAAAATGACTTTTTCACAGGCTACATAGGCAGTAGAGTAAGGGGCCATGAGATGAAAACATAAGGCTACAGTCAGGCTAATAGTCGAAACTGAGATATTGGATACCGAAGTGGAAAATGCAAAACACTACACAAAAATTGCTGTCAAAGAGACAAAGCTAGATTTCAAAACCAGCAGAGGAAACATTACAAGAAGCATATGCAAAGTTTTATTTAAAATATCCACAGTCTTGGACAATCTGAAAGAGCACAACACCACCTTTATACTAATGTGATAATGACATGACGTGTTACACACCACTGGTTGTCCAAGCATAGTGACATGGTTAGAAACTGAATAAAAAGGGTCCACAAAATCTCAGTGTCCGTGATAAACAAAATTCCAAAAACAACAAAACCAAAAGTAAAAAATAATGACAGAATCAGATTGTACATATAATAAAATGCCTAATTAAGAATAAGCAAGGAAGGCACCCCATAGAAAGTACCCCATATTCATAACAGCTGAGAACTGAGCCTTTGTTTCAAGTTCTATTCCCAGATCCATATTTATGCACTTTAGCTTTTAGGGGCTTTATTTGTGTGTGAAGTCACTTCTGGCAAAGCCCTAGAATCTCCTTCAGGGACTGGGCCACCCCTACTGCCACTACGCAGACAAACCCACCCGTTCACCAATAAGGCAGAAACGGGAAGCTGTGCTTAGATTTACATTTTCTGTTATTGATTTGGATACTTTTATGTACTCCTTCTTATCATTACTCCCTTGAATTTAGCTTTTTTATATTTTTTTAGTCCTGTCAACATGATGGCGCAGTTGGTAGAGCTGCTGCCTCGCAGTTAGGAGACCCGAGTTCCCTTTCCGGGTCCTCCCTGTGTGGAGTTTGCACGTTCTCCCCGTGTCTACATGGGTTTCCTCCCACAGTCCATAGACATGCAGGTTAGGTGCATTGGCGATTGTCCCTGGTGTATGTGTGTGTGTGTGTGTGTGTGTGTGCCCTGCGGTGGGCTGGCACCCTGCCCGGGGTTTGTTTCCTGTCTTGCACCCTGTGTTGGCTAGAGCAGACCCCCGTGACCCTGTAGTTAGGATATAGCAGGCTGGATAATTAATGGATGGATAGTTCTGTCAATGTCACTTATCTTTGAGGAATATTTTAACAAAATAAACCAGCTTAATCCAGTTTAGGGTCATGGGGAGCCTATTCTAGCAGCATTAACATAAGGCAGAAAACAACCATAAAAAGAAGAGTTATATGTTGTTAATATTTACAGTTCCTGTGTATACTCTAGCGCTCTAGCACCTGGCCTGTTATTTCGATTTGCAAATTGTGTTCATTTGAAACAAATTGTCATGTGTGAAACTAGAGGATATTGAAGATAGATACAGAAAATGGTGTGGCATGATAGCACAAATTCATTACCAGTGTGGAGTTCTCCTCTGCAGTTGGGTTTTCCTCTTGACAAAGACACATATACTGTAGGTTGAATGAATTTATGACTCTAAACTCGGTGTGAAAGTAGTCAAGTGTACGTAAAACAAAGACAGGTTAATTAACACTGTAGAAGTGTGGATGTACGTGATACCCAGTCCACGGTTGGTTCCTGCTTTGTGTCTGATGCTGCCTGGATGGGCTGCTGCAGCTCCCTGAAACCCTGAATTGGAGTAATTGAGTTTCAAGATGAATGTATGTATGCTAGAAATCAGAAGACCTTCTCACCTGTCAGGCTACAAAGTATGCTTGGCCTCCACAATCGTGCGCCCACTTGCAGTCACTGGGTAAGCCTGTGGATATGTGTTGGTTGGTGTGTTGTCTTGGGGCTTTTGAAGTGTGGACCGTTTTGGGGGTTCCCAGTTTTACACTATTAATCAGTTGCCTAAATCACTGTAAACTGTATCAGGACTTCTTGCCTCAGTCACCCCACTACATAATATTTTGTATTTATAAGAATTACTTATGAATTCTTTAAAGTCACTTAAGTGACTTATTGGTACAAGAGAACCCCTACATACAGTATGACATATAATTTGATGCATCTTGATGTCAGGTTATGCAAGATTTCGCAGTTTTTGGGATCTCCCCCACTTATTTTTGGCCCTCTACACCCCAGATACACACATTTTGAGCCATTTTTGGACCGTTTTTTGTTCAGGAAATTACACCATTATGATAAAGCGTAAAACAATAGGTGTCTACAGCAACAATGAACAGAGGGACTTGGAGTCGTGTAGGTCACATTAACACTAGAATTACCAGAGCCTGTGAAAAAACTCATAGATCTGTCCCACCTTAAATCACTTCTCACCACTCTGTCAGCATCTTTTGTCCTTTAACCGACCCCAGGAGTTCACCCCCAATGAGATATTAGGGGTCAATGTTATTCCTTTTCACAAAACTTTGAAAAACAGGGATCAATAATAAAGGCATGTTATGCTATTTTGTCTGATATATTGATTACAGAGATCTTTTCCTCAGTGTCCTCTTGGATCTTTGAAAGGGAGGGACTGTAAAATAATTTTATATATTGCAGAGATGGTGTCTAAGTCCTTGAAATTGAGCAATATTTTTTCCAGCATGGACGAGGGTGCAAGATGTTATGCTATTTTGACTTTGCTGATGATGATGATAATGTTTCCGATATTTGATTCTTTACCTCTCTAAGAGTCACTCCCAGAGGGTGAAAAATGACAAATTTCAAACATGAGCATGTGGTCCATTTCAATGTCAGTGATTACAACTATGATGTTATTTATGATCCTTCACTAGCGATCTAGCCCTCTATCGGAGGGTGAAAAATGACAAATTTCTGTTACAACCAAGAATATTTAGACTTTAGACATTTAAACTGAAACACACATTTTAATATTTCAAATATTTGAAGCAATGATTCTTGTTTATTACGTACTTCTACTTTTTGCAATAATTCATTAAATGTATCATGGATACCTCGAAACAGAGGCGCTTACATTGATACAGACTTTTTGAATTATTTTGTACCAGTGGTGGGCCATCAGGGCCTGCAAAGCCTTCTCTGCTGGGCTGGCCTAAAAAATATCTGAATCACAAACTGATGTTAATTATATTTTGTCCAAGAATAGTGATTAAATAATTCCAAATAGTCTGTCCGCTTCCTTTCATAGCTTTTCCGATGGTTGTGCTGCTTCCAGACATGTATTTTCGTATTAAAGCATTTAACCAATCACATTTCAGCCATCATTTGTTGCCGGGCAGGATCAAAGAAGTCTGCCCGGAGGCCTTCACAATCCGTTCTGCAGACCAATCTAACACAAAATAAATGTCGACTAAACTGTTGCCTCAACCAATCAGATTTTGAGTTGGTGTCACTAGGGCCTTCTAGCAGGCATACAGCAACGTCACCGTATTCAGACCCATTGATTGGATAGGATGGTGTAATAGCTATTTTCAAAACGCACCGCAGGCGCTCCGAGCGCACAAAGAGGTCAAGCGCAAGATCCTCGTGCGCACTACCGCCAACTCCATGGCAGGATTCTGGACAGTATTATTTGCCAGACACAGACCAGATTTCAAGACCACAAAAAACTGATGTTTGTCACGCTCCTCGACCCCAAGAAGTTTCAGGAATACAAGAAAAATTTCCCGCATGCAGCCTTCTCCAGTTTAACACAAGAGCCACGGAGCGCTTTTTGATCTGTCTCGGCTAAAAACAGAACTGACTGTAATGTATGCCATGGATGATTTTGCAGGAAAATCTCCCACTGATCTCCTTGACTTCCTTCATCAGAAAAATCTGAAAGAGAGCGTGAGGCGGCTGTTCACATTGGTATATTTGGCGGTGACCATTCCCGTGTCCACTGCTTCTGTCGAGCGGACATTTTCAGCCTTAAAGCGAATTAAAACTTATGCCAGAAATACGACACTGCCCTGTCTTCGACTTTCAGCATTAGCTTCGATGGGGATAGAAAGGGACTTCGTGATGGAACTGAAGCGCACGGATAATCCGTACGACAGAGTAATTGAACTGTTTTTGAGGAAAGATAGGAGGATGGATTTTGTTTAC
Organism: Polypterus senegalus; assembly: GCF_016835505.1. NCBI lineage: Eukaryota > Metazoa > Chordata > Cladistia > Polypteriformes > Polypteridae > Polypterus > Polypterus senegalus. The sequence continues at coordinate 150,955,078 of NC_053165.1, read as the reverse complement.
AAATAATCCGAATTTTTGGGGAGTAAAATGTTGCGATTTTCCTAAATAATATTGCAAGTTTAGGAGTTATTATTGATGTTTTTTATGTCTGTCGCGGCTGTAGCTGCAGTAGAAAGGAACTTGCTCACCCCTGGTTTGTCTATTCAATAAAGGCATTTATTGTGGCTACAGGAGTTATCTATCTGCGACGCAACAGCTCTTTATACTGTATTTCTGCATATTAAGATGGTTTTTATAACCATAAATTAGTGTTTGAGGGCCGGGTTGATGCAGACGGAGCACTACTGAAGGCCTAGGTGTGAAATGCACGGTCCGCCACTGTTTTGTACAATATACAGGGAGTGTGGACAGTGGCACGTGTTCTACTCAAGGGGATATGTACAGCTTTGCTGTTCTGTAGGCCATGTTTAGCTTCACTCTCTTGTATCTTTGCCTTTTTAACTTTGCTCATTAATACTGATATTGCTCAGGCAAGTTAACAATGTATTATTAGCCCAGATTCCATTACATGAAGCCTCCTGAGACTTCTCATAGGAGTAAAGTTAACTGAAGCAGCCTACGGGAGCTGAGCCAAGGCATTTCAATAACGATTAAAGAAGAAAGGGTATTGATGATACTGGCATTTAAATTCCATGATCACCTTTACAGAACTGGGGAGTGCGCTTTACTTTTAAATAAAATAAAAAGTTGATAATACCGACTTGCAGTCCAGGGTAAATGATGTCTTAACCAGAAAATCGTCATCGTATGTGAGTGAGATAAACCAGTTGTGATAAACCCCGGGTGTCAGTGACCCCAAACTCCAACACGATCACCAAAACAGTCCTTTATCAAAAATAAACAAAGGTTTTATCTAAATACCTCCAAAATATCAGCAATACGCACAAAATACTGGTCTTTTTCTCTCACCACCGCACTGCCCTTCTCCAGTCAAGTGTTGCCTCTCTACCACCCAGCTCCGACTCGCCTGAGTAAGGGAGTGCGTCCCCTTTTATTACAGACCCGGGAGTACTTCCGGTGCCAGGGCGATCGCCTAATGGAAGTACTTCCGCTTCACACAAAAGTCCTTCATTTGAGCAGGGAGCTTGTTTCCATGGAACGCTCTCTTGTGGCACCCCGTGAATCCCAGCAGGGCTGCCCTGCCAGACTACTTTTCCCGACATGCCCAGCTGTCTTCTCACTGGGTGGGGATATCCTGGACTGATGCCATCTAGCGTGCTAGGGGAATAACAGTTCCCCAAGCGATCTCTCTGCTTCTATAGGGGCTGCCCGTCCATTTCTTCCTTCTGGGTCTGCTTCCTTTCCTGGCCGTCCAGCCCGTGTGGCATCTACACAGTGTTTCCCAACCTTTTTCTGTGGTGGCACATTTTCTGTAACCCAAAACATCCCAAGGCACCCCATTATTTTACTAACCACTAACTTTTTATATCTCATACATGCACTCAACTGTCTGAAGGGGCGGGACTTAAGGAGAAACCAATAAAAAATCAGCTTCAAGATCAGCGTTCGCAGACCTGTACTGGTGACCAGTCATGCCGTCAGGAGACGCATCCGTAGGGCTCTAAGCGCTATGTCTGCAACGTCACAATCGGGGAGCTGCTTTTAATGCCAGCTTCTCCAGGTAGTCCTGTCCTCCTCAGACAGGTCTCGACCTCCTGCGGAGCCTGATCCTCTCAAAGTTCACACCACTGGGCCATGACACACTGGTTGAAAAACACTGAAGTAAACTATCAATACATAAATATATAATTACAACTAATAAATGATATCACAGACTAAAGAGCACAGCAGCAGCAGTGACACCATTTGCTGCTAATGACTGTGTTTTGTGAAGGCGTGGGCAGTGTGGTGTAGCACCTAATGCTTTGGACTTCAAACACTGAGGTTTTGTGTTCTGACACTGACATTGTGTGACCCTGAGCAAGTCATTTCACCTGCCTTTGATCCAATTGGAAAAACAAACAAAAAAATATAACCAAATGTATTTCAAAGGTTGTACGTTTCCTTGAATAAAGCTTTAAGCCAAATAGACACTTGTAAGTTTTAGGTCAATCCTTTGTTATTGTATATAGTGCTTTTCATAGTTTGAATACCCAAAAAGCTTTTCAATATTCATTATGTTTATATTGTGTTATGCTTTCAAGCCATCCTTCAATCCAGTGACCTGAGATGAAGACTGGTGTCCTTCAGTAGATAGATAGATAGATAGATAGATAGATAGATAGATAGATAGATAGATAGATAGATAGATAGATAGATAGATAGATAGATAGATAGATAGATAGATAGATATGAAAGACACTATATAATTAATAGATAGATAGATAGATAGATAGATAGATAGATAGATAGATAGATAGATAGATATGAAAGGCACTATATAATAGATAGATAGATAGATAGATAGATAGATAGATAGATAGATAGATAGATAGATAGATAGATAGATAGATAGATAGATAGATAGATAGATAGATACTTTATTAATCCCAAGGAGCAATTCACATACTCCAGCAGCAGCATACTGATAAAAACAATAGTAGTCACTCTTGGTTTGTAGTGAGGCTGAAGCAGAGCCAGGTTATGATTTGCTTTCCCAAGCGCAGGCAGCAAGGTGGCGCCGTATGCGTCTTTAACGTTTGCATACAGTAGGTCGATAGTCCTATTTCCCCGGGTGTTACAATCCACATACTGGGAGAAGGCAGGTAATGTTTTGTCCAGTGTCACATGGTTAAAATCTCCAGTGATTAGCACAAGCGCCTCAGGGTGCTGTGTTTGTAGTTTAGCAACAGCGGAATGGTTGATGTTACCCGCTATCTCCATGTCCGCCCGAGGAGGGATGTAAATAATAACAACAATCACATGGACAAACCTGCGGTGGGCTGGTGCCCTGCCCGGGGATTTGTTTCCTGCCTTGCGCCCTGTGTTGGCTGGGATTGGCTCCAGCAGACCCCCATGGCCCTGTGTTAGGATATAGCAGGTTGGATAATGGATGGATGGATGGACGTGTCCAAACTCTCTGGGCAAGTAATAGGGACGCAGACTTACGGCCAACAGTTCGATGTCCCTGCAGCAAGTGGAGATTTTGACGTTTACATGTCCAGAGTTGCACCACCTTGTATTGACACAGAGAGCGAGTCCTCCTCCTTTTCGCTTCCCACAGGTACTTGCGTCTCTGTCCACTCTAACTGTGCTAAACCCGGGTAGCTCCACGTTAGCATCTGGGATGGTAGTTGTTAGCCACGTTTCACCTAAACACAGCAAACTGCATTCTCTGTAGGTCCTGACATTTTTCACCAGCACAGCTAGTTCGTTGATCTTATTTGGTACTGAGTTCACATTTCCCAGGATCACAGAAGGCACCGAAGGCTTGAAACGCCACTTTTTCTCAAGCCACTTCGCTTTTACCTTAGCTCCAGCTCTGCTGCCACAATACCGCCTTCTTATCTCATCAGGTAAATAGGGAACCACACCGGCGTGAGCATTTGTTCTCAGCGCTTGAAGTTGACTACTTGAATAGACGAGTCTCTGCGTGTAAAAATCCATGTCCAAGTAGTAAAAAGTGTCCAGGAAACGAGTCCACATAAAAGAAAGTGATAGAAGTGATCAGTAAAATAGAGAAAAAAGGTAGAAAAATAAAGTCGTACACGGAGCTGCTGAAAAGGCTGCCACTCGCGGCGGCGCCCGAGTCCCGAATGAGGCACATGGCCTGCATTGTGAGGGAGCGTCAGTTACAGCACTACGGCCATGTGGCACATTTCCCCAAGGGTGATCCAACTCACAGGACCCTCCTTGTTGGGGACCCAAGTGGCAGTACCAGGCCAAGGGGTCGCCCACGTAACACCTGGCTGTGGGAGATAGAGGGTCATTTCTGGAGGGTGGGCTCTGCCAGGAGGGTTGCCAACCGGGATCCCAAGTTGTTTCGTCGTGTAGTGGGTGCGGGAACGCAATGTACCGGTGCATGCTCCCCAACTTGACAACCCAAAACATGGCTGTGGAGACAATTTTACACAAGGTAAATTCATAAAAGAAGAGAAAGTATAAAATAAACACAAAAGAGCCACCCTGACACCTCCCTGGGCCTTCCAACGCTGATCATACAGTATGTCTTGCAGGTGGAACAGTGAAAGCGCTGCATGGGTTCATTTCCCAGGTCCTCCCTGCATGGAGGGCACTTTGAGCAGTGACAAATGTACTATATAAATGTAAAGAATTATGAATATTTTATGCTAGGTAGGTTGGCAGGCACCATTTCTTCTCCTCTTGCTCCCCTCAACCTTCTGCTCTGAGGCACAAATGTTCCCCCGCAAATCTCCAAAAGAAGCTGTCTCAGTTGACTAGTGCAGTGACATCACTGGAAGCAGCTCTACTGCCATCAGTGTCCAATCCAGAAAGAATGGATTGCCATCCTATTAAATCAGGACTTGCGAGTCCACCCGTCAATCAAGTGCTGCATATATCCCATAGACCTTTGCCAGAGACTGTGTCATATCCTGAAAAGTAAAAAAAAAAAAACGCCACTTCTTTAGGTCAGCTGTCACGTTTTATGTTTGTTGTGAGTGACAGTTTCATTTTTCCTTGGACAGCAGTGCTCGATGAGTGGCAACTCAGACCTGAAATACCTGACCTGTCAAGTGGTAAGACTTTTTAAATATCCATCACAGAAAGCAAACAGTAGCTGGGTTTCATTCTTATCAATGACAATAGGAAATAACTACCATACATCTGATTTTCCTTATGCTATTTTAATAAATTTGCAGCTATTATTATAAATTCCTGTGGTGGGCTGGCGCCCTGCCCGGGGTTTGTTTCCTGCCTTGCGCCCTGTGTTGGCTGGGATTGGCTCCAGCAGACCCCCGTGACCCTGTAGTTAGGATATAGCGGGTTGGATAATGGATGGATGGATGGACATTATAATACGCTGCAGTGGGTTGGCGCCCTGCCCGGGGTTTGTCTCCTGCCTTGTGCCCTGTGTTGGCTGGGATTGGCTCCAGCAGACCCCCGTGACCCTGTAGTTAGGATATAGTGGGTTGCATAATGGATGGATGGATTATAAATTCCTTTACAAGGTGAGAGATGCTTTATTCTCTGCCTCATACCAGTACACAGTTTCTTGCTAGTCTATATACCAGGGGTGGCCAACTCCGATCCTGGAGAGCCACAGTGGCTACAGGTTTAAATTCTAAATATATTCTTAATTAGTGACTAGGTTTTGCTACTAATTAACTTCATTTAATTGATTTGCTATTTAAGATTCAAACCCTGAACTACGGGCTGAACAACGTTGGTCCTGGAGGGCCGCAGTGGCTTCAGTTTTAGTTTCAACCCAGTTGTTTCATTGAAGATGAAGCACTTAATTGCTCAAGTGACATTTTTCTGCTTCATTTTAGTTTTACCGCTTGTGAAGATTTTGAGCCCTTATTTCAGTCTTAAACAGCTGCATTCACTGTTTTAACTGCTCCTTATTAGCAATAAGATTCAAATGACAAAGGAATCAGCAGTTCTACATCTCGCTGGTGTATTCGTCATTCACGATTTGTTTTAATTAAGCCGTTTTAGGCTTCAGATCACTTGGATAATACGTGTATCACGAGAAATGATAAACAAATCTAGGATTTAAGAATGGACTGACATGGTAGAGTTAAAACACTAACAAACCATGAAATTAAAAAAAGATTTGTTATTGGGGAGGATTGGCATCAAGTTAAGCAACGGGATTGGAAGAAAAACCTGCAGCCACTGCGGCTCTCTGGGGTCTGAGTTGGCCACCCCTGCTGTACAGCGTCTGGAGCGACAGGAGCCTGTCCCGCCGTGTACATGATATGTTGGCACACAGTGCCTACATCAGCAAGACGCAACACATTGATTCAGATTTGCTGTATACCGCATATACAGTAAAAAAAAAATGTAAAGAGTCTAATTATTTTAGTTCTGTATCCACACCGTAAAGAAATATGTCTGGTCCAGAGGGTTTACCACAGAAATGCAGGTCTCTAGACATATGAACTAGAGATTGCTTTCCCTTTTTTTTGTTTAAACACGTTATTTAAAAGGAGTCATAATATCCTTATATATACTTTGATACTGTCCATGTGTATGGTGTTCGCGTCAATACCTCGACTCAATACAAGTTAGATCCATGCAATGGGACTCTGCCTCTGTAGTTTGAACATAACGTGGCAAATGCGGACGCAGTATTGCATGATTGGCTAAGAATGTTCGAATGCTTCAGTGACGCCGCTGGACGGCCGAGTATAGTAAGTCGTGTTGGTTCGAGCAGATAACAGTAAGTTCGGTTGGTTTTTCGAACGTTGGTTTGGTGGGGCGTACTTTCCAGGACTAACATCGTCGACTGACTTAAACCCTTCGACAGCTCCAGAACCGTAAGTAATTTAGAACGTATCGCCATTTGCTCGGTACGTTGAAATCTATCTTTGGGCAGTTCGGTTTTGGCATCCGTCCTTCTGACATCTTAATGATGACTGGGTATTAACAACGGTCATTGTTTAAATTTGAGCCGATCTCAGATCTGAAATGACCACGCCAACATAATTATTACTCCGACTCTGATTAGAGTCGTAAAATACGGTTTGTTTTGAAAATTTGTTTGCCGGAAAAAATCAAATGAGGTGCGCCGAAGACCTGAGTTCACGTCTCGCAGCCCCGTTTGAACAGGAAGCTCTTCATTACATCGCCCGAAGAGGTCTATTTTAAGCACAAATCAGTGCCATGATAACAAAATCATTTCAAGGACTTAATAAAACAAATAATTCTTTGCAGAGAAAGTATGGATTTCACAAACGTAGAATTTGTAGCCCGATTTGATCGGGCTCCCAGTCGCTATCTATCTATATATATATATAACTCACTAAGAACATGCAAGACAGTAAGCGCAAGTAAGACACTGAGGACACGCAAGACAGTGAGCGCAAGAAAGACAGAGAGCCCCGCCCGCCAACTCTAACCCTCCTACCGCCTCATGGGATACACACGACAGAGCCACGCACACCAACTGTAACCTTCCTCCTGAGTCCAGCGTCACTCTTGAGGCACGCAACAACTCACCAAACACAGCCTCAGTCACTTTCATTTGTGCAAAAGTCCACATGCACCTCTGAGCCACATTGACTTTACACTGCACGCAAGACAGAGAGCCACGATCGCCAACTCACAGAGCCCTGCCCGCCAACTCTAACTAAGGGCAAGCAAGACAGAGAGCGCACACAAGGCAGACAGCCCCGCCCACCAACTCAAAGACCATGGGATACGCTCAACAGAACCCCGCCTGCCAACTCTAAGACGATAAGATACGCTCGACAGAGCCCCACCCGCCAACTCTAAGACAATAAGATACGCTCGACAGAGCCCCGCCCGCCAACTCTAAGACGATAAGATACGCTCGACATAACCCCGCCCGCCAACTCTAAGACGATAAGATACGCTTGACAGAACCCCACCCGCCAACTCTAAGACCATGGGATACGCTCGACAGAGCCCCGCCCGCCAACTCTAACCCTCCTACCGCCTCATGGGATACACACGACAGAGCCACGCACACCAACTGTAACCTTCCTCCCGAGTCCAGCGTCACTCTCGAGGCACGCAACAACTCACCAAACACAGCCTCAGTCACTTTCATTTGTGCAAAAGTCCACATGTACCTCTGAGCCACATTGACTTTACACTGCACGCAAGACAGAGAGCCACGATCGCCAACTCACAGAGCCCTGCCCGACAACTCTAACTAAGGGCAAGCACGACAGAGAGCGCACGCAAGACAGACAGCCCCGCCCACCAACTCAAAGACCATGGGATACGCTCGACATAACCCTGCCCGCCAACTCTAAGACGATAAGATACGCTCGACAGAGCCCCGCCCGCCAACTCTAAGACCATGGGATACGCTCGACAGAGCCCCGCCCGCCAACTCTAAGACGATAAGATACGCTTGACAGAACCCCGCCCGCCAACTCTAAGACCATGGGATATGCTCGACAGAGCCCCGCCCGCCAACTCTAACCCTCCTACCGCCTCATGGGATACACACGACAGAGCCACGCACACCAACTGTAACCTTCCTCCCGAGTCCAGCGTCACTCTCGAGGCACGCAACAACTCACCAAACACAGCCTCAGTCGCTTTCGTTTGTGCAAAAGTCCACATGTACCTCTGAGCCACATTGACTTTACACTGCACGCAAGACAGAGAGCCACGATCGCCAACTCACAGAGCCCCGCCCACCAACTCTAAGACCATGGGATACGCACGCTTTTACTGTATAAATGGATGTAAATAATTACATGTAAACGATTCGCCAAAATCTGTTGTATGTAAACGATACTGTTTAAAACGTTATTGTTTTTTCATCAGAAAATCCAGTTTCCGCGTCTACCTGTATTAGTTTAAATGGCGCTTTTACCACTCGCAATAGGGCGGACGCGCTGACGTATCGTGTCGACTGGGCAACACAGTGAATGCGGCGTCTATCTATATATGTCTATGTTTTCCGTAGCCTGCTACAGGAAGGTTCTCTCTCGACCATTGGCATTGGTTTCGCTCCTTGCTATTTTCGTTATACTGCGACGATGGTTTCCTAAGCCTTTGTTATACTGAGTTCCTTTCTCACTGTTTTCCGTTCCTATTCTTCCACCGCCGTATGCTGCGGCGGATTTCGGCTAGTTCTTTATATTTGAGCGCCACCCCTGTGCACACCTGTTACTTTTGAAATTAAATCGAGTTGGCCGGTTCCAAGCATCAACTGGATGATAACATCCAAACAAGACTGTAAGACAAGCACATTAGGGAGTCTTCATTGTTTGTTAATTTATTTTCCGTATTCCCTGCTGTTTTTTTCTAAGACTCTGTGAAGCGCCTTGAGCATGGGAAAGGCGCTATATAAATAAAATGTATTATTATTATTAAAGTTGTGTTGTTATTATATTTTTCTCAAACAAGTACAAAATACTTTTCCTCCCGGGCAACGCTGGGTATTTCAGCTAGTAACTTCATAAAATTAAGAAAAGAATAGAGTGTGGGAAAAACAGCAGTGCAGTGCTTAGTCATGCTATCTGACAGATCCACGGTCCCGAGTTTGAATACCACAAGCATTCTCACACCAGCAGGTCATTTATTATCTTGGGGAGCGGTGGCCACCCCAGAAACATCAGACATAAGACCTGGCACAGTGCAGGTTCCCTAAATACTCTAACACCAAAGACCAAGACATGAGAAGAACATGCAGATTCCACCTAGACACCCACCATGTGCAGGAGTCTAGACCGCAGCGCTAAGCACTACACCACTGTGCCGCCACCACTGTCTATGGAAAATCATGAGTGGAGAGGTTTTGGGGGGCTGTTGTCATAGTTACCACATAAAAGCCGAGGTCAGGCATTGCTCATTTTCGCCCTATTCAGGATGCAGAGCACAAATACTGAGGTTTACGCGAAGCCCTCGTCGGGCAGGAAGTGAGCCCCCCCCCCAAGCCCCCACTAAGCTCTGCATTTTTTCTGATGACATATAAACTGTAGCAGAGAAAAGCACTTCTCTCTGTCTGTAATTGAATTTGCCAAAGAGAAAAAAAGACACATCAATCATGGCTGACAATGAGGGGCTTTATCTTTCACAGACCCTGCTGGGAAGACCGAAACCTATTTAGAAGCAATCCGAAAGAATATTGAGTGGCTGAAGAAGCACAACAAGCAAGAAAACAAGGAAGGTAAAAGAAGCCTCAGCTGTCATTCAGACCCCTGCACTGCAAGGGACTTGACTTTAATTAAAAAGGGGGGGGGGGTTCAGTAAGATGCTGCATTATGGGGGGGATCAGATACATACTCACATTCTGAGTAAAATGCAAAGGGTTTAGGGGGGTCAAGCAAGATTTCATCTTTTCACACAGAAAAACAAAAGAAAAAACAACAGCAACAACACTGGACTTAGCGTGTCTGCTGAAGTGATGGCTGCTGTGAGAACACAGCGATGCTGCATGGTGATGTCCTAATGAGGGGACAGCATGACACACTTAGAGCCCCAGAGTGACTAAATTAAAGACTCCTTTTGTCTTCATCCAATTTGCAATTGAAATTGGCAGGAGGGTGGCTGGGGTGCGCTCATTTACTTAGAAACACATGAATATTCATCAGCTCCTTGATGAGCTTTGGCTAATTGGAGGGAATGAAGGCTTCTTCCTCTAACAAAAGCTCACTTGTGTCTTTCAGTTCTTTTTCCACCAATGATGTGCCCACTCTTCTTTTACGTTTTATTCTTTTATTGAAAGGTAGCCTAGAAATATCTTAAGGAGTGAAGTATATTACATGTCATGTGATTGTAGTGGTGACCTTACCCCCACCAAAAAAAAATAAAAAATAAAAAAACGCAAATACACCCATCTTAGAAGGACTAATTGCTTGGAATTTCTCTTAGTGTTACATCCAGATTCATAGCAAGGTAAAATACAATTAAACAACATAACATACAATACATGACACCATCGCCACATTTTCTACAGAAGAGATGAACAAAAGAAAAATAGCCATCAGTTACTGCCAGGCTGGCCCTTAACCGTCACCATGCCAGTGTAAAGAGGGTGGCTACCACCAGGGTGTCACTGACAAGTCTTTACCCTCTCCATACTGCCACTTAACCTGGGGGCTTTTCCAGGATTTATGTGTTGATTTTATTGTCCCAATTCTGTACAGCAGGAAAGTCGAAGGTGAGCCCTACCATACATTCTGACCATAGTAAAAGTGGCACATTTAGAAAATAAAGCAGAATTTAGCTTCGCTCTACCTGCTATTCAATATGGACATGTGCCAGCACACTGCCTGAACCCTGTACTACAGAACTGGATCCATTGCCCTCCAAGGTGCTCAGGTATATACAGTAGCACCCATCTATAACGAATACCCTCCAGCGTCATTTGAATGTGGCTCAGGTCACGGGGGTCCAGTGCTTATTCTAGCAACAATGGGCACAAGGCAGGGACAGTCCCTAAATGAGGCACCAGTCCTTCACACACCGACTGGCCCCATAAAATGGAATTATTTTGTCATATTCACAGCTGGCAGAGAAGTGCATGCTGAACCTGGAGAATTGTGCCTACTGTAATAATCCAGCCCTTCAGTCACCAGGCCAGAGTGCCTCCAAGCAAGCTTAAGTACTCTATGAAGTATCAGCCTACATGTCTCCTTCATCTTAAAACTTTCTCACTACATGTTTATATGCAGCTGCTCTATTGCCAAATGTTACAAAGACAATGGAATTTTATTTTTGCATTTGTGCTCCGTAAAGCATAAAAACTAAGTGGTGGCTTCATTAAATACATCGTCATTGAGCCACAGACAGACAGACGTAGAGTTTAAGGCTTTGGACTTCAAACTTCTGGGGTTTAGGGTTGAAATCCTGCTACTGAAAACTGTGTGACCATAAGCAGGTCAGATAGATAGATAGATATGAAAGGCACTATATGATAGATAGATAGATAGATAGATAGATAGATAGATAGATAGATAGATAGATAGATAGATAGATAGATAGATAGATAGATATGAAAGGCACTATATGATAGATAGATAGATAGATAGATAGATAGATAGATAGATAGATATGAAAGGCACTATATGATAGATATATATGAAAGGCGCTATATGATAGGTAGATAGATAGATAGATAGATAGATAGATAGATAGATAAATAGATAGATAGATAGATATGAAAGGTGCTATATGATAGATAGATAGATAGATAGATAGATAGATAGATAGATAGATAGATAGATATGAAAGGCACTATATGATAGATAGATAGATAGATAGATAGATAGATAGATAGATAGATAGATAGATAGATAGATAGATATGAAAGGCGCTATATGATAGATAGATAGATAGATAGATAGATAGATAGATAGATAGATATGAAAGGCGCTATATGATAGATAGATCCAACGTTGATCCAACAGAGTGCCTTTGGCAGAACATGTGATTCAAGGCATCAATTTGTGGCTGACAAATCTGTAAGAATTATGAGATGCTATCAAGTCAGCACAGATCAGTATACCTAAGGAATGTTTGCAGTACATTTTCAAATGAATGCCTTAAAGGTAAGGTGGAGGTGAAAGTGGGTCATACCCAGAAGTAGACAGTGGAACCTAATAAAGTGGCCACTGAAACTATAATATATATAACATTAATTATAGCGTAAATTTCACCAAAAAAAAAAAAATTTTTAAATCCCAGTAATGAATAAAATGCACGTTATTTTGCAGTCGTTCAGCAATATCCAGCAGTGGACACAGGCTGACGTGTGACAGTTCAGCTATTGGACTTTGTCTATGGCAGCAAAAACTGAGCACTTAGTCCAAACCTCATCTGAACCAGTCAGTCATTTCTATCAGTGGGAACGCAAAGAAACATCCGTGTTCACTGATTTAACATCATGACATGTCTCACCTTCACTGATGTCCATAATGTACACTTTATATATTATACTAGATGTGCTACCTGTCTAAGAAGGGCTGAAAACTCAGTAATCAAAGTAGACCTGTGACTGTGCTGGTTGGCTCCATGTTAATGGCTCCTTCTGGTAGCCTCTTGAACGCGCCACCGTCTGTAACATATCTAAGAGATTAGCTGGGCATATGAGGACATGTACATAGCAAGGGGTAGGTGCATAAAATGAAGAGCACTTTTATTAAAACAATCCAAATTAAAGTGTCCAAATAAGTAGTGCAGTGCTCTCTTAATCAATAAATAAATAATCTTGTAAAACACTGACGATCCGTAAGTTTAAAATCAAGACACAGTCATCGGGTCAAAGTTCTTTCCACTTTTAGACAAGCCCGGCACAACTCCCTCTTCATTCCCCCACCTGGCGGAGACTCCAGCAGCCTTGGTCCTTAACAACCCGACCTCGAGCAGCGCCAGCCTGACCGCTCAGGGTCGGTTGTCCTCTTGTCATCCTTCTTGCCCTGTCTGGCGTGCCTCAGATCCCTGGAGAGGATTCTGCCTCGATTGCACCCACACCACCCCGATGCTGTGCTCTGGGCTCAGTTTTTGCTCACTCTGTTCTTTCTTTTCTTTCTCTTTATGTTTTTTTGTGTCTATCCCCCTTTCTGTCCCGTGCAGGCTCCTTATGTACTCTGCTGCCTAACTGGGCACAGGTGTGATAAGCTGTGCCCTCTGTGGCATCATTGAGGTGTCTGACTGATCTGCCCGTCTCCACATGTATGTGCAGTGTGGTCAGTCAGTTCCACAATTAACCGCGGAGCGAAATGCACTCATATATACCCATGCCCAATTCGCACCTGTACTTTCTTGGGGCACAATTATTTATTTAAAATTTACCTGATGCCAGTCTCACTTATAATAAGTAAGACATCTGAAGTGCACCTTCTGTTGGAATGTATGCTGTATTGCATGTAGTAATAACATGCATTGCATTTGTCATTCCAACATATGGTGCATCACAAACACTTGTAGTAATAAAATTCATTTCTACAAATGTTTGTGATGCACCATATGTTGGAATGACAAATGTAATGCATTTTATTACTAAACATGTCTGTGATGTGTCATCTGTCAGAATTGCAGAGATACACTGATAATCTGATGGATGCACAGATGCACAGACACTTGTCCTTTTATTAAGGTGACGAATTAATCCCCAGTTGGTTGGGTCCCTGCTTTGTACCTGTACCTATATACATGATGATGACGATGGCACAATACACAGCTTCGGTCTTGAAGGTTTCCATCTTTTTAGTTGGCCAATAGAAGGTGTCATGTTGCTTGACCTCAGCTCCCCGGTACGATCTGCCTCTCACTTACTGATTCCTCGTGAAATACTTTTAAGAAGGGAATCTGAAAAGAAAGTTTCACATTACAGTAGATGACTAACTATTTCACTTTCATGTTTCAGATTACGACATTTCAAAACTAAGAGACTTCATGGACCAGCAAGTTGATTCTTACATCGCCAAAGGAATCCTGGAGAAAGACGAAGGCGAAGTCATCAAGAGGATTTACAGCAGTCTCTAGTACAAGAGCACATGAGGCAAAAAACAAGAAGTAATAAACTGCAGGTCACTTCTAGATGGTTGGCCGTTATAACAATATTAACTAAAGGAAGTGGTAACAATTTGGGAACATTTTATAAGCAATATATTTTAAACTTAATTGCAGTTCAATTTTTTTTTTTTTTGTAACTTTCACAAAGTGTCACACTGTGACAAAGAATACAAGGAGTGTCGCTATGGCGAGATCACTTATAAAGTGTGCGATAGACCACCCCGAGGGGCCGCTTCTGTTTGGAAAGACGACTTGTGAATCTGCTTTAGTAGCAAACCGAAGGCTTTGTTTCTCATTGTCCTCATTATAACTCTGCAGTTGGTAGCGTAGCTTTTTGTTTTTCTAAGATGATTAAACGTATCTCTTTACTGTCACGAAAATGAACTAAACAGCTCTTACTGCTCAAATCTTGCGTTTTGTGTCTCATGACGTCACCCAAGCATGTCACAGCATCTCCTGCTGGCGTCAGTCTGTGGAGTCCTCCATCGATCGAGTTGTGTTACGGTTCTCGTACTCGTAATCTCGGCCTTGTCTTGTTTCCATTTTTGCATGTACAGTAGAATAATAACCAGTTGCAGCCCAGACTTGTGAGTAAAGTGAAAAAGTCGAGAATTTTTAAGTGTAAATATTTGTGACTTTTTTTTGGAATACTGTAAACGCATTAAAAAAAAATGATGTCGCTTGTCAGAGCAGGTGGGCACAGTGTGGTTCATCGCAGTAACATCAGCCCACCTCACCCACAAACACACACAAACAAACAAACACACCAACACAGTGCGCCCTCGGAGAGTGAAAGGCAACCTTTTTTGAGTTGCGGCGCACCAAGTCCAAAAATTTTCTTTCGCGGCGCACCTGAGGGGCTGCCCATAAATAAAGTCGTGACGACACAATCAATAAAAACAGTTAATTTTACAAATTTGAAAGACATTTTATGAATTAAACTACAAGGAAGTATCGAATGCTTGCGTCACAACAAAATGTTTTTCACCACAAAGAACTGGAAAAGGTCACCGAGTTTACAAAGTTTACTGTGTTGATCAGCGGTGTCAGAGCGAAAATAAGGTTAATTTGTCCATAGTAATACTCAGACGATTAAGTGGCGAGAGCTGCAGCTACAGCGATACTCTCTCGTCCGCAAGAGCCGAAATGTAGCGTTTAGTGATGGCTCGTTCTTGAACGAATCTTTAATGTGACTGGGAGTGATTCGTTCAGTCGCGCATGCGCATTTGCGCAACTTCCTATAGTTTCTGTATTGGAATTGATTCACCTGTTTCGAGTCTTCGGGTTTTTCCAATATCAGCCCAATAAGCTTAACCAGCTCAGTCTGAGCCGGAAAGTGAATTGAACGAAATGACTCGAAAAATGATTCGTTCATTTTGCTGAACGAGACTCAAAGGTCCGAGTCGTTAAAATGATCCGAACTTCCCATCACTAGTAGCGTTCGTATTTTCTCGTTCTATATTTGCTCCGCCTTCTTCTATCCGTACAGTGAGCGAGATCTTCTAACAACGAGACTTTTTAAGTCTCACGAGATGTGTGTGTTGATATTATGATGAATGGTGAACAGCGAAAAATTTAACTTGCATTCAAAATAAATACATTCGTTTACTCAACAATGTGATTAACCGTTATCTGTTTTTCCAACATAAAATATTTTTTTTTTAAACATTATCTTTTTAATCAACCAAAAGTTCAAAAACACTAGCAATTTTAAGTATTTTACAAAAGTTTTCGCGGCGCCCCTAGAAAATTCCACAAGAAAATTCAGATGTCACTGAAAATCAGTCAACTTTTATTTTATATACACTAACTACAGCTGCAGTCGCTTTCATGAATGTCAAAATCATGAATGCATTTAAAAAGATGTCACACTGCCTGCCGCATGGTATGCCGGTCTCAGATAACTTACTGTTTGTTGCTGGGTTCTTTTTCCCATAATTCCCATAATTCCTATTAGTAAAGAGCCCATCCAGTTCTTTTTTGTCACGTAAAGGCAATCTGACAACAGCAAATTGCACGCCGTCATTATTACCACCGGTGTAACATCCATTGTCCACTTTTACACAGGTTATTTGGTGGCACCCCCCAAATCTCCTTCCTCCAGTCTCTGGGGTCCTTTGGCATCCTTTGGGGTGACACGGCCTCCATCTTGGTGCACCTCTCCACCCAATCCTCCTCTTCCTCGTCCTGTCATTCCACATACCCAAGCCACCTGGCCATGTCACATTACATGACTTTTCCAGCCATTTTCAGTCATAGCCTTCATGTGCACAAGCTGAGCGAGTTGGAGGAGGTCCGCCGTGTGCTCCCGTGAAGACCATCGTGTCATCTGACAAAATCGCACAGTTAAGTCGTAAGGGTGGGCTCTGCGTCCAGGAGAGCTGACGAGCGGTGAGCGCTCAGTTGGAAGTACAAGGCTTAGAATGCAGTGATGAGGAATAAGGAACGCAAGTGTTTGGGACCTCACAAGCAAAATAGGGGCTCATCTGTCTGATACCCCATCTTTTACAGAACATCACAGAATGGAAGTAAGATAATAAATAAAAAGGGGTCCGAGCCTGCGGCCGAACTCGCTGTGCCTGTTAACCGTTAGTACAGCAGCATGCTACTGGCTGTCACAAAGAGGGGGGACTGTGCCCGAGGGTCGGCCCCCAGTCACTAGACTTGACATGCCCAGTGACTCTGAGTCGTGCCCAGCAATGAGATGAGCAACTGTCATCGGCAGGTCTGACACAGCCAGCGACTACAAGTCACCTAATGTGACATCGGCTCTGGTCTGCTCCTCCAGTGACCAGATTAAGGTCACCTGCATGTCACTCCTGCATGTCATAAAAGGTGGAAAAGGGCATCCAGCTCTTAAAATACCCTCTGGACAAGGAGAATATTAATTGCACAGTGTATTGATTTGTTTGGCACCACATTAAAAATATATATATATTAAAAAAAAGTATTCTTCTGAAACTGGCAGATCAATCTGTCACGTTTCAAGACAAAAAGAGATGTACGGGGAGAAACAGAAGGTCATTTTGTGTGACATTTGACATTCTGCTGTTAGTTCTTTGCTCCTACTAGTACATTATGTCAATAAGAATATAATAAAATCTTTATAAATTATGATGTTAGCATGTCATTTTGAAAAATACACACATTATGGGGTTGCTGTTTACTCAAACGACTACACCACCGCATCTCCACTGTGCTTTAGGCTCACCTCCTTATGAATGGCCTGCTCTGACCAACCCATCCATCTGTCCACCCACAGACAAAACGATCAGCAAACACAAAATTTACTTAAAGAGAGGAACTGCGCAGGTCCTCTACTGAAAACCCACCAGCCACCTTCTGAACCGGCTTATGTCATTAGGGGGTCTCAGGCACATCACATGCAACACCTCACATAACCGTGAACGTCCGTCATATCAGCCAGGTGATAGAGATTTGGGGGTTACTGGAAAACATGAAAACTGTCACTGAACAAATAATCAAACCGAAGACCCCAACCACCATGTTACCCTAGGGGTTACCCCTTTTGAACTGATCCTCAAGTCTCGCTCCGATATAATCTCCCAGTGGTCTTTGTAGCGTCTGTACATTACAATGCTGGATGTCTGGCATGGCGACAGCTTTTCTTCCTCTGGATTCCGTGCCTGTGCTTTCTGATGAAATCTCCGGGGTCCGCCATACTGATGGGTGCACATGTGAACTGGGACATACCAAGGTGACTTACACATGTCCTAAATCACACTGCATTGGCAAGACACAAAGACCCCTCAATAAAAAGATAAGCGCTCATCAGGTTCATCTTTTGTTCTGAATGTTCCTTGTCAAATATCACAAGCACACATCTTGCATCTGTTATATGTGAATTACATTTTAACTGTATTTAAGAATTATTTGAAGACATTGACCTTTCATTTCATTTTAGCCTAAATAAAGGGCACTAGCTGACTGCTTCAAGGCTCAAAGTATAATTCAAGGGAGACCACCGGAAAAATGAAATCTGTGGGTCAGGTGACAATACCTTCTTGGAGGAAGTTGAAAGGTCAGATTTGAACACAAAGTGTTTCAACACCTGAAAGTACCCTTTAAGAAATGGACCAGGAAGTCATCGGGGACTCATTACTATCAACATCCAGACAATGGACAATGGAGAAATGAAGGTGGCTAGAATGTCAGGTCATATGGCGCCCCCCTAACCCACCAATGTACAAGTAAAGGGACGTTACACTTGAGCACTGTGGACAGCTTGGGTCTCCATATTATAAAAAAGACATAGCAGCACTAGAGGAAGAGGAGGTCTGGGGAAGAGCGGCCAGGCTGATTAGGATGGATAGATAGATAGATAGATAGATATGAAAGGTGCTATATAATAGATAGAGATAGATAGATAGATAGATATGAAAGGCACTATATAATAGATAGATAGATAGATAGATAGGAAAGGCACTATATAATAGATAGATAGATAGGAAAGGCACTATATAATAGATAGATAGATAGGAAAGGCAATATATAATAGATAGATAGATAGATAGATAGATAGATACTATATAACAGATAGATAGGGAAGGCACTATACACGTATAACATAGATAGATAGATAGATAGTATACTAATGACAGACAGACAGCTAAATGAAAGGCACTATATAATAAAAGCCTAACACAGATAGAACTTTATTCATTAACCATTCACTGTCCTCTCAGTTGTGTCACATTTACCTTGCCACCCAAGGACACCGGAGGACATCACCTGTGCCACTAGATACCCGATGTGGGGAGCACCAACTGTGTAGGACTGTGGGTTACTTTTGTGTGTACCACAACCAAAGGCAGAGTCAAGGGCGTGTCGTTGTGCCAGTCTCACTAGACGACGACGACTTGTGCTCCTGGCATCGCACTGCCTGCAACAGGACCTTATTTATTAAGTGAGTCAGGAGGGCTCAGTGGCTTACGTGTTGCTGCCCTGCAGTACGGGCTGTGCTTCTCTGTGAAGTTCTCACCAGGTTGTCCGTTGCCAAACTTTCTGCTCCTGGCTTAGACTTCTTTTTACAAGCAAACATTCCACAGATCTGCATCTTGAATCGGTCGTAACGGTTAGTGTCTTTGTAGATTTTTGCCCGTTTGTCTCAAGCTGATGAGGTCTTTCCTCTGAACTTCTACACCAGTGATTTTTCAGGCATTGGGGACACTCTGGGAAGACCACCAAGCAGAACAGCTCCTGACCAGTGGCTGCTGGCAACCAGTCCTCTCTCAAACTCACCAAGATCTCATCTTCTAGTGCCCGTGGTCTTCCTGAGCTCATTTTAAAGTAACAGCCTGGATCCACTTGACAAATCCCCTTCAATCAGGTCACCTCCTGCTCTCCATTTGCTTAAACTGAAAAGGGCAACGCGTTCAGTCTCTCCTCATAGCTCACACCTCTCAGTCTGCAGAAATCCAAAGTACACCCGGTGACAAACAAACATCTATCTATCTATCGATCGATCTTCTACGAGGGACGTTCAAAAAGTTTCTGCCCTTTTTTTTTTTTAACTCTATTTATTAAGTATTTCAAAAACAAATCACATCACTTTCCTACATTGTCACCTTTGTTTGTGATGCAATTTTCCCAGCGTCGTACCAGCTATTTAATGCCCAATTACCACTCCTCCTGCCTTCACCACTTTCCAATGAAAATATAAAATTGCAGAAACTTTCTGAACATCCCTCGTAACTACCTATTATATAGTGCCTTACACATCTAGCCATCTGTTTATCATAATCACCCTTGTTCCTCTTCTCCAGTGCTGTTATGTCTTTTTAAAATTTTTTTGTAATATGAAGAGCAAAACTGTTGCCAGTGTCACATGGGTTGGAGAGGCATCCTGACTTGAGAAGATGATGGTTCCTTACCCAGACGGGAGGCTCCAAATAGACAGATGGGCATCCTGACCAAGAGAAAGGGAGGGGCCAGACCTGAAAGTGGCGGCCAGGTGGGATGGACAGACAGACAGCCAATCAGTTCTGAAAGACAATGCAGGGGATGTTTTACTCACCCAGGACGCTAGATGGCAGCAGCCCCAAATCAGTGCCCATTTGGGAACCCGCAGGGAATGCTGGGAGATGTAGTCCAGCAACACAGCCCTGTTGGGGACCACGGGTGCCACAACGGGACGCTGTTGGGAGATGCACTCCCCAATTTATGGGACTTCCACGTGATCTACAAGTACCTCCTTTGGGCAGTCATCCTGGTACCACAAGTACTCCCGGGTCTTTAATAAAAGGGACTGCACTTCCTTATCCAGGCGAGTCGGAGCTGGGAGGACATGGAGCAACACTCGACTGGAGGAGGGCAGTGCGGTGGCGAGAGATATTGTGCTTTTGCTACTTGTGGAATTGTGTCCTTTATTTGAAACCGGGACTCTCTGTTGGGGTTTCACCGCCCAGTTCTATCACAACATCCACATCACCTGCATGCCGGGGTAAAGACTCTCATTCCCATTCGATCAGAGAGCCTGTCCTTCTGATTTCTTTAATCGCGACATTGCATCTGGGCACAGAATCGCCCGTCAAATCTTCAGTGGCACTCACGGCGCACATTCAAAGGGCAATGCAGCTGGCCTCCATGCAGCGTTCTTGAGCGGAGTGGCTCAGCGCAACACTCGGACCACTGAAGGCAAAATCAGCAGACGACATTTCAAGTAAAACACCCCAGGTGAACACATGAAGCGTAATGACGTCACCCCAACTGATGAAAACAAAGCGAGTTAAAGAAAGAGACACAGGAATGTGGCAAGAGGTGACAAATGCCACAAAACGAGGGTCCGCTTGCATCTCCAAAGAAAGTACAAATCTTTTTTCTTATCTTCATAAGCATACCGGAATACTTTATTTTAAATAAAATCAGACACTTTAATATATACGCTATTGGTTTTTCAAAAGCAGAAAAGTTTTCAACAAAAGCACATTTTAAAAAAACAACAACAAAAAAAAAAAACAATAAAGCCAACCGTCTCTTGAAACGCGGCCCTCCTCGCTGAATCATATAAAACACAAGCAAATCAGAGTCCGACATTCCTGCACCCAACACACGCCAAGCTGTATGTACAAAAGTGGAAATGGCCTGGAAGACGCGACACCTGAAAGGACTTGAGATCGGACTGCCCTGGGCGGTAGGGGTCGGGGGGCCGCAGCGTGATCGCCCGCCAACATGCAAAATACACTTTGCGGGCTTTATGGAAGGTCGCTTTCAGTTCTACAGCATTGGAATTTGTAACTCGGCTTTCTACAAGCAGCATACTGGGAATTTCCAAAGAGTGGGAGCCGACGATCAGCCCTCTCGGTGAAGCGCATTCCCTTCGGTGAGATCAGGAATCCAGCGTCGGATGAAAACACAAAAAATAAGAACAAGGCAGACGCTAAAATTTTTGTTTCAGTGCAAACGTACACTTTACCGGGTTTGGTAAAAGCAAAAAAAAATAAAATAAAAAAAAAAAAGAATAAATAAATAGTCGTCCATAGTCCTGAACGGGTTAAAGTCTGTCAAGGTCCTCCGATGGCTTTTAGTTAATGACTACTGTGGTAGGATGAAGACTCATATGAACCTTCTTCTTCTTGTAGTCTGAAAAAGATTTGAAAGAGGTGTTAATGGTGGAGTTTACAAATCCGAACAGAAATAAATAGAACCCAACATCATAATCCAATAATACGAGGGTACATAAAAAAAATAATAAATTTGAACAATTTCAAGATGGACGCTGACACCATACAACTTGTTTGCAAAGGCTTATGGGAAGTCTGACCACATCCAGTGCTCTGCTGTTAGCCGAGCTGAAGTCAACGGGACTGGACCGTCACGACATTCACTTTGGGCCGAGGGAGTGAAATTCACCGGGCGTACGTGTCAGGGTTACACAGAGAATGTTTTACAATAAAAATCTAATCCGTCTTAATTGGGGATTTATTCCTAAAAAAAAAAAATAACGTGCTGTGCTTTCTCTTATCCGTTAAAATGAACCTCAATGAAAACCTTAAAAGTTGTCCACTGGCAGTTCTGAAAACGTCAGCCATTGTAAAAGCACACACGGCATAGGAGGCAGTGGCACGGGGCACCCGACACCTCAGGGTGGGTTTCCTGGCACCTGGTGGCCTGCAACACATTTTACGTCAATTCAATTTTATTCCAAACTCCTAAAATATACAAGGGTGACTCAAACATGATCCACACTCCGGTTATATTAAACCTTCTGTTGGCAGTCCGAGGTCCCTGTCTCCTCTGTGCCAGTGTGAACACGTTATGTCAGATCATTTGGAACTGAGGTGCGAGCAACAATGGCTGCCCCACTTGTGATTTGCATGAAAGAAGAGCGACGTGAAGTGATTAGTGAGGGCGAGGCTGGTGCCGATTTTTAACTAAGACTTTGTGCACGGTATGGAGAAAGTGTTTTGTCGCGAACAAGTGTGTAGTAATAGATCGAGACGTTCAAGGAAGGTCGCACAAGTATCAGCCATGAAGAAGGAGCCGGACGTCCATCCACGTCCACGACTGATGACAACCCTGAGCGTGCGCATGAAATGATTCTGTTGAACAGACGAGTGACAGTCGATGATGCGGCAAATCAGCCAATGGCTCTGCCTGTGCAAGAATCCACGACAGACTTAGCTTGCAAATGAAGCCCTACGAGGACGAGGATTCACTTCTGATGAAGAGGGGAAGCCAGCAGTGCATTTGTGGCTCACAGCTCAGCCAAAAACATTTTTTAATGAAAGAATACGAAAGCCTGTTGACAGATGGACATACTGTAGTGTACTGAAAAGCAGGAAGATTATGTCGAAAAATGAAGGACTCGTCTTTAATGAAAGTTGACTAAAATAAATTCTACAGCTGGAGTGCGGATCGTATTTGACTCACCCTCGTACACAGATCATTGATCTTGTACATTTCTGAAAATATCACGTCCAAAAAATGTTCACATCAAGATGTCGATTCATGTCTGCTTTGGAGGGGTGAGAGCACAGACAGATTTAAATTTTAGTATAGTTGGCAGGATTAGATAGATAGAGAGAGATAGAGAGATAGATAGATAGAGAGAGAGATAGAGATAGAGATAGAGAGAGAGATATGAAAGGCGCTATATGATAGATAGATAGATAGATAGATAGATAGATAGATAGATAGATAGATAGATAGATAGATAGATAGATAGATAGATAGATAGATAGATAGATAGGACACTATATGATAGAACTGAAAGTATATTTATATAAAAGATAGACAGAGAGAGATAGATAGGAAAGGCACTATATGATTGACAGATATACACACACAAATGCAGATGTGTTATTTCTGTGTTTTTAAAGTGCTACATAATAACTGCATTTAACTCTTTTCGATTTACTAATATTTATACTATTAACATTTCTGTATTAAAGCCATGGCTGCACGGCCATATTCAGTAATCATCTTCCGTATCGCACACAATGCATTAAACAAATGGGAGAAACAAAATAAGTTCTGTCAGAAGAGAAGGTGTAAACTGTCACTCTCACCCTGGCCTACACTATTAGCACTGACACTTTTAGCCCATTTGATTTCTTCCCCCAAAACCTGCCCCATACATCACTCCGGATTGCACTCGTGCTCATATTTTACATTAAGGAATATCTTATGCCATTCAAACCACCACCAATTTAATGGTCGATTTCTGGGTTAATCCAAGTCTACCCGCTGCCTCCGCAGTACTTGTCATCGTTTGGGATGAAACCCATTCTTTTCATATTCAATGCCATCTCCTTTGGCCTCATCTCCTACACCTTCATCTTGGTGCACCTCTTCATCTAATGATGCTCTGCCTTTCACATGTCACACTTGTGTGTCTGGGAGACCCCATCTTCCTGGCTCTGGTGAGGTAAGCAGTTTTACCTTGGGACAAGAGGTGGTGCTGATGCTAGCATAGTTTTCTCCTTCCTCATCCTCATTCAAGCAAAAAATAAACCACCCAAGAAAGATGACTGACCCCATCCCACTATCTAGAGAAAGCTCCAAAGAGAACCCCACCCACCTAGAGATAGCCCCTCCCACCCACCCAGAGAAAGCTCCGCCTTTCTGGCCTCAGCCCTATAAAGCCAGCCCATTCCCGAAGGGCGATTATCAGCTACTGAACTCCTGAAGGACAGACCTTCTGAACGCCTACCCGAGTGCTAACGCCTTTAAATATTGTTTTTATCTGAGCCATCTGTCGGTTGTCTTTTTTTGTTTTGATTTAGAAGGCCGGCCAGGTTGGCACCCCAAAGTTTTTCTATGAGATCCTCGACTTACCTGCTTATTCACCCCCAACTACTCACTACAAATTCTGACACCACCTTAACCAAATTCTCCCCCAATGACAACACTTATCGCCTCCTCACCAAGTCTTTCTCTTAACTCCATACTGTTCCTTTCAGGTTTGCTCGATGTCCCTCTTTCGTCTACCACGTCTCACTCCTACAGAGCATACTACTCATCACACAACTTTCAGTGAGAATTAGAGACCACTTTTGAAGTTAGAATGGGGGGCAGCCCACAGAATTTCTCCCACACACCTCTCAGCGTTGTGCCTCAAACAAATGTCACCCAAGCAGGAGGACTTCCCTATTTTCTCCAAAACAGCTCCATTGTGGTCATCACGAATCATGGCACCAGAGACCGGTAAAGTGTCACATGTCACTTAGAAGATGCAAGTAAGAACTGCACTGTAGTCTGTTTAGGTGGCAATAAGAACCCCATAAACCTAAAAATCACATCATGGGGATAGTGGAGTTGAAATGTTCAATGCCAGAGGCCACTCCAGATGCCAGCCCTTCTTTGTGCGTTGTTAAAAAAAAACAAAAAAAACAACAACAACAACTAAAGGGGCTGGTAGTCTTATTGTAAGTTTAAATATATGCCATTTGACTTTTTAATAAATAAACTGTTTAGAGAATCAACTTTATGGCGTTATTTCAGTGCCACTATTCTGAGCACACGTAAAAAAATATTGCAAGTGCAAGTGTTGCATTTTGAAGAGAAATTTATTTTGAGCGTACAAAAGCTGAATTTGAGTGAACAAAATTCATTGCTGCGTGCAAAAATGTATTTCAGTGTTTGCGCTTATCCATATACACACACACAATAGCACCCCCTCTCGCTCAGTTTTTTCATTTGCGCTTGCTCGCATGTGTGCTTGCGCCACAACATTCTCTGCTGCGAGCGCCAACTCTCTGTACACCGTTATAAGTGTGCCACAAAACCAACCAATCACAGACTTGGTTTCAAAAATTCTGATTGGCTCTTACGGTCTCCAATCAGCTCGCAAGCTGCTGCATTCCGGACACCGGAAACACTGTCCACTCAGCCTCGCTTCTTGCAGATAGAGGGAGTTTTGATTTACTCTGCAGCCAAAGAAGAGATGGCAGAATCAAATAATGGCTCCAATAATACTACACCACAGTATGCAACTACATTATACTACACCAACGATAGTCTTAACAAATAATATATTTTAAAATAAAATAATTAAAGATATTATCCAAATTGGGGTTTAATTGAGTTTAGTTGATTTAGCTACATTTCGGACTGTTTCCGGAATGCAGCAGCTAGCGAGCTGATTGGAGACCGTAAGAGCCAATCAGAATTTTTGAAACCAAGTCTGTGATTGGTTGGTTTTGTGGCACACTTATAACGTGTACAGAGAGTTGAGCTGCAGCAGAGAATGTTGTGAGCGCAAGCAACACATTGCGAGCAAACGCAAATGAAAAAACTGAGCGAGAGGGGGTGCTATTGTGTGTGTGTATATGGATAAGCGCAAACACTGAAATACATTTTTTGCACGCAGCAATGAATTTTGTTCACTCAAATTCAGCTTTTGTACGCTCAAAATAAATTTCTCCTCAAAATGCAACACTTGCACTTGCAATATTTTTTTACGTGCGCTCAGAATAGTGGCACTGAAATAACGCCATACAACTTGACAGAAAATCCAGCTGTGGCAATTGAAGCGCCGTTAACAAAAGTGGTACAGATGAAGTTTAGAGGGGCACTTAAGCTTAAGCAGGTCAGTTCTTTTCACTTGAATCGACTCGTAACTGACTGCAGTCCGGGAGTGATATAAAGCTGGTGGCTGCTAAATCCATGTGACGTTTATGTTTACAGACAGTGCACTTCAGGGCTGTCAGCTCGAATGTCACTACAGCTCGAGTATCCCTAACCCGAAATGCTCCAAAACATGAGCACCGACATGACATCACAAGTGGAAAATTCCACACTAGGGTTCTCTTTTATAAAAACGTTACTTGGATTCGGAGCGTGAAAATATGCTCATTCCAAAATGTGGATGAGGTAAACATTTAAAACTAGTTTTTTTTTTTGCCAAAGTTTTCAATAAATAAATATCACAAGGACAAAATACAGGGTGGGCCATTTATATGGATACACCTTAATAAAATGGGAATGGTTGGTGATATTAACTTCCTGTTTGTGGCACATTAGTATATGTGAGGGGGGAAACTTTTCAAGATGGGTGGTTACCATGGTGGCCATTTGAAAGTCGGCCATTTTGGATCCAACTTTTGTTTCTTCAATAGGAAGAGGGTCATGTGACACATCAAGCTTATTGGGAATTTCACAAGAAAAACAATGGTGTGCTTGGTTTTAACGTAACTTTATTCTTTCATGAGTTATTTACAAGTTTCTCTTTGTTTACAGCCATTAACATGTCGCAGAGGTTAACACGTAAGGAGCGGATAGAAATTGTGTTGATGTCTGGTGAACGCAGTAACCGGGTCATTGCAGCAGATTTCAATGCAAGACACCCTACGAGACCACCCATCTCCCATGCTACAGTTAGCAAACTGCTTGCTAAGTTTCCTGAAACTGGTTCAGTGTTGGATTTGCCAAAATGTGGATGCATGAAAACTGTCACTAATGAAGAAACATCAGTGGCTGTCCTAGCTTCATTCATCAAGAGCCCACAGTGTAGCACTCGCCGCATGTCACTGGAGAGTGGCATTAGTCGAACATCCCTTCGGCGGATATTAGCTACTCACAAATGGCACCCTTACAAACTCCAGCTACTGCAGCATCTCAACGAGGATGACCAGATCGGCGCACTGAATTTGCAGAATGGGCAAAACAAAAATTGGAACAGGACCCTCAGTTTACGCAGAAGATTTTGTTCAGTGATGAGGCAAACTTTTATGTGAATGGTGAAGTTAACAAACAAAACCCCCCCCTTAGACTTTTATCTTTGGGGTCATCTGAAGGCAATTGTCTATGCTGTGAAGATACGAGATGTGCAGCACCTGAAACTACGGATACTGGAAGCCTGTGCTAGCATTTCTCCTGCGGTGTTGCTATCAGTGTGTGAAGAGTGGGAGAAGAGGGTTGCATTGACAATCCAACACAATGGGCAGCACATTGAACACATTTTATAAGTGGTCAGAAACTTGTAAATAACTCATGAAAGAATAAAGTTACGTTAAAACCAAGCACACCATTGTTTTTCTTGTGAAATTCCCAATAAGTTTGATGTGTCACATGGCCCTCTTCCTATTGAAAAAACAAAAGTTGGATCCAAAATGGCCGACTTCAAAATGGCCACCATGGTCACCACCCATCTTGAAAAGTTTTCCCCCTCACATATACTAATGTGCCACAAACAGGAAGTTAATATCACCAACCATTCCCATTTTATTAAGGTGTATCCATATAAATGGCCCACCCTGTACTTCAAAATCATTACAATGCAACATTTAGTACATTCAGTCGCCTCACATTTGAGACACAAACAGACTCGCAGTGCGTCAATTTAAATAAAAACAGATGAACGAGACGATGACATTGCATTTATATAACGCTTGTTAAGCCCCTTACAGTGCTTTACATGAGGGTTGGGGGTACCAATGTACAGCACTCACCTGTGCATTCTTCTGCCAGTACGCTCACCTCACACTTTAATTATTAGGCGGTGAAGGGGTGAGAGAGAGAGACAGAGTTAGCCAATCAGGGACAGGGGATGATTAGGGGGCCAGAATGACGGGATTGGCACTTCAGCCTGGACACTCTGCTCTTTTCAAAGGATGTTCAGGGATCATTAGCATTAATAATCAATAAGCTGGATTACATAAATCAAAGCTAATAAAAACTTTCTTTCAACTACTGGAGAAAGTAGCACAAAAAAATGAAAGGTGATGCAAAACATTCAATTTTTTAAAAAGTATAAATAAAGAATCACCTGACCTTAAAGTATAGGTGCGGTATTTTTCCAGTCAAAGATATTTCATTACATTATATTGTGATAAAAAAAAAACCATTTTTACATCTGCACTATTTTAAGGGGACAAAGAATTCTGAACATTCCCTACAAGCAAATCTTAAGTGCTATTGTTTGGGACCAGATATATCTACCATTCAGTCGTGGTTTTGAACACAGCCATTACCAGACTACACTATCATACGCATGGTGCAGTGACAGAGACGCTGCCTCGCAGTACGGAGACGTGTCCTCCTTTCACGGAGTCTGCATGTTCTCCCTGCGTCTGTGTGGCTTCTACTCCCAGAGACAAGCAGGTTAGCTCAGGGGTCCTCAATCCCAGTCCTGGAGAGCCACAGTGGCTGCAGGTTTTTGTTCTGACCTGGTTGCTGAATTAGAAAGCAATTCTTGCCAATAAAGCACTAACAAGCTATGAAATTAAATGAACTCTGCTATGTCAGGTCATTCTCATATCCTAGATTTTCTTTCCCTTTCTATCATGCAACTGATTTGAAGGCTAAAATGGACGAGTAATTCTCAGTCCTTCACTTTTTCCTCTTCATTTTTCTTCCAAGTATTTAATTAAACCCAATAGTGCAGATAAATACACACAGGTGTAAATGTAAATAAGCTAAATGGAGAAATGCTGCTCTCTCTTGTCATTTGCATGTTATTGATAATAAGGAGCAATTCAAATAGCTGTTTAAGACAAAATTAAGCAAATAAGGGCTCAAAATCACTAAAGTGAAGCAGAAGTGTTACTTTAGCAATAAGTGCTTTTTATTAAGCAACTGGGTTGGAGCAAAAACCTGCAGCCACTGCGGCTCTCCAGGACCACCGTGATTGAGGACCCCTGGGTTAGGTGAACTGGCGACATGCTAAATTGGCCCGAGTGTGTGTGTGTGGTTGTGTTCACCTGTGGTGGTGCACTGGCACCCTGTCCAGGGTTTCTTCCTGCTTTGCACCCTATGCTAGCTGGGAAAAGGACCAGCACCCAAACAAGACCCTACATCACAGGCAGGTTAGGTGAAAGTGTGATGCTAATTTGATCCTAGTGTGTGTATGTGTGTGTGTTCACCCTTCAAAGGACTGGTATCCTGTCCAGGGTCTGTTCGTGCTTTGTGCCCTATGCTAAGCTCAAGCGCACGTGACCCTGGTCTGGGTTAGGCCCGCTAGAAGATGACACAACAGGAACATCATTACCAGTGAAGGCAGTGAGAACGTCCTCACTAATGGAAATGTTCAAATATGGCATCAGATCTGCTCGCTCAGCACTAGAACAACAATGCAGAAAAAGCAAGCAGTTCAGCACCAAAAGGACCCTAGAAGTGTAACCAATGAAGCTTAAACAACAAATAGCAGAATTGTTTACCTACAAATACAAAAAGAGCAGCAGTGCCAAGTGATTTTTATATTATTAGTGTGACCAGTAGGGGGCGTAGCAGCATCTCCAACCACAGACACAAGTCCCGTGATAATAAAGAAGGTTTAGTTTCTCAAATACCTTTTGAAAAGATTTCAACACTGGCATAAACACAACACACTTCTTCTTCTATTTCTTTCTCGCTTTCTTTGCCTCCACACCTCCCAGGTGAGCTTTGAGGAAGAAACCTCCGCCGAGGAAGACAGGACAAGTTCAATCAATTAGATTTTTATTCAGTCACAGACGAGTACCTCGATTCTACTTTGCAAGACAGAAAGGCAAAGTTACATTTTTCGATTGGCTTTTTATAATTTCTTCTTCCTTCCCCCTTCCCCTTATTTCTTAAAAATAAACATACCGTTTACTTAAGCAGTTTATTTTAGTACACTAATGGGCCATCTGTTCTTATTTTTTTCCACTTGTCAGATAGACCCTAAAGAAGGAAAGGTCATCTTTTCTGTGTCAAATAAGACACGTTTCTAAAGAAACTGGAAATTGTCCTTGGTCGGCTTACTGCACCGTCTTATGACAGACGCCTGTATGAGTAACCTGCCGTTACAGCAAAATGGCTGTGTCTCTTATTAACCCCAAGTAGCTTGCAAGCAGTTCATCTTTCTCTCACAGCTGACTTAACTTGCCTGAATGAGGCCGAGTGACTTCTTTGGTACTGGGGCATATCCTGCTGGAAGCACTTCCAGGTCAAGTGGAACTCCATGAAAGCAGAAAGCATAAATCCCTGCAGCACCCGTAGCACCCAACAGGGCTGCTCCACGGCACCACTGTTTCCAGTATGCCCTGTGGGAGTCCATTTGGGTACTGAGGCCCTAGGATATGGAGCCCTCACCAATCGCTCTGCCCTCACCAGGGCAAGTGTCCTTTATCTTGCCCTGTTGGGCTGCTAGCACACTCCACAACTTGTTAGCCCCTCCTGCCATCTTCACGGCAAACACAGAAAGTCACGTGCCTTTTCTTTCTCCTGCCTGGCCTATCTTGGCAGGGAAGCCAGCTGAGGCATGATGGGCCATCTATGCCATTAGTCGGTTAAAACAACTTCAAATCTGCAGCAATTTCAACCTTAATTTTGTGACTGGAAGTTAACACAGGAGTTTCACTTCCATAACTTCAAAAGCCACAATTGAGCAATCTGAGAGTAGAACGGTTCGCCGCTCCAGTCTCATTCCTCAAAGCAGCAGCTCCGTGATCAGGCACAACTGAAACGAAACAAACACTTCCCCCTCAGTAATCTCTGCTATGACTGGTCCTCACCCAATACCTTCAAGTCAGGCACTGAAATAAAACGTGTAATTGTGAAAAAGTCCTCCGTGTGTCAAAACAGATGAAAGTTTTAGAGAACAGCGTGTCGTCTTTCAAGAGATTGAACCCTCACACGTGAGTGAGAAGCTAAATTCTGAGGATTTGCATTCATACTGCCATTTGGCTCACAGCTCTATTTCCACATCCTGTGAGGCTGCGTGTGTTTATGAGGAAAAGTGAAATAACTTACAGTAGGTTGTACCCGACTGGCTAGGAGGGGAGGATAAAGCTGCAGTATGCCCTTCGTTTAATTAAAATTCACAGCGGCAAAGTACAGTATTAAATAAACTGCAACAAAACTGATCTCCTGCAAATTGGCACAAAAGCGCAACTTAAGAAAATGAGCTCCTTTTCAATTACTCTGCGATGACCTCTTCAGACGTTCTTCTGCTGAAAGGGTTCACGGTGTAAAGTTTTATTCCTCCCTTTCTTAATCCACCCACATAAACCACATGAAGAAACTTTCTTACTTCCACCTCCCGTCACATATCCCGTGTTTGCTCCTTCCTCTCCTTTTCTAAGGCTGAGAGACATGTCCATGCTTTTGTCACATCCTGAATCGATTATTGGATTCACAGTTGATTCAAAACTCCGCCTCAAGAGTCCTGACACGGACCACCAACACCGAAAACATCACAGCCATCCTGCTTCGCCTTCACTGGCTCCCTGTGTCTCACAGGATCCAATATATTAATAACCTACAAGGCTCTCACACCGGACTACACCAGTGACCATCGCCATCACTCTGCTCCTGTTCTCCCACGAAGGTCCTCTGGTTCTGGCCACCTTGATGTGCCCCACACTAACCTGCACTCTATGGCTGACGGGGGCCTTCTGCTGTACGGCGCCCAGAGCTCACTAAATTAATAAGATCAGCCGACTCCATTCATTCTTTTAAAAAACAACTTAAAACTCAGCTGTTCAGGAAGGCTTTTAACTTAACCAAATAGTCTGCCCTTTCTTTTAGTTTACCTCTCTGTCCTGATGCTCAGGATAACACGTGTGCGTGTGTGTGTGTGTGCGTGTGTGTGTGTGTGTGTGTGTGCTAAATCATGTTAATCTGCTCAGGCATTTCTTCCAGTATTGAATTTAGCATAATAATCTGGTTTGATTTTCTTTTATTCGATTTAATGCTTCATATACCCAGCATTTATCTGTGTGGTGTTCTACGCAGAAAATATTTGCATCCGATGTTACATATACCCTGTTGATCTTTCTGAGACTCTGTAAATGTGAATTTCCCCTTGGGATTAATAAAGTACCTATCTATCTATCTAAAGTGCCTTGAGAATAGGAACGGCACTATACAAATAAAAGAGTGCATTACAAATTGAAATATTTCATGCAGAGCTTTCAGAGGTAATACAAGTCAATACTATACTGTGTATACTTACATAGAAGTCGGGTCTTGAAACCTGAAAAATCCCCGACCCCGACTTATATGACCGTTCAAAAATCCATCCATCCATTATCCAACCCGCTATATCCTAACTACAGGGTCACAGGGGTCTGCTGGAGCCAATCCCAGCCAACACAGGGCACAAGGCAGGAAACAAACCCGGGCAGGACGCCAGCCCACCGCAGGGTGCACACAAACACACCCACACATCAGGCACACGCCAGGGACAATTTAGGATGGCCAACGCACCTAACCTGCATGTCTTTGGACTGTGGGAGGAAACCCACGCAGACACGGGGAGGACATGCAAACTCGGGTCTCCTAACTGAAAGGCAGCAGCGCTACCACTGCGCCACCATCTTCAAAAATGCGACCCTTAAATTTTATTTTTTTACATCTTCTTACCTCCTCCAATCTCACACCAGTTTCTCAGACACATCGAATTTTGTTGCAGCAGCGCAGTTACTAATTTCTTTCGCTACTTCATCGACTTTTAATTTAAAACCAGCCTCATATGTTCTTCTGATCGAACGCTCCATTGAAGATAAGGGATGTTCTTACGATAAAGGTGTACGAGGGTGTGAGATACAAAAAAAACACAAAACAGTGTAAACGTGGCTTCGGAATAGTTTGGGTATCACCGTGTGGTCATGTAGGCACAATACATAGAAATAAAAGGCCGTGTGATCTATGGTTGCTCTCTCAGGTGGGCGTTAGCTCTTGGACCAATAGTGTGAGCTTTCCGCATTCGAATTATACGACCGACATTATAAAATACCAGAAATTACACTGTAAAATCAAATCCCGACTTATCCGCGTAAGAACTTAACTACGAGTATATATGGTAGTTGGGGGAAAAAAAAAAAATAGCAGAACAGCTTAAACAAACTTCAACTACAACAAAAGAAAAAATGTACACACGGTGCGAGACAAAAAATGCGCCATTCTTTTATCAGTTCTTCTTACCTGACGTCTTCCTCTTTCAGCCTCTTTGCTGCCTGCTTTGATAACTTAATCTGCAAGTCCAGTCTGTGTAAATAATCTTTGGCTGACAGTTCCTCAGGTTCAGTTGGTCGACTGTCAGGTTCCTGAGGGCTCGGGGAAGCAGAGGAAGTATCACCCTCTTCTGCCATCGCGGTAAGCCCTCTGTCGTTGGCAGCACAGCACTCGCTTCCTTCGCTTTCTGGAGACTCCAGTGAATTCAGTCCATTGAACAGAGAGCACTTCTCCGAAATAACAGGAATATGAAGACTCTTCCTTAAAAACATGCAATCGTTGCTAAAAAGTTTGTTGGCCCTTTTAATTTGCTCCATCTGTAAGAAAGTGGGGAAACAAATATTTTTATTTTTTTGAAGGAAATATCTAAAATAGTGATCATGTTTGCATATTTTGTACATTGAACTCAAAGTTGTACAGCCAACTTATTTCAATTAGAAAAGTCTAAATGTTCTACTTTAGCATTTTGTTGAAATCATCCACAATATATTTCAAAGAAGGAAATCTACAGCACCTTTAATAAATATTATGTATGAAATATGGTTAACATGCCACCACATGAAAAATAAACTCATTGAGTATTTCAACTCTACCAAATATGAAAATGTCATTAAAACAGTGAGGACAACGCAACTGTCATAGTTTGGAATGCACCTAAACTTCTCACAAATTATACTAACAATTTATTTTGGGAACCAGTAATTAAAATACAAATTTGTAAGGTCCAGGTCGCGTTAGAGATGGAAAAATGGGCAAGCCTCTAAAGTTCGGAGGACAGGCACCTCGCTTAATATGTGTCATGCGCGGTGCATTTGAGAGGCTTGCTGTGCAGGCTCATCTGACTACTCACTGATGGCAACAAATCTCCCATTTCTACCACGGCCCTGAGAAACCGCCCACGGAGGGGACTGACTCCGCCCCCTCCACTATAAAAGGGCATGGCGCGTCCCACTCAGGAGATAGCAGGAGGATGACTGGAGCCCCTACCTGAAAGCAAAGTTCCATGGAACGATGCCCCTTATTTAAGTTTTGTTAACCCGCTTTTCATTTTTTGCTTCATCAAGGGCCTGCTTTGGTTAAGAACTGTGCATTTATGAAAAAGGACAACCCTGTCGGTGGCCCGACACTTCCTCCATAACCAGTTTACTCCCTTGGTTGACATGTTATTAACAATTGAGGCAGTTTTTTTGTTAAACCCATCTCCCTACAAACAAAGAGAAGTTATGTTTCATTCATCATGTCACAGAGCTGGAATCGCACCGGAGTCATTTGCAACTTCCGTGTGCTCGCCCTACCCAAGTAGGAAAGTAATGCCGAGTTACGATATATTCGTCATACGGTGGAACTGGGAAGTCAGAAGTCGCCGCTGCATCCTTTGCAACTCCCATATGTTCGTACTACCCAGGTGGGAAAGTACACCCATGACAGCTGGCGTTTCTGCAACAAACACTAACTAATAGTTCTGCCGTTCAGATCGACAAAGAAACTGACGAGCAAGAAAGGTGCAAGAAGGTATGTTATGTCTAAAAAAGATTTTTATGCTCTTGGAGACAACAAATAGTACAACTGGAAGCTGCAATTAAAAAAAAACTGCACAAAGCAACTACTGAGCAAAATGTATGATCAGTAGCGCATATTAGGGTAACCTCATTTACTCCATTACTGTTCGTTCTGGTAATGTTAACATTTACCTTCTCGATATTCCGTATTATGGATTAAGGTGATCATCCATTTAAAGTAAATAGTTCTAACAAACAGATTAAACCCATAAAGTGTTACTGTAATTCCTTTCCAGGGAGCACAGCGCCATTTTGGACCGATGTCATAACTTGAAGTCAGAGAAAGTAGGACTTGAAACACCAGCCCAGTGTTTGGTTTGCAGGAGTTTGAGGCACATTTTCTTTGTGACACAGGAAATTATGAGTTGCAAGTTTTCGTTTTTTTTTTTTTTAGCCTGGAAGCAAAACTTGGTTTCGACTCAAGTGTGTTTAGATAAGTCGGCCATTTCTGATTCAGGTTCAGTCTCTCCGGGCCCCAGTGCAGTCGGTGCACGGCCAAAATCAGCTGCACCAATGCAGCCACAGGGTGAGTGAACAACAGTGCGATGGGGGTCGAACAGGTGAACATTTAGTCCCTTAGCAGTCCTCACCTGTCCTATCTTTAAAGCTCTTTAAATGTTACTTGACATCTACCACATGCCGGGAGAAGCGTTCAGCCTGAGCTGCAACAACAGCACATTTGGTGAAGCCAAGGCCCACAAAT
Source organism: Polypterus senegalus (assembly GCF_016835505.1). NCBI lineage: Eukaryota > Metazoa > Chordata > Cladistia > Polypteriformes > Polypteridae > Polypterus > Polypterus senegalus. The sequence goes on along the minus strand of NC_053165.1, from coordinate 150,919,369 downwards.
AACTGTTGCTCTGACGTCACATCTGATGAAGACCATGGAGCGGCTGCTGCTTCACCACCTGAGGCCACAGGTCCGCCACGCCCTCGACCCTCTGCAGTTCGCATACCAGGAGAAGGTGGGAGCGGAGGATGCCATCATCTATATGCTTCATCGATCCCTCTCCCACCTGGACAGAGGCAGTGGTGCTGTAAGAATTATGTTTTTGGACTTCTAGCCTTCAACACCATCCAACCTCTGCTCCTTAGGGATAAGCTGACTGAGATGGGAGTAGACTCACACCTGGTGGCATGGATTGTGGACTATCTTACAGACAGACCTCAATATGTGCGTCTTGGGAACTGCAGGTCTGACATTGTGGTCAGCAGCACAGGAGCACCGCAGGGGACTGGACTTTCTCCGGTCCTGTTCAATCTACATACATCAGACTTCCAATACAACTCGGAGTCCTGCCACGTGCAAAAGTTCACTTGTGACACTGCTATGGTGGGCTGCATCAGGTGTGGGCAGGAGGAGGAGTACAGGAAGTTAATCAAAGACTTTGTTAAATGGTGGGACTCAAACCACTTACATCTTAACACCAGCAAGACTAAGGAGCTGGTGGTGGATTTTAGGAGGCCCAGGCCCCTCATGGATCCTGTGATCATCAGAGGTGACTGTGTGCAGAGGGTGCAGACCATTAAATATCTGGGAGTGCAGCTGGATGACAAATTGGACTGGACTGCCAATACTGATGTTCTGTGTAAGAAAGCTCAGAGCAGACTATACTTTCTGAGAAGGTTGGCATCCTTCAACATCTGCAGTAAGATTCTGCAGATGTTCTACCAGACGGTTGTGGCGAGTGCCCTCTTCTACGCGGTGGTGTGCTGGGGTGGCAGCATAAAGAAGAGGGACGCCTCACACCTGAACAAACTGGTGAGGAAGGCAGGCTCTATTGTAGGCATGGAGCTGGACAGTTTAACATCTGTGGCAGAGCGACGGGCACTAAGCAAAGTCCTGTCAATCATGAAGAATCCACTGCATCCACTGAACAGGATCATCTCCAGACAGAGGAGTAGCTTCAGTGACAGACTTTTGTCACCGTCCTGCTCCACTGACAGACTGAGGAGACCCCACACTATGCGACTCTTCAATTCCACCCGGGGGAGTAAATGCGAACATTAATTTTATTTTAATTCTTTTCATTTTTATTACTATTTAATATTGTTTCTTTGTATCAGTATACTGCTGCTGGAGTATGTGAATTTCCCCTTGGGATTAATAAAGTATCTATCTATCTATCTATCTATCTGACGATTCTGAAAGTTACAGTAATACCTTTACAAGCCATGTTTTATTTTTTTAAATTACTACAATATGTAATTTGTAGGGTGGCACTGCTGCCTCGCAGTTAGGAGACCTTGGTGTTCGCTTTCCGGGTCCTCCCTGTGTGGAATCTGCGTGTTCTCCCCGTGTCTGCGTGGGTTTCCTCCCACCGTCCAAAGACATGCAGGTTAGGTGGATTGGTGTGTGTGTGTGTGTGCCCTGCGGTGGGCTGGCGCCCTGCCCGGGGCTTGTTTCCTGCCTTGTGCCCTGTGTTGGCTTCCAGCAGACCCCCCGTGACCCTGTAGTTAGGATATAACAGGTTGGACGATGGATGGATGTAATTTGTATTTATTTATATTACCATATGCACCTTACAAGTATTTGTATTTTATTTACTTTTTCATTTCTTTAGATTTTTTTTTTCTACATTTACTTTATCCTATTGATGTTTTTCTATTTTCTTATTAAAGGTGTATACATTGCTGTGTTTTATTTAATCTGTTTTAAGAAAATTAAAATGAAGGATCTGTGCGTATTCAATCCTTCCTGTTTATTTTTTTTTTAATTTATGCTTTGCCCAAGTTTTGCCAGGTCTGCGGTTTTTTCACCCAACTGGGTTTATTTTTGGATTGTTTGTCTGTGTGGAAAAATGGGCTTTCACAGGCTGCAGTTTTTTTGGACTACGTTTTAAAACAATAGAAAAATCTGGATGAGAACAGGCCACTCAGCCCAACAACGGCTGCCAATTCTATCTGTGCCATTCTTCTAAAATAACATCAAGTCGAGTTATGAAGGCCTCCGAAAGTCCTACGGTCTACCACACTACTTGGTCTCATATTCCAGGTGTCTCTGGTTCTCTCTGTAAAGAGAAACTTCCTAATGTTTATGTGAAATTTACCCTTAAATTGCCAACTGTGTCCCCGTGTTCTTGATGAACTCATTTTAAAGTCACAGCCTCAATCCACTGGACTAATTCCCTTCATCATTTTAAACACTTCAGTCAGGTCTTCTCTTAATCTCCTGTAAAGGCTCAGCTCTTTTAATTTTTACCTCATAACTCATCCCCTGTAACCCTCAATCAGCCTCGTCACTCTTCTCTGGACCTTCTCTAGTGCTGCTATGTCCTTTTTGTAGCCCAGAGACCCAAACTGCACACAGGACTCCAGATGAGACCTCGCCAGTGTGCTATAAAGACTGAGCAGAACCTCCTGTGACTTGTACTGCACACATCAAGGCGCTATATAACCTGACACTCTGTTAGCCTCCACAATGGCTTCTGAACAGTTGATAGTGACAATTCTAATACAACTCTTAAGTCCTTCGCATAAGGGATACTTTCCAGTTTCAGACCCCCCTTTGTGTATTCATGCCTAACATTTTCACTTCCAATATGTAATACTTTACATTTACTGAGATTAAATATCATCTGCCACAGTCTGAATGCTGTCCAAGTCCCACTGTGATGATTCAACACATTCGAGATTATCTGCCAATCCCCCTAGCCTGGTATCATCTGCAAACAGAACCAACTTGGTATTTACTCCTAGTCACATCATTTACATGTACGAAAAATAGCAGAGCCCCAGCACTGACCCCTGCTGGCACCACTCTTAACATCAGCCAGTTCTGATAAGGTCCCTCACAACATAACCCTCCAATTGTATGAGGAAGTCGGGACTGGCAGAGAAGTATGTAAGAGTTGTACAGGATATGTACGAGGGAAGTGTGACTGTGGTGAGGTCTGCGGTAGGAGTGACGGAGGTGGGATTGCATCAAGGATCGGCTCTGAGCCCTTTCTTCTTTGTAATGGTGATGGACAGGTTGAGAGATGAGATTAGACAGGAGTCCCCATGGACTGTGATGTTTGCTGATGACATTGTGATCTGTAGCAATAGTAGGGAGCAGGATGAGGAGACCCTGGAGAGGTGGAGATCTGCTCTAGAGAGGAGAGGAATGAAGGTCAGTAGGATCACCAAGACAGAATACATGTGTGTGAATGTGAGGGATTGTCAGAGTGGTGAGGATGAGGGAGTAGAGTTGGCAAAGGTGGATGAGTTTAAATACTTGGGATCAACAGTACAGAGTGATGGGGATTGTGGAAGAGAAGTGAAGAAGAGAGTGCAGGCAGAGTGGAATGGGTGGAGAAGAGTGTCAGGAGTGATCTGTGACCGACGGGTATCAGCAAGAGTGAAAGGGAAGGTCTACAGGACGGTAGTGAGACCAGCTATGTTATATGGGTTGGAGACGGTGGCACTGACCAGAAAGCAGGAGACAGAACTGGAGGTGGCAGAGTTAAAGATGTTAAGATTTGCATAGGGTGTGACGAGGATGGACAGGATTAGAAATGAGGACATTAGAGGGTCAGATCAGGTTGGTCGGTTGGGAGACAAAGTCAGAGAGGTGAGATTGTGTTGGTTTGGACATGTGCACAGGAGAGATGCTGGGTATATTGAGAGAAGGGTGGTAAGGACAGAGCTGTCAGGGAAGAGGAAGGTCTAAGAGAAGGTTTATGGATGTGCTGAGAGAGGACATGCAGGTGATGGGTGTAACAGAACAAGATGACAAGGACAGAAAAATATGGAAGAAGATGATCCGCTGTGGCAACCCCTAATGGGAGAAGCCGAAAGAACAACATAACCTTCCAATTCATGACTTATGGTGCTAGGTACCCTATCAGAAATGTGCCATTTTTGGCCATATCTCAACCACCACATTTTTACAATGTTTTCATCCATTGGCAGCCCTTCCCCTGCTCTTTGCACTTGGATACCATCATAAAATCACCGAAGGGGGCCACGTTGTTTGATGGTACTGTATACACACATTCTATCACTGAAATATCTTTGAGAGGCCACCTTGCAGCCCGGGCTTTGACGGTTTCTATCTAGCCCTCACCTTCCGACACTGCAATCCAGGCCCAGAACCCCCTGCCTTTCCAGCTCCAGTCTCACTTTGTCTACCTCAGCTATTGTTTGAGTGCAAATGTGCTATTTTTAAGCTGTCCTTGGGTTATAAATTTTTTTAAGGACCTGGCAACCCTTCTTTGCACTAATATAATATATTTTACTATGTTGAGACTTGGGGAAAGTGGGGGTTGGAGGGCTTCATGGAGTTTTGTTTTTTTTTTAACCTGCTGCTGCCCCCCACGAATAACCACTTCATGTAACTAGAGGCACATCAAAATACCCAGCGTTATATTTATTGTATAAAAGTGTACTTGGCCAATCAATGTGATTCTGATAAATATAGCATGATTAAATATTGAAAATGTGAAGGGTAACGTTTCGCTCCTGTACCATTAAGTCCACCTAAATACATTTTAAAAAATGCTACACAAATACTGGATGATGGAGTGTGCGCCTTCTTCACGATCTCGTCCTGCTCCATACACCCGCCGCACCTGGACAGGTGTGCACTGGATGAGGCCACTCGCAAATCTTTTACCGTTAATTAATAAACACTGCGGAATTGTGGATTTACTTCTTATTAGTCATTCCTTCCTTCTTTTTTTCCCTTTCGTTTTAGCGCTGATATTTGCCGATAATATAAAAGATCAATGCTTACGCACAAGTTTTTCCCGGAGGTCGAAGGCCCAATGGCGGCTACCGTGCGCATCCTCGAGACTTCCACGGGTTTATCTCTCCCCCCGATAAGCCAACGGATGAAAGAGCGAAAGGAGATGCGAGGCGCGGGCGAATAGGCCCGGAAGCCGCGCTCTTACCGTCACTCCGTATTTCAGTGCGATGCCCTGCAATGTGTCGCTGGTGCTGACGCGGTGCTCGATGTACTTCTCCGCCAGCGGTGCCGTCACGCTGGCCGTGCTGCCGTAAGAGCGGGTCTTAGTCCGGGCCAAGCTTTGCGATAACTCCGTTTCGGACTCCTCCGAACCTGAGCCCGACCGGGACCGGGGGAAAACGGGCTGCCCGCACCGAGCACCTCCATCCCGTAGCGGCAGCACCGGGGAAAACTCCGCCATTTTCTTTTCAATCGATACTGAGGAGCCTCTCTGTCTATTTGGCTGGCTGGCACTCGCCCCTCTCTCGCGCAGTGCCTCGGCTGGATGGCTGACTGACTCGCTCGCTCAATTCCCAGCAAGCCCGTCTTCACTACGGCACGTCACGATGATAAACTGAAACTCATCCTGAGTTGACTTTCTTGTCCAGCATACTTCTTGCCGCCGCTGACGTTGGTTCATTCAGCGAAAAAGAGTAGACGACGTGCTGCTGTCCATCATGTGTGTATGACGGACAGGAAGCACAGCAGTGCGCTGTCAGAAGGAGCAGCTCGCGCCTCAAAACTGCAGAAACGCACCGAGAACTTAATGGGTTTGCTCTGCTGCCATCATCTTTACTTTGTGCAGAGCTGCGCAGGACGGCATTATCAGCACCGTTCGATAATCTTTTTTTTTTTTGTCACCCCTCTCTTGTTTAGTGAATGGCCACGGGGAGTTGAATCTAATCTGCGATGAAAGAAAATAGCCCAGACTGGGTGGTCTGGTAATGCCAGCCTGCCCCAGGGTGCACTCAAGTACACCGGACCTGCTCAGAGTTTTACCAACAATCAAACAATCATTTTGTGTTTATAAACCCCGGGAGAATCGGCAAACGTTATGTAGATGGCACCCAAGTCAAGCATAGAACCTGGGTGCAAGAATTCAATGGCAGCCAGTGCTAGGTTATTATACACCCTAGGCCAAGTTTTTTAGTGTGCCAACTGACTGTTCGGTAGCTAACCCGTGCAAGCTGGGTTTTTCTCCCTCATGATCTGCGCCCTAGGGGTAAATGCCTAATAAGTCTTAATGGTTCCGCTGGCTCTAATTTCTTCTCCCCAATTCCTAAAGTAGTTCACACTTACAGATTACCAAAACATCTACAATACAAATATAGAAAGCTGCCAGCTGCTTGGAGTGATTTGGTCATCCAGTGCTGCCATAGCTCCGAGCAGATACCATGCGCCCAATCATTGTTTATTCCATATTAAATAAAAAAAATAAAACTTTGCTTTAGAGTTTTGATTTCAAATAATAACACAAATGAAAATGGCATGGACAAAAATAATCTTTAGAGGCAATCACTGCACTGAGGCGATTCCTGGAGCTCTCCATGAAACTTCTGCACCTGTCCACAGTGGCCCACTCGACCTGAGCAAACTGCTCCAGCTGTGTCAGCTTTGAAGGGGGTTTTCTCAAGACTGTACGGTTCAGTTTTTTCCATTGATATTCGATAGGATTTAAATCAGGGCTCATACAGTAGATGGCCACTTTCGAATATTCCAAAGTTTTGTTGTTAGCAATTCTTGGATTCTTTGAGCTGTGTGTTTTGTCTCCTTATCCTGTTAAGTGGATCCATGACCTGCAACTCAGCCGGAGCTTTCTGACACTGGACGGTATGTTTCACTCCAGAATGTCTTGATAAGACCTGAGATTTCATTCTTCCCTGTACAGACTCGAGTCATCCTTTGCCAGATGCAACACAACAGCCCCAAAGCATAACCAAACCTCCTCCATGTTTCACAGTAGGTATGATGCTCTTTACTTTGAGAGCTTAATTTTTTTGTCTGTGGACATAGAGCTGATGTGACTTGCCAAAAAAGCTCCAGTTTTGTCTCATCTGTCCAAAGGACATTCTCCAAGAAGGACTGTGGCTTGTCAATATACAAACCGGATTCCAAAAAAGTTGGGACACTAAACAAATTGTGAATAAAAACTGAATGCAATGATGTGGAGATGGCAAATGTCAATATTTTATTTGTAATAGAACGTAGATGACAGATCAAACGTTTAATCCGAGTAAATGTATCATTTTAAAGGAAAAATATGTTGATTCAAAATTTCACGGTGTCAACAAATCCCAAAAAAGTTGGGACAAGTAGCAATAAGATGCTCAGAAAAGTAAATTTGAGCATAACGAAGAGCTGGAAGACCAATAAACACTAATTAGGTCAATTGGCAACATGATTGGGTATAAAAAGAGCTTCTCAGAGTGGCAGTGTCTCTCAGAAGCCAAGATGGGTAGAGGATCACCAATTCCCACAATGTTGGACAGAAAGATAGTGGAGCAATATCAGAAAGGTGTTACCCAGCGAAAAACTGCAAAGACTTTGCATCTATCATCATCAACTGTGCATAACATCATCCGAAGATTCAAAGAATCTGGAACAATCTCTGTGCGTAAGGGTCAAGGCCGTAAAACCATACTGGATGCCCGTGATCTCCGGGCCCTTAAACGACACTGCACCACAAACAGGAATGCTACTGTAAAGGAAATCACAGAATGGGCTCAGGAATACTTCCAGAAACCATTGTCAGTGAACACAATCCACCGTGCCATCCGCCGTTGCCAGCTGAAACTCTACAGTGCAAAGAAGAAGCCATTAATAAGCAAGACCCACAAGCTCAGGCGTTGTCACTGGTCCAGGGATCATTTAAAATGGAGTGTGGCAAAGCGGAAGACTGTTCTGTGGTCAGACGAGTCACGATTCGAAGTTCTTTTTGGAAATCTGGGACGCCATGTCATCCGGACCAAAGAGGACAAGGACAACCCAAGTTGTTATCAACGCTTAGTTCAGAAGCCTGCATCTCTGATGGTATGGGGTTGCATGAGTGCGTGTGGCATGGGCAGCTTGCATGTTTGGAAAGTTACCATCACTGCAGAAAAATATATTCAGGTTCTAGAACAACATATGCTCCCATCCAGACGTCATCTCTTTCAGGGAAGACCCTGCATTTTTCATCAAGATAATGCCAGACCACATTCTGCATCAATCACAACATCATGGCTGCGTAGGAGAAGGATCCGGGTACTGAAATGGCCAGTCTGCAGTCCAGATCTTTCACCTATAGAAAACATTTGGCACATCATAAAGAGGAAGGTGCGACAAAGAAGGCCCAAGACGATTGAACAGTTAGAGGCCTGTATTAGACAAGAATGGAAGAGCATTCCTATTTCTAAACTTGAGAAACTGGTCTCCTCGGTCCCCAGACGTCTGTTGAGTGTTGTAAGAAGAAGGGGAGATACCACACAGTGGTGAAAATGGCCTTGTCCCAACTTTTTTGGGATTTGTTGACAACACCATGAAATTCTGAATCAACATATTTTTCCCTTAAAATGATACATTTTCTCAGTTTAAACTTTTGTTCCGTGATTTATGTTCTATTCTGAATAAAATATTAGCAGTTGGCACCTCCACATCATTGCATTCAGTTTTTATTTACGATTTGTATAGTGTCCCAACTTTTTTGGAATCCGGTTTGTACATTTTAGCAAATTCCAGTCTGGCTTTTTATGTGGAGTCCTGCTGGTTCTTCTTCCATTAAGCACACAGTCACTCAAAAAGTGATGAATGATGCGATCAGACACTGATGGGCCTTGACCTTGGAGTTCAGCTACTATCATTTTGGAAGTTGTTCTTGGCTTTTTGTCTGCTATTCACACTATCCTTCTGAGGTCAATATTCCACTTGTTGCAGCATCCAGGGTGGTTAGCTACAGTGCCATGGGCCGTAAAAGTCTTAGTAATATTTGCAACTGTTATCACGAGAACATCAAGCAGCTTGGAGATGATGGTCTTCAAGCCTTTGCCTTTAATAAGCTTGTTTATCATTTTCTTTTTGATCTCCTCAGACAGTTCCCTCCTTTGCATTCTCTGGTCCGTGTTCACCGTGTGACACATGATGATGCCAAAGACACAGTGATGACTTTTGTCTATTTAAATGGGCTGAAAGACGGTTTGCATGGTTGGAGATGTGTGTGATACAAATTTAAGAAAGCAGCGAGTTTGCAAAATCACTCAAATCCAATTATTTAGGATCTTTTCTGGGGGTAACAACAAATGTGTCCAGGCCATTTTAGAAGATCTTAGTAGAATAAGCAATACTTGGTCTTGTTTCACACTTACTTTGTTTTACTTGATGGCGCATCAAAGGAACCATCAAAATTGTCCATGTTATGGAGCTTAAGAGCGAGTATAGCCAGCCACACCTCACACTAGAAACCTGCACATAAGTGAGATCAGGTCCATATCTCTCTATTATAAAAAAAAATCCTGGAGAGAAACAGTAGGGCGACGAGACGTGAAGATCACGGAAGACACTTAAAGACCCGCAAGACTAAAGAGATTGGCCAGGGAGCGTCTCGCAGGGACCTTAAACATGAGACTTTGTGCCAAGAGATTGACCAGGACCGTCTCGCGATGACGTAGAACATGAGATTCTTGCAAGACACGCCCTACTTACAACCAGATAAGCATATAAAGACAATACGTTATAAATGAAACGTAGACAACTAAGAGAAGAAGAAAGCAGCATGGAGAAGAGACTCAAAAGCATTGGAGAGAAACAAAAGAAAAAGAATAATCGAGGTTCAAATTCAGAAAATAAGGAAAGTACTAATCAGCCCGGAAAAACAACAACAACAACAACATTTATTTCTATAGCACATTTTCATACAAACAGTAGCTCAAAGTGCTTTACATAATAAAGAATAGAAAAATAAAAGACACAATAAGAAAACAAAATAAGTCAACATTAATTAATATCGAATAAGAGTAAGGTCCAATGGCCAGGGGGGACAGAAAAAACAAAAAAACTCCAGACGGCTGGAGAAAAAAATAAAATCTGTAGGATTCCAGACCATGAGACCACCGGCCCAGTCCCTCTGGGCATTCTACCTAACATAAATGAAACAGTCCTCTTTGGATTTAGGGTTCTCACAGAAGGGCTTGATGATGATGATGGTCACGTAGACTTCTGCCTTTTAATCCATCCATCATTGTTGGAGCCTCATGATGCTTTGAGTAGGTGGTGGTGGTGCAGGCCAACCGGAAAAAGAAACAGAAAAGAGAATAGGGGTCAGTACGGATTTTAGAGCCACCATGAATAGTTGTTATGATGAACTGAACATACAGAGTATCAGGATTAAGTTAAATTAAAGTTATAAAAAGGCCATGTTAAAGTAACGTGTTTTCAGCAGTTTTTTAATGTGCTCCACCGTATCAGCCTGGCGAATTCCTATTGGCAGGCTATTCCAGATTTTAGGTGCATAGCAGCAGAAGGCCGCCCGCCTCACCACTTCTTTTAAGTTTAGCTCTTGGAATTCTAAGGAGACACTCATTTGAGGATCTGAGGTTACGATTTGGAATATAAGGTGTCAGACATTCCGATATATAAGATGGGGCGAGATTATTTAAGGCTTTATAAACCATAAGCAGAATTTTAAAGTCAATCCTGAATGACACAGGTAACCAGTGTAGTGACATCAAAACTGGAGAGATGTGTTCAGATTTTCTTTTCCCAGTTAGGATTCTAGTAGTTGCATTCTGCACTCGTTTCAAGTGATTTATGTCTTTTTTGGGTGGTCCTGAGAGGAGTGCGTTACAGTAATCTAGTCGACTGAAAACAAACGCGTGAATTAATTTCTCAGCATCTTTCAATGATATAAGAGGTCTAACTTTTGCTATATTTCTTAAGTGAAAAAATGCTGTCCTAATGATCTGATTAATATGTGATTTAAAATTCAGATTACAGTCAACAATTACCCCTAAACTTTTTACCTCCGTCTTGACTTTTAATCCTAATGTATCCAGTTTATTTCTAATAGCCTCATTGTATCCATTATTGCTGATCACTAAGATTTCAGTTTTCTCTTTATTTAACTTGAGAAAATTACTATTCATCCATTCTGAGATACCAGTCAGACATTGTGTTAGTGAATCAAGAGAATCTGGGTCATCAGGTGCTATTGATAAGTACAGCTGTGTGTCATCATCATAGCTGTGGTAGCTCACGTTGTGCCCTGAGATAATCTGACCTAACGGAAGCATGTAGATTGAGAAGAGCAGCAGACCCAGGATAGAGCCTTGTGGAACACCATATCGGATATCATGTGACTTTGAGATGTGATTACCACAACTCACAAAATATTTTCTCCCTGTCAGGTAGGATTCAAACCAATTTAAGACACTGCCAGAGAGGCCCACCCATTGACTAAGGCGATTTCTAAGAAGAAACAAGTGAACAAGGAACAAGTGAAACTGAAAAAAAGCTCGCCAATCCGGACGTTGGTGCTATAAACATGCAGAGCAGGTTAGAGATTATGAAAACAGTGGATGGAGCTCAAAAGACTCAAAAAAAAGTAGGCGCGAAACACATGCAGAGCAAGATACAGAATATGAAAGCAGAAAAAACGACAGTGTCAAAACAAAGAAAGTAAAGATCGCATTAGCGCAAAGAAAGAGAAATGATTACTCGGAGAAATAACGAAAAGGCGACTAGAGATCAAATATATGGACATAGGTGATATGTCAGAAGTATACAAATATTGTAAGACTTTGAAGTTTAAGTCAAGAGAATTTCAAAAACGGAGTTTACCTCACATGCATTTATTGGTTACTTTGCAAAAAAAAATGATTAACTGCTGATGTCGTCGATCGTTTAGTCTGTGCTGAAATTCCAAACAGAGAAACCTATCCTGAATTATGGTACAAAGTCATTAAACATTTAAATGTCTCACTGACCTCATTATAAAGATTCAGCACATTAGGACTCAAAAGATTCCAAATATTGTTTTTACAGAAACTCTGAAATAAAAGTGAAACTAATGAAATAGCAACAATTCAAAAAAAAAAAAATCTTAAAAGTGTGTATCCGGAAAAACAAAAACAGGGGTTGGCCAGCGAAGCAAGCAGGGGGCGAAGCTCCCTAGTACTTTTAAATTGAATTATATGAATAATTGTGCCAACCTACTTAGTAATATAATCTCGTATAAGGGTATACAAAGGTTAGCAGTTTATACAAACACCTTACAAGTAATATATACAAGATATAAACAGCATTTCTCACACTAACTCCACTGCATGAAGAAGTGGCATGACTCCATGTTTAGGGCTTGTAACATAAGATGACATTTTTATGTTTATATCTAAAACCCTACAGAAGATTTGTTTTGTAAAATTTGGATTGTCCATAAAAGACAACAATTTACCATTCTAATGAGTTATAACATACCTTTTGGACTTTTGTGGTTGATTATAAATATGAAGGTGAATTTTTAAAAGAACTTTAGAAAGGATAGATAGATAGATAGATAGATAGATAGATAGATAGATAGATAGATAGATAGATAGATAGATAGATAGATAGAACTGAAAAGCACTATATAGATAGATAGATAGATAGATAGATAGATAGATAGATAGATAGATAGATAGATAGATAGATAGATATTTTTTTATTTTTAAAAGCAAACTTTATTAAATAAACACAGGAATAAATACAAAAAAACACAGTAAAAACTCAAAATCTTAAGTCTTACAAAAAAACACGTACACACTTTCCTAATGATGAATATTCATTTTTAAACCATTACATATTCATATTGTTCTTGGAGTATATATTTATCTAATCCCCCCCATTGTTTCCACCCTCCAATCCCACTTATTCTCAATTTATCAACCCAATTTATAAAGGAATGAAACACCAAACTCAAAGCACAAATTGCAAATTATCTTCATCACATACACAAAGCACATTATTCACGCACCACATTTCCTTAAACTTTGCTAAATTATTTGTGGACTTATAAAAATTAAAATCCACTAATATCCTACTTTCACATACTTTTCTAAAAAATACAACAACATTTTCATTTCCACTCCCAGTAATCTTGTTTTTACGGGTCTTCCATATTGACAGTTTTGCTTGCCCGATAATAAAATTAATTAAGTTCATATTTTCTCTGGTGTGTTTTGTAATTCTAACCCCAAACACAAACACCGTGCCATTATACGGGACCCCAGCCCTTCTACTATTCTTTCAATTTCACTAAAAAAGTTCTGGAGCCTCTCACAATACATAAATGCATGAAAGACACTTTCCCTCAGACCACAAAAGGGCAGCAATCTGAGACCCCGGACATATAATCGATAAGAAGGAGTTCACCGCTAGTATCCCATGTACCAACCTCCACTGCAGGTCTCCCACCCTACTGGCCAATGGCGGCTTGTACAACGACCTCCATGCGGGGTTCAGTCCTTGAGGGGCTCCAAGCTTGTCTCTCCAAGGTGTGTCGTGTCTTCGTGTCCTCAGCTGCTCCAGGTTGTTCACCTTCACACAAATCCTGTACAGCTGTTTCCCCGGCACTGTAGGTAGAGATAACGCCTCTAGAGAACTTAAGGCTAAAACATTAGTCTCACCATCCCTCAGTTCAACAGCCGGAGACACAGTAAGTGTTGGAAAAGGTGTTTCGTCAGTTGGCTTCAATTGTGATGAGAAAATTCCGTGCAGGAGTGTCATGGATTCCCTGTCCATTGATGATTGTACCTGCCACAGAAACTTCTCCATTAGCGGACTGAGTGTACCCTGTCTCCACTGCTACCACTTGTGCACTTTTCCAAGTGTAATTTTCCCAGTCAATTATGTCCTTTATGTGGTTATTCCATGTATTATGAAATGATTAATACAATTTTCAGAAAGTCCTGTAGCAGTGCCAACAGCAGGATTGTAGAACAGTGGTTCATGAAGGACCCAAAATGTGGAGAGGTCATCACAGTCCTTTTTTATCAACAGCAGTTGCCACGCTGCTAGAAGGCTTTTATAAAACCTGGCACCTGTAAAGTCTTGATCTTATCTAAGTGGCACAGCAGTAAACTTTTCCCAAGTCCCATATGCCTGGCTTGTTTAAAGAAGAGTACGGCTAAGTTCATCCACTGGCTCTGCTCGACAGGATACAGCAGTTTCTGAATGGTCTGAAGGCGGAAAGCAGCAATCCTGCTGGTAATGTCAATAAGTCCTTGTCCGCCTTCATCCAATGGTAAAATAGAACGCCCTTCTGTATCCAATGGGTACCAGTCCAAAAAAAATCCATGATCGCCTTCTGTATCTGCTGAACAAGCAAAGGTGGAGGTTGTAGACAAATACACTTATGCCACAGGCTGGAGGTCACCAGGTTATTAATGACCAGCATCCGTCCTCTATAGGATAACTGAGGGAGTATCCACTTCCACTTGGCAAGCCGAGCTGTAACCTTGTCCAACAGACCCTCCCAGTTCTTTTGGATGTAGTGGTCATCTCCAAGATGGACTCCCAGGTACAGGAAGCCTCCAGTTGTCCACTGCAGACCCCCCTTCAGTCGAGGAGGACTACATCCTTCCAGTTCCCACCAACACTGCACTACTTTTGTTCCAATTCACTTTAGCCAAGATGCTTTGCTGTAATTCCTCAGACAATCAGTTAATTTGTCCAAATCCTTCTGGCTTGTGATGACCACAGCAAGATCATCTGCATAAGCAGTGACTTTCACAGGGTCCATGTTGCAGTTGGGGATGGAGAGACCAGTCAGCACCTTCCTCAGGTGCACCAGGAAAGGCTCCAGCGCCAGAGCATATAACATGCCGGACAAAGAACATCCCTGTCTGACTCCTCTTCTGACACTGAAAGGTGCACACAAGCCACCATTGACCTTTATGATACCAGAAATGTCACTATAAAGTAAGCGAATATGTTTAATAAAAGACCCCCCAAACCCAAACGCCTTCATGGCATTCCATAAAAATGAGTGACTGACCCTGTCAAAAGCTTTTTCCTGGTCAAGAAAAATAAGACCAGTCTGAAAACCAAACAGTTCTGCAGCAGCCAAAATGTCCCAATTAAAAAATGTTATTAAAGATGGACCTGCCAGCCACGCAGTAATTCTGATCAGGATGCACCACTCTCCCTAAAACTTGGACCATCCTGTTGGCTAAGGCTTTAGAGAGAACTTTATAATCAGCGCATAAGAGAGACACAGGCCGCCAGTTCTTAATGAGACACAAGTCTCCTTCTTCGCAGCAGCGTGATCACGGCTCTACGGCAGCTCTGGGTAACAAGCCAGTTTTAAAACTCCATGGGAACACTTCCAATAAGTCCAGGCCGATGACATCCCAGAACTCTTTATAAAACTCCACTGGTATTCCATCGATTCCCGGGACCTTCCCTGTTTTCAGCTGTCCCAGGGCTGTGGTGAGTTCTGCAAAGGTCACCTCTCTATTTAGCTGTGCCACATCTGCATTGGGCAGCTGCAGTAAGTCCTGCAAAAAGGCCTGTTGGTCTTCACTGCCACCATCTCTATCTGCAGCAAACAGAAGTTCATAAAATTCACGGACCACCTGCCTTATTTCACTGGGCTCTTGTGTCTCACTGCCATCGGGTGTTCTTATACAATGTAAGATTTTACTCTGCGAGTTTTTTTTCTCTAAACCAAAAAAATATTGAGTTGGTGCATCCATCTCAGTCAGTCGTTGAAACGGGCCCTCACTAAAGCCCCCTGAGCTCTGGTCTCAAGCAGGTGAGCCAACCCCAGTTTAGCAGAAGTCAGGCTCGCCTGAAGCTGCTCATTTGGACCCTTCTCTAGAAGCTGTTGAAATTCAGCTATTTTAATTTCTAAAGCTGCCATTTCTGACCGCAATACTTGGGTGACATTTCTGGTATACTCCTGACACAAGGCCCGGATGTGACTCTTCCCAACCTCCCACCACTGTTGTAAGCTGGTGAACTCCTTCTTCATAGCCTTCCAGCCTCCCCAGAAATGAACAAATAACTCTTTAAAGTTCTGATCTTTAAGGAGGAGTGTGTTAAAATGCCAGTATGGACTACGGGTCTGTAAGTGTTACAAATAAGTGTACAACACACCAGACTGTGATCAGAGAATCCAGTAGGCACAATAGAGCACACCTTAAATAAGCCTAACAGGTGCTTAAAACTATAAAATGATCGAGTCTCGCCATTGAGATCGTGTTTCCACTTGTCCTGCCCCAGGTGTATTGCCGACAGGCCCCATTTTTAGCCCTCCATACATCTTCCAGCCCAATGTCCTTAATTATTTTACCTAAAGCTCGTGCTGAGCGAGGTGCGGTTCCAGCCATTATTTCTGTCTATTCTGGTATCAAGTGTACAATTAAAATCCCCTCCTAACACCACCACTTCTTCAGGGTCACACTTGGATAAAAGATCTCCTAACTTGTTAAAGAAGTGGAGCCTCTCCTCACCCTCATTCGGGGCGTACACATTAATGAAAGTGACGACACTGCCTTGAAGTTTCACCGTCACTTTCAGGAGTCCCTTTCACCAGCTCATCAGTGCTGCAAACTTCTACTTGAAGTCCTCCAAGAAATAAAATGGCCACTCCAGCACTAACATTTGTCCCATTACTAAATAAAATGTCCCCCTTCCAATCTCTGCTCCACTCCCACTGATTTTGCTCATCAATGTGGGTTTCTTGTAGAAAGGTGACATTCAAGTCTTTTGTCTGATAAAATCAAACAATGCGACCCTCTTATCTGGACTTCTCCCACCGTTAATATTTAGGGTTCCTATGTGTACACTTGCCATGGTAACAGAATAGATAGATGAACACACAATGAAACACAGGGACCACCACAAAGACTGTGGAGTAGATTTAACAGGGGCTTAGCCATTAGGTGGTGTTTAGATTGGACTGTTTTCTCAGTTTACTTGTTAAATTCTTTAGCCTCACGAGCTCTTTAACATCAAACATTGCGGAGACTGCTTTGTCTCGTCGCAACCCGCGGACAGACGATAGAAAGAGGTCAATGTCAGGGAAAAATTCGGCCACATCCACCCCCTTTTTTCCGGCGGTATTCACCAAAAACTCTTTCACACTTTGAGCGCTGTAACCCCCCCTGGCTTTTAACTCTGGGGGCTCCGAGGCAGCAGACCCATCGGAGATATTACCGTCGTCGTTTTCTTCCCCGACACTCCCGCATTTGAGACGTTATCGGCCGTCTCCGCGAAGACGGAAAATCCTCCTGACAAGGACCATAGGCGGGATCCTCTCCAACGACCCCCGAGCCCTGACTTAAAACAATTTTCTTTCGTGCCCGATCTTCTCTTTCTCCTTGCCTTTTTTGAGCAGGACGTTTAAATTCACTTTTTTCCTCTGTCTCGTTGCTGCCTCCCTCGTCCATATCAATGTCTCCCCACACACTTTCTGCTGCAGTCGCTGTTTGATCTACCGTTTCACTACCGCCTTCATTCGGCTCATCTCTGGGCGGCACTTGATTCTCCTGCCCTTCAGCTCTAGTAGCATTTTTATTCTTATCACCTTGCGCCTCTGCGCCATCAGCCACAATTTCGTGATCTTCCACTTTCTGCCCCTCTATTTCTGTATTTGTACGGCTAGTTTTCTTGCTCCCTTGCTGTCTCTCAGGACACTGTTTAATTAAATGTGCTTCACTCCCGCACCCAAAACATTTCATTTCGTTAGAAGTGACGAAAATCACATAATCGAAACCGTCCACTCTAAACTTCATTGCCACATTTAATTCGTCATCCATTCTATTTAAAACCATAAAAACTTGTCTCCTAAATGACAAGACATGTTTTAAATCAGGCGATTTACAACCTAAAGGAATGTGCCGAATTTTCGATACCAGACGCCCATGCCGCTCCAACTCTTTCGCTATAGTTTCATTTTTGAGAAAAGGCGGCGCATTTGAAATTGTTACTCTACGGGACGGACGGCTAAAGGGGAAACCTGTACAAAGGAGCCATTAATAACCACCCCCTTCTCAACCACTGTCGGAACTAAATCCACAGAGCTCAAAAAAACCACGATATTCCCGCTCATTCGTGAAGCTGACTTAATATTGTCACATCCGACCACTTCGCCTACCGCCAAAACCCCCGCCTCTAAAGGAACAAACTCCTCCGATATAAGTTTAATCCCATGGCGGCGGCTCAAACGCTCAAGATTAGCAGCCATTGCGGCTGCCGTGGCCTAAGCCACTCAGTACAAAAACAAGTGTAGCTGTTTTCACCAAAGAAAAGATAGAAATAAGTAGTGATGGGCCGCTCGATACTCAGGTTTCGACACTGTGTCGAGCTATCGAAGCACTGGAGATCGAAGCACCGCTTCGAGGCTTGCTTCAAATGCGCCCGTCACGTGATTTTGAGCACGCTAGCGTAATGACGTCATTGATATCCGCGCAGTCAGCAGTCGATTTGGTCAGTAACTAGTCTGCTGAAGTGCTTTGGCTCAAAGCGTAAATAGCGGTTGTCTGTGTTATATTGATAAAATACGCTAACCCGAGTTCAAATCCTAGTTGGGGCTCGCATATGTTGAAATAAGGATTTTGTATAAAACAGTTAAGTAGTACTTGTTTGAAAGTTAACAAATATATTTTGGAGACATTATGAACGATTTACATGGGGCACCTTTTTCCTCGGTGTGGAATTGTGTCCACCAAGAATCTGTAACAAATCGATGAGCATATTTTGCGTAAGGTAGCACGTATTGTAACAATCCAGAATCTATTCTACCCCATGTCGATCATATCACAGAGGCTAAGAAATGCTTCACTAAAGCCGACGTGGTCATTACACCAGTATATGCGCAAGACATTCCTCATTAAACGTTTTACTATTCAGTGATTCCCAGATCTGTTGCCGATTTGTATTATTGATTTCCAAAAAGCAATGTGAGTAAAAGCGTGTTCTGCATAACTAATCACAATTGTCTTTAAAACAGAATCAGCGCCATCAACAGTGTCTTCTGCAATTTTAGGAAAGCCTTGGGATTTCTGCGTTAATGAGACAAAAAAGTTGTAAAGAAACTTTGCAAATTCATCCAAAGGTGAACGTAAAGATCACTCAAGTACTGAGAAGAAGGAGAAGCTGGATAAGCACATCTGGAGCCAAACTTTCAAAAAAGCACCTGACTTTGTCATGAACATTCCTTTAGTTGTGAATTCATCTTATCAAAGGCTGCGCTGGGGGGGTAAATAAGTAATCTTCCGAAGTGCAGCACAACAGAGTAAATAATTGATGTAAATAGAATTACTGAAAGACTAAGTTTTTGCCGTTTCTGTATTCTTAAACCATCTTCCAGTTACACAATCCCCCGCAGTCAATATCACATTCAATGTTCTCTGCTCCTTAACCTGTCTTGTTACCCAAAGCATCAACACTCAGTTTCATTCAAGGCTTTACCGTCCTTCCTTTCATAGACATAAAATAAAACACATTTCCTCTACATGTCCAATAATAATAGTAAACTTCAGGAACGAGAAAAGCACAAGATGGGAATATTTATGACAAGAGCCTGGACATCAGGATGAGAATGTGCCTTGTCACCCATTACGTGAGCTCGTCTGCCATCCCTCGGTTACACTGGCACACGTTACACTCGGGAGCAAATGCAATGGAGAATATCATTCAATCTATCAATCAACATTTATTTATATAGCACATGTTCATACAAAAAAATGTAGCTCAAAGTGCTTTACAAAATGAATAGAAAAATAGAAGACACAATAAAAAATAAACATAAGTCAACATTAATTAACATAGAATAAGTAAGGTCCGATGGCCAGGGTGGACAGAAAAAAAAAAAACTCCAAAGGCTGGAGAAAAAAATAAAATCTGTAGGGGTTCCAGACCACGAGACTGCCCAGTCCCTCTGGGCAATCTACCAACATAAATGAAACAGTCCTCTTTGTATTTAGGGTTTTCATGGAAGGACCTGATGATGATGGTCACGTAGACTTCTGGCTTTCAGTCCATCAATGTTGGTGCATCAGGATGCTTTGATAGGTGGTGGTGGCGCAGGCCACCGGAAAAGAAACAGAAGAGAGAGTTGGGGTCAGTATGGATTTTGGAGCCACTGTGAATAGTTATTATGAAGAATTGAACATACAGAGTATCAGGATTAAGTTAAAGTGAAGTTATAAAAGGCCATGTTAAAGTAATAACATGTAATAAAGTAATACCGACAATGTACACCTTCAGAAGTGGAATAAATCGACTGTATACGTAGAACATTTCAGATAAACGATGAATTTTGTTAATCATAAACAATGCAACATAACTATTATATGTGTTGTTACTTTTTATTTATACTCACCAAACGTTACAGATCTACATGGGAAATGAACACAGGTAATATGTTTATAATCATTCTCACTAAAAGACACTGTCAAAATATATTAATGAGAAAATTGAGACACATTGGCCTTTAGGAAATATAAAAAAGTGTGTGCGCTGTCACTTAGGACAGAATGCATTGTTAACGTGACGCACTCTCTACTGACACGATGTCACGAAAAAAGAAACAGTGCAGTCCATGCTAACTCAAATCCTCCTTGATGTTTGACCTAATGATTAATTGTCAATATCAAATCGATAAAATCATTTTAAGAAGATGACAAGTCTGCTATAGTCAGTTTAATCAACGCTACTTTTAAAAGTTTCCTTATACAGAATATAAAACAGAATCTCAATGATACGGGACTCATGAGTAGTAACGAATAATATGTGACACTGAGAAATTATAATTCCTAATAACGGGAACAAGTAAAACTACGACTTCCTAAAACGGACACTGTAAATGTAGGCATTTCAATAAATAATTTAGGAGACTTGTGTGTGCATTTCAATATCGATTTAAGAACTACGTAGGCCACCTGTTGTACTATAAACGGTAGCTCAAGCAGCACTTAACAGTAAATAGTCTAACAGGACAATGACTGACTGAAACGAAGATGCTGCGCGCAACAATTAAGGTTCACACTGTCGTTCTGCATGTTTAGAAGGTTGGCTGAAACTGTTTATAGCGAATTGTCCCAAGTTGGAAGTGCCATATAGCGATCAGACACGAAAAGACACATTTAGGCATAATGGACAGTAGTATATTTTTCTACAATACAAATTCAGTACGACACCTGGGTCTCCAAACACACAAATATGAAGCTTATTACATTTTACAGTGAAACTCTTTACATACACAATATAATTAGGCGTGTGCCACCTGCCCGACTACGGTGGCCCAACCTTCCCTCGATAGCTCGATTCGCTCACTATCCGTCCAAGCTTGTTAAATGGAGGAATAGAAAAAAAACTTTCACAAGAGGAGGATCAGCGACACGAACCTGAGCGACAACACCACTGAGCCACCTAATCCGGATAATTAACGAGCTCTGCACAACTGAACTACTACTACTGTTCTTACTGCGGCGGATGAAATATGTTGTTTGACATATGCACGTTAAAATGGTTTAATTGATACGAGAGTATCATTGTTGTATTCTCCTAATGAAGACGAAAAAATTATATGTATAGATGTATACTATATGACGTACGGTTTTGAACAAAATTAAGTGTTCCATAAAAAGGTTGAACGATTTACCTAATCTTTTCATATATATATAAAGTTAATATATGACAATATATCTTTGACACTATGTATCAGACAAAGGAAATCACAGCAATCCACAAGAACAATAATTAATTCTCAGCAACTACCTGAATTGTAGCTTAACCATATCAACTGAAATGTGTAATGTCAATACGAATTACAAAATATAACTAGAGAGTTAAGTGTCAGATAGACTCTCAAAATTAAGAGGTCAATGCCTTTCAGTGTGCTGAGGCTTTACAAAGATTCAGTAACCAGTGACCATGTCTGCTCGAAGCCCTATCATGATCCAATCTCGGTACTACGCATGTCTGAGGCTTCAGTAGCCGCGTCATCATCTCAGTAGTACGCATGTCTGAGGCTTCAGTGCCCCGTCATCATCTCATTTGTACGCATGTCTGAGGCTTCGGTGCCCCGTTCAAAGCCTGTCATGACGCAATCTCATTTGTACGCATGTCTGAGGCTTCAGTAGCCGCGTCATCATCTCAGTAGTACGCATGTCTGAGGCTTCGTGCCCGTTCAAAGCCTGTCATGACGCAATCTCATTTGTATGCATGTCTGAGGCTTCAGTTGCCTCGTCATCATCTCAGTAGTACGCATGTCTGAGGCTTCGGTAGCTCCGTCATCATCTAACTAGTACGCATGTCTGAGGCTTCGAGACCCGTTCAAAGCTCGTCATGACGCAATCTCAGTACTCTGCAAAGCTTCCACTCATTATTTGTTCAACGAGCTCCCGTTTGAAGTAGGCTACATATGGCATCAACAGAGTTAAAAAACTCAACAGAATTCCCATTGAAATGAAAGTTTGTAGATGATCAATACATGTTAAATGATCGTGCCCGATTATACGTTGTGGCAAAAAATAAAATTATAAATTATACATCATACAAACGCCGACTTGTTGAATGCATAATGCTGCAAAGAAGAGCTTTAGCAATACGGGTGACGACACATCTCTCACTATAATACTCTCCTAAATATCCATTCTTCGCCTCAACGTTTTCATGCAACACTGAAGGTATGTCATATAGTATACATCTATATATAATTGTTTTCGTCTTCACTACATACATACATGTATACATTAAAAAACATACATTATATACCATCCTCCTGAAAATAGTAGTGGTGCAGCGGTAGCGTTACCGCTTCATACTAAAGCATACGTGGGTTCGGGTCCCACGTCCACTCCCTGTAAATTATGACCCAAAAGAGTCTGATTTTCTTTCTTTTTTATTAAACAGCAAATTCCAGCGTGGACCGGGAGCGAACAAGGCGAGAACACTAGTAAAGATATATCAAATGGAAACGTGCATCTTGTTTTATGTCTATAACAAAAAATATTTGAGTAACGATTTCAACTGTTTTTGTAGTTGTTGATGGCGGGGTTTAGCGGGTTTAAATTTTTAAATATTAAATTGATAAGGTGGAATGTGTTCTTGCTTTGAGTGTTAATGTGTTAGTAACTGGGATTGCGCCTCTATTACTGGAAGATTGCTTAGGAATGATACAGACTGGACAACTATGTGTTTTAGGAAATGTTTTATTATTGCACTGTGCTGTGACTAAAAACTTTTACTGATCACCTGTCCGGACCTTGAAGATGTGTTCACCAGGGAGGGATGCTGCTGTTAAAAGCAAATGCTTTTTCAACAGCAGGTCCAGATGTGTTTATCCCGCTGCTTTCTGTTGCCTCAGCACTCAATCTTTAATGCCGACCTTGATATGTGCACTGCTCACCTTGGAGTGCCCCGTGTCTGTGTGCCGGTGACTGATCTGCGTCGTGTCTCTCAGCCTCTCTGATGTGCTCTGGATTGACACCTTTGAATGTTTGGTGCAGCAGAGCAAATTCAACCTGATCTACCACAGTGGCTTTGTTATCACCTTATTCCAGCGTTTCTCAACCTTTAAGTATTTGCAACCAGAGTTTTCATAACAGTTTTAATCGCGCCCCCAACATTTTTGAAATGTAGATGCATATTTGATTATACCTACTTAACTTTTATCGACATTTATCTAACTCTATACAGTATTTATTGTTCTATTATCAGAATGTAGTTTAAGTTAATTTGTTTTGGTTCCAACAGATGTTTTCTTTTTTTCACATCTTCGCGCCCCCCTTTTTGTTACTTCGCGCCCCACAGGTTGAGAACCACTGCCTTATTCAATGGAGGGGTTCATGGATGTCAAATGGCAATGAATAGAAATGCATTAATGTAAATATGTGAGCTGCCATCCGCAATTAGACATCGCATTTTGATGGTGATTTTGGTGATTCCCGAACAGATCTCTTATGCGATCCTTCCACAGTATCTCTCAAAATTATTTAGTTCAAATTGGTTATAAAGATTTCAATTCTGATCATTTTTTTTATTATTGTTAATTTTGATGAGTCTTTAAGTGGGATCGAACTCGGGCTAGCACTACGTTCAGAATTTGAAAAGCAACCACCTTAGTTAATTGTGCCATTGACGGCGTCATTTCGTTGTAGCTAATTCGTTACTTTCGTGCTCCACAAAATATTGTAAAGTACTAATAAATGAAATATTTCAATACTTGATCGAATAATAACAACTGATTTAAGGATTTCACCTTTTCTTTCTCAAATGTGCTTACCTATATCATGGCAAAGTACAGGGATAAACCATTATTTTCCGTCTACTCCATTTTAATTAAGTCAAACCAAGGAAAACATTTAAGGCTATTAAATGTGATCTCAAGAAAAGATGAGGGTTAATTCTAATACTAATAACAGGAGCGATTATAATGATACAGTGCAAAAGTAAATACTAATTGAAAGAGCCGGGAATCCATGAGTGAGGCGTCTTATTTTGTTTAACTCTTGCTATCGTGTAGTGCATTCTGCTTGTCGGCGTTAGTTATATATATATATATATATATATATATATATATATATATATATATATATATATATATATATATATATATATATATATATATATATATATATATATATATATATATATATTAGACATCAGACACTAGAAGTTGCTGACGAACCCTTCTCTTCGTTGTCAGTCTGTAGCAACGAAAAAATAAAAGCAATAAGAGTTATAACAGACGTCTTTGTGTAATGTTAATGAAAATGGCCAGGAGGGGTCACTAAAGAGGTGAGTGTCAAATGCTTCGAAGCTTCGATACGATTTCCGACACAATTGCTTCAAACGTTTTGATGCTTCATGAGGCTTCACTCCGCCCATCACTAGAAATAAGAAACTAGAAAATTAGAAGAAAAAAGAATCACCACACTCACCTCAGCGTCCACCACCAGTTCCACTCGCTCACACTCGAGACAACCACCCAGCATGCACAGCGACAGCAAGAACAGGAAGGAGATAGATAGATAGATAGATAGATATGAAGGGCACTATATTATAAATAGATAGATAGATAGATAGATAGATAGATATGAAGGACACTATATTATAGATAGATAGATAGATAGATAGATAGATAGATAGATAGATAGATAGATAGATAGATAGTTACTTTATTAATCCCAAGGGGAAATTCACATAATCCAGCAGCAGTATACTGATACAAAGAAACAATATTAAATTAAATAGTAATAAAAATGAAAAAATGAAAAAATAAATAAATAAAAATTAAAAAAAAAATAAAAATAAAATTAATGTTAGCATTTACTCCCCCGGGTGGAATTGATTATACCACTCGGCCTAACTATCTCCTCCATCCTGCTTACTAAGATGTCCAAAATGACATCAATGTGAGATTTGAAGGTCCCTAAAGTCCTAATGGCCACCACAGTTCTTGTTCATTTATTCACGTGAAGAAAAACAACTGGCATCTACTGTACTAATTCATTTAATAATTTTAAAATGCTTCAGTTATGCCCTCTTCCTAATCTCTGCTTGCTTCGACTGAAATCATTCACCTCCTTCAGTTTCTCCTCATACAGTAGCTCATAACTCTCAGTCCTGAATCAGCCTAGAGGCTCCTCGCTCGACCTGCTCTAGTGCTGCTTTGCCATTTTGTGATATGGAGACCAAACCTGTATACAGTACACCAGATGAGCCTCACTAGTGCGTTATTGAACTTAAGTGTAACCTCCCTTGATTTGCACCCCACATTACATATTGTGATATATAATTTAACATCCTTCTCGATTGCATCTGTAAACTGTGTGGATTTCCAGTTCACATGTTAAAAAAATGCAAGGTAGCAAAGGTTAAAAGTCTATCGAGCCATCCATCCATTTTCTGCATCTGCTTTACCATTAAAGGCTCACAGGCAGTCCAGGCCTATCCTGATAACATCAGCAGAACCATTCAGGTAATCTAGCATTCAAAACTTGGAAATCACCCAGAAATAGTCCTGTTTTTGATAAAAATTGATAACTTTTATTATCAAGATACCATTAAATTAATCCATCTATTATCCAACCCGCTATATCCTAACTATAGGGTCACGGGGGTCTTCTGGAGCCAATCCCAGCCAGCACAGGGTGCAAGGCAGGAAACAAACCCCAGGCAGGGTGCCAGCCCACCACAGGGCACACACACTAAGGACAATTTAGAGTTGCCAATGCACCTAACCTGCATGTCTTTGGACTGTGGGAGGAAACCCACGCAGACACGGGGAGAACATGCAAACTCCACGCAGGGAGGACCCAGGAAGCGAACCCAGGTCTCCTAACTGTGAGGCAGCAGCGCTGTAGCAGTGCTACCATTAGTTAGAACTGCATCTCCCAGCAGTCCTTGCAGGGGCTGTTGGGGTCAAAGGTGGCCAGAGGGGTTTAAAAGGAGGGCAGGGGTCGAAGTAAGAAAAAAAAAAAAATTTGTTTTGTTTGTTTGGTTCTTGTATTTATCTGTTGAACTGCCTGCCTGTTTTTCTGCTATACATCTTCGTGTCCTGGATTGTATTGTTTGTTGGGGTCTGGAATCATTTGTCTACCTGTCTGCTGTTACTGAGGACGGTGTCTGGATTCTATCAGGGGTGGTATTATTGTTTCCATTTAGTTAATTTCATTTCATTATACTTTTTTATCGTTTAAGTTCCCAGCGTGCTTTCTTTGTTGTCTCTGTAGTGTGTGTGTGTCGTGCCAAGGCTGGGGTTGTCCCTGGTAATCCTCGTGTAAAATAAATAAATCACCGT
The DNA here is from genome assembly GCF_016835505.1 of Polypterus senegalus. Classification (NCBI taxonomy): domain Eukaryota; kingdom Metazoa; phylum Chordata; class Cladistia; order Polypteriformes; family Polypteridae; genus Polypterus; species Polypterus senegalus. Next base: position 150,892,749 of record NC_053165.1, on the reverse strand, counting down.
CACACACAACGGTGTGAATCTTAGCGGCTTCTGACCGCTACAGCGCTACCCACTGCACCACTGTGTCGCCCTACTAATAAACTGATTTAAAGATGTAGCCAACTAGCCATGTGCGCCCAACTACGTTGCGCGTGTTAAAATTGTCTGTGAAGGGCTCCCTGTTTAAATGCGGCTGCCAGTCGTGAACTGAGCCCTTCGTCGCACAGCATTATGATTTTTTATAAGGGAAACAAAATTACAAAAGAAAACCCTTGGACATTGATATGATAGGAACGGCCTACTCGCAATCACTGTCCGAATAGTAATTATGCGGTGGTGTTGGAGCATTTCTGTTTCTATCCGTTCACAGTCCGTCTCGTTTTCACGACGCTGTCGTTTCCTCTCACGATGTCTTCTCAACCTTTCTCCAATCTCGCAGGTTGCTTTGTGGCAATCCAAAGAGTAAAGCAATATACACGGAGCAATGGTTATAAAAGGGGGACACATAGGTATCCAGGCTCTTTAAAGCATAAATAAGAATCACTTCACTGACATGTGAGCAAGCCACGGTACAACTGTGAGACGCGCAGCACTCGCCGGCTACAACATAACAATAATAATTTCTGGAACGTGCTGTTACATTGTCATTCATTTTACCCACTGTCTTTCTTTCATTCATATGTTACGTAGGCACGTACCTTTTATCTTCGGCAATCTCATTCTCTAACCAGGCCTCAGGAGCTAACCAGCGTAACACTGTCCACCACCCCTTTCGTTATTCCGGCACATTGCTGACATCCGTGAGTAACAACAACGTACTAAACTGGAAGGTGGTCTTTGCGTGTGTGGAATTCGCGGACAAACAAAGATCAAGATCTAAATGAAGATCTCTTTAGTTAATTTAAAGCACAAGAATTTGTTTAGTTTGAATGTCTGTGTTTTGAGGTGTGACTGGCGTACTACAGTCTTCACTAGTATAAGCCTGGAGGAGATTCTTAACGCAATGCCTATGTTTTAGCTGTCTCTCTACTGCCATCTAGTGCTTCTTCTTCTAATTCATTCGCGGACAAACAAAGATCAAGATCCAAATAAAGATTATATATAGAGATAGTTTCCAATGACTAGTACTGCTTGAAATAACTCTCAAACCAAATTGTCAAAAAAGTCCAAAAAGTACAGTACTGAAGTTTATTAAAAAGTGCCACCTAGGGTGGACTGCCCCCCTCCGGCCAACCTAAAGAGCACAGCCAGACGATGACTGGAAATGCGTATTGTGGTCCTGAAGGGCAGTGAAGGAATGGCTGCTGAATATGAGTCTTTGTAGTCATATGTGAATATCCATCCATCCATTATCCAATTAACTACAGGGTCACGGGGTCTGATGGAGCAAATCCCAGCAAACACAGAGCGCAAGGCAGGAAACAAACCACAGGGCAGGGTGCCAGCCCACCACAGGGCGCACACACACACACCCACCAAGGACAATAGAATCACCAATGCACCTAACCTGCATGTCTTTGGACTGTGGGAGGAAACGCGCAGACAACATGGAAACTCCACGCAGGGAAGACCCGACAAGTGAACCCAGGACTCCTAACTGCGAGGCAGCAGTGCTACCCACTGTGCCACCCCATCTTCAGTAATCTCATTCTCTAACCAGGCCTCAGGAGCTAACCAGCGTAACACTCTCCACCACCCCTTTCGTTATTCCGGCACATTGTTGACATCCGTGACTAACAACAACGTACTAAACTGGAAGGTGGTCTGCGCATGCGTGGAATTCGCGGACAAACAAAGATCAAGATCTAAATGAAGATCTCTTTAGTTAATTTAAAGCACAACAATTTGTTTAGTTTGAATGTCTGTGTTTTGAGGTGTGACTGGCGTACTACAGTCTTCAGTAGTATAAGCCTGGAGGAGATTCTTAATGCAATGCCTGTGTTTTAGCTGTCTCTCTACTGCCATCTAGTGCTTCTTCTTCTAATTCATTCGCGGACAAAGATCAAGACCCAAATGAAGATTATATATAGAGATAGTTTCCAATGGCTAGTACTGCTTGAAATAACTCATTTTTAATTTATTATTCACGTAGGACTACAAAGCCACATTTTCTGCTTCCATTCGTGTATTGACCCAATGCTCAACTCCCTAAAGCTTATCCTTAATTAGTCATTTTGAATGCTAATTGGTTATTAGAGAAACCTTAGTAATATCATTAGCACACTGAAACCTGTCAATCTGTTCAATAAAGCAAATAAATGGTCTTTTCTTGGGTCACAAGGCACAGGCTTTCCTAAAGTTCAGTTCTGGGTTCACAACTGGCTAAAATGAAGCAACTTTCTGAAGAAACACATGATGGCAGTCTCTTGTTTTTTTGTAGAATGAAGGCTATTCCATGTGACAGATTGCCAAGAAACTGAAAATTTCATCCAAAGGTGGGAAGAGAGGGAAAACCTGTTCTGACCAGGATAGAAAAAGAGCAGGAAGGTCCAGATGGACAACTGCATGAGAGAAAAAGTACAATAGTGTGCTGTTTGAGAAAGTGGTCCTCAGTTGGCTTCTTCTTTGAATGCACACCAAATCCCAGTGTCATCCGCAAGCTGCTGGCCTTACAGGCAGAGCTTCAAAGAAAAATCCATTTTTGAAACTAGCAAATGAAAAGAAAAAGGTTCAAATGGACAAAAGAGCAGTGGTGTAGCTGGAGCTTTTGTGGCCCAGGGCGGTATTTGAGTTTGCCAACCACCTCCACCTTACAAAATAAAACAAACAATGAAAATTTTAACTACATTTTTAATTATTAATTATGACTGAGGTATTTACATAATGACCCTTTATTCTTTTCACTTCTTCCTTCAACTCTTTCTTTTTTTGAAAAGCAGCATCAGTCTCTTTCATTCGCTTCATCTTGAGAATCCATCCATCCATCCATTTTCTAACCCGCTGAATCCGAATACAGGGTCACGGGGGTCTACCGGAGCCAATCCCAGCCAACCCAGGGCACAAGGCAGGAAACAATCCTGGGCAGGGTGCCAACCCAACGCAGGACACACACAAACACACCCACACACCAAGCACACACTAGGGCCAATTTAGAATCACCAATCCACCTAACCTGCATGTCTTTGGATTGTGGGAGGAAACCCACGCAGACACGGGGAGAACATGCAAACTCCACGCAGGGAGGACCCGGGAAGCGAACCCGTGTCTCCTAACTGTGAGGCAGCAGCGCTGTAGCAGTGCTACCATTAGTTAGAACTGCATCTCCCAGCAGTCCTTGCAGGGGCTGTTGGGGTCAAAGGTGGCCAGAGGGGTTTAAAAGGAGGGCAGGGGTCGAAGTAAGAAAAAAAAATTTGTTTTGTTTGTTTGGTTCTTGTATTTATCTGTTGAACTGCCTGCCTGTTTTTCTGCTATACATCTTCGTGTCCTGGATTGTATTGTTTGTTGGGGTCTGGAATCATTTGTCTACCTGTCTGCTGTTACTGAGGACGGTGTCTGGATTCTATCAGGGGTGGTATTATTGTTTCCATTTAGTTAATTTCATTTCATTATACTTTTTTATCGTTTAAGTTCCCAGCGTGCTTTCTTTGTTGTCTCTGTAGTGTGTGTGTGTCGTGCCAAGGCTGGGGTTGTCCCTGGTAATCCTCGTGTAAAATAAATAAATCACCGTCACACACAACGGTGTGAATCTTAGCGGCTTCTGACCGCTACAGCGCTACCCACTGCACCACTGTGTCGCCCTACTAATAAATTGATTTAAAGATGTAGCCAACTAGCCATGTGCGCCCAACTACGTTGCGTGTGTTAAAGTTGTCTGTGAAGAGCTCCCTGTTTAAATGCGGCTGCCAGTCGTGAACTGAGCCCTTCGTCGCACAGCATTATGATTTTTTATAAGGGAAACAAAATTACAAAAGAAAACCCTTGGATATTGATATGATAGGAACGGCCTACTCGCAATCACTGTCCGAATAGTAATTATGTGGTGGTGTTGGAGCATTTCTGTTTCTATCCGTTCACAGTCCGTCTCGTTTTCACGACGCTATCGTTTCCTCTCACGATGTCTTCTCAACCTACCAGTGCGCCACCGTGCCGCCCTCATCGGAAAGAATCTTTGGTCGGAGTAATTCGGTGAACTGGTCAATTTGCTATTTGTAAAATATATCTTTGCAACATATGTATTTGTAACAGTTTTTAAACATTACAATGGTGTCATTTTGACATCGATAGCACACATTAGCTTACCAAAGCCCTCTCAAACCAAATTGTCAAAAAAGTCTAAAAAGTACAGTACTGAAGTTTATTAAAAAGTGCCACCTGGGGTGGACTGCCCCCCTCCGGCCAACCTAAAGAGCACAGCCAGACGATGACTGGAAATGCGTATTGTTGGTCCTGAAGGGCAGTGAAGGAATGGCTGCTGAATATGAGTCTTTGTAGTCATATGTGAATATCCAGCCATCCATTATCCAATTAACTACAGGGTCACGGGGTCTGATGGAGCAAATCCCAGCAAACACAAACCGCAGGGCAGGGCGCCAGCCCACCACAGGGCGCACGCACACACACACCCACCAAGGACAATAGGATCACCAATGCACCTAACCTGCATGTCTTTGGACTGTGGGAGGAAACGCGCAGACAACATGGAAACTCCACGCAGGAAGGACCCGACAAGTGAACCCAGAACTCCTAACTGCGTGCTACCCACTGTGCCACCCCGTATGTGAATAATATATTAAAAATCAGTCATTTTAAGCAGTAATAACCAATAGCAACTCAAGTAATGTCTTGGCTGTATTTTTTAAATTAATTTAATGGTATCTTGATAAACAAAAAGGTATCCATTTCCATCAAAAACATGAACATTTCTGAGTGGTTCCAAACTTTTAAATGCTTTTGTATCTCAGAACTTTGATAACTCTCTCTTCTCTATTGACGGACCTCACAGAAGTAAGAGAAAATGAAGCATTCAAGAGGAAACAGGCCTACTGTACATTCATTTTCACTCGTTAGCCTTTACTCTGAAGGTTAAGTACATAGGTTTTTATATCTAATTTGATTACACATGCCCCTTAAATGTGTTTTTCTGACTAAATCAGATTATTTTTTGCATTTACTTGGTTTTGTTATTATGTGCATAGCAGATAAGTGTAGTGTAATATACTTATGCCGTTAGCTTATTTCTACGCAACCGTGTTGATGAGCCGTTTTTTCTTTTGATTCAAACACATTTAATTTCCTGTTTCCTTTTTTGCAGGAACTCAGTGCTCGGAAGATGAGGTTGACTCAAATTAGTTAACAGGGCAGCTTTGATACAGAAAGCGACTGGATCCCATGTGCTTGCAATGTGACTGGAAATCAGAGTCCATGGGGGGGAAAACCAATGCACTTCAGAACAGGTCATCTACTTGAAACTAAGCACATTCAGGCCCAGCCAGTACTGGGATGTGAGACCATCTCGGAAAAAGCTTGTGTGGCTGCTAGAAGAGGTGTTGACAAGGCCAGCGGGGGGCACTTACCCTGTGGTCTGTGTGTGGATCCCAAAGCCCTGTGACACTGTGACATAAAACGGAGGTCTTCACTCTCTGTGGACCTAAACAATCCCTGGGCATCCTTCGTAAAGTGCAGGGTGTATCCCGATATCCTGGCTAAATTGCCCACCACAGCCTAATCATTCTGGCCCTCTGATCACCCCCTGTCTGTCTCTCTCACCACTTCACCACGTAACAGCTAATGTGTGGTGAGAGTACTGGCGCAAACATGGCTGCCTTTGCATTATCCAGGTGGGTGCTGCCCATTAGTGGTTGTTAAAATGGCTCCCCACTCACCATGTAAAGCACTTTGAGTAGAGAGAATAGCACTCGAATACATGTTGTGGATTAGATGCTATATAGCACCCGACCTGGCACAGATTCACACTGACGCACGTCTAAAAAGATACAGGCTTTAATTTTTCTTCAGCTGGAGGACACGTCTTCCCCGTGAACCCTCCAGCCACAACACAGTCCCAAAAGCACTTAATATCCATCCATCCATCCATCCATTATCCAACCCGCTATATCCTCACTACAGGGTCACGGGCATCTGCTGGAGCCAATCCCAGCCAACACAGGGTGCAAGGCAGGAAACAGACCCCGGGCAGGGCGCCAGCCCACCGCAGAGCACTTAATATACACAGACCAAACGCTCTTCTTCTGGCACCACAACCTCGTCCTCTTCCTCCCGATTCTGGCCCCGAGTGGTGGTTGCTGGCCTATTTTATAGTCCATTGCTAGTGCTTGATCACCTGCTTCTGATTGCACTTCCGGGCATGGCTGCAGAGTTGTCCAGGGCCAGCACAGGGACCCATGCAGCACCCCCTGGCAGCCACCCAGATCCCAACAGGGCTGTGGAGAACTCCATCTCCCATGGAGCCCTGCGAGAATCTGAGGCACCATCCTCGGCCAAGGAGGCGGCCACCAAGCGTCCCGGGGGAGATACTGAGCAGTCCATTTTTGCTCCCCCGGAACATGTGTAGAAGGGGCATCCCGGCCGGGCATGGAACCCGGCTGCCCGCCAAAATGTAAAGAATTATCATTTATTATTACACACACTGGTTAATTATACAAACATGCAGAGGACTCCTCAGCCAAGAACTAAGCCAGAGACCAAATGCTGTCGGGGGGTTACGCTCCCCCCTGGAGAACAGAATTTAAAACGTAAAGGTAATACGCAGGCATATTTCATTCTCCACTTTGACTTTATCATTTGCCCTTTACGGAGGGTGGCACAGCAGTGCAGTTGCCAGCACCATTCCCTCAGCACTTGCCCAGTCCCTGTCTATGTGAAGTTTGCATGTTCTCCAGGTTTGCATACTTTTGCCACTCCCTGATATGCAATACTGGGTGATATTCCTCGATAAATAGATGACCAATTATGATATTTTTGTCTCATTAATTTAGCTGGGTTCTCCATATCTACTTTCAGGACTTCTGTGAAAATCTGATGATGTTTTAAGTCGTATCTATGCAAGGAAAATTCTGAAGGGTTCACTGACTTTCAAGCACCACTGTATATAAAGATAATATGAGACAAAACAATGCAAACACATGATGTAAAACTGATAGATAATAACACATAAAGCACTTTGAGCTATGTTTCATCTTGGTGGAGTAATATATTTTGCTCTACTTTCCCCTTTTGTATTATTAATAGTATTATTAAAGTAGCCTTTGCAAGAATACCTAATCTCACAGATTTACCACTGTTTATAAGGTATGTGACAGATAGGGGGCGCTCTCGCTCCCTTGAACCCCGTCCACAACTCCAGACACCAGGTAACAGTCCACAAGTTGACTTTATTTAAATGCCACAGTGCACAAAGCACCTTCTCCTCCACTACACTCATTAAATAATCACAATACTAACAATAAATCAATCCTCCACTCCCAGACGCGTTGCCACCCTTCCACCCAGCTCAGCTCGCCGTCTGGGAGCTCCCATTGTCCTTTTATATCTCCTGACCCGGAAGTGTTCCCAATCCCCAGTCCATGTGACTCTCAATCACTTCCAGGGTCAGGTACAAGTTCTGTTCTTCATCCTGGAAGCACATCATTCCTCTTGTCCACGTGTGCTTCCGGGGTGTAGGGAAAATACTCGTTATTCCTCCCTGCAGCATCCCCTCGTGGTCCTCACGGCATCCAGCAGGGCTGCGTATAAAAACTACATTGTCCATGATGCCCTGCTAGTCTTCTGAGGACCTCCATACTGCAAGGAGGGCTCCACCTGGAGGCTTGGGGGTATTGGCCGGGATAAACGGCCGGCCATCCACCACAGTATTATAGTATATAACTTATCCCCACCTTCCCTTCTATATCTATAACCTCTATAATTAGATGTAGTAAAAAGACAAGCAGGATTTAAGTTACACATAAAATAATGTATTATTGATAATATTCATAAATAATAACAAAATGCAAAGTACATGTGAATATTGGAGCCCATACAACCTGATAAAATGGTGACGTGTAATTCAGGTGGCACACAGACTTGTTAGTTACTTAATGTCTGTAGTTAAGGCATCATTGGTGCTCAGCTTTCTTCAGAACATTATCCAATGTTCAATATGGCTGCCAAGCTGTGCTCTTCATGATGTTGTCTTCTTCATCAGATGTTAGTAAGAGAGAGATACTTCATCATCATCAGAGGTTAGTAAGAGATGCTTCTTTCAGATGTTAGTAAGAGAGATGCTTCTTCATCATATGTTGGTTAGTAAGAGAGATAGAATGTGGTTGAGCGAGCAGATTTATAGATTCTCTGTCCAACCCCTAGAGCCAATAGGACATCATGGTACTTAAAGGCCTCTGAGACAAGCCAATTCCAAACAGCCATACATCAGACCAATGGGGGAACTAGAACATCTTAACACCTGCCACCCCCCCAAGACCATATGTTAAGGTATCCTGGCTTCCTTGCGGGGATTGAAAGACTTTAGCAGGGAAACATTTGCGTCAAGCACTTCCTTCCCCCTTCTGTGTCGTAAAATTCCATAAGACTCAGTTGTAAAATAGAGGGTAAGCATGAATGCTTCTCACTAAAGTAACACTAAATTACATTGCTTTGCCTAAATTACAAATAAAGACATAGAAAATATTTGTCAAGTTATATTCAAAATCTCACATCACAACAAGCTACATCATTTTTATGAAAACAGCTATATAAATAAATGTTGTTGATGATAATAATTTGCTTTAATCTTCTTGATCCAATTCATGGTTGTGGGCATTGGGCACACAACAAAAACTGATGCTAACAGAAAAGATGAATCTATTGCAAGGCACAAACACATTCATAATGGGCCAGTTCGGAATTACCAGTTAACATGATTGACTTTGGAGTTATGGGAGTAACACTCCAGTACCTGGACAAACACACACACACACAAAGAGAATGTGCAGATATCACACAAACAGCAAGCAGGTGCAGGGGCTGAACCAGGACAATAGATCCATGAGGCAACAACACTAATACTAATGACAACAATAATACATTTTATTTATATAGCACCTTCCCCCCGCTCAAAGTGCACCCTACCATCTTAAATACGGTAGATAATAAGACTAAGGGAATAAGTCTAACACACTATTTAAGTGTATCTTTAAACAGTGAAGAGCCACATCTCTGAAACACGACAGATCTGCAATGTGAGCAACTGAAGCGTCTTGCTTGAAGCCCTCATCACGCTAACCCAATGTGTCACTGATTAGAAATAAGACATTTAAAATGGCCTCCAAAAAGAAAACAAAACTATACTGCATTTTCATGGGGGGTCTGCTAACATTGTGCAGGCCCTCAAGTGCTGCATTGTCAGTGAAGATCAATGCAGATTGGAGAAGCAAGCCAAGGAAAAGCAGCCCTTCCATTCATTGTCTGAGCTTTCTAATCCCCAACACAGCTGAAGGTTCTGACAGCAAAAAGGAGGTGCACCAGACCATCAGGGCACACCGGTACACACGCATACACACACAGCAAAACATTTCAGGGTTAACAGCGTGTTTTTGGGTTGTGGGAGAAAATGAGTGTCTCCAGAGGAGTGTCCTGCATACACGGGGAGAACATGAAAGCTTCACTCAGAGGACTGAAATCTAATTAGAGAGAAGAGCTAAATTAAGAGTAAAACCGCCTTCATCAGACACACAATGCACTACAGATACCGCTGTAGCTCCATCAATCTCTGCTCATCTAAGTCATTTAAAAAGCACATCCACATGAAATTCCTGCTTAAGCTGTTTGTTCTGTATTTGAACAGTGTCCAGACAAACAACACAACAAATTATATTTATTGATCTTTTTGTGAACAAATGCACTGAATGTGATTTCCTACAATATTCTTTCTTTTTTTCTACACCTCTCAACTCTCATCACTTGCTTGACTGACGCAGCTAAAGCCTGTTGTGCGTAAGCTGTTTTGTGGGAATCCATCACCAGGACAGTTTTATGTGATGATGGCCGTAATCGTACTCTGCAGCTTTATCAATGGGTCTAACATAATATACTGAGCGCCAAGGTGAGTAGACTGTTAATATTTAGCACAATCCTTACAAAAACTTAAACGTTCATATCATCATCTGCACATAAATAAACAGAAGGAAACAAATGCAGGCAAATCAAACCAAGAAAAGTCTGAGCTAAACAACAGCAGTTATGTCAGATTCTCATGTCATTTTCTAACGGGATTGGAGCCTATCTCAGGGAACAAGGCAAGACCAAGACAGGGCTCCAGTCCATAACCTGCATGTCTTTGGACAGTAGGAGGAAACTCAAATAGAGATAGGGAGGACATGCAAACTCCATCCAAGGAGGACCAGGAATATGAACCCTGGTCTCCTTACTGCGAGAGGGCAGCGCTACCACTGCGCCACCCACAGTCTTAGGATTTCCTGAATCTTTGCCTATTTCTCACATTTATTGCTATTGCATCTTCATATAGGAGAGTACAATGCTCTAGAGTCCTTGTTTCAACTCAGGGATAGATAGATAGATAGATAGATAGATAGATAGATAGATAGATAGATAGATAGATAGGAAAGGCACTATATAATAGATAGATAGATAGATAGATAGATAGATAGATAGATAGATAGATAGATAGATAGATAGATAGATAGATAGGAAAGGCACTATATAATAGATAGATAGATAGATAGATAGATAGATAGATAGATAGATAGATAGATAGATAGATAGATAGATAGATAGATAGATAGGAAAGGCAGTATATAATAGATAGATAGATAGATAGATAGATAGATAGATAGATAGATAGATAGATAGATAGATAGATAGTGTAGCAGTAGGGGGCACTGTCGCTCCCTTGAACCCTCAGGTACCACGCCAAACACCAGGTAAAAATTCAATAATTATTATTTATTATAATAATAAAGTGCACAAAGCACCACCACTCCACTATTCTCAATAAAACAATACTAAATAATTAATAAACCAATCCTTCGACTCCCAGACGTGTTGCCCTCCTTCCACCCAGCTCATCTCGTCATCTGGGAGTTCCCATAGTCCTTTTATAGTTTGTGACCCAGAAGTGCTCCTTAACCTGCAGTCCATGTGACTTCCTAGCACTTCCGGGTCAAATCAAAACTCTTCTTTCTTCGTCAGCCCGGAAGCACTTTATTCCTTCCGTCCTTGTGACCTGTAGGAAACCCAAATGTCCCTGTGCCTACCTGCAGCGTCCCCTGGCGGCCCCAACGTTATCCAGCAGGGCTGTGTATTACAACTCCAAAGTCCATGATGCCATGCTGGAATTCGGGGCATCTCCACATTGCAGGGAGGGCTCCATCTGGTGGCTTGGGGGTCTTGGCCGGGATAAGCTGCTGGGCATAGTCCACAATAGATAGATAGATAGATGAAAGGCACTATATGATAGATAGATAGATAGATAGATAGATAGATAGATAGATAGATAGATAGATAGATAGATAGATAGATAGATAGATAGATAGATAGATAGATAGATATGAAAGGTGCTATATGATAGATAGATAGATAGATAGATAGTGTAAGAGATGGCCAGGAACTCTGCCCCGCTGGGATGCCTGGAGAAAGGAGGAGTCAGGAGAGGGGCGCTTCTTTTCCCTGAGCACTCAGCCGGTCCTTGATCCCTGGGGGACAGCATTTCCGGGACACCAGGAAGTGCTGACAAACCAGGGATGGTTTATGCCCGGAGTGCTTCTGGGTGCAAGTGCAGCACTTCCACCACACTGGGGAGTGCTGCCGGAAGTTGGTCATCAGGCACCTGGAGCACATCCAGGACTGTGTAAAAGGGGCCGCCTCCCTCCATTCAATGGCTGGAGTCGGGAGGAGAAGGAGACGAGGTCTTAGGAGGTGGCAAGGAGGCGGCCTGAAGAGAGTGAGGCATTGTTTTGGCCAGGACTTTGGGGACTTCTGGGGTTGTTGTGTGCACTTTTGTAAATATGGACTTTGTAAATAAACGTGTGTGGGGTGATTCAAACGTGTCTGCCCGTCTGTGTCCGGGTCATGCTCCACAATAAATAGACTGAAGTTAACTCCCAGAGGCGCACAGTTTAGCCCAGTTCAGTGGTTCTCAAACTGTGGGGTGGGCCCCCCAGGAGTGTGCGAAGATGTGATAAAAAGAAAACAAGAATCAAAAATATGAAAAATACATCTATTGAAACCAAAACAAATGAACTTAAACTACATTCTGATACTAGAAAAATAAATCTAGAGTTAGATAAATGTCGATAAAAGTTAAGTGGGTATAATAAAATATGCATCTATGATATGTCATTAATTAAAAAAGAACAAATTGGTATTAGTGGGCTCCTTTCAAAGAAATGTTAGCGGGGCGCAATTAAAACTGTTATACTTAAAGGTTGAGAAACGCTGGCCTAGTTGGTCACTCTGGTCATGACTGGCGGTGTCCTGTCCAGGGTCACTTTCCACCTTGTGTCCAAACACTGCCGAGATCCTGCAATTCTTTGAGTTTTATGATTGAAGACTGCACTTACATCCTACTTGATGTAACAAATTCAGAAAATCTACTAAATAATAAAATAATATAATACTAAGCTTTATGTGTGCAGTCCCTCAGAGCAACCTAATTGGTCAGTTTGGCTTTTGGTGACACGACTAAAGATGAAGGGTGAGTGTGCGACGCACAAGTAGGAGTAAAGGCGCACGCTGAGAGAGTTGCGTTCAAAGACAGAAAGTATAAAACTAGACTGGAGGTGAGAAAGGTGCCTCTATAATAAGGAGAGTCTGAGAAGAAGACTTTACAGTAACGGGGTGCCGGTAATGAGAGGTTCACACACATGCAAATGCAGAGGAAAGGCGATGAAGGTACATGTAGGGCAAGAGACAACAGATATTTTTTTAATTATTCTATTACCTGTCTTTGACAGGTACCATGACTAGTAAATAAATAAATACCCAGTTCTGCATCGTCACGTATTTTGGGTGGACTTTGCTTGAGACCATCTGCATTAAGAAAAGAAAAAGTCAAATCCCATAAACACATGAAGCACCCTGGTGCCAGGTACTGCACAGAGCTCTGCTTTGCCACGTGGCATTTACTCTTAGCACCGGTGACCAACCAGTGGTAGTCAGGGTGCTGTCTGCAGAGATTTTGTACGTTCTCTCTTTTTTGTCAGGTATTCCAGTTTTCTTCTCACATCCTAAAGACATTTGTGTCATGGTGGTAGGTGACTCCAAATTGGCCATGAATGAGGATATGTGGGGTTTGCTTTACCAGAACTGCTATAAAGGCACCAGTTCCCTGTAAGCAGCAGCATGGAGAGTCACATCTGAGTGCACATTCAAGCATTTAGCAGTGAGGTGATATTTTGCAGCGTTATTGTGCAGCACTACTGGCAAAGGTCTGTGAGCGAGCATGACACATTCTGTAAGTGTGAGCTACATTTTGAGCACTTGTGGCACGTTTTGCAAGCACAAACGGGTGTGATATATTTAAAGTTTTCTGGATGTGTGCTCCCTCTGCAGCATTACTGCTAAAATTACTTCGAGGAAAAGGCAGGACTTCATTATTCGAGTCAATGGGAGAAGCTGCAGTCCTAAACGGGAATGTGTATAATTTACTCAGAACTTTTAAAAGGTATGATTGCTGCTGGTGTTGTATCCAGAATTCATGGTCCACCTCATGCTGCCATGCGGGGTTCTGCCTCATCAAGTGATCCTGTGTTGAAAGTGGTAAAGCAAAATGGTGGAAGACTTGAAATGTAATAAGTCGTTTAAAGGGGTACAGGCGGTGGATATCTGCAGCAAGCCAAGAAGCAACCATAGATTGCGAGTCTATTCAGCATTTAACAGTATTTCAAGTGTAATGTGATTGCCGTATTTTCTTGTGCATAATCTATCAATCCGAAACAACCAAAGTTTTCTCTTTATGACAGCTAAGTTCTTTTAGATTTATTTTGGAAACGACTATGAACTGGGTATTGGTGTTTATTTAAATTTGGTGTACATCAGCACGCTGGACAGACTGACTTGCCTATCTTGATTTCTTCACATTGCAATGAATGTTAACTCTACGTATTAATTTGCGATGCCATGGACGGGCGCTCTGTCAAGGGTTTGTTCCTGCCTTGTGCCAAAGCTGCTGCAACACATCCGGCCTCCCTCTTATTGTACATTCAAGTGGATTGAACAAAAGAACTAATGAACTGTTTGTCACGCTATGTCAACTTTTAAAAACATTTTGTTAAACAATTTCACATTTAAAGAGTCAACTTTATTTAAGCATGTTGACATAAAAGCTGCACCTGACCTGCATTTCTGAATAAAGCATTTGGCAAATCCTACATTTGGCTCGTTAGCCGTGAATACTCACATTGCCTACCCGTGCCTCTCTGCTCATGTGCTTTGAGGAACACCTTGCAAGGACACAGCCAAAAAAATACGTAACCAGAAAACTTCATTCTCTCAAAATGTTACACTGAAGGTTGATCGGCAATCCTAAGTTGCTCCTCTGTGAGTGGGAATGCACTGTGACAGCCTGGGCGGAGAATGTAATGCAAAAATGGTTTCCAGTGCACAGTTTGTAGGTGATGGAAGTAGTCAAATGGAGAAAGGGGATATCTATAACTCAACTATAGGAACAAAATGCCATTTTTAATACCCAAAGCATCTGTACTTTCTACTGTACATCTTAAAAAACATTGCATAAAGCTTATTACAGTAAATCAGATACAATTCAAATATTCCAGCCAAACGACATCTGACCAGCATCTAAGCAATCAGACACATATTGATCCAGTCGCTCTTGCTTTGCCAGTTTTCTAAAACGCAATTTTGCATTACACTGCAATGCAGTTTGTTTTTAGTAAAATCCGATCGTATTGATTTTCAGAGCAATGACAGCAATCATTCATTTCTCAAACTTAATGGATTGTTGCCACACCTGTCTGTCTAGTCATCCGTAATAAAAATGCCTTTTATGTTTATCTATCTTTCTATCATATAGTGCCTTTCATATCTATCTATCTATCTATCTATCTATCTATAATATAGTGCCTTTCATATCTATCTATTGTGAACTTGAACCCAGACACAGGCAGACAGACATCGTTGGTTCCACCACACACTTGTTTATTTACAATATTTACAATTAAAGTCACGTGCACAAACCCCAGTGCCTCTTGCACCAATTCCCCAAAGTCCAGGCCACACTCTCAGTCACCGTGCCTCTCTCTCAGCTCCGTCCTCTTTCACCCGACTCTCGCTTCTGACTGGAGGGAGGCGGCCCCTTAAATGGGAACCCGGATGGGCTCCAGCTGCTTCCCGGCAATCAGTCCTAGCCACACCCCAGTGCGGAAGTGCCGGCTGCGCACCAGGAAACTGTCCGGGTGTCCCCGGTCGTCTTCCTCCCAGCACTTCCTGGTGTGGCGGAAGTGCTGGGCTCCAGGGTTCCTCAGGCACCTGGGTGCCGCCTGGCAGTGGCCACGGGCCCCTACAGGGCTGGGCTTCCAAGCCCTGTACCAAGGCCCCCAACATAACCAGGACGGACATCCCCTCGCGGTCTGGAGGAGGCACAAGCCACACTATCTATCTATCTTTACTATATCTATTTACTTTAACATGGCCTTTCTATAACTTCAATTTAACTTAATTTAACTTAATCCTGATGCTCTTATGTTCAGTTCATCATAATAACTATTCATGGTGGCTCTAAAATCCGTACTGACCCCAACTCTCTTTTCTGTTTCTTTATCCGGTTTCTTTGTGGTGGTGGCCTGCATCACCTCCACCTACTCAAAGCTTCATGATGCACCAACATTGATGGACGGATTAAAAGGCAGAATTCTACGTGACCATCATCATCATCAAGCCCTTCCGTGAGAACCCTAAATCCAAAGAGGACTGTTTCATTTATGTTAGGTAGAATGCCCAGAGGGGACTGGGCCGGTGGTCTCTGGAAACCCTACGGATTTTATTTTTTTCTCCAGCCGTCTGGAGTTTTTTTGTTTTTTCTGTCCCCCCTGGCCATTGAACCTTACTCTTATTCGATGTTAATTAATGTTGACTTATTTTGTTTTCTTACTGTGTCTTTTATTTTTCTATTCTTTATTATGTAAAGCACTTTGAGCTACTGTTTGTATGAAAATGTGCTATAGAAATAAATGTTGTTGTTGTTGATGTATCTATCTATCTATCTGTTATATAGTGCCTTTCACATCTAAATATCTATCTATCTGTCTGTCTATCTATCTATCTGTTATATAGTGCCTTTCACATCAAACTATCTATTTATTATATAGTGCCTTTCACATCTAACAATCTATCTATTATATAGTGCCTTTCACATCTAACTATCTATCTATCTATTTATCTGTTATATAGTGCCTTTCACATCTAACTATCTATCTATCTAGAAGTAGTACTGAGGGAAAAGATTTCCAGGATTATCTTTTTTTTAATCCTTTATGGAATATTTATGTAAGGGAGGATGCGTTGACAGTGAAATAATAGTCTATTTAATCCAATTCACCAGACTGAATTTAAAAAATATATATTGGAAATGTCATTTTATTTAATATGTAAATTGACTGTATGTTTTTGAATACATTGATGCCCTGTTTTTTATTCTCGTTGTTTAAATGAATAGAGATTATTTTAAAATAATAATAATATATATATATATATATATATATATAGAAGAAGCAGCTTCAGAGAGGTTGCCTGCTCATCTCACTTCCACCAGGCCAGTTTAGGCTCATTAATTGACCTAACATATACTGAAGCTCTTTTTGGTTTAGTTGGAGTACCAGAGTGCCCCCATGCCCACAAAGGGACAGTGTATGAACACCACACAGACAGTGGAATTTGAACTCCTATTTTAAATCTGGGAGGCAGCAACAGTTAACTTCTGTACCATCATTCCACCCAAGTACCAAAGGAAAAATGAATCCAAATTTGCATCCCACCTCGCGCTTGCTGTACATTGTGATGGCCACACGCTAGTCTCTGACTAGTCTGCATCATTTCTTTCCTGCCCATTACCTCCTAATCTACGCTCACAGAATACTAATTAATGCCTGTCATATGGCATCTTAATGAAATGCTCAGTTCTGTCCCTTTGCACTTACATATTCCGTCTGAAAATTTTGCAACTGTTTGAATGTTAGTGTGTGAGAGAAGTGTGGGTAATATACGATGGGACTCAGTCTGGAGGCAGTAGTGCAGGGAAAGGAGTGTGACATACAATATTAGGCATTATGGCTTATAACACAACATAATCAAACTTGCTTAGTCTAATTCAGAGCCTGGAAACAGTGGGCACCAGTCCTGGATGTGATGTCAGCCCCCATGAATTTAGAGTTAGTTTAGCAGTTATCCCAATCACCACATTTTTGAGTTGTGGGCGGGAAAGAGGCTTACCTGGTGAGAAATACCCACCGAGACACGGAGAAAAGATGTCAACTCCACACAGACAATGACTAGAAATAGGTTTGGAATTGAGGACATGGGTATCGTGAGGGTGCAGCACTTACCACCGAGCCACTGTGATGCTCTAAAATGACTTATACTTCATGATATTTCAGAAATATTAGAGATCCACTGTTACAGATGATTGCAAAGAAAGAGTAAAAAAGAAATGCAGCAAACATTCTATTTATAAATAAGTAATTAGCTGCTTTCAGCTCACTGCTACGCAGGTCTCATTAGAGATACAGTAACTGAATTTTCCACGTTTGCTTCACTCTGCTCTCTTACAGTAATGAATAAGTGACTCATTCTTTCAAGTCTTTGGGATCCCATAGTAACCATTGTTCCCGGATAAGGTTACCAGGCCTTATCAGCAAACACAAACCCTGTTTCAGGTTTGCCTCACTAAGCATGGCTTTAATTGAATTCAGAAATGAAATGCAAATATTCTAAAAGGATCTGTCAACGTGTAACAAAAAAACAATAATAATAATAATTAACTGCGGCCGGCTGCCAACAACAAATAACAGAAATGATTTCAGTTTCCCGGGCAGGGCTTAGCTTGGCGCAGATGTTATTAAAAAGCCTGTTACTGTTTAATTTATTATCTATACATTTAACAATACTGGAACACAGTAAATCTTTATTCCCACGCCATCCATCCTGTTACTTAAACAAAATGAATTTATAGCCAACAGTGCGTCGCTAACTATAAGCGACACTCCTTTCTGAAGATAGGGGGCAGAGCTGTCTCGCATGGGGACCCTGTGTTTTGGGAAGCCCAGCCGGAACCAATCCTCTCCCACCGGAATCCGTCCTGTCAGAACCCTGGCCATCTATCCTGCATTGGTTTTTTTTATCATCAGCTCACAATCCATCTGCAGCTCAGAACAGTTGATCCACCTGAAGTTAAACCTGTTCAGGCCCGGCCAGTACTTGGATGGGAGACCAACCAGGAATAGCTTGGGTTGGTGTTGGTGAGGCCAGCAGGGGGTGCATACCCTGTGGTCTTTGGGTGGATCCCAATACACCAGTGCAGTGGTGGCACCTTCCTTTGGATGAGACATAAAACTGAGGTCTCGTTTCACTGTGGCCATAAAAGATCCCTGGGTATCCTTTGTGAAGAGTAGGGTGTACAGTCGACCCTTGACATACGACCGGCCTGACGTGCGAACAACTTGATTTACGACCAAAATTTTTGTTTTGATTTACGACCAACATCTTGCGTTACGACCCGAATGCGGTCACGTGTATCCGCTTGTAATCAAACAGCCGAGAGCATTCGTAAGCGTCAGTGGGAGCCCAGATACATGTGTTTGTGGACGTAATTTCGGTCAGTGCAGTGATTTATCTATATATATAATTCACTAAGACCATGGCAAGCAAGACGCATAACTATTATGGAAGGAAGAGAAGGTAACGAAGGTAAAGAAAGCAATTGTTAAGGGATGTTAGCTAGCGGGCTGGCGCAGCACATGATGATGTCATCAGGCTGAGTCAGCAACGGCTTGCTTTGGAGTGTATTATTACAGCAGTTCACAACGCGACCAGTTTTGAACGGAGTGCTCGACTACTGTCATTATTAACTTGAGAAACAACGATCACAATCGAAACGAAGAAGGAAATTGTGCGGAAATGTGAGAGTGGCGTTCGTGTGACCGATCTCGCTAATATGTTGTGGAAGTTGACCAGGACACAGACTGGCGGACATGTTGTTTTCACACCACCACACGTTTATTATACAAAACTATTTACAACAATATTGGTCACTCAGACCCAGTTCAATAAAGTCACAGTCCTGGCCCCAATGCCTTTCTTCGGGCCGCCTCCACAGCTCTCCTGAGCTTCGTCCTTCCTCCTCCCGACTCCAGCCTCGAATGAATGGAGACGGCCCCTTTTATATGGTTCCCGGATGAGCACCAGGTGTTCCCGGAATTCCTCCTCTGGCCATGCCCCAGCGTGGCGGAAGTGCCGGCTGTCCTCCCGGCTGATCTCCGGGGCGCCGTCCTAAATCTTCCCCCCAGCACTTCCTGGTGTGGCGGAAGTGCTGGGGTAACAGGTCCCCAAGGCATTGGGGCGCCTCCTGGCGGTGACCACGGGCCCCTACAGGGTGGAGCTTCCATGCCCTGTACCCGTGGCCCCCAGAGCAACCTGGAAGGCAACCCCCATGTGATCCAGGGTGGGCACAGACCCACATCCGGTCCCTCATGATGTCCCGGCTGGGTCATGGCCCCTGGCAACCCTGACAATGTACAGCATGTCGAAATCCACCATCTCGACAATTTTACAAAGAAAAGATTTGCATAAGGAGGCTCCTTCTAAACAATAATCACCTTCCGTTTCATTCTCCTCCTCCTCCCTTCCTGCAGCCCAAAGATGTCAAATTAAATGGTGAGTACAGTAGGAAATCGTTGTTTCTGGTAGGCTACGCACTTTTTATAACGTTTTGGTTAGTACATTAGAAAAATTATTGGTGTTTTGGTAAATTATGCACATTATACAACCCTTTTTTATTATGAAAAGGTTAAGTAAGTGTTGGTGTGGGAGGTTCGGAGTGCATTATGGGTATTTCCATTATTTCTTATGGGAAAAATAGTCTTGACTTACAACCAACTTGAGTTACAACGAGCACTCGCGAACGAATTGAGTTTGTAAGTCAGGGGTCCACTGTATCCCAATATCCTGGTTAAACTGCCCACCTCAGCCTAGTTTCTGGCTCTGGTATCTGCGCGGGTATCTAGAAGGTTGCCAGTTCAACTCTCATTACTGTAGCATTCCAGCCGGACTTTATTCAGACGATGCACTCAATAATCATGACGAATGGACCATGGTGGGGTATTCCAACACATTTATTCACAAATTACCATAGACACATCGTAAGAGCTGTTCGCCTTCCAGCTAGATGCTAATTTAAAGATGAATGGAAAACGATAACTTTCTCATTAACCTTTTCTGGTGAGCAAACAGTAGCAGTTGCCCGTTCCCAATTTCAAAATAACAGTCTAATGAACATTATAAGGTTCAGTGATTTAAGTATCCAAAAAATATCAAATTAGAACAAATAATCTGGGTCATTTACAATTAATGCCAGAAGGGATCCTACTGTGTTGGGCCTTCAAGGAAGGCCTTTAACCTAAAATTTGCTCCAAGTGTGTCATACAATGTCTGACCCAGTGCTCTGACCCCCAAAGAACATGCAAAAAGGCAGCTTCCTCTCTGGGATTAATAAAGTATATAAAAACAACAAAAATAATAATCATCATCATCCCCTGTCTCTAATAGGCTGTCTCTCTCTCACCACCTAACAGCTAATGTGTGGTGAGCATACTGACACAAGATGGCTGCCGTTGCATCACCAAGATGGATGCTTCACATCAGTGGTGGTTGAAGTGGCTACCAATTCAATGAAGCAATCTGTGTAGTGAGAGAAGAGCGATATAAATGTAAAGAATCCATCCATCCAACCCGCTATATCCTAACTACAGAGCCATGGGGGTCTGCTGCAGCCAATCCCAGCCAACACAGGGCACAAGGCAGGAAACAAATCCCCGGGCAGGGCGCCAGTCCACCGCAGTGTAAAGAATTGTGATTCTTATTATTATCATTATGTGTGACCTGCGCCTATACAATTATTTAGCTGAGAGTTTAAAATGAACTCTCCAGTTTATATTAGTATCGTGGGCCTGTTTCTGTTCCTATATCTCAATAAACGTGTTATCTAATCCACGAGGAAAATGAAATGCATTTTAGAATGCAAACCTTAATTAATGTTGCCAGTATATGTGAAGAATAATAATTCTTTATATTTTAAGAATGGGTGGCACACTGGTAGCACTGCTGCCTCACAGTATAGGAGACCCGGGTTCGCTTCCCCGGTCCTCCCTGCGTGTTTGCATGTTCTCCTCATGTCTGCGTGGGTTTCCTCCCACAGTCCAAAGACATGCAGGTTAGGTGCATTGGCGATCCTAAATTGTGCTGGGTGTGTGTGTGCCCTGCGGTGGGTTGGCACCCTGTATTGGCTCCAGGTGACCCTGTGTTAGGATATAGCGGGTTGGAGACTGACTGACTGACTATTTTAGAATGTTTTTGTCAAGCACTTTATGTAGTGAGTGGGGAGTCACGTCAACCACCACTAATGTGCAGCACCCACCTGAATGACACAACAGCAGCCATTTTTGCACCAGTACACTTATGTAGCTATGAGGTGGTGAAGGGATGAGGGAGCCAATTAGAGACAGGCAGTGATTAGGGGGACAGAATGACCAGGCCATGGAGGATAGTTTAGCCAGGACTTCGGGATACACCCTGCTCTTTATAAAGAATGCCCAGGGATCTTGTATGACCACAGAGAGTCTGGACTTCGGTTTTACATCCCATCCAAAGGGCAGCGCCATTTTCACAGCACGGTGTCCCCGTCACTGCACTGGGGTATTGGGATCCACACTCAGTCCACAGAGCACGCGCCCCCTGCTGGCCTCACCATCACCTCTTCCAACACCAACCCGAGCTTTTCCTGGCTGGTGTCCCATCCAAGTATTGGCCGGGCCTGAATGTGCTTAGCTTCAGGTGGATGACCTCTTCTGAAGTGCATGAGGTGTATTAAGATACATACAGGTAGCACTTTTCTTTCTTTTTTATTATCTACGTATACAATATTATATAGCATCTATGTATCTGTCATATTCATACTTATGTCTCGTATTTAGCATTTTATATTTTATCTCCTTATATTAATCTTTTGTATTCTGTGTTGTCCTTGTATGTCGTATCAATTCTACTTGGACACATTAGTGTAACTGGCCAATAAAGTGAATTCAGATTCTGATAAAATGTTATAAAGTGCTTTTCTGTATATCTATAAATTTATCTACAGTATCTCTTATATGGTGCCTTTCATATCAAGCTATCGCTAAAAATGACTGCTCTAGACAGAAATCAACCCATTTCTCTATTGATAGGGACCTTCACGACTAGGGCAGCCACCAGTTTGGTCATTGCGGTTTTGTTTACTAGCACCTTCAAAGGGACTTACATAAAAACAAAAAGTCATCAGTTTCCATTGTGCACACCTGCTGCCTGACAGCTGACATTTAGTTAACAGCGGCATGTTCAGGATCAACAAGGGAGACTGCGCACTTCCTGTCACCGGCACAAAATCAGCCTTCGGCAGCGCAGCACAACACTGCCCCCTGCTGCTTAAATCTGCAAGCTTCAGAGTTTATAAATCAACAGCTTTCATTTACTAACGTCACGGGGTCTGGCTTTCTAAAATCAATTGTATTGTGCGCTCCTTATGCGGTGGCTGACCTCTATAATAATATACAATAAAAATATTGTTTTGCTGTTGTTTGTAAGGGCAGTAGGGTGGTGTAGTAATTAGTGCTGCTACCTAACAGAACCCGAGTTCAGTTTTCCATTTGGCTCTTACGTTTTCCTCTTTAAAAACACATCAACATTAAATGAATTAGCCTTTCTGAGCGAGTCTGGGGGCTTCCCATCCAGGGTTGCTTCTTGCCATGTGCTTTGGTGCAGACTCTAACTCTCTACAATTCTGCAGTGGGAAAAAATGGATGGATCTTGTTAAGAAATGTAATTCTTTGCATTTATATAGCACTTTCCTCTCAGCGCTCAGCAATTGCAGGTTAAGGGCCTTGCTCAAGGGCTCAACAGAGAACAGACTCCTTATTGGCATTTACAGGATTTGAACCAGCAACCTTCTCATTGACAGTGCAGATCCCTAGCCTCAGAGCCACCACTCCACCCGAATGTTCTCGATGTTTTTACAAACAACAATTTAAATCACTTTAAATCACCGACAATCAACATCAACGATCAACATCAAGTCCTGGAGGCCTACAGTGACTGCAGGTTTTTGTTCCACCCAGTTGCTTAATTAGAAAACAATGCTTGCTGATAACAAGTCTTACATAACATCACGACTTGTTAGCTTCATAACTGCAAAGTCAGGTCAATATATTACAGATAGATAGATAGATAGATATGAAAGGCACTATATAATAGATAGATAGATAGATAGATAGATAGATAGATAGATAGATAGATATGAAAGGCACTATATTATAGATAGATAGATAGATAGATAGATAGATAGATAGATAGATAGATAGATATATATGAAAGGCACTATATAATAGATAGATAGATAGATAGATAGATAGATAGATAGATATGAAAGGCACTATATTATAGATAGATAGATAGATAGATAGATAGATAGATAGATAGATAGATAGTGTGAAAGGCACTATATAATAGATAGATAGATAGATAGAAATATAGATAGATAGATAGATAGATAGATAGATAGATGTGAAAAGCACTATATGATAGATAGATAGATATGAAAGGCACTATATAATAGATAGATAGATAGATAGATAGATAGATAGATAGATAGATAGATAGATAGATAGATAGATAGATAGATACTTTGTTAATCCCAAGGGGAAATTCAAATGATTTGAAGCCTAAAATGAATAAGTAATATTCAATTCTTTGCTTTTCCTTCAGTTTCTTTTGAAGTGCACGATGAATATTCAAGTGTAAATGAAAACAAGCTAAATGAAGATCGGCTTGCTGCTTTGTCATTTGCATCTTATTGCTATAAATGAGCCATTAAAAATGGTGAATGCAGCTGTTTAAAATCTTCACAAGCGAGAAAACTAAAATGAGGCAGAAAAATGTCACTTGAGTAATATGTGCTTCATCAGCAATAATTGACTTCTCATGGGGTGGAACCAAAAACTGCAGCCAGCTGCGACCCTCCAGGGCTGACGATGCTGATTTAATGGCTCTGAGTCCCAAATAGTAAATCAAGAGACTGGATATTTAATAGGGGAGAAGAGGGAGTGTAACATAGCCAATGTTTAAAACATGTCACTTCGATCTCTACAGTTTATTTCATTGTATCTGATTTTGTATGAACGTAAACCAGACACATTTAGATAAGACAGCTGACAGAAAAAAGACAACACATGACAAGCTGACCGACAAAGGGGGCCGCTTCACTAGGGTTAGCAAAATGACAAGAGAAGCAACAAACAGCTGGGTATTCAGGGAAAGAAGGAATGTGCAGGGACCCAAAAAGCTCTTTGAGTGCTGAACCAGCAAACCAGAATGTGCCTCTGCTTCGAGATTGCATGTTTATAGAGAAGATATAAAAATTGAACAATCAACAACAACATTTATTTATATAGTAAATTTTCATGCAAACAATGTAGCTCAAAGTGCTTTACATGATTAAGAAAGAACAATAAAAGACAAAATAAATAAGAATTAAAATTAAGGAACACTAATTAACATAGGGCGGCATGGTGGCACAGTGGGTAGCGCTGCTGCCTCACAGTAAGGAGCCCTGGGTTCACTTCCCGGGTCCTCCCTGTGTGGAGTTTGCATGTTCTCCCCGTGTCTGCGTGGATTTCCCCCCACAGTCCAAACACATGCAGGTTAGGTGCATAGGCGATCCTAAATTGTCCCTAGTGTGTGCTTGGTGTGTGTGCCCTGTGGTGGGCTGGCACCCTACCCGGGGTTTGTTTCCTGCCTTGTGCCCTGTGTTGGCTGGGATTGGCTCCAGCAGACCCCCGTGACCCTGTAGTTAGGATATAGCAGGATGGATAATGGATGGATGGATAATTAACAGCGGCACAGTGGGTTCTCACAGTGTCTACGTGGGTTTCCTCCAGGATCTCCAGTTTCCTCCCACAGTCCAAAGACATGCGGTTAGGCACATTGGCGATCCTAAATTGTCCCTAGTGTGTGGTTGGTGTGTGTGGGCTGGCACCCTGCCCGGGGTTTGTCTCCTGCCTTGTGCCCTGTGTTGGCTGGGATTGGCTCCAGCAGACCCCCGTGACCCTGTAGTTAGGATATTGCAGCTTGGATAATGGAAGGATAATTAACATAGAATAAAAGTAAGGTCTGATGGCCAGGGAGGACAGAAAAAACAAACAAAAAAAAAAACTCCAGACGGCTGGAGGAAAAAAATTAAAATCTGCAGGGGTTCAGAGGCCATGAGACCACCCAGCTCCCTCGAGGCATTCTACCTCACATAAATGACCTCAATCAGTCCTCATTGTAATCGCAGGAAACTCCACAGCTCACCTATGGATGGATGGAAGACGTCTTTCCTGCCGCGCTTGGAACAAAATGCTTTCGTACTTTCTCTGTCAAAGACTGAAAAAGCGCAGATTGCAGGAAACCCCAACTGCATCGTGCTTTGGTCAAGTATAGCTCTCCTTTGACTAATGTTTTATTGTTAGTGTTAATCCATCCATCCATTTTCTAACCCGCTGAATCCGAATAGGGTCACGGGGGTCTGCTGGAGCCA
The DNA here is from genome assembly GCF_016835505.1 of Polypterus senegalus. NCBI lineage: Eukaryota > Metazoa > Chordata > Cladistia > Polypteriformes > Polypteridae > Polypterus > Polypterus senegalus. The sequence goes on along the minus strand of NC_053165.1, from coordinate 150,866,978 downwards.
ATCCCAAGCCAATATTAAATTGAAGCTAAAATATAATCTTCCCTTAGTGCTACTGATTTTTTCTTCCTTTTAGAATCACCACCGTACACTAGGGAATATCATTCTTTATTGTATATATTTGTATGCATATTAATGGTTTAGTAAAGACTGCAATCTCTAACAAACCTCTTCTCAGGGCTGCATGCGCCCCCTGCTGGATAAATGGAGTCAAAAGGATGAATAAGCAAAGCAGAGGACAGAGAAATCCCTGATGGCCATGACAATCACCAAATGCATACAGAAAAGCAAAAGGATGAGGAGGAAGGTATAGAATGAGACTGGAGAGACTGGCACCGAGTGTACAAATCCAGACACAGTCCTCCTGTTGTCCCCAAAATCGCCCCACGTGACATCATCAACAAGTCTAAATGGATGAAGCACTTCTTGATGTTGCTTAGTGTAGATTTTTTTTTTCCTTACAACCTTTTTGACGTTGATTTTGGGGTTTTGTTTAGGCTCAGCTGCACAATCCTTTCGACTTCCACACTGCCTCTTTGCTTTGTTTTCTGATTTATGTGTCATTTCCTCATCCCCTCTGCTCACCAACTGCCTGCCAAGTTCCACCTCATGACATCACAACAAGAAGTCTTGTGATGAGCCCATGAACTTCTCCTCGAAAACAGTTTCTAAAAATATTCACGTTGTAGAACCGATTGCCTCCAGCATGCTTTGGCATTTAGCTGAGACACTAGCGTCGTTTTGCTCAGCCAGGGACTACAAATCGAGAATCCTCCTTCTTTTTTTTCATATGCAAGCCCTTTTACTTCACAGCTCTGAATTCTCTTTCCCATCTGTAGATTTTAATCCACCAGAATTCACTATCCGAAGTGCTCCATATGATTTACAGGGGTGAATGTGGCTACTCTACCCAGACGTGAACAGGTAAGAAGGTGCAATTTGGAAAAGAGTACTAAAAATCAACATCGGAAAGATTATGGCAAGTGAAAAAAGAAAAAGATGACCTCTTCAGTTAACGCGGCGGTTCTCAAACTTCCGTATTTCGCGCCCCCCTTTTCTACCTGGAATAATTCTGCGCCCCCTGCATAATATAAAATAGATGAGAATAACCCCTGATATAACTAACAAAAATATGATATTCGTGCGGTGTCGCGGTATCCTCTCATTTTTACTTCCATAAGATTTGCATGTGTTTGGCTAACTTCGATGAAAGATTTGTAATTATTCTTTTTTTTAAAGTGCTTTAATAACTGTTACAATGCCTTGTGTGGTTTTTGGTAGAAATTCTAATCCCAAAAACAAATAATAAATTATTTATTCTTCTTTAATTATTTTTAATGTAAAGAAGCGATTAAATATGTTTTCATTTTTTTTAAATCTCTTAAACGAGGACACCGATGAAGCCAATCTGCGCGAGACTAAGGCATTTTCGTCCGACAAATATTATACCGCTGTTAGTTGTATCATGGGGCGGCACGGTGGCGCAGTGGTAGCGCTGCTGCCTCGCAGTTAGGGGAACCCGGGTCCTCCCTGCGTGGAGTTTGCATGTTCTCCCCGTGTCTGCGTGGGTTTCCTCCCACAGTCCAAAGACATGCAGGTTAGGTGGATTGGCGATTCTAGTGTGTGCTTAGTGTGTGGGTGTGTTTGTGTGTGTCCTGCGGTGGGTTGGCACCCTGCCCAGGATTGGTTCCTGCCTTGTGTCCTGTGTTGGCTGGGATTGGCTCCGGCAGACCCCCGTGACCCTGTATTCGGATTCAGCGGGTTAGATAATTGATGGATGGATAGTTGTATCATGAAAATAACCGAATACGCAGTAAATTATTTAACTCAGTTTGGCAATATTGGCTACGCTGCCAATGTGGTGCAGTCGCGCCGCATTATCACCTGATCTACTGTCACCCGAATGTTCGCGACAGATAACGATACGTCTCGAACTCTCTGGATTGAAAATACGCGACTATAAAAGCAGCAGCGGCGGCGCCGCTCGTCATAGAAACAAACTTCAAATAGAAAAAGGAGCTCAGAGTGTCAGTCTCGAATATCAAACCAGGCTGTGTACTTTAAAGCAGGCACATATTAATCATTAGATCGATGCCTTAGAAATGTTTTATTTTAATTTTAGTTATAATGTATTCCTTATGATTATTCCATCCATCCGTCATCCAACCATCCAATCCTAACTACAGGGTCACGGGGGTCTGCGGGAGCTAACCCAGCCAACACCGGGCGCAAGGCATGCAGGAAACATATGCGTGCAAAATTTATATTTGAAATAAAAATGCAAAAAAATAATTCAATTTTGATGTCTTGTTCATTTATTCGACGCAAAGTTTGAGAAACGCTGAGTTAAATGTACATCTTCCCTGCCAGAACTGCCACCACATTACCCAGCGAGCACATGAAAATGATGAATGTCTGCTGCTGTGGTAGGACTGCAGCCATGATGAGCAGTTGTTTCACGTCAGGGAATCAAATCAATGAGCTGCAGTTATCCTTGCTGGCCATTGTCAGAGGAGAATTCATAGATCAACGGTGCAAGTTCTCGGGACATGTTGGCAGATTTAAAAGAAATCCCTCCGGATCTCTGTAGACTTGACTCACTCTATCATGCTTATTAAGTACAATCTAATCATTAGTGCCCAAGCTCAGGTGACGTCTGTCTGCGTAGGCGCTAATGAATGTAATTATCTGAAATGGCAAAGCGCTCCATAGGTCAAGGAATGTCACATCCTGACAGAACTTGAAGCCAGTGGCCAAGTCTGTACTTATAAAGTGCAAGACACCCATATGTTGCATTTTTGAGCTCAAGTATTCCTTGCATGGAACTCATAACCCCCAAATAAATGTAACCAAATGCCAGTGTCACAAGGTGCTTAGCTATCTAGGAATTAGACAGAGCGCCCATGAGTCAGAGCTTCAGAGAGTCTATAAAGAAGGAACGGCTGTGATGGTAAGAACAGCATCGAATTACTGGGGGACAGCAGCCCATCTATATACATCTCGGTGTACCTTAGAAGTGGTTTAATGGGGTACATTTAATACGTATTTAACATTAATATTAATTCAATAAGAATGGCTTTTGCAATTGAGGTGCACCTCCTAACTCTGACCACATGGTACCTGCTTGACTGGCGAAATGGGGGTAAGCGTTAATGACTCAAACAGCTACCTGATAGAGACAGAAGGAAGACTGCACAGAGGAAAGGAATTTGGGGGAGAAGGAGTAGATTTGGGATGTTGTCAGACAGAGATGGACATGCAGGTGTATAACTAGAATCACTAGAACATCAGATCATGTATATGGAATGGATGAACAGATAAGATGATATAAAAGGTGCTACACGATTGACAAATGGATGTGGAGGGCACTGTATAATAGACAGATATTAACAGTCCTATATAACAGACAGACAGGTATTAGAGGTACTATATGATAGATAGATAGATAGATAGATGTGAAAGGCACTATATAATAGATAGATAGATAGATAGATACTTTATTAATCCCAAGGGGATATTCCCATACTCCAGCAGCAGCATACTGATAAAGAACAATATTAGAGTGATAACAATGCAGGTATAACAGACAATAACTTTGTATAATGTTAACGTTTACCCCCCTGGTGGAATTGAAGAGTCGCATAGTGTGGGGTCTCCTCAGTCTGTCAGTGGAGCAGGATGGTGACAGCAGTCTGTCGCTGAAGCTGCTCCTCTGTCTGGAGATGATCCTGTTCAGTGGATTCTCCATGATTGACAGGAGTCTGCTCAGCGCCCGTCACTCTGCCACGGATGTCAAACAGTCCAGCTCCGTGCCTACAATAGAGCCTGCCTTCCTCACCAGTGTGTCCAGGCGTGAGGCGTCCTTCTTCTTTATGCTGCCTCCCCAGCACACCACCGCGTAGAAAAGGGCGCTCACCACAACCGTCTGATAGAACATCTGCAGCATCTTATTCCAGATGTTGAAGGATGCCAGTCTTCTAAGGAAGTATAGTATATTTACAACTTGCATTCTTTAATATTTTTGTCTCTCTGTGCTTTTAGTTTTTATCTGTTATTTGATGCAGCTCACATGGCAAATGTTATGTTATATGGTGTGGGGCGCTATAAATCACATTGGTTAAGGCAGCTGCCCATACATGGGCAAAGCCATTCACATAGAGTGCTATAAAGCTGGTCCACCCCAAACCTCATTTTACTTAAGGTAGCTGTCCATATGCAGGTAAAGCCGTAGACGTGCAGCACTATAAAGCAGTTGTACTGAATCTCATTTTGCCTAAGGCCACTGAATACAGATGTGTAAAACCATAGATATGAGAGGCTGTTAATCAGCTATACTGAGCATTGACATGCACACATACACGCTGTACTTAGCTATAACTTTGTGGTGTAGGTGAACCAAAGTAATAAGCAATAATAATATCCATGACAATGGAAGTTGTTTAAATTATCTATTCATTCATCCATTATTGATCTTACTTATTCATTTTAGGGTCCCAGTACTGTACCCTGACAATGTCAGTGCCGGAAGCATGGCAGTTGGTAACACTGGCCACACCATCCATCCATTATCCAACCCGCTACATCCTAACTACAGGGTCACGGGGGTCTGCTGGAGCCAATCACAGCCAACACAGGGTGCAAGGCAGGAAACAAACCCCGGGCAGGGCACCAACCCACCGCAGGGCATGCACACACACCCAAACACCAAGGACAATTTAGTATTGCCAATGCACCTAACCTGCATGTGTTTGGAAAACCACGCAGACACGGGGAGAAGATGCAAACTCCACGCAGGGAGGACCCGGGAGGCGAACCTGGGTCTCCTTACTGCTAGGCAGCAGCGCTACCCACTGCCCCACCGTGCCACCTGGCCACACCATCACAGGGCTAAATCACAAATGCATCCACACTGGGCTAGTCTAGAATCTGCCTTTAACTTAATCTGCATGTCTTTAAGGTATGGGCAGAAAACTGGAGTACCAGGAGAAAGAACACCAGGCCAGGATTCAAACTATTGGATATGTGAGTCTGCCACACTAACCACTGTGCCAGCCAAACATAGGGCAGCTCACATGAATTGTAAGCTTCAGGTCACTTCTACCAAATCTATGAATTTAGCAGGAGATCACCAACCCTGCTGCCAATCTGAAGAACACACTTGCGTGGCTGTTTTTCTTAATATGCAGCTATTATATTTGGTGTGTGTTATTTTTTGCAATTAATAAATCCTCTCCCTCTTCACGCAATCCAACCAGTCATCTGAAGATGTAATTAACAAGACAGAGGATGTGATGGGGGCTAATAGATTGCTGTTAGTGTGCTGCTGACTGACAGAAGCTTGCAGCGGATGATAAATTAAAAGAGCTCCTTCAGAAAAGCTGTCAGACGCAATTGTGTTGCTGCAGCTGAGGCACAGCATGGCTCAGGCCGCGGCTAATATAGGCAGTGAAACTCAAGGGTTTAAAGCTGAAATCCTTAAAGGGACTGTGCACACCATCTATATTGTTGACATCTAATTTTCTGGCTGAAATCAGTCTGTGATTGGCTCTTACAACACAATAATTTAAGCAGGCTTTATAAGCTGATCAGATACGCTCAGACTGTCCTCGAGAGCTGCTCAATGTTTGCTTATATACTTAACCAACTCACTTTCTTTTCCATAGCGGGCAGTGTGGTGTAGTGGTTAAGGCTTTGGACATCAAACCCTGCGGTTGTGGGTTCAGATCCTGCTACTGACACTATGTGACCCTGAGCAAGTCACTTCACCTGCCTGTGTTCGAACTAGAAAAACATAAAGAAATGTAACCAATCGCACCTCAAATGTTGTACGTCACCTCAGATAAAGACGTCAGCCTTATACATAATGGCTTGTTACTTTAGGCTAAACTTTGCTTTCTGTGGTATTCTTCAAATGGTTTCAGCTATTACATGTGTGATACTGTGGCCTTGCCTGCGTTGTCTGCCACTATCCTACACAGTCCCAAATGTGAGGAAAAACAGAATCCGGTCTTTAAGACTGAGACAAATGGCTTCCAGCCCTCAAGGGTGAAAAAAAAATGTTAAGTCATTAGAAGTGAGGAAAATGGCATCCAGTTATTAATATGTACCTGTTTTAGGTAAAAACTTTGAAACTCTCAGAAGCAATTAACAAAGTACTAGTTTTTTTTTTCAAATGATAAAAATATTTCCAACTTTTTGTGCATTTATTAACGTTTTTGTCTTTCTGTGCTTTAGTTTTTATGTGTTATTTGATGCAGCTCACATGGCAAATGTTATGTTATATGGTGTGGGGCGCTATAAATCACATTGGTTAAGGCAGCTGCCCATACATAGGTGAAGCCATTCACATAGAGTGCTATAAAGCTGATAGATAGATAGATAGATAGATAGATAGATAGATAGATAGATAGATAGATAGATAGATAGATAGATAGATATGAAAGGCACTATATAATAGATAGATAGATAGATAGATAGATAGATATGAAAGGCACTATATAATTAATAGATAGATAGATAGATAGATAGATAGATAGCAAATGTGATGGTTTCTTGTGAAAACATGACTAAAAAATCTTGAATAGTCAGAAAAATAGCATCTAGTCCTACCATCCATCCATTATCCAACCCACTATATCCTAACTACAGGGTCACAGGGGTCTGCTAGAGCCAATCCCAGCCAACACAGGGCGCAAGGCAGGAAACAAACCACGGGCACGACGCCAGCTCACCGCAGGCATCTAGTCCTTAATAATGAGAAAAAAAGCATTCATTCTTAAGAATGACAAAAACAGTAGACTGTCTGTAAGAGTGGCTTTCAATTCTTAAGCATTAAAAAAAGTTAGTCAATCATTAAAAATGAGAAAAACTGCATCCAGTTTTAAGAGTGAGAAAAAAAGAATCCCTTAATCCAGAATGGGAAAACAGTATATGTTTCTTAACAAAAGGAATAATGGTATCCAGTCTTTTTTAATGAGTTAAACTGCTGTGAGTTCTTAAGGTTAGTAGCATGCACTGATAGGCACGTTGCTGCACACACCACATGATGAACCGCCTGAATTGGGACCCGAGTGCAGCGGGCAACACCTCAGCACTGCACTTTAAGAATGAGAAGTAATGCATCCAGCCATTCACAGGGAACAAGACAGCATCCCATTGTAGTGCTATCCAGGCACTAAGAGTGGGAAAGACGGAAATGAGGAGTGAGAAAAAAAGAAATCGAGTTGTTAAGAGTGAGAAAAACCTTTAGAGTAAGAAAAAATTCTTAGTCTGTACCCGTTAGAGCATTATCTTTCAGATATTCTTAAGTACGTCAGTCAGTCATTTTCCAACCCACTATATCCTAACTACAGGGTCACGGGGGTCTTGCTGGAGCCAATCCCAGCCAACACAAGGCAGGAACAAATCCCCGGGCAGGGCACCAGCCCACCACAGGACACACACACTAGGGACAATTTAGGATCGCCAGTGCAACTAACCTGCATGTCTTTGGACTGTGGGAGGAAACCCACGCAGACACTGGGAGAACAGGCAAACTCCACGCAGGGCCGCCCCTATGATAGACTAACGTTTAAAAAAAATGTTTTTTGAATGCAAAGCAATCTACCTGTACTACCTTTGTGATCTACAGATTGATCGAAAGCGAACCCGGGTCTCCTAAGTGCGAGGCAGGAGCGCTACCTACTGCGCCACCGTGCCGCCCATTCTAAAAATATAAAGATTTATTATTATTATTTTTCATATATACTGGTAACATTAATTAAGGTTTGCATACTAAAATGCATTTCATTTTTCCTCAAGGATTAGATAACACATTTATTGAGATAATACATATAGGAACAGAAACAGGCCCACAATACTAATACAAACTGGAGAGTTCATTTTAAACTCTCAGCTAAATAATTGTGTCAGACATAATGATAATAATAATAATAATAATTCTTTACATTTATATCGCTCTTCTCTCACTACACAAATTGCTTCATTGAATTTGTAGCCACTTCAACCACCACTAATGTGAAGCATCCATCTTGGTGATGCAACGGCAGCCATCTTGTGTCAGTATGCTCACCACACATTAGCTGTTAGGTGGTGAAGGGTTGAAAGAGAGACAGGGGATGATGATGATGATTATTTTTGTTGTTTTTATATACTTTATTAATCTCAGAGGGGAAGTTGCCTTTTTGCATGTTCTTTGGGGGTCAGAGCACTGGGTCAGCCATTGTATGACACACTTGGAGCAAATTTTAGGTTAAAGGCCTTGCTTGAAGGCCCAATGCAGTAGGATCCCTTCTGCCACCCTCTTTTCAAGTATGTTTTAGTTTTATTTATTCATTTTGTTTTTGGTCTTGTTCTGGATTTTATTTATTTAACATTGTGTAGTTAGTTTTTTGTGTTACCTGGGCTGGCTTCCCGGGTCCTCCCTGCGTGGAGTTTGCATGTTCTCCCCGTGTCTGCGTGGGTTTCCTCCCACAGTCCAAAGACATGCAGGTTAGGTATGTGCGTGTGTGTGTGTGTGTGCCCTGCGGTGGGCTGGCACCCTGCCCGGGATTTTTTTCCTGCCTTGCGCCCTGTGTTGGCTGGGATTGGCTCCAGCAGACCTCCGTGACCCTGTGTTAGGATATAGCGGGTTGGATAATGGATGGATGGATGTTAATGTATGTATTCGTTTTCTGCCGTGTCCTGTCGATGTTAGGCCTCAGGAGGTGGGGCCACCTAATGCAGCAGCTAGAGACAATGCTCCCAGCAGTTTGTGGGAGTAAGTGTGGGCCTAATTCAGACTTGCAGACAGATGTCGTCATGTCCACGACTGGCTTCTGCCTTGCGATTGACAATGGTGTAATAGACCCGATGACTCTGAATTAAAATGATGGAGTCATGAGAAGTCAAGCAAAAATGACACCTTTTATTGGCTAACTAAAAAGATTACAGTATGCAAGCTTTCGAGGCAGCTCTGGCACCTTCCTCAGGCAAGATGCAATAGTACTAATGATGGGGTCAGAAAATAAATGGTGCACTGCAAAAAATGCAAATGCAAAAACTAGACAAAAAAAAAACTGGGAAATGTTTTGCATTTATTCAGCAACAAATCTGACAATGGGGTACGCAAAATTTGCTTGAGAAGATTTCTTAAAGTAAGCTAAACCATCGTACATACATTTTTTTTTTTTGATAAATCAATCATTCTTACAATAAGGAAAACAATATTTGATGTCATGATATAAATACTTTTCACTTAGATTTCATTTTTGGCAGTGTGGACTGGTGCCGCCTCCAGAGATGTATAGGTTGGAATAATTTTACACAGCCACGTATAATTTATCTATCCTTCCATTAGTAAAGGAACTTAATTCAGTTCAGGGTTGTGGGAGCTGGAGCCTATCCTAGCAGCACCTGGCATAAGGTGGGAGCCAATCCTAAAAGTGTCACAAATCTGTTTTAAAAGAGTGAGGTTAGAGTTACATACTACATGTTTAGAATGTGGGTAGAAAACTGGAAAACCCGATAAAAATGATGAGCTGCAATGAGGAGATCAGTATTATCACTATCTGTCCAATGAACTGGAGACCTCCAAGGCTGGTTCCTGTCATGTGCATGAAACAGTTAAGATTGGGTGTCCATTACTGAAATAAAACTTAAGTGTTTGGGTCCTTAGTGATGATTTATCATTTATAAATAACTGTCTATAAAGATTGAGCCTGTCTAGTGTAATTTTCTCCTTGCTTCATTCTGGCCATTTTGTGCTTTTTTAAGACCCCTTCTTTCATCCACTTTGTCCTTCATCATGTAATGGTTTAGAAAATCTAATTTTAGCTGACAGTGCTGAATTCATCTTCTAGTGCCAGGGGTTGAGGAAGCAGCTGCCGCTGATGAGCCGCTCTCCCCGGAATTGTTTTTATTCATTAACCTTTTGTTTTAACCTTTCTCATCTGATTAGGGTACCATGGCCGCCAGCAGAAATGTAAGACGACTCCTTTGACCTAAACGACCGCCACTGAAGGCAGCACAGCTCGACCCGCACACCTGCAGGTACACCCACCACTTAATCTCAGTCAGCAACTACAGCGCTTAATCCTGCCCAGGGGGAGGAGGTGGAGGAGGAGGAGGTGCCAGTCCATCATGGGGCACACACCCAAACTGGCACTCGCACCCAACTCCTCGGAAGGACAGCGACCTCAACGCCAGCATTCGCACCGAGTTATTGGCTTACTCTGCCGTCTCAGAACCACAAAGGCGGAACTACAAACTACAACCACCACCACCACAACAGATCAGTCATAACACAAGTAATAATGACGTCTTCAATGTCCCTATCACGCTCGCTCGCTCTCTCTCTCTCTCTCTCCCTCTCTCTCCCGCGTTCTCTTTCCTGCTCACTCGGTTGGCGGGGCGCGCGTCTAAAGCGCTCAGAAAAGTCTGGAAAGACAGAAAAGCAGGAGCTGCAGTGCGCTCACTATTGATTTAATTAGGGTAATATTGATTTAATTTAATGATAAACCCATCAGTGGCGACCCATTTCTAGAAAGTTTGGAAGAATCTTTTCGACTTCTCCCCAGGTAAAGCCCAAGAAATGCTTTAAAGCTATAGCACAAGAATAAAAACCATGGAAAGCGTTGCATAACAAATAGAAAATCGGGTACATAATTACTACTGCTGCTACTAATAATAATAAGCAGGAATGAAATAATATACGGTGGGGCAGTGGTAGAGCTGCTGCCTCGCAGTTAGGAGACCCGGGTTTGCTTGCCGTGTCCTCCCTGCGTGGAGTTTCCATGTTCTCCCAGTGTCTGCGTGGGGTTCTTCCGGGTGCTCCGGTTTCCTCCCACAGCCCAAAGACATGCAGGTTTGGTGCATTGGCGATCCCTTCTACATGTATAACCTCAGGCAATTAGGTGTAGTAAAAGACAAGCATGAATTAAGTTACACTTTAAATGATGTATTATTGATAAAATTCATAAATAATAACAATATACAAAGTGCATTTGAATATTGGCAACCATACAACCTAATAACATTGATAACACAGCTCTCGGTGCTGGGTAAGGTCCTTGCTAGAGTCGTCCTCAATAAGATCCGTGATCACTTACTCACCTACCAGCGACCAGAACAGTCTGGTTTTACGCCTAAGAAGTCTACCATCGACCGCATGCAGGCACTGAGGGTCTTCATAGAGCGCAAACGTGAATATTGGCAGAGTTTCTTTGCAGCCTTTGTCAATTTTCGCAAAGCGTTCGACTCAGTTGATCGAGCTGCACTGTGGAACATCCTGAGGGTTCGCGGGATCCTCTCGAGGTAGCTGGATATTATGGCCGGCCTGTCCACTGGTACTGTGAGTGCTGTGAAGAGTGGAGGCAGGACCTCTGCGTTTTTCCCAGTTGATTCTGGGGGATGTCAGCGGTGTGTTCTGCTCCTACTCTGTTCAATGCTTGTATGGACTGGGTGTTGTGCAGGGTCGTGGGGCATCAGTTGGTGAAGAAAGATTCACTGATCTTGACTTTGCTGACGATGCTGTGATCTTTGCGGAGTCAATGGAGGCTCTGATCGGGGCACTTGAGAGACTGAGTGAGGAGTCTGAGTGTCTGGGCTGGCGTGTGTCCTGAAAACCAAAGTACCAAGCCTTTAATGACCTCTTTGGGACGGCCATCAGCAGGGTGTCTGTCTGCGGAGAGAGTGTCGACCTCGTCGAGAGGTTTACTTACCTCGGCAGTGACATTAATGTCTCTTGTGACTCTTCCTATGAAGTCAGTAGATGGATTGGGAGTGCATGGGGGGGTCGTGAGGTCGCTGGAAAGGGGTGTGTGGCGCTCCCGATACCTCTGCAAAAGGACGAAGGTCCAAGTCTTTAGAGTCCTGGTGCTTCCTGTCTTGCTATATGGTTGCGAGACATGGACACTATCCAGTGACCTAAGATAAACACTGCTACAGTGTCTCTCGGGAAAATCCTTGGGTACTGCTGGTTTGACTTTGTGTTGCTCATGGAGTCCTGAATGAGGCACATTACCTGCATTGTGAGGGAGCGTCAGTTATGGCACTATGGCCATGTGGTGCGTTTCCCAGAGGGTGATCCAGCTCATAAGATCCTCATTGTTGGGGACCCAAGTGGTTGGACCAGGCCAAGGGGTCGCCCACGTAAAACCTGGCTGCAGCAGATGGAGGGTCATTTCCGGAGGGTGGGACTGGACCGCGCATCTGCCTGGGGAGTTATTACACCGTGTAGTGGGTGCGGCAACGCACTGTACCAGTGCATGCTCCCCAACTTGACTTGACTTGATACAACCTGATAAATGTTGATGTGTAGTTTCAGGTGGCACACAGACTTGTTAGTTACTTAAAATGTCTCTAGTCTCTAGTTAAGGCCTCATTTTGTGGTCAGTTTTCTTCAGAACAGGCCACATGACTGTCTCAATATGGCTGCCGAGCTGTGCTCTTCATTCTGTTGTCCTTTTCAGTTCATCGTGTGAGATGGCCTTTCATCAGTTTGCTAAGAGAGAGAGGGCGAGGTAAAGCAAGCAAATGTATAGGTTTTCTGTCCAACCCCTACAGCCAATAGAGCATCATGGTACTTAAAGGCTTTTGATACAAAATAGTTCCAAACAGCCATACTTCAGACCAATGGGGGACAGAACACCTTCACACCTGCCATCCCTCCAAACCATATGTTAAGGTAAAGCTTGGCAGTGAGGCAGCCAGGCTTTCCTGTGGAGGTTGATTGAGAGACTTTAGCAGAAAATCACTGGCCAAACTGGTTTGAGGCACTTCACCCGTCCCTGTCGTAAAATTACAAAGAGACTCAGTCCTAAAAGGGGGAAGGGGCTCTTAAATCATTGCTGTTATTATCAGTAATGTAACACTAACATCACATTGCTTTGTCTAAGTTACAAATAAAGACATACAAAATTCTTATCAACTTGTATGCAAAAGTTCATATCACAACAGTAGCGTACAACACTACTAGGGGCTTATACTGTATATACTCCCACCCAATTCACTCCCCCATAACACCCTGACAATCGTCACATTCTTCTCCCGCACTCGCTATTTTCATTTTGACATTTCAATCCAGTGCCTCACACGTTAAAAGCTTGTCTGTCATTCCCTCCGCTCTCCCCTTTTCTTATGCATGTCTTTGCTGTCAGTCATCTCAGTTTGATCGTGAGGTGGGAGTTGGGGAAATATTTATATTTTCATGCCACAGAAACAAAATCTCTTTGTGACGCATCAAATGCATTGTTTTACATTTTAACACAATAAACAGTATGCTAAAGAGGAGGTGGCATGTCATTTGATTCAGAATTTACACTTGGATGAATTCGGCAGTTTCATTACACTATCATGTGGAAGATCAGCCTTGACACAGACAGACACCGAGACAGCCAAGGTCCAAAACACACGCTTTTATTATTCTTTTGCGTACACAGCACAAACACAGTGCACAGACCACCACAATACTCAGTCCTTCTTTTCTTCTTCTGCCGCCTCCACTCTTCTCCTGCAAGCTCTGTCCACTGCCACCCGTCTCCGGCTCCCTTTATAACCCACCCGGAAGCGCTCCAGGTGTTTGATGACCTGCATCCGGGTGTGGTGGAAGAACCGCCCATATGGGCTCAGGAGGCCATGCAGCTCCCCCTGGTGGTAGCCACAGAGCCCAACAGGGCTAAGACCCCGATGCAACCCAGGGGGGCTGCCACCAAGCGTTCTGAGGAAGATGTCATGCTGCCCATGGTTGTTCCCCCGGATTATGTACAGAAGGGGCGTCCCCTCCAGGGCATGGGCCCCGGCCATCCGCCACACCCATCACAGACATAGTTTAAGACACAATGGGTTAAGTGACTGGGTGATTCTTGACTGGTTAAGCCTTATGCCAGTTCAATGCCCATGCCAGACCTGCATCCTTTCCAGGGTTCCCTGTGACCCTGTATTGACAAGGTTAGGTACAGTAAAGAAAATGGACAATTTGAATCTGAATGCGCCCTTTGCTTGTTTTAAATGGAATTGAATTTAGGAATTAACTGCAATCTGATACCTCAAGGCTAGAACAAAAGTTAAAGATACCTATGAGTTTGCGAAAGAATTTAAAAACATCTCCAAACATTTGGAAATCAACAACTTCACTGCCCAGAAGATCATCTAGCAATGGAGATTTCAGACAACTGCAAACTTGTCCACACCAGGCTGCCACACCAAGTCCAGCCTGAGAGCAGGACACAGAGTGCTGAAGAAGTCTCTAAAAATCCCCAGATTTAATCATGGGACCTACAGGTCTTGCAAGATGGCATTTCAGGGGGTGTAACAAAGAGGAAGGCCGTGTTGCGATTCGTTAAAAACTGAGTGAGGTGCGTTGTCAGACTTTATCAACTGTTGGTCCCTTTCCAGGGTGTCGTCATTTGGAGGCCATTTATTTAGTTGTTGCTCTTGTTCTGTGTTGTGAGAAGTGCGTGTGCAATTGTCACCCATGAATGAGCCGCAGAAATGCATGTTCTCGTGGGTTCCTTGCTGCACATGGAGCCTTTATAAAGGCGAATAACTTTTTTTTTTTTTTTTTTTTAAGAGAAAGGAATCTGTGATGCATCAGTGGTGTAGGAAACAGAATGCTAAAGAGTGGGTGGCATGTCAATCGACCCAGAATTCACACTTGTATGAACTTGTCGCTTTCACTGCACAATCATGTAGCGACCCCTCACAAAAGAAGCAGTGGGTTGTGACTTGGTGAGTCTGGACTGGTTCAGCCTTGTGCCAGCCCATTTCAGACTTGCATCCCATTTCAGGATTCCCTGTGACCCTGTATTGACAAGGTTAGCTACAAAAAATGGACAACTTGAATCTGAATGTGCCCTTTGTTTGTTTTAAATTAAATTGGAATTATGAATTGACAGAATTCTGAAATCTCAAGGCAATTCCAGGGTGTCAGTATTTTAAATGCACAAGAACCCGCACGGCCTACATCGAAAGTTACTTTGTGTCGCTTTATTCTGCTTTACTAGGCTGGCCCACCAGTGGGCAATCAGTTCATTTTTGAAGATAAAAGCAGGGCTTTTGTGCCAACGTTGTGTGGGCTGCCGCAAATGGGTGGGCGAATCATCAGGGTGTGCTGTTCAGTTTAACTACATCCTTTTGGCCTCGTGAACACTGTAAGTGGCCCAAATGCTTGTCGGTCATAGGGCCTATAAGCTGTAAAACCTGGGAATGCCACTTAGGAATACGCTATCCATTCTATTTAATGTCTTATCAGCTTTGTCTGCCCTCCACAGCGAGTGCCACCTGCTTGTTCTAATGCTCAACGGACCGTATAAAAGTTTATTTCTAACCAAGCAGCAGCTGTTATGGAGACAAAAGGAGAAATAAAAGCAGTGAGCGTTGCATTCAGATGGAGTGACTCTAGGGTCCAATGCTACGTCCGTCTCCACAGGATACAAGACGCTTGGGCCAAGAGGATGAGACTGCTGCACTGATACACGGCAGATGGAGAGGAAATTATCGGAGATTTCGTTTTTAATATCTAAATTGCCTGAACCCCAATGTGTCCAGATTGGAAAAGGGCATCTTCCTGGGCAAGATGAGACCCTGCAGGGGCTGTAATTAAAGCTGAGGGGCTCACTAGTCCTGTTATGTGGCATTGCAACACAATAGCAGGTTTACTTGGTAATAGAGGACTTGGAATGAGGCCAGCCTGAAGCCACCACTCTCCACCATAGCCCAGCCAGCCTAGACTGCTATATTTCAGCCAGATTTCCAGGGTTCATGTCCATTATGTTCATTTTATACATTTTTTTTAATTATTTAAATTGTTCCTTGCTTTTGATTTTGCTGCATTACCGTTGCCTTTGTTATGAGACCTTGGGTTTTATGGGTGGTCCCCCAAGTGGTGGGGCCACCTGCTTACCACCACCACGAACTGCCCTCGGCCCTGTATATCCAGAGGGTCTCCCATTATTCCTGGCAGCTCAAGGGGAGTTTGGTGAATGTTTCTTAGTTTAGTTCTGTGCTTTTGTGATTCATTGGATTTTTGAGTATTGGATTGGGACTTGTTCACCTTGCTGGCAACTCCTTTTTAGCCTTGTGTGCTCTACAGAGCTTCATGTGTTTACAGAGCCTTTTGTGAAATGAACCATTTTATAAAGATTTGCTGCTTTCCCTTATTACTAGTTGGGATGCGACAGTGATATCCCCCTCTAGTAGACGTTATTGGACATTTTTGGGACTATGTGATTTGGACTCCTAGTCCATGACACAGAGAGTTAATTGCATTACTAGTGCATGAAACAACAGCCAAATCTCATCTAGTGGTGGCCATTGCTTGAGCCCTAGGTTTATAGGATCATCATTGTCACGTGTAAAGAGTGCAGTTAAATTCTTATTTGCATGTGCTACTCAACATGCAACGAGTCATGTGTCCCCTAAAATGACACTTCATCAGTTGTTCATTGGGCTATAATGATGAATTCTACAGAGTTTGCATGTTCTCCCCGTGTCTGCGTGGGTTTCCTCCCACAGGCCAAAGACATGCAGGTTTAGGTGCATTGGCGATTCTAAATTGTCCCTAGTGTGTGCTTGGTGTGTGTGCCCTGTGGTGGGCTGGCACCCTGCCCGGGGTTTGTTTACTGCCTTGCACCCTGTGTTGGCTGGGATTGGCTGCAGCAGACCCCTGTAGTTAGGATATAGCGGGTTGGATAATGGATGGATGGATGTAAAAAGAAGCTAATGGGCCTATCAAGAAAGTGAGCATGAGAGGTTGGGCATCAAGCATTTTGAGACAATCCCAGTGAAAGGACAATCAATAAATAACAGATTTATTTTAAAACCCATTGTTTTCAGTATAGGATTATGGGTTAATGCAGACTATTTTGGAAAGACAGACACCCATCCCTAGATGGGACACTCACAGTCACTTTAGAAATGTGGCACCAATCAATCCAGTAGTGTAAGGGAAAAAGCACAAGGAGAACATATATAGTGGAAGAAGATGCCACTTTCTACTAGAAGTCCATAATCTGTGGTCACCAAAAAAAAAAACTGAACACTATTTTCCATAACATTTTACTCCCATCTAGCCTTTTTACAAGATGTTTAACTCTAAGATTACCAAAGCCTACAAAAAAAACTTGTAATCCCGGCCCACCTTAAATCCCTTCTCACCTCTCCATCAGCGTCTTTTGTCTTATAAATGTGTCGATAAACGCAAGCAGCCTGCTATCCCATCATCCCCCCACCAACACAGAAAGGGCAGAAAGTTCTCTCAGCTCAAGTCTGTTTACCTGCGTGTGAGTAGCTGGGAGTTGTAGAGGGTAAATAACATATCGTCATTTGGAATACTCGTATTTCATGTGTGGTCTGTGTCTACAACAATCGATTTAAACACACCGTTAAAACAGAAACTTTTTCATGCTTTAGTAATAATTGACAAAATGCAGACATTCTGCCCTTGTCGATCAAACGTAGGAAGCTCTGCAGTCTACTTGTGACTTTACGATGCAGGAATAGAAGTATAAAATAATTCAAGGTAAATAACTTTCGATCTGGTCTTTAAATACAAAGTACAGCGACAGCAAAAGTGCATTCTTGTACCATTGCTCGCGTACTGAAGTGTCAGCATGCACTTTTTGTGGCATACACAAGTAGATTGTGAACATGCCGACCTGTTGCTGCATCCAAACGGTGCCATCTTTATGCCTGGTGCAGCTGCATTGTTATGTGTGAGTGGACATTTCTTTTGGGGAGGGCTTCAGTTCTCTTTCTCCGATGTAGAACCCTCATCATCATCATCTGAGTTCTCCTGTGTTATAGCACGTCTTTATTTAAAAACAGCAGTGTCAGATCGGGGTGAGTGTGACCGTGACTGGGAGAATAAAATGCTAACCTTTACAAGTACCATAAATTTACATCGGCTGTTACAGTCTCAAGTAAATCAAACGCATGTTTTTATTCTATAATAGTAAGAACAAGAGCAGCTCACTTTTCAAAAGGTAGGCATCCAGGATCGGACCAGCAACCTTTTGATTACCAGTCAGCAGTTCTTACCGCTGTGGCACCAAAGCGGTCATATTAAATGGGTGTTAATGTCGCATCCTAATGCGAGTTCTTTTTCTAAAGTTATATTCTTGAATAAAAGCGCACTTGTTCTGTTACACTTGTACCTTCTGTGAATGCGTTTTATTTGATATTTGGACTTCAGGCTTCACACATAATACAATTCATGTTGACATTTTGTCAATTATTACTAAAACATGAAAAACATTTCTGTTTTAACGATGTGTTTATAGAGATCATTGTAGACACGGAACACACATGAAATGCGTGTACAGTGATCCCTCGCTATATCACGCTTCGACTTTCGCGGCTTCACTCTATTGCGATTTTTTTCTCATACACGCTTACGTCACTACGCATGCGCTTTCTGAGAACTTTTATCTAAGCCCTACGATGGCTCCTAAATGTGCTGCTTTTTCTAAGCCTTCTAACAATAAAACTAAGCGCCGGAGGAAGATGCTTACTATCAAGGAGAAGGTGAAACTCTTGGATATGATTAAAGATGGCAATACCCTACAAAAGCCTCCTCACGCATATGAAAAGACAGCGCCAGTAACTGCCTATCAAGATGTTCTTCAGCCGCGCACCCAGACACCCACTGCCTACTCCTAGTACTCCTTCAGCGGAAGAAGAAAACAACGCACCTGCTGAAGATACTGCACCACCTCTGAAGACTCTCCTACTGAGGTCGTGCCTTCATAGGTTAGTGGTTGTGTGTAATTAAATGTACAGTACAATAATCTACTATAGAAAAGCGTTCGGGATTGTCCTTCCGTCCTGTGAGTGCAAAGCGTAGCGGTATCCCGCTTATTACAGACTTACTACTTGCGGCTTGAGGTACGAAGCTACGCAATGTGAGCAGAGTTCTGGTGCTCTCATCGTTCCCTTGCTTTTGTGCGCGATGCGCTGGAAAAATAGAAAAAATTATGTCTCTGGAAATAATTCATGTCGATGGAGTACAAATGCCTCACCGCGTAGTAAAATATCAGGGGAGATGGTGCTTGCTTATTCTCATCTATTGCTTATTTAGTGCATGAAACTCCGTCTTTAGCGGTACAGACATTGTACAACTTTGGACAGGCACTTGAGGGGATAAAAAAAAAAAACGTAGGTTTTCGGGAGATTTTATGAATGGGCACTTGGATGTTCTCATTTCCCACACTTACATGCCTGATGTACACATGGAGCGCACAATAATTGAGGATAAAAGTCGGTCGCCTTAAAAGGTAAGTGCGCCTAGTAATATGATATTTGTAACATCTAATATGTCTTATTTTCTCTTATTTTGTCTAATATATTGGGTAATACGAGTGTAATGGTGACTAAAGGGTGTTATTTCATGTCTAGAGGGCTCTAATAATGTTAAAAAACGTATTTAGAAAGTCGTAAACAGGTTTTCTATACTCTAACTATGAAAATATTTGATTTATAAATAAAGAATCCTACTTCGCGAAAATTCATTTATCACGGTAGAGTCTGGAACGGATTAACTGTGATAAACGAGGGTTCACTGTATTCCAAATAACGATAATATTATTTACCCTCTACAGCTCTCGGCAACTCACACGCAGGTAAACAGACTTGAGCTAAGGGAACTTTCTGCCCTTTCTGCATTGGTGGGATGATGGGATAGCAGGCTATATGCTGCTTGTGCTTATCGACACATTTACAACACAAAAGACGCTGACGGAGAGGTGAGAAGGGATTTAAGGTGGGCCGGGATTACAAGCTTTTTCATAGGCTTTAGTAATTCTGGTGTTAATGTATTTATTATGCCCATATGACACATGTCAGTTAAGTGGCTCTGAAGTCGATAGATTATTATAACTGACACGCAGGGCTATTGACTCCTCAATACTGGATAATGAATACTCAAGAAATATTCCACCCAAAAGTTATTTTATTCATCTGTTAGTTACCCAGTATTGTTTATAGAAATGATTAAGAAAAATTTTTTAAATTTCATGTTGGTGATGGACAGACAAGATTAGACAGGAATCCCCGTGGACTATGATGTTTGCTGATTACATTGTGATCTGTAGCAATAGTGGGAAGCAGGTTGAGGAGACCCTGGAGACGTGGAGATCTGCTCTGTAGAGGAGAGGAATGAAGGTCAGTAGGATCACCAAGACAGAATACATGTGTGTAAATGAGAGGGAGGTCAGTGGAATGGTGAGGATGAGTGAGTAGAGTTGGCGAAGGTGGATGAGTTCAAATACTTGGGATCAACAGTACAGAGTAACGGGGATTGTGGAAGAGAGGTGAAGAAGAGAGTGCAGGCAGGGTGGAATGGGTGGAGAAGAGAGTCAGGAGTGATTTGTGACAGACGGGTATCAGCAAGAGTGAAAGGGAAGGTCTACAGGACGGTAGTGAGACCAGCTATGTTATATGGGCTGGAGATGGTGGCACAGGAGACAGAGCTGGAGGTGGCAGAATTAAAGATGTTAAGATTTGCTTTGGGTGTGACGAGGATGGACAGGATTAGAAATGAGGACATTAGAGGGTCAGCTCAGGTGGGACGGTTAGGAAACAAAGTCAGAGAGGCGAGATTGTGTTGGTTTGGACATGTTCAGAGGAGAGATGCTGGGTATATTGGTAGAAGGGTGCTAAGGATAGAGCTGTCAGGTAAGAGGAGAAGAGGAAGGCCTAAGAGAAGGTTTATGGATGTGGTGAGAGAGGACGTGAAGGTGATGGGGGTAACAGAACAAGATGCAGAAGACAGAAAGATATGGAAAAAGATGATCCGCTGTGGCAACCCCTAACTGGAGCAGCCGAAAGAAGAAAAATTGTTATGAAGAATGGAGATAACAAAGTCCCCAAAACAATAGGCTTCTATGGGAACCAATGCTGAACAAATAGCAAACAATATCAAAGTAATTCATGAAAAAAAATCTCAATGTGTGTCACATAATTCATGTCTCAAATATCTAGTTATATACTCTCAAAGTCTGAAACACATCTACAAGGGGGACCCAAAAATTCACAGAATCGGCCAATAGCACGAGAGCAGGGTGTAGTTCTTGAACAACAACATTTATTTCTACAGCACATTTTCATACAAATGGTGTCGCTCAAACTGCTTTACAAGATGAAATAAAGTGTGGTGGATGGCTGGGGCCCTTACCCGGGGGAAAGAGGATTGTCGGGACAGTTTCTTCCCTGGGTCGATAGAGGGCAGCCCCCTTGGTTTCCAGTGGGGCCACAAGTTATGAGCATGGGGGCTCAAACCCTGTTGGAACCCGTGGCCACCGCCAGGGGGCGCATGGACCTTTCCAGGGCCTTATTTGGTGACACTTCCACCATGGCCGGAATCCATCCAGGGGCCCTATAAAAAGGAGCCACCTCACTCCATAAGTGCCAGAGTTGGGAGGAGAAGACAAAGCCTGAAGAAGAGTGGAGGGAGAAGGGACTGAATGGTGTTGGCGTGTTGCGTTGTGTTTACTGGTATTATGGACTGGTAAAACTGTAAATAAACGTATGGAGTGTGGCAAAACTTGTCTCCTGCCTGTCTGTGTCTGGGATAGGGAGGGCGGTACGCCTCCTAGTGGCTCACAAAGGAAATCAACACAGTATAAAACATAAACAAACGAGTTTAGATAATAATATTATATAGTATGAAACAAAGAAAAAGGTAGAGTCGGATGGCCGGGAAGACAGAAAAAACAAACAAAAAAAAAAAACCTCCAGTTAGGCTGGAGAAAAAAACAAAATCTGCAGGAGCTCCAAAGCCAAAAGCCTGGCAAGCCCCCAATGGGCATTCTACCTAACAGAGATGGTCTAAGTCAGTCCTCATGGTTTACAGGCTTCGCATGGAATAACTGAACGTGCTGCTAGGTAGGTATTGTATGCCTACAGTCTGGTTAATCAGTCTGCCGTGTGGCATTCTGTTGAGTTGCTTACGTGTGTAGTTCTGCCGTACAATTGTGCTCGTTACCTGAGCGATTGTTGATCTCCAGCCCACCCTAGTGCATTTCCAAGAGACAATGAGGATCGCCTTTTTTCGACATTGACGGACTTATTCATTAAGAGTTTGTTCCACATGGGCAGACTGATAATCAGAGACGTTACATTGAACCGTTGAGGCATTTTCAGGAAACCATTACAAAAAGAACGGCCCAGAGAAATGGCGCACTCGTACACTAGAGTTTCCACCAAGACAGTGCACCTGCCGACATCTGCAGCAAGAAGGTGATTTTGTGCCAATAAAACCTATGAAATTTATTTCAGAGGCGTGCAATTCAGCTGAGAGACAGAGATTGCAGAGGAGATGGATAGATGACAACTGGAAGGCAGGTTAGAGAGATGGACAGAAAACACGTGAAGGACACACAAGCAGGTGATTTTAAAAGTGCTAATTGACCAGTACGGTTAAAAACTACAGTCTGTGATGAATGATGACAACAGCCAAAGGTATTAATAACCAGACAGTCCTTTCTGGCAGTTGCCCATATCTGACAAGAATTGTGTGAATATGTAAGTATGTGAGTGTTTATAATGACGAGGTGCCAGCATGAAGTCAGAAGCGCCAACATGGGATGCCTGGTTGTCAACATTATGGCTTCTCTCTGGCCTGACTATGCCTGTATGCCTGATTATACTTTGTCCATTCATCCATTATCCAACCTGCTATATCCTAACTACAGGGTCACAGGAGTCTGCTGGAGCCAATCCCAGTCAACACAGGGCGCAAGGCAGGAAACAAACCCCGGGCAGGGTGCCAGCTGTTACCACGAGAGTCTGGTGTGCTTCTTACAGGAACCGATTTAAAGAGAAGGCCACAAAGCCACTGAGGTGCAGCACCCTCACTTACTAGTTTTCCTCTTCCAAGACTACTAAGACCCACTGGAAACACACAACGTCGGACAAGAATTCATTTCTTTTACTATAAAATAACTTTGCTGGGCCCCTGCCAATGTTTCTGCATAAACCCTGTTGTTTCAATCAATATGAGGAAGTATAATACGGTGGGCTTTTCATTACTAATTAGCTCTCGGTGAGAGTGTTTAGTGTTAAGAGTAATACATTTGAACTCTTTCTGTGATTTGCTTTTTGTTTTTTAAAATTCAGACATCTTGTCTTTTGTTTAAAGTAATTTGAATTTGATTGCTGTTTTATTATTCACTTATCTGTTGTAATTCATATATTGAGACAGTGACGGATGGCCAAGGCGATTACCCGACCGGGATGCCAGCTGTGTTGTTGGTGCTGCTTCTGAAACAGGCAGTGCCTCCTTCAGACTGCACATTATATGATTTGGTTTGAAAATGGATGGCTTAACAAATACAATAATAATAATAACTTTATTTAAACAGCACCTTGCCATACATTTACTTTCAACTTAAGGTGCTTTAATCAACAAAACCAAAAGATACCACATTTACTTGGATTATTATAATTTTTTTAAGACTAATCCAGCCACAGGGGATGCACAAGCCAGTAACAGTGGAGCACTTTAAAAAAACTGCTAAAACACATGACTTTAACATGGCCTTCTCATAACTTCACCTTCATCTAATCCTGATACTCGGTGTATTCAATTCATTATAATAACTATTCATGGTGGCTCTAAAATCCATACTAACTCCTACTCTCTCTTCTGTTTCTTTTCCCGGTTTTCTGTGGTGGCGACCTGTGGCATCACCACCTAATCAAAGCACCGTGATGTCCCTACATTGATGGATTAAAGCCAGAAGTCTACATGACCGTCATCATCAAGTCCTTCCATTAGAACCCTAAATACAAAGAGGACTGATCATTGATGTTAGGTAGAATACCCAGAGGGGGCTGGGTGGTCTCGTGACCTGGAGCCCCTGCAGATTTTATTTTTTCTCTCCCTAACGGGAGCAGCTGAAAGACAAAGAAGAAGATTATAATTTTTTTTCAAGACTATGATCATTTCTAATAAATGTACGTATAGTAAATACAAAACCAACCAAGTATTGTTAAGCAAATTTAAACTCACAGTGCAAAAGAAACCTTTACTCTTATCAGGAAAAGAGGCTTTCTAATTAAAGTATTCATACATTAAGGAACTCAGCCACAGGGGAAACACAAGCCAGTGTATTTCTTTGTGGTGGTCTCAAGCCCGGATAAATGGGGAGGGTTACGTCAGGAAGGGCAATTTAGCCAAATCAATATGCGGACAACAATATTATAGAAAAGATGATCCACTGTGGTAACCCCTAACGGGAGCAGCCGATAGAAGAAGAAGATACATTAAGGCTGATAACAGAACAACCAGATCTATTATATTATATATATATATATATATATATATATATATATATTAGATATTGTTGTACTGTTATCAGCCTTAATACGCATGTTGTTCTTCTTTTGGATGCTACCATAAAGATAGATAGATAGATAGATAGATAGATAGAGAGTATATGTATAGATCTGCATTTTCCCTAGACAACCCATTTAGCAAAAACAGTTTGATTTTATACAAACAACAATCCATGTTTATGTCACAACTACAGTAGTAATAGGACTGAAGAACTAGGGATGTGCTTCCCTCTAGTGGCAGACAATGAACTCTGCAAAACTACTTCTGAACACTGAGTAAAATTTAGAAAGGGAAAGGAGCGATCAGCCCCAACAAAGCTTACCATCAGCATTCAAATGTCCCTAAAGTCCTTCTGTCTGCCACACTGCTATGTCATTTATTTTGTGCATCTGTGGTTCTCTGTGTGTAAAACAATCAAAACTTTCTAATATTTATGTGAAATTCACCCTTAACAAGTTTCCATGGTGTTCCACGTTAGTCACTAGGACCTAAGCAGACCCCCTACCGGACTTGTCAAGTTCTCCCTTCATTTAACTTTGACCCCTGCACTGAGAAATGCCATGCAGATGCCCTTGGCATTTGAGCACTCCTCGACTATGCGGCTATCTGGATGTGCTGTACTCTTAATGGCTAGTACTTCAGTGTTGGATGCCATGTCTTTTACAGTTTTGAAATCTTACGCCTTGAGATTGCAATTTCAGGGCTGCTGAGCTCTTCGCATGAAACATTCATTCAAAATTCAAACACAACGGGGCATTGAAGAAATCCCTAAAAGCTTACAAGGCCCTCATTGTTGCAGGGAATTGCAAAGATATTTTTAGTATCCTGACTGTAAGTTGGCCTTTACTTTACATTAAAACTTTTCCAACCCTTCAAGTACCATCAATCACGTGATGCTTAATACATTGCACATAAAAATTTGTGAACCTTTACTTTTTAAAGCCCCATTCACAGCAAGTGTCAGATATAACTAGCGTCTCAAAGCTATGGCTATTTGCTCTTATCCAGTGCAGCTGACTGTTTTTCATCACAATGTTTAAACCCTACATATAACATTATGGAGGCTGTGATTTATCGGAGCAGGCAACCATGAAGTTGAATTAATATTTGATATGCCACTGTTTCCTGTATACATATTTTTATATTAATATCTATTAAAGAAAAGTGTTGAGGTATCCATCTAAGACAAGTTGAAATTTAAGGTAATCAACATAAATCACAGCATTAACATTTTCAATGCACCATCTGTTGGAATGTAAAGCATGTAGTAATAAAATTCATTTTTCATTCCAACAGACAATGCATTACAAACATCTGTGATGTGCCATCTGTTTGAATATCAAATGTAATGCACATGTCTTTGTTATATGCCATTTGGTATGCGGTTCATGAAAGCAGTGTCAATGTTTGTGATGCGCCATTTGTTGAATGACAAGTGCAATGCATTTTATTACTAAACATTTTAGTGATGCACCATTTTTTGCAATGACAGAGACATAAACATTGGATGGTTACACAAAAGTAGCTTTTCCAGCTGTTCGAGCCATTTATCCCATTAAGTTTTTAAGAGTAAGCATGTTAGCAGGTCTGATGCTCACGTAGTTCCAGTCTTTCCGCATTCCCTGTTCTTTGTCGGGTCACTATTAAGATACAATTAAGGGAAAAAACTACACAGGCAAACCAACAGGACAACAATAGAGTGCTAAGCATTTAAAAAACTACAGAAAAAATACAAATACAAACCGGATTCCAAAAAAGTTGGGACACTATACAAATCGAGAATAAAAACTGAATGCAATGATGTGGAGGTGCCAACTTCTAATATTTTATTCAGAATAGAACATAAATCACAGAACAAAAGTTTAAACTGAGAAAATGTATCATTTTAAGGGAAAAATATGTTGATTCAGAATTTTATGGTGTCAACAAATCCCCAAAAAGTTGGGACAAGGCCATTTTCACCACTGTGTGGCATCTCCCCTTCTTCTTACAACACTCAACAGACGTCTGGGGACCGAGGAGACCAGTTTCTCAAGTTTAGAAATAGGAATGCTCTCCCATTCTTGTCTAATACAGGCCTCTAACTGTTCAATCGTCTTGGGCCTTCTTTGTCGCACCTTCCTCTTTATGATGCGCCAAATGTTCTCTATCGGTGAAAGATCTGGACTGCAGACTGGCCATTTCAGTACCCGGATCCTTCTCCTACGCAGCCATGATGTTGTGATTGATGCAGAATGTGGTCTGGCATTATCTTGTTGAAAAATGCAGGGTCTTCCCTGAAAGAGATGACGTCTGGATGGGAGCATATGTTGTTCTAGAACCTGAATATATTTTTCTGCATTGATGGTGCCTTTCCAGACATGCAAGCTGCCCATGCCACACGCACTCATGCAACCCCATACCATCAGAGATGCAGGCTTCTGAACTGAGCGTTGATAACAACTTGGGTTGTCCTTGTCCTCTTTGGTCCGGATGACATGGCGTCCCAGATTTCCAAAAGAACTTGAATCGTGACTCGTCTGACCACAGAACAGTCTTCCATTTTGCCACACTCCATTTTAAATGATCCCTGGCCCAGTGACAACGCCTGAGCTTGTGGATCTTGCTTAGAAATGGCTTCTTCTTTGCACTGTAGAGTTTCAGCTGGCAACGGCGGATGGCACGGTGGATTGTGTTCACTGACAATGGTTTCTGGAAGTATTCCTGAGCCCATTCTGTGATTTCCTTTACAGTAGCATTCCTGTTTGTGGTGCAGTGTCGTTTAAGGGCCCGGAGATCACGGGCATCCAGTATGGTTTTACGGCCTTGACCCTTACGCACAGAGATTGTTCCAGATTCTCTGAATCTTCGGATGATGTTATGCACAGTTGATGATGATAGATGCAAAGTCTTTGCAATTTTTCGCTGGGTAACACCTTTCTGATATTGCTCCACTATCTTTCTGCGCAACATTGTGGGAATTGGTGATCCTCTACCCATCTTGGCTTCTGAGAGACACTGACACTCTGAGAAGCTCTTTTTATACCCAATCATGTTGCCAATTGACCTAATTAGTGTTTATTGGTCTTCCAGCTCTTCGTTATGCTCAAATTTACTTTTTCCAGCCTCTTATTGCTACTTGTCCCAACTTTTTTTGGGATTTGTGGACACCGTGAAATTTTGAATCAACATATTTTTCCTTTAAAATGATACATTTACTCGGATTAAACGTTTGATCTGTCATCTACGTTCTATTACAAATAAAATATTGACATTTGCCATCTCCACAACATTGCATTCAGTTTTTATTCACAATTTGTTTAGTGTTCCAACTTTTTTGGAATCCGGTTTGTACTAGTAAATGTCTTTTAAAAAGGCAAAAAAACAACACTGCTGTACTTTTCTGAATGCAGGACAAGAGAAGAGAAAAATGACCAGCTAGTAAGATCAGTCAGAAATAAAATGACTCACTCATTGTGGAATTATGTGAACAAAAAACCTGCAGCCAGGACCAAGTCAGAGAAAAACTGGCTTATTGGACTAAACAATATTATCTTAAAGTTATACCTGAGACTTCACTGAACCCTGTACATGTTGGAGCATCACAACAGTTGACCAACTTAACTCCACGCGTTTAGTATTTCATCCCCCTCATAACCCTCAACCCTTCAAACTTCAGGTTGCTCCAACATTACCAGAGCACAATGAGAACCTCAGCTAACTGCGCTTTGCTCATATTCATCAAACTGCAGTAAGTTTATCCTGGCAGAGCATGTGTGCCATGTGTTTCTCCCGAACACCCTATGAAGTCGGATCTCAGAGTCGGACAATTCAGAGAGAGTAAAGCTGCACAAATCCTCCAAGTTGTCAGGTAACACTGATCATTCACCTCAGTTAGTTGTATAGACCAAGGTGGATTAGAGCAAAAGAGTACACAGAACAGCACAGAGTGGTGCAAACAGCGTTTCTTTTTTCAATTAATAAGCCAATAAAATAATCCATGATAAAATCAGTGCCTTTAAGGAGATAATCAGCAATAAACACTGGGATTCTTTTCCTTGATCTCCTGTCAATCCAGCAGCTGCTGTCTCTCTCTGGTTCTCATCCCAACCATGATCCCGCATCCATGGGACTTCCATCATACTGCCACCTATCTATGCTCCAGAAGGACCCCAGGAGTACTCGATTGCTTCTTGTTCTTCTGGGATGCTCAGTGAGAGAGTGCCATTCCTCTGGTTCCCTTGCCCTGCGCTACTGACTGCTGTGCCCCCTCTCCACTGTGCTGGTTCCCCCTCTCGATACTCTCTTCTTGTGCCTTGGTTTCTCATGATCTCTTTCTAACCTACATGGGATCCTTTTGCACCAAAGTGGGTGCTGATGCCTTGATAATGCTCCACGGAGTGTTACTGAGGAAACTGGCTCAACTGATTGGCAACAACTCCTTTGCACGTGAAGGTTCAATTTCCCCAACCCATCACTTTGGGGGCTGCACAGTTTTACTGTTGTATGCACCCACACCCACAGAGCCGGAGTGCAATGGTTTTATTAAAAGCTCAGGCACTGCCACAGACTCTTAATGTACAGCACCATAAATCTTCATAATCATTAATAAAATATGTACATGTCCACTTCATGTGCACAACCGGGAACTTTGCTGTAGATGTATTCTTTTGAATGGGGTGCCTTCAATATCAAATATTGTCTGAATATGTGCATTCACTGATAAGTGGGATGGCCTAGTTGGCTGGAACACTGATCTGCACATCTCATGCTTGCTAGTTACAGTAAATCTCCATCACCGCCTCCATTGTTACATAATGCTTAGTTACTTCTCAATGTCGAATTTTCAAACCAGTTTTACAGAACCCTTAAAATTCCTAGAAACATTACTCACAATATGCAATAAATTATACTTGCTTGCTTCTTACGAAAAGTAGTAAATCCCCCTAGTAGTAAACATGTTCAACTGTAAGCCTCAAGTCAGCCCGTTCCATGTGGCATGCAGATTCAAATTACCTGGTCTAGATTAAGCTTATTTGTTCAAATAAATTAATATTTTGTTGCCTTTCTTTCAGCACAGAACTGGATTAGTTACACTTAGAAACGATCTAGAAATCCCTCATGCAGTGAAAAGCAGTAGTATCACATTTTTATACCTTTGGCCTATTACTAATAATAACTTCCTCCAGTTTAAGCAGGTTCAATATAACATGTATGTTGTCAGTTAAATGTTTTTGGTAAAAGTACCCTTCAATGACTCTCAGTGAGCTGCTTTACCTGCCAGTGCTACAAACGTAGAATTACAAAAACATTCATGAATTACACTTGGCCATTTGAGTTACTATGAATAGAAGTATTGAGTAAACATAAATATATATATATATATATATAAATATATATATATATATAAATATATATATATATATATATATATATATATATATATATATATATATATATATATATATATATATATATATATATATATATATATATATATATATATATAGGTAACAGTTCCTCAAAAAGATTACGTCATATAGGGAATCTAACTGGGGCTGCAAGTGGAGCAAGGACATCATCACTACCTGGCTCTCTGTAGCACGCATCCTCTGTAAATATAACAATATCATGAGAGTTACATAGGCCCATGGAAAAATATTCAAAAACAATAGTAAATCACCAAAGGAATAATTCAGTTTTTAAAATATACCAATTTGTTTTGTCTGCAACTTTATTCACCAAGTCTAGAAATTACAGACAGACACAAATGATATGTAAAAACATTTATTGTTCACCAGATTTTAAACTGCATAGTGCTTTTCAGCTGTCTTGCACATTGACAACACACAATTTTTTCCTTTTTCTCAAATGAAATTCGGAACAGTTTTGCACCTTAGCTTTAACTCGTACACAATGAACGATATAAAAAGCAATTTTCCATGAAGAATGGAATAGCAAGGGTGTACACACGGGATCATGGAAGCAAAAAAGATGGAGTGATGGTTGAGGGTGATGTAACACTTCCTTTACGATACATGTATACATTCTCTATTTGGTTTATTGCATGCATTTATGTGGGATATTATGTCATCCACTAGTATAAAATCAAAAAATAAAAAATAACCACTTCAGCAGTGTATAATTCAGCATTTTAGTCTTGTACACTTGGGGTTGGGTGGCGGTGTTGGCCTAACTAATCTCCACATATCCAAAAGCATGCATGTGTAAGTACTCTTTGCTCATTTGATGTGCAAGTGGAACATATAAGACTTGAGACGGTCTTCCATGCACTCTTTTTGAAGTTTTACTGATTTCATACCTTTTATTTTTTCCCTCACACACCCCATAATTTTTCAAGCATGTGGACTTTTTCCTACAAGCAAAGCAAAAATATCCCACTGGGCCTGATGTTGTTATAAAAGTCACACTTATCCTCATTATGGAAATATAGACATACTGGAGGAAACATCATGAGGTTCATAGTATTTTTATGTTGACCAATTTATTTTTCTTCTGATATATTAAACAAGTTATTATTTGAAAAAGAAAAGGTCAGTAACAAAAGGTGTGATATATTCATACCTAATGAAAACTGCATCAGTCACTAAAAATGTAATTTGGTCTATTCCATAATGGAATGTAAATTTATTTAGGATATACACACATTTTTGGTCATTTGTCTATTGTTTTGGATAGGAAACCATATAATGTATACTTTTATGCACAACTTATTTTAAGGACAAGGGTGGAGAAGGTGATAATTACAAGCTTAACTCTAAGGGGAGAAAAGAGTTAATTCTTCATTTGGCAATATGCGAATATGCATTTCTGGGAAAAAGTTTATTTAGCACTTCTACACAGCAGTCCTCCACCACCTCAAAAGTCCCTTTCTTGGTACCAATTAGATGGAACAAACATTGTAAAAACAAAAAAAAAATTGTATGGTGATGTGGAGACCTCATAGTAAACCAGTTCTTAAACAGACTCCCCTGCTCCTTTTTCAGTTTCTGCTTTAGGAATGTTGGTTTTTGGTACATGTGTAATTTAAATGTGTGCTTATCATGAATAATCAGCATAATAAGAAATTTAATTATTTTACAGCATGGCTTTTTTTTCACATTATGACCTTTCAAGCACAGACATCAAGCAAAAACTACTTGACCATGAGTGCCTTGTTTTTGATTCTATTTCCCATCTAAAAGTTCAAACTTTCATATTTATCTCAAAATCTTTATAAATGCTACTCTCAAAATAAACTATCAATGAATGTGCCGGTTAAAAGATTTTTAACAGTTAAACAATACAAATACAAAAGTTTAAGGATAAACAACAACAGCATCCCCATTTCACTGAACATAATGACAAAAATGGTTTTGAAAATCTCCTACCAGGTGAAAGTGTTCATTTACGGCATTTCCTCATCTGTACTCGGTTTGTGAAGACTTTCCTCTTAATATTAAAAAAGAAAAAAGTGTAGCAAACACTCTGGGTTTAACATGTCTTGCTTATGGAACTTTAACACAGTCACTTGAATGATCAATGTTTTAAGACTGCCCATACTGGGAAGGTGGTGGATGCTTTTCAAAGGATTAACTAGGATAAAACAGTTAAAATATTGGAGGGGTTATTCCAGTCATTTCCCTTCTACCCAGAGTACTGAAGTATGAGGAATGCCTTGCCCCACGTTTGGCACAAGACCTTCTAGAAGATCGGAAATATTCCCACAGTCAGGTATTCAACATTTATAAGTCTCCTTCCACTCGTCTTCTGCGAACTGCAATATGACAGGGAGAAGGGAAAAAAAAACACACAAACAAAAACAAATATTAAAAAAAAAAAAAAGATAGTCAACAAGTCATTTGTCACATCCTTTGCCATGCATTATTAGTTCTTAGTTTTTTTAATGCTGCAATTCTATATTAAACAGCTACGTAAAAATAGCAGGCAAAATACCACAAAAAGAAGCTGTCTACAATGTATTTCAAGGTCTTCAGTTCACAGAAAACCATCACCTACTGGATGGAGTAACATTATACAATAAAAATAAAATATTAGTTAGAAAACTATCAACATGTCAAATATGGCTCAGATCATAGCAAAACAGTATGATTTTGAGGCATTGTGAAAGGTAAAATCAGTGCAGTTAGAAAAACAATGTCAACATCATCTTAAAAAATAATGGTGACCATGCAAATCCCAACTACAAGGTGAAACAAAACCATCATGCTAAGAACACAAAAGAAACACAAGGCAATTGTCTTCTTGAAGGAGTATCATGCAGTCTAGCCTATTTAGAGGTACCATAAACACCATATATGCATCCTTTTAGACTGGACAGAAGAGAAGAGAAGAAGGGAACTGTATAGTTATAGGTATGAAAAATCCAAACTGAATATGGAAAAAAGAAATGTGTTAAAGCAGAATTAAAACAAAAATAAAGAAATCTGTACAAAAGCACATCCGCTTTTTATATTTACTAACAATAACAATCATAGACAAAGTTGCAGAAAATTATATAACTTGCGTGTATAGAAAAGTATACCAGTTTTCCTTGTGTATGTGATTTTTTTTTTTAAACACGTTAAATGTAATAACTTGTTTTCATTTTTTAATGACCACTCCCCATGTCAGGAACACTGTTTGCCTTTTAGATACCGTACATTGCAAATACATGTAAAAGTTCTTTTCACTTCTATTGCTCTTTCAAAGTTTCTCACTATGTGTTGTTTTGAGTCCTGTACTATTTGCTATTCAATGCAATTCAGACTGAGAGTGGGGTCCAGGTACAATCCTAGGGGCATCTGGCACAAGGTTAGTTGTCTACTACATAACTGAATGTTTCAATTGAATTGTTTTTTTCACATTTCCATACATTTTGCATTTTTTACTACAACATTACAACAACTGTGAGTAGAACAGGCCAGGTCTAACAATCTCAGCAATCCTATTTACCTAGATTCTCCAAAACAGCATCACATCATGAACAGAAGGTCCTCCTTCTCTGCCTTACTTCTTTGCCACTTATTCCATGTGGATATCATTTTTTGCATGGAGAACCATACTATTTATGTGCTTTAAATACTGTATTGTTCTGTGCATGATTGATTTTAAGACAGCACAGTAGTGCAGTGGTTTGTGTTGCTGCTTTACAGATTGTGTATCATGAGTTGTAATCCCACACCCAGATATTATGCATGTAGAGTATGCACATTTTTCCCTGCATCTGCATACATTTTCTTACATGTATATCTGTTTTTCCCCTAATGCCCAAAGATGTGCAGGTTACATTAACTGACAATTCCAAATTCATCCTGTTATAGACTGGGACCCAATCCACAGCTGTTTTCCTGCCTTTTGGCTAGTACTTCTGAGATAGGCATCATTCCCTGTGACTCTGACTTGGATTAAGATTAGTTTTAGTAAAGAAGCTGCACTGGACTATATAACATGTTTTTGTAACACTAATATTGATTTCTTTAATAAGACTTGCTAGTTGCAGTCAAGCAAATATCTAACAGCAAAATTGAACATGACATGATCTCAAAACTGCTCAGTTCAAATCAAGGATGTAGGGGATGAAAAGTAGCGTCATATGCAAGGCAGGGACCAGGGCCCTAGATGGGACTCCAGTTTATCACAGGACCAGATATTACAGACCTACAAGTGGCCAATGTATTTCAAAATTAAATTGCTGGTATTCAGACCATTTAAATTCTTTTAAAAATAAAACAAACAATAAAATGTAACATGTTTCAGTTGTTATTTATATGGGGCTTTTTGTAAAATCCTTAAATACAGGTAAATTATTGAGATTTTGTTAGTCTACTACTCAAATGAATGCTTCACCTCTTACTTGTACAGCAGTTGCTTCTGCACGTTCCACACTGATAACTCCAATGAACCCAAGTGAAAGGGACAGCTTGAAAAAATATATTGCTACATGTACAGTATGTCAATAGGCTGTTTACACTATAGTAGATTTCTCAACATCACAAAAACAGTATTTCGTTTACTTTATCAAACTCTGTCTAAAGAGAGATTGGTCAGCAGTATTGACAACACACACAGCCTGGCAAAATAGAAGCGGGCCAAGTTAGGCATTGCATTTCTTCCTATTTTCCTGTAAATATTCTCACCAAGATCATTGTTCTTTGTGATGGCAGCTGCAGCTCTGGCTCTTGGTCCTTGTTGAGTGAAATGATATCCAAATTTCAGAATACCGTTATTGTGTTCTAACATCTTGGCAATTTCCATTTCCACAGTAGCACCCAGTTGCTGCCTCTGCATTATTAAAAAAAACAGCTGTTTCTTATCTTCTTGACTTACAGCTTATTAAAAACTAGAGCACATTAAATTGAACAGGCATGGCAGATATTCAGTATAACATCATCACTTTATATTTACTCATACCTGATTATCAATTTTAATTTCAGATAATGAATCATTTTCTTTCAATGCCTCAATTAAGGCCTGAACACCAGTCCCAGTTATGAAGTTGGATTCCAGATTAAGACTCTTTAATGTCTTGTTTATTTTCAACATATCTGCAAATGCCTGTGTGAAAAGAATGATAAAAGGAATAATTACAAAAGAAATATATCTTAGCATTTACATCTCTGTTTTAATGGTTACTTAGCATTATAGCAATATTTACGTTTTTGCTTGCTCCAACAATATATTTGTGCTATATGGTCTGGAACGGATCAATTGTATTTACATACAGTCCTATGGGAGAAGTTGCTTTGGTTCACGACCAAATCGGTTTACGAACAGAGTTTTGGAACGAATTATGGTCGTGAACCGAGGTCCTACTGTACTTAACTATTTTAAAAGTTATTTTATGCATTTTAATTTGGCTCTATAGAAATGATAAAATAATCACTTATTTTAAGTAGATCATTTTATAATATTGAATGAGGTAGTGTGGCCTAGTGGCTAATGTTCAAGATTGCAACTGTCTATGGATATCACTGCACTGCTACCAATAAAATAAAATGCTGTTTGGTGGTTAATGTAAACTGATGTTCATGTCACCCATCAGCACAATCCACAAATTTCCTTCTGGGGCAAATAGGTGTTTGCCAGAATTTACTATAAAACCGGAGTCCAATTATGTATTTTTTACTAGGCAAAATCCTCCAGCAAACCAAAGAAGATGGTCCAAACTTATTAAAATCTACCATTCATTTTTCACTTTGACACAAAAAGCCACCATTTAACCAACTGCTATTTTATATGACCCACATTCACTTTCAGTATTTCAGTGCACAGAACATCTAAATAGTGATCATTTCATTCTTATCTGCAGAAAACAAAAGTCAACAGTTTGACCTAAGAGCTTAAAAAAATCCAGCAAAATTAAATGTAATATGGGATAGCTCCTAAATAATGTGCTTTTTTAGATATCTTGATATTTGAATTTCAGGTGTATTAAGACAATGTTAAAGGTACTAAAAAGAGTAATTATCAGAGTACCTAAATGAATAATAATAATAATAAAAAAAAAAAATCAGATTTAAATGCCAGAGGTGTTCCTTAACCAAGCTCAACTTTAAAATCCATCAATCTAATATCACGTAGCCAAGTAGCAAAATCAATCCAAAAAATCACTGTGGACTTAATAGGCAAAAACAGATAAATAATGTACATGGGAACCACTATTATTTAGAGCAACATCTCATTTCACATGAAACTGTCATTAAAAAACATGCATGATCGCATTCATATTAAACAATCAGAGCACTCAATTTTAGTGTAAAAAATATGTAGCACTTAATTGTAATACTTACTGCAGCTACTGGATCATTACTGCGTGTTGCTGCTAGACTGAACTTTTTTACATGTTTATTCTTTTCCATGGCTTTTGAAAATTCTTTAAGTGTTGGAATAGGAATGTTCTTAAAGAAAGAAAAAAAAATCAGGCAATGCATGGATTAAAGAAAGACATGCTGGCTCAAGAATAACCGTACATGCTGAATTTTACTGCATTACATTCTAGTTAATAATGGAATAATCAGACAATTTGCCTCATGGTGTTGACCCTTATTCAATTTGTATTTAGGAAAGACAGTTGCAATTTCTTTTTTGTTGTGCTTGTCCACAGTTCCCTATCATTAAAGTGGTAAATTGTGTAGTATTTGCATAACAGTTACCTTAATGTTGTTCAGGTTAACCTCCAGGAGAGTTGGATCATTGTCTTTTATTCTCTGTAGTGTTTCTTCTACATTAGTAGGGTTAGGTGGTTCATCAAAGACTGGTTTTACTTTCTCCCCTTTAACCACACCTTGAAAGAGATTACCCAATTCAGAATAAAATGAACAAACTAATAATTATTAATTTTATTTAAAAAATCTCTGCCAGAAATAAACAGAATTTTAAACTAACCCTACCCCTAAGCCTATCTAACCCTAACAGCACAAGCATCAAATTTATTTACTGTATATGATAAGCAAACCCCATACGTCCTGGAGGAACATTCAGTGACAAAAACAAAAAATAAAGAAACCACACTGCAAGAGACTGCCTATGTCAAGCTATGTAAAACAAAATTTACATATTAAAAAAATATTAAAGGATTTTATACACTAACCAAAACATCACATTTTATTTATATGTTCCTCAGATAAAATAAAACAAATACAAATGTGTGCAGAGCAAACAAAAGTAAACTAGGAATGATTTGATACAAAGAAAGTACTAAAAGATTAATTTAATTTAGTGCTTGAAAACGTACTGCTAAATCCATCTTTGCTAGAAAAGCTGCTGCCATCCACATGTCTTGAACTGGTGACCAGGGTATGGACTCCAAGGATTGCTTTAATTTAGAAAGAAAAATATGATTACAAAGTTATTTTATTTTTTTGTTGCTTAATATTACAATTACAGTATATGAGTTTCCTCATTAAACACAATACGTTTTAAAGATAAAGAAAGAAAAAATCAATTTAGTTATGTTATTAACAGTAACTTAAATTGTAAATTAATTAATTACTCTATGTACCACACTTCAATAATATTTGTTTCTTCAAATAACCAATTCACTTAATGAATCATTTTTTATATCAGTTACACTTTTACATAAATGTATTATTTATGTTGTAAATGCTTAATTCCAAGTAAGGAAAATGAAAGACAATGTTAATATATTCCTAGGGGTTATGCAATTATGATAGATTTGTGAGACTACCATACTATATAATGCATATTTAAAAAAATATTTTATTCAACTTAATTTCAATAAATTAATATATACAAGGAAACAATTCTTACATTACTAACAAATTTCCATTTTATTGGTACATGATCCTAGCATAGTATTTCACATTTTTTTAGCGCAGCAGTGAAAAATACAAAATTAGGATATGAACAGTGTTTAAAGACAGATTAATTTATAATTCCTTTATTACACTCATAAAAGGACATATTTTGAATCAAATGTACCTGCTAAATCAGAGAGCTCAGTGTCTGTAGCACTAGAAAGAGCTTCTTCCAGTTCTGGATCTAGAGTAGTTGCTTCCTCCTGATGGGTTTCAATTATCTTTTGTTTCGGCACCCATGCTTTCCCTATAAAAGGATGAAATACAACTTAAAGCATAAGCATAAAGTACAGTATATTATGTTTAATTTCAAAGGTTTCCTATAAAATGAAAAAGAAATGCCTATCAATAGGCTTACATATAAAGAGGCAGACTATAAATCATAATAAAATGTGGAGAAAATCTTCTCATAAAAGAAGAATTTTGCTGAAAAAGAGAATATTTAGTTTTAATGCATGGATGCATTTATTCATTTCCTAATCCAAATTCAGATTACAGGGAGCACATTTTCACAGTACTGGAATCAAAGCAAGAAAAAACCCTTGATGACACACCAATTCATCACTGACCATATTCACACAAAGACACACACGCACATACACACAAAGACTAACACTTATTAGATAATTGCATGACAGGGAATTAGGAGAAGACAAGAGAATCTACAGAAAATAAAAATAAAAAACACCCAAACTTGGGCAAAGAACATAATCTGATCAGAATCCAAACCTTATCTCCTGTAGTCATCAGCACTTCCAAGCCAGTCTTTGCATACAATGAACATAATAAATAATAATGGCTACTACTTAATAAAGTGTATCTAATCTAATAAAAAATGACATTGGATGACACAATCAATGAGAATTACAAATAAAAAACACTGCCAATAAGTGTAAAAAGAAAAATAAAGTGCATCGGCACACTACAGCAAGCAAATGGTGTGAAAGACTGAAAGAATAAAACAAATCTCCACTTTCTAAATGAATAACTCTAAACACTATTAAGGCAACACATTTGCCAGACTGTCGATTGCAAATTAGATGCAGGTGCATGCCTTTAAGTGCCAAGTAAATGAACAAATTGTATGCATCAACATTATAAAAATTGAAGAGCCATGCTTCTGAATGGTTAAGGTGACCTTGCCTAGACTTTGAATTTCCTCTTCCCCCGACTTTTGAGTAAAAAAAAAAGATTTCAGAACATTAAACACATATCTTGGAGTGTGAGCAAGAAGAAATATGTTGCATCTTTAAGCTTTATCAAGAAAAGGTCCGTGTTAATAATGGAAGATGCTAAAACAAAAACAAAATACTATCGTGCAAGCGGATAACTTGTTTATTCCAACTCAGCTTGGCAGATAGTTCAGTAAAGGATGCAAGGGAAACAAAAAGCTAGCCTCTAGAGACAGTGCTAGTCCAACACTGGGCATAAAGTGTAAAAAAAAAGCTGCAAAATAACTATCTGTGCATCCAAACTAACAGTACTGCTGTTGCTTATTTATAGTCTTTTGACAAAAACTGATTTCCTTTGCAAAGATGAATAGTTAACCAAATGCAGTAACAGGGCACATAGTACATATTTTGTGGCAGAAGCATTTTATTTTATTTTGGGAACATTGTTTGGCTATAAAAGTAAACCTTCGCTGTTCAAATTAAGATGGAAGACAAACCACTAGATATTACTCAGTGGCAGATTTTTGGTATCATTTTTGTTTATAGTCTCAAAAAGTTACTTATAATGAAAACCTTATGTTTTAACACAAAATAAATTCTAAGTAAACGATTTCCTTTAAAAAGGTGGATGGCTGCAGTGTTTACAATGATTTTCATTGTACTTTTTTTCTTTCCATGCAGATTTGGCACAGGGGTTATGATTTGATGTTTCAATTCCCATAGGATTTGGAGAAGATGTTAAAACATCTTAACAATTGCTGAAAAATAATGACTAAAAGTATAACACCAACAATTCCCGTGAGAAATCCTTATTTATATATATATATATATATATATATATATATATATATATCCAGCGCTGCAAAGTAGTGTCAAAGACTGTCCAGGAGCTCACGAATGCCCGTATCCAATTCTGGGAGGGGATCCCCCAGAACACACTGGCATTGTGTGGAGTAGATACAGGCACATGGAGGCCACATAAACTACTGAGTCACATTACGACTTGCTGTTCTGAAATTCATTCAAGTTGGATCAGGCTGTTATTTAAATTTGTAACTTGACTTTTAGTGTGATGGTGTGATGTTGAATCAGTCCTCATTGGGTTGCTGATTTTGGTTTCCATGGACCTTTGTTATGTTATTTTGTTCTCAAAGAATTGCACAGTATTGGTCACTTAATTTTTTTTGAGCAATTTAATAATGGATAAATGTAGTGACAAGTCAAGTAAAATGACACCTTTTATTGGCTAACTAAAAAAGATTACAATATGCAAGCTTTTGAGGCAACTCAGGCCCCTTCTTCAGGCCTGAATCACAGGGCATAAGACCACCTCTATAATAATCCAAGTTACAATATCTGGTAATGTCCGTTACTTTAGTGTTATAAAGCAAAAAGGAAAAGAGGAAGTGAATATATCTAACTGTGGAAATAAAGCAATACTGGAGTGGGATCATAATATGCAAAAAACATTTCAAGTATACATATTCTAGTTGTGTTTCTCTTTATTTCACACATGCCCACCTAAAGAATGCCAGTTACTAACA
Source organism: Polypterus senegalus (assembly GCF_016835505.1). Classification (NCBI taxonomy): domain Eukaryota; kingdom Metazoa; phylum Chordata; class Cladistia; order Polypteriformes; family Polypteridae; genus Polypterus; species Polypterus senegalus. Next base: position 150,826,654 of record NC_053165.1, on the reverse strand, counting down.
ATCCTCTAAGACATAAAAGTGTCAGACAACATTGAGAAGCAGTATATCTCAGTGGTAAGTGGTTTCCATTCTAAGCACAAATCAAAACTCTTAATTACACAAAACAACAAACAGAAGGGTATCAGGAAATCAGAAATAACTTTCAGACAAAAAGTCAGAAAATAAACAGAGGCCTCTCTCTATGCATTCCTCTTTTAACAAGAAAAACAGAATAGCGTAAATATAAAATAATGCCCTGCTCAACAAAACAAGCATTGTACCAAAAAAATTCTTGTGTAGCACACAATGTCACCTAGAAAACTACCAACAGGGTGAGGCTTGTTATTTAAACAAAACAAACGTCAACAGCTACAATGTAAGAGAGAGTTTGAGTGCCCACTTCTCTCCTATCAAATAAGTCTGGAAGTGCATAGCAACAGTGAGAGGAAGCTGATATTATGAACAGCACAAAGCACTATAAACATTACTGATTAATCAACAAATTAAACACAGTTAAGAAATAAAATGGCTTTGAGATTCTTAACTACAAAAATGTCAGTAGATTGTTTCTAACACATGTTAACAATAAGAGTGTTATGCAATATATTTTGCAACTTCTGTGACAAAAGCAAAACTATTTACCTCTATAATTTTTAGTGCTGACTAAACTTTTTTTTCCCCCAGATAAAGTTGTTGCCAAAAATCATGCTGTATCTGCTCAATTTAGCTCATCCTTCAATGCCTTCACTAGGGAGATGTGTTAATGGCTGAGGAATTTCACTAGCCACAAATTTGACTAATAAAAAACACATGTTTTAAAAAAAGTGCCTCCTTACCAAAAAGGCCAAATAAAGCACATTAAAATGAAAAACAAGTGTTACAATCACATATTTTGAATCCGTACAGCATTGAAAAATTAATGATAAAATGACAAACTGGATGAAAAAAAGAAAAAAAACACCTAGACGTAATTACTAGATCATAAGAGTTTGAAAATCCTTTTAATTTGTACCCTGTAGACTTAAAAAAGGCTTACGACCAGATTTGTCATGCTTCAATATTAAAGGTGCAGCAAAAATTAAAGGTTTACAAGGCTTTCATTCTATTAGTGCTGCAGAACAAGAGCTGTGTTCACAAATTTTGTTATCCCGTTGTTTTTTTGTTATTCCATGGGGCTTAATGTTGGACTATTAGACTCCACTAACAATGTGACTTGTCTCATTTCCTATTAATGATATTACTGTCATCAAAGCACTACTAAGACTTGGAGATCAAGATGTATGAGTGATCTGATGTTTCAACTCTACACTTTGCAGATGATGAGGTCTTCTTGCCTCATCAGATTGTGATCTCCCCTGTGCACTGGAGCGGTTTAAAGCTGGGTATGATGCTGTCCAAATGACAGTTCATGGCTCTCACTCAGAGAATAATTGTTTTCTGTAGGTAAGTAAGAGAAGAGAAGCAGATTTGAGTGAAAGAGCTGCAGTACCTCAGGATATTTGTTCAAAAGGGAGGGTACAGATGATTGTGAGACAAACTAATTGGTCCAGCAGTGACAGTTTTCCAAACACTGTACTAGACAATGATTGTAAAGCAGAAGAAGCATTTGGTGTACTGAATCCTTATTGCCAGCTATAGGTAATGATTGAAACAACACAAAAACAAGAATAAGCAACTAAAAAGAGGATTTTTCTGCAAGGTTGATATGGTGAGGAACTCTACAGTAGAGCAGGACTTTGGAGTAGAACCTCTGCTTACTCATGAACTGAGAGAGGCATGTAGTTAGGATGCTTCTTGGTACCTTCTGCAATATGTGTATCATGTAGGATTAACTGGGAGAAGACATAGGATCAGAGCTCAATGGAGGGAATTCTCACTCTCGGCAGGACTGAAAGATCCTGAGAAATTCCCAAGAGCTGGACTATATCTGGGCATTAATTGGTTTTGTCTGTTCTGACCAGCACATTTTCAGTGTTTGTTTCTTTTTTTTTTTTAATTAAGTTAATCTTATTGAGTGTGACACGCTGAAACCTATTGTATATTAAAATTGTTCTGCATACCTTAACTTTTATTACTGCAACAAATTACCTAACAGTGCAATGTTACCAAATGCTAACTCAGTATACAGTCCTCACAAATGTGGTTTAAAATGATGCTAAAGAGCATTTATACATAACTTTGTAAAACATTCTAGTAAACTGTCTGGAAGAAATAAAAAAATATTTAGATGTAAGGGTACCTTTCTTTTCTCCTTTGAAAGGCACTACATCTTCTCTGTCTTTGTGTTCCAGGGCCTGCTTTTCCAAGAAGGCAAGTAATCGATCACGGTCAAAGGGGCCTGTGGCTGATTTGACAGTCTGATCTTTTTGACGCAGGCCAGCAGGCAAAAGTGCATTCTGAAATATAAATAGTAAAGTAGGACTCTGTTATGAAACATACAAAATTAAGTCTATTACCTTATCTATCTGTTGTTGATTAACACATCAGGTAGCTGTTTATAAAAATACAGACATGGGTGACTCAGCTCAGCAAAACACAGTATCTGAATCACTTCTACTTCAAGCCCATGTTAAAAGAAAGAACTGCAACCTCTCTCTCTCTCTCACCTCTCACTCTTTTTTTTTTTTGTTTTAAACATAAGCAGAGGGTCTAGCTAGTAAAGGTCTCACAGGGTCCCATACTTATCACAGTACACTTCAATTCTTTCATTAACTTCTAAACATAAACCGGTATCTTTTCATATCATCTACTCTCCTTACCATTTCACTTATTTCTGACAAAAGTGCAGAACACAGAACCAGAAATAAAGCACGCATCAACTAACTTTTCCACCTGTTTATTCATTCAAATTCGATTCATTCTTATAAAACATACTTTCACTTGGGATTCCAATGTGCTATACAATTACAAATACTGTATAATAAAAAAGAAGTGCAAAACAAAGACAAGAGAAGCATCATGCAGTTTGTTCAAAAATATACATTCCACCCGTGCATCTGAAAATACAGACTTTAATATATTGAAACACTTTTATTCTATAACTCCAGATGAGCAAGGATTTTTTTTTTTTTTATTTAATGGTCCTTTTAAAACTAGCATGCTAATTTTTCTTGAAAAGAAATCTAGGACCTTTTCTCTTCCAGTATCAATGATATATGAATAAAGTAAAAGGAACACAAAGCCATTTCATTGCATCATTGGAGGTTAATACAAGGAAAAAGGAAATGTTCAAAACGGATGTTATGTTACATGTTCAGCTGCAAAAATGGTTAATGTTCTAATTTTGAAGGAAGTTGGAAAACAAACATATCAAGAGGCTCAACAGGGCAATGATATGCAGCTAAAATACATAGACCCCATGCACCAGCTATATTAAAATACTGAATCAGTCAAGTAATCCCGCTATTTCCCATACATTCATTTTCTATATCTGTTTTTTACAGATACAAAGTCAGACAACCAGAGATTATACAATACATTTAGTTTTTGTACAGCTCTCTTCACTGAGTGCAGCAGCAGAGTGTTCTGACAAATTCTCAGATAAAATGCTAGTATAGATTAAACTAATAACTAAACACAGAATTAGTACATGCAGTGGATATAAAAGGTCTACACAACCCTGCCAAAATCACAAACTTTGTGTAATAAAAAATTCAACCAATTTGCAACTTTATTGCAAAATTGCAATCTTTACAAATAAGGGTGAAAACAAATCAGAAGTGTTTAGTGAAAAATGGAAACAAAATTCTTTAAAAACCTGTAATAATCAAGGAAGTGGCTGCGTTCAGAATCAACCAATCACAACACGTCTCATCTCAAATAGTAGTAAATATACACCTGACATCTATTAAAGTGGGTCTGATTAAACTTTCAGAGAGTCTGGCTGTTCCTGTAGAATTATTCTGATATCCTCTTGGTTGCAACATGTTCCAAAAGCCATTGTCTGCAAAGAGGTTTTAAGACATGAACAGGATCTCATCATTGAAACGTATCAGTCAGGACAGGGGTACAATAAAAATCCCAAGCATTAAACATCCCATAGAACACAGTGAAGCGGAGAAAACATGGCTCATCAGTGACTCTACCAAGATCAGGACGTCCCTCCATGATTGATGGGAAGACAAGGAGAACACTGGTTAGGGTGGCCACCAACAGGCATACAGCAACATTAAAGCAGCTGCAGGCTTTCCTGGCAAGTACTGGTTGTTCCCTACATGTAATAACAATCGGTCATATTCTTCATATGTCTAGTTTGTGGAGTAGGGTAGCAGAATGAAAGCCTTTTCTAACAAAGAAAAACATCCAAGCCCAGCTAAGCTTTGCAAAAAAGTATGCCCAGTCTCCCACAACCATGCCGAAAAATGTATTATGGTCTGATGAGACCAAGATTGAACTACAGTATTTGGCCATCATTCCAAAATATGTTTGGAGTAAAAAATAACACTACACATAATCAAAAGAATATCATACCCAGTGAAGCATGATGGGGGAAGCATCATGCATCGGGGCTGCTTTTCTTCAGCTGGAACTGGGGCTTTAGTCAAGGTGGATGGAATCATGAATAGCTCCAAATATCTGTTTATTTTGGCACAAAACCTTTAAGCATCTCCTAGGAATTTGAAGATGAAGAAGAACTTCACCTTTCAGCATAACAATGATCCAAAGCATACTTCAAAATCAGCAAAGCAATGGCTTCATCAAAGGAGGATCAAAGCTCTGGAAAGGCCCAGCCAGAGCCCAGACTGTAAACCAATTGAAAATATGTAGGGTGAGAGATGTGCAGAGGAGATGCCCTCATAATTTGACAAATCTGAAATGTTTTTGCATAGAGGAGGGGGGAAAAAATTAAAAAAAAAATTAAAATCACCAAGTACTGATGTGCCAAACTGATAAATTCTTACCTAAAAAGACTGAAGGCTATAATAAAATCAATAGGTGCTTCAACTAAGTATTAGTTTAGGATTTATCTCGGTTGAATTTTTTTATTACACAAAATCTGCGGTTTTGGCAAGGGTATTGTAGAATTTCTTATATCCACTGAATGGTATAAAGATACAGATTAAAAAAAAAAAAAAACCACAGAGAAAACTAAGACTAGTATAAATGGAAGTCAGCAATATCCATCCATTAATTGATTGTTGAACCATGGCCATTTGACAACAGAGGAGGCCAGAATTTTAAGAGAGAAAGTCAAAGACAAAGTCAGATACAGACAGAGTCCTGGAGACCTTGGCCAACTTGATACCCACCACTTCTTGGACCTTCTTATAGTATTATCCTGACTGTAACAGTTATAACTTCACTGCACAATACTCATATGCACACAAATTAGGCCAGACTAAATGTTATACCCCAAAAAATTAGGAAAAATTGTTTTTCCCCCCTAAAAAAAATATTAAAAAAAGGAGTTTTGACTAGTCCAAAATCAGGAACCAAATACAAACTCTCCTCAAAGTGAAATTATTAGAGGTTTACTGAATATTTCTTTGAGAGGATATGGTCAAGAAAATGGATGCCTGGAAGCACTGATTGGTCCACTGATTCTGCTCTGTATAACTTTGAAAATGATCCTCTATTTTGTCCTATTACTGGTAACCCTGTTTCCTCCCTAAATTATTTGATCGAGACATAACTCGGAGCAATGCAGACAGAGAATGTCCATTTTCCACCCAGTACACAAATTCTATTTTTGAACATATTGTTAACATTTTGAGGGGAAAGGGCATATAGAGAAAAAGCAATACACAGAGCCTCGTAGAACAGGTGCAGGTTGCTACCACCCTGCCTTCTAGAACTGATGCAATACTGGCAAAGCTTGTGTCAAATTTAACATTAACAAAGTTCAACTTATCATTGCTGTCTAGATCTTTCTTGGTATAGAGTACCATTTTTTCTTTCACGTGAAATCTTTTTTTTGCTATGCAAATGAGCTAGTTACACAGAGTAACAGAGTTGCAGGTGTTAAATAAAAAAGGGCACTTAATTCTTATTTATATAATTTTTTTCTAACAAACAAACACAGCTCAATAACTGAATCACTGTACTTGCCTCTGGGTCAAGCTCCTCTAGAGCACTTTCCAGTTGCTTCAGCTCATCTTCTGATAGCTTATTTAGAATTTCATCTTCATCAATCTCCTTGTACTTTTCCAAGTCCCTTCTGAAAGGCAGTTCCATGACTGGGGTCACTGTGTAAGTGAAAAAGTAAAAAAAAAAATAAAAACAAACAATTGCTAAACTTTTTTTTTTTTAATTTAACTCTATAACTAAATTAACTGCAGTCTAAACTGCACTGGTAATTAAAATCTTGAAATGCTCTTCAGATACTTCAATGTTGAAGGATAAGAGCAATACCATTATGAATAACAGGAGGTAGACCAGATAGAAAATATTGGGTAGTCTTGAAATTATTGATGCAACTAAATCTCTGTTCTAGGCCTGTCTAAATTGCTTTTAGTATCTGTACAAACTGCTAGTGCTTTAAAAACAAAAGCATCTTCGGACAGATACTGGACTGAAAGATGCTATATAAATAAAATATATTCTTATTATCATCATCACCCATTATTATTATTATTATTATTATTATTAATTGGCACTGCTGTTTCACAGCCCTAGGTTAGAGTATAATACCTGGTACAACTATTATTTCAAAGAGACTTAGAGAGTTTGCTGATGGTTAATGGTTAAGCATTCATCCATATTTAACACTTTCTTTTAAATACAAATTAAGTCATCAAGTCAATAAGTCAGAATGGAAGTACAGTATACCACTTTAGCCAAAAATTGGGAATAACTAAGAAAATAAAGGCAAAATGTGTTGGATTTTGGCAAAATATATTTTGGTCTGTCTGATTTTCCACAAGACAAAATAAAAATACAAATACAGCGACAGTTAGAGAGGGAGAGATAACATCACAAGCTGAAAAAACCTCTTTCTGTAAGATAAAATAGAGCCATTTCTTGACCAACCCTGGGAAATGCAGAAGCTAGACTGGGAGACTTTCATATTTCCACATGTGGAGACTATAAACATTGTAAATGAACTCTGCAAGGTGCAACACAAATATTAGCCCAGGTATCAAATCAGGCACAAATTCCACCCATAAAAAGTTCAGTGTCTAGTAATCAACAAAATAATGAGTTTCTTGAATTATAAACATGAGAACTTGCTTATAAGGTGGCTAAATGAAAATAAACACACAGACATTACAGTACAGGATATCAAGCTCAGAACCCTGGCAAACCTCATCATAATGCTCAAGTGTAAAGCCTCAAAATCTTCTGAAGCTTTTTTATCCAATTAACAAAATTTAAACCTATTAAGATTTGCTTTCAAAAGTCACATTAAATCAATTCCCACTAACGCTTTATGGAGAGTATAACTCTTATGACATGTAACATTAAAATTTCAGCTTTTACCCTTTTTCATGATGTAATGGTGTGTGTGTGTGGTTAGGGGGGCATGACTAACAACAGCCTTTAAATGTGGCCAGTCCTATCGCCTGCCTCCCTGCAGACTTCAGCTTCAGAATGGTAAATGATCTCTCTGTCCCACTACAGCACAGGGGGTCAGTGGGGGTGGGGAAAGGAACACATTTTCATTATAACTTCCAAGAAGGCGGGTTCATTTCTGTGGGAACGCAAATTACAAAAAGGAAGTTTGGAGCCAGATAAAAAGTTAAACTGCCTGCTTTTAATCATGCCTCCCAAAATAACTGCGCATCTTTGAGGAACATTTTATTCTGGGCAAAACTATAACATTTCTAATAGATGGTGGCTTATTAATTCTGTAAGAGCCGATCTTAGAAAGTTAAGGTTCTGAGTTAGATGTTTGCTTAAATTGAATAGGATATAAATGTCTTTTATAGTCATAGCTTATGGTATGGTCTTTTCCCCCTATAACTTAGCAAGAGATAGAACCTTCTTACTATAACTGAGTAACAGTGTGATAATAAGCTGTTTTTGTTTGGAACAGGTCCCTGTAAAGAGGGACTTGAAAGACCCATTTTTAGCTTAGAAATGGGATAAGCATACAGTTTTCTGACCGTTTTGAAATGGTTAGAAATGTTAAGTAAATAGTAGCGATTTGAGATGTAACAAGATTTAAGCTTAGAATTGAACTTTTCTTAGCATTAATTTTCCCTTTTTTGCTATTTTAATTTCCCTTTTTTTGTCTAATCTGTCTTACTTTAAAACTTAACTAAACTTTCAAAAATGAAGATATTTTGTCTGTGGAATCATTTCTGCGCGTCAGGCTTTTGTTGAATCCCATTTTTTGAGTTGAAGCTGCAGAACTTTAGTAATTTTGGGAAAACGCAGCTACAAATTCCAAAGGGTATGTACAGCATCACTAAAAAGAAGGAAAATCCTATATTCAATTAATGGTAAAGATCAACATTAGGAACTCTGTCCGTAAAGAACAGCTGACACAATACAATATATTGTGCATTTTTTTCAAGTACAATGTTTCATGACATATACAAATTGTATGGCATGTCTTGACATGGTTGTTTCCCCTCCCTGTCTAAGCTAATGCACACCTTGTCCGTCATTAGTTGTGAGGTAATTACTACAGAAAGATGAAAGTTAAAAAATAACAATGTTAACAAAAAATAGTAGTAAAGCAAGTTTAATTACTTTTTTGCAAGATGAAGACAGAGAAGGCAAACCATTACAATAGAATCACTGCAATTTATTTTTATCTTTTTTGCTAATGGTTATTGCTTTATCAGTCAATCATTATTTTAAGTACAGTAATATTCTTCACCATTCAATATGAATGGTACAAAAAGGGATATAAAATATGGAAGTACTCTACTTGGGTTTAGTGTAAAGACAAACATGATCATTAACTAACTTTATGAATCAAGAGGGAAAGTTTGGCAGCATGCGCTGATTGAGATTCAAGTGCAGCCATGCAATGGGTGACACTTCAGCAACAAACTGAACCATGTCAGGTTTTTTTTACAGCGGCTGGAGTGCCAATCCTGCCACCGACCCCCAAGTTGGAGGACTTGCTTACGGGCTTGGACGCAGATTAACGTCATACCTAAGACGAAGCAATTGCAGGTTAAGGGCCTTGCTCAGGGGCCCAACGGAGAAGAGTCACTTCTGGCAATTAATAAGATTTGAACCGGCAACCTTCCAATAGCCAGCAGACACAACTCTGCCCAAATCAAGGTGTATATAACAAATAAACTGAACTGTTGCATTAAAAGATGGATCTGAATGGAGACTGTGTTACAAAATAAGAATGTGTCTCCTTCTATATCCAAAAAGTCTGAGCCCCATAGAAACTGAATTGAAAACAGAACTCTGAATAACCATAGCAGCCTTCACCATAGGAAGGAATTGCTGTGAAACTGGGGTCATTTGATATGTGAGAGAGAGAAATGGTTTTCAAGTGTAGCAGCACAGTAGATAACTTTGCAAAAGAGATCTGACTACCCCCAAAGAATCACCTTCAGCAAGTCTCTCCTGGTGACCAATAATGGCTGCTGGGTTTTGTTGAAGCTGGGCTTTTAATTTAGGTCTTAACTAGACTGGTTTCCCCATATTTGCACTATGAATTTAAAAATCATCATCAAAATATCCTACAAGGGCAGCATAGTCTATATGACTATACTACTCTTGCCACTTTTTTTAATGTTCTTATGAGCCGTACGTTAACATTTAATTTCATAAACACGTATCCCAATATTATTAACTTATACACACAGCTCTATATTCAGTATCCCTTGAGTCCTCCAGTGGAGCTGTATTCCTTAATTATGACGACACAATGCATCATGCCAATGTAATTACTAGGCGTTTTAAGACTGTTGTGTCAAGTGCAAATGGATTTAGACATCGGAAGCTGGCTATGCTACTTGCAAGCAACAAACTTATTTAAACACAAATAATGAAAGAGTCAGCTTTGCAATGTGTATGCTAAAGTGAAACCTGATAAAGACAACTTATAAACTATTTTTAAAACCTGACAGAGAGCATCACAATAGTTACATGGAAGCTTATGAGGAAAGCACTTTAGTCATGTGGCAGAATTATCTGCCAATTAAAGTACATTCGGAACAAAAACCACTTGCTAGAGTGACATTCAAGGAACTGAACGTCAGAATCCATTCTGACATAGTTTAATATTATAATTACACTGTGGTAAAGGACAGCTTACTGGTTAAGGCAACTTTGCATGGACAAGAAGAAAAGGAAAGCATAAAACATGAAGGATAGCAACTATGAAAGTGCAAAATGAAACTCCAAGAAATGAATGACAGTGCCATTTCCAGAAATGTTGAGCTATTATACACTGGGTCACAATGAGGAATTATGAATTATATAGCTAAGAAAGCAAACAAGAAAAACCACCAATTCCAGTAACAACCACTAGAAGCAAGCTCCCCACCCACATCCTGTCCTAGACAGAATGACGAAATAATATGTTCAGTGAAACAGCAGTATCAATAGGTTCATTCTATTCTAGCCTCAATCCAAGTTTCAGTTTCAAAATTTTGAAAATTCTAATTCAACATAAATGAGGCTATACAACAGACATATTGGAAGCATAGTTCTAAAGTCAGAAACATGTGGCTGTGTGAACCAATTTTTAGGAGGGAGGGTGGGGTAGGAAGATTAATCACATGCAAGTACATTTGACCCACCCTTAAAACAGTCATGAAGCAGAAGTTATAAACTGCAGTAACAGGCGCAACAAATCATTCTTGGCACAAGGAGCAAAAGCTAAAAAGCCACATCATAAAACATAAAAAAATATATTTTACAACTACTTTCCACATGAAAGGGAACTAATTTACACGATAATTAGGGAAAGCCAAGCAGTCTGCTTTATTTTAGAGAGGTAAAATGATGACTAACTTCAGTACAAATCTTTTTATTCAGATAAAGAGATGCCAAAATTGTAGACAAGTTTTAGTCAGAAAACACATCTAAATATGTATAATGTATCCTTATTATACCATAAGCATTTTTTTCGTAGTATACTGTAGATTCTAAAAACCATATAATGCCAACAGCATAGTAATATCATTTTCATTTTAATTCTAACATGAACTAAATATTATCTAAACTTAAAATGTCTAGTTTTAGGGCTATAAACATTAAGAGATTTGTGCATTTATTAGTTTGGATTATGCATTTACTTTTTTTTTTTTTTTTTAACTTTGGATAAGAAAATGGTAACAGGCTGTAAATGCAAGACTACTAAACATAAGCAGATAATTAAATTTAATTATTGATTATTTGATAGTAGAGGATGACTTTACAAGTAACATACTTTGACATATAAAAGTTTAATGTAATAACATAGACCCTGAAAACAGAAAAAAAAGAAGAAAAACTAAACAAATGTGCTTAATGAACAGATTGAATATGTAGTAGTGGTTGTGGTAGTGGTAATGGTAGTAGAAGCAGTAGTGCTGTCACAGGTATATCATCATCATCATCACTTGTTTATTAGTCTACTTCCAGGTTTATTAAGGTTAATTGGTTGCCACTACCCCCAAATCTTTTTTCTTCATACTTTAAGGTCCTCGGCTCCCTTTGGGATGAGACCCAGTCTTTTCATATCCTAGGGCACCTCTTTACTCAATCATACTCAACCACCTTTATTTGCTTCTCCTTAGTATAACACATATTGACTCCTGCCCAATACATTCTCTTAACCTTGGCATTCATCTTCTCACTCTGTGGCATTGCACAAACACAACTGATTATTCTCTTTCAGTTCTTTCTAGCTTTGCTTCATGTTCTGACTTCACCAGCCATGTTTCACTCTCATAGGGCATGCTACTCATTACACAGCTTTTAAAAAAAATTCCCTTTAATTCCAGAGACTCCTTTAAGAAGAAAGAATGGGGGACAGCTCCCAGAATTTCCCACACTTGCTATCACTGCTACCCCCACACCACTTAAATCTCACAAAGTAGGAGAACTTCCCTACTTTTTCCAAAACAACTCCATTGCCTATATCTACATTTACAACATCAGCATTCTGTATCCTTTACCCACACTTTTCACAGATTTGCTGTCAGCCTTCTACTCTTTCCTCCACTGCATCTTTTATGCACCTACTTTCAAAAAATCTTGCTTAGGATCAAGTTTCTTCCAGTGCCAATATTACACTTGTCAAACAGTGATGCAAACCACATTTCAAATGTTTATACTAGTGTTGGATTAATTTTAAAATTTTGACTTTGGTACCAATACCACCTTTTGTACTTAGTACTGGTACCTAAAAAAAAGGTGTCAGTATGCAGCCATTAACTTCCATTGCCAAATTTACTATAATGCTAGTATAGTATCTATTTAAAAATTTGGAAGTTTGGTATTTTTTTTAGTACTGGTATACCATGTGCCACTAAGTCACACACCGTCATGTTGCACAGGTCATTCAACTCCAGGCCCTCCTGCCGCCTTAAACATTTCTGACACCACTCCATCTTCGGAGCTTTTATAACCTCATCTTTTGAAATTTACAGCTCAGTCCTTCTATTTTCTCAGAAGAAACATCATTATCCTATCCGGTTCAGTTCTCCTCATGCAGCAACTTCTCCTTTACTGCACTGTACTTATTCTAGGTATCCTTTACCCCATTACCATCAATCATGATGTGCCCTTCGTCATTTTTTAACCAACTAACACCTACTAACACCCTGTCTTTCTAAAGCTGCCAGCTTTGGGATACTGAACACATTTCTGTTTCTTTCCTCATTCTACAGCTCAAGTATAAACATCTGCATCTTCACTATCACAATTCCACTACTGGCATTTCACTTTGCTTCCTTGTAGATCACCCTGTCACCTGCTGCCTTTATCCCAGTCTTTTACAGTATTGCGTCTTCTCCTCAATTACCATCTTTCCTTCAGTACTCCACCACACTTCATTGTGCCTTGGCAGTCTCTCTGTCCAGCCACAGACGACTTCTTTTATAAACCATACTTTCTCCATTGTTATTGCACTTGCCATTCACACCTGGTGCTTCAGATATTACATTTGCCTTTACTACTAATATTTCAACAAACTTAATTATCCCACTCTCCTCCTTCAATTTCCAGACCTTTAGCTTCAGGACTTGCTTCCTTTCTCTTTCATTTATGCCTCAAACTAAAAGACCTCCGACAACCAAGCCAAGTTGAACTCTTACTTGCATATACAACCAACATAAACACGTAGCTACTACTTCTCTCGGGGACCATAATAAATAAGATTGCAGTAAAACACACAAATTCACTGTAATTAATTTAAAAATGCAGCCTACATAATTATTGTGAGGTAATTTAGTCAGATTGGTCTGTGACATTGAAACATAAGTCTTGTATAAACATCAATCACATTCAATGGAAAACAGAAGAAAAAAAAAGTACAGTGACAGCAAGTAGGCGAGATTTCGTAATAATACAGAAAAACTACTGAATTGCAGAAGAAACACAGACAGAATGGCATGCTTACAACCTTTAAGTCACAGGTGGTATTGTAATACTCTGTGAAGAGTGATGTGAAATCACTGGTTTTAAATTGATAAGTTTTAGAGAGAATACATTTTTGTATATCTAAAGCACAGTGACATGCACTGAACTGTCATTATCTTTTGTTTTTGTGCATTCGTCATTAGCCATCCATTTTCTAAACCTGCATTACTGAGTCACCACAATCTTAGCAGGACAGGGTGCAAAGTAAGAAACACCGCCTAAACAAGATACTAGCTCATCTCATGGCATACTTACCTAAACATAATCCACTACAGGAAGTTATCATTGGAGGAATGCAAGCTATCGCAATATGTATTTTCACAAAGTCTTGAGTAAAGGGCATATATAGACAACAAAAACAAACAGTCATATTATCAAACTGAAATCTACTTTGTATTCTCACAGGCACCTCTTAAAAGAAGAGCATACATCACGAGATAAATGATTGTGTATCAGAAATCTCTACTCAAGTCTCAAGTAGAACATGGCACAACTGGAAACCTTTTTTGTTTTTGAAAAGCCATATTGAGAAGAGTTGGGGGGCATGACTGCTTTTGGCATAAATATGCTTAAAAATTATAGTATGAAAACCCTACACTGAAGTAGTGGTGAGAAATGACCTTGTGCTTTCCATTCCTTGATCACTGCACCACTGTGGCTACCATCTGTCAAGTAAGCAAGACGTTACTTTTGCCTGTTGAAACAAGATGTCTAGGAAACGAACACTAATTAAAAAAAAAAAAAAAATCATTTTTCATATCTTGTCAAGACTCCCTACAAGATTTTCATCCAATGCAGAGTACAATAATAAAAATTTAATAAACTGATCTATAATACAGTTCTTACTGATGACTGCAAATAATAATACAACACTGGGTAACTAGAAAGGCATGCACCTGAAAGCTATCATCTTCTCCTGCCAGGTAAAAAAACAACTTTACACACAGGGTGTTTGACCATTATGAAGCAGACTGTGCGGACTATTAGCTGCACTTGCATTAGCCAAGGTTTTAGTTTCAGTGGGTGCCACAGGCAATCAATAATCCATAGTACTTGTACATTTGACCACTCAAATGACCAGACTAATTTTCAAACATGGTAACCTCACATAAAACAGCAAAAGTAAGCATTACATGAGTAATAGCAAAAAAGAAGTTGAGGGCAATGTAAAAAAGCCAATTAAGTCTTTAAAAGTATTTTTTCACCCACCATACATTAATACAAAAATACATTTTATGATTTCCCCAAGAATAAATTGCATGGCAAGACTGAGTTTATTCAGTCATGAGTAAAGACCCATGAAAAAAATTCAATGGCAATGAGGAAAACATAACTTTGTATGAGGTAAATTGGGAATGTCTGGCTGTGTGCTTTCCTATAATTCAATAGTTCACAGCAGGTATGTGGCTATAAACAAGGGTGATTCAATTCAAATTTGATCAAATAGAGGCTCAGCAAGGTTCATGCTATACAGGGGATGGAGTTATACTTTATATATTTCAGGATAGTAGCAGGGTGTTGTACCATGTTAGTCATTATAGATGTAATGAGAAGTCAAGCAAAATGGCACCTTTTATTGGCCAACTAAAAAGATTACAATATGCAAGCTTTCGAGGCAACTCAGGCCCCTTATCCAAGTTCTCAGTGTCATGATGATATTTTTTATTATTATTAATAATAATAATATGTTACAGAAATAAACATCACTAATGAAGAACAGTAAGGGTGTCCATCCATTTCACTTACTGAGGGAAATTCTCAGGACAGTTAATATTTGACAAAACTGCAAACATAATAAAGAAAGGTCAGGAATATTTGTTATGTTGGCTTGGTCAAAGGAATGACAAAGCACCTGGCAATTAGTCACTGTTCTGGTTTGTGGCTACGGTGGAGATCTTGCTTACCATCCAGGTATAAACTGATTTTGTTTTTTTTTTTAAACTACAAAAAAGCTGAAAAAATGATAAATGTGTGCACTGTGTGTTACCAGAGTATGCATCTTGCAGTAACATATTGTAAATCATTTTCAGCATTACCCCTATTATTGAAATTAGTGGGGTGGCTACCCAGTAAACCCAATCACCCATTCAATAATCTGTAGGCACTGACTCCAGAGGGGTGGGGTAAAGGAATGTGGCATCCAATCTTAAAGCAAACTGATTTAAGTAGTGTGTTAAATTGCCTTGAGTTCTTCAAAGTGTCCACACTGTAATGAAGTTGCCTATGCTTCCATTTATCTTCTAATGTTCTGTACGTCAGTTGGCTGACCAAATTACCCTAAACTTGCACTTCCAAAGCTTTGTAATATGCGACTTCAAATTTGTGTAAAAGCTTTTTTTTAGTCATGCACTGTGATTTACTTCAAGTGACAACTACAGTGACTGAGAGGTGACAAAATATTAGCAATTACAGCCCTTAAGAGTGATATGTCATTACTCTAAAAGTTACTGTGAATTGTTTCAAGACAAAAATTGAATACTTTAGGAGATTAGATAGATAGATAGATACTTTATTAATCCTGTACCCCCATTTACAAAGTAAATGCATTCTTGCAGTACTCGTCCCCATTCAATAATTTAATTCATAATGCAAAACAGAAGACAGTCTTCTGACCTTCTACCTGATCTTTAGAAAAATATAAATTTAGTTAAATGTGTATGGCATGCCTTTTTTGAGTGTTGTTCAAATTAAAATATGTATTCTTTTTTGTAGTAAATAATTGGCAATCTTAATATTAATTTAATGATGTTAGCACTCTCTGCAAACATTGCCACACACTACAATTTTCCAGCGTAAACGCCGACTTTTGACTACTCACATATCACACCTGTACTATTAAACTCCACAGTATTAACTAATGATAAAAAAGACAGCTTTTCTTTTCTAACACAAACAAAAAAAAAAATCAATAAAGTTGAAGAAGGAATTAATTTGGATTGAAGAGAACTTTTAATATTTTCCAGTAAAACAGAAAATGAACTGTTTTGTATAAAAATGAACCTGCTGATAAAAGATGATAATGCTATTTATCTCTACTTCTACAAGACACAATCAAGAGACTATATTCAGACTCGGTACCAAACCTTCATGCTGTTCCCTTGTTTAATGTTGGTGTGACTTGCACACCCCAAAGCCCCAAATTTTGATCAGGCTAACTGAACACACTATATTTTTGTCACATAAGCCATAAGTAACAGAGAAGCATGTGCGATGACCTGTCTAGATGGGTCATGGCTCTTCTCAGCCCTGACAAAGAAAAAGGGGTTTTGAGCAAGGTACAGAGAGAGATACATTGTACTATACAAGTTATCCATTTATTTATTTTCGAAAGCCCCCAGATCAACATAACTCACAGAGGGAGCCAATCCCAGCTCCCAGCAAGAGTACATTTAGGTCTGGAATCAAAGGCGACAGGCGCACAAACAGACAGTCATGCAAAGCCAGTTCAATGTTACAAGATTAACATAAAACACACAATTGTGTGATAGAATAAAGGAGAAAAGCTAAATACCTGGAGAATATCCACATAGGCAAAGGAAGAATGTACATGCTCAATAAAAATGGTTTGGGGTAGGGAAGGGTTACAGTTTTACTAGTTAAATTTTCTGCCACAGGATGCTAGTGTTTTCCATAAAAAAAACCATACACAAAACAGTTACACAATAATCCTAATGTGCAGACCACAAGTGCAACACTGTTTATACTGCAGCTGCTGCCAGCAGTGGATTAGGTTAATCCATTTAAGTAAACATAATGCTCTTACAAATGAAAGTCAACTTTCTTTGTATAATTGTCAATGTTAATTTATTAATAAATGTTTACCAATCCTAGTGTTTCAAAGAGTGCAGTATGTTTCTTAAAAGCCAGAAATACTTTGTTTAATGTACAGTGATGGTGGAGGGGTGGAGATTGGCTGCTATTATCATTTTTATTAAATTTTACAGACCAGAGGTTACACCTTGAGCCAAGGACAAAGACAATTTTGCTGAGCTGAAAGGTCTAGAAGGAAAATGTTCAGTTACATTTAAAAGAATGTCCAGGTGACAAAACTCTGCAAGGAGACAAACAGACACAATGATTTCCAGGGGTTCATTCTTTAAGGAGATTCTCTGGGGGCCACAATATGTAGGAAGAAATTACTACAAATGACTGAAAGCCTGTCTGGAGCCACATACGACATCCTGAAACAAAGATCCTTGAAGCTTACTGGCCATTCATTTTATTTTTAATTGTTTTTAATACAGCACAGAGGGGTTTAGCCCTTTATATAATATCAGAGTGAAAGGGTACAGAATTCTCGTGTTAAAAAGACTTTACGGAGGAACAGAGTATAAGAAGAAAAACCTTGACAGAAGTGCAGATACAAGGTGCTGACATTACAAAGTTCACTATTTTATTTAATTCCACAGACAAAGAGAAAGCAAATAAATATGCCAAATCCACTTTTGGTTACTAAATACTAATACAAATAAATGTTGGAAATGTTACATATATTATACGTAATACAAATATTTTCTAGGCTTGGTTTATCCCAGTAACCCTCAAATTGTCAAACATATCTTCCTTAATATGATGTCCATAACTACCATACTCAGCTTCAAATAGTCTTAATACCATAATCTCTAAATTGCAACATACACATTATAGACTCTGTTGTAAAGTGTGAAAGGGCAATGGCAGTACAGTACTTAATTGGCAAAAATTATCAGGGGATATTTTTATTTAGAGTCATCAACGGCTCTACAGGGACTTACCTGCTGTACACAAAACTATGAGCTGGAAAGGAAGTTTCTTGCAGAAGAGCCGCAGAATATGAAACAAAAATATATATATATTTTTTTTTTTTTACTGAAAATGGATGTTGTCTTAGAGTAAATTTTATCAAAAATATTTGCAACATCCATTAATCCATCTTCTAACCAACCAATTCAAGGTTTCAGAGAGCCAGTGCTTATCCTGAGATCACTGGATACAACACTGGAGCCAAACCTGGAGTGCCAAACTGTATGTTTACATTATAAAAGCATTAATGAAAGAAAACCTCAATAAAATAAATATGATGCAGTTCAACTACAGAAAACATAGATAATTTACAGGTCTGAAATTCAGGAATGGATGCATATTAACAAATGAAATTAAGTTGACCAGACAACACATGAAATACCTTAGGTTAATACTGTCTGCAATTAACTAAAAGTTAACTAAATTGAAGAATCCTGTTTTTTTATTTGCACTGTCCATACCATCCCAACTTTTTTTTATTTGGGGTTGTACGTAACTACAATGGTGGTAGTAGTAGTATGGTCACATGTACAGAGTGTACTGAACTGTAAGTAATGTCGGTAAATCTTCAGAGGTCTTTACATCTTTCTTTATTCTGATTTTTTTCATTGTGCCAATAATATTGATACCAATACTGCTGTATTGACTATTAGTAGATTGCACTGTCAACTCCAATGCACATTAACTTAATTGGTTTCCACCCCACCTTAACACTATGTGCAGGCTACAAACATTTCCCACTAATTCTTTCCTCCCAAAGACAAGTGGGTTAAATTAAATGTTCCTTCTAAATAGCCCTCCTGCAAGTATGGCTGTGGGAAGGAATGGGCTCTACAACGGCCTGGAACAACTTAAAGGGTTAGTTCTAGCCTTCAATCCAGTGCTGCCAGGAAAGGCTTCAGCACCTCGAAACCTTACATTTGATTTATTGGGTGAGAGAATGTCATGTTATGCAATGTATTCATGTTATATGGAAAACAGAATGCATTAAAACAAACACCATCCCTCAGATTAACTGATAACTGTCCCATACAGCCAAAACGGGGATAGATATTCCGGGGCAATGAGACACATACACATCATATCTTCATGTGAAAGAAATATTCATGTGAAGTATGCGCTTAAAAGAAAAAAAGTGCCATTCACCCTCTAGTAGGGAAAAACACCCAATATAAACACAAGGAAAAATACCCTTTAGGCTTGGCTCTATTTGCATCTGTATAATATAAAAAATAGCCTATGTACAGGTAATCCCAGGTTTGAAAAGCCCTATGAGGGTGACATCTCATTTAGGAGTGAATCCTGCTTTGTGTCCGAAGCTGCTGAAATTGGACATGTCTCTCCTTGCAAATCCTACAGCTAAAATAAAAATAAAAGGTCAGGTTAAGAATATATGTTATACTGATGTATTAGTTAATAGTTGGAATACACCTTATACTGAAGTAACTTTGACCTTGAAACTTTTTTCATGTGTGCTGTATTAAAGGATTAATTAACCTCTTACAAATTAATAAAGAAGGAAAAGAAACAACTATTCATATTACACGGGTTAACATCATAAGCTGGAGTCTGCTAAATATTGCCACAAAATAATAATAATAAAACAGTGTACTTTTAAGAAAAAAGATGTGCAGATTAACACTTCACTGCAACACAAGTGTAACCACTACCCATACTAATTCAAATGGATCACTCATTATTTCTGAGCAAAGCATGTTTATACAACTCACATTTAATCACCACTGTGATCAAAAATCTCAGCAGGTTGCACATTAGAAATGCAAATTTTTTATTTGTTTTCATATTATGAACTGCTTCAGGTCTGCCAAACACATTTACCTAAATTACTACATCAGCCTCCTCCTCATAAGAAGGGAAAAAATAAACAGTTCGTTATTTAAAATTAATTTATCGATTTTGTATATAATTTTTAATAGCAAAAGCATAAAATAATAATATTGTATTAACCAACTATGTTAACCTGAATGAATAATAGTTTACTATATTACTAAATTACTTTGATCAGTGAACCACTCAGCTCTCCCTTTCCAACTACCTAAAACACCCCGATTTTGTAACTCTCCATTTCTATGCTTACAGCAAGTATTTTAAGAATTTAGTGTCTCTCCTTTGCTCTTTTAACACATGAGAACTAATACAAATTAATATAAACCATTACTGTATACAGCAAAAAAAACATACATATACATACTTTCCCGTACACTAAAGATGTAAAGGAACATTAAATATTTCTAAAAAAATCAATCCTGATGTTGCACATTGATTTTGAATTGCAGACAAGTCAAAGAATAATGTCCATATTAAGTATACCAAAATATTGAATGCACAAACTTTTATTTGATAACATCAGCAGTCACAGCAACAGAGTTTAAATCTTTTGAAAAGCAAATTTATGCTGTTGTGGTTTAACATACCGTTTTTCTGTCAAAAATGTTGACAATGTATAACAAGCCAAACATAGATAACAGAGGTCTGAATTACATCTTGTGAATAATATAAACTAGTGGTAACTCATCCCTAACATGAGTGAAGAATGGTATATCTAACCACATGATCATAAACATACCATGCCTGTATATCTATGAAAATTTCTCAAACATTAAAGGTTATCATAAAGCAAATTTTAAAAAAATAACGCTCTAAAACAGGGATAAAGCATATTTAAAAACATGAATGGCATCACACCATATTAAAAAAAAAGTCTAAAAACAAAAATACCAAGCACAAGATAGCACAAGTTATTAAAACCGAAATCTGTTGTATTCTCAACAGAGTAAAACATTTTAAGCTAGCTGAAATCCTAGACACCAGGGTCTCCTATGGAGAATCAACTTGGAAGCAAAAACGCAAATATTTTCCACTGTCTTCTCACAAATTGGTGAAGCAGCTAATGTGCTGGGACTAATTAAAAACTCTCTGGTTGCCAGTTCTGTTTAACAATATCAGAAAATGAAATTCACTCTCTATGACTAAACCAAAATGTATTTTAGGATTTGACGTCTACACCCTACACTAAAAAACCATGTGAAAGGGGTACCCATCAGCCTACCAGTATGGTAACGATCGGAAGGCATAATTACAGTGAAGTGACATCTGGGAGAAATGATATGCTCCTACCAAAAAAGCAGAGATGTTGAAGAAAAGAGCAGCAAATGTTTTTATAACAAGCAACATATTTTTTATGTATAAAAAATTCCAGGAGTTACTGGGAAGTCTAGTACTTAATTTATACTTTTAATTAAATTAAAAAAAGAATGTTGTTATGGATTTCACTTAGTCTGACTTTTTAAAAAATCCAGTCATTTTAAAATAGGCATTTGAGCTAAAAAGCACACTAAATCCCATAACATTCACAAACCTGCTTAGTCAGTTTAAGGGTCATGAGGGCCATAGTTTGCCCCTGCAGCTCTGACTAGAAAGCAGTGAACAGCCCTGGGCATGCCACCAGTCCATCACATAGACCACTCTCACAGGCTGAATGCCAATTACCTTGACACATATGTTTAAAAATGTGGAAGAAAAACCAAAGAAAACTCACACACAGAGATGGGAAGGAAATGTAAACTTCACATCAACCACATCCAGACACAGGATTTAAAGCCAGGACTCTGGATCTTTGAGGCAGCAGTACAACCTAGTGCTGCCCTTAAGTCACAAATATAGTTTTGAAATAATTAACTTTATAGAAACCTGCAGTTTTTCTACTTCTTTAAGGGTGTGAAATATGAAACATAGCTTATTTATGATGGCTATTATTTATTTATTTAATTTTAATCAATGTTGGCATCTTTAAAATAAAATTGCAGAAAGGGATTAAACACAGAGCTTTAGCATCATTAAATAATATAATACATTTTATTTATATAGTACCTTTCCCATGCTCAAGGCGCTTCACAGAGTCCCAGAAAGAACTCACATTCTGACTCAGATTTTATTAGTATATCTTAAACACAGGAAGATAGACACTGAAGCCAAAAGCAAGAAAGTAATTAACCAAAATGTTCACTTAGAGGAAAGAATTAGCTGCAGATTGTAAGACTGATTAGAATAATATCTACTGACCTCCCAAACCTCCAAGATTACAGTTGCTCTTAAAGTGTCCTGGATCAATTGCAT
Organism: Polypterus senegalus; assembly: GCF_016835505.1. NCBI lineage: Eukaryota > Metazoa > Chordata > Cladistia > Polypteriformes > Polypteridae > Polypterus > Polypterus senegalus. Next base: position 150,804,271 of record NC_053165.1, on the reverse strand, counting down.
TATGTCAAGAATTTAACAAATAAACACATACAGTATTTTAGACTAATACGGTATGCATTTTATTGTCTGCATTGTGCACTCCCACTTCTGATTCTCATTCTTTTCTTGAAACACTCAACACTACAATGACATAACCACTTTAACAGGTTTATCCTTTCAAAACAAATTGAAAATTATTCTAAATTTCACCTTCTGCTGAAAAAAAATGAACAGGGAGATATATATTCAAGATGTTGCCAGTTAATAGCTTTTATCAGAATTTCAATAAATGTACCGAATAATTCAAAATTCCAATTGCCATCTTTTTATTTGTCCTAAGTCATCGGGATGGATTCTGTGCATGTGAGCACTGACAATTAATGACCACTTGTACAATGTTAACAATGTAATGATAGGGAATAAAGAACACAGGTGTTTAGGACATCTAAACACAAGAGAGTCTTGTGTTTTATGTACCACAATAGGATGGGGTTTGGATTCAGAGATTACGCACGTTCTCATCATACCTGTAAATCTTCACATAGGCATCCAGGGTGTCAGCCAACACACTTCATTAGCGGTCAGAAAAAGGGATGAGCTTGCAGTATTTAGGAAATGTGAAACTGTGCTGGAAAGTCATCACTTAGCGAATTTGAAATTCCAGCACTTTCTATTGGATTAAAATGAAATACTCTGAACATGATCAGCGAATACAGTCTTTAAGTTTGACATCCCTTTTAACTAGATGTTAAGTAGTATGACAATGACTTAAAACAATACAAGTAAGTGTTATCAATTATTATACTAGAAATTTCACTCTACAACTTACACAGATGTAGATTCTTGTTATTATTATAAACATATTATTAATGCTATTAACAAATGATCAGTGAAAGATATGGAAACAAATAATCCCTTCCCAAACAGGTTTTTTGTTCTATTTTCTTTGGGTAACTTAAATGAAAACAACTGAACTAGAATGCTACATGTAAATACAAGTTCTTAATGTGTATTTAAAATCAACAGCTAGATAAGCTCTTCAAGTCAAAAATAGTTGGATACAAGGACAAGCAGTAAATTTCAGGCCATTCAGTTGCAACATATGTAATGCTGGATGGGAAAAAAAAAACATGTAGTAACAAAAAAATATATAGGCATCTACTTGTATCACAGTTCGCTGTATCACAAATTTGAGTCTGTTGTGCTGATGAATACTGTATATTCTTTTCTGTGAACAATTATTTTACAGCAGTTCCTTCATAACTGTGGGTCCCAAATAATAGCTTCATTGCTCTGCTTTTAATGTTTGCCTCCTTAAAGAATTCCCAAGCCATAAAATTGAACACAGAGGCCAATACTAATTGAGACAACTTACTGGCAGTAGCCACTGTACAAATGAGAGCAAAACTGTTGGCCTTGTAATTTATAAGTGATGCAACATTTCAAAAACAGGCAATTTTTGGTAAACACAGACTATAATACCTAAAATACCTGCTTGCACAGGCAGATAGTTAAAAGGTATGATTTCTTCATTGTAAGGTATAAACACATACATACATACATACATACATACACACACACAGTGGTGTGAAAAACTATTTGCCCCCTTCCTGATTTCTTATTCTTTTGCATGTTTGTCACACAAAATGTTTCTGATCATTAAACACATTTAACCATTAGTCAAATATAACACAAGTAAACACAAAATGCAGTTTTTAAATGATGGTTTTTATTATTTAGGGTGAAAAAAAATCCAAACCTGCATGGCCCTGTGTGTAAAAGTAATTGCCCCCTTGTTAAAAAATAACCTAACTGTGGTGTATCACACCTGAGTTCAATTTCCGTAGCCACCCCCAGGCCTGATTATTGCCACACCTGTTTCAATCAAGAAATCACTTAAATAAGAGCTGCCTGACACAGAGAAGTAGACCAAAAGCACCTCAAAAGCTAGACATCATGCCAAGATCCAAAGAAATTCAGGAACAAATGAGAACAGAAGTAATTGAGATCTATCAGTCTGGTAAAGGTTATAAAGCCATTTCTAAAGCTTTGGGACTCCAGCGAACCACAGTGAGAGCCATTATCCACAAATGGCAAAAACATGGAACAGTGGTGAACCTTCCCAGGAGTGGCCGGCCGACCAAAATTACCCCAAGAGCGCAGAGACGACTCATCCGAGAGGTCACAAAGACCCCAGGACAACGTCTAAAGAACTGCAGGCCTCACTTGCCTCAATTAAGGTCAGTGTTCACGACTCCACCATAAGAAAGAGACTGGGCAAAAACGGCCCGCATGGCAGATTTCCAAGACGCAAACCACTGTTAAGCAAAAAGAACATTAGGGCTCGTCTCAATTTTGCTAAGAAACATCTCAATGATTGCCAAGACTTTTGGGAAAATACCTTGTGGACTGATGAGACAAAAGTTGAACTTTTTGGAAGGCAAATGTCCCGTTACATCTGGCGTAAAAGGAAAACAGCATTTCAGAAAAAGAACATCATACCAACAGTAAAATATGGTGGTGGTAGTGTGATGGTCTGGGGTTGTTTTGCTGCTTCAGGACCTGGAAGGCTTGCTGTGATAGATGGAACCATGAATTCTACCAAAAAAAAAAAAAAATAAAAGTCTACCAAAAAATCCTGAAGGAGAATGTCCGGCCATCTGTTCGTCAACTCAAGCTGAAGCGATCTTGGGTGCTGCAACAGGACAATGACCCAAAACACACCAGCAAATCCACCTCTGAATGGCTGAAGAAAAACAAAATGAAGACTTTGGAGTGGCCTAGACAAAGTCCTGACCTGAATCCAATTGAGATGCTATGGCATGACCTTAAAAAGGCGGTTCATGCTAGAAAACCCTCAAATGAAGCTGAATTACAACAATTCTGCAAAGATGAGTGGGCCAAAATTCCTCCAGAGCGCTGTAAAAGACTCATTGCAAGTTATCGCAAATGCTTGATTGCAGTTATTGCTGCTAAGGGTGGCCCAACCAGTTATTAGGTTCAGGGGCAATTACTTTTCACACAGGGCCATGTAGGTTTGGATTTTTTTTCTCCCTAAATAATAAAAACCATCATTTAAAAATTGCATTTTGTGTTTACTTGTGTTATATTTGACTAATGGTTAAATGTGTTTGATGATCAGAAACATTTTGTGTGACAAACATGCAAAAGAATAAGAAATCAGGAAGGGGGCAAATAGTTTTTCACATCACTGTACATACATACATACATACATACATACATACATACATACACAACTGGGCTGTGAGACGTGAACTCAGCTCTTCGGCACACCTCATTTGATTTTTTTCCGGCAAACAAACTTTCAAAACAAACCGTATTTTTACGACACTAATCAGAGTAATAATTATGTTGGCATGGTCATTTTAGATCTGAGATCAGCTAGATTTCGACGTACCAAGCAGATGGCGATACGTTCTAAATTACTTACGGTTCCGGAGCTGTCGAAGGGTTTAAGTCAGTTGACGATGTTAGTCCTGGAAAGTACGCCCCACCAAACCAACGTTCGAAAAACCAACCGAACTTACTGTTATCTGCTCGAACCAACACCGACTTACTATACTTGGCCATCCAGCAGCGTCACTGAAGCATACGAACATTCTTAGCCAATCATGCAATACTGCGTCCGCGTTTGCCATTTTATGTTCTAACTACAGAGGCAGAGTCCCATTGCATGGTTCTAACTTGTATTGAGTCATGGTATTGACGCAAACCACCATACATACGGGGTACTGACGCGGACACCATACATACGGGGTATTGACGCGAACACCATACATACAGATAGTATCAAATTATATATAAGGATATATACATATAAAGGGCTTTAAATGATACAGAATGTACTTGGTGTGTATCTTTTTTAGCTCTTTCCAATATTAAGAAATGATGACCAACAGCTTAACTAGGCATTTCCGTCACAGTCAAAGTCTTTCAGATATTAAATGTTATATTCCAGTACCCTCTATGATGGAATACCTTCTGCTTTTTTTTTTTTAAAAAACTTACCACAGACTAAAACCACAACTTCTGACATGGTGTTATGTCTATTTGTTGCCTGTTTTAACTATAGCTAACACCTGGTGAATTAACTCAACACCATCATCAACTCTAGTATGGATTACTACATTTCTCTTCACATGGGTTTTTCTTCATACAAATTCAAAATGCTACCTCTAGAACAAGGGTGTCAAACTTTGTTCCTGAAGGGCCACAGCGTGCTGCTGGTTTTCGTTTCAACTACCTTCTCTAATGGAATCCAATTATTAAGCTAATGGAGCATAATGTGTTGCCTTGATTTTCACTGACTTGCATTTTAATTATTTTTTACTATCAGCCAAACAATAATGAGATGGTCAGTGAGCCAGCAGATAACCAGGAGGACTGAAAATTACATTTGCACCTGAGTCAATCTGTGTCAGATTATCAGATATTAGAAGATTCTTCAGAATGACCACCTCCGACTTACTTAATACAAAATGAATAAGGAGTCGCTGCACTCAGTAACTGTCATGCAAAACTTTATGCTTGTATGATCATTAGTTTGACATGTGGCCCTGATTTTACTAAAAAAATAAATACTCCAAAAAAAAAAAAAAGTCATAAAAACTTTTAAAGCTAGATACATGAAATTTTCAAGGATTATTGTTTAGTATTAGACATCTTTAAAATTCAAAATAGTTGGTACACAATTGCATATTTTTCAGGTTATGGTTTGCTGAAAATTATATAAAAAATTATTTTGTGCTTTTGAGGAATTCTGGTCTTCTATATCTCCACACTAAATCATATCAGATCATTCAAATTTTGAAAGGTATTACTAATGTTACAGTCCTTCTTTAGCAATTAGGTGCATGTCTAAAAAACATCAAACTTTATTTATGAGGCATTAAAAATGGGGAAAAAAATAATTGTGTGCCTATACTTCAAATGCATTTTGCCAATGTATGACGAAGTCTGGCAGAAAAGGAATCATACCACTGGAATGAGCTTGTTTTAATTTGTAAATGCACATAATATGAAGTTGGTACCTTGAAGAAAAACTACATTTTATATACCAAAAATGCTGCCTACTACTTATTGGATACAATTACATTATTTTCAGCAAGTATGAAGCAAACTGAAGATGATCAGTTGGAAGGCTTCTGTTGATTTCACATGGATTTACCCCATTTGTGTCTCTCATACAATATTTAGCTAAATAAATATCTGATGGAAAAAAAAATGAAGGTCTGAGAAATTCAGATCTGTGATCGTCAGTTTTGGAAATAACTGGTGTGGCAGAATCAGAACATTAGCAAGCCACACAATTAAAAATGAGTTGTATTAACAGCTAAACAGATGTCCGACTAGATACCAGTGGCCTTCCGGGACTGCTTGAGATCCCCAAGTTGACTGGTCATCCATTGGCTTCGTATCTCTTTATTATTTGGCTACCATTTAAGAAAAAAGAAAAAAAAAACAAGCAAGTCAAATACAATAAAGGCAAAAAGTCTGCTAATTAGCAGCAGTAACTGGTTACTAAATAAAGAGGTTAGAACAAAAACCTACAACCACTGCGGCCCTCCATGATCTGAGTCTGACACACCTGCTCTACAATCATTAATCAGACCTAACATTAGTTTTTACTCACCAACTAGAAAGGATGGCTGTACATAATCTGAGCCAAAGTAGACCTCAACTACTAGGGTCCAGGTCATACCAGACTAATCATGCAAGCTCACAATTTCAAAGATCTTAAATTAGTAAATCACAATGCCTACCTTTATCACATTTAGAATATTGGAGATTGACAAATGACTTAGTAAACTGATGTTACTTCTGTCTAAGTGGACGTGCGCAAATTCAATAGTAAATTGAAAAGTTATTTTCAGATGTCAGAATTAAACAATATACAAACCGGATTCCAAAAAAGTTGGAACTGCCACTCTGAGAAACTCTTTTTATACCCAATCATGTTGCCAATTGACCTAATTAGTGTTTATTGGTCTTTCAGCTCTTCGTTATGCTCAAATTTACTTTTTCCAGTCTCTTATTGCTACATGTCCCAACTTTTTTGGGATTTGTTGACACCGTGAAATTTTGAATCAACATATTTTTCCTTTAAAATGATACATTTACTCGGATTAAACGTTTGATCTGTCATCTACGTTCTATTACAAATTAAATATTGACATTTGCCATCTCCACATCATTGCATTCAGTTTTATTCACAATTTGTTTAGTGTCCCAACTTTTTTGGAATCCGGTTTGTACTTTAAAATCACTCCTATTTATTACCTGACATCTGTACAAACACAATTAACTTACAAAATACCAAATCAACCAGCTTTTTCCTGTAATAATAATAATACTACATTTTATTTATATAGCTGTAGAAAGTTAATATCAGCTGATCTGTAAATAGCAATGAAAAAACTGAACAGTAGCAAATAATTTATCATTTCTTTAGATGTCTGTCATTAATCCTTATATGTCACACTTTGGAAAAAGTCTGTGCTAGAAAGTAATGGCTAACTACTCTTGATTCACATATTAAATATAGTAATATAAAAACAATTAAATAAAAAATCTCTCAGATGATAAAAGTAAAATGTCACTCTTTTCCTTGATTACTGGAGGCAGACCACGGACACCAAAAAGTCAAGTTTTGAGAACTCTGGTTCCAGAAAGGCTCAAAAAAATAAAGACAAAGAGCTAACCCTGAATTTGATGAGGTAAGTTTGAGAATATTGTTATGTTATGCTAAAGGTGATATAGGATTCTGTGCTTGCAGTACTGGGTATCAATACAGCTTGCTAAAGTAGACCTCCTTGTTGCTAGAAATAATGAGTTTGTCTTTGTTTAAAATTAGCATGTCATTAAATATTACATTTGCAATATAAAGACACTCTATTATAGGGATGGAGGGCAATAGTAAAACATATAAAGTGCTATTTTGATTTGTAACATGAAAAAGAGGATTAAGTGGGACAGAATCTCTGTAACATGTTGCGTAACCATACTGGAGAGCGTAAGCAGAATGATTAAAGATATCAGTGAAGTATAACACGTTACACAGATCTGTGAATATTATGCAGATTAAATGGACCACTGTGCTAATCACAGTTTATACGGTAGCATAACAGGATATGATTAAATGCATGTTGTCCAAATTTAATTCAGTTTATCATTTCATAAAAAACATCTCTCCAGAAAAACTCAGAATATTAAGTAAAACAGAAAAATCTAAAGAGATTACACATATCAGAATGATGAGCTATTAATGAGTAAATAATTTGGATGGTAATCCTTGCTATACTGCATGTGCTAAAAAACGTTAATAACCCTTCATCCAACATCACAAGGATGTTAGTGAAATCACATTTATAGCAATTTACTAGATTACATATAAAGCATTATACTAGTATTTACTACTTTTTTCTTTCTTTTCTTTTCTTTCAGAGACTGTGTCAGTGTTATTGTTAATACAATTACTGGTACTTCATTTTATACTTACCAATATTTGTGCAAGTATTCAGTGTCAAATGAGTAGCAGCAATCATTTCCATGATCATAAATGATACCATTTTGAGAGTGGGAATGTAATGACTTGATTAAAGGTCACACAGTAACTCAGGCAGACTGTAAACTGTCTATGATGGTAGTTGAAGTGGTTCCCCACTCTCTATGTAAAGCATTGAGTAGGTTAGAAAAGCACTATAGAATGGAATTAAATTAATTAAACTGAACAATTAATTAATTAATTAAATTAAACAACTTGCTAACACGTTCTTACTAGAAGGTACATCTGAATGTCTGAATAACTTGTTTACTTTCACTTTGTTATTCTTACTTTTAAGAACAACCTTTTCTTATTTTATTTTTTTTTTGCAAAACACTCTCCTTTAAGAGGAACAAGTTAAATTACATAAAGATGGTCATCCTATTCTTAATCTACACATACATAATAAATATTTCGACAGGCAGTTGTTACCTTTGAAGGTTTCAACCATTAGGAATACTATATTGTTTAAATGGAATGGCCACACTCAAAAAAACAGCAATGTAAAAAAAAGCTTTTTTAATCAGGTTATAATTTCAACATTTAATAGGGAGAATAATGAGGGCAAAGAGAGCTGGCTACTTTGTGAATGGAGCAAAATTATCTAACCAACTCAAAAATCTGTCAATCTAGATCAAGACTGGATCTAAAATGCATTGATTAATCTTCTTTAAATACTGTGCAATTTATACAAAGTTCAGATTTATTTCCACAAAACTACAAGTAAAAGAACACTAGCCATACACAATGGAATTTTCCATTTGGGGAATGCAGCGCCAGAAGCAGCTTAGCAGAAAAAAAATGCATGAATGTAAATTTATGTTTGTACAGCTTATTCTAAATGGTAATGACAAACATATTTACTATTAGATTACATGCTGTCAATATTTCATGAACAGGAGCCGTGAGGAAGTGTATTTCTAGCCGAGTAGGCTTGATAAAAAATGTTTTAATAAACTTCAAAAATACAGTGTGGCAAAAGTCAAACAATGAATCACAACTGTGAATAAAGTTAAACAAAAACTGGAATGGACAGGTGTTATGTGAAAGAATGAACACAGAAACAGTTATGTATGTAATGCACGAATATATAAGTGCAAATGTACCATATTAATTATTTAAAGGCTCTACAGTATATGCAATGTCAAGGATAAGATATAACACATATCTCCACTTCTGACACACTGTGTTTTCCTAATCAAGTCATTTACCTTGAGTGCTCCATGGAAATTCTGATGCTAGTTTGTTTAGATTAAAACTAGATAAATGTGAATATACCATAGGAGCACCACTATATTTACATTATGCCAAATCCAAATGTAAAATACGTAATGTTTTACGTAACATGATTAGATGCAACAAAGAAAATCACCTTCTTTCGAGTTAAGTAAAAACGTTTTCCTAAATTACATCTTTGCGTCTCCTTCCAGGGTACTTACTGATTTACTTTCTTTATAACTGCAATAGGCACTGTGAAACTATAGTAATGAAAAAGTCGCAGCAATACATACTGTTGCTTTTGCAGTTTTTGCGAAGCAGTGGTGCTGGTGCAAGTTTTAACTGCAGTATACATAAATTAACATGCTATGCTGCCCAGCCCAGCCCCGTGTTGCTTACAGGACTACATAAGCGGCACTAAATGTAAAGATCTAAATGATGTAATCATAGTGTCTATATAAAAACACCTAGACCTCCTACCCATCTCTTCATAAAAATCTAATGACTCTCTCATTCCAGTCGCTCCCACCTCACTGAGGATTGATGAGATACTAGCCGTTTTCTTTTTAGGTTGTCGATACTAGGAGGGCGTCCTTAACTACTTCAGGCTGTGTGAAGGGTTAAGCGCTACGTTTTCCTTGGTATTGTCATGCGGGTGGGGTCCCTTTAGTATGCAACCAGTGCGCTCGGCTTCCGACACAGCCAACAAGGCAGCAGAAAAATAAATCTCGATCCGACATGGCTCCACTCAACAAATACAGACTCGCTACTTACCTTTGGTAGCTGTACGTTAATTTAATGTCGCCTTTGTTGGTTAATCAAGCAAGGAGAAACTAAAGATCTATGCATCAAGGCGTACCTTGCCTTTCTGTTAACTCTCACACTATTACGGGTATTTCCTCACTCATAGCACTCCACACAACCTCGCTCTCAAGGGCGGCAACACAGGAAGACACTTTAACGCAGCCTTCGACAGCAGCAAGGATTGAACCTCTGGAGGCACTAACTAACCTATCACCATACTTCAACCCGCCCAAATCACTTCAGTATAGCAAATGGTGAACTACCTCGGGTGTGAGGGCGGATACATAACCTGACAAGTAAACGCCCCTTCTCAGACTCTCAAATGACCCACAAGAGTCATGTCAAAATAGGCGTGTCTTCAGTTTGCAGGCTTTCGCCATTCTGCACTGCTTCCAACAATTATTTTAATCATCGAGTTACCTATATATATTTTCGAAAAGAGTATCCGTTCATCGCCCCGCGAGGAGTAATTTAACATGCAAAAACCTGCCTCCAAAATACGAATGCAGCAAGTAATATCAACTGACGTTTTCATATGTTGCAGTTAAAAGAAACGCATTTATCAGCATCGTCTCAAATAGCACTATGAAGTGATACAAAATTAACAAGTATTGATCATACACAATATGCTTTTCCTGAGCTATTTGTGTGAGTGTGGTATACTTGCCTTACGGAATCGACTCCTCTTTGTGACTGGAGCTGCTGGAATTAGCATCCACAGCACAAAATCTCAAACGTGGATTTAGAAAATGGATGGACAGTTGTCACAATGTTAAAGACTAATATACAATTACTGTTAAACTGAAATTAATGAGTACTTAAATTTATACAAATAAACACAATAGATAATGTGGAAAATTTACTATGGTAGGGTTACCCAGACAAAAATCTGTCCTTGATATTATTAATATATTTGTGAAACAGAGACCTCCAGTCTCATGCATTTCTGGATCTTTGCTGTTCTTTCATTCTGTATCCTGCACTTGACGTCCATCAGATGGCATTGCTCTCTCTCTCTTTTTCTTCCTATTGTCATGTTTCTCGTCACATCATCAGCCTATGCAATTTGCTTGACTATACCAGATGTTGCTGGTCTTCTTTTTCTTTTCACCATGTATGTTTGCCATAAGAAACCCACAAGCGCAGGTCAGTTTGTCAAGGTTGCTACTACCCGAAATTTTAATTTCTGCAACATATCAGGTTACAAGCTTTCGATCAAGATCAAGTTTCTTGCCCCAGTAATTACACACATATCCTGGTGGCATACATTTCTGCCTGTGCCTTTTTGCATTCAGCATCCTACACTTCTTCTCCTTCCTATTATTGAGCTCTTCATCACATCATAGGCCTCTGTAGTTTGCTTGATTCTTAACAGATGTTGCTGGTTTTCTTTTTCTTTACGCAATGACAATTTGTTTGCGGATCACCGAACCATAAGAAACCCACAAGAGCAGGTCAATTTGCTGATGTCACAGCTACTTCAACTTTTTTGAATTACCTGAACATAGATACGACCAAGATCAAAGTTCTAGCCCCAGTAGTTTGTGAGTAATTACCCAAGAGACAGACAGACCAACCCTTTTATAAATATTTAGAAGATTGTCTGTTTCCACCACCCTAGTACATCAGATTATTTTTTCCTATTAAAAGCTGAGTACATCTTAAGCTCATTTTGTGTGGGGGTATGTTATACAGGGTATGCAGGTAAAATTTATTTTACTAAAAATCTTTTTGCTCTTGTACAGTACATTTATTAGGTGTGTGGATGCTACAAAATAATGCTCATAATAAAGCACACACATGTTGGTATAGCTACAGTATTTAACAAAAGTGAGTACACCCCTCATTTTTGTAAATATTTTATTATATCTTTTCATGGGACAACACTGAAGATATGAGACTTCAATGCAATGTAAAGTAGTCAGTGCAAGCTCTCTAACATCCACCAGCTCCATGATGTCATCATGGAGGAGTGGAAGAGGATTCCAGTGGCAACCTGTGAAGTTCTAGTGAACTCCATGCCCAAGACAGTTAAGAAAGTGCTGGAAAATAATGGTAGGCACACAAAATATTGACACTTTGGGCACAATTTGGACATTTTTTCCACTTAGGGCTGTACTCACTTCTGTTGCCAGCAGTTTAGACATTAATGGCTGTGTGTTAAGTTATTTTGAGGGGACAGCAAATTTGCACTGTTATACAAGCCGTACACCAACTACTTTACATTGTATCGAAGTGTCACATCTTCAGTGTTGTCCCATGAAAAGATATAATAAAATATTTACAAAAATGTGAGGGGTGTACTTTGTTTTGTGAGATACTGTACCCTGTATATACCTGTACTGTACACTGATATATACTTGCTACAGTTACCATGTAATTCATGTTGGTTTTTCCAATTACTTTTGGTTTTTACTTGCATGCATTTGGAATAATGTGGAGCAGGCCCGAATGCTGGAATGATGTTGTTACTGAGGAATGCAGAATCAGCTTTTCTCCAGACGTAACAGGACACATGTGAGCCAAAACAGTCATTCTGCTTGTGACTCGTTTGTTCACAGAGTATTATCCCACAAATCTTGAGATCATTGTGGTGTATTCAGGTAACCTTTAACATAGCATTTGCATGCTTATTATTGAGTTTACTTTCCGTCTTGTTAGTCTTCTACTACCAAGTATCAGGCTGAAAGCAATGTCACAAACACTGGCAATTAGCCCATGAGACAGAGGTCCAAAAGACAAAGATGTTTTTCTAAAATAACCTGTGATTTTGTGATTTTTTTTTTTAGCTTGGCTTTTAAACAGATTTTGTGAGAGCAGCCACACTTTAGAGCACTTTAGGATGATAGTAAATACACATACATAGTTCACAGAGCCATTATTGATATGTGTACAGAGTACAATGAAATTATTATTTGCATGTGCTAATCATATATAAACCCTTCAGGCACATTCTTCAAAAAAAATCACTGCACAATGAAGGAATTCCTAAAGACTGGAAGCTTGGAAATATTAACCCATTACATAAAAAAACATGATTAGACTGACTTAACTATAGGTCATGCTTCATTTGTAAATTGATAGAAGCAATAATTAACAGAGTAAGTAAAAAGAGTAAGCATTACATGTCAGGAAGAGGTGTATTAGTGAACAATCAGCATTTGTTTAGAAGCGTGAGACTGCCTTTGATTACTAAAGTAGAATATGAGGATGGAACAAAACCATATGATCAGAGAGGTGCATATTATAGTATTTACCCTAAATTTCAGAAAGCTTTTTCTAATGTACCACATGAGAAATTAGGGAAATTCAAGGTGCAGTGTGTAGATATCACTATGATCTTCTGCTGCTGAACCTTTCAATATCTAAACTGAAGCAGTTAAGTGTTCTTAGCAGTAGGCTGTCAAATACAAACATTGAAATTATTATTATGTATATTGTAGCCTTAAATTTTCTGTCCCCATGTGATTATGAAAAGTTGGTGCTCATGTTAATATTACAAAAAGACATAACAGCACAAGACATGGTATATAGAAAGCTGATCAAAGGTCTGAAAGATATTAGCTATTAGGAAAGCTTTTAGTGTAAGAAAATGGAAACAAAGTGGTAACATGACTGATGTGTTCACTAATTCCTTTAACTAAACTAACTAGAATGGATCTCAGCTGTTATTTTAAAACAACTTTCTTGTCCTGATGTATTCTACTAACAATACAAGATACTGTATGACCAAATTAACCCACGAAAATCAAGTAATAATATTACAATAGAGCAGAAAGTCAGGCAGTTATACGATGGGGGATGAAAATGGGATGCCTACAGAAATAATTAAAGGAAAATTGACAGAATGCATTTTGTCAACCTGATGTCTGCACAATACAAAATCCATGCTTATCAGAAAAATCCTTCTTGGCCTGAACAATGTGTGTATTATTGCAAGTTCAGCAGTGACTCATAATACAGAAACTATCTATCTTTACTGTTTACAGTATTAATCTTGCACTGATACTGGATATCTTGGCAAAGGTGAATACAATTAAAAGGTGTGGCTGTTAGGTAGGGAAGAAATTTGCACAAAATTATTTATTTATCTTTATCAGTAATTCTTAATCTGCAGGCTACATGAAAGTATATTAAAAATGGGGGAATTCTCTTTTTAATGCTCTTAAATTAATAATTAAAAACTCTCTCTATAATAAAGCATCTTCATTTTGAAATAGAATTGAGCAACATTTCTGGTTGCTTCAGATAAAATGACACATTGATAGTATGGGTTCTGCGGTGGGCTGGCGCCCTGCCTGAGGTTTGTTTCCTGCCTTGCGCCTTGTGTTGGCTGGGATTGGCTCCAGCAGACCCCCCGTGACCATGTGTTAAGATATAGCAGGTTGGATAATGGATGGATGGATGGAGTATGGGTTTGCTCAGATTTTTTGAAGATGAAACATTCCACTTCAGAAGGTGCGTTTTTGTAATGCAAACACATGATTATTTGTCTATTTCAATTAAAGATAATTAAGTATTCTCTTGGCCCAACAAATGGTTCCCACTTTTTAATACCATTAATCATCAACGCAAACCCTAATAAGACACTTCTCTTCCTTAAATTAATTTTAATTAGGTAGTTTACCCATGCTTTACCACTTAAACATTCATATTCAAAGAAAAGGCATTTTGATACTTCTTTGGCTTTTCCAACTATTTCACAAACTTTATTGGAGCAACAAACCTCAAAACGATGTGAGAAGACACATGAGCAACATACAAGACATGGTGACTGAACTATAGGACAACAACAATGACCCAAGCATAAACATCCAACAGTGACCCAGACCAACGTGATGTGTACCTGGAATGACTCCAGAGATGAATTAATGTTACCACTGGCAACAGACATTTGAAAAATTTTGCAGACTTCATATTCATAACTGTAAAAAAATTGGCATCATTGTTGTTTGTGACATAACGAGGGTATTACATAACTTAATTTATATAAAAGAATATTCATAAAGTAGTTGTTCATAATTCAGTAAACATATATACTCTGTATTGCGTATTTCCTGCACTCATAAGTTTCTTTGTTTGGTAAGACTATTGCAGATAAGCGTAAAGACACATACTTACACAACTGAGTTAAAACTGCCATGGTGTATTATTTAACCTGAACCCAACCCGACACCAAGACGCACCCAAATTCACTTTGCTGGAAGGATACACATTTTTGAACATGTGCATTGTTGGGAATGATACCAGGTCAGAACAACAAAGGGAAAGTGAAAGAACATGATCAAAATGACAATGAAAAATCCCACATTAGCCTAAACTATCCAGTTCACCCAGAATTTTTGTTTTTATTTCCATCATCCATCAATCCATTTTCAAGCCCCAATGGTAGGGGCCAGGAACAATGCCAGTAAGGTGGAATCCAATGCTAGATAATCTATCTGGCAGTCAAAGTACTTGTTACTTACATATGGATAGCAAAACTGATCTCCGTGTCTAAATTGGAAAAATTAACGTAAGACACCATAAAATAAATGCTAATAATGTTTAAGGGCAAATGCAGTGCATGCAGCTTTGACAGGTCCCAATGTTTGATAAACATGCCTACAATGAGGTGACAATTACCACAGCTGACAAGCCACAATAGACCATGCAATTCACATTTGCACAATTCAGTGTTGTGCTAATAATTCGCAACAAGTCTAGCACATCCACCACCACCATTTCTGCAGTACCTCTTAAAGCCAATTTCAGAAGACTATGTTCAAACTATATAAAAAAATGAAGGAAGAAAGCTTTGTAATATATAATTCCTGATGGATCAATTGCTTTTCAACAGTATTGTTTCTTGAAATACCACACAAGTTAGTTTATTAAAACAAAAAGTTTTACAATGCCCTTGGCATCAGGTTAAAACTGACAGTAATGCAAATCATGCTGACATAACAAAGTAAAAACTATTGCTGGGAAAACAACTTAACAATAAGGGAAACAATATGTGATCATAGAACAAGATAACAGTCCCCTTGAGCAAAAGATTAAATACTTTTAAATATTACAACATTTCTTTGAACAATGTAGTTAAAACATTTGTGACTTGCACCAGAGCAATCCTAGGGACAAAGAATAATCTAAAATTACAAAGGAAAAAAAAAAAAAATATCTAGTTTATCATTGGTATTGGAATCTTTGTCAAATATCCTTGATACTATCCACAGTGAACGTACACCTTATTAAATGTATTAATTAATATTAGGTCACTCAAAGTCAGTGAAACATTTCTAAGAGAACCATCTGTGTGTTGTCAGGAATGGTGTTCACTGCAGAGTGCATTCCGATAATCTTTTTTCAGTAAGAGGTTCCAAAGCTGAACTCTAGCAACAAAATTAGTGTTTTCTATCTCTGGTTATGCAAAATTCCTGGCAGCCGATTTTTGTTGCAATCAATTTATTAACCAATGTCTTTTTTTGCTTTAAAGTGAATTACTGTTTTTTTTCCTTCTAAAAATGTACCACAATAAACTTCACATCTGTAAAAACTACATTACTTGCCAATTTTTCATACCAGCTTAGTCCATTTCAACATTGGTAGGAGTTAAAGCTTATCGGAGCACGGTCGATGAAGCAGCACAAGACATGGACCAGATGCAATTGGAAAGCCGTTATATTGCACAGCACACACACACACACACATATCCACACTCACTTATACAGAACCAATTTAGAATAAACAGGCAACCAAATATCCTACTTTATGTATCTTTTCAATACAGAGATAAGAAAGAAATAAAGGGAAAAAAAACTATAGACAAAGGGAAAACTGAAAACTCTGTACAGAATGTGACCAGGCCAGTAGTCAAAACTAGACTTCTGCAGCTTTGAGGAAGCAGTGTTGCCAATTGTAACAAAACATCAAAATATAAATAACATTGGCATAGGTTTTACATAGTAAACATTGCACAAATTACATGCTTGTAATTCAATTGTAATATTCCATCTGCAATAGTTATTCAAATAAATATGGCAAAAGTAAACACAGGTTTAATATTGAATTGATGTTCTCCATTCTTGACATCAGGGTTTTTTTTTGAAGTTACTCTAGTATGTGTTAATGCAACATTTTTGTAATGCAAGCTGTACTGACATTTTAATTTTATTCTACCAGTGATTTTGTGAAACTCATACTGTATTATGTCTGTTTAATTGTTTAGTACCTTGCGGTGGTACATTCTGTAAATGACGCTATCTTTGGAAATAAGTGATTGTGCCTTTTTAATTAAAGTAATACTTCAGATTTCACATGCCAAAAACTGGTATTGAGAAGGCAGCTTTACGGCCAAATTCAGGTTATGCAAAACTGAGCGAGTGCCAAGTTTGTGTTCTAGGTGCAGCCATATACACATCAACAGTACAGGACTTTTGGCTGCCCTATAACTGGACAGGATGGATGAGGGGGTCAACATTCAGGAACACTCCGGCAGGATTCCCACACATATTCAGCAAAAAAGCTCAGTAGCTGTATTTGTTATAAACCTTCCCTAGGTTAACTGAATTTGGAGAGCTATGATCTTGGGATGCTGGCCTTCTAGCTATATTAACATTTTGGTGAGAACCTCTGTGTGTATCTTCTTCTACTTTAGTGGATCTTACTCTGAAACTATTTACTTAGGTCTGTTTGATATTAATAGTACCTCATTACTTTTGCTCCTATTGTTTTTATAGCAAATCTCTAAAACAGACATTGCTATGGCTGAATTGCTACATCTTTTCCATATAAGGTTAATGGTGTATTGTTCACTTTTGTTAATTCCATGGTCTTTCCAAGGTGCTCATCCTGTCCCCCAAATACTGCATTCTTGTTTTGAATTGTACCAGTATTGAGATTATCAAGCTTTTGAATTGAAGACCTGCATTCTCACTCACACATTAGTCAGGAGCCCTGTTTTCAATCAAAAATCTCAAATTCACTTGAATGCACTTCACTATCATTCACTGCTGTTACTTACTAGAAGCATTTATTTAACACTTTTTTAGAAAAACATACAAAAAAGCTGTGACCATATCATCAAATAACTGGCAAGTGGATTACTTGACAAGAGTTACTTGAAATATTTTCATAGAGGTTGTAATATTGGGGAATTTAATACTTTAAATCCATTCCCATTAAAGCCCATTGTACCAGAAAGTTTGTTGTTTCTGTTCTCTATGAAAACACAATATTAACTTTTTTCATAGCTATCACTGCCACACACATTAAGTAACAGTTTAAAAAAATATATACATTTTGAGATGACTATTCCTTTAAGCTTGTTGATAACACAAAAAACTGTATTTGCCCAAGACAAGGTAGGACAGGCAGACCAAACTATATTTACATCTCTCAGCAGTAATATAAAAATACAGTGTACAAAGACAGCACAAGAGTGTCAATTTTTAATAGACACATGCCATTGAGAGTATTTCCTTAGGCCACTGTGTTTTCAATGTACGCCAAGTTTTTTTTTTTTTTTATGCAGTAGATGTGGATCTTGCATAAAAAAAAAAAAAACACTTGGCGTACATTGAAAACACAGTGGCCTAAGGAAATACTCTCAATGGCATGTGTCTATTAAAAATTGCTAAGATAAAGACGTATGTAATATATGTAATGGAAGCATTATACAGCCTAATGGCCATTGATACATAAACCCAATTTCACATTACAAGACTTTACCAGCAATTTTCTGTCATACACTTCACACAGTGAGTTTGGGGCAGTTGTGGCATGCTACTATGATCACCAGTTGTCTAGTATGACATATGACATAACCAGCATCTTACTCTGACTGGTTTTCAAGTCGCCCTGACAAATTTGAACCAGATTAATTTCACCTTAAATTGTAGGGGAGGGCTCCGCAGGCATGAGAGCAGACAAAAAAACGAGTATTCACCCAGAAGTACAATGCATATAATGCAGCAATGAGTAATAACAAATGCTGGTGTTTTCAACTTTGCTTTCAGAAGAGAGGCTCATATGTCTGAGGTTTTTCATACCGAGACAAAAATAGAAAAAAGAAAAACAAAAGGGGTAGAGATTGTATATGAACTTGCACCAGTAACCTCTTTACCTGAGAAACAGCCCCATCAGGCAGCACGTTACTGGCAGTCAATAAAAGGGGCGAGCTGCAATACTTTGGAAATGTGAAACCGTGCATGAATGTCACCACACAGTGTGATTTCTACTCATGGAAATTGACATGCTCCAGAGACAAAACCAGCAACTGTAGTCATCTCCTTGTGAGTAAAAGTCACATAATCTGACATCAGCCTTACATCACAGCAATGGAATAAGTTGGCAGCTAAACCAGTTCTAGAACAACATCTGATAAGCAATGTTCGGCATTAATTATGATCTTTTCGGATTTTGCAATCTTTTTATTTTTCTCCCATTGCTTAAAAAGAGAGTCCAGAGTTAAACATGAAGCACAGATGGTCTTCCTAATTACTTTATTCAGGGTTCTGGTATTTTCTAAACTGGTGTCACTGCTTTAGCACACCTAGTTTCAAGGGGCCAGACATGATTCTCAAGAGAATACATGCATGGGGACAACTTACTAAAATGTTTGTAGTGAACAGCGGTGAAAACCTCCGCTGCAAAATCTACTCACACTGTGCTTCTTCGTAAAATACCTGCTTTACATTTCTCCAGTCCATGCACTTTAAACCAATTGGGCTTCAGGGAAAGACCAAAAAACCTAAACAAAAGATGTTGTGCAAAAATAAAAAGCAAAAATGGCAGCTATTAACCCAGGAACTCGGTAGCACAAGGTAACAGAAGCTTAATGATTAATCTGTATATTGTAATGAGTGCAGCAACAAAACAGACAAACACACATGGATGCAAAGGTCTGTGGTACGGTTTTGCACAATTGTAGCCAGAAATCCACAAAGGGAGAAAATGAATCACATATCTTAAAATATTTTTTTATTCGTAAGCTTTCGACTCCTATCAAGAATCATCATCAAAGAAAAATGATTAGACATACAGAAATCCAAGGCAATATGTAGCAAATAAGGAGGGGAGGATTGATGAGGATGAGTTTAGAGGGTGTTATTAATAAAGTATTAATAATTATGTACATGTTCTTTTCAAGATGGCATATGCTGGGTTCATATCCAAATGTCTGTTAATGGCATTTTCATTGGACAGCCATGTTTCAGCTAGTCCTCCGGCACCGAGTCAAATTTAAATGTGTGTGCGATCGAACTTGGATGCACGTAAATCAGAGAAAGCAGGTTCTTTCTTCTGACCACACTGCGATGTTCCTGTATATGTGCGGCAAGTGTTTTTGATGTTTGTCCCATGTATACAGCTCGGCATGAATCACACGGTATGCTGTAAACCCTGACCTGTGTCTCTGTTGCCAATTTCTTGCTTTTTGCATTATAAAAGGACTGAGCACAGAGTGCTTATAGGCTTATGTGCTATTTTGATGCCTGCTCTGGACAGGATATGTGCTGTACCTTCTGATATCCCGTGATGATAAGGAAGTGTGTGCCAGGTGGGATGCAGACCATCGCAGCTACTTACTTTCACGCATTTGAGCAGTGCTTCTGTCTGTAAATATCTTCTGTCATTTTAACTACATTATTATAATGTATAGCAACAGCAAATATAGTTTAGATAAGCCTGGGTTTGCTTCCCGGGTCCTCCCTGCGTGGAGTTTGCATGTTCTCCCTGTGTCTGCGTGGGTTTCCTCTCACAGTCCAAAGACATGCAGGTTAGGTGGACTGGCGACTCTAAATTGGCCCTAGTGTGTGCTTGGCGCATTTGTGTGTGTCCTGCGGTGGGTTGGCACCCTGCCCAGGATTGGTTCCTGCCTTGTGCCCTGTGTTGGCTGGGATTGGCTCCAGCAGACCCCAGTGACCCTGTGTTCGGATTCAGAGGGTTGGAAAATGGATGGATGGATTGTGTTCTAAGGATATATACTATGTGTTATAGCACTGATGCTATATTCTGGCATTGCATCTGCGCATTTCCAATAAGACAGTAATATTAACTTTAGTCATGCATTTAGGTGGATGATGTGCAGCCTTCTACTGCTGTCGCTAGTCACATTCATCGTTTCGGGTATAGTCCTAATTTTGAGTAGTAGAATCTGCATCTCCTGTGGCATTTCATTATCAGCTCCCTTAATGGTAGTTCTTTGCACCTCCTTTTGATGGAGTGTAACACATCGTTTACTTACAATCTACATCTTGCAAATCAGATTTTTTTCGAGCACAGCTGCTAATTCTTCCAGCTTTACATCGACGCCTACACGATCGACGTTAACTGAACACCAGAGAGCAGACACTGCAGCTGCCGTGCATTTTTACCGCTAGTGTGTGCATTGATGCCATCGAATGCGATGTATAATTTTATGTTACAGAAATTTTGTCCACTGGCAAAGGTTTATATTTATTTCAATGCAAAGGTTTAGATTTATTTTCAACACGTGCAATATGCTTTCTGCACACGGACTAGTAAAACATTCCCAGTAGCTTTAGCATCCTCAAGAAGGAATAAAACTTGCTCTGATCGTTTGTGTTCTGTTTTGTTCAGCAGGGCTGTGTTATCCACACAATACAGTCTACAGTTCGTTACTTCCAAAACTATAATGTTTCTACACAGTTGAAAAAACGTTTTGACATTCAAGCAACAGACTAACAAGGAAATGTTCGAAGTAAAAACTCACTACTTTACAGTCAGAAGACGATGAAGTATGAAAACAGCTGGAAAAGAACTCTGCCCTCAACCTACAAAACGACGTGTCGTTCAGCCCTGACCTGACTGGACTTGTACCGTCTTATCTATTCACATAAGAACACATTAATCCACACCTGACCTGGCGGTAAGCTGGCGTTCACGTACCCACCCTAGTTACAGAGTTTCGCTGGCTAATAATTCAATGCCTGGATAAAAAAAAATATTTCCTAACCGATGACACTTCATCCAGTAATCGTCAACGCGAAGACCAACACAAGTATACATGCGCCAAACTGCACAAACAAGCTCTCTTTAAAACCACACAGTTATCTAGCGACTTATAAAGACTGCAGGTTATGCCATGACAGCGCCCCAATTTAGCGTCTTCGGCTCTCACCTCACTCGCAGTGACGTCACTGCGTCTCGTCCCGGTGTCGCCCTCCAATGGCGTGTCAGCACGAAGTACGACGTTGTCTTCCAGACGCCGCTATTCCGAAGAAATGTGCAAAAAAATAGAGATAGAAATTTATGGACGCCCAGATGGTACTGTCACCCAGGTCCCAGGTGCAACTCCGGATGTCCCACGCTGACTGCAAGTCTGCAACCTTCAGCGTAACTTCTTCCCGCCCATTTACCCCTTGTACACTGATGTTAAGACCTCCGCAAAAAAAAAATAATAATACTAGTTCACTGCCTAGCGCATTTACTTCACAATCCACCACTATAATAATAACGTTTCTACACTTACTTGTCTAAGCTTCGTACATTTTAATCCATCCTTTAAAAAAAAAAAACCCTTCCGCTTGACCGTAGCAAAGTCTACTGGGAACACCGGGTCGCGCAAAGCCTCGTGGGTTTTGTAGTTTTTCCAGCACGTGGTTGCATGTGAAATACAGTATCCTCGACTGAAGAGAGAAAACATTCTTCAACCTTTCCAAAGCATCAGACGCTAACCACCCAATGAGGCTTTCCAGGGTCCTCCTAGGTACTAGTAAACGTGCATAATATATAATTATATATTTATTATTTATATATTATGTATGTATTATATATACTGTATATATATATAGTTTGCAAAAATATGAACACATACACACATATATATACAGTATATATATGTACATACAATGACCTCCATAATGCTTGGGATAACAACATATTTTTCCTTGATTTCCCTCTCTGCTCCACAGTTCAAAATTATAAATCAGACACTTCAGACATGATTTAAGTGTACATCGCAGAGTTTCATTTAAGGAAGGGTCTTTGCATTCGTTTTGAAAACACATCATGGTGAAATGACAACATTTTTTCCACATTACTCCTCCATTTCAGGGCACCATAATGTTTGGGACAATTGGCATCACAGATGTTTGTAATTCCTCAGCTGTGTTTCATGGCTTCATAAGATACCACAGCTTGCTTCTTTCCTTTGAAGTCTGTAGTTGCCATTTTACAACATGAGGACAAGAGCTGTGCCAATGAAAGTCAAAGAGGCCATTATGAGGCTGAAAAACAAGAATAAAACCTTAAACGACATTGGTACAACTTTAGGATGACCTAAATCAACTGTCTGGAATATCATGAAGAAGAAAGAACACATGGGTGGGCTCAGTAATAACAAAGGGACTGCTGCAGACAGAAGAATCCTCACTATGGTAATGAAAAAGCCTCCAAATGCCTGACCAACAGATCAAAGGCTGTCTTCAGGAGGCATATGTGGACATGTCAGAGATGACTATCAGCAGAAGATTTCATGAACATTAATACAGAGGACACACTACAAAATGCAAACCACTAGTTAGCCACAAACACAGGATGACCTGATTACAGTTTGAGAAAAAGAACTTCAAAGAGCCTGGAGAATTCTGGGGAAAGGTCTTGTGGACAGATGAGACAAAGATGAACCTGCATCAGAGTGATGCCAAGACCAAAGTATGGACACAAAAAGAACTGTCCAAGAGCCATAGCAGACCACCACATCCGTTAAACATGCTGGTGGGGATGTTATGGCTTGGGCATGTATGGCTGCTTCATATACTGGCACACTTAACCTTCACTGATGATGGAACTGCTGACAGCAGTCACATAATGAATTCTGAGGTGTGTAGAAACATCTGATCTGCTCAGATTCCAGTAAATGCCTCCATACTCATTGGACGGTGCTTCATCCTACACCAAGATGATGATTCAAAAATACTGTTGAGGCAGCACAGGAGTTTTTCAAAGATAAAAATTGAAAATTCTTAAACATCCAAGCCAGTCACACAATATAAATCCAATTGAGCAGGCCTACCATATGCTGAAGAGAAAACGTAAGGGCACAATCCTCCAAAACAAGCAGGTGCTGAAGATGGCTGCATTAGATGTGTGGGCGTGCATTACTAGTGAAGATCTTCAGTACCTGGTGAATGTCTATGAATCACTGACTTCAAGTATTCATTACATGCACGGGATATGTGACAAAATGCTAAACATGATGGCTTAAATAGACCTGCCATTGCTGTGTCCCAAAAATCATTGTGCTCTAAAATGAGGCAACCATGTGGAAAAAGTGTTGTCATACATACGGTGACCAATATGTCTGCAAACACCTTTAAATAAAAGTCTACAACGTGCACTTTAATCACACCTGAGCTGTTTGATTTGTAATTTTAAACTGTGGACTAGAGGAGAAAATCAAGGAAAAATGTGACCTTGCGTATAATAAAGAAAAGGACCAGTTTCCTTACCAAGCCCTAATGATCTGCATGTTATTTGATTACCACTTTAAACATTCCCAGCATGAACGAGTGTGCTATGTGAACATTTGTCATGCCTTTCTGGGCAGGTGGCTGCCTTGTGTCTGAAGCTCCAAGGGTGGACTCTAGCTCATAAACGACCCTAGAATGGAGAAACTGGGTTCATAAAATTGATAATTAAACTTTAGCATTACAAAACTTTATATTGCTCAGTAGCAAAACAAAACCTATTAGCATTCCAAGCTGCATCACATTAAAATGTGAAAAAAGGCGGAGGGCGGGGTGAATAATTTTTTTGTCCAATTGTAAACTGTACTGTTAGTGTCTTAAGGTCATATGAACCAATTTAGACTATATTTGTTTAGCTTATTTGAGGATTGACTTAGTGAAATTATTAGATTACACTAACACCATCTTGTACACCTCTCAAGCTCTGACATTTATCAAATGTGTGTGTTTAACTGAGGCACACATTACCAGTTAACACATGGATAAACCTGACGACTTCAGTGATGACAGCCAGGTCCTGGCACAAGAACATTAGTCTCTGCACAGCCATCTCTAAGCATAATGCACTGGGATCTGACAGAAATTGTTTCTGGCAATTCACCTTAAAGTTGTAAGTGCATTTCTGCTTGTAAGAAAGGAAAACATGCAGATTCAGAATGAGGACTGAAGGAGCTGTCATCACTGTGCCATACCTCTGGCCAGAGAAAGTGTAATTGTCGTGTATCTGACCTAATGAAGCAGTCACCATGCATGTAGTAACTGTCAGTACAGCAGAGTCCGACATTTCAGATAGCTCATATAGAGTTTAAAGATGTAAAGTCTTCAGGAGCCACTAGGGGGCAAAGTTCTTTAATGATCTCCCAAGCGTTGGTCTCACTGTGAGCTTGAACTTATACTACAGAAGTCTTATGAACTGCCTTCACTTGTTAGGTTACATGCAACCTGAGAACGGGAGACGGAGGTGAATATTCCCTGGTGGGAAGATCTGTGTTCTGTGAACAATATAAAAGGTAAATGAGAAGAGATGGTGTGGTTTGGTGAGTGAAGTGGTAGTGGCCATCTAGTTAGAGTTTACATTAGTTTTTCCTCTCAGGCCACTGTCCCTTTCAGCACATTGTCTATTTTTGTGTAGTAAAGCATTAGGGCTTTGTATAGTATTGTAAAGGGTATTATGTTGGTACTCCCTGTGAAAGGTGCTCTATTAAATAATGAATGATCAATGGGTCC
Organism: Polypterus senegalus; assembly: GCF_016835505.1. NCBI lineage: Eukaryota > Metazoa > Chordata > Cladistia > Polypteriformes > Polypteridae > Polypterus > Polypterus senegalus. Next base: position 150,779,005 of record NC_053165.1, on the reverse strand, counting down.
AAGTTAGTTTAGAGCAGAATGGAAGTAATAACTCACTAGCAATCAGGCAGAGCATTCAAGTCTGAGAAAATGGGACAAGGTTTTAAAATGACAGTAGCAGATGGTATCAAGCCGCTCTGTAGACAGGAGCACTGAAGAAGAATAACAAAAAGAATTACAGCCAAGCTGAATAGAAAGGCACCTCTTTGTATATTTTTTATCTATCTATCTATCTATCTATCTATCTATCTATCTATCTATCTATCTATCTATCTATCTATCTATCTATCTATCTATCTATCTATCTATCTATCTATCTATCCTCTTAGGCCTTCCTCTTGTCTTTTTTCCTGGCAGCTCTATCCTTAACATCATTCTCCTAATATACCCAGCATCTCTCCTCTGCACATGTCCAAACCAACACAATCTCGCTTCTCTGACTTTGTCTCTCAGCCATCCAACTTGAGCTGACCCTCTAATGTCCTCATTTCTAATCCTGTCCATCCTCGTCATACGCAATGCAAATCCTAGCATCTTTAACTCTGCCACCTCCAGCTCTGTCTCCTGCTTTCTGGTCAGTGCCACCGTCTCCAACCCATATAATATAGCTTGTCTCACTACCGTCCTGTGGACCTTCCCTTTCACTCTTGCTGATATCTGTCTGTCACAAATCACTTCTGACACTCTTCTCCACCCTGCCTGCACTCTCTTTGTCACATCATTTCCACAATCCCCATTACTCTGTACTGTTGATCCCAAGTATTTAAAATTATCCACTCCACTCCTTGCATCCTCACCATTCCATTGACCTCCCTCTCATTCACACACATGTATTCTTTCTTGGTGGTCCTACTGACCTTCATTCCTCTCCTCTCTAGAGCAGATCACCACCTCTCTAGTGTCTCCTCAACCTGCTCCCTACTCTCGCTACAGATCACAATGTCATCAACGAACATCATAGTCCACGTGGACTCCTGTCTAATCTCATCTGTCAACCTGTCCATCACCACTGCAAATAAGTAGGGGCTCAGAGCCGATCCCTGGTGTAATCCCACCTCCGTCACTCCTACCGCAGACCTCACCACAGTCACACTTTCCTCGTACATATCCTGTACTATTCTTACATACTTCTCTGCCACTCCCGACTTCCTCATACAATACCACAACTCCCCTCGAGGCACCACCCTGTCATATGTTTCTCCAGGTCCACAAAGACGCAATGCAGCTCCTTCTGGCCTTCTGTATACTTCTCCATCAACACCCTCAGAGCAAACATTGCATCTGTGGTGCTCTTTCTTGGCATGAAACCATACTGCTGCTCACTAATTATCACCTTACTTCTTAACTGATCTTCCACTACTCTTTCCCATGGCTTCATGCTGTGGCTCATCAATTTTATCCCCCTGTAGTTACTACAGTTCTGCACATCCCCCTTATTCTTAAATATCAGAACCAGTACACTTCTTCTCCACTCCTAAGGCATCTTCTCACTTTCCAAGATTCCATTAAACAATCTGGTTAAAAACTCCACTGTCATGTTTCCTAAACACCTCCATGCTTCCACAGGTATGTCATCTGGACCAACGGCCTTTCCATTTTTCACCCTCTTCATAGCTCTCCGTACTTCCTCCTTGCTAATCCATTGCACTTCCTGATTCACTATCTCCATATCATTCATCCTTCATTCATTCATTCTCTTCATTCATCAGCCTCTCAAAGTACTCTTTCCAACTATCTATCTAAATTTTTATATCTATCTCTCTCTCTCTGTATATATATATATATATACACACACACATGCATTTGGGTGACAACTTGAAGACGTATGTAAAGGTAATTCCATCCCAAGTTGAGGGGTGCCACTTTATAGCAAGTAGTCCACAAAGGAAGAAAACGAATCACATATCTTAAAATAGTCTTTTATTCCTAAGCTTTCATAAGCATGTGCAGGCTTAAAAAGAACATCCAAATAATAAAAAAAAGACTTTCAGACCTAAACCCGCTGGACACCACCTAAAGCACCCCAACCTACCTCCACTTCCTCATTTGCTCTATATTACTTTTCATTCCTGTATGTCTAATCATTTTCCTTTAATGATGACTCCTGGTAGGTGCTGAAAGCGCCGGAATAAAAGACTATTTTAAGACGTGATTTATTTTCTTCCTTTGTGGACTTTTTACTATAAATATGCAAACCATATTACAGACCTTCATCTCTTTATATATAAATATATATAGACAGGAAGTGACCACCAGTTGATGCCCCAAACTCCAGACACAACTTAACCAAACACAATTTCAGGTAAAATAAAAGGTAGTTTATTATATACTATTTTTTCTACATGGCTAAATCAGTCCAGCACAATAAATAATGCACAATTAGTCACCTTCTGTCTCCTTCTGCCACTCCTACATGATTGTTGTCTGCTGCCTCACGACTCTGATTCACCTCAGTGAGACAAGATGGCTCCTTTCACGTTGGACCCTGGAGTACTTCCAGTGTCATGGCATAACATGGTGGAAGCACTTCTGTGTCAGGTGGAAGCGCCCCAAAGTAGGGAAATGTTTTTCCCGGCAGTGACTTCTGGTGGGACCCCAACAACGTTTGCCCTTCCAAACTACACGTGCAGCAGTCCAGACTGGGACCATACCAGAGTAGCACTGCCACCTTTCGCCTAAGGGGATAAACCATTCGTTATCTGACCATCTTGACTAGGGTAGGAACCCATCACATTCCTGGCTGGGTTGTACCTCTGCTTTTGCAGTCCATCCACTATGGCCTTCCAGCCAGGTAAGGTGTTGTTTCTCATCCCAGCTGAGATGCCTGTCTGTCTATTACGACACCTACAATTTCCTATATGGTTGTGTGTGTGTCCGTGTATTGTGTGAACCTCGGTGTTTAAGAGCCAGTATGACCTGAATGACAGGTAAAAAGTACCTGAACTGTAAGTGATAACTGGAGAGCGCAGAGCAAAAGGATCAAGTTAAGCCCGGCTGTCAAGCACCATGGAGCTTGTTTCTTTAATTACTACATTCGTGCATTTTACTTTGGAGATGTACTAATTTAAACACCAGGCATTTGTTGCTAGGCATATTGTTACAACAACATACTGTACATTATTTAGAGGACAGCTTACTGCAACAGCTACTGACAAAGGTAGGAAATATTATGGTAATCTTTTACTATTTTAAACATAGTAGAATTCCTTTCTTTTTAACCATATTAAACATGGCATAACAAAGAGCCTTCACCTTTAAAGCAGAAAAATAGCATATGCATCAAAAGCCACTAAATAATCTAACTTGAATTTTTAAATGTATGTTATGAAATAGGGCTCATGATCAGTTCCATACAGAGTTAGTTATATTAATTGTATTCTAAAAAATGGGTGTTAAGTTGACATTTCTATAATATTGTACTGTAATTCCATAATATTATAAACAATTTGATGATATTAAATAAGTTTAAGGTGAACCAGTGACTTTTGGAATTTGGCTTACCGTATAGGTTAATATACCAGTAGGTGAAACATGCATGCATATGTAAGATAGTCCTGACAGCTCACTCAGTGTCACTCAGTGGGGATTCAAGTGCCAGAGTGGTCTGTGACAGACTGGCGCCCTTATCCATATTTGGGTCCTGCCTTGCGCCCAACATTGTCAGAATAGGCTCCTGCTTCCAATAATTTTGCATGGAATTAATAAGACTAAAAATGTACACTATATATGTAAAAAGATCATTTCCATTTTAAGATATAACACCTAATAGTAAAAAGCCTGTTTCTTTATTACAGGAACTGAGTTATCCTGCATTATCAGAACAGAATATGGCTGAATCAATTCTAAATGATTTGAAGAAAATGGAAAGGTATAGTAATTCTTTTTGATTGTGATAAATGAAGTCAAAAACACTGAATAAAACACTGTTTCTTCATTTGAATTATTATTTTAATACACTTAATCCTTTTAATAATGCGGGTTTCATTAACGGCATGCTATACTGTAGATCATTAATGGGTTGTGTGGTACCTCTTGGAACTATTGTTTCATCAAGAACCATTTCATTCTGGGAAGGGTTCTTTGCATATGAAGTTGGTTCTTCATGTTTTGAAAATCTTCCTAATATACCGATAAAAAGAGAAATCTTTAATGTATGGCAGGCTGCTTATACTCTTAATAATACCGGTTCTTCAATGGCCTTTTATGGTTCTTTACTGGGTTGTGTGGGTCCTTGTAGAACCATGTCTTGACAAACCACCATTTAATTCTGGGTAGGGTTCTTTACATATGATGTTGGTTCTTTGTGTTTTTGTAACTGGTCTCCACTGCACGTGCCATACTGTTGTATCCTGGCCTTTGGATTCAGTTAACCCTCAAAGCTTCTGTGTTGTGATATATATGCAACGTGCCGTTCAAACCGTCATGAAGGGGTAATGCAAACACCCTTTAGTTCTTGATGTTTTCTCTTTTTTTTATTAATAGTCTGAAATATTAAAACAGAGAATATAAAAAGTGACTATTCAAGCTCTGTAATTCCTCCTCCTCTCACAGCAACACAACGAATACTGGGATCAATCTAAATTGCAATGACATACTGTACATAACCATGCATAGCTCAATATAAAAATAAAAAAATAACATACCTGAAATATTAAAACAGAGAACATAAAAAGTCAATGTCAATGTCAAGTTATTTATATAGCACATTTAAAACAACATAGTAGTGCTGTGGCCAAAGTGCTTCACAATAATAGAATAAAAGAAAAAACAATAAACAATAAAACATAAATAGTAATAAAATATATGAACATAAAATAAGACAGATAATAAATAGAAATAATGTTATATGATCACAAAGAGGAGAACTATCAGTATTACTGAAGGTCACTGAATGCAAGTGAAAAGAAGTGAGTTTTTAATCTTGTTTTGAACAGTTCAATTATAGATGACTCCTTAATATGATGAGGTAGAGAGTTCCACAGGCGAGGGGCAGCAGCTGCAAAGGCCCTGTCCCCCTTGGTTTTACATTTGGTACGAGGATGAAGTCACTATTCAAGCTCTGTGATTCCTCCTATTAACAAAAGAAAACCATGTGGAAAGGCTGTTGAACGCTCACATTAACACATAAACCAAAATTAATAGAAAATCATTCAAAACATTTCCAAACAGCAATTGTATACAACAAAAATCATATTACAATTACTGTTACATACAAAAAAAAAAATAACTCAAGCAATTTAAAATAATTTAGTTCATTTTACCATACAGAGAATAACAGCGTGCTTACCTCCTCTCACAGTAACACAACAAATATTGGGAGAGGCTCACACTGATGACGTAACATAACACAACAAACAGAGTAGGGATATATAACAAGACCACAACAGGAAAACATACAACACAATGAATGTTATCAGGATTTAGTGAAGCTCCAAACAACTAAACTTTTTATTTTTATACACCTGTTACACTTTGAAAAACATCCTATTGTATAAAAGAAACCTACGGTGGGCTGGTGCCCTGCCCGGAGTTTGTTTCCTGCCTTGCGCCCTATGTTGGCTGGGATTGGCTTCAGCAGACATCCGTGACCCTGTAGTTAGGATATAGCGGGTTAGATAATGGATCAAGCAGTTTCTTTTATCTTGGACCCGGGTGTACTTCCAGTGCTTGGGCATAGCCCATGGGAAATGCCTCCAGGTCAAATTGAGGCCCCACAAAGTAAGGATCACGATCCATGCAGCACTCCCTGGCAGCATGAGGCAGCCTTATGAAACTACAGTCCCCAGCATGCCACTGTGGGTGTCTGTAGAGGTAACATCACCCAGGAATGTTGCCACCTAATGTGTTGGGGGAGCATTTAGCCCTGCCAGGTTGTTTCCCCCGTCCTTGGGGTAAGAGATCAGAACCCATCCTGCCAGGGAAGCCAATTCATGTGTGTTGTCCATCACAGTGTATAACAGTAGTTCTCCACCCATGGTACGGGCCCCCCTAGAGGGGCGCTAAGTAACAAAAAGGGGGACGCGAAGATGTGAAAAAAAGAAAACAAGAATCAAAAATATGAAAAAAACATCTGTTGAAACCAAAACAAATGAACTTAAACTACATTCTGATACTAGAACAATAAGTATAGAGTTAGATAAATGTCGATAAAACTTAAGTAGGTGTAATAAAATATGCATCTATGTTTCAAAATAAGGTTGGGGAGGGGCGCGATTAAAACTGTTATGAAAACACGGGTCGCAAATACTTAAAGGTTGAGAAATGCTGGTGTATAGTGTATGCTTCCATTATGTAAAATTAGAATATAAGTGTATTGGTATTGTAAAGGGTGGTGCAGACAACAGGGCATTGCAGGAATGGAAGTGTTTTATCTGTAAGAGATACATGGGCACTTTGCTATCAGAATAAATATAAAGGCACTGCCACAGAGAAAAATATCCTTCACTTTTCCCATAAAAACCTAAAAACTTCCACTAATGCTCGGTCATCATTCTTTTATATTCCACTTAGGCCCACCATGGTAATGGGAGAGTCAACAAGAGTCGGAAACTATTGGTGGCTGTAGTTGATTGGAGGAGGTGATAAAGTTCTGCATTTTAAGATTCAGATGATGAGATGTGTTAGATGAGGTATTGGTAATTAGAAGAACATTAAAAGCAAATGAATTGTTTAATTGATTGCTCACTCCATGGATTGAGATATTTGTACATAACTCTGTGCAAATAAGGAAATGTTCTGCATTCTTATCTGGGCTCCATGGCTACCTTCTTTCAAGATGAAGGAAAGCTTTTTCCACGACAAACATTGGTTTATAGAGCACAAGTACTGATGGAGAGAAGACAGACAGAAGAGCTTTGAGCATTAGAATGGCAATACATATATAAAATGTATTATTACTAATAGTAGTCTTGATAGATTCTAAGAGATAAACTTGTGATGGTAGCTGCAGTATTTTAGAATATATTTTTCTGAACATTTTATTTTTCTTCCACAGCTATGATAACGAAAAAGCCCAGGGCCTTCTTGAAAAACTTTGTCAATTTTATTTTAAATATAAGACAGATGAGGAACGTTGTAAATTTGGAGACACTTTGGCCAAAAATGGTGGAGCAGGTAAAAAAAATGTATATACAAACTGTATGTATGTATTTATGTAACAAAGAAAAACAAAGACAGAAATGAGAGCTGGTATCCTGAATGAATCCCTGTTAAATGATGGTAGTTGCGGTCACAACCACAACTGTGTTTTGCCATATTTAAACTGAAAAAAACTATTTTCTAAAAGCTTGGAGTTCCAGATTCCTCCAAAGTTGTTCCGTATCTGGAACTTGAAGTTATGTACCAGGAGGCAGGGAAGTGACATCATATTAGTCCAGCACAAGCCCATAAATGCTGCCTGACAATAAATATATATAAACCAGTAATGGCACACTGCAAGATAACGTGCAGTGAATACACTTGACTGGAGTATTCCTAGTTTTCATCCTCTTTCTATGTACGTTTATCATTCGTTTGCTCAGAGGTTGATGCGCTTGGGCTTCCTAAGCAGCTCTTCTTTTCTCCACCCTAGTGGCCCGCTTCTTCTCATCTTCTGTCGCCATCTTTTCACATTAAAATTGATTAAGTTAGTTTTTGTGTTGCAATTACTTAGTATGTTTTTTCTTAATTTTTCACTTAAGCTGGCACTTAAGTCTTAAATCTGCCTCAAGAATGATTTAAGATATGAAGAGGTAGGGGAAGTGACGGCGAAGGTGGTAGGGAATGAGATGGCCGCCCTGCTGAGCACTGTAGAGAGTTGATTCTACAATAAAATAAAATAAAAATAAAAAGAGTAATAAAAATCATCACCCCGAAAGCAGATAGTAGACGTCATGTAGTATATGTGTGCCAAATTTCAGGTCAACAGGTGAAACTGTTTCCGAGCTCCAGGTGATTTAAAATCCAGTAGCCAACAGCCACTGTAGCATATTATATAAGAAGTTAAATACACACTGTATCTATAAATGTATACTGTGTGTATATATTGTAACCAGTAGTGAGGTGCCACCGAGTCCCACACCACAGACCCAATAACACCCAGCACAATCATTGGTTCAAATAATGGATTTTTTTAATCCAACAAGCCCCTTGTACAATGGACACAGCCAATAACCATACAAAAACAAAGAAAGCTCTCCCCTCTCCTTCCGCCTCCAGTTGAGTGTCGCTGGTTTCCTTACTGTGGAGAGTCAGAGTCGGGAAGCGACAGACGCTGCTCTTTTCATGCTGGATGCGGAAAGGCCATGATTTGTGGGGAAGAAGGGGGTAATTCTCCCCCAACAGCACCCCCTTGCGACACCCAGGGACCCAGACAGGGCTGCTTTTCCTGACTCCACTTCCCATGAACCCCTGCAGGTGTCCAAGCTGAGACGTCTCCATCTGAGACCACTGCCACCTAATGTATGGGGGATGGAATTGGTTCTGGCCCCCAGCTTCTGCTTGTCCACCCCCTAGCAACTTCTGTCTTGACAAGAGGTCATGCTGTTATGCAGCCGGAATGCCTCTTTGTCCTCTGTAGCACTTACAGTGTGTATACAGTATATGTATGTATGTATGTAGAGTATATATATATATATATTTATATATTGTGGTCCCCGGCCAGGCTCGAGGAGGGCATGTGCCTCCTCCAGACCGTAAGGGAGCGTCCGTCCTGGTTATGCTGGGGGCCTCGGGTACAGGGCTTGGAAGCCCAGCCCTGTAGGAACCCGTGGCCACCGCCAGGCGGCGCCCCGGTGCCTGCATATCCCTGGAGCCCAGCACTTCCGCCACACCAGGAAGTGCTGGAGGGAAGACGACAGGGGACACCCGGACGGCTTCCGGGTGCGCAGCCGGCACTTCTGCCACACTGGGGTGTGGCTACGACTGATTGCCGGGAAGCAGCTGGAGCCCATCCAGGTTCCCATATAAGGGGCCGTCTCCCTCCAGTCAGCAGCGGAAGTCGGGTGGAAGAGAGACGGAGCTGGAGAGAGGACTGGAGGCGACCAGGAGAAAGGCAGAGAAACTGTGTGGCCTGGACTTTGGGGGAATCAGTGCTGGAGGCACTGGGGTTTGTAGTGCACGTTAAAATTGTAAATATTATTGTAAATAAATGGTGTGTGGTGGAACCATGTTGTCCGTCTGCCTGTGTCCGGGTCACAGTCCACAATATATATATATATATATATATATATATATATATATATATATATATATATATATATATATATATATATATATAGTGGCAGTCAGGCTCTTGTCCACCTCTCCAACCTTCAGGCACAACTCCAGACACTGGATAAAAGTCCAAGACTTCTTTATTTAATGCCAATAACATGCACAAAGCACCCTCCACACTACTCATACACTCAATAAACACTACAATAATATTCTCTCCTCCTCGCCCTGACACTTCGCCCCTCTGCCTCCCAGCTCAGCTCACTGTCCGGGTTTTCACAGAGACCTTTTATACACCCTGACCCGGAGGTGTTCCTGCCCAACCAGTCCACAGTTCCTTATTCCTTCTGGGTCAGGGTAAACAGTCCTTTTCTTCAACCGAGGAGCACGTTGTTTCTTCCTGTCACGTGACCGTGACGTACTCCCGGGTTATAGGGCACATATGAGCCCACGAGCCCCCCTACAGCGACTCCCAGCAGCCCCCAAGGTATCCAGCAGGGCTGTGTATAAACTCTACAAGGTCCATGATGCCCTGCTGGAACTCGGGGCACGATCCTGCTGTCGGGAGAGCTTCTCCTGGCGGCCTGGGGGTGAGGACCGGAGTAAGAAGCCGGCAGTCCTCCACAATATATATATATATATATATATATATATATATTCAGCACAAACAGGCACAGACACAAGGTGAAAGCACAAAAATTCTCTTATTGTGGGAAAACTCTTCTCTGAAAACGTTTGCCATCACCACAAGTACAATAAAGCACTATATATCACACAATTCTTTGTCTTCCTTTCTTCGTCTCTGTCTCTCACTGCCTCCTCCACTCCTCCTCGCAATCGTTGCCCACATTACTCCCATCTCTGGTTCGTACTTGTGAGGCAGGCAGCTCCTTGTATCTTCCATCCCAGAGTACTTCTGATCTTTCGCACACGTGGTCCGAAAGCACTTCTGGGCGAGACGGAAACCTCATGAAGTAGGGCTTCCCAGTCCCTGCAGCACCCCCTGGTATGGTGTTGTCAATAACAGCCTTGTTTCCTTTTTTCACTCACAACAACGAGAAGCCACCAACTGAGGGAAATAAAGTCTGAAAAGCCCCGCCCTTTTTTAGACATAAAAGCATATGTCCCCAGAAGGTGGTGTCACATTTTGGACCTGAATGCCCAATAAACTGGTGCTCCCCCAAATCCTAAAAAATCCTTTTCTTTAAACATTGCCAGAGGGTGACTGAGGTGATTTTAATCTTTTTATGTTTGACCACCATAGATTGCATGTTGCTTTATTTTTGATCAGATTAAATGTGGTTGGCCCAGTTAGCATCCCAAGTTTTCTTGGGACTTGTTCTTCCTTTGTAACTCTATATACATATGTCACATTTTCTATAACAGAAGTGAACTATTTGTGCTTCATTGCTCTTAGCATAAACTGTTTTCCTGGCCCATTTGGCCATAAGAAAGCAGGGATAGAAAACTGATGGATGGACAGATGTAAACTGATGCATACATTTCTGTGACTATGAAATGGAATAAGCATGTCTGGAAAGTGAGTGAATGAATGATTTATAAAAAGAAAATTCCTATTTAACGATGGTTACTCCACAACTTATTAGGAAGATATGAACAGTGTTTTTGTATAATGATGTTGTCATTGATTAACAAATAACAGTAATATTTTATATGAGCCAATATCTGATAAACCTAATTTGAACCAATAGAGCAAAGCCTCTGGGGTCACTCATAGAGTCATAGGAGTGGTGATGTCAAGTCAGAGCCATTTGATGTTTTAAAAATTTACCCGGCTATAGAAAGTTTGGGTTTGGTATATGTGTTGTTCTTTAGTATATATTATCAAGTTAGTGAGCAATAAAACCCATTTCTATGTTGCTTACATTTCAGCACTAATGAAATACTATTTGCTTTGCATACAACTTACAGTTTCCTTTCTTTTCTTCTAGCACTACTTGTTCAGATTTTCATCGGGTTTTCCAATATGGGCTTCTTCAACAGCAACTCTGTCTGGTTTCCTGCATATTATACATTAAGCACCATTTGGAATTTCAGTGATGCCAGCTTAGCATTTGGTAAGTTGATCACTTGGGATATACACAAGATGGGCAAAAGTTTGTGGACACCTGACTATCACACCAACTGTGTATGAACTTTCTGGACATGTCATTCTGAAACCATGGGCTTTAATATGGATAGGCACTTTTTATATGCACTGTGAGTTTGCATGGTCTACCATTTTGGCTCTGAGCTGTTGTTGCTACTAAACGCTTCCACTTCCCAATAATAGCACTTACACTTGACCAGAGAAGATCTAGCAGTGCAGAAATTTCACATACTGACATGGGCATAGGTGTCATCTTATGGAATTGCCACTATTAAAGTCACTAAGCTCTTCAGTCGGACCAGTTCTACTACCAAGTTTGTCAATGGAGATGGTTAGCTCTGTACTTGGTTTTATGCACCTGTTAACAACTCAGACATTTGGAGGAGTCACCACCTACTGTACTTTTGACAATTTAGTTTAGTTAATAATAATTCTTCACATTTATATAACACTTTCTAACTAATCAAAGAGCTTTTTCATAGTGAGTGGAGAGCCACTTCAACCACCACTAATGTGCAGTATCCACTTGGATGATACGACAGCACCCATTTTTGAGCCAGTATGCTCACCGCACATGAGCTTTTAGGTGGTTAAAAACAGATAGAGAGAGCCTATCAGAGACAGGGGATGATTAGGGGGCCAGCATCTCAAGACCATGGTGAACAGTTTAGCCAGGACATTGGGATACACCCTACTCTTTACGAAGGATGCCTAGGGATCTTTTATGACCACAGAAAGTCAGCATCTCAATTTTATATCTCATCCAAAGGACAGCCGCACTTTTACAGCACAGGGTCCCCATCACTGCACTGGGGAATTGAGATCCCAACACAGAGTGGGTGGAGTGGTGGCTCTGAGGCTAAGGATCTGTGCTGGTATCCCAGAGGTTGCTGGTTCAAATCCCTGTCACTGCCAAAAGAGATCCTAATCTGCTGGGCCCTTGAGTAAGGCCCTTAACCTTCAATTGCTCCAGGGGCGCTGTACAATGACTGATCCTGCGCTCTGACCCCAAGGGGTATGCAAAAACTAACAAATTCCTAATACAAGAAATTGTATAAGGCGAAATAAAGAACACAGGGTGAGTGCTCCCTGCTGGCCTCACCAACACCTCTTCCAGCAGCAACCCAAGCTTTTCCTAGATGGTCTCCCATCAAAGAAATGGCAGAGCCTGAACATGCTTAGCTTCAAGTGGAGGACCTCTTCTGAAGTGCAGGTGGTATTGAATAGCTTCCCACATGGTGGAGAATAATGTAAAGCAGGTTTTTGGCTTAGATGGAGACCCATTATGAAACTCTCTTAGAAAACTTCACCACTCAAATAGGCAAAGGCTTTAACCAGGGGTATAGCACCAAACTCTGGGCCCTATATATTAACAGTCTCTGTGGGCCACTTCTTCTTCATCCATCCAGGCTTCGAGGGCCCACCAGCCAGTGGGCCATCGATAATCATTACCCTTTCCCCCCCACTCTGTGACACCCATGGCTTTAACTGATATGAAATACGAATGATAGCTAATGTGTTTGTGCTGGTGAATATGGTTTCTTTTTATGTATTTTTTTCTTCATTTTGAATTTTATGTAGTTATTATTAGCTATAGTGTATTATCTAATTAATGTTAATCAAAACAGCATTAAACAAAAAATTTGTTGACTACATAAATTAGCTTCCTGATGGCAAAAATTTTAGCAATAATGTAATTCTGGCTGAGTAATTAAAAGCCATCAATGTGTAATCAAAGTCTACATGTAGGACTAACAGTGAAGGAACTCAGCTTTCTCATCAATGAGACATTCCTCTGAGGTTTTAGTGGGAGTGTGAGGTATGGTCTGCAAGGTGATATTTTTATTTTACATTTCTTTTATCATTAAGTGTGTGAGAGATTAGCCAGATACACTCATCCTGGGAGAGGGTGAATATGCCATATTTGACCTTTGGGCACACAGACTGTGACTTGTTGCGGATCCATTCCAGTTCATTTAATTTTCACAACTTGTCAGATCACATCTTCTTCGTCTTTCGGGTGCTCCAGTTAGGGGCCGCTACAGATGATCATCTGTTTCCTGTCCTTTGCATCATGCTCTGTCACACCCACCACATCCATAAACCTTCACTTAGGCCTGCCTCTTTTCCTCTTCCCGGGCAGCTCTATCCTTAGCATTCTTCTCTCAATATACCCAGCATCTCTCCTCTGCACATGTCCAAACCAACATAATATCGCCTCTCTGGATTTGTCTCCCAAACATCCAACCAGAGCGGACCCTCTAATGTATTCATTTCTAATCATCTCCATCTTTGTCACACCCAAAGTAAATCTTAACATCTTTACGCTAAAATCCTAAATTTTGCTTCTATTTCAATAGAGATTTTCTCAATTCCCAACTCTAAGCAATCAAGATGAAGTAGAGAACATTGACTGCCTATCACTTTCTTTATTACGTCAATGTGTATCTTTCTCTGTTACCATTTCATCAACTCATCCATTTTCATGTCTGGTTATTTAGTTTAGAGTCACACTGAGGTAGAGCCTCCCCCAGCAGCATCAGGCACAGGACCTAAGTCTACTGAAGTGCACCATCACATACACCCTTATTGTCACTCATGCCTGTCCAGTTTACAGTAGTCATGCACAGGGAAACACAAACATGGGAAGAACTTGCAAGCTTCACATAGACAGTGCCGGGGTCTTCAACTGTGAAGCTGTGAGGCAGCAGCGCTAACCTCTGCAACAGAATTTGTATTACTAATGCATGCCTGACTTATTGTGTCATAGTGATATTTCCCTCTACTTACCCTTTACTTATTTTCTTCAGGGATAAGTGTACTCATCGGTTTCATTACCGGGTTGGTCTACTGTCGCACCTTAAGATTAACACACGTGCACATTGATATACTGTACACTAACCACAACAGTGCCCTATGAATAATGCATACACAGCTGGCTAATCTCAAGCACTTTTAACCACACAAGTGCCTTATGAGTAACACATACACAACTTGTCACTCAATTAGCACTTCAAGACACATACTTATTATCAGCATGAACAACATATGATGTTTTAAATACTGTATATCCATCCATTATCCAACCCGCTATATCCTAACTACAGGGTCACGGGAGCCAATCCCAGCCAACACAGGCCACAAAGCAGGAAACAAACCCCGGGCATTTACACACACACACACCCAGACCACCTAACCTGCAACCTTTAGACTGTGGGAGGAAGTGGAGCACCTGGAGGAAACCCACGAAGACACGGGGAGAACATGCAAACTCCACGCAGGGAGGACCCGGGAAGCGAATCCAGGTCTCCTTACTGCGAGGCAGCAGCGCTACCCACTGCACCACTGTGCCGCCCCCAATACTGTATATCTCTGACCTAAATATTACTTTGGTCTCTAGGATTATATTTAAACATACAAAGGCTCAACATCCTTGGTTATAGGCCATTTATCAACCAAGAATGCCTTGTTTTATATACTGTTCCCTACTACTGGATGGAGCTCTCACCCTCAGCCTTAATAAACCTTGCAGATCAGAGCATATGGCAAACTTCTTACTGCTTCAGGCATTCTTAATATATACCTTATTACCTCAATAGCTCAAAAGCTCTAGATATGAAGACAAAGTATAGAAAGTTTTACATACTGTTCCCTACTACTGGATGCAGCTCTCACCCTCAGCCTTAATAAACCTTGCAGATCAGAGCATATGGCAAACTTCTTACTGCTTCAGGCGCTCTTAATATATACCTTATTACCTCAATAACTCAAAAGCTCTAGATATGAAGACAAAGTATAGAAAGTTAAAAGCAGTGTGGTATTTATTACATGAATAATATAATACCAAATAGAACAAGGAATAATAGAAAATAAGACCGATAGTAAAGTCTGGATATATATAATCTTTTACAAAAATAAAAGATGTCAAAGATGAATGTCCCAGGGCGGCATTGATCTAGCAATCAATATTCACGGAATGATTTAGCTGACGATCAGATGAAAATGGTTGCACGTTGCTGGGGTCCTCTCCTGATGTCGCTCTTGCCCTCTTCTGATGTCACTCTCAGATGAGGCATATTTATTATAAAATTCCACAGGAGTTTTGCAACACGTGACTGTTACATACACCTGATTGGCTGGCTGTCAATATGATGGAGGAATTTGCTCATACTCTTTAATCTGTTTGAGTACGTCCGTTTCCCACACAATAAAGTTTTTGATGTTTTAAGAATTTTTCTGTTCCAAGCTGTAAGCTGGCAATTTCTATTCCCATGGCATCATCTCCTTCTGTTTGCAGGTTGTAAAGTAATTGGAAACAGCTTAAAGCATCGGCATGTCTTCCTTTCCCAGGCTGTAAACCAGTTTAGTAATTCTAAGTCCCACTGCTTGAAGCATGTCCTGGATTTCTGCTGCGTTTAAACAGATGCTACTGTGATTGACACTTGTACAATTCAGGAAAACAGGATGCTTTTATATTAAAACTGCCCGTACAAGTGTCCTAGTATTAGGACAAACTGCCCGTACAAGTATTAATCTTGTTTGGCTTGAGCAAAATATAATGAAAATATAGCTACAAAAGACTGCACAGTGTCGCAGTGGGTAGTGCTGCTGCCTCGCAGTTAGGAGACCCGGGTTCGCTTCCCAGGTTCTCCCTGCGTGGAGTTTGCATGTTCTCCCCGTATCTGCGTGGGTTTCCTCCCACAGTCCAAAGACATGCAGGTTAGGTGCACTGGTAATCCCAAATTGTCCCGTGTGGTTGTGTGTGTGCTAGTGCCCTGCCCGGGGTTTGATTCCTGCCTGGATTGGCTCCAGCAGACCCCTGTGACCCTGTAGTTAGGATATAGCGGGTTGGATAAGGGATGGATACATACAAAATTACAGATTTTACACACCAGCTATGCAAGAAGACATTGCACTGAATTTGGATGCAATACATCTCCACTCTCCAGAGTGTTCTTTAGATTTTTCTGCATGGGACTTTCTTGGAGGACTCGTTTTTTCTTCCTGAAACCCTAAAGGAAAGTCTGAGTGGTGACTCTATATTTGTGCGCGTGTGGAGTATGCGTGCCAGGTAATTAGTAGGGATATGTGTGGTACACCTATGGTAGGTTCTCACGTCTGATGATACTGAATTAGAATTAGAGGGTTTTGAAAATGGATGGGTGGATGGATGGGGTTTAGAAAAGTATTCTCACTCCATAGAAGGTTTATATTTTCATGGAATTCTCTATTGGTTTCAATTTGATAATAAAAGTACAAATCTGTGAACCTGAACTTGACTTTTCCTTAGCAGGTCTATTTCTATGGTTAGCTTTTGCTTCTTTTCATTTTATATATGACTTTATCTGCTAACATGCAATGTTCTTTTTGATATATTTTATTGTATAATATTTCTTATTGTAATAAGAAGGTGTTTTAAATATATTGATGGGCTGATTTTTATTTATTGCTTATGGCAGCTCATGAAATTGGCAAAGAAGGGCTTCTGCATTACCTAATTGCTATTCTTGAACATGAACCCTACAAAGAAAAACTGAACCAAAAGGTACACATTAAAAATTTCCTTTTTGAAATGATGATACATCTTAGAAAGACGGACTGCATAAAAGTGCACACTTGGTTATAGTACTGCAGATGATTTATTCATGAAGGAAAGCTTTTGTGAGTGGTTAGTTACTTTTTAGAACATAAGAAATCTGATAAATGAGAGGCGACTATTCAGTAAATTCAAGCTCATTTGTTTAGCCAATAGCTAACGTGTCGCAGTACCTCATCAGGTAACTTATTAGGGGTTGCCAAGGTTTGTGTTTCAACTCCATGTCTCAGTAATTTGCTCCAGAGTCCCACAACTCTTTGTATGAAGAAGTGCTTCCTAGCTTTAGTTCTAAATGCACTTGCTCTTAATTTCCATTGGTGTCCACAAGGATGCGATTCACCATTAAATAGAAAGAATTCTGTTGGATGTACTTTATCGAGGCTTTTGTGAATTTTGAAGACCAGGATTTGGTCCCCACGCAGCCTCCCCAACTTGGGGCAATTCAGGTTTAGTGATTTGAGTCTGTCAAAGTAAGATGTCTTTAAGTCCCATGATGCACTTGGTTGCTCTCCTCTGCTCGGCTTCAAGTGCTGTTATGTGTGTTTCTTGAAGCGCAACGACCTGTACAGAAACCTGCAGATAACGTATTTCTAGTGCCTTATATGAGTGTTCAGGAATGGTAAGTTCTATAATCAAAACCCTGATTGTCTTTATTTTGGCCAGGGCCATCTTAACAGCATTACCAGCCCCCTGGCAAAGTAGTGTTCTGGGCCCCCTGTTTTGAGAGCAAAAGAGAAGCATACATAGGCATCATGGGCTGCTATGCTCCTGGGGCATCCAGCTAGTGCCCATTGTGCCCATACGTTAAGATGGCCCTGCTTTTGGGTCCTGATTGTCATGTTTCAGCCAGTATTTTCCCCTTGGCTGTTGTTCACAGTTATGTTGTCTTGTTTAATTTTGTATCATTTTATTGTATTAATGTTTATTTTATTTATTATGTATACTAGGTGTGCAAGCCCACGCTGTAAAAAGCACGGGGTCCAAGAAACTATTGAAATCGTCAGAAAAAAACTGAAATGTAGAGATGTCAGTTAATTGAAAGGAGCTACTCTGGGCATCTCTCGCCTAGGAGGTTTCGTTTTGCCGACGTGCTCGTCTTGCTTGTGTATTAGCGGCGGGAGAAAAAGTAAAAGGGATGCCGTTTTCGCTTCCCTTCTGTATTAGCCGCTAAGCGAGTCACTCTTTCTTCAGAGATTTCGTTTTGCCGACATGCTCGCCTCGCTTGTGTATCCTCGGAGGTGGAGCCCTTAGCCCGACTGCACCTCTCACGTCCGGGCCGGACAGACAGACACACACACTTCCACATGTAGATGTTTATATATAAGACTGGCATAATGAACTTGTATTTGTATAGATTGTAAGAAAACACAAAGAAGTCCATCACACACCTACCTGCACATTACACTTTATATTTCTATTCTGTTTTTATACTTTATGCTGCCTCTGTTACTTATTACAGTATCTATCTGATACTTATTATTTATGTTATTCTTTATACAACGATGGTTTTGTCATTTGGTGTGGACAGAAAATAAAAAATTTCATTGTACAGGGAACATCTTTTGAGATGGGAGTCCGGAGGTAGACTAATTCAAGATGGCGGTGTATCTGGTCTTATAGAGTGTGGGCTGGTCCAGGAGGGCAATGCAGAGGAAGTGATGTACACTCACCTAAAGGATTATTAGGACCACCATACTAATACGGTGTTTGACCCCCTTTCGCCTTCAGAACTGCCTTCATTCTACGTGGCATTGATTCAACAAGGTGCTGAAAGCATTCTTTACAAATGTTGGCCCATATTGATAGGATAGCATCTTGCAGTTGATGGAGATTTGTGGGATGCACATCCAGGGCACGAAGCTCCCGTTCCACCACATCCCAAAGATGCTCTATTGGGTTGAGATCTGGTGACTGTGGGGGCCATTTTAGTACAGTGAACTCATTGTCATGTTCAAGAAACCAATTTGAAATGATTCGAGCTTTGTGACATGGTGCATTATCCTGCTGGAAGTAGCCATCAGAGGATGGGTACATGGTGGTCATGAAGGGATGGACATGGTCAGAAACAATGCTCAGGTAGCCCGTGGCATTTAAATGATGCCCAATTGGCACTAAGGGGCCATAATGTGTGCCAAGAAAACATCCCCCACACCATTACACCACCACCACCAGCCTGCACAGTGGTAACAAGGCATGATGGATCCATGTTCTCATTCTGTTTACACCAAATTCTGACTCTACCATTTGAATGTCTCAACAGAAATCGAGACTCATCAAACCAGGCAACATTTTTCCAGTCTTCAGCTGTCCAATTTTGGTGAGCTGGTGCAAATTGTAGCCTCTTTTTCCTATTTGTAGTGGAGATAAGTGGTACCCGGTGGGGTCTTCTGCTGTTGTAGCCCATCCGCCTCAAGGTTGTGCGTGTTGTGGCTTCACAAATGCTTTGCTGCATACCTCGATTGTAACGAGTGGTTATTTCAGTCAAAGTTGCTCTTCTATCAGCTTGAATCAGTCGGCCCATTCATTCTCCTCTGACCTCTAGCATCAACAAGGCATTTTCGCCCACAGGACTGCCGCATACTGGATGTTTTTCCCTTTTCACACCATTCTTTGTAAACCCTAGAAATGGTTGTTTGTGAAAATCCCAGTAACTGAGCAGATTGTGAAATACTCAGACCGGCCCGTCTGGCACCAACAACCATGCCACGCTCAAAATTGCTTAAATCACCTTTCTTTGCCATTCTGACATTCAGTTTGGAGTTCAGGAGATTGTCTTGACCAGGACCACACCCCTAAATGCATTGAAGCAACTGCCATGTGATTGGTTGATGTCATCAATCTCCCATGCTGCAGAGGGAGGAAGAGAAAAGTCATTATAGAACAGTGCCTACCCCAGGTTCAGCGGGCAATTACCATCACATGAACCCTTAAGCTGTCTCCCATAACCATGTGACAACATTTGTTTATTTATTTTTATATTTGTTCATTTTTGCATCACTTGCGTATCCTCGGAGGTGGAGCCCATACCCCAACTCCACCTCTCACTTCCGGGATGGACATACACACACACTTTCACGTGTAGACGTTTATATATAAGATTCTTCTGTGTGTATGTTAGAAAAGGGGGAGGGCCTTAGTTATGTCCCTTGTGCTTTGTGAGTTGTCCCACAAGGGGTGGGGCCACCTGTCCATCAACACTAAGAACGACCCTCCATTCTTTTTAATGGAGGGTCTCCCCATGATTCCTCGTGGTTCATTGAATGTGATGGAATGGAGAGTTCTTGTGAGTATCTGTGTCTTTGCTGTTGCCTTTTGATTTTCTGGATATCGAACCTGTGCTGCGTTTCTCAACTTTGCCTTTGGATTTTTTGTATTGGGACTGTGTAACTGATTTTTTGAACCTCTGCTCCTTCTTGACTTTGATTTTTTGAATATTGTATTGGGACTCTGTTTTCTGTCTTTACCCTTGACTTTCAGGCAACTCCTTGTGCTCTGTGCCTCCATAGATTTTTGTGGAAAGATTTTTATCAAGATTTGTCTCGGCCCTTTGGGATTCTAGACAGGGTATTTTGACGAAGTTTTCCCCCTCTGTTGGGCAACATTGGAAGTGCTTTTGCAGCTGTGCTTTTTGAACTCAGCTATTTCATGACAATAATAAGGGAACACAAAAAGATGTATACTGCTGTATATATATGTGTTCTACATTCTCAAACTGGCTTAATACAGTCCAGGGTCACAGAGGGCTGGAGCTTATCACGGCAGCAGTTAGGACAAGGGGTGAACAATCCCAGGTAAGGTGCCAATGCACACACACTAACTCAAACTGGAGTGCCCCATTAACTTAATAGGTACATCTTTGGGGATTTAGGAGGGAAAGGTGACTACCTGGAGGGAGACAATCCATACACCAAAAGAGAGTAAAGACTCCACAGAGACAAAAACTGGGCTTGAGATTCAAACTGAGGACGGTAGATACATTGTTATGTCTCTGCCAACGGTTCAAATTCATATTTTGCATTGTTTTTGTTCATTTTAGATTCTTTTCTATGTGTTAATCTGATATGCATTGTGACAAGGATCAGGAATGACAATTCCAAGACTCAAAGAAATTTTGGGGTGCCAACTATGTTATCCCATTTATTGCCTGGATATAAAATCAAAATACAAAACAAAACGAAACAAAACAACCTGTTATGCATGAAAACTCAAGCAATTTTTAAATGGATGGCTTAGATAGCCAAGTCATAGCTAGCAGTCTTAGCCAATCCCAGCCAACACAGGGCACAAGGCATTAAACAAACCCTGGGCAGGGCGCCAGCCCACCGCAGGGCGATATTATATTATATTATCCATCTATCCATTTGCTAACCCGCTGAATCTGAATACAGGGTCACGGGGGTCTGCTGGAGCCAATCCCAGCCAACACAGGGCACAAGGCAGGAACCAATCCTGGGCAGGGTGCCAACCCACCGCAGGACACACACAAACACACCCACACACCAAGCACACACTAGGGCCAATTTAGAATCGCCAATCCACCTAACCTGTATGTCTTTGGATTGTGGGAGGAAAGCCACGCAGACACGGGGAGAACATGCAAATTCAACGCAGGGAGGACCTGGGAAGTGAACCCAGGTTTCCTAACTGCGAGGCAGCAGCGCTACCACTGCGCCACCGTTATTATATTATATTATATTATATTATATTATATTATATTATATTATATTATATTATAGGGCAGCACACTGCCTCGCAGTAAGGAAACCTGGGTTCGCTTCCCGGGTTCTCCCTGCATGGCGTTTGCATGTTCTCACCGTGTCTGTGTGGGTTTTCTCTGGGTGCTCCGGTTTCCTCCCACAGTCCAAAGACAGGCAGGTTAGGTGCATTGGTGATCCTAAATTGTCCCTAGCGTGTTCTTGGTGTGTGGGTGTGTGTGTGTGTGTGCCCTGCGGTGGGCTGGCGCCCTGCCAAGGTTTGTTTCCTGCCTTGTGGCATGTGTTGGCTGGGATTGGTTTCAGCAGACCCCCATGACCCTGTAGTTAGGATATAGCGGGTTGGATAATGGATGGATGGATGGATGGATGATCTAGATAGATAGATGAAAGGCACTATATGATAGATAGATAGATAGATAGATAGATAGATAGATAGATAGATAGATAGATAGATAGATAGATAGATAGATATGAAAGGCACTATATAATAGATAGATAGATAGATAGATAGATAGATAGATAGATAGATAGATAGATAGATAGATAGATAGATGAAAGGCACTATATGATAGATAGATAGATAGATAGATAGATAGATAGATAGATAGATAGATAAACATGAAAGGCACAATATCATTTATAGACAGATAGATACAGTTTCAGATGCCTAAATAATTTTAAAATACATGAATCAAATTTTTGATTAAATGTTGTTGTTATTCCTCCAATTTGGCAGAATGTGTACTACTTGGTAAAAGCTTCCCTTTGTATCCTGCACAACGCTGCCAAGGTGCCAGAAAACAGACAACTTCTTCGTCAGGAAAATTGTTTGCAGAAAATCTCTTACTATATGAAAGTCGAGGATGAACTCCTGAAAGCTGTGTCCATAATGCTGCTGGGTTACATCGTTGATGAGAGTGAAGCAGAGCTGATAATGGATGAGTCAGGTATAATAAGGTCAACTACTGTGCTGCTTTTGAACACTTTCTGTTTTATTGTATTTCCTTTTACAAAATTTCATTTTGACATCAAGTTAGTTGAACTTTTAATTTTTTAATTATATACAATTGAACACAACATTTCATAAAATTAAAAATTTTGCACATTCAGACTGAATTAAAATAGTGTCTATCTTTGACATCCCTCGATTTCTACAATAATTTAGTCTTACTATATAGCAGACCAAGCACATGTACTGTATCATAAGAGCATGCTGTATTTAAAATTCTAAAGATGCACATTTTATGACTTCTAGGAAACCCTTGGCAAGCCAAGACATAAGAATTGTCATCTCATCTAATATTTCATCTTCCTTTGGATAATCAGCATTGGAATTCTGCTCAATCAGTTTAGTTTCTCGCAGGCAAAGAATTCTCTGTTTATCTGTCTCTATATGATTGGAACAAGCAGTCTTCTTGCCTTTCCTCTGACTTTCTTGTATTTGACCATCAGCTTAGGAAACATCACTTTATTTCTCTACTTCTTATACTTTATGATAGAAAGTGCCCTCTCTTGATTTACCGCTTTGCTCCACAGGTTAAAATGACAAATAAAATACTTCAGATGTGATTAAACATTGCAAACTGCAGACTTTCGTTTTAGGGGATTTGCAGATATTTTGGTCACACCATGTAGAACTGACAACACTTTTTCTACCTGGTCCTTCCATTAAAGGGCCACATAATGTTTGTGACAATTGGTGTCACAGGTGTTTGTGATTCCTTCGCTGTGTTTCATTGTTTCATAAGATACCTCAGCTTGCTTCTATGCTTTGAAGTCTGTAGTTGCCATTTTACAACATGAGGACAAGAGTTGTGCCAATGACAGTCAAAAAAGCCATTATGAGATTGAAAAACAAGAATAAAACAATTAGAGGCACGTATGAATGATCTAAATCAACTGTCTGGAATATCATGAAGATGAAAGAACACACTGGTGAGCTCAGTAATCACAAAAGGCCTGCTAGGCCAAGGAAGACCTCCACTGCTGATGACAGAAGAATCCTCACTATGGTAAAGAAGAAGCCTTCAAATGCCTATAAGATAGACCAGAAACAATCTTTAGGTGGCCGATGTGAACATGTCAGAGGCGAATATCAGCAGAAGACTTCATGAACAGAAATACAGAGGACACACTGCAAGATGCAGACCACTTGTCAGCCACAAAAACAGGATGGCCAGATTACATTTTGTTAAAAAGAACTTCAAAGAGCCTGCAGAATTCTGGGAGAAGGTTTTGTGGAGAGACGAGACGAAGACGAACCTGATTAGAGTGACGGCAACAGCAAAGTGTGGAGACAAACAGGAAATGAAGAAGATCCAAAGCAGACCACCTCATCTGTTAAACACAGTGCTGGGGTTGTTATGGCTTGGGCATGTAAGGCTGGCACACTTCTCTTCAATGATGATGTAACTGCTGACGGCAGCGGCAAAATAAATTCTGAGGTGTATAGAAACATCTAATCTGCTCAAGTCCCAGTAAATGTCTCCTACAAGATAAAGACCTCAAACATGCTGCTGAGGCCACACAGGAGTTTTTCAAAACTAAAAAATGGAAAATTCTTGAATTGCCAAAACAGTCACCCAATAAAAAATGAGCAGAAGCAGAAGACTTTATGGAACAAGCCCCCGTAACAAGCAGGAGATGAAGATGGCTGCATGAGAGGCTTGGCAGAGCAGCACCAGAGAAAATTCTCAGCACCTGATGATGTTGATACATCGCAAATACTTCTCAAAGTCCTAAATATGACAGCTTTAACAGACCTGCCATTGCTGCTTTCCAAACATTATGGTGCACTGAAATGTGGGGATGGTTTAGATAAAGTGTTGTGTGACCGAAATGTATGCAAATCCCCTAAAATGAAGTTGGTGCCCATCCAACACAGAATGCACAATATGGTAAAAATGAACATAAGAGAAAGAGCTAAAGAACTGAAGAAGTCACAGGTTAACATATGTGTTCATGAGTCTACCATCCATAAAACAAGACCCTAGCAGGATACCAAGGAAGAAGCCACTTCTCCCCAAAAAAAAACATTGGTGCATGTCTGACGTTTTTCAAAGACCATCTTGATGCTTCATGATGCCATTGGGAAAATGTTTTATGAACTGATGAAACTAAGGTCTAGTTATTCAGGAGTAATGGGCACTGCATGCCGACATGAAAGCCTCATCTCCACAGTGAAGTACAGTGGAAGGAGCATCAGGATTTTGTGCTGCTTTGCTGACTCAGGGCCTGGATGGGAGTATATTCATTCCCAAGCGTATCAAGGAATCATTAGAATGTTAGAACAATACGGGCGAGAACAGGCCTTTCAGCTCAACAAAGCTCATCTGTCCTATCCACTTCATTCTTCTAAAACAACATTAAATCGACTTTTGAAGGTCTCTAAATCCTACTGTCCACCAAACTACTTGGTCTCTTATTCCAAGTGTCAGTGGTTCTCTGTGTGAAGAAAAACTTCCTAATGTTTGTGCAAAATTTCCCCTTAACAAGTTTCGAACTGTGTCCCCGTGTTCTTGATGAACTCATTTTAAAGTCACCGTCTCGATCCACTGGACTAATTCCAGTGAATTAGCGCCCTGCTCAGGATTTGTTTCCTGCCTTGTGTGTGCCCTGTGTTGGCTGGGATTGGCTCCAGCAGACCCGTGACCCTGTAGTTAGGATATAGCGGGTTGGATAATGGATGGATGGATGTAGTTTTGTTTGGTAAAATGATTACTGTGGCACTTAGCATATTAGCACGTTTGTTGCACAGAGACTTATACAAAAATGTCACAGCAACTACAATTTAGTAATTACAACTACTTCATGTTTCAGGTGCCATAGATATCATGTTGAAACTCCTCCAAGGGGCTCTGCATTCTCAAAATCGTCGTTGTCGTGGATACAGATGTGAAGAAATTGCTGAAGGTTTGGCTCTAATTGCAACTTGTGAAGCAAATAAAATTAAGGTAAAATGGCGATAACAAGTGTAATTACACAGTGCCTCCGCCTGTGCATGTATATACAGGAATGTTTTGAAAATCCCTCCCAATAATCAGTATGTATGTGGCAATCTGAAGCTAATTAAGTAAAGATGTGTATTCTTTTTCCCCTCTTTTAATTAAATTAAGTAAATTAAAGATTGTGAAGCCCCCCAGATCAGCTGTTCCTATTCATCCACTGCTTCAGTGCTTTTACTTGCACACACATAATCGGTTTGAAGTGAGACCTGGTGTCCTAATAATCCACATTTACATGGACAAGTAGCGTTTGTTAAAATGCTTCAACATCATTAAAAAAAGGGAAACATCATCATCAGCCATTGTGAATTCTAAAATAAGCCTGATAATCTTTTTGTGTTTTATTAATATGTTTTGTCAAACTGACGCTTCATTTTAAGGTTTCTGTTACAGGAATTAGAACATTCTGGACTAGAACAGGCCGTTCAGCCCAACAAAACTCTCCAGTCCTTTCCCCTTAAATTTTCTACAATAGCATCAAGTCAAGTTTTGATGGTCCCTAAATTCTCCTGTCTATACCACACTACCTAGTCACTTATTCCAAATGTCTGTGGTTCACTGCGTGAAGAAAAAACTTCCTGATGTTTGTGTGAAATTTACCCTTAACACAACTGTGTCCCTGTGCTCTAGTTGAACTCACAGTCGTGATCCACCGGACTGATTCCCTTCATAATTTCAAACACTTCAGTCAGGCCTCCTCTTTATCTTCTTTACCTTAAACTGTAAAGGCTCAGCTCTTTTATTCTTTCCTCACAATTCATCCCCTGTGGCCCTGGGCTCAGCCTGGTTGCTCTTCTCTGGACCTTCTCTTGTGCTGTTATGTCCTTTTTGTAGCCTGGAAACCAAAACTGAACCCAGTACTCCAGATGAGGTCTCACCAGTGTGTTATAAAGCCTGAGCAGAATCTCCTGTGACTTGCAGTCCACACATCAAGGCGCTATATAACCTGATATTCTGTTTGACTTCTTAATGACTTTTGAACTCTGTCTCGGCAGTTTATAGTGACAAGTGTTATATACGACTCCTAAGTCCTTCTCATAAGGTGGACTTTCAATTTTCAGATCTTCCACTGTTTATTCGATCCTCACATTTTTACTTCCTATGTGTAATTCTTTACATTTACTGACATTAAATTTCATCTGCCACAAATTTGCCCAAGCCTGTATGCTGCCCAAGTCCCTCTCTGATGATTTAATGGATTCCAGGTTGTTTGCTAGTCCACCTAGCTTGGTATCATCTGCAAACTTGACCAGCTTGTTATTTATACTCCTATCCAAATCATTTATAAATACTAAAAATAGCAGCAGCCCCAGCACTGACCCCTGAAAGACACCACTCATAGCATCACCCAATTCTGATAAAGTTCCTCACACCATCACCCTCTGCTTCGGTGTCTGAGCCAATTCTGCACCCATCTACACACCACACCCTGAACTCCCAATTCTTTTCGTTTGATGCCCAACCTCTCATGTGGCATCTTTTCAATTGCTTCTTGAAAGCCAAGATAAATAATATTGTATGCTCCAATTTCCTGTTAGAGGAACAACAACAACAACATTTATTTATATAGCACATATTCATACAAAAAAATGTAGCTCAAAGTGCTTTACAAAATGAATAGAAAAATAGAAGACACAATAAAAGATAAACATAAGTCAACATTAATTAACTTAATCTGGCATACCTCAGGTACCACAGGTGCCAGTTCAGTGAAGGTTTACCTGAAGTACTACATTTTAATTTACCATACTGCACTTATGATCCACTCAACCCTAGAAAACTGTCAAAAGTGACAACCAATATGCAGTAGCTTTCTGGAGATGGGTCAGATCTCCACTCACACTTATAACAGAAAAGTCAAGGATGTTATGTATTTATTTTTAATGGCTCAGCTGTAAATTATTAGAGCCTTGTTGTGTTTACCGGTTTTCATTTTTAGTTGATATCAGGTCAGTCTAATTTATTTGACTCTTTGATCAATTTTACAACTTGTGGAAATTGCCCTCAAAATAGTAAAAAGATGAAAAAAAAACTTTTGTGGTAGTGTAAAAAAAAAATGTATCACAAAATCAGTCTTGCTGAAGGTGATGTGGACTAGGTAATAGTGTAAATTAATATTTAACAGTACATGATATTTGAAATGTGAAACCACAAATGCCAAAATTTGCCAAAACACATTTCCAAGCAAGAGCATCTGAAATATCAAAAAAGGCAGCATAGCCGCAATATTATAGTTAAGCATCTTTCCCGTTTACCTTGTATGATAAATTTTCCACGAGTATTAATGTGACATGCATCACGTGGGATTTTCTTTTTCCTCCCCACAGATGTTTTTCACATCATTTGTTGATGTCCAGCATTGGTCACTATTAGGCCCTTTTTATCAGAATTTTTGTCATGAACTTTCTCCATGAATAAATGGTAGCACTGATAGCTATACAAATCTTTACAACCCAGTAAAAAGGTGAAAAGAAAAACTGCAAGGGATACTACCTAAAAAGTACTAAACAGCCTGCCTTCTGGTTAGCATTTTTTGATTAAATGATGAAGTATTTTGTAGTACCAAAAGTAATTTACTACTCAAGTCTTATTTTTAAATGCTATATAAACAAACATGTACATGTTCTCCAGTGATATTTGTTTTCTGACGAGCTGTATGAGCTATTTGCAAGTGGATATGTACTTGTACTATGCACAGCACAAAACTGGCTGGATTTTAATTTCAGTTTCTTTGGACTTGAGACCACAGGTTGTTTTCCCTATAATAATCATTAAAAATAGTGGCATTTTAACCATATCTGTCAAGAAGTATGACACATTAAAGGAAATTAGGAGATAGGCATATTCAGAATAAAAATTTTTTTAGTTGGAGCAAAGCTCTGCATCTTTCAACTTTCATTATAAGCCTAACATAGCCTGCACAAAGTTTTTCAGTGATAAATACATAGAAAACATTAATTAGTCTGTAAAATAAGCAGTAAATTACAGTTCAACTTACTGTAATGTAGAGGAATGCATGCAATAAACCCTTTTCTGCTTCTCTGTATGAATGAGTCCCCAAAGCAGGGCTGTCCGAACGTATGGGCACAATGGGCACTGGCCAGGGGCTCCTGGAGCATAGGGGCGCACAACGTTCCTGATGCCTATGCATGTTTCTGTTTTACTATCATAACAGAGGCCCCCTTGCGCTACTTTGCCCAGAGGCCTATGATGCTGTTAAGAAACCTGCCCTGCCTCAATGGAGTAACATATCGGTATGTGTGCTTCTTGCCTTTACGCCGTGTGCATGCTGGAATAACAATAAACGCAGGTATATTTACTTCATTAAGATAAGTAGTGCGTTAGGTTACTTGTTATTTTTAAAAGTAACTGGACTACTAAGCCCCAGTCAGGGACCACTTCAAGGGTAAATTCTTCTACCACTTTTGATGTCAGGTTTGTCTTCTAAAACTCCTAAGGCAGAGCATTTAGAGCTCCACCTAAGGGACATTAAAGTCCTGTGCCCATGCTGTCTTTCAAGGTGGCAGGTGACTCCCAGGCTGCCTGTTCAAAAGGTGGGTAGGAATGAAACACACAAAATATGTGGGGCGCTCCCTGCTGCCATGTACCATACTGGCGAATGCAAACTTTATTCTGTGACACTCCCTAGTTATGGGAGGCATTTTCTGAAAAAAAAAGGAAATGAAAATTAAAATTCTACAATGAAAATGCAGTCTCTCTTTTGCCATTTATTTTTCAAAGTCTATATGCAAAAATGAAAAATAATATAAAATAATGCCAATTTACAATTTCATTTTCAGCCTGAACAGCAATGAAGCAGCAAAATGAAAAGTAAAACACAAATTATGCTGCTCATTGAATTTTCATTTTCCACTTTGCATTTTCATTTTCAGGTTCTCAACATGCAAATATATTTTAATTAGCTTGGGTCTATGGACGGGGCATGTAGCTTCATTTTCCATAATTCTTTGTCCTTCGTAGTTGTAACCACTTCAATCGATATTTCTCACTTCGACTGTGTTAAAGTCACGTGATTTTGATTTTTTTACCCCATACAACAAACTTCACAGCAAAACCGTCTCACAAAATCTGATTGTAGTTCTGAAGTAACTGATGTGCTGTTTAATTACAATATTTAACATGACAAAAATTAGCTTTTATTATGTTATAGTTTACGCCGAAGTGGAAACGGGATGCTTTGTATTTTTGTTTTTTGTAATACTACTATGGGGCTCTGCCCCCTGCTCGCTTTGCTCGCCAATCCCCATGTGGGCGCTATGCGCCAGCCACTTCGCGTCTCTGATGGTCGTGTATGTGGATTTCACTTTCACCAAACAACAAATGTTTTAATCCTCACGAATACACCTCTTAATTGGGAAGAAACACTACTTTTCTCTGATGGCAACACAAATTAGATGATCTACAAGTCTCTGACTTAAAGTTTAAAGCCAAACAATATCCACAGTACATACTTCCGACATATCACCTATATATTCGATCTCTTTTTACTGTTCCGTTATTTTACCGAGTAATAATTTCCAATTGTTATCGCTAATGTGATCTTTACTATCAGTTTTTTCAGACTTTTTTTATTACTTTCATAATCTCTAACCTGCTCTGCATGTGCATCGTGCCAACGTTTTTGAACCTCTTTATGACATTCTACTTTGTCTTGGACCTGAGAAAGCAGGAACTGTGTCTGATAGTAGCATTCACATAAATGAGAAGTGATTGGACTGTGGGCGTGGTTTTAAATGTTTGAGAGGAGGGCGGGCTGTGGTGGGCTGGCACCCTGCCCGGGGTTTGTTTCCTGTGTTGGTTGCGATTGGCTCCAGCAGACCCCCGTGACCCTGTAGTTAGGATATAGCGGGTTGGATAATGAATGGATGGAGGAGGGCGGGACTTGTCAAAACCTCTTGTCAAAAAGTCTCATCTCACGGGATCTGAAATTATCTCTAAGAAAGACTCGTCCCAAGATTTCCTTTTATAATAGAGAGATATAATTTCCCCCTCTATGGTTTTCACCACCTCCTTCTCCGTCCCATTCCCCTCTAGTTGATCGATGACTCAATCGGACTCTTTATTGTTATAACTTTTTAAAATAAGGTGATACAGCAGTTATTTCTTTACTTTTCAAAATAATGTGATATGGTAGTGATTATTTTATTCATAATCCTTAATTTTCCATAATCCTTAATTTTCGTTTAATTTATGCTTCTTTTTCCATCACTTATACGATTTTTTTAATCCACCTCATCAAGAAATGAGTAATAAATATTAACTGTATTATCCATCAATTCATTTCATATTTTTAAACAAAAAGAATTAAATTTAAACAATCTGGAAACAATGTTCTGACCATTCTACAAAGTATTGAACATATCATTCCAAAATATGCTTAAATAGGTGCAAAAATATTTCTGAATTGCATTATTTTCATATTGTTTCACATTATCTTTAAATGGCTACAGCTACGAAGGACAAAGAGTTGTGGGAAATTGAGGTGCAATACCCCGCCCATTGACCCACACAAATTAAAATATATTTGCATGTTGAAAACTTGAAAATGAAAATATAATACAATACATCCATCCATTATCCAATCCATCCATCCATTTTCCAACCCGCTAAATCTGAACACAGGGTCATAAGGGGTCTGCTGGAGCCAATCCCAGGGCGCATGGCAGGAAGCAAACCCTGGGCAGGGCGCCAGCCCACCGCAGGGCACACACACACACGGGACAATTTAGAATCACCAATGCACCTAACCTGCATGTCTTTGGACTGTGAGAAGAAACCCATGCAGACACGGGGAGAACATGCAAACTCCACTCAGGGAGGACCCGGGAAGTGAACCCAGGTCTCCTTACTGCGAGGCAGCAGCGCTACCCACTGCACCACCATACCAATACAATACAATGCCATTTACTTTTTTTCTAGCCCACAATCACACAAGGAGTGCCGCAATGGTCTTTAACAGGCCCCCAGCCTTGTCTCTCTAAGAAGACAAGGAAAACCAACCAGGATCCTGAGGTGTTTTGTTGTGTGGTGGGTGCGGCAACAC
Source organism: Polypterus senegalus (assembly GCF_016835505.1). Classification (NCBI taxonomy): domain Eukaryota; kingdom Metazoa; phylum Chordata; class Cladistia; order Polypteriformes; family Polypteridae; genus Polypterus; species Polypterus senegalus. The sequence continues at coordinate 150,747,345 of NC_053165.1, read as the reverse complement.
GCTAAACCAAAGCAAGCTCACCATCCTGAGCTGACCTGACCTAAGTTTGATTTAGCGGTATCGACTGTTAAATTGCTTTTAATTAAAATCAATTAAAAAACGAAACCTGCAACACAATAAATTGTGGGTAATGAAGGGGAGTGGGAACTTTTAGAATCCACTGGATGCCTGCTGCTCTTCATTATTGCCCCCTATTGGAGAGACTCTATCTATACTGGCAGGCCTCTTTCTTGTGCCAGTATGCCTTATTACCCAACTCCCATCTTGTACCACCTGAAACTGCTTGTAATCCTGGTCCTGATGGGGTCCTCCTCAGTGATAGACATGGATGCAGTTAAAAAGATATTCATTCCCCTAATCCCCGATGACAGGAAAGTGGTGTTTGTGAGGTAATGGTTTAGACTGTCACCTATGGCCCTGCTCTGTGTGCTATATTTAAATGTCTCTGAGTCATTCATTGGAAAGCAGCCATACACTGCAGTGTTGTGCTCTTCTGTTTTTTAGATTTATGAAGCTGGGGCTGTTCCCATGTTGATCGAATGTATGGAGGAGGGAACCACAACGGAGAAGATGTACGCCGCAAAAGTGATTTGGCAGCTTGCCTTTGATGAAAGTCTGCGGGCAAAACTGGAAGAGGGTATGTTTTCTGAATGAGCATCACAAATAAAGGTGTCATTTGTTTTATCTTTCATCAATAATTAATTATTGCATGTCACATACTTTAAGCACAAAGTTTGGTGTGTCTTGACATTACTTTCTATTTTTGCCTTTCATGTCCTAATACATTTCACAATATTTTTCCAGATGACACGCTGATGAACCTGCTGGATACGCTAAGCACCGATTCCGACAGGCTGCTTTCAGTTGCTGCCAGTGGGGCCAAGTGGGTGATAGAAAAGCAAGCAGAGGAAAACAAGATGTTAAATATAGGTAATGATTTTTGATTCCTTATCAATGAGACCCTTCGTGTTAGGGGGCTTCACTGGATTCGGATGGGAGCATGCAGTGATACGGCACATTGCCACACCCACCACATGACAAACCACTTCAGGATCCCAGATTAGGACCTGAGCAGAGCCGCGCAAATGGGTGACCCCTCAGCACCACATTAGTTTGAATGGAGTGGAACAGTGTGAGGTTTCTTACAGTGGCTGGAGTGCCAGCACCCCCCAAGTTTTCCCAGCAGGTTGGCGGACTTGCTTGCAGGACTGGGTGCAGATTAACGTCATACCCAGGACGGAGCAATCATTTCTGGCATTTAAGGGATTTGAACTGGCAACCTTACGATTGCCGGCACAGAGATCCCTAACCTCGGCGCCACCACTTATCCCAAAAGTAATACTTACGGTTGATATTTATCTGATCTTGATATCAAAATGCAGCATAACACCAAGCTTCTGTGCTGTGCTTGATTTCAAATCCCGGGAATTATAGACGCACACTATATAATGTACCACGCAAGAATATGTTTGAAAAGTATTGCAGATGAGAAGTTTTGGGATGTGCAGTTTGCATGTTCTCTCTGTGTGAGGTATCAATTTTCTCTGCTACTGCATTTTATTCTTCTAAATGTTCAAAGACACCTTGGTTAGGTTGATTGCCTATACCAGACCGGCCCTGGTGGTGACAAAAGGTTGCGACTGGCAGCCTATCCAGCATTGTTTCCTGCCTTGACCCCAATGATGCTCTACAATTGGATTAAGCAGGTTAGAGAATGGCATGTGTTATGTTATTTGTAGCATTAGCACAATCCAGCAATCTGGATGAGAACAGGCAGCTCAGCCCAACAAAGCTCACCAGTTCCATTTACTTAATTCTTCTAAAGTAACATTAAGTCGAGTTTTGAAAGTCCTACGGTCAGCACACCGCCTGGTCACTTATTCCAAGTGTCTGTGGTTCTCTGCGTGAAGAAAAAGCCTTCTTGTTGAACTCATTTTAAAGTCACAGACTCGATCCACTGTACCGACTCACCTTCATAATTTTATATACTTCAGTCGTGTCTCCTCTTAATCTTCTTTTGCCTAACATGAAACAGGTGGAACAACTTCTACTGGAGCTCTGATGTGACATTAATCGCATGCCCTGGCATCTTAGAGCGTCATTTTTGATAGGCAACGACCAGATGCTACCTGATCTCTGTACAGTCGTGGCCAAAAGTTTTGAGAATGGCCCAAGTATTGGTTTTCACAAAGTTTGCTGCTTCAGTGGTTTTAGATCTTTTGCCAGATGTTTCTGTGGTATACTGAAGTAGAATTACAAGCATTTCATAAGTTTCAAAGGCTTTGATTGACAATGACATTAAGTTTATGCAAAGAGTCCATATTTGCAGTGTTAGCCTTTTTTTTCTTTTTCAAGACCTCTGCAATTCCCCTTGGCATGCTGTCAGTCAATTTGTGGGCCAACTCCTGACTGATGGCAGCCCATTCTTGCATAATCAGTGCTTGGTGTTTATCAGAATGAGTGGGTTTTTGTTTGTCCACCTGCCTCTCGAGGATTGACCACAAGTTCTCACTGGGATTAAGGTCTGGGGAGTTCCTTGGCCATGGACCCCAAATTTTGATGTTTTCTTCCCTGAGCCACTTAGTTATCACTTTTGCCTTATGGCTCTGTGCTCCATCATGCTGGAAAAGGCATTGTTGGTCACCAAACTGTTCCTGGATGGTTGGGAGAAGTTGCTCTCGGAGGATGTTTCCGCACTTTTTTTTAACTCTATTTATTAAGAATTTCAAAACCAAATGACATCAATTTTCTACATAGTCACCTTCGTTTGCAATGCAATTTTCCGTGCGTCGTACCAACGTTTTAAAGCCCAATCTCTTCTCCCGGCTTCACTGTTTTCAATGAAAATATAAAAGTGCGGAAACTTTTTGAACGTCCCACATATGAAACTGCCAAAATTGAATTAAAATCAGATTTTGATTAATTGATATTGAACGTTTGTCAAAGTACTTCAACATGATAGCTAAGCACATTGGTCAAGTGGTTAGTGTATTGGATGTTCAATCAAATGGTTGAAGGTTTGAGACCAATGTACACAAACTATTTTTTTTTTTAATTTTACCAACTTTTCATTATTTATATAGAATTTTGCGGAAATACTTTTTTCAGTGATTTGCCAATATTGGCTCAATAGATGAAGTGTTGGACTTTTCTAAGAAAGATTGAAGGTTCAATTCTCCAATAGACAAACACACATTTCCAGTACGTCACACGTGTAACGTTTCATAGTGGTTAGGATTTTCTAAAATCAGAAATGTTGTCTTTCACTTCGAGATCGTCAGTTCAATTCCACTCTGTCGCTAATGTCATTTCTGTCAAATCACCTTCGCACCCAAGTCAAGGTTTTTTGTAACATGCCTGGGACTGTGTAGCATTAGGGTGGCTAAAAAGTATGTTACAAAAATTATTTTTAAGTGACGCGATCTTATTCAAAAATGCACTAAAAAGATTTTGTTGGTTATATGTGACTAAAAATAAAATCGTGGGGTGCCCATAAAAGAATTAATTAAATTCAATTAAGATACATAGATTGCTTAAATGATTACAATTTGAAAATTTCTCCGGTTATAACCATTATCCTACATCAAGAGTTCCCAAACTTTTTTCGGCCACAGACCCCTTTACCAAAAACTGTTAAAACCGTCGACCCCCTAGTCATTTACTTTACTTACTCAAATTAATGCATTTGTACAGTACTCGATATTAAATATTTCACTAGATATCAAACGTTTCATTTTAATCACTTGTAATTAATGACTGAAAAAGATAAAAGGACTACGGAATATGGCATTATCTTGTGCAACATTTAATATCGAAACCTGCACTAACGAAAATTTAAGCAAAAAAATACGGGCCGAGTTTTTTCTTACATTTTTGACATTTATGAAATAAATTCAAAATAAGTACAAATAGTCCAAGCTGTACTATCTGCATTTCTTTTTTGGTTCAATCATATTATTATCTGAAGAAATAAAAACTTTTATTAACAAACAATTTTGACAGCCCCTGTGATAAAACAATAAAGTATGTACTTACTTGAAACAGAAGATTTTGGTTCAAACTCGAATAAACTGTGTCCTCTGATTTTCTTTTTCATAGTACTGCTCCTCAATAAATAATTATATTCAAAGTTCAAATCACAAATAAGTACATGTCACATCAAACGAACCAATTTATAGTGTTTTTTTAAAGCATGACCGTACAAAACTGATAGATTCTGCTAATATTGAATGTCCGTCGTCTCGTCCCACCTCGATTAAGTGCGGACATGCAACGGTTTTTCATGTCCGCACTTGCTTTGATACGTTCGATAAGACAATGCACAGACATGTTTGTGCTGCATGTATTTTCATGCATTCTTACGTGTGACTCTTTTAATGTCACATTTTACCTTTTCATTCACAAACTTGGTATTTGATGTGTTTTTTGAATTATTTTACTTCTTAATTAGATACCTATTGGAATCATAGATATTTTGAAGTAACATACAAATAGCAGTAGTAAGGGGGTCTATTTTTGCTGTCGTTGACCCTCAAATTTTTTTATTGAATCTATCGACCCCTAGAAAGTTTAAATCAACTATCGACCACTCTTGTCCTACATGCTTTAATCAACTTTTATATGATCTGTCTTTATCTTTACACAATTAAGCTGATTAAAAATTTCACTTTAACAAATCTATGCATTCTTGAGCAGTGATGTTTTACTTTCATCCCTGGCTATTCTCCTGAGAACAGCTGATAAAAGAACAAATCTGGTCTCCGCCATTCAATTTAACAACCAGCTCATTAGGAATCTATTTTGTCGTATCGTTCGTAATACTCGTTTTTTTTTAAACAGCTCTTTGGCTTTTTGTTGTTTTTATTCTGGTTCCTTATTGCAGATTAGGCATTTAGTGCAGAGACCCTTGGTCCATTGAACTTGTGATGTATTTTATATTGCAGGCACAAAAGGAAAGCATATCATGATTAGCTACCAGTGGGATAACCAGAAGACCATGGTGGAAGTGAAGAAACGACTGCAAGTGAGTATAGTTTCTGGGTCTGTAGCTGTTACCTCATTGAATATCATTTTAGCTTTTTAGCATAATCAGTTTAATTTAAGATACTGTTCTAATACCAAAAAAAAATGAAATATTGTTCGATTATTGTACTTGACTACTCCTGTGCTAATTAAAGAGAGAATACAATGGGCCTTTATAAAGTGGAGGCATTAACCCAATCACTAGACGTACGAAAATGAAGGACGTGATCATTTGGATTCTGTTCAGTGGCTTGATTGACTTATTTTTATCATGAATGCAATATTTTACTGGAAAAAGGATCTTTGAAACAAAGGGAGGTAATGGAAATCAGTCACCAGTTCCTACCACTATTAAACGATAAGTTTATCTGTAATTTTCAAGTCTGACTTATTTCTTCACTAACATGGTGCATTTAGATTTGCCAAATAAAATTGTGTTCTAAAGTTAAGCATTTTCAATAAATTAAAAAATATATAAATATCTTGCCCACAGTGGTGCTTTACAATGGAAGCTAGGGGTCATGGAGGAGAAAACTTAAAAACGTACCAAGTACATCAAGGTGTCGGATATTGATCTACGTCTTGCGATAGCGCACACACTGTAAAGTAGTTTATACTTATTATTTTTTAACAAAAAAAAAAAACACCACTATTATGGGATTCATTCATTTTAAAAGAAGATCAGCCATGTGCTTTATCCATAGTCTTCCTGCATAGCAACCTGTCAGGCCCCAGGGACGTGGATTCATTCTGACAGACCACATCACAGTAAACTTTTTGTGCCATTTGATTGATTTTGTTTTAATTCCATATTTATGTGAGAATTCTTACAATGTAAGCGAATCGAAAATATATCCTTGCCCTGAGAAAAGTAGTACGAGGAATATGCGATAGAAGGATTCTGTCCAGATCCCCATGTCTTGTCACATATAATGCGATAGAAACATGGAGACATGTTTTCTTACATTGAAACTTTTGCTGCTTCCACAGTAAGTTTTTAGGCTTTTATTTTCTGGTGGTGCCCCATCATGAAGTGCCAATGTGGGCAAGGTGTCTTTCAAATTTATAGAAAATGGTAGACAAGCTTGGAGGTGTGTTGAGGCTCCAGCCCACCAGATGTGGACAAATTTGTTGATACCCTCTCCATGTAAAAAAGAAGAACCCACAATTATCTCTGAAATAACTTGAAACTGACCAAAGCAATTGCCATCCATCATTGTTGATTCCATATATAATAATAATCAGACTTTGCTTTAGAGTTTGGATTCAACAGAATATTTCAAATGAGAACACAAATGAAAATGGCATGAGCAAAAAATTGATGGGACCCTTACACCTACTGCTTTGTTGCACAACCTTTAGAGTTTGCAGTCACTGCACTCATTCCCAAAGCTCTCCGTGAGACTTCTGCACCAGTCCACAGGTTGTTTGGCCTACACATCCTGAACAAACCGCTCCAGCTGTGTCAGCTTTGAAGGGGTCTTCTCCAGACTGCAAGCTTCAGTTCTTTCCATAGATGTTTGATAGGATTCAAATCAGGACTCATAGAAGGATACGTCAGAGTAGTCCAATGTTTTGTTGTTATCCATTCTTGGGTGCTTTTAGCTGGGTGTTTTGGCTCCTTATCCTGTTGGATGGTCCCTGACCTGCAACTGAGACAGAGCTTTCTGACACTGAGCAGTATATTTTGCTCCAGAATGTCCCGATAGTCTTGAGATTTCATTTTTCCTTACACAGATGCGAGGCACCTCAAGCCAGATGCAGCTAAGCAGCCCCAAAACATAACCGAACAACCTCCTCCATGTTTCACAGCAGGTCTGGTGTTCTTTTCTTTGAAGGCTTCATCTTTTCATCTGTGGACATTGAGCTGATGTGACTTGCCGAAAAGCCTCAAGTTTTGTCTCATCTGTCCAAAGGACATTCTTGCAGAAGCATAGCGGTTTGTCAATATCCATTAAATAGCTCTCTTTTGAAAAGAGGACAGACATATACAGTAGACTGACAGACAGACAGATGTTGGATTTTATATATATAGAGATTACTATTGCTGTTATGCAGGCAGATGACTCAGGGCCACTTATGACTGAGTAAGAATTTTCAACTATCAGCCTCTTATCACTTCACTTTGAGAGGCAAGAACAGCTAGACAATGCTCATCATCCAGCGAGAGATGCAGATTTAGAGAAGATACTGCATCGTAATAGTGTGAGACAGACTGAACTCTTACAACTTCACAGATTTCCTTAGTTCCTGAACCAGTAAATAGATGGCAGCAGTAATCTAACTGGTAGATGACACCCATATGACATAAGATAGATAGATAGATAGATAGATAGATAGATAGATAGATAGATAGATAGATAGATAGATAGATAGATAGATAGATAGATAGATAGAGAGGAAAGGCACTATATAATAGATAGATAGATAGATAGATAGATAGATAGATAGATAGATAGATAGATATAGAAGGCACTATATGATAGATAGATAGATAGATAGATAGATAGATAGATAGATAGATAGATACTTTATTAATCCCAAGGGGAAATTCGCATACTCCAGCAGCAGCATACTGATAAAGAACAATATTAAATAAAAGAGTGATAACAATGCAGGCAATAACTTTGTATGATGTTAACGTTTACCCCCCCGGGTGGAATTGAAGAGTCACATAGTGTGGGGTCTCCTCAGTCTGTCAGTGGAGCAGGACGGTGACAGCAGTCTGTCGCTGAAGCTGCTCCTCTGTCTGGAGATGATCCTGTTCAGTGGATGCAGTGAATTCTCCATGATTGGCAGGAGTCTGCTCAGCGCCCGTCGCTGTGCCACAGATGTCAAACTGTCCAGCTCCGTGCCTACAATAGAGCCTGCCTTCCTCACCAGTTTGTCCAGGCGTGAGGCGTCCCTTTTCTTTATTCTGCCTCCCCAGCACACCACCGCGTAGAAGAGGGCACTCGCCACAACCGTCTGAAGATGTCAAGGTGACCATAATTCTTTTTTTCTAGTCCTTCCCTAAAAGACTGCAAAACACATAGTATGAAGGCTCCATCACCACAACTAAGACCTCATCCACATGTACCCAGATATTTTTTAAATGGAAGTTTTCCTCCTTCGTTTTTTAAAAAAAATCCTGTCCACACATGCACCATTTTTTTTTTAAATTCGATCACATGAAAATACAAAAATCTGCTGTCAAGAGCCCAAAACAGGCATAGGTAACAAAGGGAATGTCATTTAGATTAATGTTCATCGCCTTTTTATTTCAAATATGTGTTCAGCATGGAATTTGCGAAAATACAGGCGTTGTGAACGCTAACCGGATATTTCACTATGACGTCAATAAATGAACACTAGTAATCATAGGTGGCTTGTATGCTAAGAGAAACCCAATGTCTCAAACCCAACACAGACAAGACGCAGACACCAGTTCAAAGCACAGCACATGTTTTATTTTGTTGTGGGAAATTCTTCCCCAAAGCGTTTCCTAACATTGCACAGTACAATAAGTACAAATAAAGCACTCTGTCCTTTATCTTCCTCTTCTTCTCCTTCTTCTCTCTTGTCCTTCACCTCCACTACTTCTCCTCCAGCAAGCTATGTCTTTTCCCTTCCAACTCTGGCTCCCGGAGTAATGGCTGCTGGTTTCTTTTATGCTGCTACTGGGAAGTACTCCTAGGTGTGGTGGAAGCCCAGTACAGTAGAGCTCTACAGTCTCTGCAGCACCCCCTGGTAGAACCCATGGAACCCAACACAGCTGTGGCAAACTCCAACTCCCAGCAGGCTCTGTGGGATTCCATGGTGCTGCAGCAACCCAGGGGGGCTACCTTCTAGCGTCCTTGGAGAGATAATGCCCTGAGAACACTCTCTCCCCAGGCATCCCAGCTGGGCAAGTTCCCCACCCGTCTGCAACACCCACTTTCTGTTGAAATAATCCATGGAGTTTGTGAATGGCTGCTTTATTTCTGTATGAATCCTGGTGAAACCCTGCTACAATTCGTCTACTTTGGACTCTGTGACTGCTAATTGTGTATATGCAGGGCCCAAGTGGACTGGAATTGCGTCACACACTCGCCTTACTATTTGAGAAACCACCTGTTTTGACATCCCAAAGGTGTTTGCCATCTTACGTAATCTCCCCTCGTCTGCTAAATAGTAAAGTATCCAGGCAACTTTTTTGACAACGCTAACTGGCGATCTCATTACGGTTGTCTTTAACTTCGATGTGTGGGTGATGCAGCTCACTCAAAGATAACAGCAATGCGCTTGACAAACGAAAATTCTGTCATCATTCTTTAGCAACAACCACTTCATTCTCAAAGTTGTCCCACCAACTAGAGGTCCGACTGGGTCTCGTCCAAAACTGGCGATGTTGGTGGCTGGGTCTGTGTCGTCGGAGTGTTTGATGTAACAGTGACCTCCGTAATGCATTCTGATGCCTCTGTTGCTCAATATAGTGGTACAGTAATTGTATGTTTAAATGTAAACAAGGTTAACACCAGAGCTAATTTAGCGATGACTGCCATTGCACGAAATTACCTCATGTGAACAAAACAGGTAATGGCGCACATACTAATGTCAATCAAAAGAGATACCGGCGCACACTCTGACGTTATAAGCCAAAAACTCATTTTTTCCCTGTCTACATGTAAACAGAGAAGACAGAGTTCCTAAACATCTTCACCCTGGAAGGATTTTCCAAAAAGGTCCATTTTCAGGGACCTAAAATGCAGTTTGCGTGTGGATGAAAGGTAAATCTGTGTGGTCCCTGAGATAGTCACATGTGGTGCTGGGGGGGTACAAGAAATTCATTAACAATTGTAACGGGTGTGAAAAGAGCATTGGGATTATGTTCACTATCAAAGGACAATATATAACAAATAAAATTTGTTTGAAATCCTGAACACTCGAAGTCACCTCACTCCATAAAAAATATTAACACATGCCAGCTATTGCAATCTATTATACCTTATTGAAAAGGGGGCTTTCTTACAGGGAGAAAGACTGACCAAGACAAGAAAATGGGTCAGAGTCCCCACGGATATGTGACATGTGTGACTGTTCTCTGGAATGGCCCACACATAACTTTTGTGTTTTGTGTTTTCTGTCCTTTAATAATAATTAATTCTTTGCATTTATATAGCGCTTTTCTCAAAGCGCTCAATTACAAACTGGATTCCAAAAAAGTTGGGACACTATACAAATCGTGAATAAAAACTGAATGCAATGATGTGGAGGTGCCAACTTCTAATATTTTATTCAGAATAGAACATAAATCACGGAACAAAAGTTTAAACTGAGAAAATGTATCATTTTAAGGGAAAAATATGTTGATTCAGAATTTCATGGTGTCAACAAATCCCAAAAAAAGTTGGGACAAGGCCATTTTCACCACTGTGTGGCATCTCCCCTTCTTCTTACAACACTCAACAGACGTCTGGGGACCGAGGAGACCAGTTTCTCAAGTTTAGAAATAGGAATGCTCTCCCATTCTTGTCTAATACAGGCCTCTAACTGTTCAATCGTCTTGGGCCTTCTTTGTCGCACCTTCCTCTTTATGATGTGCCAAATGTTCTCTATAGGTGAAAGATCTGGACTGCAGACTGGCCATTTCAGTACCCGGATCCTTCTCCTACGCAGCCATGATGTTGTGATTGATGCAGAATGTGGTCTGGCATTATCTTGTTGAAAAATGCAGGGTCTTCCCTGAAAGAGATGACGTCTGGATGGGAGCATATGTTGTTCTAGAACCTGAATATATTTTTCTGCATTGATGGTGCCTTTCCAGACATGCAAGCTGCCCATGCCACACGCACTCATGCAACCCCATACCATCAGAGATGCAGGCTTCTGAACTGAGCGTTGATAACAACTTGGGTTGTCCTTGTCCTCTTTGGTCCGGATGACATGGCGTCCCAGATTTCCAAACGAACTTGAATCGTGACTCGCCTGACCACAGAACAGTCTTCCATTTTGCCACACTCCATTTTAAATGATCCCTGGCCCAGTGACAACGCCTGAGCTTGTGGATCTTGCTTAGAAATGGCTTCTTCTTTGCACTGTAGAGTTTCAGCTGGCAACGGCGGATGGCACGGTGGATTGTGTTCACTGACAATGGTTTCTGGAAGTATTCCTGAGCCCATTCTGTGATTTCCTTTACAGTAGCATTCCTGTTTGTGGTGCAGTGTCATTTAAGGGCCAGGAGATCACGGGCATCCAGTATGGTTTTACGGCCTTGACCCTTACGCACAGAGATTGTTCCAGATTCTCTGAATCTTGGATGATGTTATGCACAGTTGATGATGATAGATGCAAAGTCTTTGCAATTTTTCGCTGGGTAACACCTTTCTGATATTGCTCCACTATCTTTCTGCGCAACATTGTGGGAATTGGTGATCCTCTACCCATCTTGGCTTCTGAGAGACACTGCCACTCTGAGAAGCTCTTTTTTTACCCAATCATGTTGTCAATTGACCTAATTAGTGTTTATTGGTCTTCCAGCTCTTCGTTATGCTCAAATTTACTTTTTCCAGCCTCTTATTGCTACTTGTCCCAACTTTTTTGGGATTTGTTGACACCGTGAAATTTTGAATCAACATATTTTTCCTTTAAAATGATACATTTACTCGGATTAAACGTTTGATCTGTCATCTACGTTCTATTACAAATAAAATATTGACATTTGCCATCTCCACATCATTGCATTCAGTTTTTATTCACAATTTGTTTAGTGTCCCAACTTTTTTGGAATCCGGTTTGTACTTGGACCTACGTTGTGTACGGTGGGAAATAAAGAAACAGGCCTCTTGTCTCTACAGCCCTGCATAGTTTATTCTGAGTGTGGACGGGTGCATATATGGCTGTGGTGACAACGCCTTTAAAGGTAGCTGCTTAATGTCATCGTAATAAAATAAAATTAATTGAATAAAAGGTTTAGATCAGCCCTGACCTTACAGAAGATCACGAGCATCAGCTTCGTCCCGATAAAGACCTTTGCATTACCTCTAATGCACCCTGAACGTTGCTTCTTTGCAGAATGCTGGCCTCAATGTGTGGATGGATGTGGAGAAAATGGCCGGATCTACCCTGCAGGCCATGGCCGAGGCTGTTGAAAATGCATATATTATCATCATGTGCATCTCTGCCAAGTACAAGGAGAGCCCAAGCTGCAGGACAGGTACGCATTACTATTTCAGTAGATTCAACTTATAGAAGCTGGTTTTCACTCCAAGGCTCTGTCCACACTGCTATGTTTTTGTTTAAAGATGCAGACATCACTCTCCATTTTCACGTCTTGTCCGCAATATTCCAATCCTCGAAAATGGAGACTTCTGCAGAGCCACATACCTCTAAAAACACAACCTCAGTGCAGTTGACAGGACAGATGAAAATGTAGTTTTTCAAAAATGCAGATTCTAATCACACTGTGATTGGTTTTGGTTTATTACGTGGCCTTTACCTGATTGGATCCTGCTCATTACAATGCTTCATTCCGTGATCGATCGTAGAAGATAAACATATTCCAACACAGCGAACATGGAAGGATTACTTTCTGTGGCGCTTGTTGTGTTGCTTACCTGTATGCATTATGAACAGTAAGGGATGCCACCAAGCCTCCCTAACCTCATACACATAAGACCCAGCACAACTCTGGGTTCAAATAAAGGATTTTTAATCCACACAGCTCTGAAATAACAATCACTACAGCCAATATACAATTAGTTGCACTCTCTCCTCTCCTCTAGCAAGTTTCACCCTCTTCCACCCAACTCAACTCCATGAGGTATGGCAGTGGGCTCCTTTTAAGCTGGACTGGGGAGTAATTCCAGTGGCCCATCCTGACTTGTTGAAAGCACTTCTAGGTCATACGTAAACCAAGGAGGTCCTCCGCCCGGCAGTCCCCTCTATCTGTGCTTCCAGACTCCAATTCCCATAGAGCCCAGTGGGTGTCCAAACTGGGACTAGTGACAAGGAACACTGCCACCTGTTAATGTGGGGGATGAACTGCTCCCAGACTCCAGCTCTCACCAGTTCATCTTTCCTCCCGGTATCCCAACCAGGATGGAAATTATAAGGCAACCCAACCGGGTAATGTCTGTAACCAAGCCATCCTTCAATTATGACTTTCCGGCCAGGCAAGACGTCCTCCTGCATCCTGGCCGGGATGCCCGCCTGGGCACTTACAGCATCTAAATTGCATTTTTTTACAGTTTGAATTCTACATAGATGCGCAAAAGTCAAATAATTTATAGATTGTTACTTTAAAGATTATGGATTTAGGGTAAGACATCCATGCTGCATGCAAGCCCAATCACCAACTATAAACTGTAAATACCTACAATGGCACTATAGCTCCATATTAGGCAGGCAGTGTGGCGAAGTGGTTAAGGCTTTGGACTTCAAACCATGAGGTTTTAGGTTCACATCCCACCACTTACACTGTGTGACCCTGAGCAAGTCACTTCACCTGTCTGTGCTCCAATTGGAAAAACACAAAAAAAAATGTAACCGATTGTATCTCAAATGACGTAAGTTGCTTTGGATACAAGCATAGACCAAAAATGTAAACCTTTGAGGAGTTGTTTTGTCATGGTAGGGTCCTAAGGTGACCCTGTTTTCACCCATGCTCTAGGTGGCAGTGATCCTTGTATGGTAGTCCAGTCAGGACTTCAGCAGGGGTGCTTGGGAGTTGAGAGTCCAGAACTGCAGCCCAGTCGGGATATACCTGGGTATCAATAGAGAGCGCAGTCGGGGGGTGGGCAGTGCCATACTTTTTCTATGGCCCCAAAGTGCTTCCTCGAAGACACGCTGTGACAACTGGCAGCATTCCCAGGTCTGACTTAAAAGGAGTCCACTGCCTCACATCAGGGAATCAGAGTCGGGAGGCAGCGGGCAACACTCAGTGGAGGTAAAAAAGAAGAAAGAATTTGTTTACTTCATCTTGCTATTGTGGCTGATTGCTGGAGGCGCTTTGTAAGAATAAATATCTTTTATTTTTTTCTAAAGAGGGGGGCTTCCCGGGTTTGGTTTACCGGATATACAATTTAAAGAGATTGTTAGTTTCATGGGAATTGTTACATATGCATTACTTTCACTTTTATTTTAAAACTTTTGTAAAAACAATACTTTAGTTCCAGCCCCGGGTGCGGTTACATCTCTTTCTCGCAGGATGTATAACGCTGCTCGCGTTGTGAATGGGGGGCGGCTGAACGAACACTAAGGAGATGCTGTTGGATCATCTGCTTTTTCTGCTGCTGGCGAGCTGCCTGATCTGCTTGTCTTGCTGTCCAATCATTTCAAACCCTGTACAGCAGCTGTCCTTTTGCTACTTCGCATCTCTGCCGCTCATGTTGCGAAGGGAGGGTGACAGTTAGGTTGGCTGAACGCACGCTAAGGAGAAGCAGTCTGATCATCTGCTGGCAAGCTGCGTGTTTTGCTTGTCGCATGCCATTGTATTAAGAGCTGGGAGCACATGAAGCGAGTCTGCCAACAGCAATCCAACAACTGCTAGGTTAGATGTCTGTGGACTTGTTTTAAATGATGTCTCACTGCCTTGCCTCACATGACATTGTATAAACAATACTTGTCCTTTATTTCCGGCCCCAGGCGTGGTTAAATCTCTTTCTCGCAGGACGTATAACGCTGACTGAATACATGCTGTCCCAGATGACAGGGGACCCTGCCCAGCTGGGATGCCTGGACAGTCCCCGAGATGGATGATACCTCCCCTGGGCCACGAGAGGGCAGCCGTCCGGGTCTGTTTGGGGGCCACGGGAACGGTGCTGGGACGCTCACCCCTACGGGAGGACGTGACCACCGCCAGGGGGAACCCGGACAGTTAGGGAATCCTGGATGTCTACAACAGGAAGTGCTGCGGGAAGAAATCCCAAGGGCACCCGGAGTGCTTCCAGGTGCTCTCCTGACACTTCCGCCACACCAGGAAGTGACGTCAGGTGGAGCACCTGGGGCTCATCCAGGTCATGATAAAAGGAGCCGCCACCCTCCAGTAGAGGAGCCAGAGTTGGGAGGAAGGAGATGAAGCTTGTGAGGAGGGGAGAGGAGGTCAAGAGAGAAAGAGGAAGAGAAAGAAGAGGAGAAAGAGAAAGAGAGAAAGGAAGAGAGTTGGTGGATGAAGGCATTGTGGTGCTGTAAAGAAAAATAAAGAAGTGTGTTTTGAACATTCTGGTGTCTGTCTGTCTGTGTCCGGGGGTATGCTTTCCACAATGCTAAGGAGGTGCCGTCGGATCATCTGCTGCTGTTGCTGCTGTCTATGGAGGAATATTTCAGACAAAATTAAACAAATAAATAAATGCGCAAATAAATAAAAGTACTGTGAAATGTGAGCCTAAATAAATTAATTTTCTCATGAAATGAGAGCATAAATAAATAAATGTATCACGAAACATGTTTTTTGTTGCTTATTTATTTATTTAATTTTTTCCGTAACATTTCTCCAAACCATCATGAAATACAACTTGAAATAAAACTGTCACTTTCACTCGTCAAAGTTGAGAAGGTGGGCTCTAACACAATTTCTAGTTACTGATTGGTGAATCGATAGCACAAGAATTAATTAAAAAAATGCTTACTACTGCCGATGAAATGGATTCTGACGAAGATATTACGTATTTCAGAGAGAGAATTGAAGATTTATCGGAAGAAATTGCACTGTTGGCGGCTCTTTTAGATTCTGATATAGATGAAACTATTTTTGAAAATATCGAAGAACAGGTGGAACGGCCACTGATCAGAGTTATAAAGTTGTTTGAAAAAGTAGCTGCGAATATGCACCTGACTTTATACTCGTAAAACAAGGGTCAAATACTCAGTTCAAAATATTAGCTGGCCCTGCTTTGGGCATTCCATGTCAAAGTACCTAAACTAATGCAGCCGTATATCAAACTGGCTCATTCGCCTTGTGATCGTCTTCCCCGATACACCATATAGATCTGCAATCTGTTGTACTTTTAAACCGCATAACAGAAGGTGTTCTATTGACTCAGCTGGAATGTCAAAGGATGGACGTCCAGAGCAGGGTGCTGCGTCACCTGAACTGGAGTGTAGTAAAGTCCGTTCCACCTGTTCTTCGATATTTTCAAAAATAGTTTCATTTATATCGGAGTCTAAAAGGGCTGCCAACATTGTAATTTCTTCCAATAAATCTTCCATTCTCTCTCTGAAATACGTAATATCTTCGGCAGAATCCATTTCATCGGCAGTAGTAAGCATTTTTCTAATTAATTCTTGTGCTATCGATTCACCAATCAGTAACTAGAGGGCGTGTTAGAGCCCACCCTCTCAACTTTGACGAGTGAAAGTGACAGTTTTATTTCAAGCCGTATTTCATGACGGTTTGGAGAAATGTTATGGACAAGATGAAATAAATAAATAAGCAATGAAAAACATATTACGTGACACATTTATTTATTTATGCTCTCATTTCATGATATATTCATTTATTTAGGTTCTCATTTCATGACACATTTATTTATTTATGCTCACATTTCACAGTACTTTTATTTATTTGCGCGTTTATTTATTTATTTAATTTTGCCCGAAATATTCCTCCATAGCTGTTATGGTTCCCGTCAAACATTTAAAAGCCTGTACAGCAGCTGTCCTTTTTTTACTTCGCGTCTCTGCCGCTCATGTTGTGTGGGGCTGCTGAACGCATGCTAAGGAGAGAGGTTGGATCATCTGCTGGTTTTCTGCTGCTGGCAAGCTGCGTGTTTTGCTTGTCACTTGTCATTGTTTTAAGAGCTGGGGGTAAGTTAAGGTGTCTCTCGCAGGACTTCAAGTTGTCTTCTGAGAAGATCACGCCTCATCTCCCTAGTCTCCCAAAGATTTTGTTTTATAAGAGAGAGAAATGTGTGATGTGTGGATCACTTAACAGAATGCCCCAATCCCATACTTTTACCACACTGTCAGGGTTGACTGCTATTGTAGTTCAGCATGTCCTCTTTCCTTTTACATCTCTAACATCAGGCCATTAGACAGAGCACCACAAGTGGCAGGAGAGAAGGTGACACATTCATTCATGAATTATGGGCAATATGCACATAATCTAAGCAGAGCACAAGGTGTGTGGCACAATAATATAACCTGGATAGCAGGCTACCAGGTGGCTCTCTGTCTTATGTTGATTGTTTCTGTTCTGTCCTGATCTTGGCTCTCACATGGGCTTTGAATGGAAATGTAGAAACAGGAAGCGCAACCTGTCTGAAAATGGAAGCCAAGAGAGAGAGAGTTTCTTTGTTAGCAAGTCCTTATGTTAATGCAGTACCCTTGATATACCTTCCAGACCAATGGGATATGACAGTGACGGGCAGCTCCCCTGTTTAGGTTTGACTCAGCCCCCATTCCAGCTCATGCTTATACAGTATATAAAATACCTCCTCTAAATAATCTCACACTGTTCCAGTGTGGTGCTGAGGTGTCACCTGCCACACTCAGGGCCCAATCCAGGAGGTTTGTCATATGGTGGCGCATACTCCCAACTTCCTCCTCCTCCACCTCCTCCTACCACACACCTCCACTGGCACATCTCCATAGGCTCATAAACTCATCCTATTCCTTCCACTCCAGGCTGCCCCAGTTACAATTTGTGACCACCAGGGGGCAATGCAGCCTCCCACACTCCCGACACAAAGACACAGACACAATTCCAGATTAATACAAATATTTTAGCCCTTTAAATACCTTCACAATGCAGGCTTCAAAATGCACACAGCATGCATAACACAATTCTCAGTGCTCTTTCCTTCTCCTCCATTCCTCCAGGCAAGGTTCATCTGCTGCCTTCCCACTCTGGCTCACCTGGATGAAGAAGGCTGCTCCTTTTATGTAAATCCCAGGAGCACTTCAATTGTCCCGATACTGTGGCTCAGGAATACTTGTGGCTACGTTCTATCTATCTATCTATCTATCTATCTATCTATCTATCTATCTATCTATCATATAGTGCCTTATTTATCTATCTATCTATCTATCATATAGCACCTTTCATATCTATCTATCTATCTATCTATCTATCTATCTATTATATAGTGCCTTTCCTATTTATCTATCTATCTATCTATCTATGTCTAGAGCCCTGTGAAGTAAGGGCTGGTAAATCCCCTCAGCGTCCCTTGGAGGCACCTAAAGGACCCAACAGGTCTGGCCAAAGCAACTACAATTCCCAATATGCCCTGTGGGTCTCCATAGCAGTACCAAAGCACAGGAGGGCTGCCTGCTTGGGTGTTAGGGGAGAAAATGCCCTGAATGAATTGTCTTCCCCTGTCCTTCCACACTATTGGCATCCCTGCCAGGTAAGGATCCCAGTTCTGCTCCAACAGGGATCCCAGTCCCAGCTTGTCATCTCCCTCACAAAGTATATTGAAGCCTTCATCCTCCTAGTCCAATTGAAGCAGCTTTTAGTTTACTTCTGTGGAGGACTGTCGGCTTCTCATGCCGGTCCTCACCCCCAGGCCGCCAGGAGGAGCTCTCCCGACAGCAGGATCGTGCCCCGAGGTCCAGCAGGGCCTTATGGACTTTGTAGTGTCTATACACAGCCCTGCTGGATACCTTGGGGACCACCAGGAGTCGCTGTGGGGGGGCTTATGACCCTTGTGAGGCCGTATGACCCGGGAGTACGTCACGGTCACATGACGGGAAGAAATGTCGTGCTCCCGGGTTGAAGTAAAGGACTGATTTCCCTGACCCGGAAGGAATTAGGAACTATGGATTGATGGGACAGGAACACCTCCGGGTCAGAGGCTATAAAAGGACGGTGCCTCAGTCCAGACACTGAGCTGTGCTGGGTGGGAGAGGAGCAAAGTGTCTGGGCGAGGAGGATTGGTTATTGTATTAGTTATTGATTTACTGAATGAGTAGTGTGAAGGGTGCTTGGTGCACTGTGTTAAAAGATAATAAAAAGGTCGTGGACTTTTACCTGGTGTCTGGAGTTGTACCTGAGGGTTCAAGGGTGCACTACTGCCCCCTACTGCCACACTTCATAGGATTCTAGCAAAAGTGTGTGACACATGTAGAAATAATTCCACAGACCAAATATCCTATCTATCTATCTATCTATCTATCTATCTATCTATCTATCTATCTATCTATCTATCTATCTATCTATCTATCTATCTTTGTTTTAAATTTTTTACTAAAAGTTCATGCAAAAAATAGAGATTGATATTGCAAAATAAAGAAAAGTTCTTATGTAAAGAAAATTCTGTTTCAGGCTTGTTTACCTAAGGCTAAAGGCTATTAATGTCCTTTAATCTCAGCCCACCTGCGTTCTCCTGTGTTTTAACTGGTCTTTCCTAAGATTTCATTTCTGCTAGTTATGACCTGTAGTAAGTACAACTGGTTTCTAAAGTATTTTTTTTCTACGCACGTATCCTCAAGACAGTAGTGTTTACTGTAGAAAGATGCTATACAAAACTGTCACCATTTACAGTCACCTTCATTTCACATCCTTAGATGGAGTGGCTGGCTGCAGACACGGGCCTTCAGAGTCAGAGAAAACAAATTTGTTTTGCATATTAATGAAAAAAATAAACCTTGTGTGTATTAATTCTTATCAGTCATGTTAATAAAAACAAAACAATGACGAGACAAAAGTGGCAGTTTGAAAGGTTACCCCAATCATTCCTGAAAGTCTCTTGTGATTTCCTAATTACAGAGGCTGAATACAGCTTTGAGCTGCGTAAAGACATCATTCCTCTCATGATGGACAAAAATTACAAACCAGACGGCTGGCTGGGAGCAATATTAGGATCCAAACTGTATATTGACTTCGGCAAGCATGCCAACTTTGAGGACAGCTTCCATCGGTTGAAGAAGGAACTTGGTAACCATGTTCCATCAAGTGGTGATGTTGTTGATGGTAGGTATCAAGCTTCCTATGGGTGAAGGTTTCATCACGTATTTCTTATTTCATCTGTAGAACATTTGTGTATTATGCACTGGATTCAGAAAGAATTTGGTCCCCTTCACTTCTCTCACATTTTGCTATGTTGTTGCCCTGAGCTAAAATCACTTAAAATCATTTTTCCCAACCTAAAGTGACATTCAATGGAATTTTTGGCAAATTTATTAAACATATAAAACTGAAATATCACATTGACACAAGTATAAAGATTCTTTGCTTAGTACTTTGTTGAAGCCCCTTTAGCAGAGCTTACAGCCTGGGGTCTTTTTGGATTTGATGCGATAAGCTTCGCACAACTGGATTTGAGGATTTTCTGCCATTCTCCTCTGCTGATCCTATGAGGCTTTGTCTTGTTGGACGCACACCCTTGATGCACTGCTATTTTCATGGGCTCTCCAGAGATGTTCGATTGGGTTTACTGCCGGGCTCTGGCTGGGCCACACAAGAACATACCCCAGAGTTGTCCCTAAACCACTCTTATTTTGCCTTTGCTTTGTGCTTAGGGTCATTGTCCTGTCAGAAGATGAACGTTCGGCACAATATGAGGTCCAGAGTACTCTGGAGCAGGTTTCAATAAGATTTTCTCTGTACTTTGCTCCATTCATATTTTGCTTAACCATGATTAGTACCCCAAGTAACTGTTGCTGCCACCACTTTGCTTCACTGTTGAAATAGTGTTGCATAGCTAATGAACGGTGTCCTCCAGACATGACACTTAGAATTGAGGATAAACAGTTCATCGGAATAGAAAGTCTTGTTTCTCACAGTCTGAGAGTCCATTATGTGCATTTCTGCAAACTCTGGCCACTCTGTCATAAAGCCCAGATTAGTGGAATGTTGCAGTGAGAGATATCTATCTATGATACAGTATAGTGCATTTTCTATCTATCTATCTATCTATCTATCTATCTATCTATCTATCTATCTATCTATCTATCTATCTATCTATCTATCTATCTATCTATCTATCTATCATATAGTGCCTTTCATATCTATCTGTCTACTTATTATATAGTGCATACTGTGAATTTCCCCTTGGGATTAATAAAGTATCTATCTATCTATCGCTACTGTATACAGTGTAGTACCTTTCATATCTATTATATAGTGCCTTTCCTATCTACCTATATATCTACTACTAGCCCTCCCCGTGGCTCTGCCCACATAGTAGTGAAACAGGACAATGAAAAGGGTCCCTGCCCAGCTCCCCACTCCTGACGTCACGCTTCCCCCTCCCCTTGGCCCACAGCCTCTGCTTCGGATTAGCGCGAATATATCGCTCCAGCAAGCAAACTATGATTTTTAGCTCGATGAGAGAAGTCACAAAATCAACCGGGATGTTCAATCAAATTATAGAAAAAAACCTGATCTAAATCCGTTAAGTAGTTCTCTCGTTTGCTAGCTAAGCGGATGTTAGATACGGACTGAGGCTGACGCGTGAGTGAGGAGGGCCCCGTCCCCTTCCCCTCAGCCCTCTGCATGTCTCTCGGATAAGCGCAAATAAATTAGTATGGCAAGCGAACTATGATACATAGTGCAATGAGAGAAGTCGCAAAATCAACTGAAATGTTCAAGCAAATTATAGAAAAAAACCCGATCTAAATCCGTTAAGTAGTTCTCTCATGAAAAGCAGACATACAGACAGATGTTGAATTTTATATATATATATATATAGATATAGTGCCTTTCATCTCTATCTATGATAATATTTACAGTATATGGCCTTTCATATCTATCTCTCTGCCTATTATATAGTGCCTTTCATATCTATCTATCTAATATACTTTATTTAGTGTTATGTAAGCACTTGTCATTAAAGACACCTACTCCTGGTGACACAGCGAGACAACTGCACCTCCATCATTATGCTTTACACTCCAACTGCTTAACCAGTAAGTTGCTAAATAGCCTTACTAATATGCAAATTTCAGTTTTTATTCATTAATTAAATTTAAATCAACAGGTCCAGCTGTGGCCTCCACGACCAAGCAGGGGAATGGGAATGCTAATGACTCTGAAGTTTTCTCGTGGACTAAAGAAGATGTTGAAAAGTGGTTGAAAGAAAATCAGCTGGATTTCTGCCTCAATCTCTTTACAGAGTATGATGGCCCACTGATCTGCCAGCTGCAGCAGTTACGCCGAGAGGTAAGGGTAATGGAGAGGATCTCTTCCAGATAAGCAGGAAGCCACTGTGATTTCTGGGCGTGTTCTTTAAGGACAATGGCAGTAAAGAATTTTGAGTCTGGAGACGCAACATGGATTGCAAGCAGTTTGGTTTGCAAGTGTTTAATAAATTTTAACTTGATAAACGAGCGAGGTCTTGCAATACGAGTAGTACGTATACGCTTTGTCCGCCGAGTGTCACGTGGGGATTGTGGGTAATCGTCTCCCATGCTCGTTCTCAGTCAGCGGGCCTCACTCATATAGTCAATATCCGTATGAGCTTATACTCTTTACTATAGCATGGTGACCACGTGTGTGTGTGCTGTAATGTGCCAGTCTCTGTCATGTACCCCAAAACACGAGGCTGAGTCTCAGTACTTTAGCAAAACCAGCTTTATTCAGTGTGAAACAGGAACAGCACGGCTATTTATTGTAGCGGGATCTGCCACTCTCCTATACAGAGACACAGCAATCGGGCAGGGTGGTGACCAGGTTAGTGGCCAAGTAATACTGTGCTCTTGCATTTATAATGTTGCTTGCATCACCCATCAACAGCAGGCACTTATAGCTTGACCGCGATCTTTTCTGATTTCTTTTACAGCAAACTGCTACAGCGCTGGCAGCCTGCGGTTGCTTCGGGACGCTCTTCCGTGTGTTGTCCCGTTTGGGGGTCCCAAAAGAGTTTAAAAACCTTATAGTGCGTAAAGCATTATTTTTATTTTGTGTCCAAGTGTAGTGACTCTTCAGGCAAAAGCAACCATCATTGGATTGCTTCCTTGTTAAAGTTGCAAAAAAAGAAAAAGAGTCCAGTGAGCCAACAGATAGAAGGGATTCCGTTAGTTAGAGTTTAGATTTTGTATTAATCATTTTTATATAAATATTTGTGGGTTGTGAAATGAATTATCTGAGTTTCCATTATTTCTTATGGGGAAATTCGCTTTGATATACGAGTGCTTTGGATTACAGGCACATTTCCAGAACGAATTATGCTCGCAAACTGAGGTTCCACTGAATATACAAAATCTCACACCACCACAATGGACAAACTTAAAAAAGCAATATTTTCTGTCATTCAAATATTGTTAATAGTATTTGTGTTCAAAGTTTCCAATGTGCTAATGTGAGTGAAATGTACATCATATTGTAAATGTTGGCCTAGAAGCCTGCCATTTAAATTTGAGGTCAGGTCTTTAAGGTTCCAGTGCAGGGGAGCACAGTTCTGTTTTTGGATATTTTCAGACCAGCATCCCCTTTTGCAATTTTGTATGCGGTGTGACAAAAGCCGCCATACCATCACTCAACCCGGCACAGACAGACGCAGGAAGCACACTGATAGAACAAATAAATGTTTTTACTTTCTTTTCTTTGCCTGTGAGCAACGCCTTCCCCGTCCCCACAGGCACAACACATTCCCAAGAAGCACAAGCCCACACAATTCTTCTTCTCTTTCTCTTTTCTCCACCACTCCTCTCCGGTAAGTTTCATCTCTCTCCTTCCGACTCCGGCTCGATTAATGGAGTGAGGTGGCCCCTTTTATAACACCCCGTGTGGCGTAAGTGCTGCAGTCCAGGGCTCCATAATCCTCCGAGTGCCCCATGGTGGAGGCCACGGGCCCCAACAGGGTTGAGCTTCTAAGCTCTGATCTCATGGCCCCGATGCAGACCAGGGCGGCTGCCCCTCTCGTGGTCCAGGAGAGGTATTGCCCCTCTCCCGAACCTTCCAGGATCCCCAGCCTTCCGCCACACTGGTAAATCACAATGACTGCTACTTTTAGCGTGTTTTGTAAAGTACCATTATAAAACAACTAGACATTAAGCCCGTTACAATAACGGGCGCTAGAACAGTAGTGCATAAACATTAGCAGGAACAGTCTGTATTAAATGGCAAGGGACCTTGCATGTGGCTGTAATATACGTCACTGTATTGTGTGCCTTTAATTTTCTCTCTTAGTAATACTGGTTTGTATTTCCGTAAAATGCCTGTAATTTTGTCAGACAGTAATACAGTGGAACCGAAGTAATTTCCCCCATAGGATTGTATGTAAATACAATTAATCCGTTCCAGACCGTATGAACTGTATGTAAATATATTTTTTTAAGATTTTAAGCACAAATATAGTTAATTATACCATTGAATGCACAGCGTAATAGTAAACTAAATGTAAAAACATTGAATAACTCTAAGAAAACCTTGAACAACAGAGAAAACTAACACTGCAAGAGTTCGCGCTATAGCCTTACGACCCGCTCGCTAAAAACACCTTTTTAATGAATTTTAAGCACAGGGAAAAAATGAACATTTGAAAAATCTGTAATTTAATAAACAGCCAAGAAAAGTAACATTCCAACAATGCACGCGTGCGCCTGTGTGTGTGTATGTATGTGTGTCTATCTCTGTCCCGGGCCTGCGTGTGTGTGTGTGTGTCTATCTCTGTCGCGGGCATGCATGCGTGTATGTGTGTGTGCGTGCGTGTCTGTTCCCCATGCGGGCCTGCCTGTGTGTGTGTGTGTGTGTGTGAGTGTGTCTCTCACGCGGACCTGCCTGCGTGCGTGCATGTCTGTCTCTCGCGCGGGCCTGCCTGCCTGCATGTGTGTGTGCGTGCATGCGTGTCTGTGTGCGTGCGTGCGTGCATGTCTGTCTCTCGCGCGGGCCTGCCTGTGTGTGTGTGTGTGTGTGAGTGTGTCTCTTACGTGGACCTGCCTGCGTGCGTGCGTGTCTGCGTGCGTGCGTGCGCGCGCGTGCGTGCGTGCGTGCGTGCGTGCGTGCGTGCGTGTCTGTCTCTCGCGCGGGCCTGCATGCGTGTGTGTGTGTGAGTGAGTATGTCTCTCACATGGACCTGCCTGCGTGCGTGTCTGTGTGCGTGCGTGCGTGCGTGCGTGCGTGTCTGTCTGTCTGCATGTCTGTCTGCGTGTCTGTCTGTCTGTCTGTCTGTCTCTCTCTCACGCGCACACACCTGTGTCTCTCTCTCTCTCTCTCTCTCTCTCTCTGCACACACAGGGAATGCACAGTAAGAGACTGCACGTACCGTGTGGCCCCGTGCATGCGCACTTCACCAGAAGACACACACACACACGGACACCTCGACGCACACAGGGGTTTTATTAAAGAGGATGATTTCAAAGTACTGGGCATCTTTTGAATAGTTTTATCAAAACGCAGTTCATAAAAGTTTATGCACATCACCTTCCTTTGAGCAATTTACAGAGCAATTCTCGGCCCCATACAAGGTGACACAAGGCATTATTATGTGTATGACATCGCACAGAAAATAAGTCAAAGCAGCACCACAATAGACCAAGGAGGCGACAGTAGGATTTAAACAGGACCACCAACTATGCACAGATTATTTAATTCATGCCTTTTGTCAAGTTAGCAGCAGGGCCATCAGTGATACTGTCCCGAGTTCAGAATGACTTGGGCCCTACTGCCAAGGTCAGAGACTGCAGGCCCTTCCCTTCCTTGGACTGAAACAATTAACATGTGAGGCCAAGAAGTTACGTAAATGCAGAAGGAAATGTGTTCTTGTTTTTCCTACACCACCCACACATGACATGTCACAGATGATTTATGCTCATATGGTTCTCTTACTCTAGCCGGACACACTTTAAGCCAGTGGTGCATTACAAAAATATGAAGTCATTCAATGCAGGTAGCGGTGGACCCTGAGGGCGCAGGCATGTGGCTTTTGTAGGTGGCTCATTTACTGCTATGGTAACAATGGTGACCAATTCCTCATTCTGCATTTAGTAATACCCTGTGGCTGAACAACAAAATCCCCAGTGAGCAAGAAAGACAGCCAGTGTTCTTATGGGGTGGGCAGGGAGCCCTTGTATATTTTGATTTTTTTGATTTGATATACTGTGTTAATCCCCGAGGGGAAACTGTCCTTTCACATGACCTTTGGTGGTCAGAGTGGAGGGTCTGCCTTTGTACAGCACCCCTGGAGCAATTTTCAATTGTCAAATGGAGTAGGATTCTTTCTGGCACTATATGTACTCTAAGGTAGTGTTTCTCAACCTTTTTCCCACGTAAGTATCTTTGTGACCTACCAAGTGGATGGGGGGGTCCCACTTAATGAATCAAGCATGAATGTTAGAACATGATTATCAGAGCTGGGGGTTGATTTAGTTTCCCTTGCTGAATCAAGCATGTACATAAGAATGATGGTTCACATTGATGAATCGAACACAAACGTCAGACCAAGTGAGGGACTGAGTGCGACTGTCAGAGCGGCGACCCACCACAACCCACTACTAACAGAAACAACAACAACATGTGAGGAGGAGGAGGAGGAGATGCGCTGATTACGGCACATTGCCACACCCACCACACGACGAGCGACACAACAAAAAATAAGTGGGTCACGACACAGTGGTTGAGAAACACTGATCTAACTAAGTGTACCCTTTCTGAAGCATTGCTAGGATCTCATACATGGGGGTTGGCAGTATTGGTGCCATCACATAACTTGTGATCTCATGTGACCAGCAACAGGCTAAACAATGGCAAACAACAAAGCCAGGGCCATAAAAAATTGTCACAGAATTGCAATAATTATTCAAAACAGAGCACAAAATGGCAACAGCTTTACAAATTCACTAATGTGTTTCAATGGAAATTTTTGAAATTTGAAATCTTTGTGCGGCATGATCTGTTTGAGATACCAGTATGAAAATTGAACAGTCTCAGTAAGTTTCTTTACATTTTTTTCAAGAATAAGTGCAAAAAATCTGGTCCACAGGGGGTAAGTTGTTTCACGTGGACAGACAGACAGACATGGGCCTTTGCAATTACTCAAAATAATGAACTACAGTGAAAAAAGTATAACATTGATGTTGTTCATTCAACGTAAATTTTCTCTTTCAAGCAACTTAAGATTAGTCGTTTAGTGTTGCAGCTTGAAATATTTGGTTTACGGCGATTCTAAATTGGCCCTACAGTAGTGTGTGCTTGGTGTGTGGGTGTGTTTGTGTGTGTCCTGTGGTGTGTTGGCACCCTGCCCGAGATTGGTTCCTGCCTTGTGCCCTGTGTTGGCTGGGATTGGCTCCAGCAGACCCCCGTAACCCTGTGTTCGGATTCAGCGGGTTGGAAAATGGATGGATGGATCTCAATCAAAGTAAAAAAAAATTGTACCAAATTAAGTTATGGTGGAGGGAATAAACGTAAAAATCCTATTTCATTTAACTTAATATTTGAGGTTGTTCATGTGCTGTGTTGTGGGCCGTTTGTATATTCTTTCGGTCGAACTTTCCAGTTTGATGGCTTTCCAACTGCCAAAAAAGAAGAACAACTTAAAAAATTGATTTACTTTAGTAAAAAAAACAAGTGAATTGCACCCAATCACTCGAAATGATTTGCCTCAACTTAAAAATTGTGGGATCAATAAGCTAAAAAGAATTATATTGGTTCAGATTGAAAATATTAAGTGTGAATCATTCACATTTTTTTCAGTGTATTGGGGATGTTCAATTTAGGCGATTAAGTTACTTTAACTTAAAATAGTTATGTTTGCTGGAATTACTTTTTCTAGCTACATTGACTAAATTGCGTTAGATGTCACTAACAATTCATTTGTGCTGAAATAAAGCAATCAGAATATTTTCTTTCAACAGAAGCAAACTCCATCTCAGGGACTGTCGTCATTATTCAGTTATTGTATGTTAATCTTACTCTAATGACACTTTTCTAATCCTTGAAACGTGGTATTCCAAATTTTCTCTCTGCACAGTTAAATTAAGTTGATTTAACTTAAAATAATCCAGTTTTATGTACATAACCAAATAGATAGATAGATAGATAGATAGATAGATAGATATGACAGGCACTATATGATAGATAGATAGATAGATAGATAGATAGATAGATAGATAGATAGATAGATAGATAGATAGATAGATAGATAGATAGATAGATAGATAGATAACCAAAGAATTCACTCGTGAGTGACAGTAGGCTTTGCACCATAGGAACCAAGTTACCCGAACTATTCCATAACATTTTAATAATTATTTACTGCTCTGATGCTGATCTTTCTGATCAAAAAAAGCTCATTAAGATAGCAATCAGCAAGAAGAATTCATAACTAATGGCAGAATTACGGTATTTGAGGGTTCCTCTAGAGCAGCGTTTCTCAACCTTTAAGTATTTGCGACCTGAGTTTTCATAACAGTTTTAATTGTGCCCCCCCTTAACGGTTTTTTGAAAGGAGCCCACTAATACCAATTTGTTCTTTTTTAATTAATGATATATCATAGATGCATATTTTATTATACCTACTTAACTTTTATCAACATTTATCTAACTCTACATTTATTTTTCTAGTGTCAGAATGTAGTTTAAGTTCATTTGTTTCAGTTTCAATAGATGTATTTTTCATATTTTTGATTCTTGATTTCTTTATTTCACATCTTTGCGCCCCCCCTTTTTTGTTACTTTGCGCCCCACTGCTCTAGAGTGCCCTCTTTCTCTTGCACAATTGGGCTCAAAAACTAATCAGCACATCGTCATCTCATAACTGGCTTAAATTTCGAGTTTGCTATTTTTCTGTCTAGCCGTTTTAGCTCTAGACTGTCCTCAAGAAGCTGTGACACACAGACAGACACACACCCATCATCGAGATATTGATGTTTCCGGTGTCAGGGTACCCTAAAACATCGACATCCATCAAAAACCGGAGATCAAAATTTCTGATGAATCTAAAGCTTTCACTCCTCCCTCATAGACAATAGGTCATAGTGGAGGAACATGCAACGCAAAAATACCAATAACTATCCTAGATTTGCATAAAATGTGATTTTTTGCATGAAGGATAATATAATATGAAATAGATGCTCTAACCCGATTCAAAACCCTAATCTTAACCTCACTAAATAGGGCAGCAACAGTAACGCTAACGCCTAATGTTAAGATTGTATACCAGAAAAATAGCTCTAACGATCCTTTATGAGAAAAATCACATTTTATGCAAATCTGGGATAGTTATTGGTATTTTTGCTTTGCATTAGTTTTGTTATCAACACATTCTAAAGGACCCCCCACATCTTAAGAACTGAACTAAATTAATTTTTGTCCCAAACACCATGGGTTTTGTGGGGTTGTGGAAGTCAACTTATGATTTTTTTTCTTTTTTGAGATATATGTTGGACACCCTACATCAGAAAAGCATCATTATCTTTGTTTCCAATACACTAATTCAATTAATTTCAAGATTACATGAAAAATGCAATTGTCTAAAACAGACCTAGCTTAACTTCTGCAGTAATATGTGGACCACTACACATTTAACCAACATTTTGTGTTCTATGCATTTATTAAATCACATCACTGTCCACAATTTTCATGTGTATGTAGTGAAATAAAGTTTAGTTTAAAAATCATATATAATTTAAGTTTAATGAAAGGGTACTGCACAAAGACTTAAATTTACCTAAACCTGTTATGTCTTCTGAACGCAGTGAATGTATCAACTTAAAACGAGTGTTTCATTATATGTGAACACACCTAAAAACACAATACCACCATCACTAAGCCATCCATTTCCAGACAAATTCAATCCATTTTAAGGTCACAGGAACTAGGGAGTGTATGAGCAGCAGACACAGAAGGCAGGAACGTCTTCTTAACAATCGAATGTAATCTGTCTTGCCCTAAATTATTTAAATGCCTTGTCCACAGCCGGTGAAATCATCTGCTGTGATGACAGATCCTTCTTCTCAGGTCTGTTTTTCTTTCCTTGTTTTTAGGCTCCTGGTTTCTTCTTTAAGAGTCTGAGAAGAGAAATGGGATTCAACTCAATGACTGAAATTCTACAATTCGTCAATGCCCTGGAGAAGCTGAACATCTGAAGAACGAGCCCTGCGCGTGTACCTCACTGACTTCCTCTTTTTCTTGTGTGTTTTCTTCTGTGATAAATTAAGTGGGGCAGAATTCAAGTCTACAGAGGTATGAAAGGTGAATGCCTTACAGTTTGTCGAGAGAATGTTCCGCATTAGGCCAACCATAACTTATCATCTCCTAGGATCATTCACAAATGCGCGAGAGAAATCTGTTATTTAGGTTATAAGTCATATAGTGCCTTTCATTAGTACTACAGGGAGTACAAACAGTGCAACACAATTTACAGTTCAACTACACAATGTTTGAGCAGCTCTCATACTGGTGAGACAATGCTGGAAGGAAAACAAAACACAAGTTGAAAGACGGCCCCACTTAGATGGCATCCATTTGGGTCACACCTAAGTCTTCCAATAGTGCAGTTCTAATTTGTGCGATTTCAACCCTACAGTAGGAAATGTAGCTTTCATTAATTTGGAAGAGCTTGCAAATGGTAATGAGTTTACTCTCTCTTATAAAAGTTGGGACGAGGGTGCTCACAAGAAGGGTCCACACACCAAAGAGACCCATATTGAGCTGGCAGGACCTAAGGAGGGGATTCTCAAGTTCCGTGCTTTGGTGGTCACTGTGGTTACACTACAATGTAACAGAAAGAAAGCTATACCAGCAAAATACCCCACCAAAGAACACTCTCAGCTGCAACAAGATGATTATCATTTTGACACTAGAACATACCGGACCATTTTCTAAGCCCACTTAATCCTGAGTAGGGCCGGGGAGGGGGGGGTAAGGGGGGTTTGGGTATGGAGTCTATTCCAGCAAGCATAGGGTGTAGGAACAGGATAGATAGATAGATAGATAGATAGATAGATAGATAGATAGATAGATAGATAGATAGATATTAAAGGCACTATATAATAGATAGATAGATAGATAGATAGATAGATAGATAGATAGATAGATAGATAGATAGATAGATAGATAGATTTTAAAGGCACTATATAATATATATAATAGATAGATAGATAGATAGATAGATAGATAGATAGATAGATAGATAGATAGATAGATACCTAAATAATTACAAGGGGAAATTCACAAATCTCACACTGAAGCAGATGGCCTGCTAGTAGTTTGGGACTGACTGGGCACAATGGTATAATAAAAGAAGCAGATGTAAAAAAAAAAAAAAGGTGGATTTTTATTCCACAATAGCTATTTTATAAAAACACACGCTTCTTGGTGTAAAACTTTACAGGGAAAAGTGAATGATGTACTAAACAACAAAAAAATGCAGTCCTGCGTTAAAACAATTCTTCTGGAGAAAATGACAGAATAGTGAGAAAAACAACTCAAAAATAGGCTCTTACCCTGATATTTATTTGATAAGTTTCATTCCAGTAAACGGTATTAGGAGCCTTAAAAAAACACACACACACACAAAAACTGGACTCTGCTTCAGTCCATACCATAAACGCGTCTCTTCCAAAAAAAGAAAAATTCTCAGGAGCTGTTTTTGGTTCACAGGGGTCTCAGACTGCTTGTTAAAAGCAACCAACTGCTCAGCCACCGGACCCTTCTATGTCTGGTGCACCTTGCACACACAACCCCTACCTTACAAGTCTCCACAATCGATCAGAAAAACTCCGCTTCTTGTGAGAAGACCCTCGCAGCAGAGATGGTAACTCCGCCCCTCTAAGCTCTGCACCACACCCCTTTGAGCTGTGTCTCCGTCCCATCCTGCGTCCTGCTGAGAAGGCTACTTGTACCACTTGTGGCCACCATAGACATATATAGATAAGACGGCGCATTCACTGTGTTGTCCAGTCGGCACGATATGTCAGCGCATCTGCCATATTGCGAGTGGCAAAAGTGCCGTTTAAACTAATACAGGTAGACGCAGAAACTGGGTTTTCTGATGAAAAAACAATTACGTTTAAAACAGTATCGTTTACATACAACAGATTTTGGCGAATCATTTACATGCAATTATTTATATCCATTTATACACTAATAATGGCAATTATTAAATAATTCCTCCCATATAAGTAACATTTCTCGGACTGTCTTCTTCCATCTCGGAAACATTTCTAGTCTTCGTCCTGTTCTTACGCAACACAGTACTGAAGTATCGGTTAATGTCACCTCACGTACAGATTACTGTAATGTTATTCTATCTGGCATCCCACAAAAACGTATCCATCGCTCACAACTTTTTCAAAATTCTGCTGCCAGGATAATAACCTGCTGTTCTAAATCCACTAAACATATCACACCGATCCTCTCTCAACTTCACTGTTCACTACTGAATACAATATTAAACACCGCTCTGAACATTTAAAGCTCTCCACACCTCACTGATCTCCTCCAGACTGGCACTCCTCTCGCTCACTCAGATCCTCATCTGCAGCTCGAATTTCTGTACCACACGTCAGACTCGGTGCTCTGGGAGCTCGAGCGTCTCTCATTGTACTCCTCAACTCGGGAATTGTCTTCCCTCTCATCTACGTCAGCTCGATTCAATAACACATTTTAAAACTTATCTTTTCAAACTGGCATACCAATTGTGAATTTTGCACTGTTACTGCCAGTTATCTTTGTTTGTTTGCTAATTATTGCTTTTTGATTTATCATTCTCTTGTTTTAATTTTACTAATGTGGTTTAATTTTATTGTAAGGTGACCTTGAGTGCTAAGGTTCTAAAACAAATATAACCAAAACAATTGTTTCGTCTTACCTATGAAATGTAATCCCCCGGGATCTGGATTAGAGCGTACAGCGGTTTGTACAATCCCAAGCAGCACATGCGTGAGGCATCTTTATCCATTACTTCACTCCACAGCAGTGCCACTCGCATTATGGCAGCGACGTTGACGTACGATGCTGCTGGTCATGCGGCGTCTAGTAATTCTATGTCTATGGTGGCCACAATCGTATTTATAAAGTCTCCTCCATTCTCCCATATGGCTTGCTTTGACACAGGGAGACACCATTTCAGTCCTGCAGGGGAAATTGTACACCTGAAACAAACATCAAACCATCAACAAACAAAATAAACATAATCGATCACTACCCAACTTAATAAAATAAAATTTCACTTAATACCGAGGTTATCAAGAAAAAGAACATAAATGCTACCATGTGTATTCATTGTTAAGCAAATGGGACTCCCCTATAGCTGTCTTTCGGGATTCCCAGACATCCGGGGCCAGCGCCAGTTTTAAAATACCGGCCCATAAACGTATACAGTATTATACATGAGGTCCATAGTCAAAATCAATGACGGAAAGTTCAAAATTACAGAGACAACCTGTCGATATGTTCAAAACCTTGTTGAATAATGTTGACAATTATGTATTGCTGCTCACATTAATACTTATGGAGTGTGTTACAGCTCTCTGTCTGGTTGCATTGTGCTGCATTGGCACCCTGGCATGGCTATAGCGACACACACACCAGGGCCGACTAAACGCCACCAATCCACCTAACCTGCATGTCTTTAAACTGTGGGAGGAAACCCTCGCAAACACATGGAGTACATGAAGAGTCCATGCCAGGAGGACTAGGACCCCTGGACTCGTTACTGTGTGTGCCACCCGGTGTTCAGCTGGAAGGCTGTAACTATCCATATCGGCACTAAAGGAAACCGACATGAAGTATGCATAGAGCCAAACTGTGGTGGGACATAACTCTAAAAATACACTGTGAACCTGGGGCTGCACTCCTGTCTGTGCCTGACTGTACTGCCATTTCTAAAGTAATCAAATGTTTTTTAACAACTGGGAGGGTAGTGAAGCTTTGTGGGAAATCCATTGTCCAATTGCTAACAGTACATGCTGCTGGGAAATCAAGGGATAAGTCAGTCAATCAGTATTATCTATAGCACTGTACAAAGTGAACAGTTTTTGCAAGCTCTTTACATCATAGTCAGTTTTTATTTCAAGATTTTAATAATGAAACCTTTCTCGATGCCTAGAAATATAACATTGTCAAATCTGATTCAGGCTACTGGGCACCATCAATCCATCCATCCATTTTCCAACCAGCTGAATCCAAACACAGGGTCACGGGGGTCTGCTGAAGCCAATTCCAAACACGCCCACACACCAAGCACACACTAGGGCCAATTTAGAATCGCCAATCCACCTAACCTGCACGTCTTTGGACTGTGGGAGGAAACCGGAGCGCCCGGAGGAAACCCACGCAGAACATGCAAACTCCACGCAGGGAGGACCCAGGAAGCGAACCCGGTCTCCTAACCACTGCGCCACCGTGCCACCCCGCACCATCAATAAACTAACATTGAATTCACCATGCCCCCGTGACCTCGTGTTAGGCCTGGGGTCCTCAATCACGGTCCTGGAGAGCCGCAGTGGCTGCAGGTTTTTGCTCCAACCCAGTTGCTTAATAAAAAGCACTTATTGCTAAAGTAACACTTCTGCTTCACTTTAGTGATTTTGAGCCCTTATTGCTCAATTTTGTCTTAAACAGCTATTTTAATTGCTCCTTATTATCAATAACATGCAAATGACAAGAGAGAGCAGCATTTCTCCATTTAGCTTATTTACATTTACACCTGTGTGTATTTATCTGCACTATTGGGTTTAATTAAATACTTTGAAGAAAAATGAAGAGGAAAAAGTGAAGGACTGAGAATTACTCGTCCATTTTAGCCTTCAAATCATTTGCATAATAGAAAGGGAAAGAAAATCTAGGATATGAGAATGACCTGACATAGCAGAGTTAATTTAATTTCATAGCTTGTTAGTGCTTTATTGGCAAGAACTGCTTTCTAATTAAGCAACCAGGTCAGAACAAAAACCTGCAGCCACTGCGGCTCTCCAGGACTGGGATTGAGGACCCCTGTGTTAGGCTATAGCGGGTTGGATAATGGATGGATGGACAACAAGGTGCTTTACATTGCAAACAAGGAAGCGTTTCAATAATGAGCAGAAGGCAGTGCATTGCAGGGCTGACTCACATAGACCTTTACATTCTCACTCCGCCAAATGTAGAATTGCCAATAATCACAACACGCCACACATTCAGTAACCAGTTGTGGGATTTGAACCCCAGAACACCATTGTGCCACCCTGCTAGAAATACGTTAGTCTTTATTTTAGTGCAAAGGAATGCCTTCCATCATCAGAAAATGCCTTTCAATGCAATCTTTGTTTCATGTAGTGCCATTCAGAAATGGCACTGTCAAGGCGCTTCACCTGGTTCACTCTTTATTTTATATAAAAGCCATACTTAGTCATCCACATTACAAAGCACTTTATTGATCTCAAACTTATATAGAATCTTTCATAAAAACAGCATGCATTAAGGCAAAGCCATAAACAAATCCTACACTCTTAAAAATACTGGCACTTTATGGTTCTTTACTGGGTTGGGTGTGTACTTCATAGCTCCATTGCTTGACTGAGCGGCATTTCATTCTGGGACGGGTTCTTTGCGTATGAAGTTAGTTCTTTGTTATTTGCAGGGAAAATAAAAATCTTTAATGTTTGGCGGGCTGTAGGACACAAACAGATTAAGAAAACCTGGACGTAGCCCGTGTATGTAGTGAGAGTTCTTTTAGAATCCCAACCTGTTGGTATTTCACAAATGTGATGCCATCTATTTGTGTTTATTTCCTGTATGGAGGCTGCTACAGATCTAAATAAATTGAAGGTTCTTTCAGAATCCTTCATGTTGGATGGGTCTTTTGGGAACCAAAAATGGTTCCCCTGTGGCATCGCTCTGGCACCTTTATTTTTAAGAGTGTATGGTACCATACTTGTTAAGCCACATCATTTGACTTTACTTTATTACACAACCTGTACAGTAAGCATCCACACGAAAATGATTTTTTATATGAAGCACAGTCTGTTGATTTATTTATCAGAGCAACTTTCTTACTGAGCATTGTCTTCAGAAACTGCACACATTTTTATATTTTGTATAAGCGAGCACTTAGAAAATAGTACCACTCCGATTTTGACAAAGCTGTTTTTCATTTTATAAGATTACTTTAACAGTGAGCAACATCACAGCATTCTTCAGAAATATATTTTGTTTTATATATTGGCAAGAACTGTCACAAGTTTGTATGTGATTTCATTTACTAGATAGAAAGCAGCGGGTTCTACGGTATAATCAACACTATCATAATGCACTGTCTTTATTACTGGATATGCATTTCGCAGCAGACGCTCACAGAAGTGCTGAGTAAAGCATTAATAATATTTTCAGGCTCACTTCGTCCAATTATGCGTTAGGGGTCAGCAGCAGGAACCAATCCTGGAGAGGGTGACAGAGCCACACCCACTAGGGGCCACTTAAGAGTCACACAGTTCTGACAAGTCTTTGTGGAAAAAGTGCAAGCGCCACACAGACAAGAGCCAGGGGCAGGATTTGAACCCGGGCCGCTTTAGTGAGGCAGCAGCACTAACTGCTGGGCCACAATGTTACCCACTCCAGGTAAATCAGTCAAGAGTTCTTCCACGCGATGTTTTACAAGTCAGTTTTTATTATTCCATACATTATGTTAAAGCACTTTACAAGTCATTCATTCTTCATTTTACATGCTATACCACTTTAACAAAGCTCCACAGGAGTCCACCTTTAATCGAAACGGTGGGCTTCATGTTAAGCACTATTACAAATATGAACACAGGCCTGTTTTATTTTTGCATGGTTCCTCTCCACAGTCAGTACTGTTTATTTGAAAAATCAATATAATACTAACAATAGCTACCATTAACTCTCTCGAAGCTTCATAAATATTATTCTTTATTGTCCATAGAGTGTTGGCCAGACACGCAAGTAAGAATTTCACTGTAATTTTTGCATGGGACAATACTACTACTATTACTACTGCTATTTCAAGGCTATCGCTATAATAAAGCATAGCACAAATGAATCTTTATTCTATAAAGCATCTTCATTATCGAGCATTTAGTGTGAAACAAGTCAATCTTTAATCTTTGTGAAGCTCTGTGTGAGTTATTCTTTATCTTGCATCTTTTATCTCAAATGGAGTGTCGGAGAGCTTGTACTTTGCTCAACTGCTGTGTCCTTTTTAACACTAGATGCGACCCACACCTGTTACATGGCGGTGTAAATGTGTTACTAATGGCAAGTATAAGCTGGATTCAATAGAGTACAAAAATGAAATGAATATATTTAAAGAAAATAACACAAAAATGGAAACATAGGACAGCTGCTGTGTTCAACAAAGTGTACATAAAGTGAACTGAGTAATAAGAATCAAATGAGTGAAAACAGAATGTAGCTCGGCTTCTGTATGTGCAAATTGGGCAAATATCTTTAAATGGGATCAAGCCTTCAGTATATTAGTGACGAGACCATCATTAATGTTCTTCAAGAGCATATCACCTCCTCCTTCAGGCCATATAAACAAGTCTCTAAGAAAACAGAGAGAGTGCAATATGGAGAAAAAACAAAGGGGACAGCTTAGCCATTAGCTAAGCAAACGAGCTTGACGGACTGAATGGTCTTGTTTCGTTTCTCGAATTTTATAAAGGCCTGTTGTATGAATGTTCAGTTTCACAAAAAGGATTCCCGCTGAAATAAATTAATAAATGGAAAAGGGATATGAAGCTAAACAGGAAAAGAGCAGAGATAAAATGATTACATTAAATAAATTCTTTAAAAAAAATTTAACAAAGGCCAAAGTGAAAGAATTGGTAAGACTTTATGCAGTTTTTAATTTTTTTTTTTTATTTTATTTTAAGAAAATAACATTGTATACAATGAAGTCGAACTTAGACGATAAATTACTTCATAGTCAAACTAGAAAACAAAAGAAAAAAAAAACACCAGAAAGTTAAAGTTAAATGGAAAGGGCCATAAAGTTAAACAGGAAAAGAGATAAAATCATAACATTAAATACATTCTTTAAAAACTTTAACAAAAGTCAAAGTGAATGAATTGGTAAGGCTCGATCCTGCTTTATAGATTTTTTTAATAACATTACATACAATCAAGTTGAACTTATACAATAAATTACTTTATAGTGAAACTAGAAAACATTAGAAAGTTAAATGGAAAGGGATATGAAGCTAGACAGGAAAAGAGAAAAGAAAATGATTACATTAAATAGATTCTTTAAAAAAAAATGAATAAAGACCAAAGTGAAAAAATTGGTAATGCTTGATCCAGTTTTTTTCATTTTAAGAAAATAACATTGCATACAATCAAGTCAAACTTAGACAATAAATTACTTCATTCTCAAACTAGAAAACAAAAGAAAAAAAACATCAGAAAGTTAAAATTAAAAGGAAAGGGCCATAAAGTTAAACAGGAAAAGAGATAAAATCATTACATTAAATGCATTCTTTAAATTTTTTTATCCAAAGTCAAAGTGAATGAATTGGTAAGGCTCGATCCTGTTTTATAGATTTTTTTTTCATAACATTGCATACAATCAAGTTGAATTATACAATACATTAGTTTATAGTCCATCCATCCATTTCCTAACCCGCTGAATCCGAATACAGGGTCACGGGGGTCTGCTGGAGCCAATCCCTGCCAACACAGGGCACAAGGCAGGAACCAATCCTGGGCAGGGTGTCAACCCACCGCAGGACACACACAAACACACCCACACACCAAGCACACACTAGGGCCAATTTAGAATCGCCAATCCACCTAACCTGCATGTCTTTGGATTGTGGGAGGAAACCGGAGAGCAGACACGGGGAGAACATACAAACTCCACGCAGGGAGGACCCGG
Source organism: Polypterus senegalus (assembly GCF_016835505.1). Taxonomy (NCBI): domain Eukaryota; kingdom Metazoa; phylum Chordata; class Cladistia; order Polypteriformes; family Polypteridae; genus Polypterus; species Polypterus senegalus. Next base: position 150,708,667 of record NC_053165.1, on the reverse strand, counting down.
GAAGCGAACCCGGGTCTCTTAACTGCGAGGCAGCAGCGCCACCACTGCGCCACCGTGCCGCCACTAGTTTATAGTCAAACTAGAAAACATCAGAAAGTTAAATGGAAAGATATATGAAGCTAGACAGGAAAATAGAAGAGATAAAATGATTACATTAAATAAATTCTTTAAAAACATTTTTCAACAAAAGCCAAAGTGAAACAATTGGAAAGACTTGATCCCGTTTATAGGCCTTTTTAATTATTTTTTTTATATGAAGAAAATAACATTACATATAATCCTGTCAAACTTATACAATAAATTACTTCATAGTCAAATTAGAAAACAAATGAAGAAAAAAATCAGAAAATTAAAATTAAATAGAAAGGGATTGTGGCGAGCGGCTGGGGATGGAACTCAGCCGGGACACCCAGGAGGACTGGAGGAGGGCTTGTGCCTCCTCCAGACCACGAGGGGGCAACCGCCCTGGTAGCTTTGGGGGCTACGGGTACAGAGCTTTGAAGCTCAGCCCTGTAGGGGCCCGTGGTCACCGCCAGGGGGCGCCCTGCTGCCTTTGGAGCCCTGGACCTCAGCACTTCCGCCACACCCGAAAGTGCTGGGGAGAAGAGGACCGAGGACACCCGGAGTGCTCCCGTGTGCGCAGCCAGCACTTCCACCACACAGGGGATTGCCGGGAAGCACCGGGAGCACATCCAGGTGTGTATAAAAGGGGCCGCCTCCCTCGATTCGATGGCTGGAGTCGGGTGAGGAGAAGGACAGAGCTCAAGAGGAGAGGCAAGGAGGCGGCCTGAAGAGAGAAAGAGGCAGTGTGAGGCCTGAACTTTGGGGTAGTTTGTGGGTTGTGTGCACTTTATTAATTGTAGATATTGTGTAAATAAACGGGTGGTGGTACATTTTAAACATGTCTACCTGTCTGTGTCTGGGGCTCGTTCCACAGGATATAAAGTTAAACAGGAAAAGAGAAGAGATAAAATGATTACATTAAATAAATTCTTGAAAACAATTTTAACAAAAGCCAAAGTGAAAGAATTCATAAGGCTTGATCCTGTTTAAATTTTACTTGATTTGAGGAAAATAACATTACATACAGTCAAGTCAAACTTATACAACCAATGACTTCATAGTCAAACAACAAAAATATCAGGAAGTTTAAAAAAGAAAGCAGGAACAAAAAGTGACAAAATCGATCAAAACAGAATTTAAAGATTTTTGCCCAACTTGCAACAAAAGGATTCGAAGCCGAGGGAAATTCTCATTTTACACCACCTTTATGAAACTTGGAATGTTTTTTCAGTCTTTCGTGAACTTATATGGACTGACTTTTGTGTTTTATATCTTTATACATTTTATTCATATTTTTCTGTCTAATATGTCTTTCATATCAATGTTGAATTCTTTAATTTGACCACCTCACAATTTGCCTGTTTCCTGTTATAAATGTACTAGCTGTGTAAGCCCGTGCTGTAAAAAAACCAGGGTCCTTGAAACTATTGAAATCATCCGGGAAAAAAAACTGAAATGTAGAGATGTCAGGTAATTGAAAGGAACTACTCTGGGCATCTCTCTCCTAGGAGGATTCGTTTTGCCAACGTGCTTGCCTCGCTTTTGTATTAGCAGCTAAGTGCCTTTGTCTTTCTTCTGAGATTTTGTTTTACCGACGTGCTCACCTCGCTTGTGTATTAGCGGCGGGAGAAAAAAGTAAAAGGGATGCCGTCTTGCCGATGTGCTCATCTCACTTCTGTATTAGAGGCTAAACGAGTGACTTTCTTCAGAGGTTTCATTTTGCCGATGTGCTCGTCTTGCTTGTGTATTCTCAGAGGTGGAGCCCTTACCCCAACTCCACCTCTCACTTCCAGGCTGGACAGACACATACACTTCCACGTTTATATATAAGATTGGCATTTCAACTTATATTTGTATACATTGTAAGAAAACACAAAGAAGCCTGAAGAAGAGTTGGGGCACCGTGGTGAACCCCGTATAATGGAATGAATGAAAAGCCAAAGACAATACGAGAATATCTTTCGAGATGGAAGTCCGGAGGTAGACTGATTCAAGATGGCAGTGTATCTGGTCTTATAGAGTGTGGGCAGGTCCAGGAGGACAACGTGATGGAAGTGATGTCAGAGACGGTGATGTCATCAATCTCTCGTGCTGCAGAAGGAGGAAGAGAAAAGTCATTATAGAACAGCACCAACCCCTGGTTCAGCGGGCAATAAACTGTCTCCCATAAGCATGTATGTGACAGCATATGTTTATTTATTTTATTTTTGTTCATTTTTGCATCATTTTAACATTTTTTGGTCACGTTTCATTTATTCTCTTTTTATTCTTCTTCTTTGTCTTTATTTTTTCCCATTTCTGTGTGGGGTTGATGTGCTTGATCAGCCTTCTGCAAACAGCTTGGTCCTGCACCTCCACCCAAGTCAAGCCCTTTTTGCTTCAGATCTTCCTTTGCTTTATCCATCCACCTCTGTGTTATTTTCTTTTAAGTATATGTGTTTAATTTATTAAATCCTGCTTATACTTGCCATTAGTAGTAAGTTTTCATTTGACTAACTTGGCAATCTGCTTTGCTGATATGCAAATATGTCACCACACAGACGAGATGCACCATTCTGTGTGGCAGAGTGAACCTCAGCAAGGATGTTGCCATTTCAGAGAGTGATTTATACTGTCCTAATATATATTTTTTTTTCATGAACACTGCTGCTATATTTCATATTGTCAGAGATTATCTTCTGCTACTTTTAGGGTTGGTTTCTGGAGGAGTCAGAAGCACACTCTGTCAGCATTTTTTAAACGACTTTAATTTCCTGTACTCCAGTACTATAAGATGTTTTCTCAGGGCTTTATTTGATAAATAAATTCCTGTTATCATTATTACTTGGTTTCCGGATTTACTTGTTTTTCTTTCTTTCACTGGTCTTCTAATAACATGATGGATGATTAATATACTTAAACAATGAATGAGTTAGCATCTTAAAGTTGAAGCATAGGCATGAATATAAACTGCTCAAAAAGATTAAAGGAACACTTTGAAAACACATCAGCTCTCAATGGGAAAAAAAATCCTGCTGGATATCTCTACTGATACGGACTTGGTAATGTGTTAGGAATGAAAGGATGCCACAACATTTGATGGAAATGAAATTATCAGCCTACAGAGGGGTGAATTCAAAGACACCCCGAAAATCAAAGTGAAAAAATGATGCGTCAGGCTAGTCCATTTTGCCAAAGTTTCATTGGAGCAACTCCAAATTGTACTCAGTAGGCCCCCACGTGCTTGTATGCATGTCTGACAACATCCTAATGAGACGATGGATGGTGTCCTGGGGGATTTACTCCCACATCTGGACCAGGGCATCACTGAGGTCCTGGACAATCCTGAGGTGCAGCCTGGTGGCGTCGGATGGACCGAAACATAATGTCCAAGGTGTTCTATTGGATTGAGGTCAGGCGAGTGAGTGTGGTGGCCAGTTAATGGTATCAATGTCTTCATCCTCCAGGAACTGCCTGCATACTACTACCCACATGAGGCCGGGCATTGTCGTGCACCAGGAGGAACCCAGGACCCACTGGACCAGCATAGGGTCTGGCAATGGGTCTAAGGATTTCATCCCGATGCCTAATGGCAGTCAAAGTGCCGTTGTCTAGCCTGTAGAGGTCTGTGCGTCCCTCTATGGGTATGCCTGCCCAGACCATCACTGATCCACCACCTAATCGGTCATGCTGAACGATGTTACAGACAGCATAACGGTCTCCACGGCTTCTCCAGACCCTTTCACGTCTGTCACATGTGCTCAGGGTGAACCTGCTCTCATCTGTGAAAAGCACAGGGTGCCAGTGGTGGACCTGCCAATTCTGGTATTCTATGGCAAATGCCAATCGAGCTCCATGGTGCCAGGCAGGCAGTGAGCACAGGGCCCGCTAGAGGACATTGGACCCTCAGGACACCCTCATGAAGTCTGTTTCTGATTGTTTGGTCAGAGACATTCATACCAGTGGCCTGCCTGCCTGCTGGAGGTCATTTTGTAGGCTCTGGCAGTGCTCGTCCTGTCTCTCCTTGCCCAAAGGAGCAGATACTGGTGGGTCCTGCTGATGGGCCCTATCTAGCTCTTCTAGAGTAACTGCCTGTCTCCTGGAATCCCCTCCATGCCCTTGAGACTGTGCTGGGAGACACAGCAAACCTTCTGGCAATGGGAGGCATGTATTGATGTGCCTGCCATGCTGGGAAGTTGGACTACCTGTGCCACCTATGTAGGGCCCAGGTATAGCCTCATGCTACCAGTAGTGACACTGACCGTAGCCAAATGCCAAACGAGTGAAAAAACAGATAAGGAGGGAAAAATGTCAGTGACCTGTTAAACCATTCCTGTTTTGGGGGTTGTCTCATTGTTGCCCCTCTAGTGCACATGCTGTTAATTTCATTAACACCAAAGCAGCTGAAACTGATTAACAATCCCCTCTGCCACTTAACTGAGCAGATCAATAGCCCAAAAGTTTCATTGACTTGATGCTATACTCGGATTAAAAAGTGTTCTTTTCATTTTTTTTAAGCAGTGTATATAGATGTACTGAAACATTTGAATAAATTAACCAAAAGAATTTAATTATGTACCAGTATAGGGCACCCTCATGGCATTTGGAAGGATACCAAAAATAATAAAACAGGCAAGAAATAAAGAAATAAGGGAGAGCACAAGCAAGCAGGAAATTCTGGGCCTGATGACATGAAACGTGAAGAAATGGTGATTCACCCAGCAGCCTACCAGAGAACAGGAGGAGCAAAACCAAAGAAGTTCTTATTGACATTCACTGCAACAAAGAGTCTCTATACCTGGTCACTATTTAGAGAGGTGGTGCACAGCTAGAAGTACTTTGGGGTCCAAAACATTGACAGACTGGACTGATCATGTAACACTGAGAAATGACAGAAGAAAGAGCAGAGCAGGCTCTTATTTCAGGAGACTGTGTTCCTTTAATGTGGGTAGTGATATCCTTTACATTGTTCTATAACTCTGTGATAGCCAGGGTGGTACGCTGGACTGGTAATATCACTTTAAGAGAGGTCCACTGCCATATTCAAGGAGTCCCAAAGTGTGTAAGTCCCAAAGGCTCTGCTCATTAGATGTAGAAATCCCATCAAGAACCCCAGATAGACACACAGAATCTTCATAAAATGATTTATTTAATTTGTGAAGCTCTGAAGAGCACAAGAGGCACAAACAGGTTGCCTCAAAGAATAAAGCAATTCAAAGCATACACTGTCCCAATAGAGAATCCAAGTATGAAGTCAAGAACAGAGCATAAGGTTGAAAATGCAGAAATCCATAAAACACACACACACACACACAGAATAACAATAAAAACAAGTAAACTCACCAACTCCCTATTGCATTCATAATGACCCACCAGGGCAGTTCCTGGTGGTGACTGGCAGGTGGCCCCACCTCTTGGGGAAGCACCCACAAAACACATGGAACATAACACAAGTAAACAAAGTACAGCAGATAATCAACCAAACATAATATTATAAAAAATAAATGGATCAACAAAGAACAAACAGCACCTGAAACAAGACTTTGAACCCAAGCCAATAGAGGAACCCTGGCTGAGATATAACACCCACCAAATCAACAAGCTGATGCAGAAGGCAAGCTCAATTATGGGATGTTCTCAAGACCTCTTGGAGTAATAGTGGATGAGAGAATGAAGACAAAAACCGATGGCCATTAGGAACAACACCCTCTCTGTGACACACCAGCACTACGGACCTTTAGCCTACAAATTACAGAACTGTGTCAAAAAATGCAAGGGGGAGCGTCTTCATACCTGTATATTGTGAAGAATGGCATAAAATGGCCTAATAAATTCAGAGCAGTTTCTTCATGTACCAAAAGCACTTTCAAAGGTTGTCCTCATTTGGGGTAGGGTTAATAACATCAAAACCCCGACTAGATACAAAAAGGGCCTTGAAAAATCTTTACTAAATAAAAAGTTTATTTTAACGAAGAAGAAAAGAGAGGCTGATAGTGTGTTGCCATACCCACCTGGATTGGAACCTAAAAACAGCAGGTGACACCTCAGCACCACTCTGGAACAGTCTGAGGTTTCTTTTATGGTGGCTGGAGTGCCAATCCTGCCACCAAATCCCAAGTTTTCCCTGTAAATTAGTGGACCTGCTTGCTGGGCTGGATGCAGATTAACATCATACCCAGGATGGAGCAATTGCAGGTGAAGAATCTGGCTCAAGGGCCCAACGGAGTAGAGTTACTTCTAGCATTTATGGGATTCGAACCAGCAGACACGCCATCCAGTCCCACTATTTGGAAATGACCATCGATTGTATCTGCCACAGCAGGTTTTTATGTGGGCGTCCCCTTGGCCTGGTCCTCAACAGTGAGGATCACCCTCTGGGAATCGTGCCACATGGTCTTAGTGCTGTAACTGGTGCTCCCTCAGAATGCAGGTCATGTGCCTCATTCGGGACTCCGTGAGCAACACAAAGTCAAACCAGCGGTGCCCGAGGACTCTCAAAAAGAGACACAGTACTGAGTGTTGAAGTGTAAGGCCGGGTTTATACTTCACGCGACGAGATGCATGCTCCAGGGGACGCTTCTGCTACACAAGCGTTTTACTGTTTGTACTTACGCGTGTAGTTTACGTAAATCTGGAGGAATCCAGCAGGTGGCAGTGCAAGATATTATCACGGCGAGAACAGGTTCGGCTTCACTGAGTTGTGCATTAAATTCCGATGCCACCTTACCGCAGTATCTCTGAAAAGGATGTTTAATGATTTAATCCATCAATCCAGGGATGTGTCCATTCCAGCTAGCACTTGGCATGAGGCAGAAACAATCCCTGGAGGAGGCATCAGCTCGTCGCAAGGTGAATACAAGCACTCACATACACTGGTGTCATTTTAGTGTCACCAAATCTGCATATCTTTGGAAGCAAAACGTGTAAACTCCAGGCAGAGAATACCTGCTATCGTGTCACCTCCATGTGTGTAATTATTAACTGTGTCCATTATTTACACGAAATGAACGATTTATCTGTAAAATGTAACATTCATACTTTAATGCATTTCATCATGAAAGTGATATCAAGTATAAATCTAAGGATTCTAAATGTGCAAAGAGTTGGAATATCATACATTTAATGTGTTCTGTGTGGTAATCTCTTACATTTTGCCACTCTTGTCAGGTCAGGAGGAAGCCCCAGAAAAAAAGACGGCACAAAAGATGGTATGTAAGACTTTTAAAATGTATGGTGTATTTACGATCGGGAATATGCGACGCTTGAATATAAAAGCACCACAAACGCATGTGCAAGTCGGCATTTCCCTTTACCACATCGAACCATTCACCAAACATCGAAGCGCGCACATCGAACCTACTAGGATCCACAGAGCAGCTTTCTGTCACATGTAGATAGTAAACAGAGACTCTGACGTCACGTTCCAACTTTTATTTCACTGCGCCCCCCGACTTTTTTCTGGTACTGCAAATCGCGCACGCGCGTTCTGAGCGTAAAGTATAAACGAGTCCTTTAAGGATTTCTGTGCTGTTCATGGATGATGTGACCAAATTTATGCAAGTCTGCAATGTTCACAATGTCAGAAATGTTTAATTTGTAATTTCAAACTGTGGAGCAGAAGGGGAAATCAAGGATAAATGTGACTTTGCCCCAAACATTATGGAAGCCACTGTAAAAAAAAAAAAGACACACACTAACATACGTCAGGCTAATTGTTGGCTCCAAAGCTGCCCACAGTTCATGTGTCATCCTTGTGATGAGTTGGTATTGAGGTTGGTCCCTGCCTTGTTCCCAGTGCCACAGGGGGTAGATTGCAGCCCCTGAAACCCTACAACGGATTATGTAGATTTGGAAATGAATGATTGAATTTTTGCGATGGACTGGCACAATGTCCAGGGATTGTTGCTCCCTTGTGCCCTATGCTTGCAGGGATAGGAACCAGCCGCCAGCTTTATCCTTTTAGTTTGCACAATAATATCCTGCTGCAGAGCACCAGACATCACCACAGGTCTATGCCACCAGTTAGGGGGTGGAAGTTAAGGTTAGGGGTATGTATGGTTAGCGTATAGGATAAATAGTTAATGTTAGGGGTTAGTTTTGTTAAGGTTAGGGTTTGATGTGGTTAGCGTTTCAATCCTTTTGATTTGTGACAACCTATAAACGTTTATTACCAAACTGCTGGTCTAGCCATGCAATGATGTCACTTCCGCCCTAAAACTGCTGAACCTGTGGTGACTTATGGTGCTATGGCTCTGCAGGTCGATTCTCCTCCAGTGTGGAAGAGAAGGTTGAGAGTATGTGCTGACAGAGTGTTGCCGCACTGGTGTGTGTTGAACCACGCAACCTATTGAAATGTGCTTCTGTGCATGCACAGTATACATTTATTCTAAAACAACTGTCAAATAAGTTTCTTAAATAAATAAAATCAATTAAAACAGACCCTGCTAAAAAAATATTATGTGTCTTTTAAGCAATTAGGAGCTAACGTATCCAATGCCTCAATCCAATGCGTTTTCCATTTTAGTCTTTTTTTTTTTGTCCAGCATTGTTGCGATTGTAAGCCGAACATAATTGGTATGTGGAACCTCAGAAAAAAAATTGTCCGATGGTGAGTAATACCATAAAAATGTTATGTTAATTTCGATGTTTTCACTTTTAAACGTGTAAATATTTGTACGTATAGTTTATTTCGACAAGGCAGCATAAATCGACAAAACACCGGCGCAGATCCCTAGCTCCAGAACCACCATGGATGGATAAACTGAATTAATGGTGAAAGTTGCGTTGATTAGAGATGGGAAGGTTTATCCTTATGTCAAAACTCAGACAATGTTCTGATCTTGATTCACCTTAATGTATTTGAGGAGTAAAATCTTTTACCAGACTAGGTGAAATTATTTACGTAGGAGAAAGCAGTCTTGAGATGGGAGATTAGCACACCTTCAGCGCCGTTGCTCGGGAAACGTAGCGACTCATCCAGGCGGAACCTTGTTTTAGTAGTCCTGGGAGTCCATCGGAGCTTTTAGACAACCGCACTTTACCATCGGCCGCTTGCTCAGAGAAAAAAAAAACATGGCGGATATGGAGGATTTGTTCGGCAGCGACGGTGACAGTGAAAACGAACAGAAAGGTACGCGGTATACTTTGAAAGAGCGTCGATAGACACGTATTTTTGTAACGCTTCGAGGCAAATCTTGTTTACCTTGTGTCACTTGTGTACTGACCTAGTCAAGTTTTCTTCTGACTTTTTTGCCGTGTGTGTTTGATATAATTTCCCACTGTAATATTATTTCATTCTTCTTTTTTTAACTTTTCATAATATCTCATCTTCCATCTCTTATTGCATCCTAATCGGTTTGGGGGCAAAGCAAGGCCCGGTGTACTTCATTTTACAGTAACGGAAGACATGCACTTATTTTACAAATCTTATAAATGCTGAGGCATTTCTAAGAAGGAGAAGGCTGAATAGTTGAGCTTTAAATATTAAACGTTTTTCTTGAATGTTGCATTGTGAAACGTGTTCAGCTCGTGCTGCTGTAATTTACGATTGAGGCTCAAATCAAAATTTCATTTATTTCCCAGAACGCTGGTTGTAACTTTTAATTCTGCACTAAAAGTTAAAGGCCACCCTGCTGGAGCAGTTGTACTGTACCGGTGTTCACTATAGAAAATGAATATAAAAATGAACGTAAACATAACGGGTTACGTGGAGCTGCAGTCTGGACCAGTAACCCTGGACAGGTCACCAGTATGCCACAGGTCTCACACACACACACACACACACACACACACACACACACAGGCCAGTTTGGAATCGCCAGTTAACCAGACCGGCATGTGGATACTGTGCAAATTACTACATTAGAAACATTTTGACGCGTGCCGGCTCACCAATCCTGTCCACCTAATCCCTCCATAACAAGGGCTGTGGATTTGGGAGTCAGAAGCCAATTATCAGGTTACTGGAGTTGATGAAATGTACAGACTCTGACTACATGTGAATCCACCTTAGTAAAAGGAAAAGTGACTGTGTGTCCATTCGGTTGCTATTTTCTCTGTCATTTCAATAGATGGTGTGTCGCAAACATTTGTTGTAATAAAGTGCATTGCATTTGTCATTCCAACAGGTGGTGCATCACAAACATTAACTTTGCTTTTATGAATCTCAAACCAAATGTCATTTAAGAGTGACATATGCATTGTACTTATCATTTCAACAGCTGGCACGTAATGCAGTCTACCCAGGCTTATTCCACCACAGTGTACTAAGAAGCGCCTTTTGGGGGGTCTTTTCTGCCCACTGCTATCAGGCAATTTGATGCTTCCACCTGATGTACTCGCTAAGCTTATTTTTATTTATTAATTTACTTATCAATTGATTGATTGGTTATGCAGGGTGACACAGAAAAATGGAAACTTTTGAAAAACCCAATAAAAATAGAAGAAATCCAACAAAAAAAATTTATTGACAGCAATTGAACCACTACGACTTGCCTTTTAAGAGACAGTAATCCAAACTATCAATGTCTAAAAATTACATCCTGTCGATGGCGTCCTCCTGTACGTATGCATTCTTCCAGGCTGCTGTTGAGGTTCCCCATTGATCGCTGCAACATCTCAGCTGGGATACCACGAATTTCGTCTTGAATTCTTTGTTTCAATTCATTCAGTGTCCTTGGCCGAGTCGTGTAGACCCGACTCTTAAGGTAGCCCCACAAGAAAAAATCACAAACGGGACAAATCCGGTGATCTTGAGGGCCAGGGAATGTCACCGAATCTTGAGATGACACGGTTACCGAACAATTCTCGCACAGCTGCATTGATTACTAAATGGCGAGGTTGTTTACAGCTCAAGGTCCCTGTTCCGCAGTGCTGTCAACTGTACATGGCTGCCACTACGCATTTCAAAAGTTCCCGTTCTTCTGTGTCATCCTGTGTCAGCTGTCCCGTGAGTCTGCATTCTTGTGTTTTATGCTTCTGTTGCTATATGCCTCTAAATCTCCCCATGGGATTAATACAGTGTATCTAATATATTCTATTACTGCAAATGTTTGTTATGCGCCATCTGTTGGAATGACAAATACATTGTATTTTATTACAACATGCATTAAAAACTGCATTTCAGTAGCTGGTGCACTACAGACGTTAATGAAATCACTTAGATTTCAACCCGTCTTAGATGGGTAACACAAGCTAGTTGTAATATTTGTTTTTTTTGGTATTTGGCACATTTTATTTATCCACAAGGGCAAACTTTCTTTTCGCTGTAATGTGTTAAAATTTTCATTTTCACATATACAAATTTGATTAAACTATTTTTTTATCCAGCCTTTTGCTTAATTTTAAGTTTTGTGCTATGTTTAATGCCACACAATCCTTTGCAACTTATTTAATAAATAATTTTTAAAAAAGCCATCTCTACAGCCTTTAAACTCAAACGTTAACATGTGATTGTGTTAAATGTAACCTGATGATTCATGTTGGCAGTGATGAGGTATCTTGTAACTTATATGCTGTGTGCTTTCAATCAACATGGCAAATATTTAGTCTTATTACAAATATAGGAGTTGGAGTTGAAGCCACAACCCTGTCCATAAAAACAGCAAGTCGAGTTTTGAAGGATCCTACAGTCCTGATCTCCACCACACTATTTGGCCACTTATTTCATGTTCTAAGTGGAAAGAAAAACTTCCTAATGTGCAAAATTTACCGTAAGAAGTTTTCTCTCAGTTCTTGTTCAGCTCATTTTATACCAACAGCCTGGATCCACTGTACTGATTTCTCTTATAATTTTGAACAATTGGGACAATAAAATCGAAAAGGAAAATATGGTTTGTCAACAGGTTTTACGGGCAGACCATGACATAACGTTAAAAACGCTTCACAAAGAACACAGCCAACAAACAGACTCAACAGGGGCGCATGATTACCGTAAGGTTCGGAGGTAGCGATGATTGCCCTCGATATTGCAATTGTGATTATTCATTTTAATTAATATAGCTGCAATGCCGTCATTTGTGTTGCGAGATTCATGTTATTTATTTTATATACACGCAGTTCGGAAGAACGTCAATTTCATAGTTCTCTTAGTTTAAAAAAATTGTTAATGCAATTGCAAAATGCTGGATTAGTTGAAAAAGTTTTTATGTTGTGTTTAAAACAATAGTTTCTTTTTTTATTCTTTGCAATACATTTCTCCTTAGGGATTAACAAAGTACAGTACAGACCAAAAGTTTGGACACCCCTCCTCATTCAATGTGTTTTCTTTATTTTCATGACCATTTACATTGGTAGATTCTCACTGAAGGCATCAAAACTATGAATAAACACATGTGGAGTTATGTACTTAACAAAAAAAGGTGAAATAACTGAAAACAGGTTTTATATTCTAGTTTCTTCAAAATAGCCTCCCTTTGCTCTGATTACTGCTTTGCACACTCTTGGCATTCTCTCGATGAGCTTCAACAGGTAGTCACCTGAAATGGTTTTCCAACAGTCTTGAAGGAGTTCCCAGAGGTGTTTAGCACTTGTTGGCCCCTTTGCCTTCACTATGCAGTCCTTCACTATTTTGAAGAAACTAGAATATAAAACCTGTTTTCAGTTATTTCATCTTTTTTTGTTAAGTACATAACTCCACATGTGTTCATTCATAGTTTTGATGCCTTCAGTGAGAATCTACCAATGTAAATGGTCATGAAAATAAAGAAAACACATTGAATGAGGAGGGGTGTGTCCAAACTTTTGGCCTGTACTGTATGTCAAATCAAAACTCAAAGATACACGATTGCTTATTAAATATATTTGTCTGTTTTTGTAATACAGTAAATGACTGATAGTCAAATAATTACAACCTCAAATCATGCAGGTTAAACATTTTAAGAATTTAAAGAAATTAAGTGGTTTTTTTTTTTTGTCATAGCTTTAAGTACTTTTGTTTGATTTTATTTGTGGGTCCCATATATTAAGTAGTATATCAAATCAAATAAAGATACATAATTGCTTATTAAATATATTTGTGTCTGTTTTAGTAATACAGTAAATGAGTGATATTCAAATAATTACAACCCCAAATTTTGGAGAAATTTAAAGAAATTAAGTGTTTTTGTCATAGCTTTAAGTACTTTTGTTTTATTTTATTGTTTGGTCCCATTTTATATAAAATCAAAAATATTTGTGTCTGTTTTTGTACTTCAGTAAATGAGTGATATTCAAATAATTGCAACCCCAAATCTTGCATGAATTTAAAGACATTAAGTGCTTCTTTTGTCATAGATTTAAGTACTTTTGTTTTATTTTATTCTTGAGTCCCATTTTATAGTAAGTAGTATATCAAATCAAAAATCAAATAAAAATACATGATTGATTATTAAATATATTTGTCTGTTTTTGTAGTACAGTAAATGACTGATATTCTATTAATTACAACCCCAAATCTTGCAGATTAAATAAATCTTGCAGAAATTTAAAGAAATGAAGTGTTTGTCATAGCTTTAAGTACTTTTATTTTATTCTTGGGTCCCATTTTTATAGTAAGTTTGCTCTGTTAATTGTAGATGTGTACTGAAAATGAACAGTCAGTAAAGTGGACATGAGACAACTCTAAAAGGCAGCAGCTACCCAGTGCAAATGATACCTTAAATAACTTGAACATTAAAAAAAAAAAAATTCACCCCTGTCTAACGCAAATAAATGCTTGCTTCATCTAGTAATGATTTAGCTCAAATTAGATTATGGTTATTATTTCTGGATTGACATAAAAAACATAAACTAGTAAATAACAGCATGCTTAAATTAATGGAGCAGGCTGATTAAAAGAAACAATTGATTGGGATGAAATCAGAATCCTTTTTATTCATCAGTACTGAATGTACAGGAATTTGACTTGGTAGATTTGGAGCTGCTTACAACAGACCACAGCATCACATACAAATAATATAAATAGTGTAAGTCAAAAAGAAAAACTTCATACAAGCTTGCTGAATAGCACAATTATAAAGGAGATGTGAAGGTGTGTGTGTTTATGCAGATGAAAACACACATACATGTACATACACTGTACACACACCCTTCATACAGTATCTGACAGAATGCATGAACATACAAAGGAAGTCAGGTCAGGTTGCTGACGTAATTGACCTGAAGCGTTTACCGGATGGGAGTTTATGGAATAAGTGATGAGCTGGGCAAGATGAGTCTGTGCTGAACCTTTTGATCTGCAGGATGGCCTCTGGCATAAAGTTGAAAACTCCTGGTCAACAGATCCATTATTGAAGGAATGATGAGGTTGTCTGCCTGCTGAGTGCCAGAAGTGGCCAGAAAGAGTGGCATTCATCACTTGTAAAATCAACAGTTGCCATGTCCCCTGCTATGGGTCCACTTTGTTTTCCACACTGAAATGTAACTCATTTATTTTGTAACTGCTCCATCACATCCTGAGTGCCCTCTGGTAAACAGCTGAATTCAATCAAGACCTGGACTGCCAGACTTAATGAAAGTTCATACCCACAAGTTGTGAGGGGCATGGATTTAACATCATGACCTTAAGAGCCTTCTCCATTAATTGGAAGAATATGTCTAAGTGTGTTGTTTTTTTTTTTGATTTTTTGAGGGCTAATGGCAAATAATTTATTACGTTTATTCTAATGTGATTTGTTTACTGTTGTTGTGTTACTTTTATGAGCTTACCTTAATCAAATTTCATGCAGTTGATGTGGCTATGGCTGTAACGTATTTGCCTATTTTTTCTTCAGGGCTTATTTACAATGGGATAGTTAATCTCAAGTTGGCTTCCTAGAATAAGAAAGGATGAATAAAAAATAAAAATATAAATACACAAGATGGTTTTCATTTTCATAACTAACAGGAAGTCAGCTAAGTTGAATAAAACATTAAGTGGACTACTTTGCATCCATGTGTTTTTGTTTTTTTAATCATAGTAAGGATTTAAGTATCTATCTATCTATTTAATTGTTTCTCACTAATGAAGGGGTTTTGTTTTTCTGTACTCTGTAGCACTAATGCGTATTGATTTGGTTGTTTAGGCAGTTTTAGCTGCTGATCATGCAATATAGATGTGATTTGGTTTAAAGCAAGGTGTTTCTGTGTTGAAGCTTTTGGGATTTTAATGTTGTTTGTGGTGTTCATTAAAGTTTCATTCCCAGTCCTTAACTGGAAATTAAGAAATGCTCTAAAAGTGGTATGACCGACTTCACAGAAAATATAGTTTAGAAGTAAGGAATTGGGAAATGCTGTTTTTGACTCTTAGACGGTGTGGCAGTAGGGGGCGCTATCGCTCCCAAACCCACAGGTACCGCGCCAAACAACCAGGTAAAAGAACAAAAATAATTATTTTTATTACAATAATTACGTGCACTAAGCACTCTCCACACTACTTATTAATAAACAATACTCCAATAATAAATCAAAAACAATCCTGCAACTCCCAGACGCGTTGCCCTCCTGCCATCCAGCTCGGCTGATTGTCTGGGAGTTCCCATGGTCCTTTTATACTCCCTGACCTGGAGGTGTTCCTGCCCAACAGTTCACAAGTCCTTATTCCTTCCGGGTCAGGGTAAATAGTCCTTATCTTCACCCCAGAAGCACATCGTTTCTTCCTGTCATGGGATTATGACGCACTTCCGGGTTATAGGGCATAAATGAGTCCACTGGCCTCCCGACAGCGACTCCCAATGATCCCCAAGGTATCCAGCAGGGATGTGCATAAAAACTACATAGTCCATTTGGCCCTGCTGGAATTCGGGGCCCGTCCATGCTCTCGGGAGATCTCCTCCTGGCGGCCTGGGGGTGAGGGCCAGAATATGAAGCCGGCCATCCTTCACAACAGTAAAGTCCTTACAACTCGTGTAATCGTGTAGTGTGTCATCCTAATAAGTCTCGAATTGCATCCTGGCACTGAGGGCTCTCAGGGAGCGCAAAGGTAAATATCGCCAGAGTTTCTTTATAGCCTTTGTCGATTTTCATAAAGCATTCGACTCAGTTGATCAAGTTGCCCTGTGGGACATCCTAAGACTCCCTTCAAGTTTGCTGGATATCGTGGCTGGCCTATACACTGGTACTATGAGTGCTGTGCAGAGTGGAGTCAGAACCTCTGTGTTCTTCCCTGTTGATTCTGGGGTTTGTCAGCGGTCTGTTTTTGCTCCTACTCTGTTCAGTTCTTGTATGGACTGGGTGTTGGTCAGGGTCATGGGGTCTAGCGGCTGTGGGGCAGCTGTTAGTGAAGAAAATATCACTGATCTTGACTTTGCTGATGATGCTGTGATCTTCACAGAGTCAATGGAGCCTCTGATCAGGGCTCTTGAGAGACTTAGTGTGGAGTCCGAGTGTCTGGGCTGGCGAGCATCCTGATAAAAACCAACATCAGGCCTTTAATGACTTCTTGGGCATGGCCATCAGCAGTGTGTCTGTCTGTGGAGTGTCAACCTCGTCGAGAGGTTTACTTATCTCGGCAATGACATTCATGTCTCTGGTGACTTTACTATGAAGTTAGTAGACTGATTGAGAGAAAATGGATGGTCATGAGGTCAATGGAAAAGGGTGTGTGGTGCTCCCAATATCTCTGCAAAAGGACGAAGGTCCAAGCCTTTACAGTCCTGGTGCCCCCCTGTTTGTCAGACATGGACGCTATCCAGTGACCTGAGATGAAGACTGGAATCCTTCAGCATTGTGCCTCTTCTGAGAATCCTTGGGTACAGCTGGTTTGACTTTGTGTTGAATGAGTGGTTGCTCACAGAGGCCCAAATGAAGCACATTGTGAGAGAGCGTCAGTTATGGCACTACAGACATGTGGTTTGGTTCCTCATTGTTGAGGACTCAAGTACCTGGACCGGGCCAAGATGGTCATTTCTGCAGGGTGGAACTGGACCACTTGTTTGCCTGGGGGGGTTGTCAACCAGGATCCCGAGCTGTTTCATTGTGTGTTGGGTGTGCCCTTCACTGCACTGATGATCTGTAACTGCCCACAGCCCTTCAAGGGAAAAGGCGAGTTTAGAAAGTGGATGGGTTAATGAAATGTGAACTTATTTAGCTTTATTTCAAGTCAATAGGTGAAGTGGTTTGCAAGCTACAGCTGATTTAAAATCCTGGACAGACAAACGAACAGCCATGGTAGCGTATTATTTAAGAAGATAAAAAAAAGTGTAAAGACCATTTGTATCTCCTTTATCCTAGAAGCATTAAACATTGACAATGAATAATGAGATTCGTTTTGCTATCCTTTTTCCATTTGAATAATTGCCCGTTGTAATTTTTTCCTGTATGCTTTTTCTCTTTAATACACTAAAAATATTTTGAAGTCTCTTGGAATCCATATTCTAATTGGCACTTGTCACATCTGTACAGAAGCTTAGATTATTTAGATATTTTTCCCTTTAATTTTTGTTACATTTCATTTCTCGCTCTTTACAATTTTTAAGATTATTCCAGTGCAGAGAAGTGGAAATACAGACACACAGCTGGTTTGCCCATTGTATAACTAACTTAATTTAAAACTTTGTATTGGCAGATTCCGGCTCTGGATCAGGGTCTGGGTCTGACTCTGAGCAAGAACAGCCCCGGTCTGTGAGCAATGCTTCAGGAAGTGAGAGTGAACGAGATGGTCAAAATGATGATGACGACGATGATGATGATGATAGAGAGGCTGGGAAACCAAGTAACAAGGAACTTTTTGGGGATGATAGTGAAGATGAACGTGGCTCTCAGCATAGTGTAAGTGATAATCGGTCAGAAAGGTCTGATAATCGCTCAGAAATGAGTGTGCATTCAGAACAAGAAGACCATGATCACTCAGAGGCAGAACAGCACAGTGCTTCTGAAGGGGAGGAAGAGGAGGAGGAGGATGGTGGACAAAGGTCTGAAGCTGCCAGTGTTCATTCTGATGCAGGAAGCCCTCAATCTGAGGCCCCCAGTCCTCGCTCTGAGGGAGGAAGCCCTCAATCTGAGGCTGGCAGCCCCCGTTCAGAAGCTGGCAGTGCTCGGTCTGAGCCCACAAGCCCCCATTCGGAGGCTGTAAGTCCTCGTTCTGAAGGTTCTGGAAAAGAAGCACAAACGGATGATGAGAAGTGGGAGAGGGAAGTTAAAAGCGATCAGTCAGATGATGAGGATAAGACTCAGCACTCGGATGATGAACAGAGACGCTCTGATGATGAGGAAGATGAAGACCAAGAGCGGAAATCAGGTAATAATTAATCACACTTGTGTTATACAGTTCTGGAAGTATGTTACTGAATAAGGGTTGGTTACATTTCACAAATTAATTTTCTTCTGTGTTTATGCACAATACTTAAAATATTGAATGTTTTTGATACCTTACACAGTTTCATAAATAATATAATGCCTTTTTTTTCTTAGCCTAATTACAAATTATTTTGCGCTGCTGCCTAAGTCATCTACTATCCTTTTCCACACCCCATAGTTGACTCTGGAGTTGTTACGTTTTCCTCTCATATCCCAAAAAATATGCATGTCTCCATGTAAAATTGTCCCTGTATGTGTTTGTACATGAGTGGGCTCTGTGATGGATTGGCGCCACAGGTAAGGCTGTTTCATGCCTTCTGCCCAGTGATGCTGTAACAGGTCCTGATACCTCATGACCCTGAAGTTGAAAGAGGCAAAATAGAGATTGTTGTTATTTTTAAAAAGTGGATGGCATGGCAATTCAGTGTTTAGAAGAATATGGCTCCAGTGAGTTTCGACCCTGTACCTGGCCACTGTGTTTGTGGAGTTTGCGTGTTCTCCGCCATGTTTTCATAGGTTTTCGTCCCACATCTAGAATATGTGTGTGTTTGGTTAGTTGTAATGTGTGTGTGAATATCCGTCTAATGGGGCACTGCAGTGATGTTTCTGGAGTGTTCCAGATGTCCCGGGATGGGCTAAGGTGACCCTGTACTTGTTTAAGCTTGATGGAGAACGTTAGGTTTTGTGGTGTGTTACCACAAAATGCTTTAAAAAGCAGTCTGTTTCATATGGCCCTGTCTGTAGGGAGCACTACTGTAAAGTAGTTGGAGAGCATTCCTTTAATTTCATATAGTGCCTACCACAGTGGGCAGTAACCAAAGAGTGCTTTATCTGAGTTACAGAACGTATAGTGGGTAGCACTGGGAATGTTTTATAAATTATATAAATCATTTTGAAAGGTTCTTCACTGCTCATTAACAAATGCTTGTTTTAATGTGCAGATTTGGTCCATGCACTGACCTCTATAGTACTGTCTTTATTGTAAAACCAGTTTCCTTCTTATTTTAAACCTTACAGCCTTTGACAGTACATTGTATGAGGCTTCTCTCTCTATAACAACATGAGACATTTGACAGAGTAGTGTGGCGTCCATTCAGTCCATCAAGCTCTTTTGTTTAGCTAATAGTGCGGTGTTTCGAATATGTCATCCAAATCCCTTTTGAAGGACTTCAGGGTTTCTTCTTCAGTTACGTGAGCAGATCCTTTGTTCCAGAAATGTTGTTTGAGAAGTTTTGTACTTTAGGAAAGTAGGTTTATTTTATTTTTTGTTAATCCCAAAGCGGAGAATATTTTTTTATTGTTAACATTACAAAATATGTGCCATGAAAATCTAATGAATAAATCAGTTCAGTGATAAATTTAGAAAAACTGTTTTATGTATTGATTGTATTAAATACAGTATTCAATTGAATAATTTATTTCACAACAGTGTCTGCCAAAGGCAGTGACAGCGAAGGCGAGTTTGTGAGGCAGAAGAGCAAAAATGTCATCGCTTCAGATTCGGATTCGGACAGTGATGCTGAAAGAGGAAAAGGTAATTGTTCTTATCTCTTGCTAGATTAAAAATTAAATTATGAACCCCTGATTATGATTTCTTGACCATCTACAAATACCTTAAATAAGTCACCTCCTGGGTGTTTTTACATCTAGGATAGCACTCGTGCCATTCTAATTCCTCATTACCCTCATTTGAGTTGCAGGGCACAGCAAGATTTCAAAGTGGTGACTGTGTGGCTTTCCCTGATGCCCAGTGCACCCTCCACTATGAAGCACTCTTAACTGAATATATAAGGGGCAATACTGAATGTTGGTTGCAACTGTAAGAATATGTGGCACCCAGATGACTCTACCTCTCCCAATGCAACCCTGTTTTCCAATATGCCTTTTACGCTCTCTTACAGACTGGATATCTATCAAAAATGGAACGACCAAATATTTTTTTTAGCAGATTATGAAGGTTTATTATTAAAACTACACTGACTTTAAACATCTTTTGCATAGTCAGCATAAGGTATTTGAAATGACCAGATGTCAAATCTAACATAAACGTTCATGTTAAAATGAAGTGTGTTCTTATGGCTGTTCAGAGCTTGATGTAGTGGCAGATGATGACAATGGGGTCAGCTGTACCATTGTATTTAGCTCCCACTCAAATGCTTTCATCCTCCTTAACTAAAATATGAACATGTCTGAAGAATATATTTGTTAATAGCATATCAATACTGATGCAGAAACATATTAGTTTAATTGTATGTTCACAATTTTAAACAATTTATCACTCTTTTAGAGCCCAAACCTGCAGCTAGTGATCTGTTTGGAGAAGCAGACGATATTTCTTCTGACAGTGATGCAGAGAAGCCACCAACCCCTGGGCAACCACTTGTGAGTGAAGTCCTGAGATATGTAGTCCCCTGTGCTTATGAATGCTGTTGCATACAGTAATTGAATTATTTCGTGTTGCTCTTGGAGTGTCTTTAAAAATGCTAGCTATACAATATGTGTTATATGTGATGTCCATCCACCTCTGCTTCTGAATGGTGGCAGGGTCTACAGATTTTACTTTAGTCACTTGCTTGTAAGGAAAGGTTTGTTGCTTTTAATCCCATTCTTCTGTGCTTTTAGAATTGTTGTATCCATATCTCTGCTTTGTCTGTATAATTCTATTTATTTGTGAAATGTTCTTTTATTCATACCTGTATACTGTGACTGACCATTTTCGTTAAGGAAGAATTCTTCATCTATTCTGATTTAAAACAGGAAAAGGAAGATGGAATGGATGTGGATCAGCAAGAGGAAGAGTCAGTTCCAGAAACTAGGATAGAAGTTGAAATACCTAAAGTGAACACCGATTTAGGAAGTGATCTCTACTTTGTCAAATTGCCTAACTTTCTCAGTGTGGAACCAAGGTGAGATGCTGTACCCCTTATGCATCTTATCTGTCCATCTATCTATCCCTCCCATTCTGCCGTATTCAGTACAGTACATTTTGATGTCAAATATGCAGATCATATTAAATCATTTTTGCTTTGCACCCTCCCCCACCATAACCTATTGTCTATAGTAGGGGAGGGGAAGTGAAAGCTTTAGATTTGTCAAAACTTTCGATTTTTGGTTTTTGACGGATCTTGACGTTTTTGGGTCCCATGATACTGAAAACATCAATATATAGATGATGTGTGTATGTCTGTGTATCACAGTTTCTTGACGATAGCTAAAATAGCTGGATGGAAAAATACCAAACTTGAAACTTAAGCCTGTTATGAGATGACGATGTGCTAATTAGTATTTGAGCTAAATTGTGCAAGAGAAAGAGGCCCTCTAGTGGAACCCTCAAAAAACATAATTCTGCAATTAATTATGAATCGTCAGCTGCTATCATAATGACCTATTTTATGATCAGAAAGATCAGCATCAGATCGGTAAATAATTACTAAAATGTTGTACAATAGTTCAGGTAACTTGGTTCCTAGGGTGCAAAACCCACTGATGCTTATGTCCGAATTTTTCCTTTTAATTTTCAGACCATTTGACCCACAGTATTACGAAGATGAATTTGAAGATGAGGAGATGTTGGATGAAGAAGGTAGAACAAGATTAAAGCTAAAGGTAACCTTCTAGAGAAATGTTTCTATGAACTCTTCTATGTCTGAGGTTATGTCTTAATTTTTAATTATAGTAAGATAACTCTATTAAAGGAAAGACTAGCATGTCATTTTGGAGGTTTGTGACACATTACATTGTGTTGATAGTGCTGTCTTTTGGCTTCACTTCCTAAATGTTAGTAATGTTTAGTAATGTTAGCAAAGTTTTTGGGATAGTGAGTGGATGTCATAATTTAGTGACCTTATTTTTGTGAGTGCTATATAAGTCATTTTGTCATCTGCTGTAATTATGACCTAAACATTTTTAAGGGGGCATCAGTTTTGCATATTCACAATGTTTTTGCCTGTGTTTTTGGAGCATAATTGTTTGTAACAGCCTTGGACACAAGTCTGTATGACTGGCTAGTATGCTCATGTGGAGGCTTCCCTTTAGGTTCTACTGGAGACTGGTCACTCGGCAGACAAGAAGCGAGCACTCTGACTGAATTTTCTCTGATAGTCTCCAATAAGCAGGTGGAATTTATTCTGAAGGAAAATTATCCCAAAACTCATTGGCTGGCTTGAAATCTTGAAGCAAACTTTATAAATGCATAGGAATAAATCATTTAATTTAAAATAGTGTGTTGGTTTATAAAAGGTGAAGAAAGCTCCAACCTCCGAGTTTATAGAATGGATATTATTTTGACTGCAAGTAATAGAAAATATCCATTTGAAAATATTATTATAATAAATATACTTGAAAAACTTTTATCAGAATCAGACATTACATTCTCAAACGTACAGTGGTTACTTCAGTTCAGGGTTAATTGGGGCTGGAGCTCATCCTATAAGCACTTGGCACAAAGCAGTAAAGGACACATATGCACACAGTCGGTTAACCAGCACCTCTTTTTGGATACGAGGAGAAAATCCACACAAGCAGAATATGTGAACTCCACACCGTTGACTTCTGTGTCTAGTCTTTGCACCCAGGTTGCTGGATCCATGAGAAGATAGCACATTTGAACAAGCCTTCATACTTTCACCAGGTTCAGTCAGATTACACATTACAAGAGTTATTTATACTAATAGCAAAAAACACACATGATCAAAGCATATGAGTGCTGCCATCAGTGATAATATACAGGTGCCGGTCATAAAATTAGAATATCATGACAAAGTTGATTTATTTCAGTAATTCCATTCAAAAAGTGAAACTTGTAAATTAGATATATTCATTACACACAGACTGATGTATTTCAAATGTTTATTTCTTTTAATTTTGATGATTATAACTGACAACTAATGAAAGTCCCAAATTCAGTATCTCGGAAAATTAGAATATAAATTAAGAGCAATGCAAAAAAAGGATTTTTAGAAATGTTGGCCAACTGAAAGGTATGAACATGAAAAGTATGAGCATGTACAGCACTCAGTATTTAGTTGGGGCTCCTTTGGCCTGGATTACTGCAGCAATGCGTCGTGGCATGGAGTCGATCAGTCTGTGGCACTGCTCAGGTGTTATGAGAGCCCATGTTGCTCTGATAGTGGCCTTCAGCTCTTCTGAATTGTTGGGTCTGGCATATTGCATCTTCCTCTTCACAATACCCCACAGATTTTCTATGGGGTTAATGGCAGGCGAGTTTGCTGGCCAATCAAGAACAGGGATACCATGGTCCTTAAACCAGGTACTGGTAGTTTTGGCACTTTGTGCAGGTGCCAGGTCCTGTTGGAAAATGAAATCTGCATCTCCATAAAGTTCGTCAGCAGCAGGAAGCATGAAGTGCTCTAAAACTTCCTGGTAGACAGCTGTGTTGACCTTTGACCTCAGAAAACACAATGGACCAACACCAGCAGATGACATGGCACCCCAAACCATCACTGACTGTGGAAACTTTACCCTGGACCTCAAGCAACGTGGATTCTGTGCCTCTCCTCTCTTCCTCCAGACTCTGGGACCTTGATTTCCAAAGGAAATGCAAAATTTACTTTCATCAGAGAACATAACTCAGCAGCAGTCCTTTTTGTCTTTAGTCCAGGTGAGACGCTTGACACAAGGAATGCGACAGCAGAACCCCATGTCTTTCATACGTCTGTGCGTGGTGGTTCTTGAAGCACTGACTCCAGCTGCAGTCCACTCTTTGTGAATCTCCCCCACAGTTTTCAATGGTTTTGTTTCACAATCCTCTCCAGGGTGCGGTTATCCCTATTGCTTGTACACTTTTTTTCTACCACATCTTGTCCTTCCCTTCGCCTCTCTATTAATGTGCTTGGACACAGAGCTCTGTGAACAGCCAGCCTCTTTAGCAATGACCTTTTGTGTCTTGCCCTCCTTGTTCAAGGTGTCAATGGTCGTCTTTTGGACAACTGTCAAGTCAGCAGTCTTCCCCATGATTGTGTAGCCTACAGAACTCGACTGAGAGACCATTTAAAGGCTTTTGCAGGTGTTTTGAGTTAATTAGCTGATTAGAGTGTGGCACCAGGTGTCTTCAATATTGAACCTTTTCACAATATTCTAATTTTCCGAGATACTGAATTTGGGACTTTCATTAGTTGTCAGTTATAATCATCAAAATTAAAAGAAATAAACATTTGAAATAACATCAACAACATTTATTTCTATAGCACATTTTCATACAAACAGTAGCTCAAAGTGCTTTACATATTAAAGAATAGAAAAATGAAAGACACAATTATAAAACAAAATAAATCAACATTAACATCAAATAAGAGTAAGGTTCAATGGCCAGGGGGGACAGAAAAAACAAAAAAACTCCAGACGGCTGGAGAAAAAATTAAATCTGTAGGGATTCCAGACCATGAGACCGCCCAGTCCCCTCTGGGCATTCTACCTAACATAAATTAAACAGTCCTCTTTGGATTTAGGATTCTCATGGAAGGGCTTGATGATGATGATGGTCACGTAGACTTCTGCCTTTTAATCCGTCCATCATTGTTTGAGCATCATGAAGCTTTGAGTAGGTGGTGGTGGCGCAGGCCACCACCACAAAGAAACCGGAAAAAGAAAAAGAAAAGAGAGTAGGGGTCAGTACCGATTTTAGAGCCACCATGAATAGTTATTTTGAGGAGAAATACATCAGTCTGTGTGTAATGAATGAATCTAATATACAAGTTTTACTTTTTGAATGGAATTACTGAAATAAATCAACTTTGTCATGATATTCTAATTTTATGACCGGCACCTGTACATCATCAATTAGTTAAAAAAAAATTCTCTAGGCAGCATTTAAACATGCATTCAACTTTTATATATGTAGAATACGTACTTTGTTTAGAAAACAAAATCAGTTCTTAATTATTGTAATGCCTTCTGCTGCCTTTCAGTGCTTGCATTTTACCTTGGGGTCAGTTATATCAGCTGTGCCTGGAGATGTTATATTAAGGGCATGAAGTACCCTATGGTGGTTCCCTGTATCCTAGGTCAAATATTTTGAAGAGAAAGTTTTCCCTCACTTTACACTATTGGACAGGTATTACACTCTTCATGGATGACAGCATTTTTTTGGGGTATTTTTGATCATACGTATCCATAAAAAAGTAATACAATGAGAATTGCCAGGAGCAGTACCCATAAAGTACAACTATGGCTAAATACATCCTGACCCATATGAAGTTTTTGTTATTTTAAATCTTTATTAGCACATTTCACAATAAGAATGCTTTGAAAATACTAAGAATTACAAACAATGATACATGCTTTTATAGACATTGCCCAGATCAGTTAAAAATTGTAGGTGTTTTGGTGAGTAAAAATAAATAAGAAAAAATAAACATTCTTCTCTGTACCCTGTAGATATTTAAGAATGCATATGAATACACAAGTTTTTAAAAAAATATACGATATTGCCATTAAATACAGAAAGCATTACTTTAGAACACAAGCTTGTACTATTGGTGATGTGTACAAGAAGCTTGATCTAATAGTTGGTCAGTGATAGTCCACTTGTGAGGATCTGCTTACACAAACATTTTGTGACATCTTTGTAAGACAAGGTAATAATTTTTTTAGTTTTCCAAACGGACTTAGACGTTTTGCTTCAAATACTGTGAAGAGTTGTGATTGCAACAGTAGACAACTCACTTAATTAATTTTACTGATAACTTTAATACCTGAATTTTAAGATTCTTTGTTTTTCATACCTGTTAGGTGGAGAATACGATTCGATGGAGAATGCGCAGAGATGAAGATGGAAGTGAAATCCGTGAAAGTAATGCCCGAATAGTCAAATGGTCAGATGGAAGGTGTGTGTATTGATTTACTTTATATTCATTTTAAACAAAGTTAAACATGGTTACATTTTTGCTTTATTCGGCTATTCTTCACTGGTCTAAGAAGCTAGGGTCAATTCACAGCCCTGCTTTGGTGTGGCTTTAGGTCATTGTCTCAGTGTTTATGAGACATTTTTAATTTTTTTTTTTTGGATTAATTCAGTTTCTTCCCACTTCACAAAGAAATTTGAATTGGTTTGGTGTGAAATCTGAATTAACCTGTTTTGTGTCTGCCAAAATGGACTGTCAGTCACTACAGGTTGATAATTGTGTTGTGTCCCAGTTTTCTGCAGACTTGAACAACATTCAGAGAATGGATGGATGGATTTAATCTTGTCACTTCTGACTTACTGATCTGTTTTGGATAGCACTATAATATTTGTATTGCTCATGTACAGTATGTAGTGAGGTTTTTACCCATTAGTACTATACTATTCTTCGTGTAAATGTCAGAATTTTCCTTGTGTTGAATATTGAGTTTCTTTATTAGTAGCAATATTTTTTATATACAAAGAGTATTTTTTGTTAATTTAGGTGATGGGGGTGGGATTATTGGACTAGGGAACAGAACATATTAGTACTACCGATTAACTTTTTTTTGGTGCTTTTTAGTGTTTCGGTTTAGTCTGTTTAATTTTATCTGCATATAGTGCTATACTAAAACTGCAAAGTAGGTGGTGCTGTTGCTTAGGAAAATAAAAGTGAAATGGCAACTAAGCACAGTCTCTACAGGGGCCTTCTAATTTGCTGTCTGTTTACAGTATTCCAGGATGTACCTGTTTGAGAGATCTGCTACTTGTCAGCTGTGTCACTGGGCATTATGGGGCTAGCACATGCAACATTTTCTTTTCAGTGAAGAATCAAGTGCTGTGTGACAGTTGTTTTCTGAATGCTATGAAATGAAAGCATTAGTAAACAATGTTTGAAATTCAGTGCACTTTAGTTATTTTTAAGGGTTCAGTTTTCTTTTCAAGCAGGTCACTATAAAGGCAATGAAAGACTCTGCAAACTCAAAAAAAGAAAAAAAGTTTACTTTCAGCCTCCCTGAGTGATAAGTGTATACATGAAAACCATTCGTCTTTAAACCTCTTTGTTGTTGTAAGATGTATGTTGTGTAACATGCAGCCAAAATTACAGCTTTAAAAAAAATCAGTTTAACAGCCTGAAAGCATTAACTAATGTCCCCATTAAATGAACAAATATAAGCAGTTTGAATACTGTATGCGTTTTCATGTGTCCATGTGTATGTATGTGTGTGTGTATGTATGTATGTATGTATGTATGTATGTATGTATGTATGTATGTATGTATGTGTGTGTGTGTGTGTGTGTGTGTGTGTGTATATAAAAAAAGATATTCAATAATAATCCAATAGTTTTTTTTCCAACCTATTAAGGTTTTTTCTATATGCACGGTAGAGTCCTTGAAGTAATAGTATATAATTTACTTATTTGTTGAAATCTGCTCATGTAAGGCACTCTGTCTGTCTTTTGCCCGATTTGCAATGAGGGCCAAGCAAAGTGCAATGCAGTGTATGTTTTCAGTGAAGTGGAATTTCACCTTCAGCCTAGTTGGCATACTATAAGAAAGCAGCGACATTACCTGTTCTAAGTAATAAATAAGTCAGTTGTAAGAATAAGAAACTTTTAAAAATGTTCACGGAAAAACAAATTCAGGGATGCCTTGCTGTATTTGTTTGAAATTCATATGTAAAACAGAATACTGTTTGATCTCTGGATTGAAAATAACTGTGGTGTTGAATAACTATAGACAACCAGAACAAATCTGGATTTTTTTTTTCCTTCTTTGATAGCCTGGGCTACTACGTATTTTGTAAAATAGTCTTTCTTACATAGCAAGCTGCTGTTCAGGTTATGTGCTAATACGACTACAGTCATTTGTTTGCTGTAATAAAACGCACCAGTACTCCACCACTCCCAAGTTCATTTACTTTACCAGTAGCTGCTTGGGCCACATTCTCTGCATTCCCACGTGTTAGCTCTGTGCTTTGCCGGAAGATGATTTCTACCTCTATTCTTTTAATGGGATGAATGTGGAGAGCCGGCTTTCTTTTAACGGATGTCATCAGCAAGCTGTTGGTTTTTCACATGTAACAGCTAAATATTCATAAGAAGT
Organism: Polypterus senegalus; assembly: GCF_016835505.1. Lineage (NCBI taxonomy): Eukaryota > Metazoa > Chordata > Cladistia > Polypteriformes > Polypteridae > Polypterus > Polypterus senegalus. The sequence continues at coordinate 150,680,366 of NC_053165.1, read as the reverse complement.
ATCGTGTCAATAATCCTTTATATTGGTACTGCCTAAAGTTTTAAGTGGCCAATTGAATGCACACATTCATTTCGAGCAGGGCATTTTAAGGGGACAATGGCATATATTACATAAAACACTCTATAAATATCCTTACATCTCTCTTTTTTTTTTTACCTGCTCATCCATTTCAGGGTCACAGGGAGCCAGTGCCATCCTGGCAGCAGTTGATATAAGGCTCAATAATTCAGTCCTTGATAGAGTGGCTTGCAGTGTAAATAACTAATGTAAAGAAATGAATGAGTGTATTAATGATTTTTTTTAAGCATTCTTACATTTGTTGAAACTTGACATCCTACTCTTTTGCCAGTTACTTTGTTTCATACTGCAGTTGGATGTCATCCTGCCTGCTAATAGAGGCAGTCTAATATTTTATGACATTTTTTCATTATCTGGATGACCTACTGCATCATATGTATGTTTAGGTACTTTAGACATTTGAGAGGAAAATGTTATTCTATTGCCATTAGATATAATAAAACATATGGTAGCAAGTGTAAAATTCTGTTTGAACTTTGATGATTTCTTGTTGTTGCTGCTGCTTTTGACCTTCATTAAAGTGCAGGTTTAAAAGTTTTTAAACCTGTAACAAAGAAAAACAGAGCCCATTAGGACTGGTTGGACAAAAAGGTTGTTTTCATGACCATCAAATTGACACTTTGGGAATGTTGGAAAAAAGTGGACAAAAATGTACATAACTAGTAAAGGCTCACTGTACTGTGCAACTTACAGCATCATGAGCAAAACTGTAGAGAAAAAATATAGTGCAAGGATAAATACTATATACAAATGGAGAGACAAAACAGCAGTGTATGTTAAAAACTAAACTGTACTGTGCAATTTATAGTGCCACATTATGTGTAATATTGCAAAAAGTCCAATATGACACCCATCCATATGTCCGTACTAACTGCTGCAGATGGCATTTAAGCTGTACATATCTTGATTTGGGAAACTCTTTGCTCGGGAGGAAAGTATTGTAATAAGAGCCAAGACTGAAGAGGTCTGCTTCAGTTGGCATATTGACACAAATATACAATGTGGTGTAGTTGTCTTACTGTAGCAATTAATAATAAAAAAAATACTCAACACTTGCTTTGTATGTTAAGCTACAGCTGACCATCCCCAGCAAGTGATTTCATGAGGATCTATGATCAGACAGCCCTGCGGAGGCAAACAGTGTTGTATTGCAGCATCCTAGAAAATGAAGCATGGATTGACATACATATTCGTATATAAAAGACTTTAGGGAATTTGAGGAATAAATTTTAGTTTTCCTTCTATTGAAAACACTTGATAAAACGTAATAAAATCGGGGGGAAAAAATGTCCTTTTTTTTTTTTCTTTTTTTTGACATTGAACTAATGTGTTGTTTCTTTTCAGTATGTCCCTTCACTTGGGCAATGAAGTGTTTGATGTGTATAAGGCGCCACTTCAAGGAGACCACAACCATCTTTTCATTCGACAGGGAACTGGTCTGCAGGGACAGGCTGTATTCAAGACCAAACTTACGTTTAGGTATGGAAATGAAGTAATGAATGAAGAAAATTTTAAATCCTGTCAGTTTAGAATTTAATGGGGGGGTTCAGAGAAATTTTATTTTGTGTCATTAATATTTAAGTGTAAAGATACTGTAACATCTGGATTGTGAAGTTGTGCTTGTTTTGTTTTAGGGTTTGTTTAATTTTATACTCATTTTACTTTAATCATACATTATGTTTAATCTAAATAATAGGTATGTTATTACTTTTTCCATTTCTCTTTCAGACCTCACTCAACAGACAGTGCAACTCACAGAAAAATGACGCTTTCTTTAGCAGACAGGTGTTCTAAGACCCAGAAAATCCGAATTCTGCCAATGGCAGGACGAGACCCAGAATCTCAGCGTAATGAGATGATAAAGGTATTACAATTTTTTAAAATGTGTCATAATGTATGAAGGAAAATATGTACAGTAGACAGGGAATGTCTGTAGTGGGGTATTTGAATACCACTAATGGTGCAGATTTATCAAAGCTGCACATACATATTCTCACTGGCTCCTTTATTAGGTACACCTTGATAGTGCTGGGGTCAAACCCCCCTTTTTGCATACAAAAGTGCTGTAATTGTTTGTGGCATAGATTCAACAAAGTGCTGGAAACATTCCTCAGGGATTCTGGTCCTGTATTGACATAACAATCCGCACTTACTGCGGATGTGTCTGCTGCACATCCACAATGCAAATCTCCCTTTCCACCGCATGCCAAAGGTGCTGTGTTGGATTAAGATCTGCTAAGTTTGGAGGCCATTTGAGTACAGTGAACTCAATGTTATGTTCAAGAAACCAGTTTGAGATGATTTGAGCTTTGCAACATGGCACGTTATCCTGCTGGAAGTAGCCATCAGAAGATGGGTACACTGCATTGATAAAAGGATGGACATGGTCAGCAACAGTACTCGAACATTTAAATGATGCTCAGTTGGCACTAAGGGGCCCAAAGTGTGCCAAGAAAATATCCCCCACACCATTACACCACCACCAGCCTGAGCCATTAATACAAGGCAGAATGAGTCAATACTTTCATGTTGTTGACGCCAAAATCTGACCCTACCATCCAAATGTTGCAGCAGAAATCAAGACTCCTCAGACTAGGCAAAGCTTTTCCTAACTTAAGTTGTCCAAATTTGGTGAGCCCATGCGATTTGTAGCCTCACTTGCCTTTTCTTAGCTAACAGGAGTGGCGCACAGTGTAGTCTCCTGCTACTATAGCCCATCTGCTTCAAGGTTTGACGTGTTGTGCATTCAGCGATGTTCTTCTGCATTGCTTCGATTGTAAAGAGTGGTTATTTGAGTTACTTTTGCCTTTCCATTAGCTCAAACCAGTCTGGCCATTGTCCTCTGGCATCAACAAGGCATTTTCTCCCTAAGAACTGCCGCTCACTGAATATTTGCCCTTTGTCGGACCATTATCTGTAAACTCTAGAGATGTTTGTACGTGAAAATCCCAGTGGATTGGCAGTTTCTGAAATACTTTGGACCAGCCCATCTGGCACCAGTCTGACCACATTCAAAGTCACTTAAATCACTTTTCTTCTCCATTCTGATGTTAATTTTGAACTTCAGTAGGTTGTCTTAATGTCTACATGCCTAAATGCATTGAGTTTCTTCCTTTTGATTGGCTGATTAGATATTTGGGTTAACAATCAGTTGAACCAGTCTACCTTATAGTGGCTGCTGAGTGTATATTTGCTATGGTAAATGAATAATTAAAGAGGAAGGCTTTAATACAAAGTCTATACCCTTTTTTTTTTTAATCAGTTTTTTATTATTAAAATCCGGAGTCGGTGATGTTACTTGTGAAATATAACACAATGACACTTCTAAGATAAACATAATACCCTGATTGACGCTCACTCCATCTCCCCATCCCAAAATCCTTACAACAGTTATTATATTAATTATTATAATAATTATTATCGGGACAAGTGATAGTTCAATCATCACACTAAACTACCCTGGGGGAACCAGAAAAAGACGTCAAGATAAGAAAAGTTAAAAAGACACTTAAGTTTCAACCTCCACACTCCCAGTTGCTCTAGGGAGTCTCTTCAACCCGCTACTGCCGGTGTAGTATCCGAGGATGAACCAGTGGATGAGGGCATACACATAGCAAGGGATAGGTGAAATAGCACCAGTGGTTTTATTAAAAACAATTCAAAAAACAATGTCCAAAACATTGCAGTGTTCAAAATGTTCAGTAAATAAATAATCCAATAAAACGGTGAAAATCTGTGAGTTCAAAAGCAAGACTTAAAATGAGAATAAAAACCAACAGTTATCGGATCGATATGTCTTCCACTTATAGACGAGCCCCGCACAACTCCCTCTTCTTCTTCCCAGCTCACCCATTGCTCGCTCAGCTGGCAGAGACTTCAGCTCTCTTGGCTGTCACAAGTGGCGTCGGCCAGACCGCTCGGGGTCAGTTGTCCTCTTGTCTTCCTTCTCGCTTACTCCGGCATACCTTTGATCCATAGACAAGATCCAATCTCAGTCGCACCCACTCCACTACAACTGTTAAGTGGGAATGATCTGCCCCTAGAGCACCAATCCATTGCTCCTTCACGGGGCCAACAGCTGTACTGCCTTTACCCATTCTGGCTGGCTGGCTAGCTGGTCCTATCTCTCCATCCCAATGTTGTTCTCATGGCTATTCTGTTCTGTCTTTCTTCTCTTCCCTTCTGTCCCACACAGGCTCCTTTAACTTCTGCTGCCTAATTGGGTGCAGGTTCAAGGAGCCTCTTCCTCCATGGCATCATTGAGGTGTCTGACTGAGCCTCCTGCCTGCCAACTTTTATGTGGCGCAGTCAGCCAGTTCCCCAATTAACCATGGAGAAGAACACACTTGCGCACAGCCACACCTGATTGGAGAAAGCAGCTTCTTGTTGCGCGATTATTTATTTAAAATTAGCACAGCAACACAGACCACTTATCACACAAGGGGATTACATTCAGTGGGATAGCGGGCATGCTTCTTCATCATGAAGCTTTTGCTTATGCAAGATTTATCTACATGAACAGAATGCCAATAACTTTTAGTGTATCACATTATAAAATGAGAATGGCCGTCTGCTTAGAGCAAAGTATTTGGGGTCCTTCCAACAGGAGGTGTGTAATAGTTAGCAGCTATTATACACAAGCAGATTAACTTTTGGTGATACATAAAAAAGAGAGCTCAGAGAAGTCAAGCAAAAGAATTAAACATCAAAAAAGATGGTTTGACCCAGATAACATAATTAAAAGTTGGCAGGTACAGTAATTAAAATCCAGAAAGCCAAATCAGGGAGGCAATACCAGTACTTGAACATGCTGGTCACATTTATTAGGCAGAGATGGCAGAAAGGAACAGGGAAAGGATGCACTATATTACATTTATAGTTCCAATCAGAACTATGTTCCTGAAAATTGTTTACAAACAAACAAATGTAAATGTTGATAGTACACGGGCTATAATTTTGCTATTCATTTTATTTGTTGTACAAATGTCCTTTATGAGTTGTACTCTGGCACTATTACCACTAGGAAAACCGTGTAGTCTAGAGATCATAAAATAAAACATATTTTTAAAGTATCTTAATCGAAACAGAAGCACAGGAAAAAAAGAAGCCCAATCCATTTCTCTGGGTATGAGTTAATAGCACAGTTATACAATTAAATTATAAAATTAACACAATTGAACACCAAACAAATAGATTTACACAAGAAAGCAAAAACATACAATACAATGCACAATGTTGCAAGTTATTACACATCTAACCATCTAAATATGGTTTATACTGCAATTTAATTGAAGCTACTTTTAAAGTGAGAGGCTATTTTTCTGCATTTATTATACTGTATGTGTCATGCTACATTCCATTCAATACTAAAAAAAAAATTATTATACTACAAGGTTTTAGAGGAACAATATTGTTTTTGATTACTTCTTTTGACATTACTGAATATTTTGTTGATTATTTATGTTGCAGTCATAATGAACAAATTTAGCAAAACATGGCTGGTAAAATTGAATGGCCTTCAACTAATACATAAAAATCTCATGTGATCCAGCATGACTGTCACACCAAGTTTTGTGAAAACCTTTTCAACAGATTTTGAAGACAATACTCTAGCTTGTTTGCATGTGGTCAACTTTTTTGAACCAATGCCATTTTTATTTTTTACAACTTTACACAGAAATATTAAAGTAGTCACTGCAAAAATGTTCACATTCATTTTACAACCTTCAAAATACTTTCCCGCCTACATGAAAGTGCAGAACTCATTTTAACATGTTAGAGGGTTGTAAGTTTTTTTTTCTCTTATTCTGTGTTTGTTGCATGTGGAAAAAATGGGTGCTTTGCATTAAATGTTTGTGACAGAATAAATTAAAGAAATATGTTTATGTATTTATCTAGTACAATATATACAAATAGTGATTCAGATGTAATGCATTATATTACTGTACCCTCTTTTGAAAAAACAAAGTGTTTAGTTGTTAGGACTATATAATAAATGTGTCAGAACTATGATAAATAAGAATATTATGAGCTTTTGTCAAACAACTGAACATAACCTTTTAAAAAAAAATGAAGAAATTTCAAAGTAATAATGAAAACCGGAACAATGAGAGGTTTCCCATGCACCATGTTTGTAAGGCTAGAAATATTGTTTAAACCAGTAACTGGTCGTTGAAAAAAGCACTTCATAGAGACTAGTAGCATTACTTCAAAAGTAAAATATAAAATTGTGTTTGTAGTATTAAGTTTTTAAATTATTGTAGTTACTTTAATAGTATTTCATATGATCAATGTATAGGCCAGCATGGTGGTGTTGTAGTTGGCACTGCTGCCTCACGGATTCTGTGGCCTTATAGTTCCCACTGTTAACCATCTTTACACATAGAAATGTAGTGTGTTCACAAGTGTTGCAATTTAAATGCAGGAAAGGCATCTCTTCATATTCAGAATTTTTTTTTTTTTTACTGTATACATTTATACAGTAACCCTTCAAGAGCTTGAAGGTGGTGATATCCATTTCATTCATTTAACAATGTTTACTTACAAAGAGCAAAGAAAACATGCTGCTTTCATTTTTTTACAATTTCAGCTTTGTTTGTATTATGTCTTCATTTCTTGTGCAGTTTCCTCACAAACAGACCGCACAGGTACCTGTTACTGTGTTTGTATTTGGTCACTTCCACAACTTTTGTACTTTTGTAATATTCAAAGACAAGAGTGGAATATATATACATATATACACATACATATATACATACAAGTCAATCTGAGTATGTATGTTCCAGAATCTCGTCTGAACGGCTGGAGTGATTTTCATGAAACTTGGTACACATGTTTCTCAATGGTCGACTAAAAATAATAGGGTGAAATCAGCCCTAACCCACCCCTTCTCATGATCTTACGGTCTTATGTTATCATTCAGTTGACACTTGGAACAACCACCAGAGGGCGAACTGGAGGTGACTGCCAGCATTCTTTATGTTTTGAGCACCACAGGCAGCCCTGTTGCTTTTGAAATGAAATAGAGTTCAATGCGTGCAAGTGTGTGTGTGTCTGTCCGGCCCGGAAGTGAGACGTAGAGTTGGGGTGAGGGCACCAGCTCCGAGGATACGCAAGCGAGGCCTGCACACCGGCAAAAGGAAACCTCCTAAGAAAGACAGTCGCTTAGCTGCTAATGCACAAACGATGTGAGCACGTTGGCAACACGAATCCTCCTAGCAGAGAGATGTCCAGCGTAGTTCTGACGATTTCAATACTTTCTAGAATCCTTTGTTATTAACAGCATGGGCTTACATATCTCTAGTTAGTATATAGCAGGCGACTGCCAGCATTCTTTGTTTGAGCAGCACCGCGCCCCTGTTGCTTTTCAAATTAAATAGAGTTGGCCGGTTCCGAGCATCAACTGGATGATAACATACATACAAGCCCTCAAGACAAGGACATTAGTGAGTCTTTATTGTTTAATTTATTTTTATGGTTTTTTTATTTAATTATGTTTTTTTCAAACAAAACAACAAGCATTCTTTTCCTCCCAGGCAATGCTGGGTATTTCAGCTAGTATTATAGATTAGTATATTGTAAACCTTGTTTGCAGAAAGTGTTGAATAGAAATAAATATAGATAGATAGATGAATAAGAAAAGCAGAAAGTTGCCTGTGCTAAGTATTTCATTTTGTTGTAGATGTAGTATGATGGACTATCCGCAAAGTACATTATTAGTATGCAAGGGTTTTCATTTTAAGTGATGTTATTTTGCCTAAGTTAGCTTCATTCTAATGATCTCTGGGTGAAAGGACCTATCCAATTCAGAGAAATATTCAGCTCATGTTCCTAATTACTGAGCAATTCCCTTCATTGACATTACAGTTGACTTGGTTCAAACCATTCATTTCACTTGATTAAATTAAGTCTCTTCACATTTACATTGGGGAGAGCATACGCGCATACGCGCTCACATCCATACAGATGAGTGATTACAGTATACTCAGTGGTTCTTGGCTGGAATTTATTTGTGCACAGTGCCATTCACAATTATCACTCAAATATGTGCAGAAAGCAGTATATGTCTGAAAGGAAAAGGGGCTAATCAAGTTGTTTACATTGGAGAGAATCTTTAGTCTGTTAAACCCTTATGTAAAAAATCCAAAAGCTCCTTACTTGTCTTCCTGTAAGTGTCATGGTGTCATTATCAAGTGAAGCTCCCGAGCACAGCCAACATTTTCATTGTAATCCTTATGTAGCTCATTAAAAAGCAGTTTAGGGCCCCATTTACAATTATAGCAGCTAATATGGTAGATGCATTTTTAATTTCATCTGACCTCTTTTCCCTTCAGAAAGAAGAAGAGAGGCTTAGAGCTTCAATTCGAAGAGAATCTCAACAGCGTCGAATGAGAGAAAGGCAGCACCAAAGAGGTCTCAGCGCCAACTATTTGGAGCCTGACCGTTATGAGGAAGAAGATGAAGGTGAAGAATCGATCAGTTTGGCTGCCATCAAAAGTAAATATAGAGGTGGAGGAATCAGAGGTATGTTCATATTTTAAAACTCAGCATTTTTTATTTAATAAATAATTTTTTAAATAATAAATTATTTGTTTATGTATGCATTAATTGATTGTGTATGTGCTTTTATATGGTGTTCATTTTTTAATGAATTGTGCATTACCACGTTACGTTCTGCAGGAGTTAATAAAAGAAAATAAAAGTAATAGAAATAAGTAATAAGTGAATTTATCTTTAATACACCCACTCATATCATGATGACTGATGCTGTAAAAAAAAAAAAAAAGATAAGTGTGTTCTAATAATGCAGATCACTTCTCATGTGTGTGTTCAAGGGACAAATTAGTATATGCATAATTATACAGTAGGAAGCAGCTGGTTTGCATGACTGCTTATTAAGGCCTACTTAACTGTCATAACATTTGTTCTTTTAGTAAACAGAAGTGGTGATTCACTTATAGATTTTCAGCTTAGAAATGTAATAATATCAAATACCCTGGGCCTTTTATCGTAGATTTGCACACACTACAAGCCATCTCGGCTCACTGATTTGCACTGTGACTGACACCAACAAATGGCCAGCTGGCACTTGACCACAGTGCAAATCTGCAAACTCCCATACTTTGTGGTGTGAGTCCACAACAGAACATTTGGTGAGAATGTTGAAATATGCACTGCGGACAGGTAGAGTGTTAGTGCCAGTGTTGCGAGAGCTGAGTGAGGGACAGCTCTACTGATGTCACCAGGAAGTGCTGGCCTTACAGTGTTCAAAAGTGGTCTCTCCACAGCTGAGACTAGGAGTTGTATTAGCTTACACTGTGAGGAGACTGCGGCTGAACACTAGAAATTCATCACCATGCAAAGCTGTTAACTCGGGTCCACATCAATACAATGGATAATTTTATTTTAGAAGTGGCAAACTTTACATCAGCTTTATCTTAAAATGAATATTTTGAAAGGGCTGTGAGTTGTTGCTCTGTGTGAAGGGCACTTGCTAGAGAGGAAGTGTTGGAGCAGGAAAAAAGCCGGAGCTTGGCCTAGCACTAAGAAATCAAGGTAAATTTATACTACAGTAGAATTAGCCAAATAATAAAACGTGAGTTAAAGTGCATTGTCTGAGTCAAGAAGCCCTGCAAGTAATGTTTTAAGAAGGCGTCACAATGGGGGCTTCTGTGCAGGAATTGAAAGTTGAGCCGTCAAAGTAAATAGACAGTGTTAACCCTGAAGATATTGGGGACATAGCCTTCCCCTAACTAAGAGAGAAGAAGCTGTGGATGGTTGACAGAAGGGCAGGATACCTCCTGGCAGACACAAACAGAACATGGTCCTAGGTTGGGAAAATGGCACCATTCTACTCTTTCACACCCTTCACCCATTTAGGTGGCAGCCAATTGTTCTGCACTGGAATGAGTGGGAATTTGTTGGCTTCTTTAGACGGGTAATCATTTGGTTTTAAAGCTAGCTTGCACTAAGATAAAAACTCGATAGTATGTGGAAAAGACCACTGTAGTGTATAGAGAAAAAAAAACAGTTGGTGAATGTTTATTCTGCAAATTAGCAAGTCATCCTACAGGTTAGACAAGGTTTCAGTACCTGTACAGGTAAGCCTACAGTGGCAACAGTGTTTTAATCTTTTTTTTTTTTTTTTCCTGGGTACTTTGAGTTAACATTTGTGTTTTTCTCCCTTGTTTGTTTTTGCTTCAGTAAACATTTTTTTATATGGTTGGCCTCCTGGTACAGCACATTATGCATTTCATACACCATGCAAAAAAGCTATTCACTTACTCTGAGAATATTAAACTTGAAAGGCCAATTATATTTTCTTTGTCGATTTCATTTGTCTCTTTTATTTCATATTTAGCAATTTATTCAGACAGTGTGGTGAAGTGGCTTAGACATTGAACATCATATCTCAGGGTCACTGCTGCATATTTGCCTCTGTCACTTGGCAATATTCATAAATAGCTTATTTGGAATACCTTTGTTGTAAGTTGTTTTGTGCATCACTGACTTTTAATGATGCAATACAGAATACAGATTAAATGGTTATTGGTTCTTATGATTGTGTTTGTAGGATGTAGGACAGCATCTGTGGACCATGCTTAATTTTTCCACAAAAAATAGAAGAGTGTCTCCCGTGATTCCACTTGTTAATTCAGTATAGCTTAAGGCATTCCCTGAATTTGTTTTATGTATATATGTATGTATGTATATGTGTGTCTGTGTATGTATATGTATGTGTATTGTAAAAGGTGCTATATAGCGCCCGACCCGGCACAGACCACGCAGAGGCACGTGCACAAAAACACACAGGCTTTTATTTTTCTTCAGCTGTGTGACACGTCTTCCCCGTGCCACACAGTCCCAAAGCACAAGCAATACTCTTCCCTCTCTGGTACCACCACTCCTCCCAGGCAACCTCGTCCTCTTTCTCCTGATTCTGGCTACCCAGTGGTGGAGCCTGGCTCGTTTTATACCCCACCCGGAAGTGTTCCAGGTGCTTGACCACCTGGTCCTAATTGCACCTCCGGGTGGGGCTGAAGATTCGTCCAGCCAGGCTCTTGAGTCGTGGCAGCGCCCCCTAGCGGCCACCCCCTCTCCCAACCAGGCTGTAGAGTACTCCATGTCCCAGGTAGCCACGTGGGAGAGTGGGAAATGAACATTGTCCAGGGAGGCTGCCACCTAGCGTCCCAGGGGAGGTAATGAGCTGGTTATGATGACATATGTAGCAGGGGCGTCCCGACTGGGCATGGGACCCGGCTGTCCGTCACAATATATGTGTGTGTGTGTATGTATATATATATATATATATATATATATATATATATATATATATATATATATATATATATATATATATACACACACACACCGTATAAAATTTTATGGTATTTGTATTGTCTCCATGTTTATTTGTAGGTAGATTTGACTACTGTATATCATGAATTTCCTATTGTGGCATTGTTAACAAAAAGTAATGTCTGTAAATAGTTTAAACTTTATTTCTTTAAACAGAGGAACGTGCCAGAATTTACTCATCTGACAGTGACGAAGGTTCCGATGATGACCGAACACAGAGGTTATTAAAGGCCAAGAAGCTCACCAGTGATGAGGTTTGTGTGTTCTCAAAGAATATTATTACTTCATTATGCTCTCCTAATATTAAGGCAGAATTAAGAAAATATTGTGACCAGCTAGATGTAAATGATCATGTTAATGAGACCTTATCAGCTATTCATGCCACACTCGCTTTTGCTCATTGTTAAATATTACCCACCTCTCTTTGTACACCCTTTGGCACATTCAGGATGTATAGAGAATTACTGTACTTAGAATACCAGAGAAGTATTTTGTAGTTTGATTCAATTAATTTGAAATGGTCTTTCTTGTTGGCAGGAAGGAGAGACCTCTCAGAAGAGGAAATCTGAAGATGAGGAAGAGAAAAGCAGCAAGAAAGCTAAGAAGTATGTCATCAGTGATGAAGAGGAGGAGGAAGATGATGAATAAAATTCTCGTTTTTTTCCCAAATCTTTTGCTTGGGTATGGAATTGTAAGGAGCTTCTTGGTTCACTGAGTGTCACTGTGTAGCTCTGAAATAGATTTTTTTTTCTTTTTAAGAAAAGTAATGTTTTGTACAGCATATTAAAATAAATGAGTCTTATTACAAAAACAGTGATACTTGCATTTCCATTTCTTGATACTGCTTATTTGTCTAAAGAATATTTTTTTATTTGTAAATTTTACACTTAATTTAAGGTCCAAACTAAGTACTTTCATGCTGCTTGTAAGATTTATTTTGTTTTTTTTTAATTTGCAATTGTACTGTTTTCTTGAAATACAAATTATGAACCAATTTATGAGCAGATAATTATTTGTTGCCTGACGTGATGACCCTGCACTGGTAAGATATGGAAAAATTAACCATTTGGTGGATTTCTCCTGAGGGACATGTTTGGCACTTTGCTCTTCTTTGTTTCCTCAGCTATGATGAGTTTCACCCCATTAATCTTCACACCTCATGTAGTGCAGCTGGTTTTGTTTCAGCTAATTTATTAAGTGGGCTAGGGCCTCTGTTTAAGTAGTTTCTTTATTTCTACCCTCATTCTGTGGAAATGTGATTAGAATATTACTTTAATCATTCAACCTCTAAGCCCTCGTCTCTTTGTAAGTGTTCACTTTAAATGTTGCAATTTGCTCTTTAATTCCATGTGAATAGTTTCCTGTGGAACTGATAATTGATAACTGCAGGCACTGCTGCCCGTGAAGGGTTCCTAATTTACTTCCAGTCATTCCTTTATCCATCCATCCATTATCCAACCCGTCATATCCTAACTACAGGGTCACGGGGTTCTGCTGGAGCCAATCCCAGCCAACACAGGGCACAAGGCAGGAAACAAACCCCGGGCAGGGCGCCAGCCCACCACAGTCATTCCTTTATGCTTATCATCATTTTCATACTTTCAGGATAAAAAATAAACTTATACAGATATGCTCAAGAAAATAAATGTCACTGTATAAACTTCCATAGAAATGAAAAGTAAAGGCTGCTTGAAGCAGTAAAAATAAAAAATAGGAAATAGCATTTTGTTTATGTTAAAGTACAATTACAAGCAAGAACTGATCCTGAGCCGCACCCACCACACTTATGTGGTCCCAAATTAGGACCCAAGTGTAGCTGTACAACGGGTGACACCTCAGCACCACACTAATTGGAATGGAATGTGTGACAGTGAGGTTTTTGTTGTTTTTTTTGTTTTGTTTTTTTTTATTACAGTTGCTGGAGTGCCAGTCGTGCCACCAACCCCTGAATTCTCCCAGCAAGTTGGAGGATCTGGTTGCAGGGCATGTTGATGAGAAATCAATACAATCTTTTTCATCAAAGAAAGTAACAGGTAAACTGTGTATTGTTAGAACGGCATATGTAATTTGTTCAGCTGAATTACATAGTTACATTATTAGTATCATATCAACAAATGTAAATACATGGTTGTTTACTGGAATAGTATACAGTATAATTAGCGTGTTGTTGCACACTGTTGAATTTTAATGATGGGATGCATTTACGCTGACTTTGGGTAATGTGCTGTAGAGAGCTTGCCTGTGTCACGTTGAGAAAGAAAACTCGCCAGAAAAGGTTCATCCTCAGGTTCATGCAGCACCTTTTTACAAATCTAAAGCATGGACTTAACTAGTGATTTTAAAAAGTCAATGGAGAACTGCACATGAATACGGCTAGTCTCAAAATCCAGACATAAGAGTCATAAAAAGGTTTGGGGCAGCCACGCGTATATTGGTATCCTGGCTGCAAAGTTGCAGATTGTATAACAGCGCTGATGTGCACAAAACCGAGTCCAAAACAGAACTGAGTGAATAGGGAAAAAGGTGGAGGCTTTACTAGGGGAAGACAGGAAGTGAAATCATAGGGGTCTTCAGCCATAGGCTCGAGCCCGAACGTGGCATAACAGGGGCCGGAGCTGGCAAGGTCTTCTTCCATAGGTTTGGACCCGGAAGTGACATCAAGAGGACCAGGTGGAATCTCCAGTAAATGGTCTGCAGGAAAGGGAGAAAAAGAGTCGGTGCACTCTGCCACATCCCGGTCTGATTCGGAATTGCCCTTACTCAAGCCCTTTAGCTGCCACCCATGCGCACGTGTGTGACAGGCAATATGCAAAATCTTCCACTGAAAAATTAGATACCATTTAAAGACCAATTGTGTACGTGTGTGTCTCCCTTGATACCATCCAGAAGTTAAGCTGGAACAAAGCAAAACCTGCCACAGCATCAGTTAACCAAAAATCTATAGCTAGTGTTTAAAATTGAACAGTCCATTGCATATTTTACATGCAAGGATTGCTGTCTGTATGTTATCATAAAAAATGCTGGTTTCTGTAATTTGACCCATCCATTAAAACTAAGGTACTTTGTACCATAAATGCATTTTCCCTCTGATACAGCAGTGCTTAAAATCTGCAGTCAAACAAAGTCAGAAATTAAACAGTCACTAAAGCAATGCTGGTAGAGTTGCTCAGAGATTGGATGCTTTGGGTTCAAGGGCTGTACTGCCTTATTTCACAGTAACATCACATAACTTTGGGTGAATGTGTCTGTCCTCACACGGCCTTCACAAAGCAGTTGTGCTTGAGAGTTGTAAGAGAGCTTAGTGTATCAGAGCTAATTATTCTTTTTTGTTTGTTGCAGTTTTTTAAAGCAGTAGCCATGTAGCTAATCTTTTCTAATTAAACTTTTATGCAGTATTTGTACTAAAACGCTTTGTTTTCCTTTAAAATGTTAAATACTGTGCTGGTTCTTAACAGCATACACTTGAAATGTGAGGACTTGCTTGTTAACATACTGTACACTTCCAGTGATTCTGACAGAACACAGTTTGTTTTTTTTGTTAGAAATTATCAGTGGTGTGTGTTGGTTTGCATATTGTGAATGCTGTTGTGTTTCTTTAAGTAAAATTTAACAAAGCACTTTTAATTTTGAGAGTTGGAATTTGATTGATGCGTCTGTCTCCATTATTTTTACTCAGCTTGGTTAGGGGAAGGGTTTCAACAATTTGGAGACCCACTGCATCTATACATATAAAGGAGAGTTGGGATCCGAGAGACTGTGTTTGTGGAGGGATGGAGAGTTAAGGCAGGTGGGGGAGTCACGTGATCATCTCCCCTCCCATTCACCTCATTTCATTCACTTTGTTTCGCTCCGAGCTGAGCTCCGCAGTTGATGCGGTCTTGCCGTTCTTTTTCCTTAGTGTTTAGTCCTCTCTCCTTTACTCATTTACTGTTTACTAGACGCAGTAATTACTGAATAATATTTTTTCCTTTAGTGTTTCTACTTAGTGTTTCTTAGTGTTTAGTAGACGCGGTGTGCCGGTGTTCCCGTCGGTGTTGCGGTTTACTGTTACTTTCTACTTCGTTTTTGTACTTTAGTGTTTAGTAGACTTTTACTTCATCTCATTTACTGTTGTTCCCGGCGGTGTTGCCGTTTTTCCCGTTTCAATTTTTTATGTAGCATGTTCACGAATTAGTCAAAAGCGAAAATTTATATATTTTGGCTCCAGGAGGACAAACCAAAAATGTTGTATATAAAGAAGCTCTATAAGTTGCATGTACAGTAGATACATAATTATTCCAACTACAGCGACTTCAGCGAAGCACACGTGGTCTGCTAGTCTTTAATAAACGTGTTTTAAGAAAGATTCACTTGTTTTCAATAATAAAGTAAATGTTCATCATCCATAACATTGTAAAATCAAATTGCAGTGTTTTAAAAAAATTTCAATACAAATCAAATCAGCAACGATCAATATATGCTCACCTAAAGGATTATTAGGAACACCTGTTCAATTTCTCATTAATGCAATTATCTAATCAACCAATCACATGGCAGTTGCTTCAATGCATTTAGGGGTGTGGTCCTGGTCAAGACAATCTCCTGAACTCCAAACTGAATGTCAGAATGGGAGAGAAAGGTGATTTAAGCAATTCTGAGCGTGGCATGGTTGTTGGTGCCAGACGGGCCGGTCTGAGTATTTCACAATCTGCTCAGTTACTGGGATTTTCACACACAACCATTTCTAGGGTTTACAAAGAATGGTGTGAAAAGGGAAAAACATCCAGTATGCGGCAGTCCTGTGGGCGAAAATGCCTTGTTGATGCTAGAGGTCAGAGGAGAATGGGCCGACTAATTCAAGCTGATAGAAGAGCAACTTTGACTGAAATAACCACTCGTTACAACCGAGGTATGCAGCAAAGCATTTGTGAAGCCACAACACGCACAACCTTGAGGAGGAAGACCCCACCGGGTACCACTCATCTCCACTACAAATTGGAAAAAGAGGCTACAATTTGCACGAGCTCACCAAAATTGGACAGTTGAAGACTGGAAAAATGTTGCCTGGTCTGATGAGTCTCGATTTCTGTTGAGACATTCAAATGGTAGAGTCAGAATTTGGCGTAAACAGAATGAGAACATGGATCCATCATGCCTTGTTACCACTGTGCAGGCTGGTGGTGGTGGTGTAATGGTGTGGGGGATGTTTTCTTGGCACACTTTAGGCCCCTTAGTGTCAATTGGGCATCGTTTAAATGCCACGGGCTACCTGAGCATTGTTTCTGGCCATGTCCATCCCTTCATGACCACCATGTACCCATCCTCTGATGGCTACTTCCAGCAGGATAATGCACCATGTCACAAAGCTCGAATCATTTCAAATTGGTTTCTTGAACATGACAAGGAGTTCACTGTACTAAAATGGCCCCACAGTCACCAGATCTCAACCCAATAGAGCATCTTTGGGATGTGGTGGAACGGGAGCTTCGTGCCCTGGATGTGCATCCCACAAATCTCCATCAACTGCAAGATGCTATCCTATGAATATGGGCCAACATTTCTAAAGAATTCTTTCCGCACCTTGTTGAATCAATGCCACGTAGAATTAAGGCAGTTCTGAAGGCGAAAGGGGGTCAAACACCGTATTAGTATGGTGGTCCTAATAATCCTTTAGGTGAGTCTAATATCAAATTGGGAGGTGTCTGCCAATTCGTAGCCCTAGTAGCCACAGCATTGCACACTTAGGCTTCCACAATAGTACACTGTGTGCACAATTATTAGGCAAGTATGTATTTTTTATTTATGTATTCCGACTCTAAGCTGTATAAACTTGAATGCTTATTTGATTTAAGCATATCAGGTGATGTGTATTTGTGTAATGAGGGAGGGTGTGGCCTAAGGAGATCAACACCCTATATCAAGGTGTGCATAATTATTAGGCAGCTTGCTTTCTTTAGGCAAAATGGGCCAAACAAGAGATTTAAAGTCTTTCACGGGGATGCAGCACTCTTGAAATTGCTCAGATATTGGGGCGTGATCACAGAACCATCAAACGTTTTGTTGCAAATAGTCAACAGGGCCACAAGAAACGTGTTGGTTGGGGAAAGACGCAAATTAACTGCCAAAGATTTAAGAAGAATCAAACGTGAAGTTACCAGGAACCAATTCTCCTCCAGTGCTGTCATATTCCAGAGCTGCATCCTATATAGAGTACCCAGAAGCACAAGGTATTCAGTGCTAGGAGACATGGCCAAGGTAAGGAAGGCTGTAACCCAACCACCACTGAACAAGACACATAAGTTGAAACGTCAAGACTGGGCAAAGAAATATCTGAAGACCGATTTTTCAAAGGTTTTATGAACTGATGAGATGAAAGGGACTCTTGACGGAGCAGATGGATTGGCCCATGGCTGGATCAGTAACGGGCACAGAGCTCCACTTCGACTCTGACACCAGTAAGATGAAGGTGGGGTACTGGTGTGGTCTGGTATTATTAAAGACAAGCTAGTTGGACCTTTTCAGGTTTAAGATGGACTCAAAATCAACTCCCAAACCTACTGCTAGTTTTTAGAAGACAGAGACACTTTATTCAAGCAGTGGAAAAAAAAAAAGTCTGCATCTTTCTAGAAGACCATGATTTTTATGCAGGACAATGCTCCATCACATGCATCAAAGTACTCCAGGCCTAAAAGAAAAATGACATGGCCCCCCTTCCTCACCTAATCTAAAGCCCTTCTTAAACTGCAGATTTACGGGAAAGAAAAGAGAACCCCTCTCTGAACAGTGTCTGGGACAGGCTGTGGTTGCTGCTGCACAAAAAGTTGTCAACAGATCAAGAAACTGACAGACTCCATGAATGGAGGGCTTATGGCTGTTATTGAGAAGAAGGATGGATTGGTCACTGATTAATTTTTTGAAATGTCAGAAATGTTTACTTGTAAATTTTGAGTTGTTTATTATAATTTTAACAGATGAAAACAAACAAGTGAAATGGGAAGATTTTCGCTTTTCCTTTAGTTGCGTAATAATTCTGCACACTAATAGTTGACTTAATAATTGTGCACACATGTGTGTTAACCTGAGAATGTTCAACTCACATTTCCTTTGTAAAACATTCAAGTTACAGGTTTATTAACATTTCGGATTGACTGATAGCACTGTATTTGTTCCATATTAAAATAAATCCTCAAAAATACAACTTGCTTAATAATTGTGCATACAGTGTATGGTGGGCCGGACAATCTAGAACAGGGGTCTCCAAACTTTTTCTACTGGGTGCCACATACAGAGAAATATACGAAGGGCTGGGCCACCCACTAGAGGTGAGGACTATTGCCTCACCTCCTGTGTATTAAGCTAGCAAAATCAATCAAATATAGGTAAATTATGCTTCATAATTGAATATGCGTAAAGAAAAAAAACAGCATCACAGCTCTCCATTAATGGGTTTTCGTATAGTGCTCTCATCACATGCAATCGAGTATTAATCCAAAGCAGAAGCTTTATCTGACACTTGATGTTTTAAGTTAGCTGACAAATCTTCATTTCGCCGCACAACTACATTTCTGGACAAGCGAATGTTGTTGAATTCCTGCATTTTCTCCAGGCACATTATTCCTGCGACTTTAGTGAAGCACTGTTTTATGAAGTCCGCATCTGAGAAAGGTTTCCCATGATGGGCAGTGAGTTGCGCTACTTCGTAACTGGCTAATGTGGCATTTTCTTGTGTTAGCATGGAAAAAATACTGTTGTTGAGCTAGCAGACTAGCTGCCATTTGCTTAACTTTCTGTTCTCGCTAGGCACCAGTGTAGGACGTATAGGTCGGATGTTTGGTTTCGTAGTGTTGACACACATTATATTCTTTCATCGCTGCAACAGTTTCATTGCAAATCAAATAGACACACTTGCCCTTGACTCCTAGGAAGAAATATTCATTTTCCCACCATGTCTGAAATTTTCTGCACTCACTTGCTGTTGTGCGTTTCTTTGGTTCTGCCATTTTTGGTCACCCGTAGCAAAATTGTTCTTTGGTTGCTCTTGTTTGTGAAGACTCTGCCTTATGATAACCCCTTGTAGACGATTGTCGCAAAATCGCTTCAAACTGCTTTTGGCCTGAATGCAGCTGAGGTGGCATATGTATCCAGCCAATGCCAGTTGATGCGTATTCGATACGTACCAAGGATCATATTGGAAGCACTGGTCACACCTTCTAGCAGTCGTGGTGGAAACTACATCCGCCTGATAGAAGCGAAGTGTTGGCGTGGCCATACAAATGGATTTTGGCTAGTAATTTCGAGAAATTGTCCAAATTTGAGGTAAGTTGTTGGTAAGATAAAAATATGTACCAGCTTGCTTGTGTGCTATATTCAAATTAACAATCAATTTCAACAAAGTGTAATTGCAGACTGCAGTACCTATGAGGTCAGTCATGTAACGCCCCAACATCATGAAACGCCCTCAATGTCCGTCACGTAACACCCTTCAGATTAGACTAAGATTAGCATTAGGGCCCCATTGCACTGTGGTTAAGATTAGGGTTGTAGGACGGTTATCTGACTCGAAGGGCGTTTTGTGACTGACGTTGTGGGCATCACCTGACCGATGTCATAGGTATTGCAAGCTGCAACTAGACCCCCCTTCTTAATTTACCATCTGCTTGACAGCAAAAACACAAGTAATTAATTTTTTTATATAATTGTACTGGGGGCGCTGCCCCCTGCTCACTTCGCTCACTTACCCCCATGTTTGGTTCACTAGATATACAATATAAAGAGATTGTTATTTTCATAAGAATTGTTACATATGCATTATTTTCACTTTTACTTTAAAAACGTTTGTTAAAACAATACTTGTCCTTTATTTCCGGCCCCGGGTGTGGTTACATCTCTTTCTCGCAGGACGTATAACGCTGCTCGCGTTGTGAAAGGGGGGCAGCTGAACACACGCTAAGGAGATGCCGTCGGATCATCTGCTTCTGGCGAGCTGCCTGTTCTGCTTGTCGCATGTCGTTTTAACTCTTTGAGGGCTGAATATTTTTTCAAAAAAAACTCAGTTTTCTGAAAAGCACACAAAGCAGTGGTTTCACACATAAATCAACCTAAAACGTCTGTTGCTACATGCTGTGGCTGCTGTCGGTGCATGTTTGGCATCTCTGTGGGTGCGCTGGGGCACCTCAATGGCCAGCAGGGATGCACGATGGGCTGGAGTGGTGGTCCTCCCAGGCGAAAGCTGCCATAGGCAAATCTGCTACCCAAGCGTGTTCAGCACCACGAGTTCAGCAGGGGACTGATCGGTAGATGCCGGTACCTCACTTTTGTTTGATCTCCATCTCCTGATCACTTGCATCAAATTTTAAGTCCAACGAGTCAGAGTCTGATTCAGCAATAATACATAAAACGTCCATAGAGTATTTTAATTTGCATATCCGCTTTAGTCTCTCACCAGATGTCGATGCCATTTTAGAAATTGTTTGCTCTTCGCTACTCATGCAGGGAATCTCGGTCAAATCAACAAAGCTACTTAACTTTCCTTCTAGCACAGAGAGTCGAACTAAAATGGAAGGGCGAGTTTTGTCGCAGTTTACAGCTGATTACCATCCTCTACCCCTGAATTTCGATAAAAGTCGACATCAGCCCTGAAAGAGTTGGGAGCACATGATGCGTGTCTGCCAAAAGCAACCCAACAACTGCTAGGTTCGATGTCCGTGGACTTGTTTTAAATGTTGTCTCACTGCCTTGTCTCGTGCGACGTTGTAAAACTAATACTTGTCCTTTATTTCCAGCCCCGGGTGTCCTCTTTCTCGCAGGACATATAACGCTGCTCGCGTTGTGAAGGCGATCATTTTAAAGCCTGTACAGCCGCTGTCCTTTTGCCACTTTGTGTTTCACGTTGTGATGGGGGGGTGGGTTAGGGTGGCTGAATGCACGCAAGGAGAAGTTGTCGGATCATCTGCTGCGAGCTGTGTGTTTTGCTTGTCATTGTTTTAAGAGCTGGGAGCAAGTTAAAATGTCTCTCGCGGGACTTCAAATTGTCTTCTGAGAAGATCACGTCTCGTCTCCCTAGTCTGCCTCCCCAAGTTTTTTCTTTTTTATAATAGAGAGAAATAAATTTAGGCAACAAGGGGTTAAACCTAAGACGTACATTACAGTTAAAAACAAGTTTCGTGTGTGGGCCATATTTCATTATATTTTTAGAATTTGCGGCGGGCCAATTAAAAATGGACCACGGGCCGTAGTTTGGACACCCCTGGTCTAGAACGTCGTGAAGATATACTGGCTTATATCTTACTTTGTTACTTGTAAGAATATTCATTTCTGTCCGTGATGGGATTTCTAGTAGTTTTTCCTGTGTATTGCTGTGTGGTAAAGAGAGGGTACAGATGTTATACCAAATATTTCTACTCCAGGAGCCCATGTTGTGGTGTTTTTGGGAGGGTTATGTTATTTAAGTATGTCTGAGTAAATGTGGCCTCTTTTTAAATGTGTTCTCCATCAGGTGGTGCTGCAAGACAGCACAAGTATCTCTTTGACCTTCCCAGTGAGACACGTTTTCTGGAACTGTTTCGGCTCTGACTTGGAGGGGCAAGGAGTGTGGGTGGGGGGGTGATAGCAAATGCGCTATGCAGTGCTATTATGTAACAGCATCAATGAGGAGAGCAAATAAAAAAAATAGCATTTGTTTGTCAGCATTTCAGAAATGGGGGCTCAGTTTGGCCGTGGGTTGTGATGAGACGGCCAGCTGAATCTTTTCTTCCTTTAAATTCTTGCCTTTTTTATTTTTCCTTTGTCATTATTTGAACCTCTCAGAAGCAAAGTAGGAATGCCGCAACCCGTACTGCCTAGCCACTCTTCTCTGTGCATCATCATAATTATTTTATTTTTGTTTTTCTTTGACAGGGTCGCAATCTCAACACCTTGTGCTGAACAAAACGGATCATCCTAACACCAGCGTCCTTCTCTGGTTTCTTCTGGGTAATTTCCCAGGTGCTCGTCAGTCAGCTGAGAGATGATATTCTGTGGTGTCCTGGGACTGCTGTCTCCTCCAAGTGGGCTGTGCCTGTTGTAACCCATGAGGAGCACCCAGGGTTATCCCAGCTAAGTGTCCAAATCGTCTTAATCCAAAGAAACAGCAGTCCTACTGTAAGGTCCTCTCACTTTGCCAAACCATTCGCCTAGTTATGGAGATGGTGAGCCCAGCAAATTTGTGCTGGAACCTTAGTTTGGCCAGTAGTACTCGCAATCTCTTATTCTTTTGGTCATTACCAAAAAATCTTGAAACCATGGGTAGGTATAACATTGTAGATTGACTGGTAGCCAGTAAATAGAACACCTTGTTAAAAATGCTGTTTCAAACTGTGCAACCAGAAGAAAAGTTTGCTTTTCTTTTGAAATCACCTCCACTCTGTCTGTCATGAGCGAATGGTGATCTGTGCGTGAGGAGAAGGTGCTGGTGTGCAGCAGCTCGCTTGACATGATTAATTGGGGAAGCTTTCTTCTTGTCAAGCGTCTCCTCTGTTGTAAAATGATAAGCTGTCCTGTGTATTCACTGAGTCTCTTGGCAATTCTTTTGTAAACATTGTCTCTTTCTGCCAGTCTAGACACGCAACAGTTATGGAGAGGTGGGAGTCGAGGGGAAAGCCAGACCCCACCCCGCCTTACCAGCCTAAATGTACCAAGTTAATTAACCCCCCAGGGAATGTTCGACCATAGCCACACTTGCAGAGCTTCATATCTGTCAATCAGTGTTATGTCTGAGGTCTTGTATTTCATTTTTCTACAAAACCTCCCAATCTGCAATTTGAAGTAAATAGGATCATAAGCCAATCCTTTTAACTAGGGGTAAGCATCACAAAAACCTTGGGTCAACTTTATATAGTGCCTTTCAAAAAAAAAAATAATTTGTCTTTATTTATTTTTTAATCCATGCAGTTGATGATCCCCTAGAGGTGATGCTTATCCTAACAGCATTTGGCAACCCTGGATGAGGTGCCAGTCTACCACAGGACCAATTTACTGTGCCCTCCATAATGTTTCAGACGACACATTTGGTCTTGAGTTGTCGTTCTACTCCACAGTTTACACTTACAAATCAGACAATTCAGATCTGATTAAAGTGCACATTGCAGACTTTCATTTAAGGCATTTGCGTTCATTTTCGTCACAGTATGTAGAATTGACCACCCTTTTTCCACACGGCCCCCCTCCCTATTTCCGGGCACCATAGTGTTTTGGACACAGCAATGGTACGTCAAAGCCACCATATTTAGCATTTTGTCGCATATCCCTTTCATGCAATGATTGCTTGAAGTCCGTGATTCATAGACATCAGCAGGTGCTCAGGATCTTCTCTGGTAGATTCTCTGCCAAGCCTCTTAATTCAGCCATTTTCAGTTCCTGCTTGTTTTGGGGGCTTGTCCCCATAGGTTTTCCCTTCAGCATATGGAAGGCCTGCTCAGTTGGGCCGAAATTGGGTGACTGGCTTAGCCATTCCAGGTTTGAATATTCCTTTTCTTAGCTTTAATAAACTCCTGTGTGGTCTCAGCAGTATGTTTGGGGTCTTTATCTTGTAGGACGAAGCAGCATCCTCTGAATTTGGAGGCATTTACTGGAACTTGAGCAGATCAGATGTTTTCACACATCTCAGAATTCATTGTGCCTCTGGCGTCAGCAGTTCCAGCATCAATGAAGAGAAGTGCGGCAGGACCTGTGGCAGCCTTACATTCCCAAAGCCATAACACCCCCAGCATTTTGGGCAGTTCCTTCTTCTTTCCACACTTTGCCGTTGCCGTCACTCTAATCAGGTTCAGCTTTGTCTCGTCTGTCCACAAGACCTTTTCCCAGAATTCTGCAGGCTGCTTGAAGTCCTTTTTCTCAAACTGCCCATCCTGTTTTTGTGGCTAACTGGTAGTCTGCATCTTGCAGTGTGGCCTCTGTATTTCTGATCATGTCCAGTCTCCCACTGATGGTGGTCTTTGACACATCCACATTTGCCCCCTGAAGACTGTTTCTGATCTGTCAGACAGGAGTTTGGGGGCTTTTTCTTTACCATAGTGAGGATTCTTCTGTTTCCAGCAGTGGAGTTCTTCCTTCACCTACCTATCCCTTTGTGATTACTGAGCTCACCAGCTTCTTAATGATATTCCAGACAGTTGATTTAGGTAATCCTTAGGTTTTTCAGATGTCACAAATGGTTTTATTCTTGTTTTTCACCCTCCTAATGGCTTCTTTGACTTTCATTGCCGCAGTTCTTGTGCTCATATTGATCAATGGCAACTACTGACTCCAAAGGGTAGAAGCAGGCCAAGGTATCTAATGAAGCAATGAAATCTTAACACATTGAAGACCCACCTCTCCCACTCTTTCATTGGTGAAGAGTCATGTCTTCGGTTCAGAAGCACAATATTATAAGGTGCTGCTTCCTGTTTAATGATGAGGACATATTTTTCTGGAAGTATTTATTTAATAATATTTCAGAAAACTAGGGGGTTTTGCCCTCTGCTTGCTTTGCTCGACCACCTTTACCCCCCGGGGTACGCTATGCGCCAACCACTTCGTGTCTCTGCCACTCGCATTGTGAAGGGGGCTGAATGCACGCTAAGGAGATGCGGTCGGATCAGCTGCTGGCTTGCTGCTGCTGCTGCCGCCGAGCTGCGTATACTGCTTGTCATGCTGCATGTCGATCATTTAAAAACCTGTGCAACAGCTGTCCTTTTTGTCTCACTGCGTCTCTCGCGGAACGCTAAAGTGTCTCCGAGAAAATGACGTATCATCTCCTTTTATAATAGAGAGTAATATATATTGTGACCAGAAGATAAAACAACACACATAACTTTTTTTTGTTTTTTTTTTCCATGGACAGGACTCTTTACCAATAAATGTGTGGCAGTGGCGGGTCTTCAATGTAGAAGCATAGTATTATGGGAATGAGTTTCCTGTTTATGATGTGCACTGATTTTTTTCATATAAGTATGTATTTAAGGATATTTTAATAAAACAATGCACGTATTGTGTATATGGTGAGCACATGACAGGATAATTAGCATGTAGATTATGCGACACAAGTAACGTGAGAGATTGTTGTTTTTTTTTTTTTTCTTTCCATGGACATCTTTGGCATCATTTGCCTCTGTACAGCATTGGTCACCATTGGGTTACATTATATCATAAACTTTTTTTTTCCATTCTGCATGAAACCAAAAAATTAAAAGTAAAAATTTTTCCTCAGCCATCACTGCAAACGAAATGGGGTTAAAAGTAAGTACCATATTAAAAAATATATGTCATTTTTGTGCAGAGTATCCCTGTAATTTTAGAAATTGTGTCTTTAGTTGCTCCAGTGATGAACTGGCACCTTGTCCAGGGCTGGCTATTGTCTTTGTGTCTGATGATTTCCAAACAGGCTCCGGTCCCCTCAACTGCAGTTAGACTAAGTGGGTTCGATAAGGTTATGTCTTTGGTCGAGTTGAGTATTTGAAAAGTCAGGCTTTAAACGTAATTCCACTTTAGCTGCTGGCCTGTTAACGGGCCTGAAGAGGGAAGATGAGGTGGTAAAGGTAGCTGGACCTTTAAAAGAGTGTTGGTGATCTCAAAGAGAATGACGCTAGTGAGACCCCAGAAGGTACTGTGATGGCACTAACAACGTTCAGACCAGTTAGGTAGCTGATTCTTCTTCTTCATGCTATTCCCTGTTTTATCATGGGAGGGTCCTATTTAGACCTTACTAGACCTTACCGCGTTCTCACTTTCAGCCTCTTTATTATGTAGACCTGAACAGAGTGTCACAAATCCCAACTATACTCTTGTATATTTACTCTATAAGGCTGTCACAAAGATAATGGCTGCAATCCGCATCTCCACTTATGGTCACCGTCAGGGTGGACTGCAACTGTGACTAAATTCTTCTTCATCCATCCATCCATTTTCTAACCCGCAGAATCCAAACACAGGGTCACGGGGGTCTGCTGGAGCCAATCCCAGCCAACACAGGGCACAAGGCAAGAATCAATCCTGGGCAGGGTGCCAACCCACCGCAGTAAATTCTTCTTCTGAGTCGTATTTCTTTTTAATCTTTGACCTCAGGTGACAAGATAGAGTACCAAAAAAAGGAGAAGAGAAGGTTTAAAACTTTTATTCTTGCATCATAGATTAACTTAAGCTTCCTAAATATGCCCAGAAGAGAAGCAGAATAGTATGAGTGTGAGTGTGTGGAGGGGTGGCAATGCGATGCAGTGGTAGCGCTGCGGCCTCACGGTAAGATGACCATAGTTGGCATATCCTGGTCTTCCCTGTGTAGAGTTTGCATGTTCTCCCTGTGTCTGTTTGGGTTTCCTCCCACAGTCCAAAGACTTTTGATGGAGGCAAGTTGTATAAATATATTTTTGTCAAGATCCTACAATAGCATGGAAGGCGCATCCAGGATTTGTTCCCCTCTTTCTTTCAGAATAGGCTGCTGCCTCCTGCTCCTCTGAATTAAATCAAACATGTTGGAGAATATTGTTATTTTGTAAATATGTCTATTACTTTGGACTGTTCATGGAAGCATTTACTATAAACACAAATTGAAATCTGAATTATTTCAGAGGCAACATTGTCCGTATTTTAAATAAGTAGCAGCCTCATTTCAAATCGGCAGATGGGTGCGGTCAAGCAGAAAATCTGAAACTGGAAATGTTAAAAACCACGTTAAGGAGCCCGGGCTGCCAGTGCGTGAAGTCTTTGATGGTCAGATGAGAACATTGTGTCCTTTCCCCGGTAAAAGCCACTTGTAGCCTCTAGTGCCGCACTTCACGTCTCTCACGTTTAGTTCAGATTCTGCACTTCTCTGCCTGCAGCTCGTGGGCTTCTTTCTCTAATGATGATCTGATGAGATAGCATACCTGAGAGGTTACAGTCTTTCATCTTTTGGATAAAATCGCGGTCATCTTAATTTTGTTTCGCAAAATTCATTTTCTGTGGAGTACAAGATGGAAAATGCTTGCAGATGCGCCTTTTTTTTCAGGTCTAATTAGCTTAGAGCACATATCAGCGGCCGTCCTCCCTGCTTTTTCCATTACATCGACTTCATTCTTAGCCACTCCATGCTTCTAGGATAATATAAATTAGAGCAGTTGGCTTTAATCCATTGGCATGCTGGTAGCTTATAGATTTTCTAAAAAATGACAAAAGTATTAAAACTCGGTACTATAAACATTGATATGTGTAAAACAAGTGTATCGTTATGCAGTTCTAAGCTTGTCGTGGTCCTTCCGACTGCTTCCACTATGCAACATTTTGTCCCTGGCCTACTGTCTCATCATCATTACAGTATTTGTGCTTTTTAGAAGCAGTACATTAACTATGATATTATTTAGCAAAACTAAAGTGTGTGCTTTCTCTTCCACATCCCAAAATCCCAAACTGTCAATTCTAAATGGTCCCTGTGTTAGTGTGGCCTTCTGTGTCTGTGAATGGACCCCGCAATGGACTGGCTTCTCATCTGTTGTTGGTGCCCGCCTTCCTCCCAATTTCGAGGGAACAGAATTCAACACCTTGCACACCTGAACTTGACAATGGGATAAATGGCTGGCTAGATGGATCTGGTGACTGGAATGCTGCTGCATGTTCTTGACACCATATGAACATCTCTTCAGCTCGGTATCTGCTGTGGTGCAGCTTGGCTCCACATTCCCAGTTGACCTAGGGAGCCTCTTGAACCTGCTACCACTGATAACGTACCCAAAGGGTGAGCCAGCAGAGGAGGACACAACACACAAACATAGTAAGAGGTAGGTGAGATAGCAGTGCCTTGGTGCTTTTATTTAAACCCACAAAAAGAAAGTGCAAAAATTTTCATAAATCAATAATCTGTACAAGCGGGGTAAAGTGGAGGTTAAAAAACAAATAAATAAAAATTTGTTAAAAACACAGGCAGGAAACTGTCTTTCACAATTCCTTTTAAACTGACGTCTCCCCGACTTACCCTGATCTGGCCTTTCAGCATGGAGAGACATCGACCAACAGGCGCAGACCTTTTATTCCACCCCGTGTCCCCCCCACCAACCCCATGGTGTTCTACGGTGAGCCACTGAGCCCTGCTCCGCTCGCTGCGTTGCAAATACCAGCTCCTCGTTGCGAGAGTGCGCTGTCCTCCCACTGCTGTCAATCACTGGCTCCCCCGAGCACAATGGTCGCTCAACAATCTCACAGTCGCCTCCTAAGTGTAGGCCACACGCTTCTTCCTGGGTTTCCTTTCCTGTCTGCCTGCTTCCTCCCGTCTGGCATTGGTTCTCTCTCACTCCTGCCTTTCTGTCTCCTTCCTTTTCTTTCTTCTTTCTTTTAACTTTATTTTGCTTGTGCCGGCTCTCCCTCATATGCCTCTGTGTGTGCAGTGCCTCAATCACGCACTTCAGAAAGCCAATGAAGCAACTGAGACAAACCGCACCCTCACATGCAGGTCCATTTCACCCCAATTACTTCACCAACCTCCTGCAGTTGCGTGAGCGCGCACACCCACAGAGGCTGAGCTGGCCATTCAATTATTTAAAAAAGGGCCCCTGAAATGTTAAGCTGCAGACCCGCTATACCACAGTGCTTCAGGTGTTCTTTCTTTCTTTCTTTCTTTCTTTCTTTCTTTCTTTCTTGTGTCAGCTCTCCCTCATATGCCTCCGTGAGTGCAGTGTCTCAGTCATGCACTTCAGAAAGCCAATGAAGCAACTGAGACAAACTGCACCCTCTCATGCAGGTGCGTCTCACCAAAATGACTTCACCAACCTCCCACATCTGCATGAGCACGCACACCCATTGAGATTGAGCCAGACAGTCAATTATTTAAAAACGGACCATTAAAATGTTAAGCTGTGGCCCTGCTATACCACAGTGCTTCAGGTGTTCTTTCTTTCTTTGTTCTTCTTTTTCCTTGTGCCAGCTCTCCCTTATATGCCTTCTTGGGCGCAGTGCCCCAGTCACACACTTCAGAAAGCCGATGATGCAACCGAAACAAAACGCACCCTCACATGCAGGTCCGTGACCGCGCACACCCACAGAGACTGAGCCGGCCATTCAATTATTTTAAAACAGGCCCCTAAAATGTTAAGCTGCAGACCCGCTATACCACAGTGCTTCAGGTGTTCTTTCTTTCTTTCTTTCTTTCTTTCTTTCTTTCTTTCTTTCTTTCTTTCTTTCTTTCTTTCTTTCTTTCTTTCTTTCTTGTGTCAGCTCTCCCTCATATGCCTCTGTGTGTGCAGTGCCTCAGTCATGCACTTCAGAAAGCCTATTAAGCAACTGAGACAAACCGCACCCTCACATGCAGGTCCATTTCACCCCAATTACTTCACCAACCTCCTGCAGTTGCGTGAGCGCGCACACCCACAGAGACTGAGCTGGTCATTCAATTATTTAAAAACAGGCCCCTGAAATGTTGAGCTGCAGACCCGCTATACCACAGTGCTTCAGGTGAACTTGTGTTTCTTTTATACAGTGTCATTCTGTCCTCAGAAACTATTACTGACCTGGAACTGGACTCGTTGAGGACCTGTATACAGTGGAGTCAGAAAGTATCTGGGCCCCTTCAGTTTCTGTACACCTTATAGTACTCTATATTTATTTTAAAATGGATAAAATTGCCACTAAGGCCCAACTATCTACATTCAATAACCCATAATGACAAAGTGAAAATATGCTTTCGGAAAGGTCTTAAAATTTAAAAAAAAATCAAAAACGGAAATCTTTCATTCCTATTGCAACTCCTCAGTGCTGGTGTGTCACAGAGAGGATGTGCAGCGTTGTTCATAGCAGCACTCAGTTTTGTTTTCATCCTCTTCTCCACTACAACCTCCATGGGGCCCCCCAAGTGTTTCCCATAACTGAGCCTGCATTTTTAATTAGCTTGTTGATTCAGTTGGCCTCTCCTGAAGTGATGTGATCAGCCCAGCATAGAAAATCACACTGACCATCACAGAGTTGTAGACGATGTGAAGGATGTCACTACCATGTTAAAGAAATGCAGTCTCATAAGGGAAACAAGTCTGCTCTGCCCTTTCTTCTATAGTTCCTCTGTGTTATGAGACCAGTCCAACCAGTCATTGTTGTGGACCCCCAAGTACTTGTAGGAATGGACCACCTCTGCATCCCCTCTTTGGTTAATAACCAAATATAGAGGCTCTTTGGTGTGGCGAAAGTCGATAACCAGTTCATTGGTTTTGCTGATGATCATACAATCACACATATTATTATTATTATTAATATGTGTTCCCTGTGACTGCGTGGGTTTCCTCCCACAGTCCAAAGACATGCCGGTTAGCTGTATTGGCGATCCTAAAATTGTCCCTAGTGTGTGTGCTGGGTATGTGGGTGTGGGTGTGTGTGCCCTGCGGTGGGCTGGCACCCTGCCCGGGGGTTTGTTTCCTGCCTTGCACCCTGTGTTGGTTGGGATTGGCTCCAGCAGACACCCGTGACCCAGTGTTAAGGTATAGCAGGTTGGATGAGGACTGACAGACTGACATGTATAGTATAACTTTTCCACCAGTTTATGGTGCTTGCCAGCTTTGGGATTTTAATTTTGTAAAATGAAATGACTCACTCAGGCCTGCTAGGGAGTTGAAACGTGGGGTCCACACGTAAAGTAAAGTGCATATTCATTCAGTGGCTCCTGCTTGAGAAAACAAATGAATTAGCTACACCTCCAAACAGCCACTTGCTCAGTCCAGGCCATTTTATAGACACAAATTAAGCTATCATGCACATTGGAAAATGCTGAATATATAAAAGATGTCAAATGGTTTTTGTAAATGCTACGTAGACAATGGCTGGACTAGAAATTGGACCCTGGGTGGGAGGGAGCAGCACTAACCACTGTGGCACCTTATTGCCTTTATATGTACACTCACTGGCCAGTTTAATAGGTCAGCCTGCTCGTTAATGCAAATCTCTTTCTTTTGCAGACAGCCAATCATGTTGCTGTAGCTCTATATAATATTCATCTTGCAGACACAGTGAAGAGGTTCAATTGTTTGTCCAGACATTAGAATGGGAAAGACGGAGGATGGAAGTGATTGTAACCGTGGTGTGATCGTTGGTGCCAGATGTAGTTGTTTCAGCATCTAAGGAACAGCTGCCCTCCTGGAACTTTCACACACTGCAGTCTCTATAGAGATTACAGAGAATAGTGTGATAAACAAAAAACATTCAGTGAGGGACAGTTCTGTGGGAAAAACACCTCGCTAATGAGAAAGGACAAAACCAATCGTTCAAAACCTTAGCCTTTAGAACAACCTGCCAGCCACCCAAATATAAAACTTGAGGCTCCCTTTGGTGCACGCTGTGCTGCCTGCCTAATATTCAGTGTGCCCCCAGATGCCATCTTTCTCAGCATCTCATGCATGGGGCTGCTCAGCAGGTCTACTGTCATTAAGTACCGTGGATAATAATGAAAGTCTTCATGTTTCCTCTTCTTCTGTTTCTTTCCAAGTCAGTTCCATACCGCAGTGCCCGTAGCATTTTGTGACTTTCCGTCTGAGCAGCCTCGGTGTGTTACGCAATTGCAGAGATGCCCTCATGCAGAGAGCAGAGCCCTGGATGGTTAAATCAGCTACTTTTATAACCTTATTATGTCAAAAATGGCCTGAAGGGTAGAGATGAAGATTCTAGGTCAAGAGTCAGAGAGGAGAGAACAGCCCTGAGGAGGCCCAGTCCATTCACTTGGAATCGCATCAAGTTAAAGGAGGGCAGAAGCCCAAAGATGGGTCTGATGCAACAAGCTTCGCACACCTGGACTTGGGGATTTTCTGCCATTCTTCTGCTCAGATTCTCTCTAGCTCTTTCAGGTTGGATGAAGACCTCCTGTGGATGGCTATTTTCAGGTCTCTCCGGTGATGTTCACTTGGGTTCGAGTCCAGGTCGCTCAGGAACACTGACAAAGTCATCACTAAACCTTTCCTGTGATGTCAGTGCTTTGTCCTGTTGGAAGGTGAACCTTTGGTCCAGTCTGAGGTCCAGAGTGCTCTGAGGCAGGTTTTCATTAAGGATATCTCTGGACTTTGCTCCATTCAGCTTTCTCTCGACCTTCACTAGTCTCTCAGGCCCTGCCTGATGTGTGTGACAGGGGATTAAGGAGGGTAGAAACCAAAAGATGGCAGTTTGCTCCATTGGCAGTTCATGTGGAACAGGTCCCTGCAGACTTTAGTAGCTCCTGTCTCCTGAAGATTCTGATATCACTGTTGTGGCCTCAAAGGGTCCCGTGTTTAAATCCCAGTTCAGGTTGTTATCTTTGTGGGGTCTTGTATGGTTTCTCTCCAGAGTTCTTAGTTTTCGTCCACATCCCAAAGATGTGCCAGTTATGTTGACTGACTGAGTGTGAGTGTGTGTTGTGTTGCTTGGCTTTGGTGGTATTGTAACCAATGCCACTGGGATCCATTCTGGCACTGCAATGCCACGTCAAGTTATTTTTGAAGCCACAGACCAGTAAATGCAACCCCAAACTTGCAGGGAACCTCCACAGTGCTTCACTGTCACCGATGAACGCTATGTGAGGTGACCAGTACCCTCGGGCATCAGGCTCTATAAAGAGTCACACCTCGGCTGAGGTGGTCTTGTGCCCTGTGTGCTAAATGGTACTGAGCTGGTCTAACAGAAATCTTAATAGACAACAATACCATGTGCAGTATACTGTGCCAATGACGGGCATCCTGTACTGTGACATTGCAACTTAGAAGAATCTGCAACTCTGATCACTTTACACTTAGTGAATTCTGTAATGGGTTAATACACTGATTAATAATTCTTGTTATTTGTATATTTGTACCTTGTTAGCATACTTAGGGTTATGATAATTCCCATTTTATATGCACTGTATATATATCTGGCTATTTTTATCTGCTGCTGTAACCCTGCAATTTAATTCAGGATAAAGTTTCTATCTATCTATCTATCTATCTATCTATCTATCATATAGTGCCTTTCCGTTTTCTATCTATCTATCTATCTATCTATCTATCTATCTATCTATCTATCTATCTATCTATCTATCTATCTATCTATCTATCATATAGTGCCTTTCCTTTTTCTTTCTATCTATCTATCTATCTATCTATCTATCTATCTATCTATCTATCTATCTATCTATCTATCTATCTATTATATAGTGCCTTTCACATCTATCTATCTGTCTCTTCCAAAGAGAAGCATTTTATTTTCATGAAAGTCAGTAAACTGGGCCCTGCTTTGCCCGCGATGCTGTTGGCAGTGATTTTTGTTGTTAGTGTGCCTTCCCCAGCCCCTCGGTTGTCTCTGTGGCTTTTCTCCGATGTGTGTGCTGGTCTCGGTGTGTTACGTGGGCTCACACCTCATGCTTGATGCTGTTGAGGTCGAAAACAGAAATAGGGGTTTAGACATTCATCCTGTAAATACGCGTTTGTGTGTTTGCACTTTATATCATATGTCTTATTGTGCATCTTCACCTTTATTTGTGTGTTTTATTTTAGCACCTTTGTAACACTGCATATGTTCCCCTAATTAAAAAAAAAACTTCTTTGCAGTTTTCTCTTTCTGAAAAGCAGACAGCAAAGCATAGAACAAAAAAGAAATAAATAGAAAATAAAGAAGTGCGGCATCAACATAAAATATTGGCAGCCCTCCAGCACAAGCGAGCTCAGCTAAGCTACTGCTGATCGTTGGAAACAATAAGACATTGCATGTTTGTGCTCCTTCATCATTCCCTTAAAGGCACACAGTGGAGACGTGCAGCTCCAAGCTGGTCAAATCCACGTGGGCTGAAAGAGACACCTCTGGCCTTCTTGCTAAATTCCAAAGATATGGAAGCACCTGAGAAGGGCCAACCATATGACCTTACCAGGCCGCCCTTAAAGATAATCCGGCTCTCAGTTTTAAAAAATGCCAGCCTGTTTTATCAAAATGAAGCATTAAGAGGCATATTTAATTCTTGTCTCTAACCGTAATGCAAGGAGCCCAAAATATATAGAAATGGTTTCTGTGTACAGACATGAGGGAGAATACAAACTACAAAGAAAAAGACCATGTTGGACATGTGATGCCAAAAGAGTCTTCCTGAGCAGGCATTTATATTTATAAATATATACAGTCATTTGAAAAAGTTTGGGAACCCCTCTCAGCCTGCGTAATAATTGACTCTCCTTTCAACAATAAAGATAACAGTGATATGTTTTTCATTTCCTAGGAACATCTGAGTACTGCGGTGTTTTCTGAACAAAGATTTTCAGTGAAGCAGCATTTAGTTGTATGAAATTAAATCAAATGTGAAAAACTGGCTGTGCACAAATGTGAGTCCCCTTGTCATTTTGCTAATTTGAATGCCTGTCACTGCTCAGTGCTGATTACTTGCAAACACCAAATTGGTTGGATGAGCTCGTGAAGCCTTGAACTTCATAGACAGGAGTGTCCAATCATGAGTGGTCAAAGGTATTTAAGGTGGTCCATTGCAAGTTGTGCTCCCCTTTGACTCTCCTCTGAAGAGTGACAGACAGCATGGGATCCTCAAAGCAACTCTCAAAAGATCTGAAAACAAAGATTGTTGAGTCTCATGGTTTAGGTGAAGGCTACAAAAAGCCATCTGAGAGGTTTAAACTGTCAGTTTCAACTGTAAGGAATGGAATCAGGAAATGGAAGGCCACAGGCACAGTTGCTGTTAAACCCAGCAGGTCTGGCAGGCCAAGTAAAATACAGGAGCGGCATATGCAGAGGCAGGATTGTGAGAATGGCTACAGACAACCCACAGATCACCTCCACAGACCTGCAGAACATCTCGCTGCAGATGGTGTATCTGTACATCGTTCTACAATTCAGTGCAATTTGTACAAAGAACATCAGTATGGCAGGGTGATGAGAAAGAAACCCTTTCTGCACTCACGCCACAAACAGAGTCGCTTGTTGTATGCAAATGCTCATTTAGACAAGCCAGAGTCATTTTGGAACAAAGTGCTTTGGACTGATGAGATACAAATTGAGTTATTTGGTCAAAACAAAAAGTGCTTTGCATGGCGTAAGAAGAACACCACATTCCAAGAAAAACACCTGCTACCTCCTGTCAAATATGGTGGAGGTTCCATCAGGCTGTGGGGCTGTGTGGCGAGTTCAGGGACTGGGGCCCTTGTTAAAGTCGAGGGTCGGATGAATTCAACCCAATATCAACAAATTCTTCAGGATAATGTCCAAGCATCAGTCGCAAAGTTGAAGTTACGCAGGGGTTGGATATTCCGACAAGACAAGGACCCAACCCAACTGAATTGTTCGGTTGTCGCTTTCAAGTGCACCAAAATGGCCAAATATTTTACACCTTTCGACAACTGCTAATGCCTCTTAAACATCTTAGACTCACAGGTGACGATTTCAGTAGTGGACACTTTGGTGTTTATGAATGTTTAAACTCTGAAAAGCTGGATGTGAAGTCATTGAAGAAACCAGTTGTGTGCTTACAACGCTTGACAGATGCCGAATGTCTCTTCAACACAAGTCCTACAAATACTGTCGTAATTGAAACAAACCATGAAACTCAAACCGATTACGACAGCAGCAATCCAAGCTGTGAGATTTGAAACAAGATTACTGTTCACTTGGCCAACTGTACGTTGCATGCTCAAGAGTAAGCTCAGCACACAGCTTGGTCAGACTACAACCGGAGGGCCGAACTCACCAATTATTTGTATATTTTCCCTCAGTTTAAAAAGGTTTAATTTTCTTCCGTCATAAAAATTTGAAGGCAGTACTTTGCCGCTGCAAAGCGCGAGTATTTTGCTAGTTACTATATATATATATATATATATATATATATATATATATACTGTCACACACTTGCTATTAGGAGGCAGCTAAAGAGCCTGAGTAATTATAATACCACCACAGACCAGGGGGTGGCGGAGTGTGCTGACTGTTTTTCTAAGTTACTTGCAGAACATTCCCAGGAAATCCCACCAGGTTCCGGCACCCATGATGACATCACTTCCAGATCCGGCCCCAGAGATGATGTCACTTCCAGACCCTGATAACATCACTTCTAGGACCGGGCCCAGAGATGGTTTCACTTCCGGTTTTGGCCCTAAAGTTGATGTCACTTCCTGACCGGGCCTTTAATGCCGCCATCTTGATTGTCCTTGATCAGTTCTGGTTTGGACTCAGTCTTGTGAACATCTCTGTTCAAATACCTCAATTTTAGCAGTCAGGATACAATATACGGGTGGCTGCCCCAAACCTTTATCATGTCTTTTAGCATTATTTGTCACAATATATATACTGTGACAGACGGCCGGGACACCCCTTTGACACTGGATCTGGGACACATGCTACGTCCCCCGGAGCGCATGGTGGCAGCCCTCCTGGGTTACATCGGGGCCACAGGCGTGGGACGTCAAGGCTCATCCCTTTTGGGCTGCGTGATCACTGCCAGGGGTAGCTGCACAGCTTCCTGAGCCCGTCTGGGCTGTAACGCGGCCACATCCAGAAGTGCAGCCTAATTAGGCCAATTACCACCAGGGGCGCTTCTGGGAGGGCTATAAAAGGAGCCTGCGGCCACGACTTAGGGTGCCAGAGTCGGGAGGAGGTGGAAGAAGAAGAAGAAGAAGAAGAAGAAGAAGAAGAGTGTGTTTTTGGGTGCTTTTCATTTGGTGTGGTTTTGGGGACTGTGAAGGACCTGTGGGACATGGGGAAGACGTGCCCCACGGCTGAAGATGAAATAAAACCTTTTTGTTTATTTTTATACGTGCCTGTGCTGTCAGCCTGTGTTGGGTCGACGCCTATATAGCGCCTTTGCCACAATACTATGTATTTATATATATATATATATATATATATATATATATATATATATATATACAGTGGGTACGGAAAGTATTCAGACCCCCTTCAATGTTTCACTCTTTGTGTTATTGCAGCCATTTGCTAAAATCATTTAAATGAATTTTTTTCCTCATTAATGTACACACAGCACCTCGTATTGACAGACAAAAAAAAGAATTTTTGAAATTGTTGCAGATTTATTAAAAAAGAACAACTGAAATATCACCTGGTCCTAAATATTCAGACCCTTTGCTAAGAGACTCATATATTTAACTCGGGTGCTTTCCATTTCTTCTGATCATCCTTGAGGTCACCTTCATTGGAGTCCAGCTGTGTTTGATTCTACTGATTGGACTTAATTAGGAAAGCCGCACACCTGTCTGTCTATATAAGACCTTACAGCTCACAATGCATGTCAGAGCAAATGAGAATCAGGAGGTCAAAGGAACTGCCTGAAGAGCTCAGAGACAGAATTGTGGCAAGGCACAGGTCTGGCCAAGGTTACAAAAAAATTCCTGCTGCACTTAAGGTTCCCAAGAGCACAGTGGCCTCCATAATCCTTAAATGGAAGACGTTTGGGACGACCAGAACCCTTCCTAGAGCTGGCCGTCCGGCCAAGCTGAGCTACCGGGGGAGAAGAGCCTTGGCGAGAGAGGTAAAGAAGAACGCAAAGATCACTTTGGCTGAGCTCCAGAGATGCAGTCGGGAGATGGGAAAAAGTTGTAGAAAGTCCACCATCACTGCAGCCCTCCACCAGTCAGGGCCTTATGGCAGAGTGGCCTGTTGGAAGCCTCTCCTCAGTGCAAGACACATGACAGCCCGCGTGGAGTTTGCTAAAAGACACCTGAAGGACTCTGAGATGGTGAGAAATTAGATTCGCTGGTCTGATGAGACCAAGATAGAACTTTTTGGCCTTAATTCTAAGCGGTATGTGTGGAGACAACCAGGCACTGCTCATCACTTGTCCAATACAGTCTCCACAGTGAAGCATGGCGGTGGCAGCATCATGCTGTGGGGGTGTTTTTCAGCTGCAGGGACAGGACGACAGGTTGCAATCGAGGGAAAGATGAATGCGGCCAAGTACAGGGATATCCTGGACATAAACCTTCTCCAGAGTGCTAAGGACCTCAGACTGGACCAAAGGTTTACCTTCCAACAAGACAATGACCCTAAGCACACAGCTAAAATAACGAAGGAGTGGCTTCACAACAACTCTGTGACTGTTCTTAAATGGCCCAGCCAGAGCCCTGACTTAAACCCAATGGAGCATCTCTGGAGAGACCTAAAATGGCTGTCCACCAACGTTTACCATCCAACCTGACAGAACTGGAGAGGATCTGCAAGGAGGAGTGGCAGAGGATCCCTAAATCCAGGTGTGAAAAACTTGTTGCATCTTTCCCAAGAAGACTCATGGCTGTATGAGCTCAAAAGGGGGCTTCTACTAAATACTGAGCAAAGGGTCTGAATACTTAGGACCAGGTGATATTTCAGTTTTTCTTTTCAACAATTTCAAAAATTCTTTTTTTTTGTCTGTCAATATGGGGTGCTGTGTGTACATTAATGAGGAAAAAAATTAAATGATTTTAGCAAATGGCTGCAATATAACAAAGAGTGAAAAATTGAAGGGGGTCTGAATACTTTCCATACCCACTGTGTGTGTATATATATATATATATATATATATATATATATATAATCACGAGTGGCGCAGTGGGTAGCGCTGCTGCCTCGCAGTTAGGAGACCCGGGTCCTCCCTGTGTGGAGTTTGCATCTTCTCCCCGTGTCTGCGTGGGTTTCCTCCCAAAGACATGCAGGTCAGGTGCATTGGTGATCCTAAATTGTCCCGTGTGTGTGCTTGGTGTGTGTGTGTCCTGTGGTGGGCTGGCACCCTGCCCGGGGTTTGTTTCCTGCCTTGCGCCCTGTGTTGGCTGGGAATGGCTACAGCAGACCCTCGTGACGCTGTAGTTAGGATATAGTGGGTTGGATAATGGATGGATATTTATATCACACACAAATATGTGACTGTATTTTTTTTACTTTTCCATTGGATTACTGTATTGAGACTTATTTTTTATTGCCTTTGTTTTCCATAGAGCTTTCTTCTTGGAAATAAACCTTTTATGTTATAAAGATTCTGTTTTGCCCAAATGAATAGGTGGGTTTTGACAGTCTTCTTCATTAAGCAATGCCGGTCAAAGCCCATATGGAGTCCACTTGTGGGGGGACACACCTCAGTCTCCATAGTGTAGAGAGGTTCAGAGCACACGTTACTTGAGTTACACAAGCAGCCCCTCTGTGTGTCCATAGTATGGGCCGGGAGGTTCAGAGCACACACCTCTTGAATTTCTTATTCGACTCTCCTTAACTCTGATAAACGGCACCCTAGGTGACCGCCTATGTCAGCTAATGGATTGAGCAGACTTTGTGTTTGGGATCCCTTGGCTATCATATCACTAAAGAGGTGGGCCGTGGGCATTGAGTTCCCAATAGAGTTTGAGCTGAAGCTGAAGAGATGCCAATAGATGATATCTGGACTCCTGGCTTTGATTTTTGTACTTCTGTTTTTGGATTCTCTGGCTTCTGACCCCGGTATTCTCTATTGTTTCCAGTTTATTGGATTTGTATGCTTTTAGGTTTTTGAGTTTTATGCACTGCACTTGTCTGTGTTGTTTTTTTCTCCCACATCCATAAGATTTACAGATTTGATTAACTAGCATCTCTTATGTGGACAAGCATGAGTGCCCTGGATTGGACTGTCACCCCATCCTGGTTTGGTTCCTATCTCATCTCAATGGCCCTAAACTCAGTTAAGAAGGGTTAATAAAGAATGGATTGATATTAGAAACACGGGCGGCACGGTGGCACGGTGGGTAGTGCCACTGCCTTGCAGTTAGGAGACCCGGGTTCGCTTCCCACGTCCTCCCTGCGTGGAGTTTGCATCTTCTCCCCGTGTCTATGTGGGTTTCCTCCCACAGTCCAAAGACATGCAGGTTAGGTGGATTGGCAACCCTAATATGTGTGTGTGCCCTATGGTGGGCTGGTGCCCTGCCCAGGATTTATTTCCTGTGTTGGCTGGGATTGGCTCCAGCAGACCCCCGTGACCCTGTAATTAGGATATACTGGATACTGGATGGATGGATGATATTAGAAACTTATCAGCACCTGTTAAATGTGTTTCAACCACTCAAATGGCCTTTTATTTGATATAGTGCCTTACAGAGAAGCAAAGTTCTGAATGCTGTGACTTTATAAGATCAAAACCAAACCCTTTATGAAACCTTCAAAACTGGAGCAGCCTGTGCCGGCTGAGATGACCTGCCGTGTTGATAGGCCAGTGTGAAAGGTGCTATATAAAATGAGAATGTGGTGCGAGGGTCCATCCCACACATTGTGTTTGTTCTGATGTTGCAGAGTGAATGGCCGAGTGCAGTGGGTCAGTCGAATGACCAGCCTTCACTCATCTGGCCATTTTGGAGTCTCCTTAAGTGCCGTGTGACGTGAGCTGAAATGGGAGAGGATTTGCTTTGTTTCGTAACGTTCTTTCACTTGGTATTTAGATTTTGATGGCACACTGGAGCAGGATTAAGGGGGTCTAAAGTGGTGGGATTAGTACGCACTATGTATGGCCAAGTGAAGGATAAAGCCATCCAATGGCGGCTCTGTTGTGTAACCTTATGAGAAAATCTGTGACTCTGTGTGTTCAGTTCAGGGTTTATAGGTAGCTGGGGCCTATCCTGATGATATTAGATGCAAGACGGGACCCCACCATGGATCTGGGGGCACACACACCCACACACACACACACTCATACCCACACATTGTAACTTTAGAGCTGCAAATGAACATCCAATAAAAAATGTCAAACATAAGGAGTACATGCAGACTCCACACTGTGGAACTGAAAAGCACTGCGGACCACCGTTGTACCGTGTTCCCCCGACTCTGTAAGGGGCTAAATAAAAAGAACACTTTGTAAATGTGCCCACTGAAAGGTCAGATGAAAATAAAAAAGGTGTTTACTGGTGATGATGTGAAATGTGAAAGGCACTATATAAAGTAAGGAGACTGTTTGGGTGAAACCCACTATGTGAACCCACTATTCCCATTTCATGCATACATTTTCAAGCCAGCTGATGAAATAATCTTGTCAGCATTTACTTTGAAAGGCACTATATTGATGAATTCTTTTGTAAAATATTTTATTCTGCCACTGTCAAAATAAAAATGTGCTTTTCAGTTTTTCAAGACAATGTACACTTATTTAAAAGTCACTCGCCATCAAGGCGCACTGACAAATCTGCTACGTTTTGTGACCACCAGGTGGCGCTGCAGCACCCCAAACCCCAGACAGTCCCAATAGGAATTTAAGGTTCAGTCAGTCAGTCATTTTCCAACCCGCTATATCCTAACTACAGGGTCACGGGGGTCTGCTGGAGCAAATCCCAGCCAACACAGGGCACAAGGCAGGAAACAAACCCAGGCAGGGCATCAGCCCACCGCAGGGCACACACACGCCAATCACACACCAGGGGCATATTAGGATCGCCAATGCACCTAACCTGCA
Source organism: Polypterus senegalus (assembly GCF_016835505.1). NCBI lineage: Eukaryota > Metazoa > Chordata > Cladistia > Polypteriformes > Polypteridae > Polypterus > Polypterus senegalus. Next base: position 150,638,608 of record NC_053165.1, on the reverse strand, counting down.
TGTCTTTGGACTGTGGGAGGAAACCAGAGCACCCGGTTTTATTCTTATAAATACGGTGGGCTGGCACCCTGCCCGGGGTTTGTTTCCTGCCTTGCACCCTGTGTTGGCTGGGATTGGCTGCAGCAGACCCCCGTGAACCTGTAGTTTGGGTTGGATAATGGATGGGATGAAAGGTTTAAGCAAGCCATAGAAGCATCATAACTCCTTTTCTTCTGTCTCTTTCTCCACACCTCTTAGGTGGGCTTCGTCCTTTTTTTATTTGTTTTTGGCCGACTTACAACATTTGAGATACAATTGGTTTCATTTCTTTTTTGTTTCTTCATTTGGATCACAGGCACGTGAAGTCACTCGCTCAGTGTCAGAGGTGGGATTTGAACCCACAACATCACGGTTTGAAGTCTAAAGCTTGCCTAGATATGAGGCTGAGTGGTCTCTTTTATCTTGGACCCAGGAGTATTTCCGGTGCTAGGACACAGCCTGATGAAAGTACTTCCTAGCCAATCAGATGTCCCCAAAAAGTAGGGATTGTCAGTCCCTTCAGTTCCCCCCTATTGGCTCCCTCAGAACCCCCACATTGGATTGCAGGTCCCAGAATGCCTTGCAGGAGTCCATGTGGTTGTCCTAAACCAGGGGGGCTGCCACCTAGAGTTTTGGGAGAGAAAATGTCTCGAATGAATTGTCTTCCCGACGAGGTAAGGATCACTGTTCAGTCCTGACTGGGATGCCAGTCTCTGTGTGCCATCCATTACAGGTAACAAACCGAGGGACTTCTCAGATCCTGCTGATTGGATGTTTCACATGCCAGGGTGGGAGGAGCTTTGTTTTATTGGGCTGACTGTGAAAGGCACTATATCAAAGAAAAGTGAATTGTTCTGAATTGATCCGGGGGGATCAAATTAAAACAGCATATGAGGCTAAATGGGCCCCCGTGCTTGGCTGCATTTGATAGTCATCATCGGCAGTACATTGCGTGATCGAGCGATTTGGATTTACACACAATAGCCTCATTGTCTTTCTTTGCTTGCTGTGCCAAGTGGGTTTGGTGACATACTGCTGAAATGCATTATTGAAAGCCATTGTTGGGCCCTCTGGGGATGTGTGACACTCACTTTTGTTACCTGCACACATGCTGTCACTGTGATTCCACCCCCCAATTCCCACACACTCACACACTCTCCCATGGTGGTCCTCCTTTAATTTAGGAGTCTCGGCTGCACCCACAGGCTGACAGAGCCGTCTGCTTTTAGACCCATATGTTTTATAGCTCTTTACCGCATTGCCATCCACTTTGCTACTTATTTTGAAAAGTTTCTGTTTAGTTTATGTGAGAGGGTGCCAGGCTGGTAAGGGGTTACCACAGGGAGGGGCACCATTATAATAGAACAGAATACTCAATGGTCTCACAAGGCAGACAGAGGGGGAGACACACACTGGCAGTAGGAGAAGCCATTTGAGGTTTATGTTCCCCATATGAATTGCTGTCACCCTAGAAATGTGACAGATGACGCATCACAAATGTTAACACTACATTTACAAATCCCACACCAAATGGCATATTACAGAGACATACACATTGCATTTGTCATTAGTAATAACATGCATTGCATTTTCCATTCCAACAGATGGCGCATCACAAATGTTACCACTACAATTACATACCCCATACCAGATGCAATGGCACGTCACAAAGACTTTTAGTAATAAAATGCATTGCATTTGGCATTCTAACAGATGGTGCATCACAAATGGTCACACTACATTTACAATCCCATACCAAATGGCACATAACAGATACACATTGTATTTATCATTCCAACAGATGGCACATCACAGACTTTAACACGGCTTTTACAAATCCCATATCAAATAGCATACAACAGAGACATATGCATTGAATTTATCATTCCAACAGATGGCACATCACAAACATTTTTAGTGATAAAATGCATTGCATTTGCATTTTAATAGATGGCACATCACAAATGTTAACTCTACATTTACAAATCCCTCACCAAATGGAATATTACAGAGACATACACATTGAATTTGTCATTTCAACAGATGGCACATCACAAACATTTTTAGCAATAAAATGCATTGCATTTGGCATTCTAACAGGTGGTGCATCACAAATGGTCACACTACATTTACAAACCCATACCAAAAGGCACATAACAGTGACATACATATTGCATTTGTCATTCCAACAGATGGCACATCACAAACTTTAACATTGCTTTTACAAAACCCATACCGAATGACATATAACAGAGACATACGCATTGAATTTGTAATTCCAACAGATGGCACATCACAAACATTTTTAGTGTTAACATGCATTGCATTTGGCATTCCAGCAGATGGCGCATCACAAATGTTACCACTACATTTACATACCCCATACCAACTGCAATATAACAGTGACATACATATTGCATGTGTCATTCCAAATGATGGCACATCACAAACTTTAACACTGCTTTTACAAATTCCATACCAAATGGCAAATAACAGAGACATACAGTACAGGCCAAAAGTGTGGACACACCTCCTCATTCAATGTGTTTTCTTTATTTTCTTGACCATTTACATTGGTCTCACTGAAGGCATCAAAACTATGAATGAACACATGTGGAGTTATGTACTTAACAAAAAAAGATGAAATAACTGAAAACAGGTTTTATATTCTAGTTTCTTCAAAATAGTGAAGGACCGCAGAGTGAAGGCAAAGGGGCCAGCAAGTGCTAAACACCTCTGGGAACTCCTTCAAGACTGTTGGAAAACCATTTCAGGTGACTACCTGTTGAAGCTCATCGAGAGAATGCCAAGAGTGTGCAAAGCAGTAATCAGAGCAAAGGGAGGCTATTTGATCTCAGTACCAACACCAAAATTTTAGGATTGATCTTACACTAATCTACGTCAGATGCGTTTTCTGCCATTTTAGTGTGGGCGGAGACAGTTTCATAAACCGTAAGAAAACACCAATGTGGATAGAAATTGTTTTAGCTTTAAAAATGCCATCTTTAAACACAACCGTAGAAGTGTGAACATAGCCTAAATAAGAGTATCCGTTATAAAGGGGTGCTAACTATGTGTAGAATTAACTGAATGATTGGGGTCCAAATTAATATAAACAATTTAATAATAGGGTCTTAATAAATAAAAAAGGTAATTAATTATGGGAGTAAATGCTAACATTAATTTTATTTTAATTTTTTTCATTTTTATTACTATTTAATTTAATATTGTTTCTTTGTATCAGTATACTGCTGCTGGATTATGTGAATTTCCCCTTGGGATTAATAAAGTATCTATCTATCTATCTATCTATCTATCTAAATAACGGTGCCAAAGATAAAGTGATAATTAAACACGGGGCTCTAAATAGGGTCAAAATTAAATGATGGGGTCCTAAAAAAGCGATAATTAATTAAATGGCCAATTTAACGAGGAAAAACACATTTATTGATGTGTCCCAAATTACAGATTATAGATAATCAAAGAATGGGTAGGAACTAAAGAGGATAATTTGTCAATTTTAATGAAACGTCCATTCTTTCAAAAAATCCGCATTTTAGAGAGCTGGGAGACGCGGCTGATGAGTTGGACGCGTCTTTCCATTCATTTTCATGACGCATTTCATCCAGATGGAGTAATCGGGTTTGAAAGGCTGGTGCTTTTAATTCAAAGTGGATTACTGTGCGGATTGTGAGGCTCATTTTTTGCCCTCCCTAGTACGTTCTGCCCTGCCATTAATCTTCTCCTCTTAATGTTTATGTAACACGATCTGTGGTTTGCCGTCTACCTCCCAGGCAGATTTCTGTTTGTTTATTTGTTTCTTACGCCCTCCTACCCGCAGTTAGCGAAGCTGCGCCTGTCTTCTTAATTTCTTCCTCCGCTTCGGCATGAATGTTGCACAATCAACCTCAGCCACCTTGTAGGTCAAACGTGCGAACGGCAGGAGTTTCGTGTGAATTGACGCAAGTGAAATGTTTTGGGGTTAAAGAAGGACTTCAAAACAAAGGCGAGAGCAACCGCGATGTAAGTGGGAAAGGCGCAGGGCGCAGGCGCACCGCCGCCGGGCGCGCAGAGTTTAGGTTGAGAGCCTTGGAGCCGCAGGGGCTCCGTTACAGTTTACAAACAGCGTGGCAGCTGCGTGGTCTTTCCAGATGTCCGTCAGGCTGTGCTTGGAAACGCGATTCGTGGGAAGGGGAGGCACCAGGACAAAGAAAAACACAGATGTGTCGAAATGAAATCGAGTCGATGGAATCAGTCCGCCTGACTTCCTGGCTGCGCAGGGCCTGCTGCAGGGTTACAGTGTGCCATATAGCGCTTTTCACGGCTGACCTTACAATAAATACCACGATGGACACACTCATGTTGTGAACATGTCAGGACAACAAGATCTTACAAAGAGATCGTGATCGTTCATGGTGACCCTCATCTTAAAGGTCTTTACATTAAAGTGATAACACCAGTTACATAATATTTCTAGTGAAGTCCAGGCAGATGATTTTGGTTCTGCTCATTGAGCCTATACATGTAACACAACACCTTTCAAATGATAGACTAGAAAATATAATCCAGCTCAGAGTCATAGCTGGGGGGTCTACCTCAGTAGTCCTTGGTGCTGGAAGGAAATAGCCACACACAAGATGCCAGTCCATCACCTGTCAATGGCAAACCACACAGACGTTGACCAAGGGCAAGATCTGAACCCAAGATGCTGGAGCCATGAAGAGCAGCAGAGCCACCCACTGCCCTACCACACCATTCATTACTCTGAAAGAGCAAGTTGTAATGTACATTTTATCTAATACAACACCAATGGCTAAAGTGATTTCTACACAGTTTACAACTTTCATATTACAGTAATGCCTTTCACTTTCTTCTTGATAAAGGACTTTACATTAGCATCTTCTTCTTCTTTCAGCTGCTCCCATTAGGGGTTGCCATAGCGGATCATCTTCTTCCATATCTTCCTGTCCATGTCATCTTGTTCTGTCACACCCATCACCTGCATGTCCTCTCCCACCACATCCATAAACCTTCTCTTAGGTCTTCCTCTTCTCCTCTTACTTGGCAGCTCTATCCTTAGCACCCTTCTCCCAATATGCCCAGCATCTCTCCTCTACACATGTCCAAACCAACGCAATCTCACTTCTCTGACTTGGTCCCAACCGTCCAACCTGAGCCGATAATTCGATAAATAGTTCAATAAATAAGTTAAAAAAAGGTCAGGAGGTACACATTTGTAAAATCCCACAGACCCGAGGCATCTGTGCTGCACCTCTTCCTCTGCACTGACAATGGCAACCTTCCTTCTGCCTATCGCCATCTTGCCTCTCTCACCCTGCTTTACTTCCATCCGCTCCTTTCGTCGGTCCTTCAGCCCAGCACATTTCTCTTTACTGTCTCACCAACTCACCTTTCCAGGTCTCGCAGTCAGCAGAGACATCAGCAACCACTGTCCCCTCCAGACCTGGCTTAGCTGCGGCCGCCTCTTTTGGCGCATCTGCAATGAATCCCCAAGCCGTCTTCTCTTGTCTTCCTTCCGCAGAAATTGTAGGGAGTCCTCTGATCATCCATCCCTGCCCCATTATTGTTCAGTGAGAAAAGATCCAGGCCAAGAATGCTGATCATAGATAGATAGATATCATGTGTTCATCCATTGGACTGCTTGCCTTCACCAAGTATGAACTTCACCTTTCTCTCTCTTACGGTTCTTTTGGTTCTCTCTGTTCCTCCTTCTTTTTTGCGACCCTCCCTCGTATACCAACATGGGTGCAGTGACTCTAACACAGACCACATGAATCCAATAAAGCAATCAACACAGACCACAGCCTCACACGTACGGATACACCCCATCTCAATCACTCCACCAACTCCCCGTGAGCCCACACACCCACGTAGATCGAGCCAGCCACTTACTTATTTATTTATTAATCCTAATGACCACTTGTTGTTTAGCTGTGGACCTATTTTACCACACAGTAGCACTGGCATGTGACACCAAGCCACTGCAGGTGATTCGAAATGCAGTGGCACGTCTAGTCTTCATCCAGCCAAAGCAGGCACATGTTGCTCTTCTGTTCAGATCACTACTCTGGCACCCTGTAGCGGCACATATGAAGTTCAGATTCATGACGCTTGCCTACAGATCAGTCAGTGCGGCTGCACCTATACCTATGGAGACACTTGTCAGGTCCCGTGCTTCTTCTCAGCCACTCTTTTCTGCTGATGAATGTTATCTTTTGATGCCACCTTTGCGTGGTATCAAATCACAATCCAGACTCCTTTCATGAATATCTCATGGCTGGTGGAATGAGCTACCTACACTTCCATTGTGAAATTCGGACTCCCTCAATGTGTTTAAGAAGCAGTTGAAGACCCTCATGTTTGATGAATTTCTGCCTAAGTGATATTATTTGGCCTCATAGTAAGGAGACTCTGGGTTCGCTGCCCAAGTCCTCCCTGCGTGGAGTTTGCATCTTCTCCCCGTGTCTGCGTGGGTTTCCTTCCACAGTCCAAAGACATGCAGGTTAGATGTGTGCTTGGTGTGTAGGTGTGTGTGTGCCCTGTGGTGGGCTGGCGCCCTGCCTGGGGTTTGTTTCCTCCAGCTCCAGCAGACCCCCGTGACCCTGTAATTAGGATATACTGGATACTGGATGGATGATATTAGAAACTTATCAGCACCTGTTAAATGTGTTTCAACCACTCAAATGGCCTTTTATTTGATATAGTGCCTTACAGAGAAGCAAAGTTCTGAATGCTGTGACTTTATAAGATCAAAACCAAACCCTTTATGAAACCTTCCAAACTGGAGCAGCCTGTGCCGGCTGAGATGACCTGCCGTGTTGATAGGCCAGTGTGAAAGGTGCTATATAAAACGAGAATGCGGTGCGAGGGTCCATCCCACACATTGTGTTTGTTCTGATGTTGCTGAGTGAATGGCCGAGTGCAGTGGGTCAGTCGAATGACCAGCCTTCACTCATCTGGCCATTTTGGAGTCTCCTTAAGTGCCGTGTGACGTGAACTGAAACGGGAGAGGATTTGCTTTGTTTCATAACGTTCTTTCACTTGGTATTTAGATTTTGATGGCACACTGGAGCAGGATTAAGGGGTCTAAAGTGGTGGGATTAGTACGCACTATGTATGGCCAAGTATAGAATAAAGCTGTCCAATGGCAGCTCTGTTGTGTAACCTTATAAGAAAAACTGTGACTCTGTGTGTTCAGTTCAGGGTTTATAGGTAGCTGGGGCCTATCCTGATGATATTAGATGCAAGATGGCACCCCACCCAAGTTAGGTGCATTGGCAATCCTAAATTGTCCCTAATGTGTGCTTGGTGTGGGTGTGTGTGCCCTGCGGTGGGTTGGCGCCCTGCCCAGGGTTTGTTCCTGCCTTGTGCCCTGTGTTGGCTGGGATTGGCTACAGCAGACCACCGTGACCCTGAAGTTAGGATAAAGCAGGCTGGATAATGGATGGATGGATGGATGGTTTTGTAAATCCGGGAATTGTAACTTGTATTCTGTTTTGAGATTTTCACTTTTGTCACCTTGTCCTGTCACATTTGTTCCCAAACAGTCCCCAGAATTGAAGCTTTACTTGTGCGGTCAGGTGCAGGGAGACAGGACAAACAACAGGAATAATTTGGGAAACCAACCAGGTTGTCCCTTTTAGCTATTGTTGGTCATACAGAAACAAAATTCTCGGAAATCAACAAAATAAATCACTACTTGGGCTCAAACAATAGGCTTATGCCCTTTTAGCTTGGTTAACAGAAGGGTCAGTCACTCGGGAGCTCCGTCTGCCAGTTCACTCTCGCGTAAATGTCAACTCCTTTCGGGCAGCCGGGCTTCTTATGGAGGTGTGTCCTGGAAGGGGCGGGGCCAAGTACCTCCAGTGGGCGGGGCGAGAAGGAGAAGAGAGCATCAGTGGCAGTTCCACCCCTCGCCCCGGCGGGTTACCACATACCTGGTTTGAGCCCTTGACACTCGATTATGCTGACCTCCGGAGGCGGCCTCAGGGGTGTGCAGGGGTCTGGGGCTGACCAACCCCACGCGGGGCCAGTTACGTCAAACGCTGTTACCGGTATGTGTGGACTGTATAAACTTGTGCATGAATTTAATAAAAAATAATGTTGACATACACCGGATTTTTCTCATTAAAGTATTCAGCTGCATTTTTGCAAGATACGCGAAATTTATCAAAATATAACTGGAGAATGTAAGTTGACAAATCCGCTCGAACGTGACACGTGGACCTCAAAAGCAGGGCCTGGGGCGGTCGCCCCACTTGCCACCTCCAAATGACGCCTTGGCTGACCTCTTTTGTAAGTCGCTTTGGATTAGAAGTGTCTGCTAAGTAAATAAATGTAAATGTAAAAGGTTTTATCCTCTTGTTCATGCGGTGCAGCTCTGAGCCCAAGTGACCTTGAATTAGAAGAAGCGGGGTTAAAAATAGACGGATTGCTTTATTATCCCGAGTTTTTTTATAGCCCTTATTCATTGAGCAGACATGAATTTTATTTTCTATGCAATTATTCATCCATTGTTGAATGCTCTTAGTCCAGTGCTGTGTGTAGATGCCCCAGAGGACGGTTGAGTGTCCTGCCCAGGATGGAGGTTAAATCCTTGCCATAATAGAAGGATGGACTAAACAGGACGGGACGCCTGATGATTTCTGTACTGGCTGGGATACCAGAAGAATACAAGAACTTATAATAGAGGCCAGCAAGGAGCACTTTAATAGGTGGCAGAGTCCCAGTTTGCATGGGAATTGGTGCCCTGTAAGGGTCCCTGGCAGATGATAGAGGGTGCTGTCGGGGAGGGCCTCCCTAGCTGTCTTATGACCCGGAAGTGCTTCCAACTGGGCGTATCATGCCACCGGAAGTACTGCTGGGTCCACAATAACAGAGAGATTCGGAGCTGGGAGGAAGGAAGGCCACACTCAGCTGGAGGAGTAGCAGTGCGGTGGGAAAACAGAGAGTGCGAGAGTCATAGAGAACAACAACAACATTTATTTCTATAGCACATTTTCATACAAACAGTAGCTCAAAGTGCTTTACATATTAAAGAATAGAAAAATGAAAGACACAATTATAAAACAAAATAAATCAACATTAACATCGAATAAGAGTAAGGTTCAATGGCCAGGGGGGACAAAAAAAAAAAACTCCAGACGGCTGGAGAAAAAATAAAATCTGTAGGATTCCAGACCATGAGACCACCGGCCCAGTCCCCTCTGGGCATTCTACCTAACATAAATGAAACAGTCCTCTTTGGATTTAGGGTTCTCACGGAAGGGCTTGATGATGATGATGGTCACGTAGACTTCTGCCTTTTAATCCGTCCATCATTGTTGGAGCATCATGAAGCTTTGAGTGGGTGGAGGTGGCGCAGGCCGGAAAAAGAAACAGAAGAGAGAGTTGGGGTCAGTACCGATTTTAGAGCCACCATGAATAGTTATTATGATGAATTGAACATACAGAGTATCAGGATTAAGTTAAATTAAAATTAAAATGAAGTTATAAAAAGGCCATGTTAAAGTAATGTGTTTTCAGCAGTGTTTTAATGTGCTCTACTGTATCAGCCTGATGATTCCTATTGGCAGGCTATTCCAGATTTTAGGTGCATAACAGCAGATGGCCGCCCGCCTCACCACTTCTTTTAAGTTTTGTTCTTGGAATTCTAAGGAGACACTCATTTGAGGATCTGAGGTTACGATTTGGAATATAACGTGTCAGGCATTCTGATATATAAGATGGAGTGAGATTATTTAAGGCTTTATAAACCATAAGCAGTATTTTAAAGTCAATTCTGAATGACACAGGTAACCAGTGTAGTGACGCTAAGACTGGTGTGATGTGTTCTGATTTTCTTTTCCCAGTTAGGATTCTAGCAGCTCCATTCTGCACTCATTGCAAGTGATTTATATCTTTTTTGGGTAGTCCTGAGAGGAGTGCGTTACAGTAATCTAGTCGACTGAAAACAAACGCGTGAATTAATTTCTCAGCATCTTTCAGTGATAAAAGAGGTCTAACTTTACTTATGTTTCTTAAGTGAAAAAATGCTGTCCTAATGATCTGATGAATATGTGATTTAAAATTCAGATTACAGTCAACAATCACCCCTAAGCTTTTTACCTCCGTCTTGACTTTTAATCCTAATGTATCCAGTTTATTTCTAATAGCCTCATTGTATCCATTATTGCTGATCACTAAAATTTCAGTTTTCTCTTTATTTAACTTGAGAAAATTACTATTCAACAACAACAACAACAACATTTATTTCTATAGCACATTTTCATACAAACAGTAGCTCAAAGTGCTTTACATATTAAAGAATAGAAAAATGAAAGACACAATTATAAAACAAAATAAATCAACACTAATTAACATCGAATAAGAGTAAGGTTCAATGGCCAGGGGGGACAGAAAAAACAAAAAAAACTCCAGATGGCTGGAGAAAAAATAAAATCTGTAGGATTCCAGACCATGAGACCGCCCAGTCCCCTCTGGGCATTCTACCTAACATAAATGAAACAGTCCTCTTTGGATTTAGGGTTCTCACGGAAGGGCTTGATGATGATGATGGTCATGTAGACTTCTGCCTTTTAATCCGTCCATCATTGTTGGAGTCTCATGAAGCTTTGAGTAGGTGGTGGTGGCGCAGGCAGAGAAAGAGAAGGAAATGACCTGTTCATCGCATACAAGGTATTCTTGTAATAAGCAACCCTTTATTTGAACCTGGGACTGTATTGTGTCGTTGTGTTTTGGGGTTTGGGGCTCAGTGGCACCCTCTGGCCTTCACAATTGATTTTTTTATTTTTCTATCGATTATAATCCAGTCGGCAGGCATTTTAAGTTTTCTCCCAGCCCGTAGTCATTCACATCTCCCAGCCCCACATCCTTTGCGTCGTTCCAGCCTTGTGGACTATCCCTCGAGTTCTCTGTCGGTCGCTCCCATGATTGCTTTTCTTGAGGACACAAATTCATCATGTGATTGAGCATTCAGAGAGCAGCGCTCAATAATTGCTAATTGAAGCTCAATAAAGCGTCCATACCCATAAAGCCAAGCCACTCTGCATCTCATAAAAGTGCTGACGATTCTCATTGCTTCTCCGCACTTTCCTGAACACCTCGGAAACTCAATTTAGCGTCCACTGAGGACACGCGAGTACATTTGTTAGCACCGCGAGGTTAGCCCCAGGTGTCGCAGGAGAGAATTCGATTCTGGATGTGAGACTGTTGCGGCCTTCTTATCTTACCTCACAGAAGGCATAATCTGATATTTACTCAAATGATTTATTTCATGTTCGCCAGGCTGAGCGTAAATCAGAAATCGTGAGGCACTCCAGACAGTCACATTAGCATTTGAGCTCTGTGGGCCTCCACGTGGATGATAAGCGTGAGAATTTGAAGAGCACTCATTTGAACGGCCAGACGATAAAATAAAAACGGGGCAGTTTGGGAAGTGAGAGTGCAGAAAGTGCTGGAAATCCATGGGCTGCTTCCTTCTTAAAGTCAATAGGCATAAACCAAACTTGTAAGCTTTTGTTAACATTGATGCCTTCATTTTTTATAGAAGTTTCGATTATCTATTGGAATTCTAACATTTTCTTTTTTTTTTTTTTTTTTTTTATTTTCCTACTGCCATTCATCACTTCCGCCATTTAGAGTTTGTAATAAATTCAAGTAAAGAAATCCATTTCCAATTAGTAAGTCAGCTTCTCTACCATCAATCATATTCTGGTTTCTCCATTGAAATGCGATCTGTCCATATCTTGACCCACAGTGATTAGGGGTCAACAACATTTATTTCTATAGCACATTTTCATACAAGTGATGGAGCTCAAAGTGCTTTACAGGATGAAGAAAGAGAAAAAAAGACAAAATATGAGAATTAAAATTAGGGAACACTAATTAACATAGAATAAAAGTAAAGGTCCAATGGCCAGGGAGGACAGAAAAAACAAAAGAAAAACTCCAGACGGCTGGAGAAAAAAAAATTAAAGCAATTGTTCTGAGACCACCCAGCCCCCTCTGAGCATTCTACCCAACATAAATGACCTCAATCAGTCCTCATGGTATTCAGGGTTCACATGGAAGAACTTGATGATGACGGTCCACAGGGGGTGTGAACCATAACAATTCCAAGGTTTTATTCTCTTATGTAATTACCGTTAATTTCACCGTCTCTCTCTTGTAAATCCATTAAAGGACACGGCATAAAGAAGTTGGAACACCTAGGTGAACCCCACGTAATTATGGAGAGCTGGATCAAAAACAAGAAATGTACAATTGAGGCAATGTTGTCTGGTTTTCAAAGATGAGACCCTGAAGGGCTGGGCTTAGCCAAAGTGACATCATAGTCACACCACATGCACTTCAGAAGAGGTCACCCACCTGAAGCTAAGCGTGCTTGGACCCGGCCAGTACATGGATGGGAGACCATCATGGAAAAGCTTTGGTAACTTTAGGAAGAGGTGTTTTATGAGGCCAGCAGGGGACCCTTACCCTGTGGTCTGTATGTGGATCTCAATGCCCCAGTGAAGCGACGGGGACACTGTGCTGTAAAAATGGCACCGTCCTCCTGATGAGATGTAAAACCAAGGCCCTGACTCTCTGTGGTCATTAAAGATCTCAGGGCATCCTTCATAAAGAGTAGGGTGTATACTGATGTCCTGGCTAAATTGACCACTCCGGCCTGGTCATTCTGACCCCCTAATCAGCCCATGTCTCTGATTGACTGTCTCTCTCACCACTTCACCACCTAACAGCTAATGTGTGCTGAGCAGACTGGCACAAAATGGCTGATCAGGGATACTAAACATTGATGGTGATTGAAGTGGTTTCCAATTTGTGCTATATACGAGGGACATTCAAAAAGTTTCCACCATTTTATATTTATTATTTGTGAATTTCCCATTGAGAATAATAAAGTATCTATCTATCTATTTATGATATAGTGCCTTTCACTTCTATCTATCTATCTATTATATATCTATCATATAGTGCCTTTCACTTCTATCTATCTATCTATCTATCTATCTATCTAATATTTATAATATAGTGCCTTTCACATCTATCTATCTATCTATCTATCTATCTATTTTTGGGAGGAGTAGTAATTGGGCATTAAAAAGTTGGTATGACGCTAGGAAAATCGCATTGCAAATGAAGGTAGCTAAGTAGAAAAGTGATGTCATTTGTTTTTGAAGTTCTTATTAAATAGAGTTAAAAAAAAGTGTGGAAACTTTTTGAACGTTCCTTGTAAATGTAAAGAGTTAATAGGTGGAGCACCCGTCAATCATCTGTTCTGCAGAGGGAGGAGAGGAAAAGGCATGAGGTGGCAGGCGCCAGTGTAGCCGGTGGTTTTAAGTGTGCCACTGTGATTCTATACTCATTCTTTTATTAAAAAACAGGTATTTGCTGAAGCCACACAAAGCAGCCGACACGCTGAACCTGACAGGTTGAGGAGATGACACAAATGGCAGCTGACACAGGCAGGTTATTTAAAAGTCCCGATGTGCCCACTTTGGTGGTGATCAATACATGGCCAGTGAAGACATGAGTGATTAGAGCAGGTGAGAAAAGTGCTATGGCAGTATATAAAATGGTATAAATCCAGAAGCACGAAGCCATTGAAGCGCCACCTTGTAGTCTGCCAAACTGGATGATGTACAGTACATCCCCCACTGAAGAACTGGATGATGGTTGTACTGCTCCAATGGCTTCTCTTTGGCCTGCATATCTATGTGTAGATGAGTATAGTACATTGCATGTTGGGAGTGAAAGCTACATTTTAAAGCAAAGTTAAATATATACTCATATATAAATATATATATATATATATATATATATATATATAGTGGGACACAGACAGGCAGACATCGTTTATGCACCACAACACGTTTATTATACACTATATTTACAGTTAAAGTGAACACACACAACCCAGTGCCGCAGCACCAATCACCCCAAATTTCAAGCCTTTTCTCTCAATGCCTTTACTCTTCTGGTCGCCTCCACTCCTCTCCTCCAAGACTCTGTCTGCTTCCACCCGACTCCAGCCATTGTATGAAGGGAGGCGGCCCCTTTTATCATCACCCGGATGTGCTCCAGGTGTTTCCCGGTAATCTTCCACCGACACGCCCCAGTGTGGCGGAAATGCCGGGTGCATCTCCTGAAGCACTCGGGTGTCCTCTCTTTTCCCCAGCACTTCGGGTGTGGCAGAAGTGCTGAGGTCCAGGGCTCTCCAAGCATTGGGGGGCCCCTGGTGGTGACCATGGGCCCCATACAGGGCTGAGCTTCAATGCTCTCTACCCATGGTCCCCAAAGCAGCCAGGGCGGTTGCCCCCTCATGGTGGTACTCTTTGCATTATTTGACAGTAAACTATGTAATATATATATTATTATTATATATATATATATATATATATATATATATATATATATATATATATATATATATATATATATATATATATATATATATATATATATATATATAGCTGATCTTTCATCCCATCTCGGTGATTATCCACAGTAAAGAACCCTGAAGCCACAAACCTAGAGATGTGGGAAGCGTCAGCAGTGATCGCTGTCAAAAATGCGGCAAAAAAGGACCTAAAAAATAGCATTTGAGAATTAAAAATGAATTCACGTGCAGCCTAATCACGACAATTTGACTAATTGTTAACGGGTATCTATTTTTGGTCAATTAAAAAGGAAAATAGGCAAAACCTACAAGCTGCCATGACCTCTTTGAAGGTAAGTTTGAAACCGTAAACTAATCTGTAGTTGAAGTTGCACAGAATGTTTCTCTGTTTTCAAACAGGTAAGTGTGTTTGCCAGTGATTTTCAATGGGAAATTTTGAAATTTGAAAACTTCTTGTACAGTGTGATGTGTTCAAGATCTCTCAACAAAACTTGGACAGGCCTGACAAAATTCTCTGAAGAACAAGTGAGCCACATTTGAACAAAATTGGTCCCCCGTGATCTGAGTTGTTTCATGCAGACAGACATGGGCAACTGCAGTAGGTGCCTTTTTTCCTGAGATGCGAATGCACCTAAAAACGATCATTTCTGAATGGAGTATTCCCGTGCTGCAATTCATAGTCATGGATGGCTGGGCCTGCCTTATTGCTGCCATGATATCCATGCATTCATTCTTGCTTACTTTCTCCACTGATACGTTACGGAGAGCCGGATAAACAACCTGTTTGAGATTTTAAGCTTGAAAATGAAAACTGCTGATATGAAATAGTTCCTGAGAACTCCTATACTTGATTTAAATGAACCATTGTGTCATCCAGCACACTATTTGTCTTTGAAATGAAGAAATCTGCAAATACAGCATCCCTCAGTCAATTAGCAAACGTAGTTAATCCAGATCAGGGTCCAAAAGTCCCCAGCTTTGATTGCAAGACTGAAACCAGAGCTGAATGGAGGACCAGTCCAGTGCAGGGCACACTTGCTCAGACAGCTCAAGTTTAGAATATCCACGTAACCTTCGGGAGGAAAACGCACACGGACACAGGGAGAAAATGCCAACTCCACACAGTCAGTGACCGGACGTGGGATTGAAACTCAGGAAGCAAACTGCTGTGCCACCAAGCTGTTCTACAGTGTTCTTCTAAAATAACAATAAATTCATCAGCTCAAATTGAAGGTACCTGAAAATTTCTAGTTTGTTGTTACCATTTCTTTTTCTTTATGATTTTGATATACTTTATTATTCTAGCTTTACAAAGGATGCCAATTCGTGATGCCAACAAATGCCAAACAAATGCAGATCCAAGGTTTAGCCAAGGCCATCCACCAAGGGCACCGATTTCTTGTCTTTCAACCAATTGTTTTGATTTCTCCACCACCTTTTCATTTTAATTCCTTTAAAGCTGTAAAAGCATTTGGCAGATAAAGTGTCAGGCTGCTGACTGAATTAGTGATTTTTATTTTTTGTTTGTCTTGCAGCATCCATCTTCTTCCTTTGGTGTGGGAGCTTCATCCTCCTTCCCAGAAATTCAGTCTCTGCTTGTAACAAAATCTATTGCCTCAAGAAGACCCCTTAAGGTACGGCATTGAACACTAAGATTTAAAAATCAGGAGTGGTCTCCCCTCGACTTTCTCGTATACTCAGATATGGGGATGGATATTTGAGGAGGAAACCGCAAGACAAGGATAATATTTTTATATCATGTACATTAAAGAACCGTCAACAACAAATCAAAGCACATGAATAATATATTTTTTTTTTTTTTTATTTATTTATTAATTTTATTACAATCAATACATAGCAATCAAGTTTTACAAAAAAAAAATTATGCTAAGAACAGATCGATCCCCACCCTTGAGAGAGAGAGCAAGCCAAGCGGTGTAAAATTTAAGGCTTTTAAAAATACCTAAATCAACAAATTCTCTGTGCTTTATAAAATCATTTCAAAATATTACTGATTAGATCCTGCCATGTTTTGAAAAAGTCTGCACAGATCCTCTAACTGAGTATTTGATTTTTCCAATTTTAAATAATATAACACATCAGTTTCCCACTAACTTAAAAGAGGAGAGTTTGGGTTCTTCCAGTTTATCAGAATAAGTCTGCGTGCCAACAGTGTAGTGAATGCAATCACAGTTTGTTTGTCTTTCTCCACTTTAAGACCCTCTGGAAGAACCCCAAACACAGCTGTTAATGGGTTAGGAGGGATTGTGAGTCCAAGACTGTCTGAGAGGTAATTAAAATTTTTGTCCAGAATAATGTTAATTTGGAGCAGGCCCAGAACATGTGACCTAGTGAGGCTGGGGCTTGGTTGCAACGTTCGCAGGTTGGATCATGCCCTGGAAACATTTTGGAGAGTTTTAGTGAGACAGATGTGCTCGATATATAATTTTGAGTTGTATAATTGTATGCTTTGCATATGGAGCTTGAGTGAATTCTCTGCATTGCTACTTTCCACTCCTTTTCTGATATATTAATTGAGAGGTCATTTTCCCAGTGTCCTCTTGGATCTTTGAAAGGAAGGGATTGTAAAAGGATTTTATATATTGTAGAGATGGAGTCTAACTCCTTGAAATTGAGCAATAATTTTTCCAGCGTGGATGAGGGTGCAAGATGAGGAAAATCTGGAAGGTTCTGTTTAACAAAGTTCCTGATTTGAAGATAGTGAAAGAAATTTGTAGCTGGAATGTTAAATTTGGAATGTAATTGTTCATAGGATGCAAAGGCGTTGTCTATATAAAGATCTCTAAGCAAGTTAATTCCAAATTTTTCCAGATATTAAAAACTGCATATGTTTGTGAGGGTTGAAAGAGGTGGTTCTTTTGCAGGGTGCCACAGAAAGAAGCTTCTCCGTCTTAAAATGCTTTCTACATTGGTTCCAGATTCTAAGTGAGTGGAGCACAATTGGGTTATTAGTGTATTGCCGATAGCGTGTGTTTATTGGAGCACAAAGCAAGGAATACAAAGAAGTACTGCAGGATTTTACTTCTATTGCGGTCCATGCCTGTGTATGTTCTTCTATTTGTGTCCAGGTTCTTATCGACTGTATATTTGCCCCCAGTAATAAAACTGGAAGTTAGGTAGAGCCATGCCGCCTTCTGCCTTTTGTCTTTGTAGGGTCGCTCTTTTGATGCGTGGATGTTTAGAATTCCAAATAAATGAGGTTATTGTTGAATCTAATTGCTTAAAGAACGATTTATTAATGTATATTGGTATGTTTTGAAATAAAAAGGAGCTTAGGAAGAATATTCATCTTAACAGTGTTAATTCTTCCAGCTAGTGTGAGATGAAGGGTTGACCATCTATGCAAGTCTTGTTTAATTTTTTCCATACAGGCACGAAATTTTTTGATAAAGAGCTTTATGTTTACTTGTGATGTTTACGAGGTATTTAAACTGTTCTGCAATGATAAAAGGAAGGGTGTCTAATCTAATATTATATGCTTGCGAATTCACGGAAAGAGTACACTTTTATTCAGATTAATTCTGAGACCAGAGAGCTTTTGAAATTCTGTGAGTGCTGCTAAGACTGCAGGCACAGAATTTTCTGGATCCGATATATACAGTACCATGTCATCTGCATATAATGAGATTTTCTGTTCCAGTCCTTCTCTGCTAATCCCCTTTATCTGATCAGTATTTCGACAATGTATTGCCAGTGGTTCAATGGCAATTGCAAACAGCAGTGGTGACAAAGGGCATCCTTGTCTTGTGCCACGTTCTAGTTTAAAGTAGTCTGAGCAAATGTTATTGATGCAAACTGAAGCTTCTGGGTTAGTATACAGTAATTTAATCCATGCACAAATGTTGGGCCAAACCCAAACTTCTCCAAAATAGTAAAAGGTATTTCCATTCAATCATGTCGAATGCTTTTCTGCATCCAATGATAATAATATTTCTGGGGTGTTTGATTTAGTTGGTGAGTATATTACATTAAACAGCGTCGAAGATTTGAAGATAAGTGTCGGCCCCTAATAAATCCAGTTTGGTCTTGTGATATTATTGAGGGAGCACTTTCTCCATCCTTCTAGCTATGATTTTAGAGAGTATTTTAACGTCGTTATTCAGAAGTGAAATTGGTCTGTATGATGCACATTGTAATAAGTCCTTATTTTGTTTTGGAAAGACAGTGATTAGTGCTTGGCGAAAGGTTTGTGGAAGAGATTGGTTATCTCTGGCTTCTGTAAATGTTGCTAATAGGAGGGAGCTAGCTGAGTGGAGAATTTCTTGTAAAACTCTGCAGGGTAGCCATCAGGGCCTGCTGCTTTTCCACCTTGGGTGACTTTATAGCATCCAGTAATTCTGATAATGACAGAGGTTTATCGAGCTCCTCCACACTAATAGCGTCAATTTGTGGTATCTGTAATTTATCCAGAAATGCATTAGATTGTATATTGTCTTCTTTAAACTCAGTAGTATATAGGGATTTATAGTAGTCTCTAAAAGTGCACATTATATTTTTGTGTTCGATGATTTTATCTCCATTAGTGTTAGTAATTACGAGATTGCGTTGCACTTCTTGCTTGTGAATTTGTTGCTAAAAGCTTATTAGCTTTCTCTCCATGTTCATAATAATGATGTCTGGATTTGTAAATTAGTTGTTCGGTTTCTTTAGTTGTCAAGAGGTTTAATTCTGAATGTAGAGCCTGCCTCCTCTTATGTAGAGTCTCGCTTGGTAGTCTGGCATGTTCTTCATCTATTTTAGTAATTTCGCTTTTTATCTCTGCTACTTTCTTCGCTTCGGATTTATTTCTGTGGGAAAGATATGAGATAATCTGTCCTCTTAAGAAGGCCTTAAGAGTTTCCCAGAGTGTTCCTGCAGAGATCTCAGGGGATGTATTTGTCTCTAGAAAGAATTCAATTTGTTTGGATATAAATTCAGTACAATTCTCGTCAGCTAATAGAAGCGGATTGAGGCGCCATCTGCGGGGTGAGTGTATGGGGCTTAGTAATTTCAGCTCCAAGATCATCGGAGCATGGTCTGAAATAACAATAGCATCGTATTTACAAGATTTAATCTTAGGCAAGAAGTTATTATCTATAAAGAAGTAATCAATCCTTGAGTAGCAATGATGTACTGGTGAGTAGAAAGAATATGTTCTTGAATTTGGGTTTAAAAACCTCCAGGATCTGATAAGTTGTGATCAGTTATAAACTTTGTAATTATCTTTGCGGTGTTAGTTGCGTTCCCCTGTGGAGGAAGTCTTATCTAAAAGTGGATTTAGAACACAATTAAAGTCCCCAGCCATTATAAGTTTATGAGTGTTCAGATTGGGAATGGATGCAAATAAATTTTGTATAAATTCCTTATCATCAACATTAGGTGCATAAACATTTATCAAAATCATTTTACAGTTAGATAAGTCTCCCATGACCATCACATATCTCCCTTCAGGATCCAATACTACATCTGATGCTACAAATGGTACTGTTCTATGTATGAGAATTCCCACCCCTCTAGTTTTCTTTGTAAAACTAGAATGGAACATTTGGCCAGTCCAGTCTTTTGCAGCGGAACTGATCCTTACTTAGTAAGTGGGTTTCCTGTAAAAATACTATTTTAGCATTTAGACCTGTTAGGTGAGAAAGTACTTTCTTTCTCTTTAATTCGTGATTCAGGCCTTTAACATTCCAGCTTACGAAGTTAACTGTCCCATCATGGAGACACTGATTCTGAGTTTTTGGTGTCATATTATAGTCTTAACTGGAAGTGAAATAGTTTAGGTCTTAATTTCCTATTCCCCCAAGAGTTGTTGCCATGCAGCTTATTATTACGTTGATAGTTATAATTATAAAGATTGAGATGATAGATTAGATATAGATCAAGCCTGCTCTCTTTCTCTTCCCCTTAACCCCCACCCTCCCTTTTTGCCTCCCCAGGTGAGGCTAAAACCCACTTCATGCAGTCCCAGTCCTCTGACATACCCAGAGACAGAGCACGTCCAAAGCACATCAAGCCCCCATGCAGTGGCTTTAAGGTTAAAAGATAGAGATATCTGTTACCAATATAGTCTTTAAAAGAGGAAAAAGAAAAAAAAAAAGAATTTTGCACTTAATATATATATATATATATATACATACACACATACATATATATATGTATACATATATACATAATCTTCATCAATTTTAGTGCATTAAGATGATATCCCCAGATAATAAACCCAGGTGATGGTGTTAAAGATGTGTCCAAAACAAGCATAACAAGTCTTAATGCAGTAATAGCAATAACAGCAAACCAAGGGTATGATATTGAACAGTCTCATTTAGGGTACACATGAAATAATTAGAAAAGAAAAAAAAAAAAAAAAAAAGAGGAGGAAAACGTAATTAAGCACAATAAAACACAAACATTTAGCGCCCTAGTAATACTAAGTAATGATAAGTAATAAGTAAGTAATAATAATATAAGAATATGAGAATATATGCTGATAAAAAACCCGTATTTTAAAAACAAATAGATCAGACAGTAGATTATTAATCCTAGCTTTATCATTTACCGCCATGACTCACAATTATGTATCAGAATAGTCCCGGGATCAGCTTTCTTAACTCGTTTTCTGCCTCCTCCTTGCTAGCGAAAACATAGAAATGAATAATATATTAAGCAATTATTATAACAGTAAAGTTGAATAAATTGGAATAAAAAATTAATAAAAAAAAAATGTATATGTGTTCAGGTAAAGTACCACTTCTGGTTGATGGATCTGGCCCAAAAATTAATAAAGATCTACAATGTTGGTGTAACAGACACATGCCAAGTTTACACACACGCACAAACACACACACTCAGGGAGGCCTAAAACGTCAAGATTCATCAACTTCTCGATTTTTGTGATTATTATACAGTAATCCCTCCTCGATCGCGGGGGTTGCGTTCCAGAAACGCGATAGATGAAAATCCGCGAAGTAGAAACCATATGTTTGTATGGTTATTTTTATATATTTTAAGCCCTTATAAACTCTCCCACCCTGTTAACATTATTAGAGCCCTCTAGACATGAAATAACACCCTTTAGTCAAACGTTTAAACTGTGCTACATTACAAGACAGAGATGACAGTTCTTTCTCACAATTAAAAGAAAGCAAACATATCTTATCTTTAAAGGAGCGCCGTCATAAAGGAGCGCGTCAGGAGCAGAGAATGTCAGAGAGAGAGCTCGCAAAGAAAAGCAAACAATCAAAAAATCAATACTTGTACTTTTAAGTATACTGAAGCACCGCGATAAAGCGTCATTTTGTAGAGGAGCGTCCGTGTCCTCTGTGCGAACAGCCCCTCTGCTCACACCCCCTCCGTCAGGCAGAGAGAGCGAGAAAGACAGAGAAGCAAACAAGCGCCACGCGGGAAGCATATCTTATAGCATTGAGGAGTTTTAGTTAATATGTAATACATGCTCTGATTGGGTAGCTTTTAAGCCAACCGCCAATAGCATCCCTTGTATTAAATCAACTGGGCAATCAAACTGAGGAAGCATGTAACCTAAATTAAAAGACCCATTGTCCGCAGAAAGCGGCGAACCAGCGAAAAATCCATGATATATATTTAGATATGCTTACATTTAAAATCCGCGATAGAGTGAAACCGCGAAAGTCAAAGCGCGATATAGCAAGGGATTACTGTACTTCGTATACGAGAAAGTAAAAAGCATTGCCGACTTTTTGTATGCTTGAAAATCAAAACACAAGACAAAACACAAAAATAAAAAAGGTACAGTATGTCACAAGACAAAAGAGTCATTGGAAACGTTTGGGGGAGCCACCCATATAATATTTCCCAGCTGCAAAATTGATTAAAAAAAAAAAAAATAGACATGTAAACACGACTGAGTCCAAAACAGAACTGACTCGCTCCCTTAAAATGGCGGCCTTTAAATGTAGGTAGAGGAAGTGATGTCATCAGGGCCGGAACCAGCAGTGGTGTCATTGGCTGCCCCGGAAGTGACGTGATTGGCTGCCCCAGGAACCGGGCGGGATTTCCCAAGAATGGTCTGTAAGGAATTGAGAGAGCGAATCAGTGCGCTTCGCCTCTCCCTGGTCAGGCGTGGAATTACTTTTATTCAGGCCCTTTAGTGATCCCTAATTGCGCGTGTGTGACGTGTGCTATACAGTAATACGTTCCCTAGAAAGCTCCATGAAGTGCAACTGAAGCATAACATTCTACTCTACACTCTAACTCAGTGGGCTCTAAAGTGGTGCTTCACAAAGAATAAAACAACAAATGCAATCAAAAGGGTAAAGATAAATTTTGTTTGCTTTTTAAAATGTAATAGACACAGAAGTTTATTTTAATGGTGGAATGTATACTTCTGGGGTGGGCTGGCACTCTGCCCGGGGTTTGTTTCCTGCCTTGCGCCCTGTGTTAGCTGGGATTGACTCCAGCAGACCCCCGCGACCCTGTAGTTAGCATATATAGCGGGTTGGATAATGGATGGATGGATGGATGGATGGAATGTATACTTATAAATACATCATCATGCTTTTACTTAACTCTTTCAGGGCGGGTGTCGACTTTTGTCAAAAGGAGGGTTTGGCGGTGCCCGTGGTAATCAACAGTAAACGGTGACAAAACCTGCTGTTATGCTTTAGGTGGACTCTCTTTGCTATAAGGAAAGTTAATTTCATCGATTTGACTGACATTCCCTGCGCTCAAGTGAGCGGTAAGAGGTAAACGATGGCAGAAATGGCGAGAGAATAGAAGCAAATGCATAAATCAAAAATACGCCGTGGACGACGTTTGCATATTATTACTGAATTGGACTTTGATACAAATTATAGAAAGCAAATGTGAGGTACCAGCATCAGCTGATCATAGTCCTGAACAGGTTTGTGCAGCTGATGCACCTACGGCAGCGTTCGCCTGGGACTACCACCACTTACAATAACGAGAAGTACAAGCCATATTGCGATGTGCTGCCCCTGCCACGCAAAGGCAACCTGGCAGCCAGCCTGCCGCGCATTTCTGGCAAACCTGTAGCCACAGCGTGCAGCAACAGAAATTTTATGTTGATTTCTGTGTGAAACCATTGCTTTGTCTGCTTTCAGAAAACTGTGTTTTTTGGAAAAAATATTCAGCCCTCAAAAAGTTAATGAAAATGGATTAATTGATAATTGATTGTCAAGCAGTTTTAATTGAAGGCAAGTCCACCTTATGAGAAGGATTTAGGAGTCGTAGTGGACTCTAAGCTATCAACTGCCAGACAGTCATTAAGAGGCCAACAGAGTGTCAGGTTATATAGCGCCTTGATGTGTGGAGTACAAGTCACAGGAGGTTTTGCTCAGTCTTTATAACACACTGGTGAGGCCTCATCTGAAGTACTGAGTGTGTAGTTTGGGTCTTCAGGCTACAAAGAGGACATAACAGCACTGGAGAAGGTCCAGAGAAGAGCGACTAGGCTGAGTACAGGACTACAGGGAATGAAATTGAATGTCAGTAAATGTAAAGTACGACACGTAAGAAGTTAAAATGTGAGTTCAGAATACACAATGGGAGGTCTGATGAATTATGAGGAAAGATCAGAAGAGCTGAACCTTCTCAGTTTGAGGAAAAGGAGATTAATGCTTTATAACACACTGGTGAGGCCTCATCTGGAGTACTTTTGGTCTCCAGGCTACAAAAAGGACATAACAGCACTGGAGAAGGTCCAGAGAAGAGCGATGAGGCTGATTCAGGGCTTCAGGAGAAATTATGAGGGAAGAATAAAAGAGCTGAGCCTTTACAGGAGAGGAAGAGGAGACCTGACTGAAGTGTTTTAAATGACAAAGGGAATCAGTGCAGTGGATCGAAACGGTGACACGTGAACTAGTGAAACGATTCTTTTTAGTGATCTGAGTAATTTCTTTCAATTCACCAAAATGATTCAAATCTCTGAGTCACTGATTCGTTCACTTCAAAAACAACAACAGGCTGTATTCTAGTTTAAAATCAAGAATAGTATCATAACAGTGTAACAACTGTAACCACCAAACAATATAAAAAGCAAGCAACAAAATAAGTAATTTACACATAATAAATTCTTTTTTGAATTCTGACAAATTAAATTTCATTTTATTTACCACTAGCAGAATACCTGCGCCTCGCAGCGGAGAAATAGTGTGTAAAAGAAGTTAAAATTTTAAAAATAACGTAACATGATTGACAATGTAATTGTTTGTCATTGTCATGAGTGTTGCTGTCATATATATATATATATACATACATGTGTACATATATACACACACACACATATACTATGGGGTGCCAAACAGGCAAATACATTGATTTTCTGAATATATAAAGTCAGCGTCGGTATATATAAAGTTAAACTTGTTTCTAAATATATAAAGTGAAAACTTGAATACATAAAGTCTAGTTAGATTTAGTCATCATTGCATAACTTTTTCTTTACCATAGAAATTCAAAGACTAAATTCAACTTCCGTTCCTACTAAAGATATTTCTGGTGACTAAATAGAACCTACTTATATCCAAATTCGAGCTACTGAGCCGTCGCCTGCCTGCCTGAGTAAGTCACCCTCGCTTCGCTCTTACTTTTTTACCGTATATTTAATCATGGCTAGTGGTGGAAAAATTATAAAATGGAAGGAGGATTACACTGAGTATGGCTTTACCAAAACAATTATTGATGGCGAATCGATTATTCATAAAGCTATAGTTGGTGATCTGTTTTTCTGTGTTAACCTCATATTTTTTCATACTTCTTCTCAAACCAAGCAAGAAAATGAGAGTAGCCAAATAAAAACTGGGTTGATAGATAGATAGATAGATATGAAAGGCACTATATAATAGATAGATAGATAGATAGATAGATGTGAAAGGCACTATATGATAGATAGATAGATATGAAAGGCACTATATAATAGATAGATAGATAGATAGATGTGAAAGGCACTATATGATAGATAGATAGATAGAATGATAGATAGATAGATAGATAGATAGATAAATGTGAAAGGCACAATATAATAGATAGATAGATAGATAGATAGATAGATAGATAGATAGATAGATAGATAGATATGAAAGGCACTATATGATAGATAGATAGATACTTCATTAATCCCAAGGGGAAATTCACATAGTAGACAGTAAGAGACAATCAGGGCTCTTAGGTCAGCCTTTGTCCCGTTTTGCTTTCTGATTGCACTTTGTGGCTGAGCAGCTAACGCCTGCTACAAGGTTGCTAGAAGACAAAGCTCGTCTGAACATGAACTAAAGCCAAATGAGCTGTCATTCCAAATGACGTAAATGGAGTTTTTACACTTTAATTTGAGGCTTAAGTTGCAATTCTATTGTTTTACTTAATTGGTACCATGCAGCACACCTAGCAGACCCGTAAGCCAATTCCTTTTTCTCACAATCGTTCTTTGTGTCGGCTTATGAGTGGCGAGCTCAGGTCTGCCTTTATCGTGTTTAGGCAATGCCGGTGGAGTGCGCGCGGTCTCACTTAGACAGTGTAAGGTCCATCGGTCACAATACGAGCTGTGTGGCAGGAAGCAGCACCCCAAGTAGCCTGCAGTTCCAAAGCTCACATACTTCAGATTTCATTTTTTTTCCTTTATCTGAACATAATGTTTTTAGGGTCTCCTGGGATCCTAATCTTCCCTTCAAGGTTTAGATTTGCCCCTTGGCAGTCAAAAACGGGGGCTCTCTGTATGTATAAAGAATGTGGAATATTCATTCAGAACCTTCATATGATGTCCACCATTAACCCCTATTTCATTTATTTGTGGTTCAGTGACCACTATGTTACAATATGGCAACCTAGTTATGTATAGAACATCTCTGCTTTGATACCTTAATGGAGCTCTCAGTGAAAAGTAGTCCAAATTTAGTAACCTATACAGTGTGTGTGTGTATGTGTGTGTGTATATATATATATATATATATATTGAGTAGGCAGAGTGGTGGCTCTGAGGCTAGGGATCTGCACTGGCAATCGGAAGGTTGGCAGTTCGAATCCCGTAAATGCCAATAGGGACTCTGCTCTGTTGGGCCCTTGAGCAAGGCCCTTAGCCTGCAATTGCTGAGCACTTTGAGTAGTGAGAAAAGCGCTATATAAATGCAAAGTATTATTATTGTGGTCAGCAGGTGGCACTTCAGCTCCCCAAAAACCCAACACAAATTTATTGTGGTAAACTCTTCCCTAAGCATTTCCCACCACAGCCCAAAGTAAGCACAAGCACAATATAATCAGCACAGTCAATCAATATGTTGTCTTCTCTCTGTCTTCTCTTGGTCACTGCCTCCTCCACGCCTTCCCACAAGCTTTTTCCACTTTCTCCCAACTCTGGCTTGATGATGTGAGGCAGACAGCTCCTTTTATTTTAGCCACTCCAGAAGTGCTTCCGATCTTCTGCACATGTGGTCTGTAAACACTTCCGGGTGAGGCAGAAATTCCACGGAAGAGAGACTCCCCAATCCTGTAGCTCCCACTGGCAGCCACCATGGGACCTAACAGGGCCGTCGCTCGGGACTACAATACCCGACATGCCCTACGGGCACTCACATAGGGATCCAAGCCTAGACGTGCTACCATCTAGTGTCCTGGGGGAGACAAAGCCCTTTGTAAGCTGTCTCTCTCTGTCCTTCAACCCTAAGGACATCCTGGTCTTGTAAGTATGTTGGCCATACCTCATATATATATATATATATATATTCTGATAAGATTTTTGAGTCAAAAAATACTTCCACAAAGACAGAAAAGGTTTGGGGACCGTCCCCGTATATTGTCATCCAGACAATGAAAAAAAGAAGCGGATTTAGATGACTTTTCAGTACATTGAATGTTTTACTGCAAACAAAATGGTGTTTTTGTAACCGAGTGAATTATGGGACAGGAAATGGTTGGCAGGAAGTGATGATTTGGAGGCGGGCAAATGAAACCAATGTCATCAGGAGTCGACAGAAAGTAATGGATTCTGAAACCGGAAGTGATGTCATCGTGACGAACTGGAAGTGACGTCGTTGCGGCCATTTTGAATCCAGAATTGAAGATTCTTATTTTTCTTCAGGTTTTCTGTAGGTGAAAAGAAATTTAGGTAAGCACCACACGATGACCCTTTGTCTCGCGATATTTCACTCACCTTTAGGCTCTTTGACTGCCTCCAAATCGCACGTGTGTCACAATATATATATGTATATTTATATTGTGTATATATATATATATTTATATATATATACACATCCATTATCCAACCTCCTATATCCTAACTTTAGGGTCACGGGGGTCTGCTGCAGCCAATCCCAGCCAACACAGGACGCAAGGCAGGAAACCAGGCAGGGCGCCATCCCACTGCTATATATATACTATATATATATATATATATATGGTAAAGAGGAGACACAACAACTTTAAAGGTTTGGGGAGCACCACCCTGGATCAATCAATCAATCAACATTTATTTATATAGCACATATTCATACAAAAAAATGTAGCTCAAAGTGCTTTACAAAATGAATAGAAAAATAGAAGACACAATAAAAAATAAACATAAGTCAACATTAATTAACATAGAATAGGAGTAAGGTCTGATGGCCAGGGTGGACAGAAAAAACAAAAAAAAACTCCAAAGGCTGGAGAAAAAAATAAAATCTGTAGGGATTCCAGACCACGAGACCGCCCAGTCCCCTCTGGACATTCTACCTAACATAAGTCAAACAGTCCTCTTTGTATTTAGGGTTTTCATGGAAGGACCTGATGATGATGGTCACGTAGACTTCTGGATGAACCCCATATGTAAGCAATGAAAGCACGAAAACAAAGTGTGGAAGATGGACGCTATCCAGTGACCTGAGATGAAGATTGGACTCCTTCAGTGCTGTGTCTCTTCAGAGAATCCTTTTGTACGGCTGGTTTGACTTTGTGTTGCTCATGGAGTCCCGAATGAGGCACATTACCTGCATTGTGAGGGAGCGTCAGTTATGGCACTGTGGCCGTGTGGCGTGATTGCCCGAGGGTGATCCAGCTCACAGGATCGTCATTGTTGAGGACCCAAGCAGCTGGACCAGGCCAAGGGGTCACCAAGATAACACCTGGCTTAGGCAGATAGAGGGTCATTTCCGGAGGGTGGTACTGTACCGCGTGTCTGCCTGGGGTAGGGTTGCCAACCAGGATCCTGAGCGGTTTCATCATGTGGTGGGTGTGGCAACGCACTGTACCGGTGCATTCTCCCCAACTTGGCCTGACCTGACCTCTGTTTGGCTGACTCCTAGTTGGCGGTGGAGCCAGTTTATCCCTCTGGAGGACAGGAAGAGGTGGGTTCAGGCAGTTGGGAACCGGAAGTGACATCATTTGGGATGTGACTGTCAGTCACTGCTTTTGCAGGGGGAAGAAGAGGAAAATATTAGGGAACAGTGCCAACTCCTGGTTGGGAGTGTAACTACATTTATATTAGCCTTGAAGTTGTCTCCCAAGTGCATGTGTGGCAATTTATAATATACAGTATATATATACACATTATAAGCCTCTAAAGGTCGCTGTTGCCTCTTTCAACCCAACAGACAGACGCTGACACAGGGTTAAAGCACCAAGAAGTATTTTTTTCATTCTTTTACTTCTTGAAATAGTGTCCAAAAGCAGCTCCGCCACCATACACTGGCAAAACACCAATAATCAACACAAATCTCTCCTCCACTCCTCCCAGCAAGCTCTGTCCTACTCCCTCCCAACTCCGGCTCGCTTGCTGGGTCTACACCAGTCCTTTTTATAGTCCTTGACCCAGAAGTGCTTCTGTTCCCCTGTCCATGTGATTTGTCAGCACTTCCAGGTCAGATGGAGAATTGTATTTTTCTTCAGCCTGGAAGTACTTCTGTGTTTCTGTCTCCGTGACTTGGGAGTACTTCTGGGCTATATGGAAAATAAAGATTCTCGGGTCTCCCTGCAGCATCTCCTGGCGGCACCCACGGTACCTAGCAGGGCTGTGAAGCCGAACTCCAAATCCCATGGTGCCCTGCGGGAATCTGGGGTACCGCTATGCCGCAGGGACATCTCCATCTGTCGTCCAGGGGGGGACGTAGTGTCCCTCAGAAGCTGCTTTCCCCCATCTTTCTCCTCTGTGGGCGTCCCAGCCGGGTTGAGCAGCCGGCCGTCCACCACAGTATATACTGTACATAGTTCCAGCTCTTTTTGAAAGGTGCTATATAAGGCATTCATTTCTGGTTGTCATAGATTGTATGTTTTTGTTCTTATCTTCAACTTTATACGTCTTCTTTTGGTATTCATCTTTTTAATATTATTCTTAATTGCTCAGGTGGTGGTCACTGAAGTCATAAAGTGACAGAGATGCCCACACGTTTGCTCCTTTCTGAGAGTCTGTTGTTTGTTGCCGTGTGCTCTTGTCTCTCAGGATTTTCTCGTTTTCATTGTCAATGATTTTATTTCCATTGTAAACAGTCAGCTGTCTTCTCCTCTGGGTGCCTCTTCTCCCTCCTGACTTTTCATTTCCTTTCCTGCTTCTCTTTAGCTTCTGTAATTCCCTTTTATCCCAGACTCATTTTGCTCCAATGGTACCCGATGTAACAAGAACCTTCTATCCTCCACTGCAGGGCCACTTATTGCCACTGCATGCCGTGTTGCTATCATGTCTTTTAACAAGGAGCCCTCTGGAGACCCCCAAGGTCATAGAGGCACAGAAACAAGGATGTAGACAGGGGGAAATGTGGCGCACAGCAGGCAGGTGTCCATCCTGGGAGCAGCTTATGTTATCTGAAGAGAAATAGGGGGGTCACACTTTAGATTAGTGAACAAATTAATATTAAAATTTCATTTCTGTAAAGAGGATTGCAAACTATTAATTTCCTAAATAAAACTGTTTAGAATCCGAAGGGCTTGATGGGTAATTCTACATTACCAGTGTGTGCCCTGTGATAGACTGGCAGTGATTCCTGCCTTATGCCAGATGCTGATTGGACAGCTCTGGCATCTTTAGGCCACGTCACATTTGACGACTTTTCCAGAGATTTTCAGTCGTAGCCTTCATTTGCATAATCTTAGTGAGGTCAGAGGCATCGTGTAATCTGACATACCCAACACCTCAGTCCGACCAGTCCAGAACTCGCCCCCCAAAAAAGTTTGGCTTTGTCGTTCATCATAGTGGTGAACTTGTGTGTGCATAGCAGCTGACAACCAATGAATGCCCATTTGGAAATCCAAACCAAATAGCACAGCAAAGAAGAATAAGAAACAAGTCTGTTTTAAACCTGTGTGGTGGACAGACGGGTGCCCTTGCCCTGCTGGGACGCCTCTTCTTTATATGGTCTGGGGGGAACAAGCATGGACAGAACAGTACCTCCCCTGGGATGCTGGATGGCAGCTCCCATGGGTGACAGTGGCACGTCAGATTCCTGCAGAGCTCCATGGGAGATGGAGTTCTCTACAACCCTGTTGGGATCCGGGGGTGCCACCAGGGGGAGTTGCAGTTGTTCCTGAGCCCGTGTGGGTGGTTCTTCCGCCACACCCGTAAATGCAGCAGGAAATGGGTCATCAAACACCTGGAGCACTTCCAGGTGGGCTATAAAAGGAGCCAGAAGCAATCACTCCAAGAGCCAAAGTCGGGAGGAGGAAGACAAAGCTTGGAGTGTGGAGGAGAAAAAAGAGTAGGAAGAACAGCAATTATTAGTATTGTGCTTTTGTGCTTGTGGGACTGTGTTGGGCCCGTGGGGAACGGGAAAGGCGTTGCTCACAAGTAAAGAAAAAGAAATAAAAACATTTATTTGTTTTTATAAGTGTGCCTCCTGTGTCTTTCTGTGTCAGGTTAAGCGCTGGTATAGCGCATTGTCACAGCTGACAAACAAAAGAGAAGCTAATCTCCCTGATGTCTCGTGTTTTACGTACCACGCCTGAATAGGAAAAAAAAAAACATAAAGGGATGGGACTGCTGATGAATTCACCATTGTTGTTGACCCTTCACACAGTCATCCTGCCGACTACGCTACTGTAAGAGAAATCACAGACAACTGTGAAGTGTTGGGGCACCTGTAGGTAAACCTCGTATAACTGAATAAAAATGCAGGTTATAAACACATTGAAAATGAAAAGAAAATGTCTTTACAGATGCAAGAGCAAAAATGACTTCTCCAAGATGGTGGAACTTCTGGTGATAAGGACGTCTGGCAGGAAGAGGCAGGTTTGGGTGGGCAGACACTGTAAGTGACATCAAGGGTGGTAAAGCCGTTAATCATCTGGACTGTAGAGTGAGGAAGAGATAAGGTGTTAGTAAACAGCGCCATCCTATGTTCTGGAAGGAAATTACCATCATAAGAGCCTTTAAGCTGTCCTCAGTTCGCATATACACTGGATGAGCATTCATTGGTTATCAGCTCTCATGCACACAGAGCCGCCCCTACAACTAAAGACAAAATCAAACAGACTTATCAGAGCGAGTCATGAACTTGATGGATTGAGTCTCTGGCAGTGACGTGCGGTGAGGTTCATGGCTGGTGAGGCACTGACTCATTCAGAGTAAGATTTACAAATATATATTCACTATTCAGTTGGCACATTGACTACTGGTTATCTTTCATATCTCATCAGCATTCTTTACACACACATGGACCGTTAAGGTTCATATTTTGGATAAGAAAGAACATTTCATTTATAGCTGCGGTGGGTTGGCACCCTGCCCTGGATTGGTTCCTGCCTTGTGCCCTGTGTTGGCTGGGATGGGCTCCAGCAGACCCCCGTGACCCTGTATTCGGATTCAGCGGGTTAGAAAACGGATGGATGGATGGATTTCATTTATAGAGTCAAGAGAGAGCAGAGAGAGCGCATCTGATACTCACCCTCCATGTGTTCTAAATTTGTTGTTCCAATTCCACAATTCATTCTCATTCAATACAAATGAAAGTATAAAAAACGGATTTCAATTTTGACCTTAATTGAAATATTTTGTTGTTTTTAAAAGCTTTCAATTCTGGTGTCAATTTTAATACTGATTGTTCAACAAAAGAATAACAAGATAAACAAAAGAATATTTTATTTAAGGCCAACATTTAATTTTTAGGTATTGGATTTTTTTCTTAGTCTGATCCCATTTTTTTTATAAAACTGAAAACCATTTATGGTTTATAAGTTTGTGCGCCTGTCCATCTCCACGAACATTTCCGTCACTTTCTTGTAAAAGTCCTCAGAATTTTCCTTTAGTTTTTAAAATTTTTAATCTTCCGTTTATGCAGTCAGTCGGAACAAAAACTAAAAATAAACAGGCCGCTGCAGTGCACTTGACTTTCTGACGTCGCTAACTTCTTGACGCCCTTGCATAGAAGAACAGCAGCAGCGAGCACCTGTTGGGCTCACATACAGGATGTCACGGTACTCTCTGCCTCACCTTGTGCATTTTCACTGCGGTATTATGTCCGTTCAGCAAGACTAAATATGTCACACTCATTCATTAAAGATATTAGAAAGTCAGGGTGTACAATAAACCTGTCTGCAAAGCTTATATTGGCGACACACAGAGAGACAGCGATTGCAGGCATCAGCCCAGTGTGTGAGGGAGAGCGCAGTCTGAGGTTGAGGTGAGGCTCGTCGCTGCCGCACCTCGCGTTTCTCCCCTGTATTTGAACAGGAAATGCGCAGATTCAGTGATGTTGACGATAAAAATGATCACAATAATTATTGGAATCATACGGAAAACAAATATATAGCACAGACCAGTAGACACATTTATTTTATGTTATTCGTTTTTTTACTTTTCCTGATGACGGGCCTCACCTGACTCCCCTGACCGCACGTCTCTGCTCTCTGGCTATGTCACATTGTTACGAATAGCTTCACAGGAGCGCTCCACCGATCCCCTCTGACTTGATTAGATCAAACAAATGAAGGCTATGACCAAAAATCACCGGAAAAGCCGTGTCATGTGCACCCACTGTCTGAAGCACATCTGCTTTTCAAATAAATCCTTACACACAAAGCTGCATTTGATTATTCCTTGTGCTATTCACTTTATTTCTTCTTTGATGAAAACTTGGTGTGAAAAATGTATTTCATTCATTTGTCTGCTGCTGTTCATTTTTACATCTTTTTTCCTATTCATTGAGGAGTTTTAGAACTGGCTGGTCAGGTGGTGCTAGCGACTTTACAGACCCTCCGTTTGTGCAGCATGTGGGTCTTCATAGTGCGCATTCCTCCTGCGTTTGTGGCGTCTCAGTGATGGCGGTGCAAATCCTCCCTGCATTGCACACAGGTTAAAACTGCAGCTGCCCCAGCTGTGCTTTTCCTCACTTCCATGAAAATGAAGTATTTTACCAGGCGCCAGAGGGGTCAAGTGTTACACAAGCAGCCTCTTGTAAAGTTTCAGCAGATGCATGCTGCGCGTGTCTTTAAGGTTATTGCTGTATTAAAGCAGGACTCAGTGTTTCCACTGGTGTCGCCTGACTGATGGCGCCTGCCAGCTCACCTTCAAACCTATTAATATTAACCTGCTTTTCACACAAATATCTAACACCAACTGAGTGCATCGTGAACACCACAAGGAAAGTGCTGCCTCCTTGTGGCAGCTAAACAAGAGCGCCATTGTGGCAGAAAAGTAATGAGACTGATTTTTTATTTACCAAAGTTTTTATTTTTTTCAAACATCAATGTTATCCCCTTCAAAGTAGTTCCCTTGGGCAGCTACACACCGATGGAGACGTTGTTCCCACTGTTGGTAGCAGCGCTGGAAGTCTTCAACCGGTATGGTCTTCAGCATGTCCGTTACACTCTTTTGGATGTTTTCTAAAGTCCCGAAATGACGTCCTTTGAGGACATTTTTCAGTTTAGGTCACACGGACTGAGGTCAGGTGAATAAGGGGGCTGGGGAACCACAGGAATGCGTTTTGAGGTCAAAAATTCTGTTATGGAGAGGGCAGTGTGACATGGGGCGTTGTCATGATGGAGCATCCATTTGTCTGCAATGTCTGGTCTCACGCGAATGACCCTTTTTCTGAGCCTTTCAAGGACGTCTTTATAAAAAACGTGGTTGACAGTTTGTCCTGGAGGAACAAATTCTTTGTGGACGATTCCCCTTTTGTCAAAAAAACAAATCGGCATTGATTTGATCTTCGATTTGCTCATTCGAGCTTTCTTTGGTCGAGGAGAGTTTGCAGTGTGCCACTCCTGACTTTGCCTCTTGGTCTCAGGATCGTATTCAAAAATCCATGATTCATCACCTGTGATCACACGACTAAAGAAATCTTGCTCATTAGCGATTCTGTCAAGAAGATCAAGACACTTGTTTTTTCGATTGTCCTTCTGCTCAATTTTGAGGTTTTTCGGCACCATTTTGGCACAGACCTTTCGAATGTGCAGATGTTCAGTCAAAATTTGAAAAACGGTAAATCTGTTCAAATTTAATTGTTCACTCAACCTTCTTAATGTTAAACGACGGTCTGACCTCACAAGAGTGTTCACACGTTCGATGTTTTCATTGGTTTTCGAAGTTGAAGTCCTCCTGAACGGTGTTCATCTTCAACGTGTTTTTGCCTTCCAAAAATGATTTGTGCCAGCTTAAAAACTTGAGCTCGGGAAAAAGAATGTTCCCCATAGGCCTGTTTTAACTTTTCAAACGTCACACTTGCCGTTTAATGGCATAACGTTGCTCCAAATTCCGCTGTTCCATTTTGCGTGACGCACAACCAAAAACACAACTTCACTAATAGCAGTTGCAAAAATCACGTAGTTAACGGAAGGAGTTGAAACACGCACTGAGCTATGGGAGGGTACTGATACACGTGCTCTATCAAGGACAACAGCGCAGCGTTGCCAGATCGCTTGCAGTGTTGCCACTCTCATTACTTTTCTGCCACACCTCGTATATATATATATATATATATATATATATATATATATATATATATATATATAGTGGAAGTTGGCCTGGACACAGACAGGCAGACACGTTCATGTCACCCACAACAATATTTACAAGTAATTGCTACGGTCACACAGACCCAAATAACGGTCACTAAGACCCAAATTAGTGCACAAAACAAACCCCAAAGTCACAGTCCTGGCCACAATGCCTTTCTTCGGGCCGCCTCCACACTCCTCTCTGCCTTGTCCTTCTTCCACCCGACTCTAGCCTCAAATGATGGGAGAGTCCCCGGATGAGCCCCAGGTCTTCCTGGCATTCCTCCTCTAGCCACGCCCCAGCGTGGCGGAAGTGCCGGCTGTCCTCCCAGCAGCTCTCCGGGTGCCGTCCAAAGTCTTCCCCCCAGCACTTCCTGGTGTGGCGGAAGTGCTGGGGTAACAGGTCCCCAAGGCATTTGGGCGCCTCCTGGCGGTGACCACGGGCCCCTACAGGGTGGAGCTTCCATGCCCTGTACCCGTGGCCCCCAAAGCAACCAGGAAGGTGACCCTCACCTGACCCAGGGTGGGCACAGACCCTCATGGCGTCCCGGCCGGGTCATGGCCCCTGGCATCCCTGACAATATATATATATATATATATATATATATATATATATATATATATATATATATATATATATATATATATATATATATATATATATTTACTTATTTGGCCAACACAATTACCCAAGGTGACATACAATAATAATAATAATAATACAATTTATTTATATAGCGCCTTTCCCATGCTCAAGGCACTTACAGAATATAAGAAAGAACGGCAGAGTATACAATATATAGCATAGTACAAACCAAATAAACAAATAAAGAAATTTAAGACAGTAAATTCAGAGAAAAGCCTAAGAGACAACATAACTGATGGTCTCGCACACACACACAGGCTACATGAACATCTTGACATGGAGGTAAACTGAGAGAGGGGTAATAAAGTCAGGTAGAGTTAAAAGCCTTCCTGATCAGATGAGTTTTGAGTTGTTTTTTAAAAGAATTCATGGAGTCAGCTGACCTGATTCATTTCGGTAGGTCATTCCAGAGTCTCGGCGCTATACAGCTGAAGGCCCTGCTGTCACCCATGGAGTGCAGATTAGTGTGGGGCACAACAAGATGGCCAGAATCAGAGGACCTTAGTGGGTGGACAGGCACATAGTGATGGAGAAGGTCACTGATGTAGTTTGGCGTGAGGTTATTTAAGGCTTTGTAGGTTATTAGAAGAATTTTATATTCAATTTTGCAAGACACAGGGAGCCAGTGAAGGTGAAGCAGGATGGGTGTTATGTGCTCGCTGCTGCAGGTTCAAGTCAGGACTCTTGCAGCCGAGTTTTGAATAAGCTGGAGCTGTGATATAAGATTAGAAGGGGCACCTGCCAACAGCGCGTTACAATAATCAATGTGGGATGTGATAAAAGCAGGGACAGGTTTCTCAGCATTAGAAAAGGAGAGGAAGGAGCGAACACGGGATATGTGACGGAGGTGAAAGTAAGAAAGTTTCTTGATGTGATTTATGTGAGCGGAATAAGAAAGGGAGGAATCAAAATTGACACCGAGATTCTTTGCAGTAGAGGCAGGTCTGATGAGATTACCTCCAAGATGGACTGGCAATAATGACAATGGTCAGTCAGTCATTCTCTAACACAGGGTCATGGGGGTTTGCTGGAACCAGTCCCAGCCAACACAGGGCACAAGGCAGGAAGCAAATGCCGAGCAGGGCGCCAGCCCACCTCAGGGTGCACACACACTAGGGACATTTTAGGATCGCCAATGCACCTGACCTGCATGTCTTTGGACTGTTGTAGGAAACCGGACCACCCGGAGGAAACCCATGCAGACACAGCGAGAACATGCAAACTCCATACAGGGAGGACCTGGGAAGCGAACCCGGGTCTCCTAACTGCGAGGCAGCAGTGCTACCACTGTGCCACCCTATGACTTACAATGTATATGACATAATGAGAAGTCAAGCAAAATGACACCTTTTATTGGCTAACTAGAAATATTACAATATGCAAGCTTTCAAAGCAACACAGGCCCCTTCTTCAGTCAAGATGAAATGATTACACTTTTTAGCCAATAAAAAAATACAATACAATACAATACTACACAATTTAGTTTTGTATAGCCCAAAATCACACTAGTAGTGCCGCAATGGACTTTAACAGTCCCTGCCTCTTGACAGCCCCCCAGCCTTGACTCTCTGAGAAGACAAAAAACCTTGTAGGGAAAAATGGAAGAAACCTCGGGAAAGGCAGTTCAGAGAGAGACCCCTTTGGGTGTCAAAAAGAAGGGGGTCAATACAATACAATACACAGAACAGAACAAATCCTCAATACAGTATAAAAATACAAATTTTAGAAGTACTGAGTAGAATTTAACAGTAGATGATATCACATAATATGATTTGGTTTTGTTCAGAGTCCTGGAGACCTCATCCATCAAACTGCCTCCCCCATTTGGCCATTCCAAAGCTGAAAAAGTGCTAATCCAATGAAAGGACCCTTCTTTCCCACAATTCCTGCGATCCTCCATCAGAGATGATTTTACCTTAGGCAGGCAAAACAACCTGGCAGGTGGGCCGTGACACCAAGTGCCACATTTGAGTACAGAGAAGAGAAACAGAATCGGTGAGGGTTAGTAACAAATTCTAACTATCATGTTACTTATGTTTTAGTGCTAATGACTGACAACAGAGATGCAGTCTGTACAGTTAATCAGCAGCTCTAGGCAGGGTGTGCTAAACTGAAGTAGTGAGTCTTCTGAAGCTGAGACCGAAGGGGCATCTCTTATAGAAGCAGGCAGACCAGTCCACAGTTTAGGGGTACTGTAACTAAAAACTCGACCTCCCACTGCTATTTTATTAATTCTTGGAATCCTAAGCAGACCAGCATCTTGAGATCTTAATGTGCGCTCAGGTTTGTAAGTCATGATAAGTTCAGACAAGTAAGCCAGACCTCGGCCATTTAATGCTTTATATGTTAAAAGGAGGATTTTGAAATCTGCCCTAAACTTAACCGGTAGCCAGTGTAACGACTCTAGAACTGGAGTTATGTGTTCGTATTTTCTTGTTCTTGTAATAATTCTTGTAGCAGCATTTTGGATTTTGAACATCCAGTGAACACCGCATTGCTTAGTTCTGAATTTTAATTTAATGACTGACACTTTTGGTGCATCAGGTACGGCGCCATGCAGTAATGAACTATTGATAACGGTTAGAATAGGCACTGCAAGAACATCCATTGCACTTTTTACTTGTTTTGTTGGCACTGGATCTGGGGAACAAGTAGTGAGCTTCATTTTAGAAATTAAAGTTAAGACTTCCTGCTCAGTTACAGGATAAAAATTAAAGTGCTGAATGCAATTCTTGTATTAGGAATTTGCTAGTTTTCACATACACCTTGGGGTCAGAGCACAGGGTCAGCCATGGAGCAATTACAGGTTAAGGGTCTTGCTCAAGGGCCCAGCAGAGTAGGATCTCTTTTGGCAGTGACGGGGTTTCGAACCAGCAACATTCGGGATACCAGCGCAGAGCCACCACTCCGCCCCTATTATTATTATTGTTATTATTATTATTATTATTGTTATTGTTATTATTATTGTTATTATTATTATTGTTGTTGTTGTTGTTTTTGAGTGTCTAGATCTCACACTTTTTGGTTAAGTGCTGCCTGTCCATATGAACATTGTCTGCTTTTTATAGTGCCTTTTCATTGTGAGCACCATTCCAAGTCACTTCACAGGTGTATTATGATCATTTTCATATCTTTAGAGTCTAAACATCGTCAGATGAAGCGACTCAAAGGGTCTGAACTGGCTGCCTTGTCCCATTCCTAGCCACTGCTGGGGGGCACCATTTCCACTGTGAAGACCACCTCTACAGTTGATCTACAGTGACTTCCAAATGTCCACCAAGTCATGTGACGTGTTCAGCGCCACACAGCGGGTCAGACCTGAGTGGGCCTTCCCAGAGACTCCCCCCACCAATCCCACCGCAGTCTATCTAAAGCGTACACTAGAGAATGCAGATAGCACGCTTTTTATTTTACAGAGGATACCATTGAAGGTGCTGACAATGACTTAGCTTACTTTGTGTGGACTTAATAAAACAAAAAGAGCCGCACTATTTACATGTCAGCTGTGTACTTGTTACTAAAGATAGTCAGAAGCAGGGAGGATCAAAGGGGAGCAAATAGCAGCGAGGTTAATGACCGGCAAAGTGCAGTCAATAAACGCACTATCTGTGTGGCA
Source organism: Polypterus senegalus (assembly GCF_016835505.1). Lineage (NCBI taxonomy): Eukaryota > Metazoa > Chordata > Cladistia > Polypteriformes > Polypteridae > Polypterus > Polypterus senegalus. The sequence continues at coordinate 150,599,020 of NC_053165.1, read as the reverse complement.
GATATCTAATAATAAATGGGGATTGCGGGCACTTTGCCTCTTTCAGATGAAAACATTTGTTTGAGAGTAAGAGCTTTATCAAAGTACACATGATAAGAAAAAGCAAGTCAGAATTGTCTGGAGTAAACTGGGACTTAAGGTGTAATAAAGAAATAAAATGACACCAAAGCGCCAAGGCCGGAGTCAGGCCTCCAGTCTGTGACATCAGTGGAGCTGCTGCTTCTGCACGAGGGGCCCTTCATGCTTTCTATTTAAATGTCAATTCTGGGAGTGGAAAAGAAAGGCAAAGGGAACCCCCCCCACCACCACCACCACCACCATGATATAATCGGTACAACATGACAATGGAGACCCCATGACATATTCACTATGCTATGACAACAGAGACGTCCAACATATCAGTGGAGACCCCATAACATAATCAGTTCATGACAGTGGAGACCCTGTGACATAATCTGTACAACATATCAGTGGAGACCCCATAACAGTGAAAACCCGTTGACATAATCAATATGACATGATAGTGAAGACCTCAGTTACATAATCAGTACAACTTGACAGTGGAGACCCCACAACATATTCAGTTTGATATGATAATGGAGACCCCCAACATAATCTGTACAATATGACCATAGGGACCCCATAAACAGTACAACATGACAGTAGAGACCCCATAACATAATCAGTATATGACAGTGGAGACCCTATGACATATTCAGTATGATATGATAATGGAGACCCCCAACATAATCTGGACAATATGACCATAGAGACCCCATTACATAATCAGTACAACCTGACAGTGGAGACCCCACAACATATTCAGTTTGATATGATAATGGAGACCCCCAACATAATCTGTACAATATGACTGTAGAGAGACCCCTTTTTATCTGTGTGGCGGAGGTCCTCCACCTAAGGAGACACTGAGACGCGGTGGGGAACAGGTGAGTTGACTGCATAGACGTGCAATGGACAACCAATTCACTAAACTGCCCGCGACCAGCGCACCAGAGTGCCACACTGACAAGCCCGAGCCTTGCCACACTGCTTTTAATTATTTATTATTTAGAATGGTACAATGGACCCCTCTATACCACAATACTCAAGTAATGGGTGAGCAGGGCAAGATGAGGGGGAGAGACAGAGAATAGCGCTGTAGGATGAGCAGAAAGGCTATTCTGACCCTGATCTTTGTCCTTGATTGCTTATTGTCGTTATTTATTGGATTTCGACTTCCACTGTTTTTACAGATTATTTATTTGTTGAAGACTCTGTAACTGCACCACACTTTGTTTTGGACACTGTCTTTGGTTTTAATTAACACACAGTGTAATCGAGCTGTCTGTGTCTTCTTTGTCCTCGTCCAGCTCAGTTCATGACTGTCGATGTCCTGGGAAAAGGAAAAAGGCACCACACTACCACACCCCCCAGGACGTGTGTTTTAGCTTCAATGTCCATTCTAAAAGACCCCTTGTGCAAACTGGGCCTTGAACTGGACTGCCACTCTGTCCAGGGCTGATTAATTCTTTAAGTTCTGTGGACCACCAGGGACCCAAACACCCAACACAACAGACACAAGTGCCATAAAATTGAACACTTTTATTCCCTGGGAAATGTTTTCCAGTTGTTTCCCACTAGCACCAATCACTGTGAAGTCCAGGAATTCAGCACACAGCACTTTCTTTCTTTCTTTCTTTCTTTCTTTCATCCCAACTTTGGTTCATCCCTGTGAGGCAGTTGGCTCCTTTTTAAGCTGCACCCAGGAGCACTCCAGGTGGCTTGTTAGGGAGGTCTGGAATTGTGTGGCTGAAGCCCAAAGTAGGGCTCTACAGCTCCTGCATAACTCCCACAGCTCCCCCTGACAGCATCCATGGGATCCAACAGGGTTCTGCCGATAACCAGTAATTCTCATACAGACCTACAGAGGGGACTGGGCGGTCTCATGGTCTGGAATCCCTACAGATTTTATTTTTTCTCCAGCCGTCTGGAGTTTTTTTGTTTTTTCTGTCCCCCCTGGCCATTGAACCTTACTCTTATTCGATGTTAATGTTGATTTATTTTGTTTTATAATTGTGTCTTTCATTTTTCTATTCTTTAATATGTAAAGCACTTTGAGCTACTGTTTGTATGAAAATGTGCTATAGAAATAAAAAATGTTGTTGTTGTTGTTGACCTGTGGGAATCCGAGGTCGGGGAAGATAGCGCCCTTCAAAAGCCATCTCCCCCTGTCCTTCCTTTAAGGAGACGTCCCTGCTGGGAAAAGATGCCAGCCATCCCTCACAGACCCTTCTTTTGGCAGGGTCATTGGTTCTAGGGAATCCCAGCCCAGGATTCCTGGACATTTTTCATTCCTGGGAAACCGGGAATGGCCAAGCTTGCATATATAGTGTGTAAATGTGTAAAAATCGCTCAAGAAATAACAGAGTTATAGCTGAAAATAATGAAGTGACACGGTCGTGATCGACCGGTAGATCTGAAAGGTAGTGTTTCTTTTTAAACATTAGTCTATCATATATCCTCCCTATGGCATTTGGCACTTGATTGACATACAGGCCAGTCTGAGATCTCTTCATTTCTAACACACCGGTCATCCCACATGCGCCCATACAATCAGATTGTGATTCAGACTACGAATGCCATGAATGTAAATACCCCAATCTACATGCTGTCAAATAAATGAACCACACGCGGTGGCGCAACGTAAAGGGGCTTCGACGCTGACGTCTGAGGTTCGAACCTCGAGAGGGGGTGCAGTGAGTGTGTACGCCTGATGAGCCCAGAATTATGGCAAAATACGTGTCGCGTACTCTTTGCATTATTTGACAGTAAAACTATGCAAACATTCTATGATCTGCTTCTCGCAACTGAAGAGGGCACCGTGGCGGATGTTTGTCGACTTGCATGCCAACCACAAGCGCTACCTGGTAGGTAACTGCCCATACAATCTGATTGTGATTTAGACTATGAATGCCATGAATGTAAATACCCCAATCTACATGCTGTCAAATAAATAAACCACACGCGGTGGCGCAACGTAAAGGGTCTGAGGTTCGATCCACGAGAGGGGGTGCAGTGAGTGTGTACACCTGATGAGCCCAGAATTAGGGTGAAACACGTGTCACGTACTCTTTGCACTATTTGACAGTAAAGCTATGCTATATATATATATATATATATATATATATATATATATATATACTGTAAGGCATTTTTAATGTAGGTAGATCATTTCGATCTGGTCATTTTAAAAGTAGCTCACAAGCCGAAGAAGTATGGGCACCCCTGAACTAAATACACGTACTTATATGACAGCATGAACTGCTTGTAGATAAGGTTAGTCTTTTATTGGTGTCAACATATTGCAATAGTTTTATTAAAGATAAGTGTCGGTCGTTCTAAAACCGTTCACGTGCGAGATGCCCATGCACTGTGTCATCCCCGGGAACCCCGGGATTCCAGAATTCCCAGGAATGGATAAACCCATCCGGGAATGGATTCCCTAGTTGGTTCCCTGTGAACCTGAACTGGAGAAGCTGGTTTGATTATGGATAGATGGGCCTTTCATACCCCACAAAGTGACAACTTTACATGAAACGCATTATGAATTGAATAGTTTCATAGTGCCATTATTGTCACATGTAATTCTCACTTTCGTGTGTTAATCACCGTGCAGTACGTCCCCACTCTCCTCCGTCTGTTCCCACTTCCTGCCTTCCTTACCTCATCACGTCGGTCTTCTTTTATCTGAAATAACAACCTTCCCTCAAAATTAGAACTATAATGGGCCATGAAGTTCAAGTGATACTCTAACCCTAAGATGGGCGCTGATACACCCACCCATTGACAGACCAATTTAGGATGCCAGATTAGGACCCGAGTGCAGCCATGTGATGGTGACACCTCAGCACCACCCTAGTTCAAATGAAATGGAACACTGTGAGGTTTGTTATGGCGGCTGGAGTGCCAGTTCTGGGTTATTCCCTGCAGGTTGGAGGGCCTACAGGCAGATTAACGTCATACCCAGTGCCGAGCAACTACAAGTTAAGGGCCTTGCTCAAGGACCCAATGAAGTGGAGTCACTTTTGGTGTTTACCTTCCATTACCAGTGCAGACCCCTAGCCTCAGAGCCACCACTCCACCCTGACCCTAAGCCTAACCCTTAAACATGTGGATTGATACTTCCAGTTCCAGGACAGGGGCTTTGCTTTTCAAAAGTAAGAACATTTTCAGGAAAAGCCCATAGAGACATAAAAAAATAATAGGCCTCTTTCCAGTGAGAGACATCATGCCCGATGATGAGGGGATCCTGGAAGCCCACCAGTGAATTCTTCCATTGCGGGAAGATAAATGCTAAAGGTTGGCGTTCCCTTTAATTTGTGGAAATAACTGGGAAGTAAACTGTCAGAGGTTCCCAACGGTGAAGAAGAAGAAGAAGAAGAAGCGTTGAGAGGCCCGCCTAATTAGTTGAGCTTGTTGGCGTTCAGGGAATTGCTGATTTCTTGGTGGTTTCTTTGGGGAGCCATGTCTTTGGGGATCTTCTTGATTTTTTTTTTTGCTTCCTGTGGCTCTCTAGTGCAACTTATGTAATTGATGAAAGCTGCGGCACAGAGGAGATATCTGCCTGATGGTTGATAAAATCCTGTGTTGTAGTCTCAACAACATAGAAGACAACATGTCGCCGCTCCCTTGCACCTCAGTAGACGAGAATGAATTAAAATACAGAACTTTGTTTAATTTCATAAAAAACACAAATTGTCTTTTGTGACTGTGGATCACCTAGGCTGGCACTGCCACCTGAACCCAACACAGGCAAGCATGGGACACAAGTTCAAGGCACACACGTTTTATTTTTTCTTTTTCCTCGTGGGAAACGCCTTCCCTGTTTCTCACAGGCACAACAGAGTCCAAAGCGCAGCACAAACACAACATGTCCTCTTTTCTTTCTCTTCCTCTTTTTCCTCTCCTCTACTCTTCCAGTCAAGCTTCATCTTCCTCCTCCCGACTCTGGCTCCCCGAGTAGTGGCTACTTGCTCCTTTTATAAGGCACCCAGAAGTGCTCCAGGTGCTTGACTCATTTCCGGCATCACTTCCCGGTATGGTGGAAGAACTGCACATAAGGGCTCAGCAATTCCTGTGGATCCCAATAGGGCTGCACCAAACTCCAACTCCCATGAAGCTCTGTGGGAGTCCGAGGCCCCGCTGCCATCTAGCGTCCCAGGGAAAGTAACGCTCTGGCCATGCTTGGTCCCCCGGACCTCCCAGTGTGGAGGTGTCCTGGCCGCACACTACAGTGACATACGTCTTACCCTCTTTCCTCCCAGTTCTTGAAAACCTACACAAAAAGGCCATGGCAAAAAAATTCCTGGGTCTGTGTATTGTATTGTATGGATCGATTATCCAACCCGCTGTATCCTATCTATAGGGTCACGGGGGTCTGCTGGAGCCAATCCCAGCCAACACAGGGCACAAGGCCAAAAACAAACCCTGGGCAGGGTGCCAACCCACCACATATTGTATGTAGTCTACTCTCAAATAGTACAGACAAGTTTTGAGGGATTGATCGAAAGATAAGACGTGGCTGAAAACATCGACAAAGATTGAAAACCAGGAGATCGTAAACACAGGCAAGCAAGGCTGAAACGTGAGGCAAAAATCAGGAAGTCAGGGACAAATGTAACACAAAATCATTACTGGGACATTCAAAAGGTTTTTAAGACAGCAAAATGCATGCAGAGATCAAGTTTATCCGTAAACTCGGACACGTAAGAACTGAAAGGGTGACTTTATAATACATTGTGAGTTAATGTAACAGTCCCCAGTAACCGAGACGACATCCCAAGCAGTGAATACACAGAATTCATAGAATAGACAGAACGACGGCAGAAACCGTTCAAAATTAAAATTCAAAATGCAATTGGATGTTGTAACGTAAATAGGATAAGGAAAATAGATTCCACAAACAAAAAAAAACACAAATAAGGAATTATTTTGATATGAGTTTTAATAAACAAATAAGCTAATAATATTTAACAAGTATCTAATAATAGCATCTAGCATAATTCCTGGATTTTATTTAACGTGTAACGCATAGGCGTCGAAGGAAGGGTACACAATAACCTGTCAAGTGGGGCCCTGACTTTGTCCTGTTGTTCTTCTTCCCTCACAGCTCCGAGAAGCCGCCCAGTAAGGTCACTTAACCCCGCCCCTTGTGGAAGTTGCACTATAAAACAAGTGCTGGCAAAGAGAAAGGTGTCTTTTGCCTGGAGACCAGAACGAGCCGCATGGCGGACCATGTGACTCTCAAAAAGATTCCTTACAAGAAAGAAATCCCTGATCGAGATGCATTGGCGTTATTTTCGTTACTTTTGTTTATTTTGCTTGTTTCATCTTGCGATGCTTAAAAAGGACGACCCGGTTGGTGTTCCAACATTTCTGTCCTGGAAGTCTACATGACTGTCATCATCAAGTTCTTCCATGAGAACTCTGAATACCATGAGGACTGACCATTTATGTTAGGTAGAATGCCTAGAGGGGGCTTGGTGGTCTCATGGCCTGGAACCCTTGCAGATTTTATTTTCTCTCCAGCCGTCTGGAGTTTGTTTTGTTTTTTCTGTCCTCCCTGGCCATCAGACCTTACTTTTTTTCTGTTAATTAGTGCTCCCTTATTCTAATTTTTATTTATTTTGTCTTTTTTCTCTTTCTTCGTCATGTAAAACTTTGAGCTGCATAATTTGTATGAAAATGTGCTATAGAAATAAATGTTGTTGTTGCCCTTCCACAGCCCGATCACAAGCCCCTTTTCAAGACCCTAAAAACTATTTATAAAGACAGAGCACAGACACAGCTGCTCAGCAGTGCAATCTAAATTCAAAACCTCGTAACATCGTCTGGCTATTTAAGAACCGGGGACCTGAGGTGACCACAGATCAGAAATCTGCTAGTTTATAACATTTTGGCTGATTTTTAGAATGTCATGATGGCATGATGGCACACTGTTTGGCACTGCCACCCCACAACCACAGGTACCCGTAATGAATTATGTAAGGCAACTATTATTTTGAAATTATGGCAACTATTATTTTGAAATGCTTTGTGTCAGTGACCTATTGTGTTCTATTGGGCTGCTGTATAAAGACATGTGGGTGATTGGTAAGGTACTGATGGCACAGAGCAGCAGTCCTTTGGAGCAGAGATGGAATCAGATGATCGATCATCTAACTAAGGCAAGATTTAGTAACATAGGCCAGGGAACAAAAATTGTACATTGAAAATCATAGTGAGAATGTCAGGAGCCAAAAATCTGAAGACAGCCAAAGCGAAAATGTTAGACATACAGTGAGTCTTAGCTGAGGGGCAGAAAAGAGTTTAAAACCAGAGATGCCCATGCAAGAAACACGTTTTGTATTAAGTTGTATCCACAAACTGATGATGAATGTTCTGAGCTGCCGGCTTATGAGTTGTTGTGCTGCTGATGATGATGATGATATGAGAGTATGGGCTGGCCGATAGATAGATAGATAGATAGATAGATAGATAGATAGATAGATAGATAGATAGATAGATAGATAGATAGATAGATAGATAGATAGATATGAAAGGCACTATATGATAGATAGATAGATAGATAGATAGATAGATAGATAGATAGATAGATAGATAGATAGATAGATAGATAGATAGATATGAAAGGCACTATATAATAGATAGATAGACAGAGTACCTCTTTTAATTTAAGTGATCAACCACAACCCGACACTTGAACTGTGTAATCTTAATGATGGACACTAACATGGCAGTCCCCATAGACTAAGTCCAGTGTAGTTGGCTTTGGCCCTCCATGGGCCATTTACTGTTCTGGTTCTGGGTTATGTTTGAAGGCTGAAGATGTTCCTGTGCTCTTGGATGAAAAGGAGCTTGGGGGTCTCACCTGATGTCTACAATGCCACTCTGTCTCTGCATCCTGATAATGAAGCAGAAGAGAAGAAGAAATTGAATGAAAGGCGAGTTTACGTTAAGCAGACACACTTGGTGGTGGCTGAGACCAAACTGGCCATCACAGTGGCTGAGACATACAGTATGATCAAGATGGTTCTCCTTCAAACATCTGTCTGCAGTGTGGTTGTAGTTCCGATGGTGTATTCATTGGGCGTCCGTGGATGGTCCTGGAGTGTCCTGTCCAGATGTTTTTATGTCCTTCAATTTAATGCCACACCTCTTAGCCTTTCCAGCACAATTGTAATATTTCTATTGTCCTATTGTATTGTATTCTTGTGTTCTGTTCTGTGTATTGTATTATATTATATTGTCCCCCCTTCTTTTTGTTACCCACTGCACGGCCAGCCTACCTGGAAAGGGGTCTCTCTTTGAACTGCCTTTCCCAAGGTTTCTTCCATTTTTTCCCTACTAGGGTTTATTTGGGGAGTTTTTCCTGTTCTTCTTAGATGGTCGAGGCTGGCTGTCAAAAGGCAGGGCCTGTTAAAGCCCATTGCGGCCCTGCTTGCATGATTTTGGGCTTTACAAAAATAAATTGTATTGTAATTCTTTCATCTTAGTCATGTATCGAAGACACCAGTGGAAATTAAGGGAATGTGCATCTAAGACTGAAGCCAGGAAGCACTTCTTCACACAAAGAGTTATGGGAATCTGGGACATGGAGGTGAAGCACAAACACTGACGACTTTTAAGAAGGATCTGGATAACATATTGGGACAGCTTCGCTCTTAGCTAAACAAGCAGGCTTGATGGAATGAATGGTCTCCTCTCGTTCGTCATACTGGGCAAATGAATCAAATGAGCACATCTTTAAAATCACCACAGGAACATGGAGAGAACATGCAGACTGCAGACAGACCGGGTTTTCGACTCAGATCAGGTCTCCTGGGCTTTGAGTTAGCAGTGTCCCCCTAAAAAACATTCAAAGGTCTCATACCGGAAAGATCTGCGGTCCAACTCGAAGCTTGACAGTCGTGGAGTTGTCAAATCAAAGATTAAAGAAGGCAAAGTGGTCATGAAGGACTGCGGCGTGGCTCATTTTGACACTCTGCCCAGTCTCTCTCAGATAACGGGGGGCTACTTTATTTGTGAAGTGGGAGGCCCACCTGCCAGGCGCTGGTCTGTCTTGAGAAGGCCCTTGTGTTTGGATCCTCAGAGTTCTCTCATACGCACGAATAAGGACGACTTTGAGACTCTTCCAAGGTTAGACGAGGGATGTTCTTGTAACCATGGAGACCTGCGTACACATCTACCCACCCATACACCCCCACGCCAACTCGCGCTCTTACTGCTGTACAGCACTTTCACGTCTGACTAATATTTCGCTTTTCCAAACTACTCAAGTAAGTGGCCTCCGAGCAGATGGCCATGAGAGTAGGTTGTTAGCGCTACACTGATGGCCAACAGGCTTTTCTCCACATGACATTTGCTGCCTAGCAAAAAGAAGGCAATACAGTCGTTTGGCAAAAGTGGTCCTGCGTATTTTTAGAAACACCAAATGCTTTCCTTTCGCACTGACATGGCCTTAAAAATCATTGATCATCTTGACGCGTAGCAGGCTGTGCTAAAATCACCTCGTTGGCAGCACAAAGGCGTTTTTGTTGGGTTTTTTTCCCCAGGGCTGTCCCTTCCTGGATTGTTACATGCTGTCTGATCTTTTATGGGGGGTGGGGGGGCTGCAACTGCAATGAAGGGTGGGAATGAACTCTGAAGTCTAAGGAATGGGAACCAAATGCTCTGGTGTGGGATCTTAATGGCAGTGCAACCTGGCAGTATGGCGCTTGGGAGGGCAGTGGAAGACGTCTTAGAGTAAAACACAACTGGTATCTTCTTCTTCTTCTTTCGGCTGCTCCTGTTACGTATTGCCACGGCGGATCATCTTATTCCATATTTTCCTGTCCTCTTCAGCTTGCTCTGTCACACCCATCACCTGCATGTCATCCATAAATCTTCTCTTAGGCCTTCCTCTTCTTCTCTTACTTGGCAGCTCTATCTTTAACATCCTTCTCCCAATATACCCAGCATCTCTCCTCTGCACATGTCCAAATAAACACAATCTCACCTCTCTGACTTTGTCTCCTAACCCGTCCCACCTGAGCTCACCCTCTAATGTCCTCATTTATAATCCTGCCCATCCTCGTCACACCCAATGCAAACCTTAACATCTTTAGCTCTGGTAACGGGCAGCCAGTCGTGATTTAGCTTTGCTATGTAATACTGCATACAATGGATATCAAAAGGTTTATTTATTATATACTAGCTGTGTCTGTGTAGTAGTGAAACAGGACAAACTTTAAATATCAATTAAAAAATAAAATAAAAAATGTAATCATTTGTATTGAGAAGAGATGTTAGGAGCACACGCTGATACAGCGCATTGCCGCACCCACCATATGACAAACCAACTCAGGATCCCAGATTAGGACCCGAATTCAGCCATGCAACACCTCAGCACCTCACTAGTTCAGATGGAATAGAACCAAAGTCAGGCTTTTATGGCGGCTCGAGTGCCAATTCTGCTACCGACCCCCCAGTCTTTCCCTGCAGGTTGGAGGGCTGACATGCAGGATTGGATGCAGATTAACGTCATACCCAGGACGGAGCAATTGCAGGTTAAGGACCTCGCTCAAGGGCCCAACGGAGTAGAGTCACTTCTGGTGTTTCTAGAATTTGAACTGGCAACATTCTGATTAATAAATAGAAAGAATGTGAAATAAAAAATAAAGGAGATAGATAGATAGATAGATAGATAGATAGATAGATAGATAGATAGATAGATAGATAGATAGATAGATAGGAAAGGCAATATTTTATAGATAGATAGGAAAGGCACTATATTATAGATAGATAGATAGATAGATAGATAGATAGATAGATGTGAAAGGCACTATATAATAGATAGATAGATAGATAGAGAGATAGAGAGATAGATGTGAAAGGCACTATATCATAGATAGATAGATCGATCGATCTTAAAGGCACTATATAATATACATAATAGATAGATAGATAGGAAAGGCACTATATTATAGATAGATAGATAGATAGATAGATAGATAGATAGATAGATAGATAGATAGATAGATAGATAGATAGATAGATAGATAGATAGATAGATAGATAGATAGATAGATAGATAATAATTGCACTATATAATTGATAGATCAGAAAGGCATTGATGAGCCATCCCTTTATGTTGTGCCTTTCACAGGACGTCCCGGGCGACAGGGGAAGCTGATGCGGCTCTCATGCACCTGAAAACAATCCATTGACTTACATAATTCATCTCCACTGAACTGATAACATGAGCATTCAGTAATGTGACTCAGTGTGTACCATTCGGCTCATCTTACACTCAAATGTTAAATACTCAGGGATAGAGCTCTGGATGCCAAATCAATGCTGTAATTTAAATAGAGGAGGTCATATCTTGCATTTTTTTTCAGAAATGACTCTTTAGAAATCTTCACACTATTCTGTTAGGCAGCCTGCTGCTGTTCCCATCTGCGTGTATTTATAGGCTGAGCCGTTTCAGACACCTTTAAGAGGAATGCCGCGCTTGTCCAGTGCTGAAGTCGAGAGAAAAAAAAATCACGGAGGGTCGCCTCACCAAGCCCTCCCTCCAAGAATTACTCCCTGTGACCCTGAATTGGATTTAGCAGGTTTCTTGAATGTTCTGCTGTATTATGTTATTATGTAACTAGGTAGGTAATTTCCAGCAAAGCCCTGGTATTTCTGAACAATCTTCATTGCAGCTCATTAAGCACCAGCATCCTTTTCTCTCATCCCAGGTGATTTTTTTTTCAATATGAAAACAGGAGTATAACAAGTTTAATTGCTTCCTGGCCTTCAGAGGCCTTCATTGAGATAAGCCCTATGAGTGCTGCTGGAAAGTACATTGAATGCTCTTCCATGACCAACATTATGTTTTGATTTAAAGGGATACTCACATACATGATGTTAGTTTTGGACCATTAAATTACATGTAAATGAATTCTCTCCACGTTAAATTAAAAGGAACGGCATAATGACCCAAAGTCTTTTGTGTGATCGACGGGATGTGTGACATGCTGTAGTCATCTGGCATTTTCCTACATACTGGAAGCTGAGGATATATTATAATAACTGAAAACAAAAGATATTTTTGAAATCCATTCTCATTATATTGCTCTGAATTGGATTAAATGAGTTGGAGTGTGTAATTCATTCACAAATTTATTTCTTCACATAATGTTATCCCAGGGCAATAACTCCCTTCATGTCTATCTTTACCTTTAATCCTGTCAGCACATCTCTGCAGGCCTGGCCTTGTCGGTTTACCCAGTTACCACTGAGGTCCTCACCAGGACAAAGTAATCGAAAATAGGAAACGAAATGAGCAGAGAATGAGGTGCAGAACTAAACTGTGACCACAGTGTCATTACAACCTCCATGAGACCAATTTAGAGCAATGGCACTAATGGAGCTTTCACCATGTTTTTTGCTTTCTGATAAAAGTTCAAAAATATTTTTGATCAGTTTCAACAAGTAGAAGTAGATGATATAAGCTACAGGCAATATATGATAGATAGATAGGTAGGAAAGGCACTATATAATAGATAAATAGATAGATGGATAGATAGAGAGAAGCAAAGGTCTGTGATACAGTTTTCATATTTGTAGATAGAATTCCATAAAAGGAGAAAATGACTCACATATCTTAATTTATTTTTATTACTAAGCTTTCGGCAACCTACCAGATGTCATCATCAGAGTAAAATAATTAGACATACAGAAATCAAAGGCAATATATAGTAAATAGGATGGGGAGGTGTAAGGGAGGGATAGATAGATAGATAGATAGATATGAAAGGCACTATATAATAGATAGATAGATAGATAGATAGATAGATAGATAGATAGATAGATAGATAGATAGATAGATATGAAAGGCACTATATAATAGATAGATAGATAGATAGATAGATAGATAGATAGATAGATAGATGAAAGGCACTATATAATAGATAGATAGATAGATAGATAGATAGATAGATAGATAGATAGATAGAAACTTTATCCTGAATTAAATTGCAGGGTTACAGCAGCAGATAAAAATAGCCAGATATACATACAGAATTATCGTAACCCTAAGTATGTTAACAAGGTACAAATATACAAATCTTCTTCTTCTTCTTTCAGCTGCTCCCATTAGGGGTTGTCACGGCGGATCATCTTCTTCCATATCTTCCTGTCCTCTGCATCTTGTTCTGTTACACCCATCACCTGTATGTTGTCTCTCATCACATCCATAAACCAAGGTACAAATATATAAATAACAAGAATTATTAATCAGTGTATTAACCCATTGCATCCATCCATTGTCCGAATTTGAACACAGGGGTCTGCTGGAGCCAATCCCAGCCAACACAGGAACCAATCCCAGACAGGGTGCCAACCCACCACAGCACACACATGGGCCATTTTAGAATCACCAATCCACCTAACCTGCATGTCTTTGAACTGTGGGAGGAAACCAGAGCGCAGACACAGGGAGAATATGCAAACTCCACGCAGGGAGGACCCGGGAAGCAAACCTGGGTCTCCTAACTGCCAGGCAGCAGCGCTACCACTGCGCCACCGTGCCACCCTAAACCATTACAGAATTCACTAAGTGTAAAGTGATCAGAGTTGCAGATTCTTCCAAGTTGCAATGTCACAGTACAGGATGCCCGTCATTGGCACAGTATACTGCACATGGCATTGTTGTCTATTAAGATTTCTGTTAGACCAGCTCAGTACCATTTAGCACACAAGTCACAAGACCACCTCAGCCGAGGTGTGACTCTTTATAGAGCCTGATGCCCGAGGGTACTGGTCACCTCACATAGTGTTCAAGTCTGTTACTGAAGGTGCCCCTCTGCTTAGCCAAGACCCCATACAGGAGAGTAAGCAGCCTGCTCAGTGGCCTCTTGTTCTTCCACTTTGTCCAGTGTGTCCAGCCAGACTTCCAAGACCCGAACAAGCCTCTCTAATCAGTTAATTTGGTCTGTTGGCATGTCCTGCACTAATGCCACTTGCCCAGCACACTATCATGTAGAAAGTTTCACTGGCTGCTGTGGTGACTCTGACCTTTGTTGGTCCTGCCATTCAGATGCCCCCTGGGGTTCTTATATGTCCTCAACATCTCCACGTTTTCACCATCTATATATATAATTCACTAAGGCAAGACAACCATTGGAAGCACGCCGGAAGGGGCGTGGATTCACTAAGCCGCCGACAAGTGAGACACCTATGGCGCACGCAGGAAGGAGCCACGCCCACCAACTCCAAGACCATTGGATACGATGACAACTCACAGAGCCACGCCCACCAACTCGGACGCGACGACACAGAAAAACCGGCGTCATTTATATTCGTCTGTCGTAGAGGTCACATGCAGCTCCGACCCACGTTGACTGTTAATAGAGGCATGTTTCTCGCGGAGGTGAATCGCCATATGCAGCGTGTAAAACGACTGCGAGGGGTATCCCATGGGATCCTTAAAACGTTCCTTTACAACTGAGGTTAAAACACAATGAAGTGAGAAGTCTTTAAAAAACGAGTTTTTGGTTACGACGCATCGCACGCGCGTGCACCATAGCAAACTGTTTTACACGCTACATACAGCAATTCGCATCCGCTACAAACATACGTCTTCTTAGATACTCCTTGCACTTTGTACACACCCCCTACCACCGTGGTCGGGTGTCTTGGTGGATTATATATAGAAAGGCAGCCAAAACCGCACAGAGCAATGAAAAGTCTACGTGAGTCACAGCTGCATCTGGACTGTGCACAGACTACAACGACTCGAGTGACGATTTGGAGGTGGGCACATGAGCAGGCAGTGTATACTGAACGAGAAATCAGCAGACTAGCATGACGGAGGGAGCGGAGTGGACGTCCTTCTCCTCTCCTCCTGTTCCACCCTCCGCGCCTGAGCGCAGCACGGACGATTGTGTGTTGGTTCATTCTGTGCATTGGTTAAAACCCAATGAAGGAAGCAGTCTTTAAAAACCAATAAGCCCTGTGCCTCTGTTTCATTACCGTCTCACCTGCTTCACCAATGCAGGCCCGCAACAGGCGATCCGGCGTCATTCCGATGACCGCGGGCAGCCAACCGGGTAACCAAAGTCTTTGGGTTCAGGGGGGAGTATGGTTACAAAGCTGAAACTTAAAGGAATTGACAGAAGGGCACCACCAGGTGTGGAGCCTTTCGCTTCATTTGACTCAACACAGGAAACCTCACCCGGCCCGGACACGGAGAGGATTGACAGATTGATAGCTCTTTCTCGATTCTGTGGGTGGTGGTGCATGGCAGTTCTTAGTTGGTGGAGCGATTTGGCTGGTTATTTCCGAAAACGAACGAGACTCCCGCCTGCTAAATAGTTACACGACCCAACAGTGGTCGGCGTCCAAATTCTTAGAGGGACAAGTGGCTTTCAGCCACGTGAGATTGAGCATTAACAGGTCTGTGATGCACTTGTATGTCCGGTACTGCACGCGCTACACTGAATGGATCAACGTGTGTCTACCCGGCGTGGGTAAGCCGTTGAACCCCATTCGTGATGGAGACCGTGGCTTCCAATTGTTCCCCACGAACGAGAAATTCCCAGTACGTGCGGGTCATACGCTCGCACTGATTACGTCCCTGCCCTTTGTAAAGCCCCCCATGGTCGGGTGACTTGGTGGATTATATATAAAAAAAAGCAGCCGGAACCGCAAAGAACAATGAAAAATCAACGTGGAAACCGACTGAGGCGGTGTTTGGAAAATTAACAGTCAACGTGACTCTCAGGTGCGTGTGGACTGTACACAGACGAAAGCGACTCAGGTAGGGAGTTGGGGCGGGCACATAAGCGGGCAGTGCGTACTGAACGAGCGCCGTTCAACCCCGTCCTTCGCTTTGGAAGGAGAAAGCGCGACGGCGCTCCTCCGGTTTTCAGTCACAGACAATTGTATGTTGGTTCGTAGCGTGCATTGTTGCAATGTTACTTTTCTTGGTGGTTTATTAAATTACGGATTTTTCAAATGTTTATTTTTTCTCTGTGCTTAAAAATCATTTAAAAGCGGCCTGATTATGCGGCGTATGCTACGCCGCGGGTTGGCTAGTCAATATTAATCGATTAGCACATTTGCTAATAATACTCTACCTTCTATTGTTTCAGTGAAGGTTGGATTTCATGAAGGTTTTTCTGGGGTACTGCCATTTGTCTCACATATCCCATAAGCTGCTCGGACGTGTGAGTCTGCCCGTTCTTGGACTGTCATCCCTTTCAGTTTTACTTTCTGCCATGAGCCTGATGTTGTCAGGATACGATCAGACTGTGATCAGCTAACCTCAGCTTAACTGAATGAGTTCAGAAAACAAACAAACAAACGAGTGAGTGAGTGAATGAATGACAATGTCTGCTAGGATGAGTGTGCAGGTTCAAGACAGCAACAGTGCAGTTCACCAAGGGCTGTAAACGGCGACCCTTACATGAATTGTTCCACTTGTTTATGCTTTAAGATTCGGTTCACTTTCTGCCTTTGTCCTTTGCTCTTATCATATCTTACCTCTTAAATGTAAATGTGTTTCATTCCCTCCTTAGTGATTGTCCCTTCTTCCATTTTATTTTACCTTTGATGTAACTTGAGATGGCAGTAAGCTGAAGACTAGCAGACAATAAGAGGCATGAGGTAATAATCCACCATGTGGGGGCACAGCCGCTAACTGAGCGTGGCACATTAAGGTACCCCCTTGAACTTAAAGGAATACTTCACCCAAAAATGATTCATTTGTAAAATCTGTTTCTTACCTCACATTGTTTGTGTTGAGCGCCAAGAACAATTTTGAATCTCATATTTTCACAGGCAACAGACATAGTGAGCTTGAGTAGACTTCCACTTTGAACAACAGCAAACTGCATCAAAATGACCACGAATTACAACTGGAGCTGCGACTGGACCTGTAGACCCGCCACTTTTTGGCCTATCAAATGTAAAATGGACTGGCAACCTACAGGAGCCAAAGTAACATGGCCAGCTGCACACTGACGCCAACATCCATCACTTGTGACCATAAATATCTTCTGTCCCCCACCGTCCTTCCATTATCAGTCATTACGGCCTCAAGGAGTACAACTCTGTTGGCAACCAAAATTGAGGATGATTAGCCACAATCTATCTATCTCTCTATCTCTCTATCTATCTATCTATCTATCTATCTATCTATCTATCTATCTATCTATCTATCTATCTATCTTATCTATCTATCTATCATATAGTGCATTTCCTGTCTATCTATCTATCTATCTATCTATCTATCTATCTATCTATCTATCTATCTATCATATAGTGCCTTTCATATCTATCTATCTATCTATCTATCTATCTATCATATAGCGCCTTTCCTATCTATCTATCTATCTATCTATCTATCTATCTATCTATCTGTCTATCTATCTATCTCTCTATCTCTCTATCTATCTATCTATCTATCTATCTATCTATCATATAGCGCCTTTCCTATCTATCTATCTATCTATCTATCTATCTATCTATCTATCTATCTATCTATCTATCTATCATATAGTGCCTTTCATATCTATCTATCTATCTATCTATCTATCTATCTATCTATCTATCTATCTATCTATCTATCTATCTATTCTGGTTGAGCGAGCGAATGCACAAGTTCAAAGTATATGTGGGGGTGCCAACAGGGTCACCTCTTTTAATAATGATACCCGGAAGGTGAATTGAACAAGTGCCACAATGGCACACACAAGAACAAAGAGCAGTTAGTAGGCTGTAGGGCATCCAAACCAAAGTAAAGTTAGCTCTGACGAGCGGTCAAGGCTGTGCTCAGAGCTCAGTCTGGAGGTCTGCTCTTTAACCCAAAGTAGATGCCATCTTCCGGGAGCGTCTCAGTCTTTTAGTTTTTGTACCAAAGGGGGCGGAGTCAGTTACCCTTCATTGGGTATTGTCTTGGAGCACAATGCCATCGTTGACAGCGCCCCTTTGTGTCCCAGCATGGTAATGCTGACCTCTGACGGGCCCTGAAGGCGACCCTCGGGCACACAGACAGGTTACCTCTGCTATGTCTGACACTACGCCATCCTGTGTGTCCACTGGTTTTTGCTGTAAGGTCACTTTCTTCACACCCCACAACCCCAATAGAACCCAAAGCGCATTAGTGGGTTCAGACAATGAATGAATGAATGTGTTATTAACATTTTTGGGACACAGTTTCCTTTTGTGTGACTACAGCTGCTGGTTCCTTTGAAATCTGCCATCCACCACCTCTATAGCGGACTAAACAAGCGTCCATTTGACTTTCATTCACTTGCATCCAAGCTGAAGGCCACAGGCCGCCGTGAACATAAAAGAGAGATCCAGCTGTGTAAAACTGAGCCCGGAACATAAGCGGAGTCCTTACAGAAGTCGCTGCTCTAGACAATGGCATCTGTGGTAGAGAGAGGAAGCCCATAATGAGTGGCCTAATGACCCTCTTCCCTTTTTTTTTGCCTTTCTCAGCCTGCTTGTTTTTTGATCATTTTGGCACTCGGGACCACAGGTACTGTAAGTGAGACGCATTCACACCTCGCAGCTGCTAAGCATCTGTGAAAACAAGGCGGCCGCCCCGAGCAGTAAAGTCCTAGTCAGTTACTAGAAAGTCTCCTTAGACCCACAGAGACACAACTAACACCGAGTGCCGCTTTATTGTTCTGGTCACCTCACGCCAAACGTTCAGGCTGACACATTCATTACCTGCTCTGCACAGTAATTGCAGCTCGAAAATTGAGTTCACGGCTGAAGCAAAACACCGCAGTACGGCAGGAACTCTCGAGTGCCTCCGGCAACACGCGTGGTAGACAGCTCAGGGGACGGCCTGCTCCTCAGATATCCGTGTGGTGTTTACCCAGGCAAGTTTATATAATGGATGAGCCGCCGATTGCACCTGAAAAATAAAAATGTTCATTTACCACAACAGCATTCCTACAAGAAAACAAAATGCACAGGGTCTATGGGGGACTTCACTGTAAATGAATAAGCAGTCTCACAAAGCGGGTGGCGAGGGGGGCATCAACAGTGTGCCGCCAGCGATCGCTTCATGCAGTGGGGTCCCTTCTGTCAGCGAGTGTCCCTGTGCAGGGTGGAAGGGGGCCGAGCTTCATGCCTTGAGCATGGGAAAGACGCTATATAAATAAAATACAGTATATTATTCTTATTACTCTGCGGTGGGTTGGCACCCTGCCCGGAGTTTGTTTCCTGCCTTGTGCCCTGTGTTGGCTGGGATTGGCTCCAGCAGTCCCCCGTCACCCTGTAGTTAGGATATGGCGGGTTGGACAATGGATGGATGGATGGATGGATTTTACTTGACTTGTCACTAGCAAAGGCATAACAAGAATACCCGCCATATCCTAACTACAGGGTCACGGGGGACTGCTGGAGCCAATCCCAGCCAACACAGGGCACAAGGCAGGAAACAAACCCCGGGCAGGGTGCCAGGTCAAGTAAAATGACACCTCTTATTGGCGAACTAAACAAGATTACAATATGCAAGGGCAACTCGGGACCCTTCTTCAGGCAAGATGCCTCAAAAAGCTTGCATATTGTAATCTTGTTTAGTTGGCCAATAAGACTCGTCACTACATTCATAATGGCTAACACGGTACAACACCCTAGTGCCTTTGCTAGGAAAGTCGTTTGGGATTTTTAAGGAATTTTTCCCTTTATCTCAATCCCCTTTTCCAAAAGTATTGGAAAGGGGCACATGTTTAATATTTGTTTAGCTCCATCTTAGAAGTGACCTTTCAAGCATGTCCCCCTAAGACTGGCTGATGTGGTGTGTTACTTTGAGAGAATCTGAATTAACTACGGAGAGCCAAAGCCGAGCAGGCTGAGAAAAGCTGTGCTGGAAATCAGGGCCACCTTACCAGCTATGATAGGCAGAGGTGGCATTAGGGGTGTGGGGGGCCTCGGGCTGACCAACCCCACGCAGGGCCGGTTACGTCAAACGCTGTTACCGGTATGTGTGGACTGTGAAAACTTGCACACGAATTTAATAAAAATAATGCTACCATACACCGGGTTTTCTCATTACAGTATTCAGCTACATTTTTGCAGGATAACACGCAGGCTTTATCAAAATATGACGATATAATCTATTAAAAAAGTGCAATTCTTCATTCATGACAATACCACGACGCGGTGTCATGCGGAAATTAGCAGGGCCTCTTCTAGAAAAGTATACTCTGAGTCTTGATATGCAGGATGTCAGAGTCAAGACTCACGTTGCTGTCATGTCAGCCGGTTATCGTTAGCGATACGTGTTTTTGTGCATCAGTATTCGGACTATGGAATGTTTTCAAAGACGTACATGTACGGAAGGCGGCACGGGGGCGCAGTGGTAGCGCTGCTGCCTCTCAGTAAGGAGACCCGGGTTCGCTTCCCGGGTCCTCCCTGCGTGGAGTTTGCATGTTCTCCCCGTGTCTGCGTGGGTTTCCTCCCACAGTCCAAAGACATGCAGGTTAGGTGCATTCAAGTCAAGTCAAGTCGGGGAGCACGCACTGGTACAACGTGTTGCCGCACCAACTACACAGCGAAACAACTCAGGATCCCGGTTGGCGACCCCCCCAAGCAGACACGCGGTCCAGTCCCACCCTCCAGAAATGACCCTCTATCTGCCGCAGCTAAGTGTTACGTGGGTGACATCTTGACCTGGTCCAGCCACTCGGGTCCCCAACAATGAGGGTCCTGTGAGCTGGATCACCCAAATGGCTGTAGTGCCGTAACTGACGCTCCCTCACAATGCAGGCCATGTGCCTCATTTGGGACTCCATGAGCAACACAAAGTCAAACCAGCGGCAACCAAGGGTTCTCCATAGAGACACGGTACTGAAGGAGTCCAGTCTTCATCTCAGGTCACTGGATAGCGTCCATGTCTCACAACCAGAAGCACCAGGACTCTAAAGACTTGGACCTTCATCCTTTTCCAGAGATATTAGAAGCGCCACACACCGCTTTACTGCGACCTCATGACCCCCCATGCTCTCTCAATCCATCTACTGACTTCATAGTAAAGTCACCAGAGACGTGAATATCGCTGCCGAGGTAAGTAAACCTCTCGATGAGGTCGACACTCTCTCCGCAGACAGACACACTGCTGATGGCCGTGCCCAGGAGGTCATTAAAGGCCTGACGTTGGTTTTTATCAGGACCCTCACAAGCCCAGACACTCAGACTCCTCACTCAGTCTCTTGAGCGCCCCGATCAGAGCCTCCATTGACTCTGAGAAGATCACAACATCGTCAGCAAAGAGAAGATCAGTGAATCTTTCGATCCAACAGACGCCCCACAGCCACTAGACCCCATGGCCTTGCCCAACACCCAGTCCCTACCAGCAATGAACAGAGTAGGAGCAAAAACAGACCCCTGACAAACCCCAGAGTCAACTGGGAAAAACACAGAGGTCCTGCCTCCAATCCGCACAGCACTCACAGTACCAGTGTACAGGCCGGCCATGATATCCAGCAACCTCAAGGGGATGTTCCACAGGGCAGCTCGATCAACTGAGTCGAAAGCGCTCAACTCAGTTAGGTGCATTGACGGTCCTAAATTGTCCCTAGTGTGTGCTTGGTGTGTGTGTGTGCCCTGCAGTGGGCTGGCGCCCTGCCCGGGGTTTGTTTCCTGCCTTGCACCCTGTGCTGGCTGGGATTGGCTCCAGCAGACCCCCGTGACCCTGTGTTAGGATATAGCGGGTTGGAGGAAGGATTTTTAAAGGGTTCATCTTAGAAGCATCTCAAATATCTATATATATAATTCACTAAGGCAAGACAACCATGGAGAGCACGCAGGAAGCCGCCGACAATTAAGACACCGATGGCGCATGCAGGAAGGAGCCACGCCGGAGGTGAATCGCCATATGCAGCGTGTAAAACGGTTTGTGATCCTTAAAACAATCCTTTACAACTGAGGTTAAAACACAATGAAGTAAGCAGTCTTTAAAAAGTTTTCGGTTACGACTCACGACTGCATGCCCCATAGCAAACTGTTTTACACGCTACATACAGCAATTCACATCCACGACAAACATGCGTCTTCTTAGATGCTCCTGCAGGAACACGGAAAGTCTACGTGAGTCACAGGTGCATCTGGACTGTGCAAAGATGTTCATTTTCTCCCTGTGCTTAAAAATCATTAAAAAAACGGCATGAATATGCGGCGTATGGTTGGCTAGTATATATATATATATATGTATATACAGTGGTGTGAAAAACTATTTGCCCCCTTCCTGATTTCTTATTCTTTTGCATGTTTGTCACACAAAATGTCTCTGATCATCAAACACATTTAACCATTAGTCAAATATAACACAAGTAAACACAAAATGCAGTTTTTAAATAATGGTTTTTATTATTTAGGGAGAAAAAAAATCCAAACCTACATGGCCCTGTGTGAAAAAGTAATTGCCCCCTGAACCTAATAACTGGTTGGGCCACCCTTAGCAGCAATAACTGCAATCAAGCGTTTGCGATAACTTGCAATGAGTCTTTTACGGCGCTCTGGAGGAATTTTGGCCCACTCATCTTTGCAGAATTGTTGTAATTCAGCTTTATTTGAGGGTTTTCTAGCATGAACCGCCTTTTTAAGGTCATGTCATAGCATCTCAATTGGATTCAGGTCAGGACTTTGACTGGGCCACTCCAAAGTCTTCATTTTGTTTTTCTTCAGCCATTCAGAGGTGGATTTGCTGGTGTGTTTTGGGTCATTGTCCTGTTGCAGCACCCAAGATCGCTTCAGCTTGAGTTGACGAACAGATGGCGGACATTCTCCTTCAGGATTTTTGGTAGACAGTAGAATTCATGGTTCCATCTATCACAGCAAGCCTTTCAGGTCCTGAAGCAGCAAAACAACCCCAGACCATCACACTACCACCACCATATTTTACTGTTGGTGTGATGTTCTTTTCTGAAATGCTGTGTTCCTTTTCGCCAGATGTAACGGGACATTTGCCTTCCAAAAAGTTCAACTTTTGTCTCATCAGTCCACAAGGTATTTTCCCAAAAGTCTTGGCAATCATTGAGATGTTTCTTAGCAAAATTGAGACGAGCCCTAATGTTCTTTTTGCTTAACAGTGGTTTGCGTCTTGGAAATCTGCCATGCAGGCCGTTTTGCCCAGTCTCTTTCTTATGGTGGAGTCGTGAACACTGACCTTAATTGAGGCAAGTGAGGCCTGCAGTTCTTTAGACGTTGTCCTGGGGTCTTTTGTGACCTCTCGGATGAGTCGTCTCTGCGCTCTTGGGGTAATTTTGGTCGGCCGGCCACTCCTGGGAAGGTTCACCACTGTTCCATGTTTTTGCCATTTGGGGATAATGGCTCTCACTGTGGTTCGCTGGAGTCCCAAAGCTTTAGAAATGGCTTTATAACCTTTACCAGACTGATAGATCTCAATTACTTCTGTTCTCATTTGTTCCTGAATTTCTTTGGATCTTGGCATGATGTCTAGCTTTTGAGGTGCTTTTGGTCTACTTCTCTGTGTCAGGCAGCTCCTATTGAAGTGATTTCTTGATTGAAACAGGTGTGGCAGTAATCAGGCCTGGGGGTGGCTACGGAAATTGAACTCAGGTGTGATACACCACAGTTAGGTTCTTTTTAACAAGGGGGCAATTACTTTTTCACACAGGGCCATGTAGGTTTGGATTTTTTCTCCTAAATAATAAAAACCATCATTTAAAAACTGCATTTTGTGTTTACTTGTGTTATATTTGACTAATGGTTAAATGTGTTTGATGATCAGATACATTTTGTGTGACAAACATGCAAAAGAATAAGAAATCAGGAAGGGGGCAAATAGTTTTTCACACGACTGTATATACTGGAGAATATAACTTGACAAATCCACTCGAACGGGACAACATGGACCTCAATCGCCCCACTTGCCACCTCCCAAGGTAAAGCAGTGCACTGGGGCCACGTTTTAATAGCTAAACAGAAGCATACAAAGGCATCAGAAACATTATGGGACCCTGAGGTCCCCGGCCAGTGCCCATTGTGCCCATACGTTAAGAAAGGCTCTGCTGAAAATGCATCAAAGTTTAATCCCAGTAAGACTCCCTGGACTAAAGCAGATGTCACATTACGTGACTTCTAGCCAGAGGGTATGCCAGACTTGACGACCTTGTTGCTGATCTTCTCGCCAGACCGTATCATGTTACACCTTTAAAAATCGCTGGGCATTTCAAAGTTAGTGACTGCATGCTGTCTTGTCAGCTCAGTTGTGTTCGCTCCTATTTGTGACAGCCAATAGTGCGCTGCTGCATGGGGGGCTAACAGGTACAGCGAGTTCAGCTGCATTCTTAGCCCTTTATTTTGTTTTTTTTTCCCATTCTGTTACGATAAATAAAACATGAGGCATTAGAAAGAGAAGCTTCTGTTCTGTTTGTAAGTTGAAAACATCCATTTTCCTTTACCCTCGTCACTGCATTCAAGGCATTGTGCATCGTTGTTAACTCTCATGTGCTCAGAGCTCACTCCTACGACTAAAGGGAAGTTGCAGACTAATTGGAGTCAATTACTGGGCAGCCCAGAACAGACGTCTGTCCTTCAGAGGAGCGCACTGCTGACCGTCTCCGACTCACTGATAGTCGGTAAATGACAGTCGCTGGAATGCAGGACCCAGAAACACTTGTGGTGCCACCATAGATAGATAGATAGATAGATAGATAGATAGATAGATAGATAGATAGATAGATAGATAGATATGAAAGGCACTATATAATAGATAGATAGATAGATAGATAGATAGATAGATAGATAGATAGATAGATAGATAGATAGATAGATAGATAGATAGATAGATATGAAGGGCACTACATGATAGATA
Source organism: Polypterus senegalus (assembly GCF_016835505.1). NCBI lineage: Eukaryota > Metazoa > Chordata > Cladistia > Polypteriformes > Polypteridae > Polypterus > Polypterus senegalus. The sequence goes on along the minus strand of NC_053165.1, from coordinate 150,574,131 downwards.
GATAGATAGATAGATAATGAAAGGCACTATATAACACAGATAGATAGATAGATAGATAGATAGATAGATAGATAGATAGATAGACACTATATAATAGGTAGATAGATAGACAGACAGACAGACAGACAGACAGATAGATAGATAGATAGATAGATAGATAGATAGATAGATAGATAGATAGATAGATAGATAGATACTTTATTAATCCCAATACTCCAGCAGCAGCATACTGATAAAGAACAATATTAAATTAAAGAGTGATAACAATGCAGGTATAACAGACAATAACTTTGTATAATGTTAACGTTTACCCCCCCAGGTGGAATTGAAGAGTCTCATAGTGTGGGGTCTCCTCAGTCTGTCAGTGGTGACAGCAGTCTGTCACTGAAGCTACTCCTCTGTCTGGAGATGACCCTGTTCAGTGGATGCAGTGGATTCTCCATGATTGGCAGTAGCCTGCTCAGTGCCTGTCGCTCTGCTACGGATGTCAAACTGTCCAGCTCCGTGCCTACAATAGAGCCCACCTTCCTCACCAGTTTGTTCAGGCGTAAGACATCCTTCTTCTTTATGCTGCCTCCCCAGCACACCACCTCGTAGAAGAGGGTGCTCATCACAACCGTCTGGTAGAACATCTGCAGCATCTTATTGCAGATGTTGAAGGACGGCAGCCTTCTAAGGAAGTATAGTCGGCTCTGACCTTTCTTACACAGAGCATCAGTATTGGCAGTCCAGTCCAATTTATCATCCAGCTGCACTCCCAGGTATTTATAGGTCTGTACCCTCTGCACAGTCACCTCTGATGATCACGGGGTCCAGGAGAGGCTTGGGTCTCCTAAAATCCACCACCACCTCCTTGGTTTTGCTGGTGTTCAGGTGTAAGTGGTTTGAGTTGCACCATTTAACAAAGTCCTTGATTAGGTTCCTATACTCCTCCTCCTGCCCACTCCTGATGCAGCCCACCATAGCAGTGTCGTCAGCGAACTTTTGCATGTGGCAGGACTCCGAGTTGCATTGGAAGTCTGATGTATATGTACATATTGCACCCTGGAAGCATGTATGGGACAGGCAGAACTTCTAGCTGACGCCCAGCACCACCCACTGGTGGCCCCCTAAGAACCCCACCAGGTCCTGGAATGCGCTGGGTCAGGCAGAACATTTACGTGACAGAGGAATCTCCGATCAGCAGCACACACTGGTGGCCCTAGAGCACGGGTGTCGAACTCCAGGCCTGGTGGGCTGCAATGGCTGCAGGTTTTCATTCTAACCACCTTCTTAATCAGTGATCTGTTTTTGCTGCTAAATAACTTCTTTTGCCTTCAATTTTAATGAACTCGACTCAGACCCCTTAGTTCTTTCTTTTTCCTTAATTAGCAGCCAAACAATAATGAGATACAAAACAAGCAAACAGGTGACCAGCTGACCACATCATCTGAACATAAAGAAAGGTGACGGTCTCAGTAAGGTTGATCTCTCAGGTCAATAATCAGAAACAGAAATTCAACAGTCTGAGAAATATCTGCTGTAGCAGAATGAGAGCAGCAACAAGCCATGAAATTAAGTAACGGGTTTAATTAACAACAAGAATTGGCTTCTCATTAAGGAACTGGTTGGAGTGAAATTGGTTGGAGTTTGACATTCCAGTTGAGCTGGTCATCTGTTGGCTCGTTTCACATCTCATTTCTGTTTGGCTGCCATTTAATGAAGAAAAGAATCAACTTAGAGGACTGAACTCTTAAAATCAGGGCTATGAAAATAAAGGGAAACGGAGATAATTAGCAGTGAAATCGGGTCAATTGTTAGAATAAAAACCTGCAGCCACTACCATGGCCCCCACAAGGGGGATAACAGGGCTCTAGCCAGGAGGCCTGGGATCACAGGGTCCCAGCACGGGATGAGTAGATATTATGCACAAACAAAACGTATGAACAGAAGGCAAGAATTGATCCTACAGCGCTGAGTGTCAACTTCAGCATAAAATATTTTGAAATCTAAAAACAATATCAAAAAAAATTTCAGATAAAAAAATTTCTACATACATTTTTCTACAACTTTCTCGCTTTGACATTTTACGAATCCAAATAAAACGTCGACCTCTCCACTGGTCGAATATTTTGATATTAATTGCTGATTTGGTGTCATATAGTTTTACATATTCTTTATTTATAGATATTATAAACAATAAACTTAAACAAATTATACATGGTTTTAAACACAATTAAATAAGAAATACTACCCAAAAAAATTAAACATTTACGTCACTTATTTCTGCAGATATAAAGAATTAAAGTTAAAATTTCACTTTTTTTCCAAATTGCCACCATTTTCAAAAAGACGTCATTTCCGGCTTTTTGCAAGAAAATTGAGGCCTGCGACAACCGCCATTATTTTAGTCAGAAAATAGGGAACCCTACATTAGAAAGGTATATCAAAAATGCCGGAGTACATGAAAAACTAAGCGTCATAGAACCGTACGGATCTTCCACTAAATTGTATTCCTACATTTAAATCCTGTTGAGTATCACGTTTTCCTTAACTCTAGGTGATGGGCCCGCCACAGATCCTGGCTTAGGGGCCCGCGTTAGAATGTGGGGCCCATGGCCACTGCGGCCCTCCAGGCCTGGAGTTCAACACGCGTGGGGGGTCTGAAGGGGTCTGAATCAAGTTAATTAAAACTAAGGCAAAAGAGGTTGATTAGCAGCAAAAATGGGTCACTAATTAAGAAGATGGTTAGAATGAAAACCTGCAGCTACTGCGGCACTCCAGGACCAGAGTTTGACACCCATGCTCTAGAAGAACCCCACCAAGGCCTCCACTCCCGACCAACCATGCTGTTTATCAGTAAGTGCCAGGTGAGGGAACAGCCAACATGATGGTTGGAATATTGTGTGTGTGTGTGTGTGTGTGTGTAATGCCATTGCATACTTCTTCTGCATTTACAAGCCGGCAGACACCATCTCCATTACTTCTGTTGTCATAGTTTGCTCTTCCTACTCCATGTGACGTGAGGGCTGGTAGCAAAAGTCAAACTCAAGAAATCAGATGAGGAACTAGTGATGCATCAAAGCATGTCCTTTCCAAGGTGAATATCAAAACTCGGCCAGAGACGGACTAAGGACCACCCAGTGGGCACAGCAGAGAAACTGAACTGCACAATCACTTGTATTCATATGGCTCAGGGACTGAAGATGAAAGGGGTGACTGGAAATGCTACACACGAAGACTCAAAGTTTTAACACCAGGAGGGATGGAACGCCGCCCTGCTGCGGGTGAAACATCTGCATGAAGAGACTTAAACCATTCATCTTGGACAAGGTGTAAAAGAATGGGGTCCAGAGAGACACTAGGAGGACTCGGGCTCTGGTCAAGGGCCAGACGGCTAACTGTGCTTACCTGGTGCACTACATTTGGCGATTTGTTTCGGTATATCCATCTTCTAAACCTACTGTAAGAGACCCGACAAACAACGGTAAAGAGTTGGGGTACCAAACCTGGTGACCCCGTATAACGGCAAGCAAAAAACATATGAATGTGCAGACATCTGTTCAGACCTGATGTTCTCATTGTGAATGGCACTAAAATGGTAAGACGAGGCGGGTCCAGGCGGACGGACACCAGATGTGACGTCAGTGATTTGCACCCAGGCCAGTGTTGGTCCCTTTTATTTGCGGCTGATGTGGCTGAGATTGAACCTGAAAACTGTATAAGGTAGCTGAACCTAACAAAAGGTCCCTGCATGAAGTAGACCCTGAGTCACTTGCAGTCCCTGACCACTTTCATTTTTTTCCATTCCCAGCACACAACAGGAACTGAAACTTTTATGCGGCCTGCAAAGAAGAGTGATGCGGTGTGAAGTGAGGTGCATTTAAGGGGGTCCCCCGCACCTTACTGCTGTGAAGCGATCGCAACTTCACAGGGGAGATGATTTCTTCATTGTGATTCAAGGTGGGCAGCATGGTGGCACAGTTGTAGCACTCCTGCCTCGCAGTAAGGAGACACGGGTTCGCTTCTTGGGTCCTCCTTGCGTGGAGTCTGCATCTTCTCCCCGTGTCTGCGTGGGTTTCCTCCCACAGTCCAAAGACATGCAGGTTAGGTGCATTGGCGATCCTAAATTGTCCCTCGTGTGTGCTTGGTGTGTGGGTGGGTGTGTGTGCCCTGCCCGGGAATTTGTTCCTGACTTGCGCCGTGACCCTGGGTTAGGATATAGCAGGTTGGACGATGACTGACTGACTGATTCATGGTGCATCAACACCAGGGAGGAGGCTATGAAGATTGAAGTGGTGCAAAACGTGTGGTGTGACTGGGATTTACGGGGGACCCCCGCACAACTTCACAGGAGGGATGATTGCTTCTCTGCAGCTATGGAGAGTGTGAAGTGCAGTGCTCCCTCCTCACTGTTAGCTCTCCAAAGTCCAAACCACTAACAGATTTGTTAAGTTTGCACTAGTGATTGTGGTTAGCCAATCAGCACAATTCATCATCTAAGCTCCACCCACGATACTTCCTGGTTGGACGAAATGTATGATGGCCTCTTGATGTTCTGTGAACCCTTGTACAGATGGCCTCACCCACAAAACAATGAGGTTGAGAGCCTCTGTACTCTTGAAGAAGTCAAGGACCATCCCAATTGGTATCATGTACAGTACATGGGCACCACTGTCTAGAGGGGTACCTGCTGCACCTCAGCACCATAAATAAGAACTCCTAATGGTGTCAGACTAATATGAGTCAACTACTATGTCAAAACAGACGAGAGCATCCCAGATTTGCAGACCTGCCTAATCCTGTGTGCACCATTTGTGGTTTGCATTTCCACTTCACAACTAAAAACCATTACGCTAAACAAGCCTAAACAAAATAAAACTCATGGGAAACATTCAAGCTGAACGATTATTCACATTTAAAAAAGGATTTATTACACATACTTGAGATGTAATGGAAAAGTACAGAATTAACCATAAACTAAAATGTTGGTCAAATCTGTACCAGCATAACAGCACTAAAGCAGGGCTAGAGTTTCTGAGGCTCAGTGTGTGCCCACTGGGCAGTGCCAGTGCTAGATTACTATATTTGCTCTCTAGGCCAAGCTTATAAGTACGTCAACCAACTGTTTGGTAGCTAACCCATGCAGCTGGGATTTTTCCCCCCTTAAGATCTGTGCTTAATTTGACTTAATGGTGTCACCAGCCCCTGCCCCTGGGCTAATGGCAGGACTTGATCTCTTGGGAGAGCGCACTTGAGGGTGGCACAGTGCTTAGCACTTCTGAACCACAGCTTTCAGGACCTGGATTCAATTCAGTTCAGCCTGTTTGTGTGGAGACTGTGTATTCTCCCAGTGTCTTTATGGCCATTTTCATGATTTGTGGCTGTACATCACAATAAGCCAGCTTTCTTAACTCTGGATGGTTTCTTAGGTGGCCTCTGGGCTGCTTTTCTTCAATGGCCAATGCAGTCCCAGTCCTTCTGCTCCAGGTTTGGGTTCTGAGAAGAACCACCCACACGGGCTCAGGAACAGCTGCATCACCCACTGGCGATGCCCCCTGATCCCAGGGCTGTATCCAACTCCATCTCCCATTAAACCCTGTGGGAGTCTGAAGTACCGTTGCCTCCCAGGGGGGCTGCCATCTCGCATTCCGGGGTAGGTAACGCTCTGTCCACACTTGTTCCCCTGATCCTTCCAACGAAGAGGTGTCCCGGTTGGGCAAGGCTCCTGGCCATCCATGACGGGCGTAATGGTTTAATGTACCCAAAGTGCTGCTTTTGCTTCCGTGTAACTTCAAACTGGAATTAAAATCTTTAAGATAATTCTCACTTCAAATTCCAGTTATTCAATAAATTATTTCCTTTTTCTAGTACTTATATCCATCCATCCATTTTCTAACCCGCTGAATCCGAATACAGGGTCACGGGGGTCTGCTGGAGCCAATCCCAGCCAACACAGGGCACAAGGCAGGAACCAATCCTGGGCAGGGTGCCAACCCACCGCAGTAGTACTTATATATATAATTTTAATGAATTACTGTATTTTATCTAATATCAATAGCTAGATCAAGAACTTATTTCAGCTGTCTTTCTCCTTATATACTGTAATACTGATACTGATTATATGCTAGTATTGGTCATTTTTTATTAAAAGTTATGTTTCAATTTCTAATTACTGGAGGCGGCATGGTGGCGCAGTGGGTAGCGCTGCTGCCTCGCAGTTAGGAGACCTGGGTTCGCTTCCCGGGTCCTCCATGTATGGAGTTTGCATGTTCCCCCCGTGTCTGCGTGGATTTCCTTCCAAGGTTAGGTGCATTGGAGATCCTAAATTGTACTTTGTGTGTATCCTGCGGTGGGCTCCTGCTCTGCCTGAGGTTTGTTTCCTGCCTTGTGCCCTGTGCTGCCTGGGATTGGCCCCCATGACCCTGTAGTTAGGGACTGTAGGGACTGACTGATGACTAATTATTGGATACTACTCTATTGGGTATACTTTCAAAAATGTCAGGTTTAAGACAATTGAGCAACAATTAGCCACAGACGCTCAGTTGACGCCGTTTTCACATCACTTGAACTGCGGTCTGCTGTGTATGAAAGAAAGCCATTGAGCCACCACAAGCCTCTTTGGGCTCCATTTCAAACTCCATTATAAAGTGCGGTTAAAAAGCTCACATGTAATGTCATCTGCTAACAAACGGAACTGCATTCTGTTATCGCTGTTACTTTTGAATATGACTTATTGCTGCAAAAATATTTAATAAACAAAAATGTGACAACTGACACTTGGATTTACTAAATGAAAAATGTCATATGCTCCAACTCTTATGTCAGTTATCTTGGTCGTGAAATGCACCTAAATGTGTTTCGCCATGCCGACATTGTCCACCTTATAAAGTAATGTCTTATTATTATAAGATGTGGGGTCAGGCGACTGTTAGTCATCTGTTGGTGAAGAAACTTTGACTATGGTGACGATGCTGTGATCTTCATGGAGTCAATGGAGGCTCTGATCGGGGCGCTCGAGAGACTGAGTGAGGAGTCTGAGTGTCCCGGCTTGCGAGGGTCCTGATAAAAACCAACATCAGGCCTTTAATGACCTCCTGGGCACGGCCATCAGCAGTGTGTCTGTCTGCGGAGAGAGTGTCGACCTCATCGAGAGGTTTGTGACATTCATGTCTCTGGTGACTCTTCCTATGAAGTCATTAGATGGATTGGGAGAGCATGGGGGGCCATGAGGTCACTGGAAAGGGGTGTGTGGTGCTCCTGATATCCATGCAAAAGGGCGACGGTCCAAGTCTTTAGAGTCCTGGTGCCCCCTGTTTGTGAGACATTGACGCTATCCAGTGACCTAAGATGAGGACCTTTAGTACTGTGTCTCTTCGGAGAATCCTTGGGTACCGCTGGTTTGACTTTGTGTTACTCATGGAGTCTCAAATGAGACGCATTACCTGAATTTTGAGGGAGCGTCTGTTACGGCACTACGGCCATGTAGTGCGATTCCCTGAGGGTGATCCGGCTCAGAGTCCTCCACCACTCTCAAGGTAAACAGGGAAATTTAGTCAACGACTGTGTCAGCCCTTTTACTCTTCCCTTGTATTCTTACCTTATCAGAGCCTGTATAAGGCTCCCTAGGCTTGTGTGTCTCTCAGTAGACCCAATTATTATACATATATACAGTTTATAAATATACAGGCATTTGAAAATGTTTGGGAACCCCTCTCAGCCTGCGTAATAATTGACTCTCCTTTCAACAATAAAGATAACAGTGGTGTGTCTTTCATTTCCTAGGACCATCAGAGTATTGCGGTGTTTTCCGAACAAAGATCTTTAGTGAAGCAGCATTTAGTTTTATGAAATTAAATCAAATGTGAAAACTGGCTGTGCACAAATGCTGGTCCCCTTGTCATTTTGCTGATTTGAATGCATGTCGCTGCTCAATGCTGATTACTTGCAACACCAAATTGGTTGGATGAGCTCGTGAAGCCTTGAACTTCATAGACAGGAGTGTCCAATCATGAGTGGTCAAAGGTATTTAAGGTGGTCAGTTACAAGTTGTGCTTGCCTTTGACTCTCCTCTGAAGAGTGACAGACAGCATGGGATCCTCAAAGCAACTCTCAAAAGATCTGAAAACAAAGATTTTTGAGTCTCATGGTTTAGGTGAAGGCTACAAAAGCCATCTCAGAGGTTTAAACTGTCAGTTTCAACTGTAAGGAATGGAATCAGGAAATGGAAGGCCACAGGCACAGTTGCTGTTAAACCCAGCAGGTCTGGCAGGCCAAGAAAAATACAGGAGCGGCATATGCAGAGGCAGGATTGTGAGAATGGCTACAGACAACCCACAGATCACCTCCAAAGACCTGCAAGAACATCTCGCTGCAGATGGTGTATCTGTACATCGTTCTACAATTCAGCACAATTTGCACAAAGAACATCTGTATGGCAGGGTGATGAGAAAGAAGCCCTTTCTGCACTCACGCCACAAACAGAGTCGCTTGTTGTATGCAAATGCTCATTTAGACAAGTCAGATTCATTTTGGAACAAAGTGCTTTGGACTGATGAGACAAAATTGAGTTATTTGGTCAGAACAAAAGCTTTGCATGGAAGAAGAACACCGCATTCCAAGAAAAACACCTGCTACCTCCTGGTAAAAATGGTGGAGGTTCCATCCTGCAGTGGGGCTGTGTGGCGAGTTCAGGGACTGGTGTCCTTGTTAAAGTCAAGGGTCGGATGAATTCAACCCAATATCAACAAATTCTTCAGGATAATGTTCAAGCATCAGTCACAAAGTTGAAGTTACGCAGGGGTTGGATATTCCAACAAGACAATGACCCAAAACACAGTTCAAATCTACAAAGGCATTCATGCAGAGGGAGAAGTACAATGTTCTGGAATGGCCGTCACAGTCCCCTGACTTGAATATCATCGAAAATCTATGGGATGATTTGAAGCAGGCTGTCCATGCTTGGCAGCCATCAAATTAACTGAGATTTTGTATTGAAGAATGGTCAGAAATACCTCCATCCAGAATCCAGACACTCATCAACGGCTATAGGAGGACAGCGTCTAGAGGCTGTTAGATTAGCAAAAGGAGGCTCAACTAAGTATTGATGTCATATCTCTGTTGGGTGCCCACATTTATGCACCTGTCTGATTTTGTTATGATACATATTGCATATTATCTGTTAATCCAATAAACTTAATGTCACAGCTGAAATCTACTGTCTCCATAAGGCATGTCAAATATTAAAAGGAAGTTGCTACTTTGAAAGCTCAGCCAATGAGAAACGAAATCCAAAGAATTAAGAGGGGTTCCCAAACTTTTTCATATGATTGTATATACAGTATAAATATTGTGGTCGAAGGAAGGAACTGCAGGTCCACAAGGTGAAATATTGAGGCGTCAACCCGGTAATCCCAGTTTCATTAAAACAAATGAAAATGTGATCTCGATGGCACCAAACAAACAAAAAATCAAGGTCCTTAGTTTTTAGGAACCTTTCTTCTTAGATAAAGCCTCTTAAAGACACTGTGGTGTGCTCTTGTGACATCTCCTTCTGGAAACCGCGGGATGTGTGGTGGTGGGACTGGAAGGGGCGGAGTCAAGTGATCTCACTGGGCGTGTTCTTGGCACTGTGGAGAGAACAAAAGAAGTTAAGGTTAGCACCAGTGCACCTCTCGACCCGAGCTGGAAGCACATACATCTAAAGAGTCTGGAGGATGATCCACTGACAAGCATGAGTGACAATACATAATACATATTGTCACAAATACCAGCAAATGTGTCTCGTCTGGGGTCTGGGCTAAAACTAACACACTTGGGTGGAGGGTGCAGAGCAGCTCACTCATCCTTTGTCTCATTCTCAACCAGAAAGAAGAATCTGGAACCACCGAAGGAGACATGAAGGACATGGGATGTCCTCTATAAGTCTCACCTGGTCCATCCAACATAAAGGTGCGCATCAAGAGAGGCCGTCATGTCGAGACCAGCTCTGACAATAAACACAAGAATTCCTGCGCTCCTTATTTGCTATAAAAGCAACAACAACAACGTGACACGTTAGCTCATGCAGGTAAGAATTTCACTGTACTCTCTTTACGTGACAGTGTGGGTCTGCAAACTCGTTTCTGGAGGGCCTTGGTGGCGGCAGGTTTGGGCTTCCAAAACTCTTAAAAACTCGCATTTCATTTTAGTCGGCTACGCTTTTTAAGATTCCCCACCCTTATTTGCTTATTTTAGTCCTAAACTGCTGCATTCACTGTTTTTAATTGTGCATTATTAGCAATAAGATGTAAATAAAACACAAGCAGCAGTTCTCCATTTAACTCATAAACTGTCTGGATTAATAAAATATATGGAGGAAAACTGAAGGGAAAAAGTGAAAGACTGACAATTATGAATCTGCTTATGGCTGCAAATCGCTTGGTTAATAGATCTATAATATAAGATGAACCTGACATGGCAGAATGAAAACACTAACAAGCCATAAAGTTAAATAAGATCTGTCACTGGTAAGGATCGGATTTTAATTAAACACTAATGGAGAATAAAAACCCTGCAGCCGCTATGGCCATCCAGCACCCACTTTGTAGACCCCCTGCTATGAACCATAAACTGCGTACCCTGTGACTCTCCATCTGTTGTTGACAATATATATATATATATATATACATGTTTTATTAATTTTAGGAAATCAGGAGTTAGTATCATTGATTAATACTTTTCTTTGTGCAAGAGAATTAGGTGAATGGGTAAATGTGTATTCTTTTAAACTTTAATTAGTGCTTATTTGAGTGAGTGGCTGTTTGTTTTTCTTTGGTAAATACTGTCAGATGAAGTTTAAAATACTATAAGGCATTAAATTCTCAGAGTTATATAAACCACCTACATGAAGCATATTGCACAGTCAGTCGTTCTGTTTCTACTACATACTCTGCTGTGTGTTAGCAAACGTAACGTGTAGAGTTATTTAATTGCACAGATGTGTGTTGGTGTGAGCACGTTGTGGAGTCAGGGGTCTGCAGTATTTAACTCTTTAAATATAGAGTCAGTGTCTCCTGGCCCCGCCCACTCACAGCACTCTTCTAGCATTTAGCCTCTTTAATTAGATGTGAGAGGAAAAAAAGTGAGTGGGCGGGAGCACTTAGCAAATATTACTGCAGGTAATGTCTCTGTTTACATCAAGCTAAAGAGAAAAACAACCTTGAAAAGGTCCATTTAAGCACAGATCAAGATGTGGCGGCAGATTCAGAAAGTGGCGTTACTCATGTTACATGTACGCAGTTGGGACTTATGGCTTTAAAATTCTGCTTTTCTAAACTATTCAAGACTATACCCAATGTTTTATGCTACAAAATTCAACAGATGTATAATCTAAACTTTTAAGTTTGGGTGGTTAAAGTGTAGCTCTATCTATCTATCTATCTATCTATCTATCTATCTATCTATCTATCTATCGATCTATCTATCTATCTATCATATAGCACCTTTCATATCTATCTATCTATCTATCTATCTATCTATCTATCGATCTATCTATCTATCATATAGCACCTTTCATATCTATCTATCTATCTATCTATCTATCTATCTATCGATCTATCTATCTATCATATAGCACCTTTCATATCTATCTATCTATCTATCTATCTATCTATCTATCTATCTATTATATAGTGCCTTTCATGTCTATCTATCTATCTACAGTGGTGCTTTCAAAGTTTGTGAACCCTTTAGTATTTTCTATATTTCAGCATAAATATGACCTAAAACATCATCAGATTTTCACTCAAGTCCTTAAAGTAGATAAAGAGAAACCAGTTAAACAAATGAGACAAAAATATTATACTTGGTAATTTATTTATTTATTGAGGAAAATGATCGAATATTACATATTTGTGAGTGGCAAAGGTATATGAACCTTTGCTTTCAGTATCTGGCGTGACCCCCCTTTGCAGCAATAACTGCAATTAAACATTTCCGGTAACTTCTGATCATTCCGGCACACCGAGCCCATTGCTCCGTACAGAACAGCTTCAACTCTGGGATGTTGGTGGATTTCCTCACATGAACTGCTCACTTCAGGTCCTTCCACAACATTTCGATTGGTTTAAGGTCAGGACTTTGACTTGGCCATTCTAAAACATGAACTTTATTCTTCTTTAACCATTCTTTGGTAGAACGACTTGTGTGCTTAGGGTCGTTGTCTTGCTGCATGACCCACCTTCTCTTGAGGTTCAGTTCATGGACAGATGTCCTGACATTTTCCTTTAGAATTCTCTGATATAATTCAGAATTTGTTGTTCCATCAATGAAGTAAGCCGTCCTGGCCCAGATGCAGCAAAACAGGCCCAAACCCTGATACGACCACCACCATGTTTCACAGATGGGATAAGGTTCTTATGCTGGAATGCAGTGTTGTCCCTTCTCCAAACATAACGCTTTCATTTAAACCAAAAAGTTCTATTTTGGTCTCCTCCGTCCACAAAACATTCTTCCAATAGCCTTCTGGTTTGTCCACGTGATCTTTAGCAAACTGCAGACGAGCAGCAATGTTTTTTTTGGAGAGCAGTGGCTTTCTTCTTGCAACCCTGCCATGCACACCATTGTAGTTCAGTGTTCTCCTAATGGTGAACTCATGAACATGAACATTAGCCAATGTGAGAGAGGCCTTCAGTTGCTTAGAAGTTACCCTGGGGTCCTTTGTGACCTCGCCGACTATTACACGCCTTGATCTTGGAGTGATCTTTGTTGGTCGACCACTCCTGGGGAGGGTACCAATGGTCTTGAATTTCCTCCATTTGTACACAATCTGTCTGACTGTGGATTGGTGGAGTCCAAACTCTTTAGAGATGGTTTTGTAACCTTTTACAGCCTGATGAGCATCAACATCTTTTTTTGCGAGGTCCTCAGAAATCTCCTTTGTTCGCGCCATGATACACTTCGACAAACATGTGTGGTGAAGAGCAGACTTTGATAGATCCTGTTCTTTGAATAACACAGGGTGCCCACTCACACCTGATTGGCATCCCATTGACTCGAATTTCACCTTCAAACTAACTGATCATCCTAGAGGTTCACATACTTTTGCCACTCACAAATATGTAATATTCACTCATTTTCCTCAATAAATAGATGACCAAGTATAATATTTTTGTCTCATTTGTTTAACTGGTTTCTCTTTATCTACTTTTAGGGCTTGAGTGAAAATCTGGTGATGTTTTAGGTCATATTTATGCAGAAATAAAGAAAATTCTAAAGGGTTCAGAAACTTTGAAAGCACCACTGTAGATAGACAGATAGATAGATACTTTGTAGATATGAAAGGCGCTATATGATAGATAGATAGATAGATAGATAGATATGAAAGGCACTATAAAATAGATAGATAGATATGAAAGGCACTATAAAATAGATAGATAGATAGATAGATATGAAAGGCACTATATAATAGATAGATAGATAGATAGATATGAAAGGCACTATATAATAGATAGATAGATAGATAGATAGATAGATAGATAGATAGATAGATAGATAGATAGATAGATATGAGTGCGGGTGATCATGTGCCCTGTGATGGACTGGCACCCCTCAAAAGTTGCCTCCTTGTCTACCAGTGCTGCTAGATTAGGCGCCCACTCCCACAGCCACCTGTTCTCCTCGTTAGTAAAAAATGGACCTCAAGTTCCTTTCCACTGTTGTTTCTTTGTGTTTTATTTCATCAAGTGACAGCATTACACTATTTAGGTGCAAGAGAGCTTCCTCCGGCCTGAAGAAGCTGACTTCACTTGGCACGTCACATTCTGACATACCCAGCAGTCCACGGATCTGCCCGACTGCTCTGGTCTGTACTGAATCCATTGAAATTTCATTTGGTTTCTGGTGTGATGAGCAGAAATCCCCAAATTACAGAGATGTGAACTGACTAATACATTGAGTGTGTGTATGCAGTACCTGAAAGCACGAGTCCTGCACAAGAAGGCCACAAGGTCCCTTTCAATATTACTTGGGAGCTGGCATTGTCACTTGCAGTTTACTGTCACACTTTTAGTATTCGTTTTAGGAAACACAGTATTTGCTCTTACTAGTCAGGGGCACAAACGGTGGCACAGACGTCTTTTTGTGAAACATTTACAATTCCCTCAATGTTTATTGCTTTGTAGGCAAATGTGCTGTAGAAATAAATGATGATGTTGTTGTTAACTCACTAGTTTTTAGAAGCCCCTTTGGCAGCAATTCCAGCTTCGAGTCTTCTGTGTTAAGTCTGTACAGGCTTTGCACACCTGGATTTGGTCAGTTTATCCCATTCTTCCCAGCAGATTCTCTCAAGCTCCATTAGATTGGATGGGAAGTGTCTGTAAATGGTCATCTCCAGGTGTCTCCTCAGATGTTCTATGACGTTTCAGTCTGGGCTTTGGCTGGGCCCCTCATGGACATTCAGAGGTTTATCCCGAAGCCACTCCATCACTGCCTTGGCTGTATGCTTCAGGTCGTTGTCATGCTGAAAGGTGAACTGTTGCCCCAGTCTGTTGTCACATGCACTTTGGGGAAGGTTTTCTTCAAATACCTCAAATACCTTGGTTGCATTCATCATTCCCTTGGTTCTAATCATTCTGATGATGCTGCCACCATTATGCTTCACTATAGGAATAGCATTAGGCAGTTAATGAGCAAGGCCTGGTCTTCACCAGAAATTGTGCTTGGAGTTGTGCCCAGAAAGTTACATTTTTGCTCATCACACCAGGGAATCTTTTCCTTCATGCTCTCAAACTCTTTTAAACAGCGTTTTGCAAACCCTAAGTGGGATTTAGCCACTCTACTATAAAGAGCTGATTGATGGAGGGCTGCTGAGATGGTTCTTCTTCCAAACAAGTTCTCCTGCCTCATTACAGGACTTCTGAAGTCCTCTAGGTGACTATTGAGTTGTGGGTCTCCTGCCTGTCCAAGGCCGTTCTTGTTTGATGACTATCATTTGGCTCAGATGGGCAACTCTGGGAAGAGCCCTGGTGGTTCCAAACCTCTTCCATTTCAGAAATATCAAGGCTGCTGTACTCCTGGCAGACACTCAAAGCTTTAAAAATGGTTGGATCTCCTTTCACCACAATTTGATTGCGAAGGGAATACCAAGGACTTAATGGCTTGCTGGCTTGCAGAATGAATTGTGGGACCTTCTATACACATCAATCCAGTTTGCCACCGGTGGACTCCAATGAAGTTCTCAACACGTCTCATAGAGAATGAAAGCAACCAGGAGGCGCCTGACCACAATGTGGAGTGCCACAGCCGAGGGTCTGAATACTTTAAGGAATGAAAGATCTCAGTTATTGATTTTAAATGAAGTTGTCCACATTTTCACTTTGTCGTGGTGGTTTGTGGAGTGTAGATTGTTGGGCAAAAATAGCAAATGTATCCAATTCAAACTAAATCCACAACACAAGAAAGTGCAGGGGTCTGATGGTCCCTGAATCCACTGTGGCTCCTCTCATTCAAGTATTTATTTGGCCGACACTTTTCTCCAAAGCGACATTTGAGATACAATTGGTTACATATCTTTTGTTTTCCAATTGAAGCACAGACGGGTCAAGTGGCTTGCTTAGGGGCACACAGTGTCAGTGGTGGGCATTTGAACTCACGACTCAATGGTCTGAAGTCCAAAGATTTAAGCACCACACCACACTTTCTTATATGTCAATGAATACATGTACACGTAAGAAAGTGTGCAGAAAGTGCAGGGGTCTGATAGTTCCTGAATCCACTGTAGCGCCTTCAATAGGGGGATGTGGGTGCGGGGGTATTTATAACAAAGACTTGGCAAGACAAAACAAAGTCTGGGTTTCTCCCAAGGCAAAGTATGCAATGCAAGCTCTGACTCTTGCAATAAAATATTGTCAATTTATAACTGGCCAGGTCAGTCACAGGATCAGTTGGTGCCCACACAGTACAAAGGGCACTCACCTGCTTGCATAAGACAGCACATGTAAGATTTGCTTATTAGCTTCTTTCGACATTTCCTGGCAGAGACCTGGTGAGACCGGCTAAGTTGGCATGGAATTAGGTAAGAAACCCTTCCATCACAGTGGCCAGAGGCAGGGGACGGGTGACTTAGCTGGAAATTCAAGGTTCTTATTGGTGTGCCGCGTGCCACTTGTACAATACTGCAGGCACCTTGTGACAGCCTCAAACATGTTTTAACCTTTTGTTAGTTACCCAAAATCTCATTTAACCTTAGACTACAGCAGAAGAAATACATTCAGTGTGGAAGAACAAGTCAGTCAGTCATTGTCCAACCAGCAATATGCTAACTACAGGGTCACGGGGGTCTGCTGGAGCCAAACCCAGACAGCACAGGGTGCAAGGCAGGAACAATAAGATGCTGCAGATGTTCTATCAGACGGTTGTGGCGAGCGTCCTCTTCTACGCGGTGGTGTGCTGGGGAGGCAGCATAAAGCAGAGGGACGCCTCACACCTGGACAAACTGGTGAGGAAGGTGGGCTCTATTGTGGGCACGGAGCTGGACAGTCTGACATCCGTGGCAGAGCCTATCTATCTATTATATAGTGCCTTTCACATCATCTATCTATCTATCTATCTATCTATATATCTATCTATCTATCTATCTGTCTCTCTGTTATATAGTGCCTTTCACATCTATCTATCTATCTATCTATCTATCTATCTATCTATCTATCTATCTATCTATCTGTCTCTCTGTTATATAGTGCCTTTCATATCTATCTATCTATCTATCTATCTATCTATCTATCTATCTATCTATCTATCTGTCTCTCTGTTATATAGTGCCTTTCACATCTATCTATCTATCTATCTATCTATCTATCTATCTATCTATCTATCTATCTATCTATCTATCTATCTGTCTCTCTGTTATATAGTGCCTTTCATATCTATCTATCTATCTATCTATCTATCTATCTATCTATCTATCTATCTATCTATCTATCTATCTATTATATAGTGCCTTCATATCTATCTATCTATCTATCTATCTATCTATCTATCTATCTATCTGTCTCTCTGTTATATAGTGCCTTTCACATCTATCTATCTATCTATCTATCTATCTATCTATCTATCTATCTATCTATTATATAGTGCCTTTCATATCTATCTATCTATCTATCTATCTATCTATCTATCTATCTATCTATCTATCTATCTATCTATCTGTCTGTCTCTCTGTTATATAGTGCCTTTCACATCTATTTATCTATCTATCTATCTATCTATCTATCTATCTATCTAACAAACCCCGGGCAGGGCGCCAGGCCACCGCAGGGCACACACACACACGCACACACACACACACCAAGCACACACACTAGGGATAATTTAGGATCTCCAATGCACCTAACTGGCATGTCTTTGACTGTGGGAGGAAACCCACGCAGACACGTGAAGAACATGCAACCTCCACGCAGGGAGGACCCGGGAAGCGAAGCCGGGTCTCCTTACTGCGAGGCAGCAGCATTACCAGTGCGCCACCTGGAAGAACAAGTTTTTTGAAATATGTATAAGATTATAAAAAGTCTTGGCTGCCAGGGTCTTCACAGCCTTTGTCAAAGCCAACTCAAGCGAGCGTAGCTACAATACGTTGCCTTACCTTAACATGACACATTGATAACCCCCAGCTCTGTCCAACTCCTACATTCCGCTGATTAAAAACACACAAATGGTTTTGCTTGTGAGACGGACAGCTGGGGGCTATGCCAGGCCGGGATGCCTGGCAGGACCCAGAGAAGAACTATACCTCCCCTGGGCCACGAGAGGGCAGCCACATGGTTTGTATGGGGGGCCACGGGAATGGAGCACAGAAGCTCAACCCTATTGGGGCTCATGGTCACCACAGGGGAGGCCCCCACAGGATTGTGAAGCCCTGGATGTCAGCACTTCCGCCACACCAGGAAGTGCCACCAGAAGATCGTCAAGGAGCACCTGGAGCACATCTGGGTGCTTATAAAACAGGCCGCCTTCCTCCACTCGGGGGCTGGAGTCGCGAGGAAGAAGACGAAGCTTGGGAGGAGAGGAGGAAAGGCGACAGGAATAAGATGATTGAAGGAAAGAAGGGACTGAGTGTGGGCTGAGTAAAGCATTGTGTCGGGTGGTGCTAAAGGAAACTGTAAATGAATTGTGTGTTTTTGGACATTTGGCGTCTGTCTGTCTGTGCCCAGGGGCTGTCTTATCACACTTGCTTGAAATGAAAATGAAGGTGGAAAAACGAGAAAAGTCTTGCTGCAGACCTCCAGCAGCGGACCTTCCAAGCCTCCAGTAATTCTACCTCTATGACTGGTATCTCAGGGTCCTGTGGTGGGAGCAGTCAGACAGGGGGGTCTGACACTGGAGGTCTGCAGCTGGACTCTATTGGGGATGAATAGCAACCAAAAGTGAGACTTAGGGGTCACATAGTCATTTAGGGGTGATACAGTTATTGTACAGAAAGTGTTTTGCTTTGGTTTTCACATTTCCATGTGGGAATGGTTTAACATAACACTCTCATACTGGTTTAAGCCAGTTTAAGGCCACTGGGAACTGACACCTAGTAGGTGCAAGGTAGGTGTCAACCCTAAAATGGGCACCAGTCCATCACCAGAGTGCACTTACCAACACACGAATTGGCACACATATGTTGAGGAGGGCGGCATGGCGGCGCAGTGGTAGCGCATCTGTCTTGTGGCACAAAGACCGGGTCCCTGTGCAGGGTCGGATCTACAGAATTATGAAACTAATGAAACTTAAGTTTCAGGTCTCCTAATCTCAGAATGACCGCAAAAATGACTTTAGTCCACATTGGTTAAAACTGCTGTTGTCTGCTTTTTTAAATATAATATTAATCACATATTATCATTCAGTACAGCAATTTTAATCAAAATCTGAGATGCAGTGGTTACATTTTTATTTTTTTTTTAATTGAATTAATTGTATTGTAATCATTCCAAACAAATAGATCAATTTTTACAAAAAATAGTATTGAGAACAAGTCAACCCCCCCCCGAGAGAAAGAGCATGGCCAATGGAGTAAAACTTAAGGCTTGTGAACATACTGTCAGGGATGCCAAGAGTGACGACCCGGCCGGGACGCCTTGGAGGACCAGAAGGGGGCGTGTGCCCACCTCGGACCACGTGGGGATCACCACCCTGGTTGCTTTGGGGACCACGGGTAGAGGGCTTGGAAGCTCAACCTTGTAGGGGCCCGTGGTGACCGCCAGGGGGCGTCCTAATGCCTTGGGAACCCTGGACCTCAGCACTTCCACCACACCAGGAAGTGCTGGGGGGAAAAGAAGCAGGGACACCCGGAGTGCTTCTGGGAGTACAGCCGGCACTTCCGCCACACTGGGGCGTGTCCAGGGAAATTGCCGGGAAGCACCTGGAGCTCATCCGGGTGTGGATAAAAGGGGCCGCCTCCCTTCATTCGGGGCTGGAGTCGGGTGGAAGTAGGACGAAGCAGGAGAAGCGAGAGTGGAGGCGGCCCGAAGAAGGAGAAGGCAGAGTGTGTGAGAGGCCTGGACTTTGGGGACTTGTGGGGTTTGTGTGCACTTTAAAAACTTTAAATATACACTGTGTGCACAATTATTAGGCAAGTGAGTATTTTGACCATATCATCATTTTTTATGCGTATATTCCAACTCCAAGCTGTATTAACTTGAATGCTTATTGGATTTCAGCACGTCAGGTGATGTGTATTTGTGTAATGAGGGAGGGTGTGGCCTAAGGAGATCAACACCCTATATCAAGGTGTGCAGAATTATTAGGCAGCTAGTTTTCCTCAGGCAAAATGGGCCAAAAAGAGATTTAACTGACTCTGAAAAGTCAAAAATTGTAAAAAGTCTTTCAGAGGGATGCAGCACTTTTGGAATTGCTAAGATATTGGTGTGTGACCACAGAACCATCAAACATTTTGTTGCAAATAGTCAACAGGGTCGCAAGAAACGTGTTGAGAACAAAAGACGCAAATTAGCTGCCAAAGATTTGAGAAGAATCAAACGTGAAGCTACCAGGAACCCATTATCCTCCAGTACTTTCATATTCCAGAGCTGCAACCTACCTGGAGTGCCCAGAAGTACAAGGTGTTCAGTGCTCAAAGACATGGCCAAGGTAAGTAGGGCTGAAACCCAACCACCACTGAACAAGAAACATAAGTTGAAACGTCAAAACTGGGCCAAGAAATATCTGAAGACAGATTTTTTTCAAAGGTTTTATGGACCGATGAGATGAGAGTGACTCTTGATGGACCAGATGGATGGACCTGTGGATCAGTAATGGCACAGAGCTCCACTCCAACGTGGAGGTGGGGTACTGGTATGAGCTGGTATTTTTAAAGATGAGCTAGTTGGACCTTTTGCATTGAAGATGAACTCAAAATCAACTCCCAAACCTACTGCCAGTTTTTCAAGACACTTTCTTCAAACAGTGATACAGGAAAAAGACCATGATTTTTATGCAGGCCAATGCTCCATCACTTGCATCGAAGTTCTCCACTGCGTGGCCAGCCAGTAAAGGCCTTAAAGATGAAGGAATAATGACATGGCCCCCCTTCCTCATCTGACCTAAACCCTATCGAGAACTTGTGGGCACTTCTTAAACGCTAGATTTACGGGGGAGAAAAACAATACACCTCTCTGAAGAGTGTCTGGGAGGCTGTAGTCACTGCTCCACAAAAAGCTGATCGTCAACAGATCAAGAAACTGACAGACTCCATGAATGGAAAGGCTTATGACTGTTATTGGAAAGAAGGGTGGCTATATTGGTCATTGATTGATTGATTTATTTTTTTTGAAATGTCAGAAAATAAACAAGTGAGATGGGAAAATTTTCATTTTTCCTTTAGTTGCATAATAAATCTGCACACTAATAGTTGCCTAATTGTGCGCACATATGTATTCCCCTGATGATGTTCACACTCACATTTCCGTTGTGAAACATTCAGGTTTCAGGTTTATTAACATTTTGGATTGACTGATAGCACTGTGTTTGTTCCATATTAAAATTAATCCTCAAAAATACAACTTGCCTAATAATTGTGTACACAGTGTATTGTAAATAAACGTGTGGTGGTGGAATTCCAACATGTCTGCCTGTCTGTGTCCGGGGCTCGTTCACAATACCTAAATTGATGAGTTTAATAGGCCAATAGAGATTAATAGAGAAGGAAAAGAAATGTGGAGATAATTGCTTCCTCAGTGCATTAAGAGCTTATTCTGAAATATTACTGATTAGATCCTGCCAGGTTTTAAAAAAGTTCTGTACGGATCCTCTAATTGAGAATCTGATTTTTTCCAATTTCAGATGCAGATTGCAGATAGTATAACACATCAGTTAGTCACTGACTTAAAAGAGGAGAGTTAGGATTCTTCCAGTTTAGCAAAATGAGTCTGCGTGCCAAAAGTGTAGCGAAGGCAATCACAGTTTGTTTGTCCTTCTCCACTTTAAGCCCCTCTGGAAGACCACCAAACGCAGCTGTTAGTGAGTTAGAAGGGATTGTGAGACCGGGGCTGTCTGAAAGGCACTTAAAGATTTTGGTTCAAAATGATGTTAATTTGGTGCAGGCCCAGAACATGTGACCCAGTGAGGCTGGGACTTGATTGCAGCGTTCGCAGGTTGGATCTTGACCTGGAAACATTTTGGAGAGTTTTAGTCGAGACCAGGCCCGTCGTGACAAGGCAGGCAAACCAAGCAATTGCCTGGGGCCCCAAGACAACGACTGGTTAAGAATAAAATGCAGCGACAAACTGTGTGAGCGCCCCATTGATAGTGAATGCAGTAAAGTGCAATGACACTGTTATCGGGATCCCCCTCAAGGGGGCCCCCCTCGCTGACAGCAGCCAGCCAACCACACGATCTCTGCTGCCGGCAAAATACAAAACTTCCTCGGCAGTCATGAAGCGGAATTATGCTTCAGGAAGCCAAAAAAGAAAGAAGAGAAATGAAGAGGAGGATAAGAAAAAACAAGACAGTGGTAAGTGATAAATTACACACATAAAATAGCTCTACTCGTCTTGTACAAATGGTGCAATTTTGCAGCAGGTAGGCTAGCAGAAATATGCTATGCTATGCTATGCTGTGGTTCCTTTGCGTGCGTGCGTGCGTGCGGGGGGCCTCCATGTCCATTTTGCTTGGGGCCCCCAAATTCCTTCAAACGGCCCTGGTCGAGACAGATGTGCTCGATATATAATTTTAAGTTGTATAATTGTATGCTTTGCGCATATGGAGCTCGAGTGAATTCTCTGCATTGCTACTTTCCACTCCTTTTCTGATATATTAATTGAGAGGTCATTTTCCCAGTGTCCTCTTGGATCTTTGAAAGGAAGGGACTGTAAAATAATTTTATATATTGCCGAGATGGTGTCTAAGTCCTGAAATTGAGCAATATTTTTTCTGGCATGGAGGAGGGTGCAAGAAGAGGAAAATCGGGCAGGTTCTGTTTAACAAAGTTCCTAATTTGAAGATAGTGATAGAAATGTGTTGCTTGAAAGTTAAATTTGGAATGTAATTGTTCATAGGATGCAAAGACGTTGTCTATATAAAGATCTCTAAGCAAGTTAACCCCAAATGTTTTCCAGATATTAAAAACTGCATATGTTTGCGAGGGTTGAAAGAGGTGGTTCTCTTGCAGAGGTGCCACAGATAGAAGCTTCTCCGTCTTAAAATGCTTTCTACATTGGTTCATGTTCTGAGTGAGTGAAGCACAATTGGGTTATTAGTGTATTGCCGATAACTTGCGTTTATTGGGGCACAGAGCAGGGAATATAAAGAAGTACAGCAGGATAGTGGTTACATTTTTAAAAAAATTGTCGTGCTCTGTCGTGGAACAACCCCATTGAGGAAGATAACAGTGGTTACCCACTGGTTGTGAAGGAGACCCCATTAACAGTTCAAGCATCAGGGCCCCAAAAATGGAGGTCTGTCACTGTCCCAGTGTCAACTTTTCATGTTCTCATTGTGTCCGCGTTGGTTTCCTCCCACAGTCCAAAGACATGCAGGTTAGGTGGATCAGTGATGTCTAGATGGCCAATGTGTATGTGCGTTCACCCTGTGAATGACTGGCGGCCCATCCAGACCAGAGACTGTTCCTGCTTTGAGCCCGATGCATGCTGGGATAGGCTCCTGCTGCCTCATGATCTTGTTCTGAATAAGCTGGTTTAGAAGATGGACGGAAGTCTCAGGAGTGTGGAAAGAAAAGTGGGGTTCACAAAAATAAAAACAAATAACAGACACAGGCAGAATTTAGACCAAGAATGCTCACCAGCTTTTACGACTGTGCTACCCAAAAAAAATTGAGGTGGTCTCATTAGCCCAGAGACTCACTTGTCAGAATTTCTTTTCTCATCTCTAGTTACATTTCATAACACCTAAACTCCAGTAGCCTTTCCCAGGCAGGTCAGTGTAGGCAGGGAGGTGCCATCATAAACAAATCACCCAACGCAGGGCAACTCCTCTGTGTGTTTAGACAGCGTAGCCTTTTGGCTTCGTCTCAAAGCCCATGGAGATAAAGGGGCAGACATCGCCAGCCGGCTTCCGAGGTCGAGCACAAAGTAGGCTGCAGGTGTGCGGATTCTGCCCCATCACTGAACCTCTGACTTCAGCGTAATGCTAGCCCCGTGGACTCTTTGCCAAACATGATAAATCTTTTTGGCTGAGACTCCCACCTGATACTCCAGACCTCCACCCTCATTAATGCTTTTTACAGGCTTGTCTTTTCTTGCACTTTAAATCTGAGATGATAAAAAACTGAAAGATGATAAAAACAAAACCTGGCGTGTGGAAACAGGTGGGATCATTATTTTTTTTTTTAATATCAGGGTATCCTATCTGACTGAAGGATTAAAAAATATACTAATTATTATTTCAAACTCTCCTGCTAGATTTGTTCAGTAAAGAGAGACGCTTAAAGAAGGCAGGAGTAGGCAGCAAGCTTGTCGGGGGCTTATTGTCCCGAATGGATGCAGTGGATGTAGGGGTTTCGTTCCAGCTGAAGAAAAAGACAACATGCCTTTGTGTGAAGACGCAGGACGCATCTTTGGGTAATTGAGTAGAAATGCAAAGTTGCTGCTATTTCATGATGAATGGAAAATGGCAAAGGAGAAGCATAATTAGATAGCTAGATAGCTAGATAGATAGATAGATAGATAGATAGATGGATAAATAGGAAAGGCACTATATAATAGATAGATAGATAGATAGATAGATAGATAGATAGATAGATAGATAGATAGATAGATAGATAGATAGATAGATAGATAGATAGATAGATAGATAGATACTTTATTAATCCCAAGTGGAAATTCCCATACTCCAGCTGCAGCATACTGATAATGAACAATATTAAATTAAAGAGTGAGAACAATGCAGGTAAAAAACAGACAATAACTTTTTATAACGTTAACGTTTACCTCCCGAGTGGAACTGAAGAGTCACATAGTGTGGGGTCTCCTCAGTCTGTCAGTGGAGCAGGACGGTGACAGCAGTCTGTCACTGAAGCTACTCCTCTGCCTGGAGATGATCCTGTTCAGTGGATGCAGTGGATTCTCCATGACTGACAGGAGTCTGCTCAGCGCCCGTCGCTCTGCCATGGATGTCAAACTGTCCAGCTCCATGCCTACAATAGAGCCTGCCTTCCTCACCAGTTTGTCCAGGCGTGAGGCGTCCTTCTTCTTTATGTTGCCTCCCCAGCGCACCACTGTGTAGAAGAGGGCGCTCGCCACAACCGTCTGGTAGAACATCTGCAGCATCTTATTCCAGATGTTGAAGGATGCCAACCTTCTAAGGAAGTATAGTCGGCTCTGACCTCTCTTACACAGAGCATCAGTATTGGCAGTCCAGTCCAATTTATCATCCACCTGCACTCCCAGATATTTAAAGGTCTGTACCCTCTGCACAGTCACCTCTGATGATCACAGGGTCCATGAGGGGCCTGGGCCTCCTTAAATCCACCACCAGTTCCTTGGTTTTGCTGATGTTCAGTTGTAGGTGGTTTGAGTCGCACCATTTAACAAAGTCCTTGATTAGCTTCCTGTACTCCTCCTCCTGCCCACTCCTGATGCAGCCCACCATAGCAGTGTCGTCAGCGAACTTTTGCACATGGCAGGCCTCCGAGTTGTATTGGAAGTCTGATGTATGTAGATTGAACAGGACCGGCGAAAGTCCAGTCCTCTGCGGCGGTCCTGTGTTGCTGAACACAATGTCAGACCTGCAGTTCCCAAGAAGCACATACTGAGGTCTGTCTGTAAGATAGTCCACGATCCATGGCACCAGGTGTGAATCTACTGCCATCTCAGTCAGCTTGTCTCTAAGGAGCAGAGGTTGGATGGTGTTGAAGGCGCTAGAGAAGTCCAGAAACATAATTCTTTCAGCACTACTGCCTCCGTCCAAGTCGGTGTAGCATATAGATGATGGCATCCTCTACTCCCACCTTCTCCTGGTATTAGGAAAGGCATTACATGGTTTCTTGCTGAGTGTGCCCCTGAACAAGTCTATTAAATTGCCTGTGCTCTGACTATGAAAATAATGACCGTTTACAGTCACAGTCTTTGATGCTGTTGTGGTTCACCTTAAATTAAGGTCAGTCAGTCAGTCATTGTTCAACCTGCTATATCCCAACACAGGGTTGAAGGCAGGAACAAACCCTGAGCAGGGCGCCAGCCCACCACAGGGCACACACCAGGGACAATTTAGGATCGCCAATGCACCTAACCTGCATGTCTTTGGACTGTGGGAGGAAACCCATGCAGACACGAGAAGAACATGCAAACTCCACGCAGGGAGGACGTGGGAAGCGAACCCAGGTATCCTTACTGCAAGGCAGCAGCACTACCCACTGCACCACCCCTTGGATAAAGGTGTCACACAAAAAATAGGATTATATTATGTAAGATGATTAATCTCACTTGAGACAAAACATAAGAGTTGGAGAATTGTCCCCGGATAATATGCCGCAATCTTCAATGAAAACAGTTGAAAAAATGGTGATCAAAAGTATAACAGTGTGAATGAAAGGTGGTATTTATACAAAATGGCAACCGGAAGGAAGTATTGGTGGAAATGACATCATAAGTGTGAGATCAGAAGTGACGTCATCAAGAGAAGACTGGAAGAGATGTCATGAGGGTGCGACCAGATATGACGTACGAGGAAGTGACGTCATCAGATGGGACCGGAAGTGATGTCATCAAAGCACACCTGGAAAGTGACGCCGTCTACGAGAGTCGGAGACTGAGATGATGCATCAGAAGAGGAGCCATTTTGGGAATCCATAATATTCGGTGAGTGTGTTGGTTTACTGTTTTTGTTCGTGAATTCTTCTGAAAAAAGGAGAGAGGCGTTAATACCCGATACGATCCCCTTGACTCGTGAACTTTCATGCACCTCAGGGCTTGTTGGCTTGGTGTGTGACAAATACTAATGTCCCACGTAGACCGAGAATGGGCCACAACCCAAAAGACCTTCCAGCAGATGGTGGTCCTGTGGCTAGGAGCAGCATGGTTTCTTATGATCTCCACCTTTTATGCATTTTATGTGTAAATTCCGGTGCAATTCCTAACACTCTACATTATATATTATTATATTTTTATAACATATTATATTATATATTGTGTGGTTTTGAGGCTCAAGGAAATCAAAATTGGTGGTTAATTTTGTGAAGAACCCGTTTTGAAAATGTTTATTACTCAAATCATGCTTTATTGCAGTTGCATTTCTGTTTCCGTTTGGGCACTGCCATGTTAAGTAACAGTTTCCACCTTCTCCATGGAGATCCTTCATCAGGATTCCCCAGGGTACGCTCTATAAAGGTTGCCCTGAGTGTTTCTGGAGTATCCGACCTTAAAGATTAAACCTTGTGTTAAAAAAAAAAGTCCTTCTTGTTTTTTCAAATGCCTGCACATTTGGCAATTTAGCCAGGACATCGGGAAGCACGTTACTCTTTTCAAAAGATGCCCACGGAGAGTCAGGACCTCGGTTTTATGTCTTGTGGTGGACAGCCAGGATGCCTTCACACTGGGAGGACCAGGGGAGCAAGCATGGCCAGAGCATTACCTCCCCCAGATCGCTAGGTGGCAGCCCGCCCTGGACTCTTGCAGGGCTCCATGGGAGTTGGAGTTTGGTACAGCCCTGTTGGGGTCCATGGGCGCCGCCAGGAGGTGCTGCAGCAACTGCTGAACCCTCATGGGAAGTCCTTCCACCACAGCAGGAAGTGCAGCCGGAAGTAGGTCATCAGACACCTGGAGCACTTCCGAGTGTCGTATATAAGGGGCCAGCAGACACTACCCGGTGAGTCAGGAGGAGAAGAACAAAGCTTGCAAGGAGTGGAGTGGAGTTGGCAAAGACAGAGATAGAGAAAGAGAAGGAAAGAGAGAGTGGGGTCTGAGCATATCGGTTGGTGATTTCTATGCTCAAAAGGCAAAAGAAAAGTGAATAAAAACGTGTGCTTTTGGGACTTTGTGTGTCTCGGTGTCAGTCTGTGCCAGGGCTGATTTCCAGAGTCTCATCCGGGCGCCAGTGTTTACAGCACAGTTTCTCCCTCACTGCACAGGGGCATTGGGATCCACACACAGAACACAGGGTAAGTGCCCCCTGCTGGCCTCACCCACACCTCTACCATGCGGCAGCATCAGCTTTTTCTAGATGGTCTCCCATCTAAGTACTTGCTGGGTTCAAACACATTCAGCTTCAGGTGGATTGCTTGTTCTGAAGTGCAGGTTGTGAGTGCAAATCCCACTACTGACACCATGACCATGTCACCTCACCTGCTCATGCTTCAACTGGAAGAACAAAAGAAATGCAAATGGTTGTATCTCAAATGTTGTAAGTTGCCTTGGATGAAAGCATCTGCCAAATAAGAAGTAGTAGCAGTAATAATAATAATCTACAAATCCTTCTCCGCAGTCTCATGTAGGATGGAGGACCAGTCAAGTGAACATATCAGTGAGATCTTTAGTGCACTCATGAAGCCTCATCTAAGGTGAGCAGTTTTAACATCCACCTTACTATGCAGCGGTGCTAATAGAAGACCAGGGTGGATTCATTAGACTGATCCCAGAAAAGGCATTTGAATCTTATTATCTTAGACAAACATTAACTTCTAGGTGACAATACAGAAGTGTCTAAAAAATCAGGGGAACAATGAAGGAGATGTCAACAGTTGCTATGAAAATCAATCCTTCAGCAAGAACACAGGGGCACAGTTGGAAGCTGGGTAACTTTATGCTTTCCGACAAATCAACGAAGCATTTATTCACACTGACAACTGTATAAACATGAAATAAGTTATCAAATAGTGAATATATTATATGGGGGTCTTCATATCTCAATGGGTTGATGTTTGGCCAATGCTAGATGAGCAGGGATTGATGAATTGGTCTGAATAGTCTGTTCTTGACAAAACCTTTCAATACTCAGGTCCAGTTTGAGGGTGTTGAAGATTAATGGGTGGTATTGGATGTGAGGCAAGAACCAATTCTAGAAGAAGAAGAATGTGACAGATAGGGTGCGCTCTCGCTCCCTTGAACTCCTGTCCACGACTCCAGACACCAGGTAAAAGTCCAATAATTGACTTTATTAAATTGCCACAGTGCACAAAGCACCCTCTCCTCCACTACACTCATTAACAATCACAATAATAATAATCGAATACAATCCTCCACTCCCAGGCGCGTTGCCACCCTTCCACCCAGCTCAGCTCCCCTTTTAAATACCCTGACCCGGAAGCGTTCCAAACCCCAGTCCATGTGACTCTCAATCACTTCCGGGTCAGGTACAAGTCCTTTCTTTTCACCCCTAAAGCACGTCGCCCTTCCTCTGACGCAGTCCTGGGTTATAGGGCACGAAGAAGTCTTCGGTCCTACAAGCAGCTCCCTCTTGCGGCCCCTGTGGTATCCAGCAGGGTCTTGTATAAAAACTACATGTCCCATGACTCCCTGCTGGTCTTCGGGGCACCTCCATTCTGCAGGGAGGACTCTATCTGGCGGCCTGGGGGTATTGGCCGGGATGAAAAGCCGGCCACATCTCACAAGAAGAAGATGTCCATCAGCCCACACAGGGCATATACACTCCAAATCAGGTGCATTTAGAGCCACCAGTCAATTTAACACTCAACATTTGTAGGGGCGTGGAAGGACACTGGGAAAATTATGGTGAACACAGGGAGAACATGCAGTCTCCACACTGACAGGGTTCGCAACGGTTAATCTCTGTGTCAAAATGCCACCATTCATGCATGTCATCATGTTCTCATTCACTTCTGCCTTAGACGTGATCAACTATCAGATTTTCCTTGCCACCCACCATCTCTTCTGACCTTGGCATCACCAGGACTGCCCTCAGGTGGCATGGTTCTAATCTCTTGGGCAGATTCTAGCATGTGTTCTGGCGAGAAGATATGTCAAGGATCCATCAGGGAAGCATGGGGGTGCCCCCAAGATGGTGCTGAGCACTCACCTCTTCTTTCTATATACCCTATCATGTTTATTATGCTGTTGATATTCAGCTCTACCCGTCATCCCCTCCAGTGGACCACATGGCATCACTTAGAATCTCAGCATGTCTCACTGATATGGCAGCCTGAATGATGGTCTTCCATCTCAGAGGCAGACCTTCTTGTTATCCCACCTTGCCCATGATCTATTCAACACCTCATTCTGTTCAGCTTGACTGTTCAGTCTGTACACAGCCATGAGGTGGTGATCGATAACCAGCTGTCCTTCAAAGACCACTTTGCTCCATTTTCTCAGATTCACTCCATACTACATCTGTAAATATTAGACCATTAGATGGTCCAAGCTTTGGTCTTGTCACGTCTGGACTACTGTAACTCACTGCTGGCAGGAGCACCGGCATGTGTCACCAAGCTGCTACAGGTGATACAAAATGCAGCGGCACGTCTAGTGGGCAACCAGCCAAAGCGGCCACATGCCACTCCTCTTTTCAGATGTCTCCTTTGGCTTCCTGTAGCAGCTCACATTAAGATCATTTCTTTGATGCTTGCCTACAGAATAGTCAACGGGTCAGTCCTGATGTATACGGAGACGCTTGAGAGGTGCTGTGCTTCTTTTTGCCGACGCAGGTCTGGAGATGCCATGAAATCTCAATCCAGATTCTTCTTGCGTAGCTCCTAGCGGGTGGAACAAGCTGCCCAGAAGACTCTCTTGTTTGGTGAATTTCTGTTTAATTTCTTTTGTAACCTGGGAAGGCATTTTTGTTGTTCTGTGCTCTTCACGTCCGGTGATCAATTGTGTCACCTTGTCCCGTAACGCTTGTCCCCAAACATTCCCAGAGACTGATGTTTATTTCATTATACAGTATTGACCTTTTTTGCAGGGGCGTAGCCAGGAATAGATTTTAGGGTGGGCCTGTGCAAAAATGGGTGTTCTAGTTTTTAGTAGAATATATAAGGGCGCTTTTCCAGAAAATACATCTCTTCATACTGTGTTACGCTCACGTAACTGAGTTATTAGGACCACACAAAAATTATCAAGGCAATCAAATGTTGTTGTGCCACGGCAGACACACACGCAAAATCAGTCCCTATAGGTCAGGTCAGGTTGGGGAGCAGGCACTGGTACAGTGTGTTAACACACCCACCACATGACAAAACAGCTCAGGACCCTGGTTGGCAACAGGCAAGAGGCAGACACGCGGCCCAGTCCCACCTTCTGGAAATGACCTTCTATCTGCTGCAGCCAAGTGTTACGTGGGCATCCCCTTGGCCTGGTCCAGCCACTCAACAATGAGGATCTTACGAGCCGGATCACCCTCGGAGAGAAACGCGGCACATGGCTGTAGTGCCGTAACTGACGCACCCTCACAATGCAGGTCATGTGCCTCATTCGGGACTCCATGAGCAACACAAAGTCAAACCAGCGGGACCCAAGGATTCTCATTAGAGACACGGTACTGAAGGAGTCCAGTCTTCATCTCAGGTCACTGGATAGCGTCCATGTCTGACAAACAGGGGACTCTAAAGACTTGGACTTTCATCCTTTTGCAGATATCAGGAGCGCCACACACCCCTTTCCAGCGACCTCATGACCCCCCATGCTCTCCCAATCTGTCTACTGACTTCACAGGAAGAGTCGCAAGAGACATGAATGTCACTGCTGAGGTAAGTAAACCTTTCGATGAGGTCGACACTCTCTCCGCAGACAGACACACTGCTGATGGCCGTGCCCAGGAGGTCATTAAAGGCCTGATGTTGGTTTTTATCAGGACCCTCACAAGCCCAGACACTCAGACTCCTCGCTCAGTCTCTCGAGCGCCCCGATCAGAGCCTCCATTGACTCCACGAAGATCACAGCATCATCAGCAAAGTCAAGATCAATCCCTACCTGTCCTGTAAAGTTTTATGTCAAAATGGTCGATGATTTCGTCACAGTCTAGATTTTCAGCAAGATTGTGTTCAGCTGATAAGATAGCCAAGTTACTGAGAGGAACTGATGACACTGATGATGTCAAACATGTCTTGATCTGATTTACAGATGAAAAGTCTCTCTCAGCACTGCAAGTTCTGCTTTGAAGTGTGACCATTACTCACAACAAAGTATTAACACTAGGGAAAATGTCCCCAGGGCAGTTTTCAAGCACCTACAAAAAAAAAAATTACAATTTTTGCTGTCTTGTTTCCACTTTTCTGTGAATTTCTTGGAGAAATGCTGTGTATTTTGCATCTTTGATACTGATTCCATGTCGATAAATGAGGCTTTTTGAAAAACTTTGATATATCTCCATTTTTTTTGCCATGTCAGAAATAATCCCTCAAAATGAGAAATTATCTCTTGGTGTTCCTCAAAATTAGTCAATGAAACAACTTAAGGTTCTGTTAACAGTCTTATGACTACAGCCAATCAGGTTACACATACACCGTAACACTGCACCTGTTATTTATTTATTGAAAAATTAGTCAACCAATGGGATTTGACATTACACTAGAAACTGAAGGAAAGATAAAATAACAAATACCCAATCAGTTACAAAATATCAATATCAAATACAAAAATACGGTGAACTGATTGGCTGGGCCTTTGGCCAATCAGGATGGGCCTGGGCCCAGGCAGCTCCACCCATCCCTACTACGCAGCTCTTTTTGTAAGTGGCTTTGGATAAAAGTGTCTGCTAAGCAAATGCATGTGAATGGAAGTTTATACAGTATGTGTGTTGACAGGAGCCCAGCAATTAAAAAAGAGGAAAAATTAAAATAAAAAAACCAAGTGGCTTCAGTGTCCTACATGATGGTTCGTGCTACATTTACAAAGAAGGGCAAGTGTGCCTGCATAAAATTGTAGCCATGCACACTTCCAGTTTAGCCCAATATCAGCTGCAAACTTCTATGCAAATGAGTTCAAAAATTTTACATGCACCATAGAAATAAAAATATTTTTTTGTGTTTCAGTTTTGCTTTAACTAAATACGTTAAAGTGCATTAAGTCATCCGCTAGGGTAAAGATAATAATACTCGGAGTCTGGGACTGCACCGGTCAGCCTAGCGTCACGGGCCAGTAGCACATAAGGAAACTGTACCTGCATGGCCAGCGCCTTGTGTGGCTCGGTGAATAAATGAGTAAAGACTGGGAGTCTAAGCAAGGCGATCATTATTATTATGTGGCAAAGGTGAGGATTCGACTTCACTTGCTCTACCTGTATATCAAAAGGCTACATTTGAGGTTATAATCAAGAAAGACTGACCAAATAAAATGCAGGATTGGAAGCTAAATGTATCCATTAAGTAACTGTTATTACTTTTTGCTTCATGATGCGGATTTATTTGTGCCATAAATTGATGTGGCGTGCTGTAGAGTACAAATGGCCCTTAATTCGAATACATCTCTTTTACTTGTAGGAGTGAATTTAAAGTTGCAGCGGTAGCGGTGCAATACCTTCCCTGCTCTCTCTCACCAATGTGAAATAATAAGCTAGTAAAAATCGGCTAGTTCACATTTTGTACTGTTCTTTACTTTTTTAAACTCTTAAACTCTTTTTCGCTGGAAGACCAGATCATGCGCCTAACATCTGAATTGCAGCACGAGTGTGTAAGGGAAAACCGGGCGGGGGAAGCGGGGAGGAGACGAGCTAGAGAGGGGCGGGGTTGGCATTCGTCCGCAGTCAGGGGTGGAGCCACAGCCTCAACCACTGACGCGGCGCAGTTTCGCTCTCCTCCCCTTCTCCTATTCCATATCAATTCCCCGAGGAGTGACTCGAGTACACCAACAGCTGTAGAAGGGATTCGGAAAGAAGCATCGCAAACTCTACACATCCCTTGGTCATCAGATAAAGCAGCCTTGCCCGCGGACTGGCCAGCATCTTCTGTGGATTTCTGTTCTTTTCACATTGCAGATTTCTATTCTGGAACATTTCTCAACATTAGTAACTCATAAGGATTTTCATACATCATGATTTTCGAAAAGCTATACAAAAGTTTACACAAAGGTAAGCATCCATGCATTCCGTAACGATACTTTACACTGGGAATGATGTGACCTCTTGCCCCTTCTTTGATCTTAATGTTGGCTGCTGTTCTACACAACGCATGCATTGTTATATCGTGCACTGAAGGAAAAGCGCTATATAAAACTAAGCTTAACTAAATGACCGTGAATAACATATTCAAGCAATAATAATATATTCAAAAGTAATTCTTATCTGTTTGACTGACAGCAACATAAGCAATATAATCATACGTTTTTCACTATAATTTGCACTATGTATATAATTGTATGTGACAATAAAATTTGATTTGATGCGCATGTGTTAAAAGAGAGCAAGTTTTATTTATTAGCAGGGAACTGGAACGAAAGAATGAACTCTGACTACTTAATACATGATGAAAGGCGAGGAAAGTACTTTTAGCATATAAAATTGACTTACATGAAGGGAAACAAAGTTCCATTTTATGGTACCTTTCCTATCTATCTATCTATCTATCTATCTATCTATCTATCTATCTATCTATCTATCTATCTATCTATCTATCTATCTATCTATTATATAGTGCCTTTCCTATCTATCTATCTATCTATCTATCTATCTATCTATCTATCTATCTATCTATCTATCTATCTATCTGTATCATATAGTGACAACTTTTGTAACTATCTGTCTTAGAGGCAACAGCCCCAAATGTATATATACAGTACAGTATATCTGCAAGAAGTTGCATAAAATAAGATGGTCTGTCCAGCTCAACATGTAGCCACTGCAACCCTCATTTGAATGAGCAAAGTGAAAATGATAATGAAGATAATGCTGATGGTGATACATTTGTGTGTGCTTTTATGCCAGACGTGAGTGGTAGAATAAATTATGACTGTAAAATTATCAGATGTATTTATTTACATGTAGATACTATAAACACCCTATAAACACTATAAACACCCATTCTGTACCAATAGACAGACAGATATATGAAAGGCACTATACTGAAAATTGAAAGGAAATGTACTATCTAATAGTTAAATATCTACACTATAATATAGGTACTATACAATAAAATAGAAAAATATATTCATTATAATATAGCCACTTTCATGTTATATATGAAATGTATTATACAATGGCTAAATGTATATATTAGTTTCTATATAATGGTTAAAGTATAATAAAGCCACTTACATATCATATGGGGCCTTTCATATACTGTATATAGACAGTCAATTGTCATATTGGGCATGATAGATAGATAGATAGATAGATAGATAGATAGATAGATAGATAGATAGATAGATAGATAGATAGATAGAAAAGGTAATGTATAATAAATAGAAAAGGTTGAAAAGGCCCTCAGAGCCCAACTTAAGATCTATCTATCTATCTATCTATCTATCTATCTATCTATCTATCTATCTATCTATCTATCTATCTATCTATCATATAGTGCCTTTCATATTATCTATCTATCTATCTATCTATCTATCTATCTATCTATCTATCTATCTATCATATATTGCCTTTCATATTATCTATCTATCTATCATATAGTGCCTTTCATATTATCTATCTATCTATCTATCTATCTATCTATCTATCTATCTATCTATCTATCTATCTATCTATCTATCATATAGGATCATTCATGTATGTATCGATATTTAGTATGAAGTCTATCATATACATTTTTCTATTGTAGTGTGAAGTTGTGTTGTTAATTTGTGTGCCTGATATCCTCCAGTCACCTGTCTTACAGTACGGTGATAATGGATGAATATTAATCTGTCTTTAAATGCACCTTCTATTGCCTAAAATATTTTCTCTTGCAGCCCACTTGTTGATTCCACCTTGAGCACCATTCTTAAAATTGTCTCCAAATATTTAAACGTTCCAGTTAAAAGCTATCTAATCGCAGGTTCATAAAAAAAAAAGTCTTGGCAATAGTCAAAGAAACAATTGCCAAGGAAATCAAATGTGGGTCACAAAACTGGCAAACGTTCAGCTGAACCTTGCTGAGTGACTTCTGGAGAGCGAGTGAGTCAAGGTCTATTTGGTAACCCATCATTTAACGTAATGTCTACTCATCTACATTTACTTTTCAGGGCAAACATTTTCTATAATTATGGAATGAATTCTGGATACAAGTATATACTTAAACCCAAAACAAAAATAATTGTAAAGAATTTTAATGTGATCACATACTATTTGTGAGTTCTCACACAACGCTATTCTCATGGATTCTGGCTTCATAGGTCAATGAGATGTGAAACCTGTTGCAACAAAATTTGAAACGGCGTATTAAATATTTGCAGCATGTTTCACATATTGTAAAGCGGTGGCACAGAGGTTAGCATCACTGCCTTTTTAGTTCCCCGAGACTTTGTCCAAGTCCTGGTCTCCCTAACATGTCTATGAAATGAGCACTTCGTGTTGTTTCTGGGCTGGTCTTTCTAAGATATTCGATTTTTTTTTTTATGACCCACAACTTAAAGACATGGAACTTAGTCCAACTTCAGACCGGCCCAGTGTGCGCAGATGTGCCCTCCAAAGTACGGGCACCCTGTCCAGTTAGTTCCTGCCCAGTGTTGCCAGAATAGAATCGGCCTCCTATTCAATTAAATAGCATAACATTTGTAAGCCTGCTTAATGCAAGTTAGGGCTGCGGGGTGCCAGAGCCTATTATGGCTGCACTGGCAGCAAGGCAGGACATTGCCCTGGACAGGGTGCCACTCCATCACAGGACCTTGGAAGGATGTTTGATATCATTGTTTTCAGAAGAAGTTTTACTGCCAAACACCTATTAAAAATAGCCAATAAAGTAACTAACTTTGTGGACCTAATGTGTAAGTGTAATTATCCATTATATATTAATTTGATGTTATTTTACTTCTTTATATATTTTTATTCATCCAAATCCCTAGTAATTACTTAGCATGGTAAGTCATTTCGGAAGCCTCATGTTTGGAAATGAAAGGAGGTGAAGTATGTCTTGGCAACTAATGACATAATTATATACACCAAACGTTATTTATGTATTCACTCAATCAATGCTTTTGTTTAAAGTGACTCACAAATCAAAAGTAGTCATTAAAATGTTTTTGATAAGTTTTCAGATGTGACTTGCTCAGGGTAACATAATGGTAGCAGACATACTCCGAGCTGGTTTATGCGGTCCGTACAATGCCACTCATGAGCGCCAGCCCCTTAGGTGACCTTCTAAATGCCACCACAGTAAAACAAAAGCATTGAGGAGTTGAAAACCAGTCCAGTCCACCCCTTAACGGTTAGCGGGCACATAAGGCCATCCTGGTCATCATAGTAAATTGGGCCACACCAAAACAGGGCCATCTTAACATCATTATAAAGACCATAAAGACTATAAAGCAAAGCAGTGCCTACACAACCACTCAGCAAGTCACAACATACGTAGATTGGCATGGGGCCCCTGGGCAACTGCCCAGCATGCCCATGCGTTAAGACGGCCCTGCACCAAAATGTTTTACTGGTGCAGTCAGGGCTGATGCCACCATTAAGGTGAATTAGACATTTAAACCTAGGGCGCAGATCATAAGGGGGGAAAAGCACAGCCGCATGGGTTGGTGGGTGCAATAATAAGCTTGGCCTAGGGTGCAAAATAACCTAGCACTGGCACAGGGTGCAGCGCAGTAGGTTTTGCATTTCTTAGCTATACTATATTTGTGATTATTATAAAGAGCGCAGTGCTGTCGAACAGAAGTGTGTTTAATAAGAATAAAATGAATTGATTGCTTATATGCCAACAACTAGAGCACCGGCAGCAGGCACAACGGTCATATGCTCTACAGCTCCTGGGAACCCGGTGCAAATTTCAGCTCCATCACTGCCAGTATGGAGCTTCTGTTCATGCTGGCTTTGCTCCAGGTACTGTGGTTTCCTTTCCAGTCATGATGATGACTAGTTGACAGCCATACCACACTTCACTTACATTTCAGAAGAGGTCATCCACCTGAAGCCAAGCATGTTCAGGTCGTAGCCAGTACAGTTTTCTGTCCCCCCTGGCCATTGAACCTTACTCTTATTCAATGTTAATTAATGTTGATTTATTTTGTTTTATAATTGTGTCTTTCATTTTTCTATTCTTTAATATGTAAAGCACTTTGAGCTACTGTTTGTATTAAAATGTGCTATAGAAATAAATGTTGTTGTTGTTGTTGTTACTGTACTTGGATGGGAGATCAGCCAGGAAAAGCTTAGGGTGGTGCTGTGAGAGGTGTAGGTCAGGCCAGCAGGGGGCGCTTACCCTGTGGTCTGTATGTGGATACCAATGCCCCAGTGCAGTGACAGGGACACTGTGCTGTAAAAATGACACCATCTTTCGAGGTCCTGACTCTGTGTGGTCATTAAAGAGTAGGGGGTATCCTGATGTCCTGGTTAAATTGCCCACCACAGCCTGGTCATTCTGGCCCCAACTAATAGCTCACGTGTGGTGAGTGTACTGGTTCAAAAATGGCTGCTCCACATTAGCGTGGTTGAAATGCCCTCCCACCCCACTGTGTAAAATGCTTTGAGTAGTTAGAAAGTGCTATATAAATGGAAAGAATTATTATTATTATCATTAATATTATTATTAGTTTAGGTGTGTGATAGACCAGGCTGGTTCCTATCTAGTGCCAGGTGTTCTGGTGTGTTAAACTAAATTCATTTTTACATCTGCAATTTTCAGTTTTCTCCATGATAAGATCTTTTTGGATATTTGAAGGCTTTGTGGTCAGTGGTTTGCCATTCTGTTCCACAGTCACATTGACTTGATACCCTGATACTTGATTTCACCCCAGAATCTGCACATCGCCGTGGCTTGTTTTAATGCAATTTAAATTACACCAAAGATGTCAAGGCTGATCGAAGCCATCTGCATTCTTGTCTTATTTTAATTAAGTGCCATGTTGCTATCCATTCATCCTTCCTTCTTCGATTAAGATCAAGGTTGGCTGCCACCTCTTTCAACTTTCTAGATGTTTGTGGGAGTCTTTGATGCTGGGTATTAAAAGTTCTTGATAACTGTGTGACTTGGTAGATGTTCATTATCTACTCTACTATTTTATTGTATATTTATAACAATGTATTTTGTCCTCTGAGATGGGGCTGGAGCGATGATACTCAATGTAGGCAGCCAGTGTAGAGGTGGATTTTACTGTGCTAGTGGTCATCCTCTTTGTTCTATTTAATAAAGTTTGTTATGTGCCATCTGTTGGAATGACAAATGCATTGCATTTTATTACTAAAAATGTTTGTGATGTGCCATCTGTTGGAATGACAAATGTATTGCATTTTATTACATAAAAATGTTTGTGATGTGCCGTCTGTTGGAATGACAAATGCATTGCATTCCATCCATCCATTTTCTAACCCGCTGAATCCGAATACAGGGTCACGGGGGTCTGCTGGAGCCAATCCCAGCCAACACAGGGCACAAGGCAGGAACCAATCCTGGGCAGGGTGCCAACCCACCGCAGGACACACACCAAGCACACACTAGGGCCAATTGAGAATCACCAATCCACCTAACCTGCATGTCTTTGGATCGTGGAGGAAACCGAGCGCCGGAGGAAACCCACGCAGACACGGGAGAACATGCAAACTCCACGCAGGGAGGACCTGGGAAGCGAACCGGAAGCGCAGCTACCACTGCACCACCATGCCGCCCTATGCATTGCATTTTATTACTAAAAAAAAAAAAGTTTGTGATGTGCCATCTGTTGGAATGACAAATGCATTGCATTTTATTACTAAAAATGTTTGTGATGTGCCATCTGTTGGAATGACAAATGCATTGCATTTTATTACTAAAAAAGTTTGTGATGTGCCATCTGTTGGAATGACAAATGCAATGCAGATGTCTCTGTTATATGCCATTTGATATGGGATTCATGAAGGCATTGCTAAATTTTGTGATGCGCCATCTGTTGGAATGACAAATGCAAGGCATAATATATGCCATTTGGGATCCATCCATCCATCCATCTGTCCATCCATCTATCCTCTTACGCTTATCCGAGATCAGGTCGCATCGAGGCAGCAGCTTGAGCAGAGATACCCAGACTTCCGTCTCCCTGGCCATTTCTTCTAGCACTTCCAGGGGAATCCCGAGGCGTTCCCAGGCCAGCCAAGAGACATAGTCCCTCCAGTGTGTCCTGGGTCTTCCCCAGGGCCTCCTCCCAAAAAAAAAAAACAAAAAAAAAAAGCCATTTGGGATGATACCTGTAAAAGCAATGTTAAATATTAGTGATCTGCTATCTTTTGGAATGACAAATACAATTCATTTTATTTCTTAAAATGTTTGTGATGCACCATCTGTTGGAAGGACATTTGCACTGCATATGTCTTTGTTATTTGCCATTTGGTATGGGATTTGTGAAAGCAGTATTAATGTTTGTAATGCACCCACCATCTGCTGGAATGACAAATACGATGCATTTTATTACTGAATACCAGTAACGGCGCCCTGCACGAACACACTTGACTTGAGTGTTCCTAGTCTTCATCCTCTTTCTCTGTACGTTGATCATTCGTTTGCTCAGAGGTTGATGCTCTTGCTGCTTCCTGAGCAGCTCTTCTTTTCTCCACCCTAGCGACCCGTTTATTCTCTTCTTCCGTCAGCATCTTTTCACGTTAAAACTGATTAAGTTAGTGTTTGTGTTGCAATTAATTAGTACAGTTTTTTTTTTATTTTTCACTTAAGCTCACACTGAAGTCTTCAATCTGCCTCAAGAATGATTTAAGATATGAAGAGGAAGGGGAAGCAACAGCGAAGGTGGTAAGGATGAGAACGGCACCCGTATGCATGTGCCTTATGGCCACCCTGCTGGCCGCTGCCGAGAGTTGATTCTACAATAAAATAAAATAAAAATAGAAAGAAGAATAATCTTGGATGTCAAACATGACGCCGTAAGCAGATAGTAGACGTCATGTAGTATATGTGTACCAAATTTCAGGTCAACAGGTCAAACGGTTTTTGCGAGCTACAGGTGATTTAAAATCCTGGACAGGGGGGCGGCACGGTGGCGCAGTGGGTAGCGCTGCAGTCTCGCAGTTAGGAGATCCGTGCTCACTTTCCAGGTCCTCCCTGCGTGGAGTTTGCATGTTCTCCCCGTGTCTGCGTGTCTTTCCTCCCACAGTCCAAACACATGCAGGTTAAGCACATTGGCGATCCTAAAAAATAAAAAAAATAAAAATCCTGGACAGACAAATGATAGTGTATTATATATAAAGATGTTTGTGATGCCCCATCTGTCAGAATGACAAATGGATTGCCTATGGCTCTGTTATATGACATTTGGCGTGGAATTTGTGAAAGCGGTGTTAATATCTGCGGTGAGCTATCTGTTGGAATGAAAAATTCAATG
This sequence comes from Polypterus senegalus, assembly GCF_016835505.1. Classification (NCBI taxonomy): domain Eukaryota; kingdom Metazoa; phylum Chordata; class Cladistia; order Polypteriformes; family Polypteridae; genus Polypterus; species Polypterus senegalus. Next base: position 150,533,347 of record NC_053165.1, on the reverse strand, counting down.
ATTTTATTACAAAAATGTTTGTGATGCCCCATCTGTTTGAATGACAAATGGAGTGCATATATCTCTGTCATATGCCATTTGGGATGGTTAATATTTGTGATGCGTCATCTGTTGGAATGAAAATGCAATGCCTTGTATTACTACAAACACATTATAATAGGCTGTGGTGGGCTGGCGCCCTGCCCGGGGTTTGTCTCCTGCCTTGTGCCCTGTGTTGGCTGGGATTGGCTCCAGCAGACCCCCGTGACCCTGTGTTAGGATATAGAGGGTTGGATAATGGATGGATGGATGGACATTATAATAGGCTGCGGTGGATTGGCGCCCTGCCCGGGGTTTGTCTCCTGCCTTGTGCCCTGTGTTGGCTGGGATTGGCTCCAGCAGACCCCCGTGACCCAGTAGTTAGGATATAGCGGGTTGGATAATGGATGGATGGACATTATAGTAGATTGTGAACTGCAAATGTTAATGCTGAGTTCTACGTTGGTCTTAAATGGGTAGCACAGCTAGTAAGAAATAATTGAAATTGTGTATATACTGTATTTTCTTACCTGTAAATATAAACTGTTTGTTGAACTGTCACCATGCCTAGTGCTGTCTTGATGAGATGTGTTCTGTTTGCCTGTAAATGGTTGCCTTATAAAGTAGCCGATGACGACGGTCCCTCTGAAAGATGCTATACAAAGTGCAGATTCATTCATAATAGGTTCCCAGTATTGTTGTCAGTGTATCCATGTTTTCTCACCGATGGTTTTTATTCCTCTATTTTAGCAGCGCTTTTAACACAGTATGTGACAATGCTCATTAAGAAGGACTTTATATAAAAAAATAATTGCTGTAATGCTAATAAAGCAGATATTAACTCAGAATCTCCAGGCAACAGAGGATGAAAAGGCCATGCAAGGTTTTCTTGACGGCACGCTGCTTCACGTAACTGCTTCTGAGTTCAAAGGGCATAAGTGCTGAGGGGAGGGCAAGAAAACAAAACCATCTCGAAAATGAAGTCGAAGCTTTTGGCAGTCTACCTTTAATTCTGTGCTTAGGACATTCCAAACAGATTTAAATTCTACTCACTGGCCTTGTTAAACAGGTCACTTGTCCCCAGAGATTAAACAGGTCCTTGAGTCTGAAGTAGCGAAGTAGTAAATAACACGATGTCCACAGCCTCATGCGAAGTGTGCCTGCAAAGCTTCTCTAACATTCAGGAATGTTCTGAAACCAAGTTATACAACGCGATCAGCCAATCCACCCCTCATCCTCCCCCATTTGATGAATGCTAATCTGACGGAGAGGTTGCTCTAAACATGTGGTCAAGCAGCCAGTGAAAATGACGCAGTCGTGTCAGAAAAGAAATCGGCTAAATATAACGCTCCTCCGGTTCCATTCTGGAGTACTCCGGGTGACAGAGGTTCATTCAGATCTACCAGGTGATAATCTTATGCCACATCTGACTTCAACACATTTCTTATCAGTCGTTCTTCTTATTTCTTTTTTTTTTTCCCTTCATTATTTATCAGTAGTCTGGTCTGTGGTTGTCTTAATAAAAGTTTTTTTTCCTAACAAAAATTTGACAACAGCAGCTCTCTTACAGACATTACAGCTTCATTCTTAGCTCTGAATGATCCCAAATGCATCACTTTCATCCCAAATGCCAGTTTCACAGGCCCCTAACTTTTATTAAACAGTCATCTAGATTCATTCCGAGAATTTCTAGCCATCAAGGCCTAATTATGGCTATTTGTTAAGTAGCGTATCCCGTGGGCCGACAGGGCATCAGAAACCAACAGCAATACAAGCTACCTTAAAGCACAGCATGCTGTCATGAGCGCCTGTATAAGACATTAGATTAAAGATTCAGCTGTCTATCTGGCAAAATGGGGTGCCAGTATTTTGCAGGTCACATACTTCCATTTAATTTTAGCCCCACTAGTTCATTTTGGGATACTGGAGGAAAACCAGAATTAGCGCCATGTCACCTTACACGACTTTTCAGTTTATATCATCTTAGAGAGTCCGAGGCAGTCACATTGTGCTCCTGTGACTGCCATTGGTTGAAGCATTTTCTTCAATGGCTGAACTACTGCCTTGCCACACTTAAGGCCTTGGCTTCCATTCCTGTCTTAGGTGTGGTCATTGCAGGCTTCTCCAAGCACTCTGCTTTCCACCCATTCCCCGGATATATGCACCTAAAGGCCATGTCACTTTATGTGACTTTTCCAGCGATTGTCAGTGATACCCTTCACTTAGGGTGGCACGGTGGCGCAGTGGTAGCACTGCTGCCTCACAGTAAGTAGACCCGGGTTTGCTACCCGTGTCCTCCCTGCATGGAGTTTGCATGTCGTCTGCGTAGGTTTCCTCCCACAGATAGGTGCATTGGCGATCCTAAATTGTGCTTGGTGTGGTGGGCTGTTGCCCTGCCCAGGATTTGTTCCTGCCTTGTGCCCTGTGTTGGCTGGGATTGGCTCCAGCAGACCCCCGTAACCCTGTGTTAAGATATAGCGGGTTGGACAATGACTAACTGACCCTCCACTTATATAATCTTAGTGAGTCGTCACTCATGTAGTGTGACATGCCTAGTAACTCCCTCCGTCTAGTCCACAAGTCACTCTGATAAAATCAAACCTTTAGTCATAGGGGGCGGGCTCTGTGTGCTGCAGAGCTGACAACCAATGAACGCTCATCCAGAAAAACAATGGATACAGAATGCAGCGACAAGGAACAAGGAGCACAAACAGAAGGAAGGTTCGTCTTTCTTATGTCATGTGTTTTACATCAGGGTCACCAAGGCAGAGTGGGGGCTCTGAGACTATGGATCTGTGCTGGTATCCCAAAGGTTGCCGATTCAAATCCCCGTCACTGACAAAAGAGATCCTACTCTGCTGGACCCTTGAGCGAGGCCCTTAACCTTCAATTGCTCCAGGGGCACTGTACAATGGCTGACCCTGTGCTCTGACCCCAAGGGGTATGCGAAAAAGCAAGTCATTTCCTTTGGGATTAATAAAGTATATAAAAAAAAAAAAGCCCAGTCCTGGAGGACCACCATGGCTGCAAGTTTTCATTCTAACCCTTTTTCAGAATGAGGGACCTGTTTTTGCTGCTAATTAACGTCTTTTGAATTCATTTTAATTGATTTGCTCTGAAAGACTCAGACCCCTTAATTGTTTCTTTTTCCTTAATTAGCAGCCAAACAGTAATGAGATGCAAAATGAGCCAAAACAACTGGTGTCCATCATACAGTATCTGAAAATAAAGAAAGATGAAGGTCTCAGGAGTGTTGATCTGCTCAGGTCACCCAAAACATTTTAATAGAGCTCTTAGAAAAGAGAAAATCAACAATTTCAGAAATGTCTGCTATTACACCACGAAAGCAGCAACAAGCCATGAAATTAAAGAGCGGGTGTAATTAGCGACAAGAATTGGCATCTCATTGAGCAGCTGGTTGGAGTGAAATTGAGTTTGAGGCCCTGACTTAGTTGGTCTTCTGTTGGCTCCCTCACTTCACATTTCATTTCTGTTTGGGTGCCATTTAAGGAAAGAAATGAAGAAATTCAGAAAAACAAATCTTAAAAAAGCAATTAAATTAAAATAAATTCACAAGGAGTTAATTAACAGCACAAACGGGGCACTCAATTAAAAAGGGTTAGAATGAAAACCTGCAGCCATGGTGGTCCTCCAGGACCGAACTTGGCGACCCCTGCTTTAGATACTTAAATAGAATGGAGAAAAGAAAAAAGGTCACACCCGTTAACCCATTGTACGGCGCCGGCTCTGTCAGGTTGCACGTTATTGGCTATCATAAAAAAGGGGCAAACACAGCCCTGCTGGAAGGTTGGCACACAGTTGGTAAAGTAGACATGAGCAGCGATTTTCACATGTTTAAATTGATGTGGTTTCGGTGATGCAATCCGCAACTGCGGTCAGAAAATCTGACATACATCACGACTGTGACCCGACATTTGCGCGATAGACATACGAGGTGTGGCAGAAAAGTAATGAGACTGGCAACACTGCAAGCGATCTGGCAACGCTGCGCTGTTGTCCTTGATAGAGCACGTGTATCAGTACCCTCCCATAGCTCAGTGTGAGTTTCAACTCCTTCTGTTAACTACGTGATTTTTGCGACTGCTATTAGCGAAGTTGTGTTTTTGGTTGTGCGTCACGCAAAATGGAACAGCGGAATTTGGAGCAACGTTGTGCCATTAAACGGCAAGTGTGACGTTTGAAAAGTTAAAACAGGCCTATGGGGAACATTCTTTATCCTGAGCTCAAGTTTTTCGCTGGCACAAATCATTTTTGGAAGGCAGAAAACACGTTGAAGATGAACGCCGTTCAGGGAGGACTTCAACTTCAAAACCAATGAAAACATCGAACGTGTGAACACTCTTGTGAGATCAGACCGTCGTTCAACATTAAGAATGTTGAGTGAACAATTAAATTTGAACAGATTTACCGTTCATCAAATTTTGACTGAACATTTGCACATGCGAAAGGTCTGTGCCAACATGGTGCCAAAAAACCTCAAAATTGAGCAGAAGGACAATCGAAAAAATGCATTCCTGTGGTTCCCCAGCCCCCTTATTCACCTGACCTCAGTCCGTGTGACTTTTTCCTTTTTCCTAAACTGAAAAATGTCCTCAAAGGAAGTCATTTCGGGACTTTAGAAAACATCCAAAAGAGTGTAACGGACATGCTGAAGACCATACCGGTTGAAGACTTCCAGCGCTGCTACCAACAGTGGGAACAACGTCTCCATCGGTGTGTAGCTGCCCAAGGGAACTACTTTGAAGGGGATAACATAGATGTTTGAAAAAAATAAAAACTTTGGTAAATAAAAAAATCTGTCTCATTACTTTTCTGCCACACCTCGTATGAGCGTCGACAACATAGCGCCAATTAAAATGCAGCATCAAAATCGCGCCGACAAAATCGCGCAGACAAAATCGCGAAGGTTTCATTAAATATGAATTACTAGTTTAAAGCATATATAATAATGTTTATTTTAGAAGTCAATATTATAAGACGCGGCATGCCATCAGCGCGGCACGCAGATAGTCCTTAAGATCACGCCCTGCATATGTAGGAAGAATTGCAGCAAGACGTTTTGATAGTTGAGTGTATTTAGACTTGCTGGCTGCCTGACTGCTGGTAATTCCGCTTTGTATACGACGCGTTATGCCACCCTCGACTGAGTTATTTGTTTGCGGCATGCCATCAGCAGTTCTAACAGTTATAACCAAGCACATAATGTGCACATAATGCGCACGTACGCGTCCCACTCTCTTGGCCTCTCTCGCGATTTTGTCGGCGTGCATTTGTCGAAAACCAGTTAGCGGGTTTGTTGGCGCTCATTTGTCCATCGCGGTTTTGTCGGCGCTCATTTGTCCATCGCGGTTTTGTCAGGGCTCATATATCTATCGCACTTTTGTCGGTGAACCCCCAGAAGGTTCGTAATGTGACATCATGGTTGAGTGGACAACAGAGTAAGCCAAACCAAATGTATTAATTGTACTTTGGTGTAAGAGTGCAAAAAAATGTCACAGTGCCGCCAGTGAGAAAGCCAGGCATAACAACACAAAACAAACCCTTTGTTTTAAGACAAAAAAGTAAAACAACCAAATGAAATAAGAACTTCTTCTGTTTCCAAGTTACCCTCATATAAGATTAACACATATGGTATATTCTTTATTTAAATCACAGATCCATAACAGAACAAACATTCATATACGTTGCCTACTAACAAAGCATGTCAATACGAGGTGAGACACAAACATAACTGGGCTTGGGGCTTTCCTGGAAAACCGTCTGGAGGTCGGCCGGCCGTGAATCATAGAACTATATCTCCCTCCTACACGCCCTCTCAAACCACCGACTGGCTTGGTATATTCTGTGAAGAGCCCAGTCAGTATCTGCACAACAATCGCTACACGAGTTGCTGTGATAGTATCGGATGGAAAATATCGAACAGCGAATCAAAATCAAATTTCTTGTGAATTTTCTCTTTTTCTGTAAAGCAGTTTTCGACTGACAAAAACATTCCTGTCCTCGATCATCCTCCCTATTCGCCCAGTTTAGCTCCCTGTGATTTTTTACTTGTTCCCGAAAATCAAAAGTGACCTGAAGGGAACACATTTTTCTTCAGTGGATGAAGTGAAGACAGAAACGGCAAGCCTGTTGAAGAGCCTCAAGCAAGAAGACTTCCAGCTGTGTTTCAAACAATGGAAGAGACGTAAGGAGCGGTGTAGAGATCAGGAGGGGGAGTATAGAGAAGGTGACAAGGTTTAGAATGCTGTAGTTCAGCAATAAATATTATTTCTTTTACCAATCCACTTATTTTTGTGTCCATCCATCCATCCATTTTCTAACCCGCTGAATCCGAATACAGGGTCACGGGGGTCTGCTGGAGCCAATCCCAGCCAACACAGGGCACAAGGCAGGAACCAATCCAGGGCAGGGAGCCAACCCACCGCAGTATTTTTGTGTCTCACCTCGTATATACAAAAATAACTGGATTGGTAAAAAAAAATAATATTTCTGTTCTGTGTTCAGTTTTGGTCTCCAGGCTACAAAAAGGACCTAGCAGAGCTAGAGAAGGTCCAGAGAAGAGCAACGAGGCTGATTCAGGGCTACAGGGGATGAGTTATGAGGGAAGATTAAAAGAGCTGAGCCTTTAAAGAAGATGAAGAGGAGACCTGAGTGAAGTGTTTAAAATGATGAATGGAGTTAGTCCAGTGGGGCGAGGCTATGACTTTAAAATGAGTTCATCAAGCACACGGGGACACAGAAACTTGCTAACGGTAACTATTGCACAAACGTTACGTGGTTTTTCTTTATACTGAGAACCACAGACATTTGGATTAAAGTGACCAAGTAGTGTGGTAGACAACAGGACTTTAGGGACCTTTAAAACTCAACTGGATGTTTATTTAGGAGAATTAAGTGGATAAGACCAGCGAACGCTGTTGGGTTGAATAGCCTCTTGCTCTCTAGATTGTTCTAATGTTCTAATTGATGTCCTGAAACGTCAAATGAAACACCCAAGGAAGCTAAAGTGGTGTTCATTGAAACTATGTCTGGCTTAATTATATTGCACAACATGATTTTGTTTTTGGGCGGCACGGTGGCACAGTGGTCATCTTACATATTATAATCCTATTTTTTGTGTGACACCTTTATCCAAGGGGTGGTGCGGTGGGAGCGCTGCTGCCTCGCACTTAGAAGACCTGGGCTCACTTCCCGGGTCCTCCCTTCATGGAGTTTGCATGTTCTCCCAATGTATGCGTGGGTTTCCTCCCACAGTCCAAAGACATGCAGGTTAGGTGCATTGGCGATCCTAAATTGTGCTTGGTGTGTGTGCGCACCCTGCGATGGGCTGGCGCCCTGCCCGGGGTTTGTTTCCTGCCTTGCGCCCTGTGTTGGCTGGGATTGGCTCCAGCAGACCCCCGTGACCCTGTACTTAGGATATAGCGGGTTGGATAATGGATGGATACTGTATATGGATAAAATATAATAGATATTTATTCACAAGGTATTTCTTCTCTCCAATAATCAGTCACACAATCCCTCAAACTCAAATCATACAATTTTTCCTCCTTTCTATCTCTGCTGAGTGTTGGCTGCTGCCTCCCAACTCTGAATCCCCGATGTGAGACAGCAGACTCCTATAATGTCGGACTCAGAAATGCTTCCAGTGCCACTCCACATCTTTTTGGGAAGCACTTCTGGTTCCATAAAGAAAGTAGAGACCTTCTAATGAGACCCAGGGACCCCAATTCCCAACTGGGTTGCCATATGAGGACCACTGGCACCTGGCGTAGGGGGGGATGGAACAGCTCCCAAATCTCAGCTTCCGGTGGTCCGTCCGTTACTTCATACCAGCTGGACACAAAGTTATTTCTCCAATTAGCTGGCCAATTTGCTTATGTCATCACGTTGGCCTCCCTTCTGGGTAATGGCACTGCCTCTGATTTGGCCAGTATGCCCGTTTTCCTCCTCCTACTATGTAGTATTGTATTCTTTGTAAGTATGAGCTGGATAAAATGTATGTCTAGAAATATATTTATATTAAAATGGTGTATGTATCTTCATTAACAGTAAAGTTGTTCAGGTGTTCATTTAATGTGCCCACTAACTTCTTAGAGAGCTTTTAAACTTTCACTGTGACAATGCATAGAGGTAAACTTGCAGAGAAGTGGGCAGTCATTTTATCACAGCAATTGTGAGTTTTAAGTGCCATTATGGATGTATATACAAGCATCTAGCAACACGGACTTAAACAACAGTAAAAGAACAGTTTCAGAGTCATTGACCTCGTGTTCTTTGAATGCCACTTTGGTACGTACTAAACAACAACATTGTCCTGTAAAAAACGCAACTTAACCACATAAATAAACGTCAAAGGCTAAGCTCGTTAGCTCAAATGCAGCCTTTGGCCTCGTGTCTCCATTTTTGTGGTGCAGATGCTAATTAATACTTGACTAGAGGATAAAAGCTGAGTTACAAAAGGCTGTCTTAAACTTATATTTTAACTTGTAATGTGTTTGTACTCTGACCTTGTAGCATATGCAGTTTATTGTACAAAGCTCAGCAATTCCTCCTCTCTTGTTAATATCAAATCTGGGTTGGTGTGGCATGACTACAATATGACTTATAATACTAAAATGATTCATGTGGTGGGCAAATTAAAGAGTTTTTACCCCAAGCTCCCCCTTTTATTTTCATGGAGGAGGTTGGAAGAAGACTGTGCGTTGACATTTTCAGGAGCCGGTGCCATTGGTGGAGAGCAGAGGTTGTAGCGTATCATTAATTAAAAAGCTCTGAGAAGTCGCCCACATCTGAAAACCGTGCAGACAGGCAGGTGATGGGATAGCCTCACTAGTGAGGAAGGAATAATGGTGATTAATCCGAGAAGCAATCACAAAACGTTCTCTAATGATGGTACGTATCTTTACTTAGAAAAGGTAGGTGTTGTGGCCTAGCTGGGTAGCTACAGGATGTTCTGACCTAATCAGCTGTCAGTTCACTGAACTGTTCAACTCCTCTTAGGACTGACTGGCATGTGCAGCTTCTTGCGCTATAATTTATTTTATCTGTTATTGGCTAACTTTGTACTTTCTTAGTAAATTCTAATAGGCGTTGAATATACAGTATATTTATTTTTTCTGGTTTGTGGGGTTCTCAAAGGCTAAGGATCTGCTCTGGCATCTGGAAGGTTGCAAGTTCAGATCCCTGTTCCTGTCAAAAGATGTCCTACTCTGCTGGGCCCTTGAGCAAGGCCCTTAACCTGCAATTGCTCCAGGGGTGCTGTACAATGGCTGACCCTCCTCTCTACGAAAACCAACAAATTCCTAATAAAAGAAATTGAATAAGGTGAAATAAAGAACAAAAAGTTATTTCCTGGGGTCTCCCTGTGGCTGAAGGCTTTTGTTCCAACCCGTTTCACAAACAGGGACACATTTCGCCTTTAATTGACCTCGTTGTTAATTTTTCCTTATTTTTTGTTCCAAAAGTGCAGCAGTATGAGATGTAAGAAATATCTGTATTTTATTTGCAGTATCTTGGAAGGCTTTGTCACTTTCATTTTAGTTCACTTTTTCAGTTGTGAAATGACACGCCTTGACACAACAAAAAGTTTTGGGGCGGCCACCTTGTACACTTAGAAAGTTTGGCTGGAAAAAAGGCAAATAGGTCTTTACAGACATGAGTCTCCGAAACAGAATCAAGGTAACAGGAGAAATATGGTGACGTTAGAGCCAGACAGGGGAAATGACATCATCTGGGGAGAAAACCAGAAGTGATGTCATCAGCCCCGACGACCGGAATTGGCATCGTCGTGTCCAGAATTGGAAGTGACATCATCGGGCTGTGGTATAGCGGGTCCACAGCTCCTCCGTCAAAAGGCCAGTTTTAAATAAATAATCGCCACACTCGCGGCTTAGCGAGGGGGCGCGGTGGTGTGTGGCCGAAGCGATTCCTGAGGAGTTTATGATGTGGCCGTTTCTCACCGAAGTGCGCAGGTCCGTAATTGTTCCCAGGAGCTGCTGATGGCCACAGCTGCCAGGTCCTCTTGATAAATAGAAGCACGAGGTGGCTAGAGAGGGAAAAAAAAGTAGAGAGAAAGAAATGAAGGTTGCATGGAAGAAGGAGACAAGAAGCAGCGAGGGCAGTGAGAGCCAATGTGAGCGAGCGAGAGAGAGCAGGCTCGATTTGAGAGAAGGCAGGCAGCTGGGAGGTGAGCCCCCAAGAAGAGTATTTGGCCAACACTCGGTGGGACTGAAGGAAGAGGTCGCTCCAGCTGAGCGATCAAGGAGTTGGAGTGACCGGTGATGACGCCGACTGGCCGCCAAAAGGCAGCGGAAGTTGAGGAGGCTTTGGGCTGGTTTAGTCCCGGCGTGAGTGCCCTGACCGCTGGGGAAATAACCCAAGTCTCGGTCCGGTTTGGAGCCCGACGTAGCCAGGGATCGGAGGGCCACCGGACCAGAGTGGTGAAAAGCAGCTGTTCCTGCAGGTAGGCGACTCTCCTATTGAGAAGCCCGTATGGGAGAAGCAGGGAAGCCGCCAGGTAAAGAAGACACTGGGCTGTGTTGTTTTTAAAGGAGTCTGCTTCCAGCATTGTTTTATCCTCGTTTTAAAGGATTGCTGTTTTTCTATTTATTGGAGTTTTTAACCTCCACAATTTCATCTCTGTTTTCATGAATTATTTATTTAATGATTTGAAAACCGCTGCACTTATTTCATTTGGACTTTGTTCTGTTGGTTGTTTTTAATAAAAGCACTTGGCCCCTTTTTTGCACCATCCCCTTGCTCTATTTGTTATGCCTCACTGTCAAGCTCATCGGTGACATTACCGAGGGTGTCGGGTACTGGGCTCCCGTGAGGATGATGGGAACATGCAGCGAACCCGCATTGTCACACAGGCCCAGGCGGAACTTCCCATGACTGGTCTGCAGGGAAAAAAAAAGAAGGGATCAGTGCACTGTACCGTCCCCTGGTCCGGCATGGAATTACCTCCTTTTGAGCCTTTGTGACACAGTAGAGTTTACTTTCTCTTTATTGTATTCGAAGAGTAGTAGGGTGTCACATCGTGTTATCCATTATGAACGTAGAGAAAAGTCAAGCAAAATGACCCCTTTTATTGGCTCACTGAAAAGATCACAATATGCAAGCTTTCGAGGCATCCTGAAGAAGGGGCCTGAGTTGCCTTGAAAGCTTGCATATTGTAATCTTTTCAGTTAGCCAATAAAAGGGGTCATTTTGCTTGACTTTTCTTTGTATTCAAAGAGCAATGTTAAGGCTCCTTAAACATTACAATGTTGTTGTTTAAAAAGCAGGCAATGGTCTCTGTTTTTGCCTCTCATCCACACTACCCCAGCGTTTTCCACCCACAAAAATGGAGACTTCTGAAAAGGCTCAGCGTTGCAGTGTGATTGGGAGAAAACCAGGCTCTAATCACGCTCTGATTGGTCCATGCTTTTTACGTGACTGTTACCTGATTGGGTCCCACTCATTACAACATCTCATTACCTGATTGGTCAGGTCCCCCTTTATGAAGGAAAACCATAGTCCAACATAGCGGGCACAGAAGAGTCACCTTTCATGACCCTTGTTGTGTTGCCTTACCTGTATGCAATCTAAGTTGTGTTTTGTTCTGTGTGAATGTTGCATACACGCGCAAAAGGTCAATCATTTAACAGCCGCAACAGGTCAGTGAAAATCACTCAATCATGGATTTTTTTCCACCCATGTATGTCATGTTTCAGCCACCATTTCTCCCTTGGCTGGGGTTCAAAGTTATATTTCTTGTTTGTCCACCTGCCAATCACCACCAGGGAACGACCCTCCACCCTACTTATGGGAGGGCCTTCCATACTTCCTGGCCGTTCACCTCGAATGCGCTAGGGAGTGGAGGGTCTCGTGTTTTCTGTGCTCTGTGCTATTGGATTTTTTGAACCTGTGTTCTGTTTTTGACTACGCCTTGGGACTTTGTTTGATGTGATTGACTTGCCTTTCCAGTCAATTTCTTCAGGCTCTCCAGAGCTTCGTGTATTGTAAAAATAAACCTTTTATTTTTATGAAGATCTTTCTTGGATCTAGTCGGGGTTTGATGGTATTTCCTCCCTCCATGAAAAGACTAGTATGGACAGAGACTGTTTTGGTTTAAAAAAGGCATTTTTGTAATGAACACATAGTAGCCTTAGTGATAGGCAGAGCAGACACCAATGCAAACAGCACTGAATGCTAAAGGGGAGCTACTTCAGTGTCGTGAGATTATTAGTAAATAATGGCTGGGGTGTTGTGTAGGTCTCTTTCCTCTTTTTTTTTTCTGTTTCTTTCTGTTCGTTGTTTTATATATGTTACCTACGTAATTTCAATTCCATGGGTTTGTTTATGCCTCACAGTTAGGAGACCTGAGTTCGCTTCCCGGGTCCTTCCTGCGTGGAGTTTGCATGTTCACCCCAGCTAACACAGGGCACAAGGCAGGAAACAAACCCCGGGCAGGGCGCCAGCCCACCGCAGAGTAATACAATTAAATGATATAAAATTTAACACAACAGACAAAAACACAAATTTAAACACCAGGCAGGGGGCAAATGCTGGCTGAACCATGACACTTGCTGTCTTTAGATACTTCCACTAGCCTTTATGATATGACAGTTTCTGAGGGCTATATGAAGCATCTGCTGCCACTGCTCAAGTGCAGTGACGTTGGTTACCATAAACTGTGTTCTTCTGCTCTATTCCATGTGCTGATTTGGATTTGGTTTAGTGATCTCGTGACCTTTTCATTTTAGATTTTTATGGTGGCTCCATTGTAAGATTTGGAATAACGGCTTAAGAAATTTGGCCTTGTTGGTTTTGGTTCTGCAAGTTTTGCATTTCTTTAACTTTTCCTTCTTTGTACTTGTTAAGAAGGCAGGCTCCATTGTAGGATTAAAGTTGGACAGTTTAACATCTGTGGCAGAGCGACGGGCACTAAGCAAACTCCTGTCAATCATGAAGAATCCACTGCATCCACTGAACAGGATCATCTCCAGGCAGAGGAGCAGCTTCAGCGACAGACTTCTGTCACCGTCCTGCTCCACTGACAGACTGAGGAGATCGTTCCTCCCCCACACCATGCGACTCTTCAATTCCACCCGGGGGAGTAAATGCGAACATTAATTTTATTTAAATTCTTTTCATTTTATTACTATTTAATTTAATATTGTTTCTTTGTATCAGTATACTGCTGCTGGATTATGTGAATTTCCCCTTGGGATTAATAAAGTATCTATCCATCTATCTATCTATCTATCTATCTATCTATCTATCTATCTATCTATCTATCTATTTTTTGGATGTGTTTGCTTTTGTTCTGGAAGTTTGTATTTTCATTCTTGTTTTGGAGTTTTGATCTTCACATTTTAGATTTGTGTAGTCTGTTTTTAAAATTCTTGTTTTGCAACTTTATTAATTAAAATTATTTGTTAAAAGTTCCTTTGGTGTGATCCGAATTTGTTCTAATGGTATGCTTTCCCTTTTCGGCATTTGTTTAGGCACAATGTAACCGTAACAATGAATTGTTGAACAGACGTTTTTCAGTTTAATCTTCACTTTGGATTTCCTGTATGAGTTGAGCCACTAAATGTGACAATGCTCTGAGTGTAGAAAATGCACACAAAATAATCATTTATGTGCCCCACAGGTGGCATGGTGGCATACTGGTGAATGATGTTATGATTCAGTTTCAGTTAATTTTTTTTTACTAGATCCTGGTTATGATTTTTGTCATTTAGTAGGGGTTTTCAGCATGGCGAATTTAAATCTGCCATTAGTGTTCACTTTTGAAGTGGTTAAAATTATTTTGCATCATTTTCAAAGGCTATTTTGTTTCACTAATTTCACTTGTGGGCACAACCATTCTATTATTACTGCAGCCAGGACGTGATTCTTGGTTGTGAATGGGCATGGTCTCGGAGGTCGTGGAGTGTGACATCTGATGGCCTGTCTCTATCCGAGATAACGGATATTCAAATAAAAACAAAACTCTTTCTCTACAAACGTATCTCTTGTGCCTATGGTTACGATGATGTAGACACATTAAACTTAGACTTAGTCTGCTGGGTCTTTGGCTTTTCTTCATGTGGTTTTTCAGTTTCAGTCTTGACAACACCTCCTCTGCTGATGTTTTGAAGTCAAGGTGTTTATTTTCTACTTCTTAGCAGCACACACACTTTTGCCTAACAGATCCTGCACTTCAATCCCAATGCTTTTATGAATTTTTCACAGACACCATCGCCATATATCGACATGGCTTTTTCCTCCTGCATCCCAAAGACACGTGTTTTAGGTTAGCATTTTTTAAATTGACCCCCAGCGAGTGTGAGTCCTTTGATAGACTGGCATCCTTTTCAGGGCTGGTTCCTGCCTTGCCAAAGATTCTGCTACTATGGATTAACCATTAAGTAAAATAAGGATATGATTAGGGCATCAAGATGGGGGGCTCCACAGAAATTATCCATTGCTGGATTTACCGTATGGTGCAAAACTGCAAATAGTGCAGCTGAACCACCAGGGGGCGGCACGGTGGCGCAGTGGTAGCGCTACTGCCTCGCAGTTAGGAGACCCGGGTTCGCTTCCCGGGTCCTCCCTGTGTGGAGTTTGCATGTTCTCCCCGTGTCTGTGTGTGTTTCCTCCAGGTGCTCCGGTTTCCTCCCACAGTCCAAAGACATGCAGGTTAGGTGGATTGGCGATTCTAAATTGGCCCTAGTGTGTGCTTGGTGTGTTTGTGTGTGTCCTGCGGTGGGTTGGCACCCTGCCCTGGATTGGTTCCTGTGTTGGCTGGGATTGGCTCCAGCAGACTCCCGTGACCCTGTATTTGGATTCAGCGGGTTAGAAAGTGGTGGTGGTGAACCACCAGGTTCCACAAAAGGGGCTCCCACATTAAATGAAAAAAATATATATACAAATACATACAGTATAAAATAGTAATCCTAAAGGTTAATGATTATATTAGTCTTGGGAATACAACAAAATTAGAATCTGCTAAGTGCCATACGGTTCACCAAGGCTCACGTAATCATTCTTGTGTTGGTCACTTCAGCTGTCCCGTTCAGTCATCCACCGAGATAGAGTGCAGCTCATATATATGGGGGCGCCAAAATCTTTTAAGTGCTTACTTAGGGCCTCTAAAGGTCTTAATCTGACCCTGGCTAGGGCTCTGCCCACCCGAATTATATTAAGCAGGGTTTGAGAATATTAATTAAATTAACTAGGGGGCTTTGCCCCCTGCTCACTTTGCTCGTCAACCCCCCTGACTGCACTACACTCCAGCAACTTCGCGTCTCTGCCGCTCGCGTATGTGGATTTCACTTTCATCAAACATCAAAACTTTTAATTCTCGCAGGTATGATTCTCCATTGGGAAAAACCACTACTTTTCCCTCATGGCAACAGAAACTAGACGATCTACAAGTTTAAATCCAAACAATAACTACGTACTTCTGTCGTTTCACCTATGTCCATATACTCAATCTCTTTTCGCTTTTACCTTTTCGTCAATATTGCATTGAATTTTGATTCCGTGTTTGGAATTACGTCGTGACAACGCAACGTATAACTGCCCGTGAGAGAATATCGCCTCTTTCTCTCTACACGAACTGTGTCTGACAATAGCATTCACACAAATGAGAAATGATTGAACTGTGTGCGTGGCTGTAAATGTTTTAGATGTGGACGGGACTTTTCCAAATCTCTTTGCATAAAGTCTTGTCACGTGGGGCTTGAAATTTTCTCTCACGGGATTTCACTTTCACCAAACAACAAATCTTTTAATTCTCCTGGATACGCCTCTTCATTGGGAAGAAATACTACTTTTCCCTGATGGCAACACGAATTAGACGATCTACAAGTCTCCGACTTAAAGTTTAAATCAGAACAATATATTCGATCTCTTTCCGCTGTTCCGTTATTTCACCAAGTAATAATTTCCGTTTGTTTGCACTAATTCGATCTATACTATTATTGTTTTGAGACTTTCGAATTTTCGTACTTCCATTATCTCTAACCTGCTCTGCATGTGTATCGCACCAATGTTTTTGAATTCTTTACGACGTTCTACTTCGTCATCTACTCTTTGTCTTTTATCTCCAGCCCCAAATGCGGCTAATTCTCTTGGCACAAAGTCTCGTCCTGCGGGACGTGAAAGTGTCTCCCAGTAAGTCGCGTCTCATCTCTCTTCCTAAGATTTTTTTATTATAATAGAAGGATATTTTGTCACAAGTGTAAAAAGAAAAATCAGATTTAAGTTGCTTTGGATAATGAAATGCGAATGAAAAGGTAGAAAATGTAGTCATGAGCCAAGATGAGAGAATGGCAAAGCTTAATTTATTGTCAAGGCTGACTCAAACACTGCTAACAAAAAATTCATCTGTATAGTTGGCAAGAAACAGCGATTCGTGTATTATTGAAAAAGATAGAAAAAAAAAAAAGCCTGAACTGCAGAGCTGAACTCTGGGCATTCAGCGAATCCTACAAAATGATTTTGTCTAAAGAGTGAGTAGAGACAGGTGACTACAAGTTATTTGAAAACACCGGGAGTTGAATTCTTCTTAATAATAATGTAAATCCTCTCGCATTATTGTATCGCCGGTATCCATGTAGTAAATAATAATTACTTAAGTGACAAACCTATACACTCTCACACACTTATAAAACTGCAGCTTTGTAAAAAAAAAAAAAAAATCGATGGGAACACTTCCAAAGAACAAGGAATGTAAATGGTAGGATAAAGTTCTGTTGGAATGTACAAGACAAAGTGCAGGTTCCCATGAAGAATGCCTCATAAAAGAGTTTGTGAGTAATAAGTAAAAGCCAAGGTTCAAGGGTTAGGAGTGAACATTGTTGTTTTATGGCAGACGCCTAACTAGATATTATTCTTCAACATTTGTTCTTGTAAAATGCTCAGTGAAAAGTCTTGTTCCACATTTCTATGTGGTGCTCTTGTTGCCTGTCATACTTGCCCAGGTGTTTAGCAGGAGATGCGGATTGTAATTCATTTCGGGCAGCATTTACATACAACTTGGTGATGATTTACAGTCCAGCATTTGTTTGTTTTTCTCTACAAAGGAAGTAACTGGGGCTTGAACCCCGGTGTCTTTGTTGCCAGGCAGTAACACCACTCACTCTGCTGCCCACCACAGTAGATATTTTCATGTGTATTCGTTAACAACCATAATGGTGCGCTGCATGATAACGTGCAGTGAATCCACTTGACTTGAGCATTCCTAGTTTTAAACCTTTTTCTCTGTTCGTTTATCATTCGTTTGCTCTGAGGTTGATGCGCTTGCTGCTTCCTGAGCAGCTCTTCTTTTCTCCACCCTAGTGGCCCGCTTCCTCTCTTCTTTCGTCGGGAATCTTTTCGCGTTAAAACTGATTAAGTCAGTGTTTGTGTTGCAATTACTTGGTACGTTTTCCTAAATTTTTCACTGAAGCTGCCACTTAAGTCTTCAATCTGTCTCAAGAATGATTTAAGATATGAAGAGGTAGGGGAAGTGATGGCAAGGGTGGTAGGGATGAGAACGGCGCCCGTATGCATGTGCCTCATGGCCACCCTGCTGCGTCAAGTGTATTCACTGCACGTTATTGTGTAGTGCGCCATTATTTGTTCATAGTAAGTAGAAAGGGCACAAGAACTTACCAAACCCAGAGTGCATTCACAATGAACCACAAGGAACTGTGGGAGTTCAGATTTATAGGGTAGAAAGGCAGTTCCTGGCAGTGATTGGCAGGTGGCCCCTCTTCTTGTGGGGACCACCCACAAAACGCATGGAACATAATACAGGTTTAGATACATATATATATATATAAAACATAAAGAATACTGGGCGGCACGGTGGCGCAGTGGTAGCGCTGCTGCCTCGCAGTTAGGAGACCTGGGTTCACTTCCCGGGTCCTCCCTGCGTGGAGTTTGCATGTTCTCCCCGTGTCTGTGTGGGTTTTCTCCGGTTTCCTCCCACAATCCAAAGACATGCAGGTTAGGTGGATTGGCAATTCTAAATTGGCCCTAGTGTGTGTTTGTGTGTGTCCTGCGGTGGGTTGGCACCCTGCCCAGGATTGGTTCCTGCCTTGTGCCCTGGGATTGGCTTCAGCAGACCCCTGTATTCAGATTCAGCAGATTAGAAAATGGATGGATGGATAAAGAATACTTCAAATCATAAATAAAAGAAATAGATAAAATACAAATACATAAAAAAATGCACAACAAAGAGTCAAAACCGGCATTTTAAACCCTAGCCAGGTGAGGAACCCTGCATGAAATAGGGCAAATTTTTATTACATTTCCATGCAAGATAGTCTCTACAATATATGTAGCAGTTATAGTACTGAAATAGTAACATTCAGCATAATACACGGTATTGAACATCACTATAACAAAATATATAATGTGACCACTGGGGGCATCGCAGACACCAAAATCCCAGGCACAACTGTACTCCACACAAGTCCCAGGGTAATTGCTGGTTGTTTTAGTCACAATGAATTGATAAATGCAGGTCCCTGCCAAGATGATGGTCAGGAGATCCTTCTGACTACGCTAGTTGTAACCATTGGAGGGGATCTCAGACCCCCAAATCCCAGACAAAAATCCCAATTTTTTTAACAGAAATACAGTAAACAAAATTCTTTCATGCACAATAAAAAAGATTTTATGTTTTTTCTCTTTCTTACCTTCTCTTCCACTCCTCCCAGTTGAGCTTTGTTCTCCTGCTTGCCAAGGTTTTATGTAGACGACTCCATTTTAAAAGCAAAATATTGTCTTTCAGGTCAGGTGGACACTTAGTGGGACAAGGGCTCCTCCTCCCAACAGCTCCCCCTGATGGTCACCCAAGGAACCCAACAAGGGAGCCTTATGGAACCATGATGCCCATGCTGCTCTCCAAATGGGATGCTGGCTCTCAGCATACTGGAAGAACCACATAACCCTGGGAGGCAGTCTCTCACTGTCCGTAACTTATTTGGGATTCCCGACAGGGAAAGAGGGCACCAACCATCCCAGTCAAGATACTGTCCATCTATGACAGCCTCATGGTTGGTAAAGAGAAAACCACCTGTCTTGTTCATGATGTCCATCTGTCCTTAACATCTGTCTGTTGTGATGGCCCTCCAATTGGGTAAGAGAGGATCATCCATCCCAACTGGAGTTCCAGTCCATCCCTATTTTCCATCACAGTAACAATAAAATCACAATCCAGCATTATACCTCAAACACATTTTATACCATAAGGTATACTCCCTATTGAGATGGTGGGGTATGAGTGTTGGAATTCTGTGGGACACAGAGGTACAGCAGAATCATTTGACTTCTGTTGGAAGTTCTATTGACCTGGAGAATCCTTCTTGTTGAGTGACCTGGAACATCTTCCCGATAGTTCCCTTGGCTGAATATGAATGCTGCTTATATTCACTGCTCATTCTATGATCTCAGTTGTCTTTATCTCCTGCATGGAGTCATGCTTTGTTCTCTGTGCAGCTTTTAATCTTTTGTGTGAGCAGATAAAATACCAAACCTTACAGTCATAATGTCGAGAAGTGCTACCTTTTTTCAAAAACCTCCCATTTTACGATTGATCTAGCAGGTATCTGTACCTATGCCAATGTTTTTTTTTTTTTTAAATTGTCACACCTGCAGGTAATGTGACTCATTCAGAGTCACGCAATGAATCAGGAGGGAGAATTCACCCAGCATTCCTGTGGTCTACGGTAGCCACTAGGTTAAAAGACCTGTTTACCAAAATGTCCTACTCAAAGTAATTCTCTGCTTTTATCCGAAAAGCTCCACAGAAATCATCGTTACATGTTATAATGGTCTCTTCTTTGTACAACGTGAGTACTGATAAGTTATATCATGTTCTGAAGATGGTGGGGTTAGTTACTGAACTGCTTTTTGTGTAATTTATCATTTTAGTTCTTCGTTTTTTTCATTTGTTTAGAATTGCGGGTATATTACAATTGTTTCATAGATCATTTCACTGCAACATCAAGATGTCAGATGATTTATATGAAGTTTGATGCTGCAGGGCGGCACGGTGGCACAGTGGTAGCGCTGCTGCCTCACAGTAAGGAGTCCTGGGTTCACTTCCCGGATCCTCCCTCCATGGAGTTTGCATGTTCTCCCCATGTCTGCGTGGGTTTCCTCCGGGTGCTCCGGTTTCCTCCCACATGTGGAATTGGTGATCCTTAATTGTCCCTAGTGTGTATTTGGTGTGTGTGTGTGTGCCCGGCGGTGGGGTGGCGCCCTGCCCGGTGTTTGTTTCCTGCCTTGCGCCCTGTGTTGGCTGGGACTGGCTCCAGCAGACCCCCGTGAACCTGTGTTAGGATATAGCGGGTTGGATAATGGATGGATGGATTGATGCTGCAGTAGTAGAACAAGGAAAGCTAGGTTATGATTGACGTCTGTCAAGGGGGTTCTAGCCTCATCCCTGGGGCAAAATAATGGAAGTGATTCTAGATCCAGGAAGTGACCCCATGAAAGAGTTTAAAAGTACCTCATTGAGGAGCTGGGCTTTAATGGATCACTCTGTGGAGGGAAGAGAAGCCAGGGTGAAAAGAGAGAAGGAGAGAGATAGGAGGAGAAGAAGCTTTGTCGGGTACTTTCAGCTGGGCAAAGGTAGACAGAAGATCAAAACCTGTGTAGTCAAGTCCAAGTGGTGATGGGATTTTGCTTAATTTCGGTCAAACTTTAAACTTTGTAAGGAGGCAAAGTGGGGCCGAAGTTAACTTTCTCACAGATTCAGGGTCTTGGGTCCCAAATGGTCTCTGTGTGAGTGTCTGTGTATGTGAGAGGGATCATATAAAAAGAACATTCTGCTTTCTCCCTGCAAACGTAGTTAGATTACGTGGGTTTAAGAATTTTCTGTTTAAACTTTGAGTTTTTCCTTTCCTTTGTGGTTATTTTGATACTAAAGGCAATTTTGTATTTTTTGTAATTCTTGAAATTATTCTTCCTATATATACATTTTTGAACAGGATTACATAGATATATAGATAGATGTGAAAGACACCATATGATAGATAGATAGATAGATAGATAGATAGATAGATAGATAGATAGATAGATAGATAGATAGATAGATATGAAAGGCACTATATGATAGATAGATAGATAGATAGATAGATAGATAGATAGATAGATAGATAGATAGATAGATAGATAGATACTTTATTAATCCCAAGGGGAAATTCACTTACTCCAGCAGCAGCATACTGATAAAAACAATATTAAATTAAAGAGTGATAACAATGCAGGTATAACAGACAATAACTTTGAATAATGTTAACGTTTACCCCCCCGGGTGGAACTGAAGAGTCGCATAGTGTGGGGTCTCCTCAGTCTGTCAGTGGAGCAGGACGGTGAAAGCAGTCAGTCGCTGAAGCTGCTCCTCTGTCTGGAGATGATCCTGTTCAGTGGATGTTGTGGCTTCTCCATGATTGACAGGAGTCTGCTCAGTGCCCATCGCTCTGCCACGGATGTCAAACTGTCCAGCTCCGTGCCTACAATAGAGCCTGCCTTCCTCACCAGTGTGTCCAGGCGTGAGACGTCCTTCTTCTTTATGCTGCCTCCCCAGCACACCACCGCGTAGAAGAGGGCGCTCGCCACAACCGTCTGGTAGAACATCTGCAGCATCTTATTGCAGATGTTGAAGGCGCCCAACCTTCTAATAAAGTATAGTCGGCTCTGTCCTCTCTTACACAGAGCATCAGTATTGGCAGTCCAGTCCAATTTATCAACCAACTGCACTCCCAGGTATTTATAGGTCTGTACCCTCTGCACAGTCACCTCTGATGATTATGGGGTCCATGAGGGGCCTGGACTTCCTAAAATCCACCAACAGCTCCTTGGTTTTGCTGGTGTTCAGGTGTAGATGGTTTGAGTCGCACCATTTAACAAAGTCCTTGATTAGGTTCCTATACTCCTCCTCCTGCCCACTCCTGATGCAGCCCACCATAGCAGTGTCATCAGCGAACGTTTGCACGTGGCAGGACTGCAAGTTGTATTGGAGGTCCGATGTATGTTGGCTGAACAGGACCGGGGAAAGTCCAGTCCCCTGCGGCGCTCCTGTGTTGCTGACCACAATGTCAGACCTGCAGTTCCCAAGACGCACATATTGAGGTCTGTCTGTAAGATAGTCCACGATCCATGGCACCAGGTGTGAGTCTACTCCCATCTCTGTCAGCTTGTCTCTAAGGAGCAGAGGTTGGATGGTGTTGAAGGCGCTAGAGAAGTCCAGAAACATAATTCTTACAGCACCACTGTCTCCGTCCATGTGGGAGAGGGATCAGTGTAGCATATAGATGATGGCATCCTCCGCTCCCACCTTCTCCTGGTATGCGAACTGCAGAGGGTCAAGGGCGTGGCGGACCTGTGGCCTCAGGTGGTGAAGCAGCAGCCGCTCCATGGTCTTCATCACATGTGTCGTCAAAGCGACAGGCCGGGAGTCATTCAGCTCACTAGGATGTGATACCTTTGGGACTGGGGTGATGCAAGATGTTTTCCAAAGTCTCAGGACTCTCCCCTGTTCCAGGCTCAGGTTGAAGTTGCGCTGTAGAGGACTCCCCAGCTCCATTAGGTGAGTTTAGTGTCAGGCTGCATCAGTTCATATGTAAAAACTGAGTAAAAGTATTTTCCATGTTAGAAAAAAAGAAATTTAGAGCGGTGTTTCAGCTGTGTAACTTTCATCAGGTGTCTTTTTCCACCGACAGACGAGGTGAACTCCTGAATTAAAATAACCGGAGCTCACAGCAGCACAATACAACATGCATGCTACCAAAGCACTACCTGTTTGATTTAAAATAAAGGAACCTTTTAGGATTCTTAAAAAGTTAATGAGTTGTAAAGAACGCTGTGTGTTGACCGAATAACAGGCTCATTGTGATTCTCAGGCACAAACACAAATACAATTCCCGGCATTAATGCAGGAAATTACTCATGCAACACGCTATGCAAATATGTACACAACATCCAGTATCTTCTTACTTGTTAACAGAAGGAAGCTGCTGGAGAATAAAACGTGTGGTTCTGACTCCTGTTGCCTTTTCACTTTGCAATCATGTTTGGTTACCCCTGGCAGCTGGCAAAGGACAGACAGAAAACGATACCTTGAGAATGACACCAGCAAGGCCGCTCACTTTTCAAAAAACATGTGTGACATTCCAACAAGTGCTGACTGACAGCCGAGACAAACGCTACGTAGGATGTAATGAACGTTTTGTGGTCTCCCTGGAAAGAGTCAAATTAAACTCTTATAGGGTTTACAAGAGAGGACAGTCTGATCTGTGTCTTGAGAGGTTCAGTACAACAATGGTCTCAGTGATTATGTCACTGTGCTTTAGGGCAGAGTCCTGATTAATCACTAGCGTAGCACTGATGTCCTGCAACTCATGACTGAGCTCCCCTCAGTATAAGCTGTCACAATTCTCCCCCACAGCATTTGGATTTGCAGAGTAGGACTGATCAATGAATATTCTTCAAATCTATGATGCTTAGGCACATTCTGTTTTTGTTTCTAAAATTGCTTGCCACATATTAGAAATGCGGCCCACACTAATCTCAGCATCAATGTTTAAAGCTTCCCATAAAAAAAAAAAATCCAGAAGCTGGTAAAAAAACACTGATAACCTCAATTCAAAACATGTCAGTTTGAATGAATTTTAAAATGATAGCCATTCCTGTGCAAATTTATTCAACTGATGATAAGTGCCACTCATGCAGTTAAGGTACTGTAGATGATAGTCAACTTGAACATCACAAAGCCTCACAGCCGCATTATTCACAAATGAGAAAGCAGTCCGTCACAGCTGGAAAATAATAAATCGGTCATAATGGATGTGCGAAGCTGCATTAAAATGTTGCCAGATAAATAAGGAAAAATATATTTGATTTCAGTGTTTATGCCAGAAAATACCAGAATGCAAGTCTGGTCTCCTATTTATGCATTCCTTTGCTGATTTACTGTACATTTGGTTACAACATCACACTATCTGAGCCTAAAAGCTGATGCTCTCTTCTGTCGCATAAACGAACCTCCTCCAGTGGTTGTGCAGCTGCACCATGCGGCATTCGAAAGCACACGGGGAAACTCACGGGCTCCATCTGTTCCAATTCACTGCAAAGCTTCAGCTCTCACATTCATGCAAAGCTGCCTTTCTCCTGCTCATTCATCAGACGCTGACTTGAATTCAGATGGTGTTCACTCAGGCTCTGCGTCATTACTCTTATGGGAGCTACCACTTCAAGGCAATCTAAACCATGTTTTCTGTTGACTATTGTTGAACTGAAATCCAAAGAATAATAATGAAGAAACTACTAAGTTGGTGGCACAGGCTTTTTGTTAAATAAGTACAAAGCAAGAATAAAACATTTTTAGAGACATTCTGTTTGGTTTGATCATTTCATTTTGAGAAAAATATGGCCACGAGGGGAGGCTGCAGCATTGCTTAGACCAGTGGTCCTCAACCTTTTTGTATTTGAGACCCAGTTTTATCTATTTTTGTTCAGTGATGACTCTTTATTAGATAGATAGATAGATAGATAGATAGATAGATAGATAGATAGATAGATAGATAGACAGATAGATAGATAGATAGATAGATAGATAGATAGATAGATAGATAGATAGATAGATAGATAGATAGATAGATAGATACTCCTAGCAGTTTATTTATATACAGTACATCTGTTACTACTGTCGTGTTTATTATTAGTTTTTGCTGTTATTTATGTATTTATTAATATATATTTCACTTTATTACATTAATTAATTATTATTTAATTATTAATCTATTATGTAATAGAATAGTATAATTCTTTACCTGTCTCACACTAGTCCTGTGTTTAGGTATACCGTATGTTGCATCACTGTTCTGGGAATGTTATTTCATGCTACTGTATGCTGCAATACAGTGTATGAATGGTATGACAATATAAATAGATAGATAGATAGATAGATAGATAGATAGATAGATAGATAGATAGATAGATAGATAGATAGATAGATAGATAGATAGATAGAAATATCTTTAATGTCCCAAATATGTGCCTCCTAGTGAAATAAACCATAAGACCTTTGGATATGAAGGACTGGTCACAAAGCAGAATCTTTAAAAAAGAAGATATTTATTTCTTTAAAGCGGTGAAAAAAGGATTTGCCTAAAAGTCAGCCCAGAGCAAACAAGTTCCAAAGGTAGTATCTGCAAAAATGGTGCAAAAAATTCAGATATCAGAAAATCAGAACTTACAAAGAAATGCTCTAGATGAAATGAAAATAAACCACTAAAGAATTCTCCTCTAGCCAGGCATTATATAGGCAGAGGGCAGTCCTTCTGTGGTGACATTGGTGGGGGTTCCATCCATCCATTATCCAACCCGCTATATCCTAACTACAGGGTCACGGGGGTCTGCTGGAGCCAATACATTGGTGGGGGTTCCACCCACAAAATACAAGGTTCATAAGGGAACAACTCATTACCTTAATACAGTAAAAGGGTAAGTGTATGTGTGTCTAGGTATCTGTGTGTCCATCTTTGTCATTCCAACAGACAGCACATCACAAATATTTGTAGTAATAGTAGCAAACATTAACACTGCTTTTACAAGTCCCATATGCAAGACATTTTATTATTTCAAATATTTGTAATGCTGCGGTGGGTTGGCACCCTGCCCGGGATTGGTTCCGGCCTTGTGCCCTGTGTTGGCTGGGATTGGCTTCAGCAGACCCCCGTGACCCTGTGTTCGGATTCAGCGGGTTGGAAAATGGATGGATGGATCAAATATTTGTAATGTGTCATCTGTTGAAATGACAAATGCAATGCATGACAATATAGTCCAATATATGGTGCACTGCAAACATTAAGGTTTATATAAAAATGAATTTATTTCGAAATCCTTTTGCAAGTTGGGATGAAGAGGTAAAGCAAAGGGGTAGAGGTTTACCACCTTCAAATTGCAGAAGCACAGTGAATGTTATCAGAATGGGGCGGAGTCAGATGCAGGTTGCAAAACTGCCAAATGTCCGAGTGTTACCATAGAAACAAGGTGCTCGCTGGGGGATGCAGGATGATAGGAAGCAGGTGCCCACCTGTTAGCATATTATGAGACCCTAATTCTGCATTCCGATACAGTAAGGGATGGCATTTGAATAAATAAATAATATTTTCCACTTTAATAAAAGGATTAGTGCCTATTTGTCTGTCTGTGTGTCCATTTGGTTGCTCTGTCTCAGTAATCAAAAAGGTGTCTCATCACAAACATTTTTAGTAATAAAAAGCATTATATTTGTCATTCCAACAGATGGCGCATCACAAATATTACCACTGCTTTTATGAATCCCATAACAAATGGTACCAAATGGCATATAATGAAGAGATCCAAATAGCATTGTGCACTGCAGACAGTAACGTTGGTGTGAATGTTGATAATTTAGATAATTTAGAATTCAACCCATCTTAGCAGATAGTAAATAATACATAAAGAAGACAAAATTAACACAAATGCATCATTACAATAGAAATGTGAATAATAATATTGTAAAATAAACTTTAAAGATACACATATAAGGAAAATAAACAGATGCCAAGGAACACACCATGGCAGAAACATGACACCAACGATGACTGGAGCAGTAACGCTAACTAGCCAATGTGCTTCTGTGCCTCCTTAGCTTTGCTCTGCCATTTTAATTCAGTTCCACAAATCGCACAGTTTTGTTGTATGGGTTTTTTTTATATATATATATATATTTTTTTTTTTTCTGACAGAGAGTAATACAAAGAATGATCTCCTTCTACAAGTGCAAAAAAACGGGAGGTCATTTTGATATCTGATTTTAATAAAATAATAGTTGAATCCAATAGCAAGCTTAGATTTGCAATTTAAAAGCTGCAGGCTGGACTGTGCAATTAACGCTAAATGCCATGTTTTTAATACAATATGTGTCATCTTGTCAGTTTTCAGCTTGACCTTTTTATTCTGCTAGTGGGCACGCTTTGTTAATGAGTTTCTGTGACCTGAATAGTGATCTCACATGAAATATGAGTAAAATCTTAGAGTAAATGAAAACACAGATAGACAATTTGAAGCACTGTATGATGTAGCATTTGCTAAACTCCATTCCATTTGATTTCATTAAATTATTATTGTTAATGTTTTAATTTTACACAAGGTTAAGAATAATCATATATTTCCTAAAATATGTCCATGTTGTGTGTATATATCGATACAGCTAAGCCAACAAACAGGGTGTTACGGGATGCCCTACCAGAGGGTAGCTTTCTTGTCAACTCAAGTGTATTTATATAGCATATTTAAAGCAACTAAAAGCTGACCAGCATGCTTTATAACAATACAAACGAGCAAACAAACAATTGTAAAGCCAGAGTAATGTTTAGAACCACATTCCTCAGAGTAAAAGTGAAGATTTAAGAGCCAAACTTTAGCCGGCCTGGAATTATAATTAAATAAATATTCTACAGTATATTTCAAGCCAAGGAAAGATAATGTCCACCTACAGGTGGAGTGGTGGCCCTGAGGCTAAGAATCTGCCCTGGATCTGGAAGGTTGCTTGTTCAAATCCTATAACTGCCATAAGAGATCCTACTCCATTAGACTCTTGAACAAGGTCCTTAACCTGAAAATTGCTCCAGAGGCGCTGTACATTTGGCTGACCCTGCACCCTGACCCCGATGGTCATGCGAAAAGACAATTTCCCCTTGAGGATTATTAAAGTCTCTCTATTATAAAAGGAAATCCTGTGACGAGACTTTCTCGGAGATAATTTCAACTCCCGTGAGAGATAATTTCAGGTCCCGCGAGACGAGACCTTCTGCCAAGAGATCTTGACAAGTCCCGCCCTCCTCTCAAACATTTACAACCACACCCACGGACCAATCACTTCTCATTCGTCTGAATGCTATTGTCAGACACAGTTCCTGCGCTCTCAGCCCCAAGCGGGGTCGGAAATAAAAGACAAAGAGTAGAAGACAAAGTAGAACGTCATAAAGAGGTTCAAAAACATTGGTGCGATACACATGCAGAGCAGGATAGAGAGATAATGAAAGTTTTTCAAATGTTGATGAGCAATAAGCAAAAGGTATCACTGAAAACCCCAGAAAACAAAAACAGCAAAAAAACAGTATGAGGAAAGTTCAAAGAAAGAAAATAAAGTGTACAATGTTTCTTTTGGGGATCGTTGTGTACAACTAAGCTGCCACCACAGAACTAGCTGCTGTGTGGATGATTCATTCAGGCATTTCAAGGTCTTTTGGAAAGTATCTGCTGAATGTACTTCATAGTAACGAGATTTCTATAGACTCGTGTCATATGGGCAGACTGTCGGGACTATAAAAATACTTCGTTGTAATGAAAATTTCATTGTAAAGATATTCGTTGTAACAGAATTGTACCTGTAAACAGGAACTTTTGAGAATCCCTTCATTCCATATTTTGAGCCCACTATAATAATAATCACATGCAACTTCTCTCTATTATAAAAAAAAAATCTTGGAAGGAGACGAGACACGATTTTCTCAGAGAGACACTTACACGTCCCACAAGATGAGTCTTTGTGCCAAGAGATTTAACCACGCCCGGGGCCAGAAATAAAAGACAAAGAGTAGATGACAAAGTAGAACGTCGTAAAGAATTCAAAAACGTTGGCGCGATACACATGCAGAGCAGGTTAGAAATTTTGAAAGTGCTAAAATTCGAAAGTCTCCAAAGACTGATAGTAAAGATCGCATTAGTGCAAACAAATGGAAATTATTACTCGGTGAAATAACAGAACAGTGAAAAGAGATCGAATATATGGACATAGGTGATATAACAGAAGTATGTAGATTTTGTTCGGCTTTAACAACTTGTAGGTCATCTAATTTGTGTTGCCATCAGGGAAAAGTAGTGTTTCGTCCCAATGAAGAGGACTTTCTGCGAGAATTAAAAGATTTGTTGTTTGGTGGAAGTGAAATCCACATACACGAGCGACAGAGACGTGAAGTGGCCGGGGGGTTGGCAAACGAAGCGAGCAGGGGGTGAAGCCCCATAGTATATCAAATCAAAATCTGCCTAGGGAGGTGAAAGTTACTAAGCTGTGTCATCACAATGGACTTTAGCCTCTAACTAGAGTACAGTGCCCAGAGCATAACAGTCCACAATATTTATAGTGGTCATAGCAGCCTGACACCTGTGGTCTTATCAAAGTCCTTTACAGCCACCAAGAGTCCCAACAAACATATCTTGGAGATGTGGAAGGAATACCCAAGCACATGGAGATAATCCACACATCTTTATCTATATCTTGAATCAGAGTAAACTGATCTCCATTCTGAGAAAACCAGCATATGTAAATAATACTGAAGTTTAGGCACCATATATCATTAATTCCATCCATCCATCCATCCATCTTCTAACCCGCTGAATCCAAATACAGAGTCACGGGGGTCTGCTGGAGCCAATCCTAGCCAACACAGGGCACAAGGCAGGAACCAATCCTGGGCAGGGTGCCAACCCACCGCAGTCATTAATTCCCCTGGTTGAAAATAATATGCCATCATTTAATGATAATAAATACAAGAATCAGAAAAGAGGCCCCCCGTCTTAATTTCTTCCAGTTTTTCCCTGTTTAGTTTGTCTCCTCAAGGCACATATTAATTTGCCAGATAAAAGTGTGTTCTGAACAGTGTTGGTCAAAGCCCGTTTTTAGCCCTATGCGTAGTTGACAGGCATCACCACTTGTCCATAGCAGGTAGTCAGTATTATTATATTACAGTGTCTAGACTCTAGAGCGTGTACCCCTAACTTTCAGAAATGGCGCCCCTCAGGTGAGAGCACCCTAGGTGGCTACCTACGTCGCCTAATGGATTGACAAACCTCTAGTTCTGAAGTGAAGCATTTTTTTGTAAATTTTAAAAATTCCTTGTCTGTTTGAGCAGCTTACAATGGCACTAATGCAATACACAGGTCCACAGATGAATGAAAAGGCCTTAGAAGTTACCAAATGTGTCCAGTTTGAAGGAGCAAAGGTTTTGATTCAAGAAAATATGCCTTCTGTGTTTATGAGGCCGCCATGTGATAATGAAAGGAAACTAGAAATAATTATTCCAAGAATCCAAGGAATTCTGGGGAAGTTTTAAAGTCTATTAAAAAAAACACATTAGAACACAATTTTATGTGGCAAAGTAATATATAGCATGATTGTGAAGAAATATCTTTTGCTTATCCTTCAACTAAATTTAAACAAGGGTGACAATTGAGCATCCCTGCCTAGGATCAATTTGCAAAGTGTGACCCCACCAGGAAGAGAGCAGCAAAACTCTACTGTAAGTCCTCCACTATGCCAAGGTTATGTTTGAAGTGCTATTAAAAAATAAATTGTAATACAAGAAACTTGCAAGCAAGCAAGCATGACCGGGGTTATGCAGTGTAAGATTACATTAAGCTTTAACACATAATAAATGTCAACCAAAAACGTATAATATGAAAACAAATAATACATTAAAATAAAACAGAAAGTATAACAAATATAAAAAATTGTGTTATTCTTCAAAAAAAAAAAAGAATTTATATCCATCTACCAATTATTAGAGGACAGCACGGTGGCACAGTGGGTAGTGCTGCTGCCTCGCAGTAAGGAGACCCGGGTTTGCTTCCTGCGTGGAGTTTGTATGTTCTCCCCGTGTCTGTGTGGGTTTCCTCCGGGTGCTCCGGTTTCCTCCCACAGTCCAAAGACATGACGGTTAGGTGCATTGCCGATTCTAAATTGTCCCTAGTGTGTGCTTGGTGTGTGGGTGTGTATGCCCTGCGGTGGACTGGTGCCCTGCCCGAAGATTTGTTCCTGCCTTGTGCCCTGTGCCGGCTGGGATTGGCTCCAGCGGACCCCGTGACCCTGTAGTTAGGATATAGCGGTTTGGACGATGACTGACTGACTGACCAATTATCAGACCTACTTAGGAGGAGGATGTAGGCTCTGTCAACTTCCCAACAGTTCCAAGGCATGAACCAGCCCTGAAGATGGCCAATGCAATGCCCACACTCACTTATATGGGGCCAATTTAAAATTACAAATGAACTAAATCTGCATGTCTACAGAATGTCAGAGGTAAAGCAGAATACCTGCAAGAACATCATGCAAGCGTTGCTACCCTGAAAAATGACATTAAGTAACAGCAAAACTAACCCACTATAGCATTCCTCTATATTTTTCTCCCATATGGTAGTGGTGCTCACCCTTGATACTTTTTATTCGATTTGAATTTGTTGATTCGGAAATTGTAGATGGAGAAGTGCTGCTTAGATTAAATAGGCTGAAATCTAACAAATCACCAGGACCAGATGTGCTGTGGAAAGCAGGGGCACTCCAGCCGCCCCAACCCCAACGCAGACAGGCATAGACATGAGTTCCAACACAGCACACGTTTATTTACAAGTGGGAAGTGCTTTTCCATAGCTCCCCACAACAGCACAGCACAGTAACAGCACCAAATACACAGTCCCTTTTCTTTTCGTTTCCACCTCGACTTCATCCCTCTTCCTCTCGACTCTGGCTCTCCAAATGTTTCTCTTTTATGTTACACTTGGGAGTGCTCCAGGTGGCTCATCAGGGTTAACTGGAATTACTCCCAGGTGTAATGGAAACCTAAAGTAAGGTTCCATAGCTGCCCCTGGTGGCCTCCATGGAACCCAACAGGACTGTGCCAAAATCCAACTCCCAGTATGTCCTGTGGGAAACGATGGTGCCACAGGCGCCCAGGAGGGGGGCCCTCTAGTGTCTTGAGAAAGGTAGTGCCTTGTGGATGCTCTCTCCCCCTGGTCTTTCCATCCAGCTGGCACCCCAGCTGGGCAATGGCTGTGCTTAATAAGTGCAGATATGAAACCTTGATGCATATTGTACAAAATCACTACACAACGGGAGAATTCCTAAGGACTGGAAAATAGCAAAAACTATCCAATTATATAAAAAGGGTAACTGGCCAGATCCAAGTAACTATAGGCAAGCAACTTTAGATAGATAGATAGATAGATAGATAGATAGATAGATAGATAGATAGATAGATAGATAGATAGATACTTTATTAATCCCAAGGGGAAATTCACATACTTTAACATGAATCACAGGTAAATTAACGGAAGGAATTATTATGGAGAAGACTGAGCAGCACATGGCAAGAACTGAGTGTTTGGGAACAGTCAGTGTGCAGTCAGACGAGGGAGATCATATTTTACTAACATGCTGGAATTCTATGAGGAAGCAACAAAAGGTTATGATCAGAGTGGTGCATACAATATTATTTATCTTGACTTTCAGAAGGAATTTGATAAGGTGCCACATGAGAGGTTGGGCATCAAACTAAAAGAAGTGGGAGCTCAGGGTGTCGTGTAGAGCGGTGGTGCAAAATTGATTCAGACACAGGAAGCAGAGGGTGATGGTGTGAGGAAACTTATCAGAATTGGCTAGAATTAAGAGAGGTGTCCAGCTGGGGTCAGTGCTGGGGTTGCTGCTATTTTTAACATTATAAATGATTTGGATAGGAACATAATAACCAGCTCATTCAGTTTGCAGATGATACCAAGCTTGGGGGATTGGCAGATAATCTGCAATCCGTTGAATCTTTACAGAGGGTCTTGGACAGCTTGGGCAGATTTGTGGCAGAGGATATCTCTCTATCATAAAAGAAAATCTTGAGACGAGACTATTGCCAAGAGATGTTTTCAAGTCCCACCCTCCTCTCAACCATTTCTGGTTAATGGCCCACGCCCACAGTCCTCTCACCTCTCATTCGTGTGAATGCTTTTGACAGACACAGTTCCTGAAGTCTCAGCTCTTAGAAATTTTTACGTTTTCCTCACTTTAAGTTCCCAATAAAAGAAGACATATTATGTCCAAATCTTAATGAAGAATTTCATCACAAAAGGTTATCAACAGAAGAAATGAGTACACGGGCAATCCTAGCACCACAAAACGATGAAATCAAACGAATTAACACGAAAATTGTCGATCGGTTACACTGCAAATTGGTTAAATGCGTATCAAGAGACTATGCTGAAACAGTTGGTGGTGATGGTGCGGAAGATGAAAACATCAACTTACAATATCCCATAGAATATCTACAATTGTTAACACTGTCCAGTCTTCCTACACACGAATTACTGCTGAAAGAAGGATTTATCGTAATGTTATTGCGCAGTTTATGTCTGAGTGATGGGCTATGCAATAGAACAAGATTAGTTTTATTCAAAATTGGTTGAAAAATTCTGACATGTAAAATTTAAACAGGCGACAAGACAGGTAATGTAGTACATCTTCCGCGGTAAACATTAGACACCAAACGAGATCCTTGATATGCCATTCATATTAAAAAATTTACAGTTTCCCGTTAGAATAGCTTTTGCTATGACAATTAACAAATCACAGGGATAAACATTCGAAAAATTCAGTTTATTTACTAGAGAGAAAGAAATGATATTCACTCACAGGCAGTTATGCATTGCGTTGTCACGACGTAACTCGAAACACGGAATCAAAATTCAATGCGATATTGATGAAAAGTGAATTCAAAAAATTAGTTTTACTGAAGTTTTACAGTTAAAGTATAAACTAAATTGGATCAAGCAGGTTTGAGAATGTTATAATATGCCATGTTACATTTTCTAAGTTGTGTGCCTTGATTTTTGAAAACATCACATAAAAATATTCCAGTTGCCAGTTCTCTGTTGTATGCTGTGGTGTGCTAGGGGTAGCTTGAAGAACAGAGATGTTGCTTGCATTGAGAAGCTGATCAGGTAAGCAGGACCTGTGATTGAAATGGAAATGGACTCTCTGGTGACAGTGGCAGTGAGAATGGAACTATGCAAGCTGCTATCTATTATGGACAATGAACATCACCCACTATACACCACCATAAATATGCAGAGGAGTCTGTTTGGTGGTAGGCTGCTATCATAGAAATGCAATACTGACAGATACAAAAGATCTTTTGTCTCCAGAGCCATTAGACTCTTTAACTCTTCCCAACAGGGGAGGGGGGTGGCTGAGTTCTGAGCCTGATGCTCCTTCTCTGCTCATAAGCTATATTAGGTATATTAGCTATGCACTATATTTGATATCTCACTACTTGGTCAATACTGCGTCACTTTTCCTTTTTTTGTTCCGTATACACCCTGTAAGCATAAGCAACGTCACTCTATTTTATTTTACTTTAATATTGAGTTACTTTAGTATCTGTCACTTAAATATTATGCGCCACCTGTCACTTTGGTAGTAGTATTATTTACACAATTCTCACTGCACTCGCATTATTGTATGCACCATCTAAATTACCTGCATTGGACTATAAGATTCTAAACCCTGTGTACTGTGATTGCACTATTTGTACAGTATTTTTTTGTGTAGTGTGTACTTAGATGTTTGTATATAATTAATTATTGGTTACTTGTACTTGAATTTCCCTCTGGATCAATAAAGTATCTATCTATCTATTATATAGTGCCTTTCACATCTATCTGTCTTATCTATCTATCTATTGTGACCACCACGGGGCACTGCAGCCACCCCAACCTGACACACATAGGCAGAGACATGAGTTCCAGGCACAGTACATGTTTATTAGGAATGGAAAATATTTAACAGTACAGCACTTCACCTTTCTTTTCTTCCTCTTTCCACCTCTACTCTTCCTTAGAGTGCTTCATCCCCTTCCTCCTGACTATGGCTCCAAATCAAGGCAGGCAGCTCCTTTTATGCTGCACCTGGGTGTGCACCAGGTGGCTCATTAGCAAGGTCTGGAATCACTCCCAGGTGAGGTGAAAGCCCCACATAGCAGGGCTCTGCTGTCTCTGCAGCCCCCCGTAGTGGCCCCATGGAACCCAACAGGGCTGCATCAAACTCCAATTCCCAATGTGCCCTGCAGGAATCCGTGGTGCCACAGTCACCCAGGGGGGCCACCCTCTAGCATCCTGGGGAAGATAATGCCTTGTGGATACTCTCTCCCCAAGTCCTTCCATCAAGCTGGGTAATGGCATCCTTCAAAATATCTATCTATCTATAATACAGAGTCTATCACATCTTTCTTTCAATTATATAGTGCCTTTTAATCTATCTATCTATCTATAATACAGTGTCTTTCACATCTTTCTTTCAATTATATAGTTCATTTTACATCTATCTATCTATCTATAATACAGTGTCTTTCACATCTTTCTTTCAATTATATAGTGCCTTTTACATCTAAATATCTATCTATAATACAGTGTCTTTCACATCTTTCTTTCAATTGTATAGTGCCTTTTACATCTATCTATCTATCTATCTATCTATCTATATAATACAGTGTCTTTCGCATCTTTCTTTCAATTATATAGTGCCTTTTACATCTATCTATCTATCTATTTTTCACTGTAGATTAAAAATACAATTAAGGAATGCAAAGATCTGGATGTTTGATTAAATTAGCCTGGCATGAGTGAGTATGCAGGCATCCTGTGATGGACTATTGTCACGTGGAGAGATAATTCCTTCCAAGCACACAGTGGTGCCCAGATAGGCTCCAGTAGAATGGATCAAAATATTTATTTTGTTACTATTTTCAATATCACATAATTATTAGTATCTGTACTATAATAAATTGAAGATTGTCATACATGAATGATCTGTTTATCATTTAAATGTTTCAGTGACTGTTGACCTATTCATATTTAAAGAAGGTGGTAATGTAGAAAAGTTCCTTAGTAATTGTTATCCTGCTTAATTCAGGAGAGCACTCATGAATGCAAATAGAAAATAAGGTGACTCCCACCACGCCTTTAGAATATGAATGGCTTGTTGAAAAGGGCATTGGTGCTTTTAGAAAGAGCACCATTATTTCCCTGTAAGAAATGAGAGATTCATATAGGAATATTTTTTCTTTTAAAAATGGAACTTGAGTTTATGACACAACACCCATTGACAGGTGGTGCGAGGCCTCAAATCCCTTGGACTTTACTTTAGTTTCTTAATGGGATATCTCCTCTATGGAATCTCCATGTTGTCTTTTTGTTTGTAGATTCTGAGAACTGGGCCTGGATTTGAATCTAGGGGCCTGGTGCAGTGAGGAAGCAAAGCCAAGTATAGTACTGTGCCACTCTCTATGAAATACAGGTAAGGTCAGGTCAGGGGGAGCATGCACTGGTACAGCACATTGTCGCACCCAAAAGATGACGAAACAGCTCAGGATCCCAGTTGGCAACACCCCAAGCAGACACGCAGTCCAGTCCCACACCCTCTGGAAATGACCATCTATTTGCCGCAGCCAGGTATTACATAGGCATCCCCGTAGCCTGATTCAGCCACTTGGGTCCTCAACAATGAGGGTCCTGTGAGCCAGATCACCCTTAGAGAATCCCGTCACAAGCTTCATGAGAACCTTAATGGGTCAATGAAGTTGACTTCCATGGAAAAAATGTTATGTGAAGGCAATGGATATAAAATACTCAAACTGCTCACTGGTGTACTTATTCTTTTATGAAGCTGCCCATCCAGGGGTTCCTCTTCTTTGTCTATCCTGGTTAAATCCAGTTTGTCTTCTACTACCAAGGCAGCAACAGAAACTTTGTTTGAAATCTTCTTTTTTTTGCACTCAGTCACATGGAATAACCTTTATTCTGCAAAAAAAATAATAAATAAATAAAAATAAAAAACTGACTGTCATCATATTTCTTCAGAAAGCTGTGGCATTTTGGCCATTTTTGAACCCAGAACTGAACTTTAGGAATGTCAGTCCCTTGCAACCCAAGTGCATAGAATAACACGTTTCAAAATTGCTAATGTATTTACAAAGGTTTCTCTAATAACCAATTAGAATTTAAAATGACTAATGAAGGATACGTTAAGGGAGTTGACCATTGAGACGCTTGAAAGCATAGCTGCTGAAAATGGAGCTTTGTAGTCATATATGAATAATAAATGTAAAATCAAGCAGTAATAGCCATTAGCAACGCTAGTAATGTATTGGCTGTATTTTTTAAATCAAGTTAATGATATTATTGATACTAAACGTATTCATTTCTATCAAAAATATATATCTTTCTGGCTGGGTCCAGACTTTTGAGTGCTACTCTACATGCATTTATTATATGCAGGTTAAGCAAATTAATATCGCGTTTTGTTTTTGTCACACGTCATTTTGTGCTTTATATTAATCATGCTGTATGTATGTAGAAGATTGTGTTTAAAAATATATTAGTAAGTGTAGACGCCAAGGTGCTAGTAACGTGCTGGAAGGTAGAACACCAGCAAGAAAAGAACGAAATAATTCATTACATATGTTAATTATGTATTTTCTATCTTAAAACAGACAGAAGAAAATGCTCACCAATCAGTAACTCTCCTGAACTGCCCATTTCTCGTGATAATAGCTCAAAAATAGACTAATCAAACGTGAAACTGCCCAGACTGGAAGCAAAGGTGTTGGATCGCGTCTTAAACAAATGCCGCTCAGCCGGCTTTTCAAACAGACCGCCTCCGACAAGCCTCCTACAGCGCTCTGGCCCCGCCCCTTCGCCAGTGACGGAAGCACCCGCCCGCGGCTACGGTTAAGTCTCTAACCAACAGACTGAATGGCGATTGCGGCAGCGACAGAGGGCCGGAGGAGTAGAGGACCCAAACGGCTCAGTAAAAGCTAGGGAAGAACACTCAAATGACACAGATGTGCATAGTAAGTATGGCCCTAGGTCACTTTGACTTATATCGTATTTAGGGTTATAGATTTTTCTCTCTCAAATGCCGTGTTCATTTCTGCCGGTTTGAGCGATCGAGCGACCCTTTGTGTCTGTCTCCGTTTAAGTTACTCCCTTTGTGTTCAAGACGAAGGAGGTGGGGAAGGACAGCGTTGACTCATGCCGTATTAGTACGACTTGGCGCTTTGTGCCTTATTCATATTGACAAGTATTTGAAACGGTGGTTCGAGGAAGCACGTTAATGAGAACGGCCTTGGCAAGACTGCAGTGCGGCACTTTTAACGTGTCGCGGCCGAATGCTTTGCTTTAAAGCGCGCTGTCCGTTTATCCGTTTTCCTATTGTGTTTGGTTGTGCAACGAATCGATCATTGTTTTAATTACAATATGTAGTATCTCCAATTTTAGGCGTACTTTCACGAGCTCTTTCATTTCTTACGATCATTTACAAACGGGGCTTTGTGCTTAGATTCGAAACGGTTACGTAGACGCTTTTTGTGAGAGCCGCAGTGAGGGAGCCTGATGAAATTTTCGCCTGTTATATGCAATTTTTTGTCAACGATGAAGGTATACTGTGTTTGTCATGTAGGATTTTTCAGAATATCAAACCATTTGGTGGACAGATTGGGTTTTAGCTTTACTGCTTGAGGGCAAGTTAGCGGCGTAACTTGTTTTGTGAATTGCCATTGCTGCCTTGTACACGCTGGCGCTGCGGTGAAACTCGAGTTGAAACTGCGATGCTGTCCATTGGTCGATGGGGTTGCTAGCGACCAACCTGCGTTCAGTTCTGCGCAGTGAGGCGCAGAGATTGCCCCGTAAGAACGCTCGCTCCATCAGAGCTCTGGTTGCCTTCTCACCCGACTACACACAGCCTATCACCGACCAGTCGCCTGCGTGGTCATTTCTCTCTGCAGTAGTTGATGGCAATTCTCGTTGCCGTAGTGTTTCAGACAGGTGATGGCAGAGAGTATCGAAAAGTGAAGCCTGTTTTTGTCCGTGTTTCTTGTTTTCGTATGGATCTTTAGTAAAATAAAGTGGCGAATGTTAGAGGTGCGCTGTGTTTTTATTGCAAGTCACCCCCAACCAAGAAATCGTAACTGTATTTATCTTTGTAAGTAGTGCTGTTTAGTGAGTAGAAGCTGGGACAACAACTGTACAAGTATTCCCCGTGACAGTCCAATGCAAAAGAAGTAACTTGTTTTTGTCATTCTGAAGGGCGCTATACATGCACTCTTTCTTGTTTGAGTGATAAGGTCACTGTGTAGGTTTAGTCACAATGGAACGAGAAGTTGTTGGTCATGAGGGGTTGATTGCGCTGAATTTCCGCAGGTGTCTCCCGTAAGCAGCACGTCACTCCCGAAACGAGAAAGTTACAAAAAATGAGTCATCGCTCTTAGAGGGAAAAAAAAAACGATCATAGTTTGGTGCGGCCGGATGCAAATAAAATGAACGTTTCATCCGCCTCACGGAAGTCTAAAAATGCCTGGGGTGGAGGTAGAGTTGCAAGTGTGCGATCTCCTCCACAGTTCCTTTTCATATATTAACCGATGTCTGGTATAAATTAGGAAGTGAGCATCTTAACAGCTGCGAGCTCTCCCATTAAGAGAGTGTTCACCAGCACACATTCCCACGGTGGCACAGTGGTATTGTTATTTAATTTTTGGCTTATTGACCTGTCCGATTCTAAGAGCGTTCTTGCACCTTCCTAATCTTAAGCATGTTCAAGTCGTTTGCAGCCTATCAGGTTAGTTGAGATTGAATTTATTAAACAATTATTTGTAACATTTGGGCATTTGTTTGATGTATACCACGTGTCACAGTACATTCTGCTAAACAAATATCATTCTAAAAACTACTTTTCAGTTGGTAAAAAAAAAAAAAAAATAGGTGCATCTCGCCCACCTTCATTTACCTACAGTGTTGCCTTGGTATAGAAAACAAATATGATTTGATATACTTTGTTAATCCCCAAGGGAAAATTGTCTGACCTTTTTTATGGGGGTGAGGGCTCACGGTCAGTCATCTTCAGGTTAAGGACCTTGCGCAAGGGTCCAACAGAGTACGGTCCCCTTTGGCAGTAAGATGATTTGAACCGGCAGCCTTCCAGATACCTGTGCTGATGAGGTGTGATGAGACTTTGAGTTCACCTTATATCTTTATCATCTTTGTCTCTATAAACTGTTTTGCCCGACTGTGCAGTAATTACATAGAAGTAAAGGAAAAGTCTATAGACACATATGGAAGTTTATTTAAAAGCCTCACCCAGTTTTTGTAGTGGTGGTGTAAAGTAGAAAAAGAACTCTTGTCCAAGCTAGTCTTCTCTTCCTGCACATCTTATGGTTTTACGTTGTCATATGTGAAATAGCCCAGATTTTTGCAGTAGTATATTATGTAAAGGAGGGAACTGCTAGGTAATCCACATGCTTTCAAATACTCTGGTGGTGTCAGGGTTGTCTCTTGGGAGCATCTACAGGCTTCCAGTTTTCTAGTCTCTGGGATAGTATAACTTCAGTTTACTAGAAAGCCCAAATGGCTTCAGCATGACAGTAACATTTAAAACTGGCCTAAATTGTCCAACACAAGTTTGGTGCTGAGACTGAAAACTATAGGTAACTTAAGCCAGCAGCCCTACCAAACTGCTCTTTAGAACAGGTAATCGTCCTGAAGTTGAGCATGTTTAGGCCTTGGATAAGAGACCAACTAGGAAAAATTTGGATTGCTGTTAGAAGAGGTGTTGGAGAGGCTAACCGTTGGCACGTGCCTTCTGTTCTGTATGCGGATCCCAATGCCCAGTTGCAGAGACAGGATCACTGTGCTGTAAAATGGTGCTGTCCTTCTGGCGATTGGCTTTCTGTGTTTATAAGAGATCCCTGGGCATCTTTCAAAACAAAGAGTATTTCCCAATGTCCTCAGTTAATTGCCCACCACAGCCTTGTCCTTTTTTTGCCCTTTACTCATCCCCTGTCTCTAAGTGGAAGACTATCTCTCTTATCTCTTCACCACCTATTAGCTAATGTGTGGTGATCGTACTGTTGTCATATCATCCAGGTGGATGTTGCACATTGGTGGTGGTTCCATGTTGCCTATGTGAAGTGCTTCAAGTGTCTAGAATGTGCTGTGTAAATGTAACCATCTATCTGTCTGCACGCATAAATGTTCATTTTTGTTATGCATGTTTACTCAACTGGTATTTCTGATTTGCTGTCAGAGCTTTGAACATTTTGATTTTGTACTCCAGTCCAAATTAGACCATGAATAATATTGAACCCTGTCAAGATACAATCAACAAGAATTTAAATGTAATTGTCAAAATTAAATTTGGTGACTACCGAGCAGCCTGTCCGCTTTTAAACTTGGATAGAAAAATCTCTTGTTAGCAAGGTCTTGTTTTTTTTTATTGTTGGTAATGCTTCCACTGTAACATATTTGTTTTATGTAATAAGGTGGAATCTTGTTTTATCAACAAATAGAATCTTGATGATGCTGAGTCCGTATATGCTGCTTATTTGGAAAGAATGGATAAAACCATTTACTTCTATCCAACCACTTTCCGAACCATTATATTTCAGTATATGAGAGCAGGACCAGAGCCCTTCTCTGTGGTTTCTAGACAAGATGCTGGCCTATCATAGAGCAGTCTTGTGTACTGTACACTTAAACCTTTGTTCATTCTTTCAGTGATGGATAGGTGTCCTTTCTATTCTTAAGCCTGATGTAACCACCATAGGCGCACTGGCCCATCACAATCCTGGACTGGAGTACATGGATTTAAAAAGTGACCGGTGTCAAACACTGTAATCCTCATCTTAGAACATTAAAAATAATGACGGGTTATGCAAGTGTTCATAGTCTTGAATTGTTACTTGGTTTAACAGACTTGTGCTTTAATTCTTCTTGAGCAAGTTTCTAACATTTAGGAATGTTTGCCCAATCCTACATCTCAGAATGTCCAGCCGATTGGTTGTGTCATGAGGTCTGCTGCCATGATGAAAGATAAATGTTTTTCTCAAGTTTTAGATTTTAGTAAACCATTCTATATTCTTCTTCATCCAGTTTCCCTTCCATCTGTCTGAAGTCAGACATCACAGCAGAACGTTTCTTTCAAAGTCCTTAACAGAAGGGTGGTTTCATTTCACAGGTTTTTTTTTTTACTTCTGAATAAGCAGAGTATTCTGCTGCTGGATACATCAGATGACTAATTTATTTGTTTTCTGAGTAGCGATTTTCTTCTTGTCAGACACTTTAGAGAGTGCTTGGATTTATTTGTGCAAATACACCTTGATTATCCTTTTACATAAAGCACCATGGGTCATTCAGGGTTGCGCTTTGTTTTGTGGGGCCTGTCTAATTAGTCTTTCTTGTGATTGGTAAACCGTGGTGGTTTGGGAACTGGTGTGTAACTTGATCTTGGTTGTTTATGTAAGGCATATGAAATATTTTTTTCTAGAAATATTTTAATCTCTGCATCCCCATAACTTGGATCACGGAGGTCTTTTGAAAACTCCTTGTTAGATGGGCGTATTTAAACTTCTACTTTTACTGTAAAACTTCAGTAAAACAATTTTTTGAATTACATTTTCATCAATATCGCATTGAAATTGTGATTCTGTGTTCGTGACAACACAACGAATAACTGCCAGTGATTGAATTTCCTTTTTCTCTCTATTAAATAAAACAACTTTTTCGAATGTTTGCCCCGAGATTTGTTAATTGTCTTTATAAAAGCTATTCTAACGGGAAACTGTTAATGTTTTAATACGAATGGCTGGTGCTGGGCGATATGACGATATATATCGTGGGGACGATAGAAAAGTGTCTATCGTCCTATTTCTCTTCTATCGTTTCTAACCTAATTTTATCAATTACTAAAGAAAATATTGCATTAAATAGGCTATGACGAATGATAATGTCTTGTCGCTATGCAATGCATACTCTACCCTTTATATAAGTGATAATCAAGAATAAAAATGAACTTTTTCGCAAAGAAACTCCATCTTGTGGTTTTGTCATAGTTCAGTTAAATGTCACTTCAAAATAAAGTTGCAAAAAAAAGTATGCAATGATATTTTTGTCAAACTTTTCAGAGAATAACTGGAAACGTACTTTATTGTGGGTGGTATATCGTGATATATATCGTTATTGTGATATAAAATAATCCATATCGTGATATATGATTTTTCCATATCGCCCAGCACTACGAATGGCATATCAAGATCTCCCTTGGTGTCTAATGTTAGCCCCTGAAGATGTACTACATTATCTTTCTTGGATACGTCCTTCTTTCAACAGTAATTCGTGTGTAGGAAGACAGGATGGTGTTTAACGCTTGTAGATATTCTTCGGGATATTGTAAGTCAATGTTTTCATCTTCCACACGATCACCACCAACTGTTTCAGCAGAGTCTATTGATACGCATTTAACCAATTTGCCGTGTAACTGACTGACATTTTTGGCGTTAATTCGTTTGGCTTCATCGTTTCTTAGTGCAAGGATTGCCCGTGTACTCATTTTTATTGTTGATAACCCTTTTTGATGAAATTCTTCATCAAGATTTGGACATAATACGTCGTCTTGAATTGGGAACTTAAAGTGAGGAAAACGTTAAAAATTTATAAGAGCTGAGAGAGCAAGAACTGTGTCCATCAAAAGCATTCACACGAATGAGAGGTGAGATTACCGTGTGCGTGGTTCAATATGGTTGATAGGAGGGTGTAACTTGCAAACATCTCATGGCCAAAGTCTTGACTTTTTTTTTTTTTAAACCTCCAAGCTGTCGGACTCCTGAACACCATGCTGCCCCCTTGTATCTTTCACACTACCTCAACCACCTCTAAAACAGAACTTTTATACAGTACATGCAAGCCACTTTCCTGTAAAGACGAATGTGAATGTAAAAAAGAACTGAAAATCTCATACTGACCTTTAAGTATTTTGCACTTTGATATCCTTCTGCTGTGAAACATTCTGACCTGCCATTGTTTACACATGTCTTAAACAACTGTTATCATACACTGATAATTTCTGTATTATCTAAATCTATTATTTATTTATTCATTATATTACATATCTTTTGACTATATTATGTATCTAAATTGCAAATACCATACATTGCATCAATGCTCATATTGCTTACTACACGTCAATATTGCTGCTGCTTCTTTGTCTTGTCTTTGCACAATGTCTTGTTTGTGTTTTAATTTTAATTCTATTTTTAATTTATTATTTGCACCTCATGTTACACTGTGGACCCTGAGCTTTGCAATTTTGTCTTATCTGTATACTTGTATATGGTTGAGATGACAATAAAGATCGCTTTGACTTTTCGGAACTTGAAAAAAATCTTCCAAAAAGTCTCGTCGCAGGAATTATTTTTATATATCAGAGAGATGTGTACTACTCTCCTACAAGAAAGGCTAACTTTCTCCTTAACCCTCACAAAGTCTTCAAATGCTGATTCCATGCTGTACGTTTCAGGTCATTTTGGACCCAATTCTGACACCTTTGTTTTGTGCCCTAGATGTTGTATTTTTCACCCTGAACCTATTTTTTTTTTCTTTAGGTGATTGTGTGTTGTAATTGTAAATACACACTAA
This sequence comes from Polypterus senegalus, assembly GCF_016835505.1. NCBI lineage: Eukaryota > Metazoa > Chordata > Cladistia > Polypteriformes > Polypteridae > Polypterus > Polypterus senegalus. Next base: position 150,489,025 of record NC_053165.1, on the reverse strand, counting down.
AAAATTCTCTGGTGTCTTTCATTTTGCCTGAAATGTGAATAGTTTTTGAAAGGATGTGTACAGTTTTTATGTATAACTTTTGAGAAGATGTTTGTATGTGTGTCTTGTTATTCAAAGATGTTTCCTGTCTTGTCTATGCTGGTGGGTCGGCCCCAACCCCACCAACACCTTGTATTGAAGTAACGATGTTCACAAAATGCGTGTGAATTTCCCCTTGGGATTAATAAAGTCTCTCTCTCTCTCTCTCTCTCTCTTCTCTCTCTCTATCTATCTATCTATCTATCTATCTATCTATCTATCTATCTATCTATCTGTTCTTATTAAAATTGTCAGTTAGTATGGAGTATTTTAAATCAAGTGTGTGTTAATGGATACAGATTCTCTTAAGCTTTTCCTCTAACCTGTTTTTGTTCTTCCCCTCTCTTTTGTAGGTAACCCAAGTTTAAAATGGATGATAGCTTCGATTGTGACTGTGGTGAGCTGGAGCCACCCGATCATTAACAAAACAGACTCTTTGTAAGACAAGCTGCCACAGATCCGTATTGCTACAAAGTAATAATAATTCAAGCCCATAGTGCTTCCTAGCACTGTAGAATGACGCTGCTCAGGACCAGTCTAACACTGAATGTATCTGCACTGCTAGGAGAATGCGAGTAGAAGCTTTTTATATTTATTCATTTTTGTGTTAAATGTTGACCGTTGGCTACAGTCTAAGTTTTCATTCCATCACAGTCTTTCAAACACTAGTTGAAAAAGTCTGAAGGAGTTACTGCACTTTTTGAACTATGGCAAATACCTTGTGAAATTGGTATACTGTAGTTCACTTTTTTTCATTATGCTAATTGGAGGACAGTTAATAATTTGAATTCTTCTCAACCAGCTACTTTTTTTTTTATGTTCCACTTTTAAACTTTTTTTTTTATAGGGTGAAACCTTTATGGGTTAGGGTGCAGGATCTTTCTGGAGGGTTTTTCTTTCTTTCTTTTTTTTTTTGTCTTTTCTACTTTTTAGTTGTTTTTTTTTGTTTTTGTTTTTTTCTTTGTACCCTGTGTTCAGAAACAACATCCAAATTACTTATTTGAATCTTGCTGAAATGGCAGAAAAATTTGAAAGTCTAATGAACATTCATGGCTTTGATTTGGGCTCCCGCTATATGGATTTGAAACCACTGGGCTATGGTGGCAATGGGCTAGTTTTTTCTGCAGTGGACAATGATTGCGATAAAAGAGTGGCCGTGAAAAAAATTGTCCTCACAGATCCCCAGAGTGTCAAGCATGCCTTAAGGGAGATCAAAATCATCAGACGCCTTGACCATGACAACATTGTGAAAGTGTTTGAGATCTTGGGACCCAGTGGAAGACAGTTGACGGAAGATGTCAGTTCTTTAACTGAGCTGAATTCTGTGTATATTGTTCAAGAGTACATGGAGACAGACTTGTGCAAGCTCTTGGAGCAGGGTCCCTTGTCCGAGGGGCACGCAAGACTGTTTATGTATCAGCTACTCCGTGGACTCAAGTATATCCACTCGGCAAATGTCCTACACCGGGATCTCAAGCCTGCCAACCTTTTCATTAACACTGAGGATCTGGTGCTAAAAATTGGAGATTTTGGTTTGGCCCGTATTATGGATCCTCATTACTCACACAAGGTAGGACTTGGAGTTTTGAGTTTTGCCGTCGTATATTAATTTTATCGCGTCATCTTGCATTCTTTGAACTTGTCACGGTTTTGAACATATTACAAATAGTTTTTTTTAACTTGCATTTTTATTTGAATGAAAGTGCTGGTGCTTGTAAAGAATGTTTTGTTTTTTACTCCTCTGTCAAGAGGGCAGATGTAACATTTTAATAAGCATGAACAAAGGTGGGAAAAGTTAAAAAGTTCAGATAGCTTAAAGTATGTACTTTTATGAAATTCCTAGTCGTTGGAATGTCGAAAGACTTCATTGCTGTTCTGGGAGTGTGAGAAGGGAAGTCCTATTTCCTGAAAGCTCCAGAACGCTTTCCTTGACTGCAATATGAAAAGACTGAGTGATTTGTTTAATTGCTTTTTTATTTTATTTTAAGCGGAAATACCTTCTGTGTACTATAAAGATTGAGTTTAAAATTTAATTGGCAGGCAGTGAATGAGTAGCAAGGTGGGTAATTCAGGGGGTCAAAGAGTGATTTCCTTTTTTTGAGTGTCCTGTTGGAGTTTTATATTTGAAATGGTTGTGTTTTTTTGTTTTGTGAGTCAAATTGCTTTTACAGTAGCAATCTCTTGCCTTGGGAGCTCGTGAATCCTGTAACGTGTGGAGCATGATTTATTACTCTGTTAACTCCAATCGTTTAACGTGTCTTACTGTTTATAACAAGTAAAACTGACAGCCTGGAAATATTTTTGAACATAAGCAAATAAGACCGTTGCAGGCCTCTTAAAAGAAACTGAAGAAAAATAGAATCATTTTTGGATTAAAATATAAGAATACTCCAATAAATATACATTTTTGGATGTGGATTATGTGGTACAACAACCGATTTATCATCATCTGGGATTAGACGGGTGCCTCAGCCCAGTTAGCTTCCTTCTCTTTTTGTGTAGTCTTAGGCGTTCTTATAGGTCATTCATTAGCGCTATCTTGTCCTCATTGCTTCCCCATTTCCTTTAATTGTTCACCTTTTGTCACATATCCTGCAAAATTTGAATTTCCCCTTGGGGACAAATAAAGTATAATCTAATTTAAGGTATCCTCAAACTACCTCGCCTTTGTCCGCCCCACCGTGCCTCCTTTACATTAATCCTTTCTCAACTGGGCCCTTTCAGTCCTTCCAGCTGTTGCCAGCTACTGAGCTGCATGTCTCTGATTGGCCAATGAGGTGGCTTGTTAAGATCAAACACACCACTGTGGTTGGAACTGAGCAATGTATTCTGGGACAAACAAAGTTCTGTCTATCTCATGACAAATTCACGGTTCAAGATTAATTTGAAGAAAGTTCGTCTAGGATTGTACATCAGCTTTAGTTTAAGTTCTTCTTTATGTGTCTCAGTCATTTTACATACCTAGGACATATATTTACATAACTTTAATGTACAGCATATGTTAAGCACTACCTTATTAACTGACTACATGTTCGTCTTAATACTGGCTGGGAGAATTAATGTGAATATTTTAGGAGGATATTTACTTTATTTCTTCTAAAAAAAAAAAAAAAAAGGAATTGGAAAGAAATGAACCTGTGCCCACTGCAGAGGATATCTCTACACTAACTCCACATGTTCTGCTTTGTGCGCCAGTTACCCTTGCAGGCATTGAAGTAGAAATCTGGTTTATCCGCACCAGCTCGGAGACATGAGGGGCTACTTTTAATTGCACTCTAGTGAGACAATAACACTCCCATAATCTCTGATGTAGAGATTTGCATGTTGACATTCTATTCACACCTTCTGAACAACCGTAACCTCAAATTTATTTACTTTATTAAAAGGAACATGGACAGCATTCCTAACCTACCTTTGCTGTCTTTTGTAGAAATGTATACATTCTAGTTGTGATATCGATATAGGTTTATCTCCTGACAATACCAGTGTTTTCTAAAGTTGATTTGATACAGTGTCAAAAATTTTGCACAATTTTTAGATAACGAATCGAATTTCATGCTCAATAAAATACCTCCTCATTCTGTGCAATACGTGCTGCCACGTAACTTAAAATGTACATTGCATATATTTCTCTTGAGTCAGAATATCGATATTTATAGGTCAAACCCCAAATTTCAGACACTTGATTCAATGAGCCATATGTTTTGGGCTCGGAGTAGTTAATAAGAAAGCATTTGATAAGGTGCCACATGAGCGGTTGGGCATCAAATTAAAAGAGGTGGGAGTTCAGGGTGATGTCTTTAGATGGGTGCAGAATTGGCTCAGACGCAGGAAGCAGAGGATGACGGTGCGAGGAACCGCTTCAGAACTGGCCGATGTTAAGAGTGGTGATAGATATAGATAGATATATATATATATAGATATACTGTATATAGATATATAAATAGAGATATAGATATATAAATAAATAAATTTAGATAGGAATATAAGTAACAAGCTGGTTAAATTTGCAGATGATACCAAGATAGGTGGATTTGCAGATAATTTGGAATCCATTGTATCATTATAGGAGGACTTGGACAGATTTGTGGCAGATGAAATTTAATGTCAGTAAATGTAAAGAACTTCACATAGAAAGTGAAGATGTAAGGTTTGAATACACGATGGGCAGTCAGAAAATCGAGAGTCCACCTTATGAGAAGAATTTAGGAGTCGTAGTGGACTCTAAGCTATCAACTTCCAGGCAGTGTTCAGAAGTCAATAAGAAGGCTAGCAAAATGTCCGGTTATATAGCGCCTTGATGTGTGGAGTACAAGTCACAGGAGGTTCTGCTCAGGTCTTTATAACACACTGGTGAGGCCTCATCTGGAGTACTGGGTGCAGTTTGGGTCTCCAGGCTACAAAAGGACATGACAGCACTAGAGAAGGTCCAGAGAAGAGTGACGAGGCTGATTCAGGGGCTACAGGGGTTGAATTACGAGGGAAGAATAAAAGAGCTGAGTCTTTACAGTTTAAGCAAAAGAAGATTAAGAGGTGACATGATTGAAGTGTTTAAAATTATGAAGGGAATCAGTCCAGTGGATTGAGACGGTGACTTTAAAACGAGTTCATCAAGAACACGGGGACACCGTTGGAAACTTTTGAAGGGGAAATTTCACACAAACATTAGAATGTTTTTCTTTACACAAAGAACGATAGACACTTGGAATAAGTGAACAAGTAGTGTGCTAGACAGTAGGACTTTAGGGACTTTCAGAACTCGACTTGATGTTTTTTTGGAAGAAATAAGTGGTCAGGACTGGCGAGCTTTGTTGGGCAGAATGGCTTGTTCTCGTCCAGAGTGTTCTAATAAATCTCTTAATATTCCTGCTTGATGAACAATCTGTTTTAATAAATTACACGACACTGTTAAAGTCTTACATTTTGCCCAGCTAGTAAAATCTTAACCAAACTACCATAAAACAATGGGGAAGGGATCTCCTTTATTACAACAAATTAGAAATATGTTATGGACTTGGAATTTTGTTTTAATAATCTTAAAGGCAGTTGTGGATATTAAAAAGTTAAATGAACATGTAGATCTATTGCTGTTTCTTTGTATATTTTAGTATGTTTGACCAGGGTGGAGTGGTGGCTCAGTGGCTAAAGATTTGCGCTGGTACCTGAAATGTTGTTGGTTCAAATCCCATTATTCTCTGAAGGGGATCCTACTCCATTGGGCCCTTGAGCAAGGCCCTTAACGTGAAAGTTGCTCCTGGGGTGTTGTACAATGGCTGACCCTGTACTCTGACCCACAAGGTCATGTGAGAAAACGATTTCCCCTTTGTGATTGTAATAGTGGGGTGTTGTACTGTGTTGGCCTTTACGAATGCAATACAAAGTCTAGCAAAATAACCCCTTTTATTGGCTAACTAAAAAGATTACAATATGCCAGCCTTCAAAGCAGTTCAGGTCTCCTCTTCAGGCAAGATGTGATCCATTTGGGATTAAAATAGTATTTCAAATCAAAGTAATTACTTCATGTTGAATTTGATTGCAAGCTGAGTAAAGGAGGATGTAACTGAATAAGATGTAGTACTCTTAAGTCTAACTGATTTATAATTTATTCATTCTAATGAAGTGCCTTAAAATCAATAAGCTTTAAAAAGGAACTGAACAGTCACCCTCATGATTTATTGCCCAATGCGCTCTCATCTTTAGGCAACATTGCATTAAGTTTAGTTTCATTGTACAGTTGATTTAAATTTAAAAATAGGCTGACATTTTTGGATTCAGTAAAGAATGGTCATATATTAAAGAGAAATGAATGTTAAATTTCAATGTTTGCCTTTCTGCTTTTCTGTCATCAGAGTTGAAATGTAAATAACATTAGGTAAAATATTTAACTAAGAAAACTGCAGTATTTTCCAAGGCTGAGTCGCATTCATGTAGGGGCTGTCTTGCTAACTTTTCCATTGTTAGGAGGTTAAAATGTTCCATAACGTATTGCATTTCACTTCTGACAGATAAGGAGGAGATTTCATTTGCGTGTTAAAACTGAAATATGTATTATTATTTTTTTTCTTTTCTTTAAACTAATTAGAACAATAGACTGGTATGTGTGTTTTTTCACATTTTTGTGCTGTTAGGGATTAGAGATTAGGAAAAAAAAAGAATATTACTTGTACGTACAAATGGCCTGATAAAAACATTTTCTCTTTTTTGTTTGAAGTCCTGCTTACTCCTTATTTTGTGGTGTGGCATTGTGCCCAGTAATATTATTTCAAATCTATAAACAGCAGTGTGCATTGCAATGCCAATTTTGTGGCTGTACTCCTTTAGCTACTATTCTTCAAATGATGAGTTTCATATCTGCAACACGCCAAACTCGGCGATACTCCAAAAAATCATTAGGTTTGGGGAAGGGAAGGGGTTTGACCGATGCCTTTGTCTAAGGTCCCCTATAGATGCAGTTCCAGTACAGGCGGGTTAAGTGACTTGCTTAAACTCTGCCCCGTGGTGAGAGATTAACGCCTGGTATATCTTAACCATTACACCATGATGCCTGACAATAATGCAGTAGAATGTTTTGCTAATGCCTTTATCTGGGTAGTTGCTATACACTGCTATTGTTCACACACGTTTCCAGGATTGAGCACAGACAGGTTGTGGTGTTTGCTCATCTTCACACAGTGAGTCACAAGTGGGAAATGAACCAACAGCCGTTTGTTATAAAGACAAAGTGTGCCTTAGCCAGACTGTAATGTCATGATTTATTACAGAATGTTGGCTTGTCTTCTAAAGTACAGTACTAAAAAGGCACTCTAATTACTCCAAATAATTTTATGTAACAAGACTGTTCTGGCAGCGTTTTGCAGTAAAGCATCCATATATATATATATTCCTTCCTCACCAGTGAAGTGAAGCTTGGGTCTACTCGGACATGTCTTATATACATGGACATCACCCCAGTAGTCGTTACACTTGACTCCTTGGTTTCAGCCTGTGGGTAGAGAAATTGAAGGACCTTTGGGGGTGCCAGGCCACCAGGGAGTTTCCAGTGAAGACCTAATAAGGGAAGGGGTTTAATACTCCTGTGTAGGGTTTTTGAAGGAACCATTAAGTTTTCGGTCCTTCTTTGTCTTAGACCAGTTAGTCATGGTTAACAATATTGGGAGCCTAATGATGCAGGCTAGCAGTGTCACATTCCACACTTTTATATATGCAGAACTCGGGATTTTACTCGCTTTTTTCTCATTTTGATATTGTGCCTTCTGAAATACTTGGTCTGCTCAGTCTCAGAATAATGCTTGAGTGCAGTGCCACCTTTCCTACCAATATTGTTAAAGAAGCTATTAGTTGAAATTTGGTATCTACTTTATACCAAAAAACCTTTTCTTGTGACAATCTTAATGCAGACAACACAACACAACTCTCTGAGGCCCACAGGCTCTTCCACCATGCAATGAGTGTTACTTTAGACGAGGAAGAATTTAGTTATGTTAGCTTTATGTACTGTGTTCTAGTTGCTTATGGATAATATTTATCTAAACGGACTACAAAAGGAAAAAAGTCTTTAGTTTCTAGAATTTCATTGTTTCCTTTTTTCATAAGTCATTGAGCCAGCTTTCACAAGGCAGTAATATGCAAAATCGCGCCCACACACTTGGTCCGTTGGTTGTGTATTATGTAGCGGGTCTACATGATTGTATATATTTAATGCGTGTTTTGTGCAGAGTCTCGTCTTTTTTTTCACCATCCCATTTAAATCTGTTGTGTGTTTATTTAAATGTTATCCCCAACATTTTGGGGAAGGATGATGCAGGGAGGCAACAACCCTAGTACTGATATTTCCTGTTGTCACACCAATTTCATCCGGGATATTTTTATTTAAACCAGAGGAGGGAAGTATCAAAAAAGGAGACAGAGAGGAGCCATTTCACATTCATTTCACCAAATCATAGTTCATTTTTCATTGCACAACCTTACTGTCTGCTTTTTTCATTGTCCAGATCATTTAGTGCGCCAGCCAGTGCAGAGAAGCCCCAGGGTTTGGATTTATTTCAACCACTGCCGAGGACTCACACAGTGAGATCATTTTGAATTATTTTGAGAAGGAGCAAACTTAGCATATTGAACAGTATTTCATTGCATTCAGGACATTCATAATTTTGGACTCATTCTATTTCACGCATTCATGGCAGTTTGGTTTTTGATCTGGATTCTGTGTTTCGTGTTAGGTGTTTATTCGTTTATTGTTTACGGACAAGGGAGGACTTTGTATTGTTTTGATTACTTTATATTCGTGTGCTTGTTATAAATAAGATATACATAGCGTCTGTGGGCTGGTGGGGGGAATTGTTTGTGTGTGCGATTGTGTATGTATGTGTATATATATGTATGTGTATATATATATATATATATATGTGTGTGTGTGTGTGTATATATATAAGGTTTTTCCACATGTTTATTTACAGTTTTTACCAACGCAATGCAACACAACAACGCCATTCAGTCCCTTCCCCGTCACTCTTCTTCAGGCTTTGTCTTCTCCTCCCAACTCTGGCACTTGTGGAGTGAAGTGGCTCCTTTTTATAGGGTCCATCCAGGTGCCGAACGAGCTTCTTCCAGTTGTGGCAGAAGCATGACCAAATAAGGCCCTGGAAAGGTCCATGCGCCCCCTGGTGGTGGCCACAGGTTCCAACAGGGTTGAGCCCCCTTGCTCATAACCCGTGACCCCACTGAAATCCAAAGGGGGCTGCCCTATCTCGGTCCAGGGGAGAAACTGTCCCAACAATCCTCTTTCCCGCCGGTCCTTCCACACTTTGGGCGTCATCTTAGGTGACACTAGGCAGGTAGTGCAGTGGCTGTGAGGGAGCAGTTTCTGCCTCTTTGCCGCCCTTTAACTCTATAGAGATTAGACTTCCCTGTTCTTTAATCCAAACCAATAAAACACCAGTGCTAATTCTCAAATGCTGTATGGGCTTCGTGGCAGTGAAGATTTATGATGTACTGCTGTCAATTGCTGCGTTCCATTTACCTCGGATGTCGGAGCTGGGAATGATGTCACACCCAAGTTGACCGTGTTCCAGTAAAACATTTGGAAAAACGATCCAGGAGAACTTTTTTTTTGTGCTTGCTCTTTTGAAATGCAGCCCGCTACTGAACACCGTGTTATGTGGTACTTTGCGCATCTGTACACCGTAGCAACATGTCCACAGATAGAAGTTGGACAGTACTGTGTGTACAACAGATTTAATGAGACACAGATACACAAAAGTGCTAATAAACAGTATAATACTACAGCTTTCGCTTTTGTTGATGTGCAGTGCAGCCATCTTGGATTTCGAGGTCCGGATTGGTGAGGCTCTTCTGACAATTCAAGTACAAAATCTGACTTTTTGGGAGGATTTCTAGTTGAAACTTCCTACTAGGAAGTCAGAAATTCAGACTTCCCAGTTCAAATGGAAAGCAGAAATAAATCGGTGCTTTATTTTTATTTAACTTGCATGTAATAGTTAAGTAGTTGTGTGGTGAGGATGGAACCTTTCTGCAGCGTTTCCAAAACACTTTGTAGTCTCATCTTTCAGGTTTTATCATGTTACTTGGGTAGTTGCATCATATAATAAGGGTACATTGAAACTGACATGTAACTGACTCTTGCTGAGCAGCATGCTTTTTGAATGCCCTGGTTCCTAAATTTAAGTTTGCCATTTAACCAGTTAGTTAGTATTTCCTTTTGCCCTCCTCTTGATTATCTTACAGGGTTTGCTTTTCATATTGTTTAAATAAACTGAGTATTTGTATTTTATAGAAGCTTTCCACTCGATTTTAAAATGACTTGGCAAAGTGCTACCAAGAACTAATCCCAAACTGGTGCTTGCTAAATGAGCTCACTTCATTCTCAGCTGCCATTTCTAGAAATGCAGTTCCCCGAAATCTTGTGCTCTGGCTGGAGAGACTGTCATTTATTCAGGTTTAAGTTTATTGTCATGTGTGCACAGTGCAGTAAAATTCTTCCTTGTATGTAAACTGCGGAACGGATGCCTTGCAACAAGCTATGAAAGTTCCGAGGTGAGCAGAAGGATGGAAAGCTGGGGCAGTCTCATGGTGGTCTCTTTAGATTAGAGGAAATAAGTGAGAAATTGTATACAAATGTATTTATTAAAATATCAGTATGGTGGTATTAGTTCACTTGTGTTAGCTTTATCATGATGAAATACTGAAAGGTCTGTTGACCCTGAGAAGAGTCTCCTCCTCCTCCTTCTTCTTCTTTCAGCTGCTCCCGTTAGGGGTGGCCACAGCAGATCATCATCTTCCATATCTTTCTGTCCTCTACATCTTGTTCTGTCACCCCCATCACCTGCATGTCTTCTCTCACCACACCCATAAACCTTCTCTTAGGCCTTCCTCTTTTTCTCTTCCCTGTCAGCTCTATCCTTAGCATCCTTCACCCAATATACCCAGCATCTCTCCTCTGCACATGTTCAAACCAACACAATCTCACCTCTCTGACTTTGTCTCCCAACCGTCCAACTTGAGCTGACCCTCCTAATGTATTCATTTCTAATCCTATCCATCCTTGTCCACACCCAGTGCAAATCTTAGCATCTTTAACTCTGCTACCTCCAGCTCTGTCTCCTGCTTTCTGGTCAACCCTGCCTGCACTCTCTTCTTCACCTCGCTTCCACAGTCCCCGTTACTCTGTACTGTTGATCCCAAGTATTTAAACTCATTCACCTTCGCCAACTCTACTCCCTCATCCTCACCATTCCACTCACCTCCCTCTCATTCACATTCTGTATTCTGTGTTGTTCCTACTGTCCTTCATTCCTCTCCTCTCTAGAGCAGACCTCCACCTCTCCAGGGTCTCCTCAACCTGCTCACTACTATTGCTACAGATCACAATGTCATCAGCAAACATTATAGTCCACAGGGACTCCTGCCTAATCTCGTCTGTCAACCTGTCCATCACCATTGCAAATAAGAAAGGGCTCAGAGCTGATCCCTGATGTAATCCCACCTCTGTCGCTCCTACCGCAGACCTCACCACAGTCACACTTCCCTCGTACATATCCTGTGCAACTCTTACGTACTTCTCTGCCACTCCTGACTTCCTCATACAATTCCACAGCTCCTCTCGAGGCCCCCTGTCATATGCTTTTTCCAGGTCCACAAAGATGCAATGCAGTGTAACTCCTTCTGGCCTTCTCTAAACTTCTCCATCAACAAACATTGCATCTGTGGTGTTCGTTCTTGGTATGAAACCATAATGCTGCTTACTAATCATTACCTCACTTCTTAACCGAGCTTCCACTACACTTTCCCATAACTTCATGCTGTGTCTCATCATTTTTATCCCCCTGTAGTTAATGCAGTCCTGCACAACCCCCTTGTTCTCAAATATCAGCACCAGTGCACTTGTTCTCCACTCCTTAGGCATCCTGTCACTTTCCTAGATTCCATTAAACAATCTAGTTATAGAGTCATTGCCATGTCTCTCCAACACCTCCATGCTTCCATAGGTATGTCATCGGGACCAACAGCCTTTCCATTTTTCATCCTCTTCATAGCTGTCCTTACTTCCTCCTTGTCCACATCTCCACATCATCCAACCTCTTCTCACTCATTCTCTTCATTCATCAGCCTTTCAAAGTACTTTTTCCATCTGCTCAACACACTCTCCTCCCTTGTGAGTACGTGTCCATCTTTATCACCCTAACCTGCTGCACATCTTTCCCAGCTCGCTCCCTCTGTCTAGCCAATCGGTACAGGTCCTTTTTTTTTTTTTGCCCTCCTTTGTGTCCAACCTCTCATATAATGCATCATACGCCTTTTCTTTAGCCTTCGCCACCTCTCTCTCTTCACCTTAAGACTTATCTCCTTGTACTCTTGTCTACTTTCTGCATGGGTCTGTGGGTTCTAAAAACTTGAAAGGAGGCCAGCCTAACCATGGACAGCACGTCTGGATGAGTTTCAAAGGAGGCCCATAAAACGTGGAAAAGCATTCTGTATAACTGGGTGACCCCTGCAGTGTTGACTTTGTTCCTTAGTATAAAGGGACAAACTGTTCCTGAAAAGCCATTTTGGGTTTTGACCTACTTGGCTAAATAGGTCCAGCAACTCGAGCGGATTGTGATGAAGTAGATGAGGATTTCATGTGTGTTTTTAGCTGAGTGCAGCAATGTGAAGATTAGAGTTCCACAAAGTCTGTTACTGGGAAACGATGTGTTTTCTTTTTACAGACAATGAACATAACTAACAATCTACATTGGAATTACCCCATTATTGAAACTGTACTGTTGAAGCATAACTTGTCTGACAGCGTACTGTGACTTGGGCAGGAATTACAGTGTTGATGGTGGGAGCTGCTGCCTAAGAGACAAGCGTTTTCAGAGGAAGCTTTGTATAAAGTAGTGATCATGCTGCATTTTATGAGCTTATTAACAACATATGTTATAAATGTGGCCTTAAGGACAGCTACTAAAATGATGAAAATTACACTGTAGAGTGTTAGCACGCACACAATAAATAAATAAATATAAAAAAAAAAAAAAAAAATTCAGATGGGTCAGACATGTCACAAGTTTGACAAGTCCGAAGTTTTCTAATATGCTACTGCGTGCTTGTTGCCTGTGTTAGGACTTTGTACAGATTATTATTTATTATTTTCACTTTAATTTTGTCGTGATCATGTGGATTTTACAAGCCAACGCTTCAGAGTTTTGATTATCAACCTGAAATTAAAACTTTCAACTGCAAGATTTTTACATTTTCTTTACAAGAAAACTTACTGCTTTTTTTTGTCATATTCATCTGATAAGTGAAAGCTTTGTTGCAATCAAACCAAAAAGTATTTCATGATTTTTTTTTTTTTTTTTTATTTTATGATAGTAAAACATAGAAAATGTTAATCAAACATGTTGGACCTTCAGGAGTTTCTTGGCATACTGAATACATCTTGTAAAATGTTAATGTGGTGTAGAGGGTGTGCAGTTTTCTGTGGTTTTCACACTTTTTTTTTTTTTTAAACTTATTTTCTTGTTTAGTTATTTAAACAAAGTAATTGCAGAGACTTTATTGTTCTGGTCAGGCTGTAGACGTATGCAGCATTCAATGTTGTTGATTTTCGCAAAAGAATATTCAGCTTAGTGTGGTTCAAAAGCTTCTGTATACTATTCTGGGAGGAGTTATGCCCACACATTTAATCTCGTTTTATATCAATATACCACTGAAACATTTATATATGCACAAAATTAAATTAGTATGTAGTGTTTCGGAAATAATTAAAAGATATGATCGATAAGAACCTCTGTGCATGAAAAGTGAGTCACTAGTTCTGTTTTTATTTTCTAGATGGCAGACATAAGGACGGCAAACACAAAAGTAGTTATTGTACAGGCCGTGGTTTATTGACTAGACAAACGTTATTCTAATGAAGAAAACCAGAAATTGGCAAAAAAATAAAGAAATACTTTTAAAGTAATACTCTACCTAAAAATGATTTTATATAAATATGTATGTATGTAGGTATGTGTGTATGTATGAAATTTACACACACAGGAATGGGCAAAAGTAGGTTTACAGTTGTGAGTATAAGAGAGGCCAGCAATGTGAGTGCTTACGAGATTGTCCTAAGTGCACTGTGCCATTATGGCATTTTTTTGAGTTAATAGAGCTATTGTAATAATCATAACCTGCATTTTTCATACGAACTATAAACCTACTTTTTACCCACCCCCTGTGTGTGTGTATATATGTGTGTGTGTGTGTATATATATATATAGATATAGATATAGATAGATATATATAGATATAGATATGATATGTGCGTGTGTATGAATACCGCTGTGTATATATTCGTTTTTGTGTATACAAGGTGGGACCTGAAAATAACCGGAATTTTGTTGTTAGGTTGGTACTTGTAGTACGTGGTTGGGCCGCTAGGGCGATCTAGTTACGCTCCTCACAAGTCAGTCTGCCAAGTGCCATCAGTCTGGAAGGTTGTGCTTGTGTTCAGTGAATTTTGTAAAAGTAGTTTTGTGCAAGCATCGTTTTTTTACGATGGCCGATCATGAGCAACGCGTGGCAGTGAAATTTTGTTTTCTTCTTGAAAAAAGTGTTGCAGAAACTATTGTTGTTGAAACGGTATGACAACCCTGAACCACCCACCCTACTCGCCAGATTTAGCTGATTTAGTAATTTTTTTGTTCCCTCGGATGAAAAAAGACTTGAGAGGAAGGCGTTTTGCTGACGTCGAAGAGATAAAACAAGAAATGACCACAGCATTAATGGCCATTACTTCAGACGAATTAAAAAAATGTTTCGAACAAATGGTTATATAAGTGTATTTCCGCCAATGGAGAGTACTTTGAAGGAGACTAATTGTAGTATGTACAGAAAATTAAATTAAACACGTTTTAAAAATCTTTCCAGTTATTTTTGGGGCCCCCCCTCGTATGTGTGTATGTTTTGGAGTTTTTTTTTTTTACAATTGCCAGCTCAAAATGTACAAAAAATACATTATTGCAAGAATGTTGTTAAATAATTAGTTCCTGGATGGATGAAAGTATGCTAAGATGAGTGTGTGTTCTAATTTAACTGAGTTTGTTGATATATATATAGATATAGATATATATAGATGTGTATATATAGATAGATGTGTGTATATATACAGGGCTCCAGACAGAAAAAAAAAAAAAAGTTTGGAAGCCATTGGCCCGTAAACCCAAAATATTTAGGAGCCAAATGCTTTTTTTGGGAGCCATAATCTCTACTGCATGCCAAATGTGAAATAAACAAATAATATTTCCTTGTATTGTTTGCTTGTTTCTTCGGTCTACCTCCCACTGCCTTTCCTTTCTCCTATCTGAGCTACACTATTTGACCTGCCTACTAGTGTCCTCTGCAAGGTCTTATATATAATAACAACAGAAGAATAAATGACACATACATGTGAACAGTGTAAATGTTTACTAATAAGCAATACTTCAAGTCCAGAGTCTTATACACAACATGTGTAAGGAACAGTACAAATACAATCACTGAAAAATGTCTTCCACATAACAACACAAGAATCAACACAATAACAAACATTATAAACAATCATTTCTGAAATAATCATTTCGCAATGAGTGTACAAATATAAAGAAATTAATTACTCTTCAAGTTCACTGTCACTAACCATTACAATGTCAGCATCATTAGGCCAGCCAGTATTCTTTGGTCTGCGCTTTTTTTGCTGGCTGACAACCAGCGCTTTACACTGGGCTCTGGGTCAAATAGTTCAAGTGTAGGGCCCTCTGTACTGATCCTTACCAAGTCTTCCAGTGTTTCTACACTTAGGGAGTTGCACACTTTTGACTTTATTGTGTTTTGTGCTGAAAATCCGCGCTCGCAGTGAGCTGCAGATATCGGAAGCACCAGCATTATTTCGACTAAGTGAAGCAGATTTTTAAAATCTGTACAGAACGGCTCCTTGCTCAGCATCACTTTCCATAGGTCACCGTAAGTCTTATCCATAAACTGACCCTTCACTAATATTTTCAACATTAGCCATTCCTTCTGCACAGCTGTGACATCACAGCCATTGTTTGATAAGAGCTCCCTGTGCCATTTAACAAGCGTGTCTATCTCACACTTGCCATAGCTATCAATGTCCTCTGGCCATGCATCACGACAAAACACTGAAAATGACTCGATGATTTCTGATTCCTTTGAATATCTGTGGTGTGTAACACTTGACATCATCTTTGCAAACCTGATCTCCAATTCTTTAACAGTAATGTCAACTGTTTTTTCAATTGCGGCCTTTAGATCACTGCTGAATGTGGCCTGATTTCGGGGGCCTTTCAATGTAACATTTTGGAAGGTTATGACTGTGTGGCTCACTCCTGCTTGTTGATGGCCCTTCCTGTTGCACTGAACCTTCAGGCTGACAACCTATGTGCTATAAGAATTCGTGCAGCTTCCCTTCTCTCAAAGCATTTTCCTTCAATCCTTTAATTGTTACCACACAGCCCACAATTGCAGCAACTGCCTGAGGAAGTATAGGAGAATTTTTTTTGGAAGTGTGAGGCTCAGCTTTGAGACCTCTGGGGGAAAAAAAAAGTCAAGTAAAAAGTGACAAAAGGCAATGAGAGACATTTGCTGAATAATGTGTTTGGCTCTTCCCTTTATGTCTGTTTTTGGACATGACTACAAGGTGCTCCATATGAGGATGCACAGCAGTGTACTGCCCCTGACCTGTTGCATAGTTTGAATGGAGAAAAACTGAGAGTGCCCGATTAAATGTGTGGCAACCAGCGCTGAGTTTTTTACTGCTGATGGGTTTCGTACTGTGCATCCTAACTCTGCTCCCAATAGCCTTCAGCTCCCACTTGCTTTTGGGACTGAAATGATACGTTTTCCACACTAGTTGTAGAAGGTCATAAACTTTTTCAATCATTGGCACTGACCTTTGTGTGTTTAGCATTGCCAGTTCCAGCCAATGGGGTAGACCGTGGAAAGACAGAGCATGTTCACCTATCTCCTTTCTGAAAAGTGCCCCTGTTGCACCCATGTTCACGCTTGCACCATCTGCTCCAAAAGCACTCATTTTGTGTACCCACCAATTTGGGTTGGTTGGGTCAGCATTCTGAAGCAGTGATTTAATGGTGTTTTGAATCCCTTCTGCATGACCATAATCAATCTCGGCCAAACCTACTAGATGAGTCTTACAACATACCTACAGTACAGTATGTGATGACATTGTCTCTTCCTGAGACTTTCCCTGTTCCACAATCAGTTATAACAGAGATGTAGTTGACCTTTAAAGCTTCTTCCAGCACGTTACTTTTTAATTCATCTGCAATGCAACCTACAAACTCTGCACATGCTGTATCATTATATGTTTTTGACACATCCATGCCATTCTTCTTCATCAGCAGAATTTGAGATTTAAACTTTGTGAACGGTATTTCTTCCAGTGCAATCGTATATGCTGCATTGAATTTTATTTGTAATTCTTTCATCTCATTTTCTGTCATTTTCTCACAAGCACGTTGCACTGCCTTTGCTATGGGGGTGTCACGAAGAGCAGACCTAGCGATCACACAGTCTTCTTTTTGTTTCTTACTCTCAGCATGCTTTTTCACAGTTTCCTTTTTAAAATGGCTCGTACCACAAATGAATTCTGTTTCACCGGCAATTTCTTGTCCGGCTTGTGCACAAAAGCTGCAATACATCTTTCCCTTGTCATACCGTAACCAAGCCACTTTAAACTGTCTTCCAGGCGTCGCAGCCGCGGGCGCAGAAGACTTTGCTAACGGGACGGAGTTGTCAGCCTTTAATAACTGTACATTTCCGGACGCCGTTGGCTGTACCTCAGATAACCCACTGACTGAATTATCTTTGGTTCGTTCAGAAGTAGACGAGGCAGGATTTGGACGAGTGGGCATTGAGAAAAAGTCGGAAATTTTTGGTTTGGCCATTTCGCGTGTTACGTGGAAAGTTAGGACGGAATTCGAGGAGTGGTCGTGGCCCGATTCTCTTCTATTTCAGATCCCTATCCGTTTGAAGCAGAGTGGGCCTGTCAGATGATGCCTCGCTTCGGTTTGGCTTTAATCACGTGATAGTGTAATAGGAAAGGCAGACGCGAGCTGATAGCGTTCGCACATAATTAAAAGCCGTTTCTGCTGCTTTAAATTTAAAACTTTTCTTAGATTGAGAGAGAATGAAGAAACTAGTCGCAAAATAGAAAATCAAGTCGCCATCTGGAGCCCTTTATATAGATAAATGTATATATAGATATAGTGTGGCGGCGGCCGGCCAGCGTCCATGCCCCACCGGCAGCCCCTTCACTGTATATTCAAGGGCAGCAGCCCTGGACGCTGGATGGCCGCCCCCCTGGGTTGGAGGGGTGCCTTGGTTTCCCGCAGAGCTCCATGGGAATTGGAGTTTGGTGCAGCTCTGTTGGGTCCCGCAGACGCTGCCAGGGGGTGCTGCAGCTGGGACTCCTGAGCCTGTCTGGGCAGCGTATTCGCCACACCCGGAAGTGCAGCCGGATGTCGGCAATCAAGCACCTGGAGCACTTCCGGGTGCCCAATAAAAGGAGCCAGCAACCACCATTACTCAGCGGCCAGAGTCGGGTGGAGGACGACGACAAGGTTGCCTAGAAGGAATGGTAGTGGAAGAAAGAGGAGTGTGGTGTTTTGGTGTTACACTTGTGTTGTGGCTGGTGGAGATGGGGAAGACGTGCCCTCCAGCTGAAGAAAATTAATAAGTTTATTTTATATGTGTGCCTCCGTGTCCAGTCTGTGTCGGGTCGGGCGCATATATAGTGCCTTTGTTACAATAGATATAAATAAATAAAATGTAATTAAACATCATTTAGTTGTAAAATGCCCAACTGAACACCAGCTCCCAAATATGCCCACCCTCCAGCTGTATCCCATATTTCTCCTTCTAGGAGAGTGTGATCATCCTAGCCATTCTTGCCTGTTCCAATTACTCGGTCCATTCTATGCCCTTCCCAGCCTCATATTGTAAAAAGAGAAGAGATTAGCTCATTTAGTAACATTGCTCAAATTTTTTTTTCCTTGAGCGCAAATTAGTAGGTGGGCGAAAGTCCTACTCTTCTCCTATAATGAGCTCTCTCGGCAAATCCGAATCTGAGGCGACACCTGATCCTAAATGAGGATCTCTAAATGAAAGTTGTAACCTGTGTTATGTAAGCGTGCAGGCTTTTGAGACTGAAGTTGTAATTTTAATGACCGCAAATTTCACTGCTTTTTAATTGGGGCTTTAGGTTGTCCTCCATGATGAACGTGTGCGTTTGGCGGCTTCTGTTTTTAACCAGAAGTCAAATTCTAGAAAAGAAGTCTGTCATAACCCTGCTTGATCCATAGCTTTTAGAGCTGTGTAAAATTATTGATCTAGTAATGAGAATGGAGCCGTTTTGAGGTAAAACTTTTATCACTGACTAAAACGTCAGACATTGGAAATATTGAAGTTGAATATGAAATATTTAGCTCTACATATGAAATGCTGGAGCCGATTTGAGGTAAAACTTGTATTGCTGGCCAAAATGATTTCTTTAAAAAGAAAAAAGAAAACGAAACACGCACAACTTATTTCTGTTTTGCCGTTAACACAGGTGGGAATGATTTATGACTAAGCTGTAGCTAATACCCAACAACTGACGTTTATCCTATACTTCTGATGTTTTAATCTCTTTATGTAAAAGCTAGAAAGTAATTTTAGACAAGCCAGGAAACCTGATAATACAGCAGAGCGGCATTGTACTCAAATTACAGAAGTCTTAAATTTGCAGAGACAAAAAAAAATGTTGAGCTTGCAGTCGTTTTTTGGTTTTTTTTTTGTTTGCATGACTTGTTTGCACAGCTTCAGTTTAGAAGAAGGGGGAAGAAAAGGCATTGCAAGTGTTGAACAACACAGCTGGGTTTTGGAGAAACTCCTATTGCTTTATCCATAATGTTGTTAAATTTCATGAACACAGCACAGTAGTGTTCATCCATTAACAATATAAATGCTGGCGATTCGCTCAAAGTCAAAAAGGATGCCATTGAGTGAACTACTGATTGCCTGCATTTGTGCAAAGTTCTGGTATTGCAGTAGCTTTAGAACGGCCGCCAGTGTTAAATATTTGGGTGTTAATGTGTTCAAAGGAGTTGTGATCCCAGTCTGGCCTGAATAGTTAATGAGGCCAGCAATGCTTTTGTTTGCCAAGAGCCTGCGTTTTTTATTTTATTTTATTTTTCCTCTTTTGGTCACAGAAGGGCCCCTCCGTGCCTTTCATATTTTTCAGTTTCATTTTGAACATCACAGACTGATCAGTGACAGATGGCCAAGAGTACGGCTGCTGAATGGAAACCCTGCATATTTATCTAAACAGTAGCACCTGTACTCCCTTCTCCTGAGTGCGGTCTAAAACAGTGTTGCTCCAAAGCTGAAGCTGTTCTCTTGGTTGTGTTAACAGTGCAAACTGACCGTATTCACTACAAACGAAAAATAAAAGCACGTCATTTTCCGATG
Source organism: Polypterus senegalus (assembly GCF_016835505.1). NCBI lineage: Eukaryota > Metazoa > Chordata > Cladistia > Polypteriformes > Polypteridae > Polypterus > Polypterus senegalus. The sequence continues at coordinate 150,468,934 of NC_053165.1, read as the reverse complement.
GGAAATCTGCTTTCATTGTCTACATTTAGTTTTGCGTTTGTCCAAAGCAGCACAGAGATCAAGCGTAGAGTATTTCTGCTGTTGGAGATATCGAGCCAGTAATCCTATGCTTTAAAATCCCGACAATTTAGTCACAGGACAATCAATGCATTGATACAAATGAATAAATAAACGTAGTGAGGATTTCAAATTCTAATGAGCGGCTCTCCGTTTCTTTTTGTAAGCTGTTGCACTCGCTCCCGAGTCATGCAAGTTTATTAAAGTAGCCATACCACATGCACTTCAGAAGAGGTCATACACTTGAAAGTTAAGCATGTTCAGGCCCGGCCAGTACAACCAGGAAAAGCCTGGGCTGCTGCTGGAGGGGGTGTTGGCAAACTGATCTGCGTTTGCCCCGTGGTCTGAATAATAATAGTAATAATACTAATAATTCTTTGCATTTATATAGCGCTTTTCTCACTACTCAAAGTGCTCAGCAATTGCAGGTTAAAGGGCCCAACACAGCAGAGTTCCTTTTGGCATTTACGGGATTTGAACCGGCAACCTTCCGATGGGGGTGGATTTTTTTGTCAATGCAGTTAAATAATAAATACTACTAAATTATTTAACTTCAGTTTCACCTCAAATCACTCACAATTGTCAGCCCTATATAAGATTAAATTCAGAGTGTGATTCCACTCCCACTTTCATGAACTGAGCCAGCATTTTCTGTTGCTTACTGATGTTATGTGTATATTTGGTGTCCTTAAGGCCCCGTCTGCCATTAAGACAGTCTGTTTAAAACAAACCTTAAGATTCAGTAGAACTTCTGTTCTTCAGTCTTTAGTTTACATTTCTTTTTAGTATTCATTGTGTCTCTTGTAGGGGGAATGATGGGGAATTTTTTTTGTGAAGACAAAAACAGTGACTAATGCTTGGATACTACTTAGCACAGGCAATGCAATGCAATACAAATAGATTGCAGTAATAATTACCTGTTTTTAAAAGTATACATTAGTCCATCTAAATCGTACATTAGACTGAATTTAGCATAAAATGACAAATTAAAGAAATTCTAAAATGTTAAACAATAAAAAAAAAGTATTTTATAAATTGATGAGATGTATAAAAATCTTGTTGTTATAACCTACAAAGACAATTACAAAAATATTGAAAACAAGAACTCTTTTTATGATATCTTACGATATGGGTATCCTAATGCTACTGCCTACCTTTATCATATCCTTTAGGCCATTGACAATTGAATTCATTAAGGACTTGAGCTTGGCAGCATCGTTCATATAATCCGCATATCTCACACACATAAACAAGAGGTGTGCTGGCAGACCTGGAATCATGTTCACCACAACACCTCGAGGTTTCAGATCTAAAAATGGGCGAATGAAAACCGTTAATTCAGTGAACTCTGCAAAAGGTAAAATGCTTAGCTATAGAAAGGAGAATATTACTGTAATAGGCACACAGTGACCAGAATCAGCTGTCAAGTAATAATAATAATAATTCTTTGCATTTATATATAGTGCTTTTCTCACTACTCAAAGCGCTCAGCAATTGCAGGTTAAAGGCCTTGCTCAAAGGCCCAACAGAGCAGAGTCCCTACTGGCATTTACAGGATTTGAACCGGCAACCTTCCGATTGCCAGTGCAGAGCCACCACTCCGCCCTAAAATGTGGATCCCAGTGTCCCAGTGCAGTGATTGGGGTGCCGTTCTGCACATTAATGAGAGTTGAAGAAGGTCACATTGGTTCAATTCCAGCTGAACTAGTGTGGTGCTGAGGTGTCACCCGTTGCATGGCTGCACTCGGGTCCTAACCTGGGCGGAGTGGTGGCTCTGAAGCCAAGGATCTGCGCCGGTATCCCAAAGGTTGCTGGTTCGAATCCCCGGCACTGCCAAAAGAGATCCTACTCCGGTAGTGCATATTCAGTAAAGATGACAATGTTCATTGTATGCTATTGTGATCCGACTTTTTTCTACAACTGTAAGTGATAACTTCATTTTGACACAAGGTACACAAGCATGACACAGATGTCCCCCATGCTACATCTGTAGTTGTGGAGCGTAAATGACTCTTAGGCCCTTTTGAAATGCATCTTCTTACCTCCCACACTCTCCAAAGAGAACTAAAGAATATATATTCAGTACATTTACATTTATTTAAAACAGCTGTCCATTTTTTTTAAACCATAATAGGAATTTCAAGACTCTTCAGAGCTGAAAAATAACACATTCTCACAGTTTGCAACTTAATTTAAATTATGTAATAGCAATGTTGAAGGGGAAGTTGAATTTGTATAATTAAAAGTAAATGTATTCTGTCAGCCTTTCTCTATAGTGTAATGTTGCAAGACTTTCAAGAAGTTCACTTTTGAACTTTAGAACAGGGTGCGGCACGGTGGCACAGTGGTAGCGCTGCTGCCTCGCAGTTAGGAGACTCGGGTCCTCCCTGCGTGGAGTTTGCATGTTTCCTCCCACAGTCCAAAGACATGTAAGTTAGGTGCATTGACGATCCTAAATTGTCCCGTGTGTGTGTGCGCGCGCCCTGCCCAAGTTTGTTCCTGCCTTGCGCCCTGTGCTGGCAGGGATTGGCTCCAGCCAACCCCCATGACCCTGTGCTAGGATATGGCAGGTTGGAAAATGACTGACTGACATTAGAACAGGGTTTCTTTAAACTTTTTTAAAACTTGTGACCCAGTCTTGCTTCTCATGTTGTCGATGAGACCTAGTCCATGACTGTCAGATCAGTGGGGTAGGATTGAAGCCGAAAGTCCTAGCTTGTTCCTTTTGGAGAGAATCGTCGTTATCAGTCCCTGGGGTGGTGTAGGGAGGGACATCCTTTGGAAGATGGATGCCAACGGTCCTAGCAGAGTCTTTTCAATTGCTAAAACAACCCATCACGAGACACTTCGCAAACCTTACGCAACCCTTTCCCATTAAATCCAATGGTTAGTTAGAGCCCTGCACACATCTGAATCGGCCGTGTTGGGTTGTGACCCATAGTTTTAAGAAATGCTAGTTTAAAAGCATTGTTATCTATACAAAGGACTGGAAACGGTGTTTTTGGCATGAAAATTATGGTTGCGCCGTAGCCGAATTGGTGTGTGCATACCTTACATTTACATGAACGTGCCTAACTAATAATGTCTGTTCTCCTTTTGGCAATAACCACACAGTGTTAATATTACAAAAATGGTCTTAATTGGCATCAAATCATCTGACAAAATACAACAACATAGATTTAAGTGTTAAGTAAACTGAGTGCTTTGCAATGACCACGGACTGTAAAGTAGAACTAGAGGAGTCGGAATCAAATATTAGGTTACCGGAGTTGAAGTCTGTAAATACATACGGACTCTTAAGTGTAAATTGTAATGTGTTAAAATGTACTATTTCACATATACTAGTTTGATTAGTTTTTTTTTTTTTCGAGGATACATTTTGATTTTTAATGTTTTGTACATTTCAAATTGTCACGTATTTATGGTAGTTAAACCCCATACGCAGGTTCACAATGGCAAAAAGCTTTTCAACAAAGTCGGCAGTGTTTAAACTTTTTCCAGTCACAACAGATGAGAAATATTATCTGTGTCAGAGTGTTGTAGATGGTGATGTTAAAAGTATGCGATGCAAAAATGAGTAAAGAATGGATCTACAAGAGCATCAAGTTTTAAAAAAGGCACTTGCAACATTTTCATCCAAAAGTGTTAGTGACGCGGTGCCTCGTATCTTGTTTGTTGTGTGCTTTTAATTAAAATAGTATGTACTGTATACGAGTCTAATTACAAATGGAGGAGTCAGGCTTCGCTGGCACCATAAATTGCGGAGTCAGAGTGGAAGGTTTCGTGTACTGACTCCACAGCCCAGCAACCATCCATTACACAGGGAAATGTGTTACGAATGGTCTAAATTGAAACAGCAACACCACAGATTTAGAATCAAAACAGTCCGTCACAATAACACACAAAAGATTACGCTCTCTGTATGACGTGAATGCAAGACTCTGAGGCAGTCCACCATGTGGCCAGTTACCTGCTGGACAGCTCAAGGCCAGCAAACAATTGAAAGAACGATTTTTCACATTCCTCTTCTTTCCAACCAGGACACTATGCTGCTTTGAAACGGGGCCATTGTATCACCGGCATTCCTTACTTGCCTTAATATGATGTAGCGCTTATATTTAATAGTAACATTTGTAAATTACCACTTCCAGTGTTTTAAAATGATTTAAAACCTTGCAGTAAATTATCAAAAATGAAAGAGGTATCTGGTTTATATATTTGAAGGTGAAATCTTATTTACGGTAAATGACATTCTTAGATTTGCTTAATCCAGTTCTGCACTTTAGCCTTCTTGTTTGAGGTGGGGAAGTTCCATTATTGATTTAGTGCTCTGGATTAGTTCTGTTTTGTAATATTCTTTTAGTTGCTTTTCCAGCCCTGTCCTAATTTGTGTTTAAATTAGCAGCTCTTAATTCTGTTACACAACATTCAAAAGAGCAAAGAAGGATTCACTTGTAGGAAATAGAATTAGTGTTTATTTTGATCCAGCAGTGGAGACGCTCCGTTGGCCTACTTTTTGTTTCCCTTACATTGTAGGCTACTGTGTGATTTTAAATTTCCTTTTTGTTAGTATTTATATAAAAGGTTTCTTTTAAAATTCATCTTCATTTATCTTCTTCCAGAGTACAGTTACTTGACATTGCATTAATAAAATCTCTTCTTACAGTAAATGCTACTTTTTGGGAAATCTCAATTGTTTAATTTTTTGTTTGAATTTTTTACACCCTTAAATCGCACACAGAATGCCTGGGCTTTCATATATCTTGTTTAATTGACAGTGTCCAGTCTTGAATCGCTATGAGGACATGGGGGACGACTTTTTTTTAAATAAATAAAAGGGGGCAATTCAAAGACAGACCTTTGAGTAGTGAGGGAAGTGTGGAAAAAAGTTTATACCACTCGCTAAATACAGATCTAGCATTTAAAGACAGACCCCTTCCGGGTAGGGTGGGCATGCAGTGGGTGTCAAAAATAAAGTAAATACAACACAGAAAGCAGAACACAACTACAGTAATCCTCTTCTCCGAGATGGATGGCCAATCTATTATTGCTGCCTCAGAAGTACAATGCAATAATACAATATAACGTGTTCTTGCACGGCGCTCTGTGCTGTGGCAACTCTTAAGGCAAAATGCAAGAATAGACTATACCACTCGCTAAATTCAGAACTAGCAAGATACAGATTTGTTAAAATACATAGAAAGCCAAGCAGAAACTGATTAACTTAAATGGAAACCAACAACATCTCTCTCTATTAGTTAAATGTAAAACTATTATTGGTTGACAACAGTGAAGATGAAATTGTAAGACAGAGTCAAAGACAAAGTCAAATGTGGTCATCGTAATCCTGGACATCTCCGCCAACTTGCTGGGCATTCTACAGCAGCATCAGTGCCGTGCCATCCAGTCTGATGAAAAGATCCTTCTATCTGATGACTACTTTATCTGAGATACGTTTTCCCCTATACTGGAGAACAACTTGGCAGTAGAGCATTGGCACCAAGTGCCACATCAGGATACCAAGAGGAGAAACCGATTAGAGGAGAGTTAGTAATGCATTAAAAAATATTGTGATACTTTCTGTACAAATGAATAACAAACAGAGATGCATTCAGCACAGCTAATCAGCAGCTCTAGTCAGGGTGTTCTGTACTAAAGTCCTGAGTTTTCAGCCTGAATTTAAGAGCTGAGACTGAAGAGTCATCACTTATAGTGGCAGGTGGATCGTTCTGCAGCTTCGGGGCCATTTAACTAAAAGCTTGACTTCCCACTGTTGTTTTATTATTGCTTTGAATCATAAGCAGGCTGACGTGAGATTGTAAAGTGTACAGTGATGTTTAAGTAGTGATAAATAGACAATTGCCTAGTTACTTATCTGAACTTAAGGTGTGTTATGTTCAAAGGAGGATTTACCAAACCTTTTGCTCGACTCTTCATATAGTAATAGTTAGAAAATTTTTTAATTAGATTGTCAACGATTCTGTTAGCCAAGTATAAAGTAAGATTCTGATGCAGCCATTTATGTTTTTATGGTAATAGCCTTTTTATTTGTTAGCCGTTTCCACATTACTTAATTCCTGAGAAATATATTAATATATCGCTTTGTGTATCTTTTTTACAGACTAAGTTAATGTATAAATAAATTGACTGCGGCTGTCCTTTTTCTAGGAAGCAGACAACAAATTAAGTACAAGGTAACGTGAAAGCAAAAACAGCAGATATTTGGCATGGTTGGTTAATTTGGGAACTAGACTGATCCTGTGGGTGGTGGCCCAACATGGTGTGTTTTATAAAAGAAATGCCTGGAGTTGTTACTAGTTTGTTTTTTTAGTATTAGAATTTGTAACGTACATTTTGTGTTGTATTTATGGTGTGGACAGTTTACCACTCGAAAAGAAGCATTCATTTTGGTTGTCCGAAACACAGTTTTATATGTAAAGGTTTGCCAGGATTTAATTCTATTCAAGGTTGATCTCAACGAATGACCAATAGTTTCAAGGCATCTAATAACATTAAAGGCAGATTAAGATTTTTACAGATGGATGTGTTCTCCATCAGAAGATGACAGGAAGAGTTCTGGTATGTTTCTTCTGTGTTTGGATGTGAACTCATCATAGGGTTTTTCTATCATGCATACCAATCAAAGATGAACTTTTAATTGGATAATCTTGGCATTGAAAAGCGAAACTTTGGTGAATTAACATCAATGCATTTTTGTTTTTGGTAGGGTCATCTGTCGGAAGGATTGGTCACCAAATGGTATAGATCTCCACGCCTTTTATTATCTCCTAATAATTACACCAAAGCCATTGACATGTGGGCTGCTGGGTGCATCTTTGCTGAAATGCTCTCTGGGAAGACATTATTTGCTGGTAAGTACCCTGTTGGAAGCCTGGATGAATGAAGCGGATTTTTTTCTTTCTCAATAAAATGAGTTTGGCTTGATTATAATAATCCTGTTAAAATTGAGCCATATGTAACCTAAATTGCTCTTATTTGTCCTCTTGGTAAACGAAATAAAAAGTTTCTCACAACCAGATTGTGTCCCAGAATATCAATAAGTGATGCATTTATTATAGAACACAAATCTACCAGCGCAGCAGAAACCCTCTGAGCTTTCAGCCGCTGGCTTGAAGCTACCCCTTGTCCCCACTAATCTCACGTCTCCTTCAAGCTCAGTTAAACCTTGGCTGTTAGGCTGCTCCGAACTTTCTATTCCAGTCAACTTTATGTAACTAATAAAATTAAATTGTGTACATAGACAGCAGGCTAGAACTGTCCCCCTAAACCTAGCAGTTCAAAGGTCAGGAGTGTCGAGTAGCTTGCCAGCTCTGTCTTTCACCTTCTTGTCTTACTCGAGGACTGTCACAGTTAAGTAGTAGGGTACTGACCTCCTGGCCATCTCTTTCAAGCAGTCTCTTGACTCCCAACTGCCACTCTTTCTACCTTGTTTGATTGTCCCTGTCTGTATTCCTGGGACACCATGAATGAAAGTGACACCACAAGCCTTGTTTGTATGCATTGATATTGTAAGTCAGAAATGATTAATGTATTCGTTGTGTGTGGTCCATGCGTAATGACCTATTATGATAGCTATGCTTTTGGAAATGTATTAATTTAAAATGCTTTTGTTAGTCATCTTCCTGCCCAACAAAAGAGCCTTTCTTTTTAGGCTGTATGCCAGTCAATTAACTTTATTTCCCTAGGTCACTTTAATTGTTTGTATTCTTTCAAAACGATCATGGAGGCATTTTTAATTATTTAGTGTGTGTTTTTTAAATTGAGGTCAAAGTAGAAGACGTTGTCTTAGTAATGTATATAATGTCGTACAAGGTTCTGTAGAATACAAGCAATTGTTTTGTTTTACTTAGGTTGTCATCTAATGCTTCTGTTATGCTCTGTACCCTTCCTAGGTGCCCATGAACTAGAACAAATGCAGCTAATTCTAGAGTCCATCCCAGTGATTCATGAGGAAGATCGTCAAGAACTGCTTAATGTTATCCCAGTTTTCATCAAAAAAGACATGTCTGAGCCTCATACTCCATTAGCAAAGCTGCTTCAAGGCATCAGTGCAGAAGGTAATTAGTACTGAACTATTTTTTATACATACTGTACATGCATAAATGCATACATAATTATATGTAATGCCTCTCACTTTATTCCAGTCAGAATGTACACATCATTATTTATTATTGTTTTTTTTATATATATATATAGCACTGGACTTTCTGGAGCAAATCCTAACTTTTAATCCAATGGATCGACTGACAGCAGAAGAAGCCTTAGCCCATCCATATATGAGTATTTATTCATTCCCCCTTGATGAGCCTATTTCGAGTCACCCCTTTCACATTGAGGATGAGGTTGATGATATTTTGTTGATGGATGAAAGTCATAGCCACGTTTACAACTGGGAAAGGTAAACATATCCAGAGGTTCTTGTGTCCTTTGTTAAGGTTTTCACTGATTTAATGGGTGCTGTAAACCTCACAATACATTTGTCTGTCATAAAAATGAGTGAAATAGTTCTATCCCAAAGTGTATGTGAATATTCCATGCATCTATCTTTTGGAAGTTTTAGAAAAACGTGTCTTCCAGAACATTTTATGATATTGAAATAGCATCCATCTGGCATTCTTGTGCTGTGCAGATCATCGATTTGAGCACTATGATTCCCAGGCTTGGATCCTGTTTTTTGTTCTTTGCTATATTTGTGTAAGTTCCTTGACTTAGAAAATGTGGTAGGCTTGAGAGAATTGCTAGAATTACTTTACACAGAGTGGGCACAGAACATAAATCCGGAGAAAACTGTTAATCTGATAAGTCTCATTTTAATTCTTATGTGAAAGAAAGAGACCACCAATTGCAATCCTGCCAGCTTTTTATGGCTAATTGATTTATTTGCCTGATGCCTTATATCTTTAAGAAGTGTGAGCTCTTGCAGTTATGGAATGCTGTTTGTGCAGAAATGAATTTTAAAAATACGCAATCAAAATTCATATTGTAAAAGTGCAGAGACATATACAGTTATCCATTGTGAATTGTGGGGTTAGGGCCGCAGGACACCTGTGAATGTGAAAATCTGTGAAGACATTTTGGGCCCACAATTACTGTATATTCGAAATTTATTGCACTAAATAGGATGAGAAACGTGAGAGAGAACGATCACTGCAGAAGGAAATCGCGTGTGTAAGACTGGCTGCCAAGACAAAGCTGTGGGGCGTCCCCCAGGCAAAGTGTGTAGTTCAGCAGTTCTTTAGTGGGCTGTAATTTTTTGCAGAATTTAATTTTATTATAATTTGTATATTTATGGTTGTCAACAAGAACAATTATTATTATAGATACAAAAGAAATCTAACAAAATACAAAATGCTAAACACTCACAACACAGTCTAGTTTCGTAGATGTAGATGGTGGTGGTGTAGTTATGAAATGAAATCCCCGGTTAACAGCCTTCTAAAAGTTATGTTAAGTTTTGTCCTACCATGATTTGCAGATATAAGTGAAGATTTACAGAAGTTGAGATAGCGCTCCTCAGACCAAGACATTTTCTAACCCAGATGAAATCCCATGAACAAGCAGGCATAAGGACGAGAACAAAAATCCTGAGAAAACCGTAATCCGATGGGTTTTATTGTAGTCTAGGGGAGCAGTGAAGAAATGAAACAAAAAAAAAAACCGCGCTGACTGCAATCCTGCTGGCTTGTTATAACTCACTTTTAAAACTAACGCCCTCATCTTTTACCCAGCAGGCCTCACAGCAACTGCTGAAGCTGCCCAGTGACTCAGTGCTCCTGCCGTTGCTGAGTTTTGAAGTTGATTTAAGTAACTGGGTCTTAGGGTCACAATAGATCACAAATAGATTATTCATGATAGATGTGTATATGTATGTATGTGTGTGTGTGTGTGTGTGTATGTGTGTATATATATATATATGTATATATATATGTATATATATGTGTATATATGTATATATATATGTATATATATATGTATATATATATGTATATATATATATATATATATATATATATATATATATATATGTATATATATGTATATGTATATGTGTATATATATATATATATATATATATATATGTAAATAAATAAAATCTTCATTTGGATCTTGATCTTTGTCCGCGAATGAATTAGAAGAAGCACTAGATGGCAGTAGAGAGACAGCTAAAACATAGGCATTGCATTAAGAATCTCCTCCAAGCTTATACTACTGAAGACTGTAGTACGCCAGTCACACCTCAAAACACAGACATTCAAACTAAACAAATTGTTGTGCTTTAAATTAACTAAAGAGATCTTCATTTAGATCTTGATCTTTGTTTGTCCGCGAATTCCACGCATGCGTAGACCACCTTCCAGTTTAGTACGTTGATGTTACTCATGGATGTCAACAATGTGCCGGAATAACGAAAGGGGTGGTGGACAGTGTTACGCTGGTTAGCTCCTGAGGCCTGGTTAGAGAATGAGATTGCCGAAGATAAAAGGTACGTGCCTACGTAACATATGAATGAATGAAAGACAGTAGATAAAATGAATGACAACGTAACAGCACGTTCCAGAAATTATTATTGTTACGCTGTAGCCGGCGAGTGCTGCACGTCTCACAGTTGTACCATGGCTTGCTCACATTTCAGTGAAGTGATTCTTATTTATGCTTTAAAGAGCCTGGATACCTATGTGTCCCCCTTTTATAACCATTGCTCCGTGTATATTGCTTTACTCTTTGGATTGCCACAAAGCAACCTGCGAGATTAGAGAAAGGTTGAGAAGACATCGTGAGAGGAAACGATAGCGTCATGAAAACGAGACAGACTGTGAACGGACAGAAGCAGAAATGCTCCTACACCACCACATAATTACTGTTCGGACTGTGATTCTGAGTAGGCCGTTCCTATCGAATCAATGTCCAAGGGTTTTTTTTTTTGTAATTTTGTTTCCCTTATAAAAAACATAATGCTGTGCGACGAAGGGCCCAGTTCACGACTGGCAGCCGCGTTTAAACAGGGAGCCCTTCACAGACAACTTTAACACACACAACGTAGTTGGGCGCACATGACTAGTACACATATACACTTGCTGAAATACCCAGCGTTTCCCGGGAGGAAAATCAACTGTTTTTTTTTTTTTTTTTAATTGTTTGAGAAAAATATAATTTCAAAAAAAAAATCAACAAACAATGAAGACTCACTAATGTGCTTGTCTTGTGGTCTTGTATGTATGTTATCATCCAATTGACGCTTGGATCCGGCCAACTCTATTTAACTTCAAAAGCAACAGGGGCAGGGTGGTGCTCAAGCATGAAGAATGCTGGCAGTCCCCTCCAGTTTGCCCTGTGGTGGTCATTCCGAGTGTCAACTGAATGAGAACATGCATACAAGACCGTAAGATCATCCCCCACACACACACACACACACACACACACCCTATCCAGAAGGGGGTGGGTTAGGGTTGATTTGACCCCACAGTATTTTTAGTCGACCAATGAGAAACGTGAACCAAGTTTCATTAAAAATTTAAAAATTGCTCCAGCCGTTCGGAAGTGATGCTGGAACATACATACATACACACACATGCATACATTGACTTTTATTTTTATATATATATATAATTTATATATATTTTTATATATATATAATATATACACACTCACACTCTAGGGGGTTTGTCCCCTGCTGCTTGTAGAGGGGGGCTGAACACACCCCAAGGAGACGCGGTCACTCCTCTGAAACCCCCTCTTAAACGGTGATACAATGGGAAACCAATACAGTTTTTTAACGTTCTCTTTGCTCGATCAGATGATGCCATGCCTTGTGATTTGCATCTTGCGCGGCACTTTGAACATTTTAAAAGCCTGTACAAGCAGCTGTCCTACTCTTTGTCTTTTTTTCCCGCTCCAGGCGTGGTTAAATCTCTTGGCATCTTGCGGGATGAGAGTTCTTGATATTTTTTAGTTTATAATTTAAAAACTGAATAAGAATCTGAAAATCTAACAACATCACATTTAAAGTTTGATAAATTCTGAAAAGAATGATACGAAACATATATACGTAGGTTTTAAAATAAGCCCATTTAAAGCGTGACTAAAAACGTGACATAAAAACATCACGTAAAATCTTTGCACAAAATCATTGCACTTTTAAGCTTAGGATTTTATATATAGATAGAGAGAGAGAATAGATATGTGTGTATGTATGTGTGTATATCGACAAGTATGTGTTATTAAATTGCGCAAATCCCTAACGAAAGTCATTTAATAATTATGAAATACAATTTTCTTAGTTTAGTTTGCTTTCGAAATGTAGTTCTAAGAGTTTACAGATGCATTGTCACATGTACAGTATACAATATAATTCTTACTTGCATGTGGACACAGTCCCCGGGTACCCTAGGTGTGTGATGTATTCCCAACCACACACACACCTCCTAAAAAATGCCATTATATGTAGTTCATACGTAGGCTATATAGTCATGCCTCTGTTAACAATGTCCCAACTAACAACATTGCTCTTTAATGACGAAGGTTCCATAGAAATACAATAAACTGAATAGCACTGAAACACTATAAGCTCTCATGTTACAGTGTTATTTTTAGTAATGTGTTATTACGGTATCTCAATAATTATGAATTTGTAATGTACTATTATGATAATGTTAGGTTAGCTTAGGATGGGTTATGTCCGGTCACGTATACTTGGTGAAAATGACACAAAGGCACGTCCCAGCGAATGCACAGATGCAGACATGTGGTGCCTTGTATTCAAAGATGGCGCGGTGAAAGTGACGCCAGACACAGGGACACACCCCATATGCTACGAGTTTTTTGCTGGGATTTTGCCACGTGCTGCACACACAATGAACAACGAGGTGTTTTGTCTGCATCACTGCAAAGTCATCACAGCAAAAAATGACATTGACATGGAGGCACAGCCCCGTCCCCTTAATATACGTCAATGCACTGGTCAGAACCATATGCCATCATTAAGCAAGACACAGTGATTTAAGTGTTAAAACTGTGCATAGCAAATCGAGAATACACATGGTGAAGGGAAATAGTGACTTGGATATTCTGTCCAAAACTTGTATGTGTTGTAATTTATCAGAATTCTTATTTGTGTTTGGCAGCTTTAGTCCCAGAATCTCTTCTCTTCTTTAAAACACTGTTTGTTCAATCTCTGCAGGTACCATGACAGTCAGTATTCTGACCAGGACTGGCAGCTTCCCAACAATTATGATTCTGATGAAGTGCAACTTGACCCACGAGCAGCTTCTGATGTCACAGATGAAGAGGAAGTACAGGTTGACCCTCGAAAGTATCTGGATGGAGACCGTGAAAAATACTTGGACGACCCTGCCTTTGATTCACTCTTTCCTAATGAGCCCTCCTGGCAACATGAAGATCATCACGAGAACAAATATTGCGACCTGGAATGCAGCCACACTTGTAACTATAAAGCAGTGTCACCTTCTTACCTTGATAATTTAGTGTGGCGGGATAGTGAGGTAAACCATTATTACGAGCCAAAACTTATTATAGACTTGTCCAACTGGAAAGAGCAAAGCAAAGAGAAAACCGACAAGAAGGGCAAGTCCAAATGTGAAAAAAATGGTTTGGTAAAGGCTCAGATAGCACTACAGGAAGCATCACAGCAGCTTGTGGAGAAGGACAAAGAGAAGTTTCGTAGCTTTGACTTTGATTCATTCATCGCTAGTACTATCAAACTCAGTTTACAGCCAGAGCTTCCTGATGTCACTCTGCTAAACGACTTGAATAATTCTGTTTCTCAACTCGAAACAAAAAGCTCCATGTCCAAGTCTATCAGTCTGGAGAAGGAGGAGAAGGGGATGGTCAATTTGGCTCAATTGGAGGGTCGTATGCCTAATCCTTGGGATAGCCAGTTTGTTAATGTGGGAGTGGGGGGAGACATTTGCCTAATAGATGACGTTTGCTGGGACGTAAGGAAAGATGAACAGCTAGGAAAAGAAAACAATTACACGAGTTACCTTGACAGGCTTTTCAGCAGGAGAGATGAGACAGAAGTGGCAGAGCCAGACTTGGTAGAAGATAAAACATCTGTAGAGAAGGAAAACGAAGAGTGCTTCATAGTAAGAAACGGTGAGCTCATGTTTAGCCGGCAGTTTGAGTCGTTGGCCCTCCCGCAGTTTGATAGCCCCACCGATTCCCCCCTCAAGTCCATACAGGCCACGTTAGCACCATCAACAGTGAAATGTTCTCCTCAGATTGCCCACAAAACTTACAGCAGCATTCTTAAGCATTTGAATTAGAACACAAACACGCGCAGTGTAAGGGTGTCTTTATGTTTCCATTGTGCACGTGTGTCCTTTTAATTTTATTTTTTTTTTAAATTGAATCATTTTATTTAACTTCATTGTGTGCTTTTAGTTTTTACGGTTGCCATTGTAGTAGAGCCTTTTTTCTTTGAAATGCTAAAACTGGCATATCCTTTGCACAGTGTAGATGAACCAGTGTGACAACAAAATAATGCAATGCAGGTGAACTGAAATAGTGAAATGCACTAAACAACGTGAGAAACATTCTCTATGTGAAACATTTGAACAAGCACAGAAGAATTTGTTTCACCTGGAATGGTTCTTACATTGAATTGTACACAGTGAAAAAAAAACAAAAAAACTGCATTTTATTTTATTGTTTTTTTTTTTTCCCCTAAAAATGTCCAGCTTAAAGATGTTTTTATTTATAGGCATCCAAATATCATTTCATACTGTAATCTTTCTTAAACACATGATGCCAGCAGCAACCATTAAAGTGAACGTAGAAATTGGTACACATGTGTTATCTACCTCAAGGTAACAGCAGTGAGTGGCAGAATAGTGGCCACCATAGTGCTTTACTGCATGCATATTCATTATTTGTCAAGAGTCAGAAGCCTGGCTGAAGTTCAGCGGGGCTTCTGACGTTTAACGTATGCATTCGCCATAGTGAAGTGTTAATGAACATCATTATTTATTTTAGCCGAGGTGAAGCGTTCTTTGTATTTAAGTTTTTGTAGATTCAGTTTGGCTGCTCTGAGTCCTGGTATTTTTATTCCGTATGTGTGTTTCTCACTGTGGTCAGTGAACTGTCTGACAAAATACAAAAAGCATCGGCTTCAGATACCAAGCTGTCCATTTTCTGTTCATGTTGTGTTTTGTTTTTTCTTTTCTTTTCCTATTTTTAATGAAAGCCCCCGCTGTGTATAGTTTTTATTTTTTTATAGGTGCTTGTTGTTTGATTAAAAAAAAAAAAAAGGACAAAAAAGCTTTACAAATTTGAAAATGCGCCTAGAAGTCTTAATTTTTTTTTTTAAACCACCAAAAAAAAAAAAAAAAATGTATGTAATATTAGAATTGTGTGCATGGAAGTGAAAAATTGGAAGGTACCATACAGCTAGAAGTTCAAGGTGAAGTACAGTGTAAAGTCAAATTTTCATTTTAATTGTATGTTTATTTATAATATATATGTATATATTATATAAAACATACATATATATATTTTTTTCCTTTAAAAGAAAACAAAAAAAAGCATGATTAAGGAATAGGCTAAAGTGTAGCATGTAGAAGAATTCTGGAGACTTTGTTTTGCATTTAAATATTGGTACTTTTCTGTATTATTGTTTCCCCGGTTATTTAAAATAAATCAGAAACTGGCCTTTGGATGTTCTCGCCTCTCTTTGTTCAAGTTACTCCAGTGTCCGGTGCTGTCACTTTTAAAAGCTCGTTGCACATGCGGCGTCTGCTCCGGTGGTCGGTGATCACAAGAATGACTTCAAATGATTTATGGTGGACTCGGAAAGTCTTCAGAGCCCCTTCACTTTCTGCACACTTTTTATTGTGTTTGTAGATTTCATTTTAAATGACGAAATGTCTTTTTTTTACCCAGCGGTCTACACTCCATAACTCCATAAAGTGAAAACGTTTGCAGAATGTTATGGAAAATTTCTTAAAAATCAAAAGCTCATATTAATGATATAATTGTTCAGACCCTTTCTTTTTTCAGTACTTTGTAGAAGCCCCTTTGGCAGCAATTCCAGCTTTGGGTAAGTCTATACAAGCTTTTATACATTTGGATTTGGGCCGTTTATCCCACGTCCAGGTGTGTAGAGTGCAAACCAAGAGAGGGTTGCTCAAAATACACTGCTCCAAAAAATGAAAGGACCCCTTTTAAATGAGAGTGGAGCGTCAAGTCAGGGAGACTTGTGGGCTATTGATCTGGTCAGTTAAGTAGCAGAGGGGCTTGTTCGTCAGTTTCAGCTGCTTTGGTGCACAAGAGGGACAACACTGAGAGAGACGACCCCCAAAACAGGAATGAATGGTTGAACAGCTGAGGCCACCAACGTTTTTCCCTCCTCATCTGTTTTGTCACTGGTTTTGCATTTGGCTACGGTCAGTGTCACAGCTGGTAGCATGAAGCCATACCTGGACCCTACAGAGCTGGCACAGGTAGTCCAGCTTCTCCAGGATGGCACATCAATATATGCCACTGCCAGAAGGTTTGCTGTGTCTCCCAGAACAGTCTCAAGGGCATGGAGGAGATTCCAGGAGACAGAGCTGGACAGGGCCCCTCATAGAAGGTCTTTAACCCATCAGTAGGACTGACTGGTATCTGCTCCTTTGGGCAAGGAGGGACAGGATGAGCACTGCCAGAGCCTACAAAATGACCGGCAGGCAGGCAGGCCACTTGTGTGAATGTCTCTGACCAAACAATCAGAAACAGACTTCATGAGGGTGGCCTGAGGGCCTCATGTCCTCTAGTGGGCTCTGTGCTCACTGCCTGCCTGGCATCGTGGAGCAAGATTGGCATTTGCCATAGAATACCAGAATTGGCAGGTCCACCACTGGCGCCTTGTGCTTTTCACAGATGAGAGCAGGATCACCCCGAGCACATGTGACAGACGTGTAAGGGTCTGCAGAAGCCGTGGAGAACGTTATGCTGCCTGTAACATCGTTCAGCACGACCAGTTTGGTGGTGGATCAGTGATGGTCTGGCGAGGCATATCCATGGAGGGACACACAGACCTCTTCAGGCCAGATAACAGCACCTTGACTGCCATTAGGTATCTGGATGAAATCCTTGGACCCAATCTCAGACCCTATGCTGGTTCCTCCTGGTGCACGACAATGTCCGGCCCTATGTGGTGAGAGCACGCAGGTGGTTCCTGGAGAATGAAGGCATTGATACCATTGACTGGCCCCCACACTCACTCGCCTGACCTCAATCCAATAGAACACCTCTGGGTGGGACTTCATGTTTGGGTCCATCCGACGCTGCGAGGTTGCACCTCAGACTGTACAGGAGCTCAGTGATGCCCTGGTCGAGATCTGGGAGGAGATTCCCCAGGACACCATCCGTCGTCTCATTAGGATGTCGTCAGACATGCATACAAGCACGTGGAAGCCATACAAACTACTGAGTACTATTTGGAGTTGCTGCAACCAAATTTTGGCAAAATGTACTCACCTGACGCATTTTTTCACTTTGATTTTCGGGGTGCCTTTAAATTTACCCCTCTGAAGGTTTATAATTTTCATTTCCATCAAATGATGCACCATCCTTTCGTTCCTAACACGTTACCCAGTCCATTTCAGTAGAGATATCCAGCAGGATTTTTTCCCTCGTTGAGATCTGAAATGTTTTCAAAGTGTTCCTTTAATTTCTTATATAACTGACTGATGAAGCTTTATCTGGAGTACCGTTTTCAGTTTTGGCCTCCATATTATGAGGGTAAATCAGAAAGTAAAGGCAACTTGAAAATGGTAATCTCAACGGATAGAAGGTGACACAATACAACACGTTCACAATGTCTTATGGGTATGCAGAACACACACACACAGCACAGTGCTCTCTTCTTAGTCTAGCTCAGGGTTTCCTAAACTTTTTTTTTTTTTCTTCTTCTCATGATTCAATCTTGCCCTTCATGGCATCTTCAAGACCAAACCTGTGACGACTGTCAGGTCACCCCCTTGGAGAATTGCCACAAACAATCATAGCAGGTTTCCATCATGGAGAATGACCACCGACATCATACATGAGCAACATTAATTGCCTGAACAACCCCCAGTAACCCATCACGAGGCACTTCACGTCATACATGATGCATTCCCATTAAATACAGCGGTCAGAGGCCATCCGCGTTTCGTTTTGGCTCGTGACTCGTCATTTAAGAACCTGGAGTCAAGTTGAAGTCGACTCTAAATGAACATGGACCCTCCATGGTGGTTACACCTTTGTTGAACAACGTGCCATATTGAGATTTCTTCGGGCAAAGAGAGTGAAGCCTACTGAAATTCTCTGAAGGTCTGTTGGCACGGTATAGAAGTAAAAACGGCACCACTTAATGAAATGTTTATGAATAGAAAGGTTTAACGTGGCTGCGGTGGGCTGGCTTCCTGCCTTGTGCCCTGTGTTGGCTGGGATTGGCTCCAGCAGACCCCCCATGACCCTTTAGTTAGGGCATAATGGGTTGGATGATGGATGGCTGGATGGAAGGTTTAATGAGGGAAGACCAAGTGTAACCGACAAAGCTCGATCTGGTCGACCATCGACATCGTGCACACAAGGCCATGTCGGCATGATAAATGCCTTCATCAGGGAACACCAATGAATTGTTTTCTGCTGTTGCTGCACATTGGATGTCAGCTGTGGATCTGCACGTGCCATAGTGCACGATGACTTGGGGTACTGTAAAGTTTGGGCAAGATAGATACCCAAACAGCTTACCAATCGGCACAAGCAACAGCACAATGGAGGTTGCGACCCACTTCATGAAATATTATGAAGAAGATCCAAGTGTTTTTGGAGATTGTCACTGGAGATGAGACCTGGGTCCATCACTTTGAGCTGGAAAGAAAGAGAAATGGCATGCAGTGGGAACACATCTTCTCCAGTATAGAAGAAATTCCTGAATTATATGCCAACATCCCTAAAAAGGACATAGCAGCACTAGAGAAAGTCCAGAGGAGACTGACCAGGCTGATTCCAGGACTGAGCGGTGAGAGCCATGAGGAGTTGTTGAAGGAGTTGAACTTTTCTAGTTAGGACAAGCAAATTAAGAGGTGACATGATTGAAGTGTTTAACAATTATGAAGGGGAATTTGTCCAGCGGGTCATTCCCAGCTGTTACTTTCAAATCTGCAGTAAGGACATGGGGACACGACTGGAAACTTGAAGGCAGATTTCACACAAATGTTAGAAAGTTTTTCTTCATGCAAAGAACCATAACTCATGGAATCCATTACGAAGTAGTGTGGTGGAGTGTAGGACTTGAGGGACCTTCACATCGCAACATGATGATGTTTTGGATGATCTCTGTGAATAAGATAGATGCTTTATTAACCCCAAGGGGAAATCCCCATACTCCAGCAGCAGCATATTGATTAAAACAATATTAAATAAAGAGTGATAACAATGAAGGTACAACAGACAATAACTTTGTATAATGTTAACGTTTAACCCCCCGGGTGGAATTGAAGAGTCGCATAGTATGGGGTTTCCTCAGTCTGTCACTGAAGCTGCTCCTCTGTCTGGAGATGATCCTGTTCAGTGGATGCAGTGGATTCTCCATGACTGACAGGAGTCTGCTCAGCGCCCGTCGCTCTGCCATGGATGTCAAACTGTTCATCTCTGTGCCTACAATAGAGCCCGCCTTCCTCAGCAGTTTGTCCAGGCGTGAGGCGACCCACTTCTTTATGTTGCCTCCCCAGCAAACCACCACGTAGAAGAGGGTGCTCACCAAAACCGTCTGGTAGAACATCTGCAGCATCTTATTGCAGATGTTGAAGGACGCCAGCCTTCTAAGGAAGTATGGTCGGCTCTGTCCTCTCTTGCACAGAGCATCAGTATTGGCAGTCCAGTCCAATTTATCATCCAGCTGCACTCCCAGGTATTTATAGGTCTGTACCCTCTGCACAGTCACCTCTGATGATCACGGGGTCCAGGAAGGTCCTGGTCCTCCTAAAATCCAGCACCAGCTCCTTGGCTTTGCTGGTGTTCAGGTGTAGGTGGTTTGAGTTGCACCATTTAACAAAGTCCTTGATTAGGTTCCTATACTCCTCCTCCTGCCCACTCCTGATGCAGCCCACGATAGCAGTGTCATCAGTGAACTTTTGCACGTGGCAGGACTCCGAGTTGCATTGGAAGTCTGATGTATACAGATTGAACAGGACCGGAGAAAGTCCAGTCCCCTGCGGCGCCCCTGTGTTGCTGACCACAATGTCAGACCTGCAGTTCCCGAGACGTACATACTGAGGTCTGTCTGTAAGATAGTCCATGATCCATGTCCACCAAGTATGAATCTCCTCCCATCTCTGTCAGCTTGTCACTAAGGAGCAGAGGTTGGATGGTGTTGAAGGTGCTAGAGAAGTTCAAAAACATAATTCTTACAGCACCACTGCCTCTGTCCAGGTGGGAGCGGGATCGGTGTATCATATAGGTGATGACCTCCTCCGCTCCCACCTTCTCCTGGTATGCGAACTGCAGAGGGTCGAGGGCACAGCAGACCTGTGGCCTGAGGTGGTGAAGCAGCAGCCGCTCCATGGTCTTCATCACGTGACGTCAGAGCGACAGGCTGGAAGTCATTCAGCTCACTAGGACGTGATACCTTTGGGACTGGGGTGATGCGAGATGTTTTCCCAAAGCCTCGGGACTCTCCCCATTTCCAGGCTCAGGTTGAAGATGCGCTGTAGAGGACTCCCCAGCTCCAGCGCACAGGCCTTCAGCAGACAAGATAAGCTTGCTGTTTTAATAGGTGGCTTAGGCAATTTGTATTTATACTGAGCAAATGTTTTGAAACCTTTTCACTGGATGATCAATCCAAATACAAAACCTGTGCGTAATGCTGTCTTATGTTTGTACCATCTACAGGGGCACAGTATTTCTACAATTTGAGTGCAATTTAGGAGATAAATTGATTGGCTTGGGATATTCAACAAGTGAATGCCCGAGATAAATCCTGCAGTTTTGGTCTTTAGTGCCAGGCATTTTAGACAAAAGAAATGCAACATAAATGTATGTATCATAGATGTTGTTACCTTGGATAAAGGCATCAGCCAAATACAGTAAGTAAATGTAACAATTGACAGTAGTAGTTCTTTGTACCAATGGAGAAAATGTAGCTTTTTACAGTAGTACAAGAAATCTATGAAACAACGACCACCACCTCCAATGGACATGCGCCAGTGCAAAAAAGAAGGTTTGGCAATAAGAGATCAGACACATGTAGGTGTTACGAAGCTGTATTGCTGTTGGTGTTGAGGAGCCCCACAGGTTTTCTCGATGCACTTTTGCTGAATAATTTAACTAAAAGTCCTCCATGCTGGAGTTACTGTTATATTTGTGTTCTCACAACGGGTGTGAATTTTGGAATTTGTGTGCTGAAAATGTGTGTCCACGTATACAGTATCTACACTCCTCACATTTTTGTAAATATTTTATTATATCTTTTCATGGGAGAACACTGAAGATGTGACACTTCGATACAATGTCAAGTAGTCCGTGTAAGGCTTGTATCACCGTGTAAATTTGCTGCCCCCTCAAAATAACTCGACACCCAGCCATTAATGTCTAAACCGCTGGCAACAAAAGTGAGTACAGCCCTAAGTGAAGAATGTCCAAATTGTGCCCAAAGTGTCAATATTTTGTGTGCCCACCATTATTTTCCAGCACTGCCTTAACTCTGTTGGGCATGGAGGTCACTGGAGCTTCACAGGTTGCCACTGGAATCCTCTTCCACTCCTCCATGACGACATCACGGAGCTGGTGGATGTTAAAGACCTTGCACTCCATCTTCCGTTTGAGGATGCCCCACAGATGCTCAATACGGTTTAGGTCAGGAGACATGCTTGGCCAGTCCAGCACCTTTACCCTCAGTTTCTTTAGCAAGGCAGTGGTGGTCTTGGAGGTGTGTTTGGAGTCGTTATCATGTTGGAATACTGCCCCGTGGCCCAGTTTCCGAAGGGAGGGGATCAAAATCTGCTTCAGTATGTCACAGTACATGTTGCCATTCACGGTTCCCTCAATGAACTGTAGCTCCCCAGTGCCGGCAGCACTCATGCAGCCCCAAACCATGCCACGACCACCATCGTGCATGACTGTAGGCAAGACACACTTGTCTTTGTACTCCTCATCTGGTTGCCGCCACACACGCTTGACACCATCTGAACTAAATAAGTTTATCTTGGTCTCATCAGACCACAGGACATGCTTCCAGTAATCCATATCCTTAGTCTGCTTGTCTTCAGCAAACTGTTTGCAGGCTTTCTTGTGCATCATCTTTAGAAGAGGCTTCCTTCTGGGACGACAGCCATGCAGACCAATTTGATGCAGTCTGCGGCGGGCGTAAGGTCTGAGCACTGACGGGCTGACCCCCCCCACCCCTTCAACCTCTGCAGCAATGCTGGCAGCATTCATATTTTCAAAAGACATCACTGGACATGACGCTGAGCACGTGCACGCGCTCAACTTCTTTGGTCGACCATGACGAGGCCTGTTCCGAGTGGAACCTGTCCTGTTAAACCGCTGTATGGTCTTGGCCACCGTTCTGCAGCTCAGTTTCAGGGTGTTGGCAATCTTCTTATAGCCTCGGCCACCTTTATGTAGAGCAACAATTCTTTTTTTCAGATCCTCGGAGAGTTCTTTGCCATGAGGTGCCATGTTGAACTTCCAGTGACCAGTATGAGAGAGTGTGAGAGCGATAACACCAAATTTAACACACCTGCTCCCCATTCACACCTGAGACCTTGTAACACTAACGAGTCACATGACACCAGGGACAGAAAATGACTAATTGGGCACAATTTGGGCATTTTTCACTTTGGGCTGTACTCACTTTTGTTGCCAGCGGTTTAGACATTAATGGCTGGGTGTTGAGTTATTTTGAAGGGACAGCAAATTTACACGGTGATACAAGCTGTACACTGACTACTTGACATTGTATCAAAGTGTCACATCTTCAGTGTTGTCCCATGAAAAGATATAATAAAATATTTACAAAAATGTGAGGGGTGTAATCACTTTTGTGAGATACTGTATCTTACAACTGTGGTGAGCTGGCGCCCTGCCCAGGGTTTGTTTCCTGCCTTGTGCCCTGTGTTGGCTGGGATTGGCTGCAGCGGACCCCCCGTGATCCTGTAGTTAGGATATAGCGGGTTGGATAATGGATGGATAGATGCATCTTACAAGCCAAAATTTCAAAGTTGTACTGATAAAGTCATTTAACAGCGCCTTAGAATTTGATCAGGCAGAATGTGGTCAAGTGAGGGATGAAAAGCTGGAAAGAATAAATGTTAGGAGCTAACAACCTGGTCAGTTTTGTTTTAATTCTCATACGCTTTTACTTAAAGTCAAAATAAACCGTCACTCTATGGTGCAGATGTAAGCAAACAAACAAACAAACAAACAAAACAAGGAGATTGCCTTCTTAGCGCCTCTTAGCGCCTCAGCGACGGGTTTCCTCAAAGGTTGATCACAAGGATGGAGTTCTGTCCAGCGAAGTGCTCTGATCATGAAATGACGCCTAGAACTTAAAAGTGGGGGACCGGAAGGAACGGAGTCGGCTGCCCTCAACGGCTGTTTTTTTGGCACTTTGGAGTGAAGGTAAGAAGACATAATTGGCTCCAAACCCCCCACTCATCCTCGGATTGCATTGCACACCTTCGATGAGGCCAGAGGGCGACTGTCGGAGGTGCATATGTGACACAGACAATACTGTAGAACTCATACTTGCTCAAAAGCTACCTGAAAGTGTGTAACTTGGTTTAATTAATATTAAGAAATATGCAGGCATTGTATATGTCACGGTGGCGTGGTGCTGCCTCGCAAGTTAGGAGACCCGGGGTTCACTTCCCGGGTCCTCCCTGTGTGGCGTTTGCATGTTCTCCCCGTGTCTGCGTGGGTTTCCTCCAACAGTCCAAAGACATGCAGGTCTAGTGTGTGTGTGCGCCCTGCGGTGGACTGGCACCCTGCCCGGGGTTTGTTCCTGCCCTGTGCTGGCTGGCATTGGCTCCAGGAGACCCCTGTGTTAGGATATAGCGGGTTGGACAATGACTGGCTGACTGACTGCTGCTCCCATCCTGCCAGCTTAAGTGATCAGATTTACAGGAAAATGAAGTAACCTGATTTTAACGAAGCATTAGAAAGAAACCGAACAGGCCTTTGCTGGTCATTTCAATTTCTGTTCAACTGAAATAAAAGGAAGAAGGGACAATAATTAGCAGGAGGATGGAGTTTAGTGGATTGACGATCTCCCAAAATATATAGAAACTCCCAGGAGCCTCCATCCGACGGGAATGATTTGGAAGACGCAATTTCACGTATGCCGAGGGCAATACACTCTCTTACTGGTTCGTTCTCCTTTCATTTTTAGAATGACTATGAAGCTGGTGGCGGCATGGTGGCGCAGTGATAGCGCTGCCGCCTCGCAGTTAGGAGACCCGGGTTGGCTTCCCGGGTCCTCCCTGTGTGGAGTCTGCATGTTCTCCCCGTGTCTGCATGGGTTTTCTTCCACAGTCCAAAGACATGCAGGTTAGGTACATTGGTGATCCTAAATTGTCCCTGGTGTGTGCTTGGTGTGGGTGTGTGTGTGTGTGGGATGGCACCCTGCCTGGGGTTTGTTTCCTGTCTTGCGCCCTGTGTTGGCTGGGATTGGCTCCAGCAGACCCCCGTGACCCTGTAGTTTGGATATAGCGGATAGATGGATATGTCACGGATATTTCCACAAACTGACGTTTCATGACAGTTACTCAGAACAACCGATGGCAAACTTGGAAATGCATTCAGTGGATGAAATCGGTTTCACAATCATGCAGGACAGAGAAAACCTTGTCTGACCTCTTTAGTAGCAGAGTCAAATGTAATTTTATCTGTCAACCTAAACACAATTATGGAAAGCGAGATCCTGTATCAGTCATCATCAAGTAACAATGCCAGAATTAAAACTGAAATACGTTGAAATATACATAGACAAATGTCGAACTGAAACTACAGTAAATGACCTTCCTCGTATACTGTATAGCAGTGTTTCCCAACCTTTTTTGAGTCATGGCACATATTTTACATTAGAAAAATCCCACGGCACACCACCAAACAAAAATGTCACAGCCGAAGCATCACTAATTCTACTGTTTGAATGGCAACAGGTAGATACACAGATTAAGAGTATTTAATTGTTCTGCCTATCACTGTCCCATAGACAAACAAAGACAAATTATTTGCATTAAATAAATAATCATTTTCATACCAATTAAGTGAAATTGAATAATTTTCCACGGTACACTTGATGATCTCTCACGGCACACTAATGTGCCGCGGCACAGTGGTTGGGAATCACTGCTGTATAGGACTGTGGTTTTGGAACACAGTATCGCCCCCTTGAGGTTGTGTGGGGTTTGCATTGCTGTAGTCTCGTGGCGCCAGACATGATTCTTCAATGAGAGTACATGTCAAAGGACAACCCGTTAAAAAGTGTGTAGTGAATAGCAGCAGAATCTCATGTTGCAAAGCTTACACCAACGGAGCTTCTCCCTAAAACACCTGACCCCAGTTCCTCTGGTCTTTGCATTTTAAACTGCTGCTGGGGGTTTCAGAGAGAGAGTAAATGATACTGAAGACATGACACTAAGAGAAAATAAAAAGCTAAAATTGTTGTTATCCATTCAGGAGCTCAGTAGCACAAGGTAACCAAAGCTTAATAATTAATTTGCACGTTGTAATGAGCACTGTGACAGTGGAGACACACACAGACACATAGACCACCGCAGCGTCTCGGCTCCACACGTTTGAGAAATGTCCCTGCCTGCTATGATATCTTTCTGTTATTTTAATTATTGTGCCACTCTATGCAGACAGAGGGGTTCTGAGGCTATGGATCTGTGCTGATATCTGGAAGATTGCGGGTTCAAACCCCATTACTGCCAGAAGGGATCCTACTCCATTGGGCACTCAAGCACCAGAAAAATTGCTCCGGGGTGCTATCAATGGTTGACCCTGGGCCGTGACCTCCAGTGGTCATGCGAAAAGACGGTTTCCCCTCAGGGATTAATAAAGTGTATTGTAAAAGACCAGCCTGGCTAGAGACAGACACGGAGGCACACGATGCCCAAACACACACGTTCATTAATTCTCTTCTGCACAGCACACAGTGCACAAATTACCCACAAGGCTCAGTCCTTTTTTTACTTCTCTTTCTCTCAAGTCTTCTGCCACCTCTACTCTCCTTGTAAGCTCCGTCCACTTCCACCCAACTCTGGGCCCTGAATGGAGTGAGAGGGCACCTTTTATGTTGCATACAGATGTGCTCCAGGTGTGCCCTGATGAACTTCCTGCAGCACTTCCTGGTGTGGCACAAGTGCTGCATGGGCACCCGGAAGCACCTTTGTTTCCTGTTTTGGCAGCACTTCCTGGTATGGCACAAGTACTGCTATCCAGGGCTCTAGAATCGTCCAGGTACCCCTGGCCCTGATTTAATCCAGAAGGGCTGTCCTCTTGTGCCCCAGGGAAGATATTGCCCCTCTCCCGGTCCTTCTGTTCTCCTGCAGTCTGCCACAGTATCAAATCAAAATCAAATAACAAAACAACAGCAAACAGAGTTTAGATAACCATTGTGGTCTAAGGATATACAACGTGTTAAAACTCAGCGTTTGTTTTCTCACGGCATGTTTGCATTTCCAATGAGAGAGTCATGTTACCTCCATCCATTCACTACCCAACCCGCTATATCCTAACTACAGGGTCACGGGGGTCTGCTGGAGCCAATCCCAGCCAACACAGGGCGCAAGGCAGGAAACAAACCCCGGGCAGGGCACACACACACACCCACACACCAAGCACCCACTAGGGACAATTTAGGACCGCCAATGCACTTAACCTGCATGTCTTTAGACTGTGGGAGGAAACCCACGCAGAAACGGGGAGAATATGGAAACTCCACGCAGGGAGGACCCGGGAAGCGAACCCAGGCCTCCTAACTGCGAGGCAGCAGCGCCACCCACGTCATGTTCCCTTCCTTTCATTATTCATCTAGCTGTGCAGTCAGAAACTTGACGTCATGCAGCCTTGTCATGCTTTTACTGGTGTTGTTAGGTAGATTTGTTGATTTGGGTGTTTTGAGCACTGAAATCTGCATTCCTTGTGGCTCTTTGTTATCAGAACTCTTAACGGCGGACCTTTAGATGGAGTGTGACACACCATTTACTTTAATTCATATTTTCATGATTATGGCTGCCAATTCTTTCAAGTTTACATCGACTCCTACACTTTCATTGTAACACTGAACAACAGAGAGCACACACAGCACCTGTGACAACACATCGTTCATGTTTACCTCTCGTCCATCGAATATCAATGTATAACCTGATGTTATAGACAGGTTTTTCCCTTGCATCAGGTTATGTTCATTTTTAAAACCTGCATCATGCTCTCTGCACATGTGACACACACTTATATGTCTAATAGGGGCTTTTTCGGAGAGATTTTGGCTATTCATCATAATCAGAAGTTGGCTATCTGTCGGATGAGGTTAACAAGAGCACCTCTGGTCTCTTGGCCACTACTTTGAGCTCCGCCTTCACGAGGCGTTGGATTGGTTTAGAAATGTGACACTCAGTGCACCGTCTGATCGTTCCCGCCCACATTTAAGAAAATTCACTCATGGTTATCTCCACACGTGCATTTTATACGTCTGACTTTGGCAAGACTAGCTATGTTGTATTATTTTTATCGTTTACAAGACTGAATAGAGATCTGCGGGTAAAATCCTACATGTGCACACACGTAAAAAGCCACCATAACTGATGATAACTTGACCTGAATTTGGCCTGGCATGAACACCAGGATTTTTTTTTTTCTGTGGAAGCCCTTGACCAGGCATACATCGATAAATGCATCATGTCTTGAAATGAATCATTTTTTTTTTTACCTGCATTTTTATCACTCTTTAATTTATTTATTTTATTTTTTTATCAGTATGTTGCTGCTGGAGTATGTGAATTTCCCCTTGGGATTAATAAAGTATCTATCTGTCTATCAATCATATAGTGCCTTACTCATCTATCTATCATATAGTGCTGTAACGGCCGACCCTTTTACCCAGCTGGCAGCTACACCTCCAAGACCTGTGGCCTGGATAATTTACTGAGAAATCGAACTATCAAGCCGTACTTCTACACAATTAAACTTTTCCCCACAATCGACGGTATAAATGTAAGTACACAAAAGCAGGCTGTAAAATTAAACGGATTAAATGTATTAAATGAAACAAGACATGCCACAAAACAGATATAAATATAAATATCCCTCCACCCCAGCAACAACAAGACAGCACCAAATATAAATACAAAAACCCTCCCTTGTCCCTGTAACATATAACACACAACACGAACAACAAAATGACTGATAAACAGAATGATTGTGAACTTGAGTCCGAATATAAAAAATGTCCTGAATACGGATGAGTGAACTAGCGGCAATTGTGGTGTTTGATTTTCCCGGCGATTGGAGCAACCTCACCGTGATTCCTCGGCGTATGGTGGATGGTGAATCGACCCGGGTCTCAGCAGATGCAGGTTGAAAGACAGTCCGGAAAATGAAAAGCAAACTGGTGAAAGGCGCGATGTGAAGAAACAGCAAGCAAGTTGAAGTGGTTGAAACAAAACGGTCTTTTTTTTTCCTCTCCTCCCACTTTCCTCTCTTCTTAAATAGTCTGTGACGGCTGTGATTGATTAATTAAGAACAGGTGTTTTCCAGGTTTGCGGCTGTGGTCTCCTTCCATCATCCGTCCTCCTTTACGGGGACGGCATTAACTGATACACATACAAACAGCAAACGGGACAATGAAACGAGACGCACTCAGAACTGACATTTAAACACTAACTATGTGGCCCCGCTACAGTGCCTTACTCATCTATCTATCTATCTGTCTATCTATCTATCTATCTATCTCTCATATAGTGCCTTACTCATCTATCTATCTATCAATCATATAGTGCCATACTCATCTGTCTATCTATCTATCTATCTATCTATCTATCATATAGTGCCTTACTCATCTGTCAATCTATCTATCTATCAATATACAATCAGTCCAGCTTTTAGTGTCTGATCATATGATTTCCATTGAACTCTCATGTAAGGTGAAGCCGTAAGGGGAAAAAGAGGTGGACTAGAGAGCCATAATTCAGACCTCTCTATAAATACACCAAAAGGTAACCTTAGGCCATACCTTTTAAGTAGCCAGCTCTTGCTTTTGGTATACATTTCAGTTTGTGAAAGCAGAGAGTTCTGAGGACAGCAGATCAAAACATGACCCATGAACTGCATCCATCCATCCATTATCCAACCTGCTATATCCTAACTACAGGGTCACGGAGGTCTGCTGGAGCCAATCCCAGCAAACACAGGGCACAAGGCAGGAAACAAACCCCGGGCAGGGTTCCAGCCCACCGCAGGGCACACACCTACCCACACACCAAGCACACACTTGGGACAATTTAGGATCGCCAATGCATCTAACCTGCATGTCTTTGGACTGTGGGAGGAAACCCGCACAGACACGGGGAGAACATGCAAACTCCACACGAGGAGGACCCAGGAAGTGAACCCGGGTTTCCTTACTGCGAGGCAGCAGCGCTACCCACTGCGCCACCATGCCACCCCCCGTGGACTGTATTCCCTTGTGAATTAATCTGAATATTTTTAAGTTGTTCAAACCAAAATCAAACAACAATTGTGAGTCCAGAAGTAAAGCCAGCCAGAGATGAGATACAGATAGGAATTACTGGTAAAAAAAAGTAAAAATCTTTAAGATGTGTTTTTTTACATGTCTCGACTGATCAAAGCACTTCTGCTAACATGTCAATATCATCTACTATACAATAAAACACCAACATCTGTGTGTATGTGTGTGTATGTGTGTCCAGTCCCTCAGAACAATCTGGTTGGTCAGTTTGTCTTTGCTGTGATTAGTCAGTTCAGGACAATTGATTCAGCTACTGTGCTGGGCATTATGTTTCACTTGACACCCTCACCCACCACCCCACTGGGCTGTGCACTGACGCTCTGTTTAAACAGGCAGGAAATGGTTGTCCATTTGCAGGCTCACCACGTAACGTGTCTGTCAGCCGATGGCTGATGCGGGCAACATTTAAAACCATCCACTGACCTGGCAGTGTGTTCACTTTCTGTCATCTCTCCTCCAGAATGCGCTTGCCCTTGGCTAGCAGCCGCCGAACCTGCTTGATGAAGGAGGCTATCTGTTGTTTTAATCTGAAGGAGGGAGCTAAAGCAGGAAGACTGTCGGCGTCACTGCTTGTTTACCGTGTGTCTGAGTGATGAAAATGACAGCTCCGCTTGTATAAAAATGTTTGAGACTGTTCCTGTCTACACAACAGTAAAGCTGATTTTTTCAGAACCCAGGACTCATCTTCTTCTCTCTGGTGCAAGTCTTTGACCCACACATCACAATATGTATTGCAAGTGTCAGAGTGGATGGACGGGCATCCCAGCCAGGATGGTTGGTTGTACCTTTCCTGGTTGGGAGGTCATAATTGAAGAACAGTTGGAGGCTGCATCCTGGTGCCATGTTTTCCCCCTGTAAACAGGGTTGCCCACCCCCGCAGGGCATAGGAGCTGTATTCCTAAAAGGCAGCCCTGTTAGGGTAATTGAGTGCTGCTAGGGGGAGCTGTATGGGAATGCTGTAACTACTCTGGGTAAGTTCCACCTGGCCCTGAAGTGCTTCCAAGCTTTGAACCTGCAAGTACTCCAGGTGTGCCATAAAAGACGGCACCTCATTTACACTGAGAGTCAGAGTCAGGAGGCAGTGGAGAAGATAGATACTTTATTAATCCCAAGGGGGAATTCACATACTCCAGCAGCAGCATACTGATAAAAAACAATATTAAATTAAAGAGTGATAACAATGAAGGTAAAACGGACAATAACTTTGTATAATGTTAACGTATACAGGGTGGAATTGAAGAGTTGCATAGTGTGGGGTCTCCTCAGTCTGTCAGTGGAGCAGGACAGTGACAGCAGTCTGTCACTGAAGCTGCTCCTCTGTCTGGAGATGATCCTGTTCAGTGGATGTTGTGGATTCTCCATGATTGGCAGGAGTCTGCTCAGTGCCCGTCGCTCTGCCACAGATGTCAAACTGTCCAGCGCCGTGCCTACAATAGAGCCTGCCTTCCTCAGCAGTTTGTCCAGGCCTGAGGCATCCCTCTTCTTTATGCTGCATCCACAGCACAAAACTGCGTAGAAGAGGGCGCTCGCCACAACCGTCTGATAGAACATCTGCAGCATCTTATTGCAGATGTTGAAGGACGCCAGCCTTCTAAGGAAGTATAGTCGGCTCTGACCTTTCTTACACAGAGCATCAGTATTGGCAGTCCAGTCCAATTTATCATCCACCTGCACTCCCAGGTATTTATAGGTCTGCACCCTCTGCACAGTCACCTCTAATGATCACGGGGTCCATGAGGGGCCTGGGCCTCCTAAAATCCACCACCAGCTCCTTGGCTTTGCTGGTGTTCAGGTGTAGGTGGTTTGAGTCACACCATTTAACAAAGTCCTTGATTAGCTTCCTATACTCCTCCTCCTGCCCACTCCTGATGCAGCCCATGATACCAGTGTCGTTAGCGAACTTTTGCATGTGGCATGACTCCGAGTTGTATTGGAAGTCCGATGTATGTTGGCTGAACAGGACCAGAGAAAGTACAGTCCCCTGTGGCGCTCCTGTGTTGCTGACCACAATGTCAGACCTGCAGTTCTCGAGATGCACATACTGAGATTTGTAAGATAGTCCACGATCAATGCCACCAGGTGTGAATCTCCTCCCATCTCTGTCAGCTTGTCCCTAAGGAGCAGAGGTTGGATGGTGTTGAAGGCACTAGAGAAGTCCAGAAACATAATTCTTACAGCACCACTGCCTCTGTCCAAGTGGGAGAGGGATCGGTGTATCATATAGATGATGGCATCCTCCGCTCCCACCTACTCCTGGTATGCGAACTGCAGAGGGTCGAGGGTGTGGCGGTATTTAGTGTAGATTGATGGGAAAAATGGCAAATAACACAATAAAATGTGCAGAAAGTGAATGGGTGCAGAATACATCCTAAACCCACTGTGTAACAAAGTGCTATATAGGCACCTGACCCAACACAGACTCACACTGAAGGCACATATAAAACAAAGAAACTTTTTATTTTTCTTCACCTGTGGAGCACATCTTCCCCCATGACCCCACAGGCACAACACAGTCCCAAGTAGACAAAACACCAACATACACAGTCGTCTTTGGCACCACCACTCCTCCTCCTCCTGACTCTGGCCATTCTTATATACTTAGCTTTTCAAATAATAAGCAGACCACTATTAGAAGATCCAAGGTTATGCCCTGGAATGCAGGTGGACACACAATCCAAAATATTGGAACAAGAAAAATTATTTAGAGCTTTATGTACCATTAGCAGTATTTTTAAGTCAATTCTAAAAGACACTGGTAACCAATGTAACGACACTAAGACTGGTGTGATGTGCTCAGATTTTCTTTTTCCAGGCTTTGATTCTTTCTGCTGCATTCTGAACTAGCTGAACTGACTGATGTCTTTACTAGGTAGTCCATTCAGGAGTGCATTGCAGTAATCTCGTCGATTAAAAATAAAGGTGTGAATTAATTTCTCAGCATTTTGCAATGTTGTAAAACGGTCCAACTTTTACAATGTTCCGTTAATGAAAAACTTCATTTCTAGTAATCTGGCGTACATATCATTTCAAGTTTACGTTAAGAGTCTATGAAAACACTTAAACTCTGTATTTCTGCCCTCACTTTTAGTGCTTGAAGATCAAGTTTATTAAGACCCTCACTCTTCCATTTTATCCCTTATTTAGCCTGAGGAAATGGCTGCTCATCCAAAGTCCACATAACCAGTGCAAGTGCAAGAATATGAAACTAGAACTCCAGAGCAACAAGGCCGTGTGAATTTATACTCAAAGTAGGTTACATTTATTGAGCGCCTTTCACAAATCCAAGGTCGCTTCACATACAGAGTTAAAAAAAAAAATTACACAGATGACAAAAGTTTGTAGAAGAGGAAAGTTTTCAGTTGAGATTTAAAAGTGCAGAAAGAGGGGCAATCTTGGAGAGATGGAGGAAGAGAGGTCCAGAGTTGAGGAGCTATAGCACTGAAGGACCTGCCTGCCTCCCAGGGTGGAGAGTCCGGTGCGAGAGACAGTAAGGAGATTACTGCTCGAGGACCTGAGAGAGCGACAAGGAGTGTAAGGAGCTAGTAGATGAGTGAGGTAGAGGGGGGCAAAGGTTATGTAGGGTTTTGAAGGTGAAAAGCACAATCTTGAATTTAATCCTTGATGGAACCGGTAACCAGTGAAGCTAGGAGAGAACAGGAGAGATGTGAGCAAAATGCTTTGTGAGGGTGAGGACTCTGGCTGTGGAGTTCTGAATATATTGTAGCTTCTGTATAGATTTTGCAGGGAGGCCAATGAAGAGGGAATTGCAGTAATCAATACGAGACATTACGTAACAATGAACCAGAGTTTGAGCATCATTAAAGGGCAGAAATGGACGGAGGCGGGCAATGTTACGGAGATGATAGAATTAAATTTTGGAAAGAGACCTAATGTGTAGCTCAAAGTTAAGTGATGAGTCAAACAAAACACCAAGATTATAGACAACAGGAGCAGGTTTGACAAGTAGACCATCAACAGAAACAGAGAAATTGGATGCCTTAGAAAGTTGGGATTTTGGACCTACCAGTAACACTTCAGTTTTATTGGCATTAAGTTTGAGAAAGTTATTTTCCATCCATAGCGTAAGATCAGTGATGCAATCAGTGAGTGTGCTGGGAGGTGAATCTGTAGGGAATATAACTGTACATCGTCTGCATAACAGTGGAAGGTAAGGTCATGTCTGCAAATAATCTGACCGAAAGGAAGGATATAAAGTAGAAAAAGTAATGGCCCAAGGACTGAACCCTGAGGGACACCATGAGACACTGGTGAGGTGGAGGATTTATATCGGCCAAGTGTGACAAACTGTGCATTATTTTTGTGTGTTAGAGTCAGCATGACATTGGATCTTCTCTTTGCCTTGCTTGGAATGGCATGATTTACCTAAGTGGTGGCCTGCACACGGAGAAAGAGTATAAAGCCTTGGAACATTGCCCGGCACACCTCTGAAGCTGACGGACGGATGGGAGATAACATCATCTGATCCTGAAAATCCTTCCAGCACAGTGACGAAAATGGCAGACGGTATACATCGAGATCTCACTTCGATAATAGCCTTGCTATGGCTTCCTTGTCTGTTATGTCGCGTAAATCGTCTTTAAAGAATTTATTGTTATTAAAGCTATTATTTTCTCTTATGTGATTTCTTAGCGCCGTATCACTATGGGAGTGGTATCGCCTTTTAGTATTATATCTATATAGTTTCGGGTTACTTAAGGGCTCGTTTATGCTTCATGCTCAGAACGCGTACACGCACGCATCATGGCTGCAACGTGTTCATTTGACGCGCCCTCTGAGCAGGTCCTCAGAAATTAACGCCATGCATGTGCCAGTTGCAGTAGCAGAAAAAAGCGGGAGTCGCGGTGAGATGAAAGTCGGAACATGACGTCAGAGTCTTTGTTTACTATCTACATGTGACAGAAAGCCTCTATGCGGTTCCTACGGGATGGATCGATGTGCGCACTTCGATGTTTGATGAATGGTTTGATGTGGTGAGGCAAAATGCCGACATACAGATGCATTCGTGGTGCTTTCATATTGAAGAGTCGTATATTCCCGATCGTAATGACACCATGCATTTTAAAAGTCTCACATATCATCTTTTTTTCAGGGACTTCCTCCTGACCTGACAGCAATAGATCGCCACACAGAACACATTAAATGTACAGGTATGATATTCCAACTCTCTGCACATTTAGAATCCTTAGATTTATACTTTATCACTTTCATGATGAAATACATTAAAGTTTGTATGTTACGTTTTACAGATAGATCGTTAATTTCATTTAAATAGTGAACACTGTTAATAATTACACCCATGGAGGTGACACGGTGGCGGAGTGGTAGTGATGACACTAAAATGACGCCAGTGTATGTGAGTGCTTGTATTCACCTTGCGATGAGCTGATGCCCCATCTAGAGATTGTTTCTGCCTCGTGCCCAATGCTTGCTAGAATGGGCGCATCCCTGGATTGATGGATGTAATCATTAAACATTCATCCTTTTCAGAGGTATTGTGGCAAGGTGTCCGCCTAATTTAATGGGTGTTCCAGGCAATGCACAACACAGCGAAGCCAAACCTGTTCTCACCGTGATAATATGTCGAACTGCCACCTGGTGGATTCTTCCAGATTTACGCAAAGTACACACGCAAGTATAAACAGTAAAACGCTAATCGCATGAAGTATAAACCTGGCCTAAGATGCCACAATTGCAAAAGAACTTATTCCAACCAGGGAGCTAGCACCCCCTACAGGAAAACATAGGCGCCTTTCTTAACACTCAAGTTCACCTTACAAAGAAATTAAACATAAGTAAAATAAAAACAAAGAGAATGATAAATCAAAAAGCAATAAGGTACAGAGGAGGTTGCAAAAATATACAGATAACAGGCAGTCTTCTTCTTCTTCTTCTTCTTCGGCTGCTCCCATTAAGGATTGCCACAGTGGATCATCTTCTTCCATATCTTCCTGTCTTCTTCTGTATCTTACTCTGTCACCCCCATCACCTGCATGTCCTCTCTCACCACATCCATAAATCTTCTCTTAGGCTTTCCTCTTCTCCTCTTGCCTGGCAGATCTATCCTTAGCACCCTTCTCGCAATATACCCCTCATCTCTCCTCTGCATATGTTCAAGCCAACGCAATCTCGTCTTTCTGACTTTGTCTCCATACCGTCCAACCTGAGCTGACCCTCTAATGTCCTCATTTCTAATCCTGTCCATCCTCGTCATGCCCAGTGCAAATCTTATCATCTTTAACTCTGCCACCTTCAGCTCTGTCTCCTGCTTTCTGGTCAGTGCCACCGTCCCCAGCCCATATAACAAAGCTGGTCTCCCTACCGTCCTGTAGACCTTCCCTTTCACTCTTGCTGATACCCGTCTGTCACAAATCACTCCTGACTCTCTTCTCCACCCATTCCATACTGCCTGCACTCTCTTCTTCACTTCTCTTCCACAATCCCCATTACTCTGTACTGTTGATCCCAAGTATTTAAACTCATCAACCTTCACCAACTCTACTCCCTCATCCTCACCATTCCACTGACCTCCCTCTCATTCACATTCTGTATTCTGTCTTGTCCCTACTGACCTTCATTCCTCTCCTCTCTAGAGCAGATCTCCACCTCTCCAGGGTCTCCTCAACCTGCTCCCTGCTATTGCTACAGATCACAATGTCATCAGCAAACATCACAGTCCACAGGGATTCCTGTCTAATCTTGTCTGTCAACCTGTCCATCACCAGTACAAATAAGAAAGGGCTCAGAGCCGATCCCTGATGTAATCCCACCTCCGTAACTCCTACCGCAGACCTCACCACTGTCACACTTCCCTCGTACATATCCTGTGCAACTCTTACGTACTTCTCTGCCACTCCTGACTTCCTCATGCAATACCACAGCTCCTCTCGAGTCCACCTTGTCATATGCTTTCTCCAGGTCCACAAAGACGCAATGCAACTCCTTCTGGCCTTCTTTAAACTTCTCCATCAACATCCTCAGAGTAAACATCACATCTGTGGTGCTCTTTCTTGGCATGAATCCATACTGCTGCTCACTAATCATCACCTCACTTCTTAACTGAGCTTCCACTACTCTTTCCCAGAACTTCATGCTGTGGCTCATCAATTTTATTCCCCTGTAATTATTACAGTCCTGCACATCCCCTTATACTAGCATTAAAAAATAAAGCAATTCTTTCATATACACCAACTATGAATTTAACAGTTACACAGATAACAGTGCTAAATTCATAGTTGGTTTATATGAAAGAATTTCTTTATTTTTAATGCTTCCTCAAAGTTTCTTCAGAGATCATTTAATAAAATGCACAAAAAACAAACACAAACACTGCCATCTGGTAATGTTTCCTCAAACGTTCAAAACATACATTTATTTATGAAACAGAAGCCTAGATGGCAGATGCTATTCACTTATTCCTAAATAAATCAGTGACTACACTGAGACTTCACAGTTCCTACCTCTCTATGCATGATTTAAACAACCCAAATTCTCCTGAAGCCCAATGTGGCAGCGGCACGCAAATTGCTATCCTGATATTGATCTGGGCTTTATCAATTATTACGTCAGTCCATCAGCCTCATATTTGATGTTGCCTGCGAAGGACACCATTGTCTTCCTGTACCGAGAGAGGTTTGTAATGATCCAGCAGCTGTTTGATTAGCACAGTACTTTCAGTCAGTGACTCATAATATCTAACTGCAAGCATTCATAATGTACATCTGACTTTATAAAAATAAGATATGACACATTCCCTAAAAATTATATTTGTTCCATTTTAATTTGGGACCAGTCAAATAGAACAGGATGTAGCATGTAGTCATCTAATCAATCTGAACGCACAATTGCTTCATTTTTCTGCCTCCCACTAGTAATTGAGTAGACTGCATTTCTGCAGTGAAGAAGAAAAAAAGAAAGCTGCCGATGTCAGAAGTCACCCACTAGTGAGCTGGAAATTCTTCATTGATTCCTCTGAAGGCTATTTCCACCATAATAGGCAAATTAAATAGCCTTCTCTTTTATTACCTTTACATCATCAAAATATCCAAAAGAGAAAGATATACAAGAGTGTAAGTACAATGAAATGAACAGCATGTACAGCATGGTATTGCATCTATCTGTATAAATTGCTGCAATCTGTCCGTCTGTCATGTGATTATTCATAAACTCCTGTGGCGAGACCCTTGATTGTTGTCTTAGTTGACATCTTATGACCTCATGCATTCTAGAAACTTAAAACATTTTAGGTAGTGGTGACCGGGCGATCATGACCTGTTTGCTTTGGTGACACGATTGAGAAAGGAAGTGCAAGTGTGAGAAACACAAGAAATGGTAAAGGCATAGGAGGGACGTTAAAATAGTCACTTTCAAAGATGACAAGTATAAAACTGGACAGGAGGTGGGAAAGGTGCTTCAAAAATAATGACACTTTGTTTAAGCAAAGTTGAGAAAACCCCCATAATGGCAGAACAGCAGTGACACCTACTGAGGGTCAAGCTCATCACAGAAGTCAAGTAAGTGATGAAAAATGAGAGAATATAAGAAGACAAGACATTGAAATAAAGTGAGCACAAAACCAAGTAATAACCTCCTTAATGGCAGAAAGAGACAGAACAGCAGCAACATCTACTGAGCGTCAGATACATCACAGACATCAATTAAGTGATGAAGTATCAAAAAGAATAAGAAGACAAGATGCTAAAACAAAATGATCACACAATAAAAGTGATAGCCACCATAATGGCAGAACAGCTGCAGCATCTACTGAGCGTCAAGCACACTGCATAAGTCGATGATAACTGAGAGGAAATAAGAAGACAAGACACTGAAACACACAAATAAGCAAAAGGTATTCCTAAACATGAAACTGAAGGTAGCGCCAGCTAGGGGGCCATAAAGGATGACAAAGTAACCTGTAGTCGTGTGTTCACAGCAAATTAAACGCATAACTAAGTGACAGCCGCCATAAGAGAAGAAAGAAAACAGACTGCAACAGCTGCTGAGTGTCAAGCATAGTGCAGTATAGCTTTACCAGCATGCACAAAGTTTTGTACTAGCCAAACCAGAATCTTATTCACCAGGACACAAATTCATAATCAAGTGTAAATATTGTGCTTGTTGATCATCAAACTTCACACTGTGGTTGCATTTTTATGACAACTGTATGAGAAATTGTAATAGCAGAAAGACAAAGAAGGGAAGCAACTTCTGCTGTGATCTCATCCACTAGGACATGGTAGGTACACTGGTGTTCATAATTCATAATCAAGTTTAACTATTGTGTTTATTGATTATCAAACATCATACTTTATTAAACATAAATAAAGGACAGCAGTGTAACCTGCAGTCATGTGTTTAAGGCAAAGTGATCACAAGACCAAATGTTGACTACCATAATGGCAGAAATGAAAGAGAAACGCAGCAACATCTTCTGAGTGCCAAGCATATTTTGTAGGTCGATTTGGTAATGAAAAATGAGAGAGAATAAAAATACAAGATACTAAACCAAAATGATCATATAAGCAAGTGATATCCACAACAAAAGAAAGAATAAGAAGGTGAGTACTGAGAAAAGCACTATATAAATGTAATGAATTATTATTATTATAAGGGTAGCACCATCTGCTGAGCGTCAAGCACTTCGCAGGGCACCTTTATCAGCATGTGTAAAGTTTTATGCTAGCTAAACTGGGATCTCAAGCAGCACATCTTCTGAGTGCCAAGCATATTTCGTAAGTCGATTTAGTTATGAAAAATGAGAGAGAATAAAAAGACAAGATACTGAAACTAAATGATCGTATAATCCACAATAAAAGAAAGAATAAGAAGGGTAGCAACATCTGCTGAGCATCAAGCACTTCGCAGGACACCTTTATCAGCATGCGTAAAGTTTTATGCTAGCCAAACTGGGATCTCATCCTCCAGGACATGGTACATACGTATTCAAAATTAATACTCAAGTATAAGTATTGTGTTTATTAATCATCGAACATCACACTTTATTAAACATAAATAAAGGACGACAAAAGAACCTGTGGCTGCAAGTTTATGGCAAAATGATGACAAAAGGAAGTGGTAAACATCATAATGGCAGAAAGAAAAACAAGTGCAGTGAGTACCATCTGCTGAGCATCAAGCAAATTGCAGAAGGCAAAGTGACAAAGAATAAGAAAGAATAAGAAGACAAGACAATGAAGCACATTGACAAGCAAGACATAATCCTGAATTTGGAGCAGCTGAACAGCAGGCAGACATGATGGCTAACAGGCATGCAAGACAAGGTCCATGAAACAGAATGTCAGAATGAGTAAAAGACAGAAATGAATGACAACAATCGAGTAGTCTGTCAAATAGTCCAAATTTCTGAATATATGAAAGCATTGCTTTTACGTCCTTACATCGACGTTTCTTTAAAGACCGCTACTTACCAAAGTTAAATCAGCAATGTGATCAATGTCAAGCATTACGTGTTGAAAAGAAGAGTGTGTTGCCAAAATGGACAAGTTCCACTCACTCTGGATGAGCGACCAGTAGTCAAAAAATACACTATAACTTGCAGAGGAACTGAAAGAAATAAATATTGACAAAACATAAGGATGAGAATCAGCACCTCCAAATCCGAGACCATGGTCCTCAGCCAGAAAAGGGTGGAGTGCCCTCTCAGGGTTGGGGGAGAGATCCTGCCCCAAGTGGAGGAGTTTAAGTATCTTGGGGTCTTGTTCACGAGTGAGGGAAGAATGGAGCGTGAGATCGACAGGCGGATCGGTGCGGCATCCACAGTGATGCGGGCTCTGCATTGGTCTGTCCTGGTGAAAAAGGAGCTGAGCCGTAAGGCAAAGGTCTCAATTTACCAGTCGATCTACGTTCCTACCCTCACCTATGGTCATGAGCTATGGGTAGTGACCGAAAGAACGAGATCACAAATACAAGCGGCTGAAATAAGTTTCCTCCACAGGGTGTCTGGGCTTTCCCTTAAAGATAGGGTGAGAAGCTCAGTCATCCAGGAGGGGCTCAGAGTAGAGCCGCTGCTCCTCCGCATCGAGAGCAATCAAATGAGGTGGCTCTGGCATCTCATCAGGGTGCCTCCTGGATGCCTCCTTGGTGAGGTGTTCCAGGCACGTCCCACCGGGAGGAGGCCCCGGGGAAGACCCAGGACACACTGGATGGACTATGTCTCCCGGCTGGCCTGGGAACGCCTTGGGATTCTCCCGGAAGAGCTGGAAGAAGTGGCCGGGGAGAGGGAAGTCTGGGCCTCTCTGCTCAAGCTGCTGCCCCCGTGACCCAACCTCGGATAAGCAGAAGAGGATGGATGGATGGATGAAAACATAAGAAGTATTAATAGCTCCTTATCTTTAACTTAGTTTTTATTTGCTTTTCATTGTAGAGCCGTGGGTCCATCAGCTGCACTATTATCTATAAAGTCATTCAATTCACAGTGTGTGCCTTCTGCATCCTGTTTAAGATTATGCAGGTGGCTCCATTTTGGATGTGGTGCTCTGCTTCGGGGGTTATGCTAATGCTGAACTGTTTATTTTACAGATTTAAATTTGGACACCTCTGGTTTTTGGATATTTGGGGTCTTGCTGATGCCCCTTGTCCCTCCTTTTGACAGTGATTAGTCGTTTGGTAACTTTTAGTTTTGGCACAATTAAAGCATGGTCTTGAATCAAAATTCAGT
Organism: Polypterus senegalus; assembly: GCF_016835505.1. Classification (NCBI taxonomy): domain Eukaryota; kingdom Metazoa; phylum Chordata; class Cladistia; order Polypteriformes; family Polypteridae; genus Polypterus; species Polypterus senegalus. The sequence goes on along the minus strand of NC_053165.1, from coordinate 150,427,418 downwards.
GTACAAGGAGCTACCGCTAAGCAAAATGCGATACATCTGTTTTTCTTTTAGTCATGATATGAGATCTTGCACTTTTCTATTGCATTTTAAACTGACAAGAAAATTGTGCACCGTAGCAAATAGCAATCAATCGTTTGGTTGGTGTGTTTTTGATTAATACACAATAAACCCGAGCCAAAATCAAATGTCCCACCTACTGTACATATGTATTGCATCTCAGAGTAGTCAACACGTTTGATACATTTCATTTTGGCCTGAATTAATCTTCCATACATCTGGAGTATCGTGTGCAGTTTTTGTCAACAGACTACAAATAAATTTAGTGTTAGAAGTCCAGAGAAGAGTGGCTGGGCTTATTCCAGGACTGCAGGGGATGAAATATGAGAAAAGATTAAAAAAAAGATGAGCCCTTCCAGTTTAAGCAGATACAGATTAGGAGGAGACATGACTGAAGTGTTTAAAATTATGAAGGGGATTAGTCCAGTGGGTCAAGACTGTGTCTTTAAAATGAGTGACAACAAGAACAAGGGGACACAGTTGGAAACTTCCATCCATCCATCCAACCATCTTCTTCCGTTTATCCAAGGTCAGGTCGCGGGGGCAGCAGCTTGAGCAGAGAGGCCCAGACTTTCCTCTCCCTGGCCACTTCTTCTAGCTCTTCCGGGGAAATCCCTAGGCGTTCCCAGGCCAGCCGGGAGACATAGTCCCTCCAACGTGTCCTGGGTCTTCCCCGGGGCCTCCTCCCGGTTGGACGTGAACGGAACACCTCACCAGGGAGGCATCCAGGAGGCATCCTGATCAGATGCCCGAGCCACCTCATCTGACTCCTCTCGATGCGGAGGAGCAGCGGCTCTACTCTGAGTTCCTCCCGCATGACTGAGCTTCTCACCCTATCTTTAAGAGAAAGCCCAGACACCCTGCGGAGGAAACTCATTTCAGCCACTTGTATTTACGATCTCGTTCTTTCGGTCACTACCCATAGCTCATGACCATTGGTGAGGGTAGGAACGTAGATCGACTAGTAAATTGAGACCTTTGTCTTACAGCTCAGCTCCTTTTTCACCACAACAGACCAATGCAGAGCCCACATCACTGCCAACGCTGCACCGATCCACCTGTCGATCTCACACTCCATTCTTGAACACAGTCACAGTTGGGAACTCGTTGAGGATAAATTTCACACCAACATTACGAAGTTTTTCTTTACACAGATAACCACAAACACATGGAATAAGTGACCACGTAGTGTGGTAGACAGGAGGACTTTATGGACCTTTAAAACTCAACGATGTTATTTTGGAAGAATTAAGTGGACAGGACTGGAGACCTTTGTTGGGCTGTTCTTGTCTAGATTGTTGCTGTTATCGCCCCCTTCTCGCACATAATGTCTCATAACGTATATCTCTCTATTATATAAAAAAATCCTCTCATTCGTGTGAATGCTTTTGTCAAACACAATTCCTCTTATAAAGTTTAACATTTTCCTCACTTTAAGTTCCTAATTAAAGAAGACATATTATGTCTAATTCTTATTGAAGAATTTCATCATGAAGGGTTATGAACAGAAAAAATGAGTACACGGGCAATCCTAGCACCAAGAAACGGGGAAGTCAACGAATTAACGCCAAAATTGTCGATCAGTTACACGGCAAATTGGTTAAATGCGTATCAATAGACTCTGCTGAAACAGTTGGTGGTGATCGTGTGGAAGATGAAAACATCAACTTACAATATCATGAAGAATATCTACAACTGTTAACACCGTCAGGTCTTCCACCGGCCGAATTACTGTAGAAAGAAGGACGTATCCATGAAAGGTAATGTAGTACATCTTCAGGGAATAACATTACACAACAAAGGAGATCTTGATATGCCATTCATATTAAAATGTTAACAGTTTCCCGTTAGAATAGATTTTACAAAGACAATTAACAAATCTCAGAGCCAAACATTCGAAAAAGTCATTTTATTTAATAGAAAGAAAGAAACGAAATTCACTCACGGGCAGTTATATGTTGCGTTGTCACGATGAAAGTCCAAACACAGAATCAAAATTCAATGCGATATTGATGAAAATTGAATTCAAAAATTGTTTTTACTGAAGTTTTACATTAAAAGTGTACATTTAAAAAAGTATTTGCATGTTAATTTTAAAGTCAAACAGAACGAAATTGTATTACTCAACAAATACCTCTAACGCAACATGAAATTTCAAATTATTACGTTTTACTCTTTTTTACTATGGTTAATTACTCGCTGTAATGTAAAATAGTTAGTTCTATTATGCATATGTACCAATTCCCATGAAAATAAAAATCTGTTTAAATTGTACATCCGCTTCTCCAAATGTGAGCAGCAGAACCACAAAGACATGAGTGCATAGCGCAGGTACGGGGATTGGAGAGCAAAGCGGGCAGGGGAGCAAAGACCCCTAGTTGTTAACATTATTCCATCCATCCATCCATTATCCAAACCACTATATCCTAACTACAGAGTCACGGGGGTCTGCTGGAGCCAATCCCAGCCAACACAGGGCACAAGGCAGGAAACAAACCCCGGGCAGGGTGCCAGCCCAATGCAGGGCATACACACATCCACACACCAAGGACAATTTAGGATCACCAATGCACCTAACCTGCATGTCTTTGGACTGTGGGAGGAAACCCACGCAGACACGGGGAGAACATGCAAACTCCATGCAGGGAGGACCCGGGAAGTGAACTCAGGTCTCCTAACTGTGAGGCAGCAGCGCTACCCACTGTGCCACCTTGCGGCATTTTAACATTATTGTTAAATACAAAAGACTTGTTTTTCTCATTAAAAAAATCATTAATAGGGGGGCTAAGAAATTTGTTAGGGCAGGCACGGTCAGTCCCCTAGGCTAGCCCAGAATGTTAGATCTGGACAGTTCCTTTTAACCCTTGAACAGGGAATTCCAAGTGGGCTCCATGACATATACCAAGGACCCAGAGGATGTAAACAGGCCCAAACTCTTTTAAGAGGGACCAGAGATTATGGGTTAGCACAATTACACAATTTAATTTAGCCACCACAAAGAAGTAATACAATATTTTCCATCACTGCCAGGTTAAGTCACTCGCCTTGCATCACACAATGAGTCATTGGCAGAGGCAGAACTTGTAATCTTTATGTAATTTCTTTTTCATAGATAGATAGATAGATAGATAGATAGATAGATAGATAGATAGATAGATAGATAGATAGATAGATAGATAGATAGATAGATAGATAGATAGATAGATAGATAGATAGATAGATAGATAGATAGATAGATAGATAGATAGATAGATAGATAGATAGATAGATAGATAGATAGATAGATAGATAGATAGATACGTTATTAATCCCAAGGGGAAATTCACATAATCCAGCAGCAGCATACTGATACAAAAAACAATATATCCAACTGTTTCCATATTTCTCTAACTGACGCAGTGGCAGGTTAAGCAACTTGGTCTCAATTGACATATGAAGATAGCAACAGAGGCTGAATTGTTAACATTTATATAGCACCTTTCATACTGAATATTATCCTAAGGTGATTTTCTAGTATAGCATCTGCAACCCTATTTCTATAATTTCAGCACTGGCCGGTTAGGTAATATTTCTTATCATTACATATGGGTAATCAGCCCTTAATCTGTACCTATACCTATACTGAACACAATCCCATTGCTATTTAAAGATGTAGAGCAACTATTACTCTGCTTTTGTAACTGACGTAGTAAGTAAACGGCTAAGCATCACACAGTGAGTCTGATGAAGGCTGAACTTGTCACCTCTATAAAGAACTTTTAATCTTAAAGGAGATTAGGAGTTTTAGAACTCTTATTTGCTTCTTTCTATAAGTGGAGCACAGGCGGCCTAAGTAACTGACTCAGAATCACACAGTAGGACGGTGCTGTTAGCTAAACTGGAGTAGTGCCTTTCATTGCAAACCCTATCTTAAATCAATGAGCGACCGCCATGTGGTCACACATGTGACAGCAGTGGATGGCAAGCTTGTTCTGTGTTCGTTTGTAAAGCAGACAAGACTGGCAGGAGAAAGAATGGCCTATAGCAATGGTTCTGAAACTCTGTCTTCAGACAGTTTTAGCTTTTATTTGTAACAAGCCATCCCCCGTGGTTTCGCCCGCGTATTAGTGAAACAGGACAGTGAGGAGGGCCCGGCCCAGCTCTCTATTCCTGACGTCCCCTCGGCCCGCAGCCTCTGTCTCGGATTAGCGCAAATATATCACTCCTGCAAGCGAACTATGATTCTTAGCACAATGAGAAAAGTTGCAAAATCAACCAGAATGTTCAAGCAAATTCTAGAGAAAAAAAAAGATCTAAATCCGTTAAGTAGTTCTCTCATTCGCTAACTAAGTGGAGTTCTAGTTATGCCCCGAGGCAGACGTGTGAGTGAGTGAGTGAGTGAGTGAGGAGGGCCCCACAGCCATCTCGGATTCGCTCTAATAAATTTGTACCACAAGCAAACTATGATACTTAGCATGATGAGAAAGTCTCAAAATCAACTGAATGTTCAAGCAAATTATAGAAAAAAAAAAGATCTAAATCCATTAAGTAGTTCTCTCGTGAAAAGCAGACAGACATAGAAACGGGTCTAAAAAACTATAAGAAATTTTGCGCAAAATTTTTAAAACCGTTTTTTAGCGAGCAACTATGGGCCAAGGGTAACCTGATGGAGTGGTGTCTCTGAGGCTAGGGATCTGCACTGGCAGTCGGAAGATTGCCGGTTCGAATCCCATAAATGCCAAAAGAGACTCTGCTCTGTTGGGCCCTTGAGCAAGGCCCTTAACGTGCAATTGCTAAGCGCTTTGAGTAGTGAGAAAAGTACTATATATAAATGCAAAGAATTATTAGATTCCAAATTTCAAGTCCCAAGTCCTCACGGTTCAGGAGATTTCGTGATGAGAGTCAGTGGTATTTGTCTTTTATTTATATAAAGACATTACATAAAGAATTCTGTCTGTATTAAATACTAGCTGGCCCGGTCCATGTGCACTGTTGGTCTAGTATTTAAATCTAAATACAGAAGCATCGGCTATTTCAAATGAATTATCCAGGACAGGGGACATCAATTTCACTCTTCATTATGTTCTATGGCATATCTGACTATGAATTCTAAAGCAGTACAATCTGTTTGCAGCTAAAAGCAAACGAATTGTTGATTGATCTTTGTTACCTAAAATTTTTTTATATCCGCATTTTTCATTACAGTAAGTGAGCTATTTCTCAGTGTTTCAATAATCTGTTCATTCAAAAATGCTTATCAGCGGTATCAGCATAGTTTTTGAGCTACTGTTGTTGCAGAAGAAGTTGAAGGTTTATACTACAGTATATTAGCTATAATAAGATAATGATACAATAATAATAATACAATAAGTACAATGCTGCAGATGTTCTACCAGACGGTTGTGGCGAGCGTCCTCTTCTACGCGGTGGTGTGCTGGGGTGGCAGCATAAAGAAGAGGGACGCCTCACGCCTGGACAAACTGGTGAGGAAGGCAGGCTCTATTGTAGGCAGGGAGCTGGACAGTCTGACATCCGTGGCAGAGCGAGGCAGGCTCCTGTCAATCATGGAGAATCCACTGCATCCGCTGAACAGGATCATCTCCAGACAGAGGAGCAGCTTCAGCGACAGACTGCTGTCACCGTCCTGCTCCACTGACAGACTGAGGAGACCCCACACTATGTGACTCTTCAATTCCACCTGGTGGGGTAAACGTTAATATTATACAAAGTTATTTATTGTCTGTTATACCTGCATTGTTATCACTCTTTAATTTAATATTGTTTTATATCAGTATGCTGCTGCTGGAGTATGTGAATTTCCCCTTAGGATTAATAAAGTACCCTGCGGTGGGCTGGCACCCTGCCCGTTGTTTGTTTCCTGCCTTGTGCCCTGTGTTGGCTGGGATTGGTTCCAGCAGACCCCTGTGACCCTGTTGTTAGGATATAGTGGCTTGGATAATGGATAGATGGATAAAATAAATACAGGGTGAGTCAAAATGATGTTACATTTGAATGGCGGAAACAATTTATTCACAAAACATTCTTCATATGTGGAAGATGATTTACAGGAATGTCTCAATCTGTTCGCCATCATGTTCGACACATGTACCATATGTGGCACGTAATTTGTCCACAAAAATTGTATATGAGTGAGTACCATTAGTGTTAAAATAATTTTGACTTACCCTGTAGTTTAGTAACATATCTTGATATCATTATGGTTATTATTGTTTGAAACTGGGAAACAAGAATGGCTTGATTTTTTGCATGCATTATATATGCATGCGTACAGTGTGTACTACAGAACATTTGTCAATTATTTATGCCAATTACGTAGAAAACTTGTTCTTTCAAAGAAATGCCCTAAGGAAATATATGCATGGCTTTTATTAGGTTTACTGTAACTAGTGTGACATCAGTTTAACACTGTATTTGGCACAAACTCTTAGAATTTGAATGACTTTATATATAAAAAATCAGTAGGCCTTATGTATATGGATAAGGTTGCATGTTAGGTTAACCTGCTGCCTCACAGAGCTTGAACCCAGCTCATGGAGATGTGATGTTGAATTTGCATGTCTTTCCATACTCATTTGAGTTTCCACTGGGACATTCAGCTTCCTTTTTCTGTCTAAAAATATACATTGGGTTGATTTGTAACATTACTGTAAATGATTGCATGGACATGTTTCCCTCCAGCCATTCTAGATAGCCTATCTCAACCCTGAAGGGGAAAAAGTGGTCACGGAAAATTCACATACTGACAAGAAATAATAAGGCAATCTAAAAGCATTGTTTGCATTAAGGATGTCAAAAGCATAAGGCGCCAGGTTGTTATGACACTATACATAAAATAAATATATTAATCAAAATAAAAGTAAGCAAGAATTAGATAAATAAGAACTTATTTAACTTATGCTAAAAAGTTCTCCCGAGTCCTCCCAGCGTGGAGTGTGCATGTTTTCTCCGTATCTGTGTGGATTTTCTCTGGGTGCTCTGGTTTCCTTCCACAGTCCAAAGACATGGAGGGTAGGTGGACTGGTGGTACTAAACTGGCCCTGGTGTGTGTTGTGGTCTATGGCCAGCCAGTCATCCTGGCCAACACCCCCAGGCCACCAGATGGAGCCCTCCCTGCAGCACAGAGGTGCCCCGAATACCAGCAGGGAATTATGGACAATGGAGTTTTCATACTCAGCCCTGCTGGATATCAGAGGGGCCACTAGATGGAGCTGCAGGAAGGACCAAAGAATATTTGCCCTACACCCCGGAAGTATGTCCGAGTCACATGGACAAGAGGAATGACGTGCTTCCGGGGTGAAGAAGAAGACTTTTTATCTGTCCCGAAAGTGATAGGAAATCACATGGACTGGGCGATTGGAAACACTTCCGGGTCAGGGACTATAAAGGATTGTGGGAAAAATCAGAAGTCGAGCTGAGCTGGGTGGAAGGGTGGCAACGCGTCTGGGAGTGGTGGAGTGTATTATTGTAGTTATTGATTATAGTTTATGAGTTTTATGAGTATTGTGGAGAGGAGGGTGCTTTGTGCACTGTTGTGTATTAATAAAGTCAACATTTGGACTTTTACCTGGCATCAGGAGTATAGTCTGAGGGTTCAAGAGGACGATAGCGCCCTCTATCTGTCACAGTGTGCAATGGACTGGCACCCTGTCCAGGGTTTGTTACTCCCTATACCAGCTTGGATAGGCTCCAGAAGACTCCCAGTAACCCTGTTCAGGACTAAGCAGGTTAGCAAACGACTGACGGACTAAGCAGTTCTCTTACTAGATTTCTCAGATCAGATTTGAAAATAAATGATTATCTGTATGTACAAGAGTTTTTTAATATTCCTTTTTTTTTTGTTTGTTTTTAATGACAAGAATAAAAACAGAAAAGAATAAGAACAGTTAAGTTTAAAGCTCACTCAGTAACAATAAGGTAACCCCATCATGGTCAGTGATATAAAAGAAAAGCATTTTATGAAATAGTGTAGTGTGGCTGCATTGATAACACTGTACTGTCCTTATAGTTTAAAGAGGTTACTGTAAAGAAATGAAAAGAAATATAATATCAGTATAAATGATTTGGTGACACTTTAGTTTAGGTCCTGCAAAAATGCATCTATTTCTCATTTACTCTTATGTAACAAGACCTCAATAAAGGCTTCTAAGTAATCAATTATTCATCTCTGTGCTATGCTGCATGCTGACATGTTGGTAAAATGACTTACTTGTTAATATGAAGGACTCACATGTCTTATACTAAATATGTAATATGAAGAGGAACATGTGTCAGTTATGTCACCTCAGACCACGCCAAAGTGACATTTTGTTAGTCATTCGCATTGCACAGTTGAATAAACGCTTCACTGATGCTTTTTAAGTGTTATGAAGACCCAAAGAAGTGTTTGTTAGGGTCTTGTTGCCTAATAGTACATGAGTAACAGATAACTTTTTCCAGTACCTAAATTACTAGGGTATTGTTCTGTGTTAGCCATTATGAATGTAGTGAGAAGTCAAGCAAAATGACACCTTTTATTGGCTAACTAAAAGGTGTAATTTTGCTTGACTTCTAATCCATCCAACCATTATCCAACCCGCTATATCCTAACTACAGAGTCACGGGGGTCTGCTGGAACCAACCCCAGTCAACACAGGGCGTAAGGCAGGAAACAAACCCCAGGCAGGGCGCCAGCCCACCACAGGGCACGCACACACACAACCACACACCAAGCACACACTAGGGACAATTTAGAATCGGTAATGCACCTAACCTGCATGTCTTTGGGAGGAAACCGGAGTACCCAGAGGAAACCAACGCAGACACGGGGAGAACATGCAAAATGCAATAAATCAGCCAAAATCGAAACAAAATTCTAAATTTGTATTCAATTTCATTCAACATATACTTTGATTTAATAATGAAAAATGATATCAAGCATATGTCCACCTCCACTTTTTCTGCAGGCAGTTGTCCAATCATTGAAATTAATGATACCTCTATCGCTGACGTCCCTGATTACCCGTTGAATTTCCCTGTTCAGTTCGGTAGTCATTTGAGGTTTGCTCACGTAAAGTTGTGACTTCACATATCCCCATAAAAAGAAGTCACAAGGTGGGAGGTCACATGACCTTGGAGTCCATTCTTGGCCGGTGCCGTGAAGCGAGATCAGACGCTCAGGAAATTTTTCACAAAGCAAGGTGATTGTCTCTCGGGATGTCTGGCAGGTAGCCCTGTCTTGCTGAAACCACATTTCATCAATTTCGTCATCCTCCATTTCTTCCAGAGCAGGCCACAAAAAGTTAGTAATCATGTCCTGATAACGGTTATCATTTATAGTAACTGAATTTTCATCATCATCTTCAAAAAGGAAGGAGCCAATCAAGCCTCCTGCCCAAAAACCACACCAAACCGTGGCTCGTAGGGGATATATTTCGTGCTCTTGGATCACTCTAGGGTTTTCGTTACCCCAAATGCGGCAATTTTGTTTGTTGACATACCCCGAGAGATGGAAATGTGCCTCATCACTGAAGATTATTCTTTTTGAAAAATTGTCATCCTTTTGTTCCAAAATCCATTCAGCGAATCTTCACCATTTTGCATGATCTGCTGGTTTCAGCTCTTGTGTCAACTGAATCTTGTAGGGGTGCATATGAAGATCTTTTTTCAGTATTCGATACACCGAAGATGGTGACATACCCAGCTGTTGTGAACAACGGCAAAGCGACTTCACGAGGCTCACATTCACACTGTCTTCCACTACCGCAATGGTTTGTTGTTGCAACTGACCCAGATTCTTCGAATTTCTGTACCAACCTCGAAACTGTTGTTGCGGTTAGGGACATTGTCACGTCCAAAGATCGCGCAAAGTTTACGGACAGTCTCTGCGTAGCACTCCCCGTTTTTGTAATGAGTTTTCACAATAAGAATGCGTTGCTCGATGCCACTCCATGGCTACCAAATGGAAAAACGACAAATGGTCTTCTAATCTGAGTGATAATAGATAACGAAAATGATAGGAACAGTGCTGACAACCTTCAAACAAAAAAATCTCACGCAATTCAAAAACTGCATACTTTATGAAACACCCTTTTTATCAGTGCGATGATGTTTGCTTAAACAGTCTGGGACAACCTATCAGAAGACACTCCTCAAATTATGAGAAATCATGTCCTATTGATTACAATTGTGAGCCAATATCATTAAAATGCCCCAAAAAGGGTTGTGACCCATGATTTAAGAGCCTAAGCTTTAGATAGATAGATAGATAGATAGATAGATAGATAGATAGATAGATAGATAGATAGATAGATAGATAGATAGATAGATAGATAGATAGATGATACTTTATTAATCCCAAGGGGAAATTCACATACTCCAGCAGCAGCATACTGATAAAAACAATATTAAATAAAGAGTGATAACAATGAAGGTATAACAGACAGACAGTAATTTTGTATAATATTAACGTTTACCCCACCGGGTGGAATTGAAGAGTTGCATAGTGTGGGGTCTCCTCAGTCTGTCAGTACAGCAGGATGGTGACAGCAGTCTGTCTCTGAAGCTACTCCTCTGTCTGGAGATGATCCTGTTCAGTGGATGCAGTGGATTCTCCATGATTGTCAGGAGTTTGCTCAGCGCTCGTCGCTCTGCCACGTATGTCAAACTGTCCAGCTCCGTGCCTACAATAGAGCCTGCCTTCCTCAACAGTTTGTCCAGGCGTGAGGCGTCCTTCTTCTTTATGCTGCCTCCCCAGCACACCACCGTGTAGAAGAGGGTGCTCGCCACAACCGTCTGATAGAACATCTGCAGCATTTTATTGTAGATGTTGAATGACGCCAGCCTTCTAAGGGAGTATAGTCGGCTCTGTCCTCTCTTGCACAGAGCATCAGTATTGGCAGTCCAGTCCAATTTATCATCCAGCCGCACTCCCAGATATTTATAGGTCTGCAAGTCACCTCTGATGATCACGGGGTCCAGGAGGGGCCTGGTCCTCCTAAAATCCACCACCAGCTCCTTTTCATTAGCAGGTGCAATAACAATTTATGCTGCTGTACTTTGAGCAATAATAATTTGCTCTGGTTACTTGATCATTTAACACTGTATACGACATATTTGGAATTATTTGACTTTTCTTTAAATACACCTTGGGGATGTCATAAAAAAGTAATTTTGTTGTGTTACACAATGTCAATGAAGTGACTCAAAATGCTGTGGATCTCAGATCACCTGCAGATTCTAGCAATTCGACCACAGAATTACTTACAGCATTCGGCTGCCCCTTCACATTTCAGTAAAACTGGAAACAGGAAGGACACCTTTTGTGAAGTCCTATAACTGTCTTAAAATACATTAGACTGAACACCAAAAATGCTATGAAAGTACTGGGATTTAATGGTGCACAACAGAGGCCCCTGGAGTTGCTCATCATAAACCTTCTCTGACCTGTAAATGTGATGTTTATAATCACAGGAGGCGATACCTGAGCAGCTGTCATCAAATGTTGCTCCTAAGGGCTGGAGTGTCCGTGTAAAATGTGATTTGAACTTGCAGCCAGTTTTCACTCCACAAGCATGAACAGTATATGCATGTGAGGTATTTTTGAACGTCTGTGATGCACCTGCCATAAGCTAGTGTTCACCCGGAGTTAAACTTAGTGAGTTGTTAATAAATAAGTAATACAGCTGCATTGTCTTTTCCTTATAAGCTACTCTCACTCTTACTCAATGGATACCTAGAGATGTCACTGCAACCTCTCTGCGGTAGTTTCACTCCATAGCTCTGTTGCAGTCTGCCTGTCTACTTCTCACACCACCATAATAGGCTAGCACTGCACCCACCGCAGTTTGATCTCCCATCTGACTCAAACCTCACACTTCCCAGCCCTTGAAAGGAACAGAAAAATGATTGACTTGGCCAGCTGAGCTAAACGAATATCTTTTAGCCTGGGAAGCTATCACATTCTTCTTCAGTATAGAGGTGGCACCACACAGATACAGTGGTTTGAAAAGACATTAATCTTAAAGTCACAAATCCTAGCATTTTGATGCCTTTATGTAGAAGTTGTGATTCACAGTTTTCATTACAAAGCCTATCAGCCTAAGGCCCTGCTGCCCACTTTCTACACAATACCCAGGGCACATCAATAAATCTATTGACCTTCTGTACCTTTAAAACTACCTCAGTGACCTCAATTACAAAAATGTGCTCAGTATCACCAAATGCCTAAAGCTCTACCTCCCCCTGAGAAAGGTTTTGAATTCATGTCCTGTGTCAAAAAACCATGATGAGACATGAAAAGGTTTGGGGCATCCACCTGTATATTATATCCTGGCTGCAAAGAGGTACATTTTCAAGAGTTCCTTACTCATGCGAGTCCAAAACACAACTGAGTTGCTGCCTTAAGATGGCGGCTTTTAAAGACAAGTGGAGGAAGTGATGTCATCACAGCCGGAACCGGAAGTGACGTCATCGAATGGTCTATAAGGGATTGAGAGAGCCAATTACTGCACCTCACCAACCCCTGGTCAGGCATGGAATTACTATTATTCAGGCCCCTTAGTTGTCTCCTAATCGCACGTGACATCTGTTACAATAAAGCAGGTTTGTACACAGTCTTTGTTTTGTACCCCATTTTTCTTTGGATAAATCCTGACATAATTTCCAGCTCCTCTTGCTAAAATATATTCCGGTTAACAGGATGTGACTACCACCAGAGTTTACACTGGGATGGTTTGACCTGGCAGCTTTCCCATGTTTGATTTGTACAACATGAATCATTTAATGTCCAGGCCAACACTTTCAACAACATGTGACTTTCTGCCACAATAGCCAATCGGTTAGGCCTCCTTGTGGAATTCCTTGGAAATTTGTAACTTCTGTATTTCATTCAGGATCACAAAGTTAGTCTTGCAGAAGCTTAACTAAGAAGCTGGCTTGTTGGCCAGCAACTAAGTTGGGCGACATGGCAGACCTAGGCAATGTAATGGTAGTTCCATATTTTTCTCCTTCTGCACAATCCGTTCCACTAAGCTCAGAGGGATATTCAACACCTTTCACCTGTTTTTGTAGTTTTCATCAAACCTGTTATTGTCTTCAAGCAGATTCCTTATTTGTGTGGAATGCATGCCTAAGCTTGAAACTTTCCTTTGAAAGTACATAGAACCTAAGAACATGACAAACAAGAGAAGGCTATTTAGTCCATCATGCTCTTTTGTTTAGCTGATAGTGAGGTGACCCCCATATCTCATCCAGATACTCCTTAAAGGTTGTCAAGGTTTCTGCTTCAACTTCATGTCTTGGAACTTTGTTTCAGATTCCCACAACTCTTTGCATAAAGGCGTGCTTCCTGGGTTGAGTCCTAAATGCCCTTGCTCTTAATTCCCCTTAATATCCTCATATATGTGATTCACCGTTAAGATGAAAGAATTCTTCTGGATCTGTGGAGATTGAGTTCAGCAGGATTCTACTTTATCAATGCCTTTGAGGATTTTGAAGACCTGAATTAGGTCCCAATGCAGTCTTCTCTATTCAAGACTAAAAGTAAAGTGAAAGCAATGTATCTACATTAAGAAAGAAGTGGGAGGCAAAACAAAGTGTTAGCAAACCACCCTGGTATACTGTTTAATAACCAAGGGAAAAAACATCCAAAAGATAATTAAACAAAGAAAGGACGCTATGTGTCTGGTGAATGTATTCGTGCTCAAGGTGCATCTGGCAAAAGTGACCACCAACTTCTGGTTCAATGTTCATATCCATTGTGGAGGAAGAGGTTGCTCCCAGAAGTGTTAGAACATTAGAACACTCTAGATGAGAACAGGCCATTCAGCCCAACAAAGCTCGCCAGTCCTATCCACTTGTTTCCTCCAAGAAAACATTGTCGAGTTTTGAAAGTCCCTAACGTCTTACTGTCTACCACACTACTTGGTAGCTTATTCCAAGTGTCTATCGTTCTTTGTGTAAAGAAAAGCTTCCTAATGTTTGTGCGAAATTTCCCCTTCACAAGTTTCCAACTGTGTGCCCGTGTTCTTGATGAACTCATTTTAAAATACAAGTCTCAATCCACTGTACTAGTTCCCTTCATAATTTTAAACACTTCAATCATGTCACCTCTTAATCTAGAGTGAAATGAAGTTCTTACGTGCACATGCTAGTCATCATGCAACACGTCACCAGTCTTAGCGACTGAGTCTACCTTATCTTTAAACCTCTATTGGATGATTTCATGCAAATGTCAGGTATGTTAGGATGCCTCACAACACGCGATATGATTTCGGTCTCTTTTTTGGAACGTTGCTTTTAAAAGATGACGGTAGATGTTGTGGGAGAACGATAATGTCTGACACAACATTGAGGTGTAAAGTACTTCCCTTAATATGTTGATGTGGATTTATGGTATGTTTCAGGCACCCTGTTTTCAGCGGCTCCCTTACTAGTGCCTATTACATGGCATTGTCTACCCCTACAAGGTCTTGACAAGGATACAAGTTTAGAAAAAGGTTGCATTATATTTATTTTAATATTTATATTTGAACACTAAATATATTTCATATTGGTTTGCTATATTTTGGCTAAGAGCCTTCAGGTAATGTATACAGTAAAATTGTAATAAAAAGTGTAAAAATATTACACTGTGAATGCTTACATTGCTAGTTTTAATAAAATGTGCATTGTTTTTTGTCCTTTAATCAAGATGTACTTTACTTCCTCTACAGAAAATCCTCTGGATGAACTTTCTGTGTAAAACGGATCGTATTACTGAGCTGGCAGAATGAATGCATTTAACAACTTAGTGTTAAAGCCACAGACATTCTCACAGCAATGAAGTCTTGCTTTTATTAGGTTCTGAAAAGATCGATTCACACATCCTTTGCTGCTTATTTGTATGATTGTTTTTGTACAACAATCCGTTTGTGTTTGTGTGTGATGAAAGGGACTTTTTATGTGGTTATATGAACCTAACATGACCAAGCCTTTTCTTGGCTTCATAATTCATTTGGCATCTTTTGCTGTAAGATATTTTTGGATTTACACCAGTACCTTAAATACCTCACAGGTCATTTGAGGTTACAGTATATTGTTAGAATAGACATACAGCTTTATGAACTTAACTGCAAACTGTCTAAGATGCTCTTCCTCGAAAAAGACAACCTAAAGCAACAAGTTATTTTCAAATCAATTGCTTTGTTAGATTTGTTTGCAAATAATACGAAATTCACTTGCTTCAATAGCCATGGCTGGCTGTGTGTCTATCTGTCTACGTGGAACAACTCGTCTCCCAGTGATCCAGTTTTGTTCATATTTGTCAGGACAGTTGGGACAGTTCAGTTTTCATTGAGATATCTTTAGAGTGCAAGGTGTAAAGGTTTTGAAATTTTTAATCTTGCCTGAAGAAGGGGCCTGAGTTGCCTCGAAAGCTTGCATATTGTAATCTTTGTAGTTAGCCAATAAAAGGTGTCATTTTGCTTGGCTTTTCTCTAAATTCCCCCAATGAAATCCATTGGTGAATTTGCAGACTCATAAGTCTTAAAATAGAGAAACATTCTGTGCAACTTCAATTATGGATTCATTTACTGAATTTTACCTTGAGAGCAGGACCTTCTTGAGGTAAGTTAAATGTTGCCCGGAAGTGAATGGAACAGGAAAGGAATTATGTAGGAGTAACTCAGTAAGCACAGAGTGAACAAATGTGTATTCAGTATTTACATTATACTAAAGCATTAAATGGACATTATCATTGTAAAGAACAAATGCTATAAACCTGCAGATAAAAGGTGTCTGAACTAATTAATTATGTGGCTTTCCTAATTAATACAAACACAGGAAGGGTTCAAAGGGCAGTTTTCTGTGGGCAGAAGATCAGAGCTGCAGGACATGAAATAAGGACTGTGCTGTGGTGTTCAGTATCTAAGGGTCATAGAGAGGCTGATTATGCTGCAAATAGCAGGGACTGAGCAGAACTAAAGCTTTTGTTATGCTGAAAGAGTTTCTTAGTATTACAGTACAGGTGCCGGTCATAAAATTAGAATATCATGGCAAAGTTGTTTTATTTCAGTAATTCCATTCAAAAAGTGAAACTTGTATATTAGATTCATTCATTACACACAGACTGATGTATTTCAAATGTTTATTTCTTTTAATTTTGATGATTATAACTGACAACTAATGAAAGTCCCAAATTCAGTATCTCGGAAAATTAGAATATCAATTAAGACCAATGCAAAAAAAGGATTTTTAGAAATGTTGGCCAACTGAAAGGTATGAACATGAAAAGTATGAGCATGTACAGCACTCAATATTTAGTTGGGGCTCCTTTGGCCTGGATTACTGCAGCAATGCGGCGTGGCATGGAGTCGATCAGTCTGTGGCACTGCTCAGGTGTTATGAGAGCCCATGTTGCTCTGATAGTGGCCTTCAGCTCTTCTGAATTGTTGGGTCTGGCGTATTGCATCTTCCTCTTCACAATACCCCATAGATTTTCTATGGGTTAAGGTCAGGCGAGTTTGCTGGCCAATCAAGAACAGGGATACCATGGTCCTTAAACCAGGTACTGGTAGTTTTGGCACTTTGTGCAGGTGCCAGGTCCTGTTGGAAAATGAAATCTGCATCTCCATAAAGTTCGTCAGCAGCAGGAAGCATGAAGTGCTCTAAAACTTCCTGGTAGACGGCTGCGTTGACCTTGGACCTCAGAAAACACAATGGACCAACACCAGCAGATGACATGGCACCCCAAACCATCACTGACTGTGGAAACTTTACACTGGACCTCAAGCAACGTGGATTCTGTGCCTCTCCTCTCTTCCTCCAGACTCTGGGACCTTGATTTCCAAAGGAAATGCAAAATTTACTTTCATCAGAGAACATAACTTTGGACCACTCAGCAGCAGTTTTGCCCAGGCGAGACGCTTCTGACACTGTCTCTTGTTCAAGAGTGGCTTGACACAAGGAATGCGACAGCTGAAACCCATGTCTTGCATACGTCTGTGCGTGGTGGTTCTTGAAGCACTGACTCCAGCTGCAGTCCACTCTTTGTGAATCTCCCCCACAGTTTTGAATGGTTTTTGTTTCACAATCCTCTCCAGGGTGCGGTTATCCCTATTGCTTGTACACTTTTTTTCTACCACATCTTGTCCTTCCCATTGCCTTTCTATTAATGTGCTTGGACACAGAGCTCTGTGAACAGCCAGCCTCTTTAGCAATGACCTTTTGTGTCTTGCCCTCCTTGTGCAAGGTGTCAATGGTCGTCTTTTGGACAACTGTCAAGTCAGCAGTCTTCCCCATGATTGTGTAGCCTACAGAACTAGACTGAGAGACCATTTAAAGGCTTTTGCAGGTGTTTTGAGTTAATTAGCTGATTAGAGTGTGGCACCAGGTGTCTTCAATATTGAACCTTTTCACAATATTCTAATTTTCCGAGATACTGAATTTGGGACTTTCATTAGTTGTCAGTTATAATCATCAAAATTAAAAGAAATAAACATTTGAAATACATCAGTCTGTGTGTAATGAATGAATCTAATATACAAGTTTCACTTTTTGAATGAAATTACTGAAATAAATCAACTTTGTCATGATATTCTAATTTTATGACCGGCACCTGTACATGAAAAAGACTGAGTTATGGTAACGGTTTATCCGTGCCTGAAGAGATGATTTTGCTTCTGTGTATTTTAAGACAGAAATTTAAATCTTTAAGGTTAGTGACACTTTTGGTATTCCCATCCACATTAACAAAAGAATAAGTGTTTGTGTGTCTGTCTGTGTGTTTGTCCAGTGACTATGTCTCTGTCAATCCAAAAGATTGCACATTACAAATATTTTTAGTAATAAAATGAATTGAATTTGTCATTCCCACAGATGGTGCATCACTAACATACACTGCTTTTCTGAATCTATACAGTGTGGTCTATGGCCGGCTTGTCATCACGGCCAATACCCCCAGACCGCCAGATGGAGCTCTCCCTGCAGCATGGAGGTGCCCCGGATGCCAGCAGGGAAGCATGGACTATGGAGTTTTTCCTTACAAACCTGCTGGATACCCCAGGGGCCAGCAGAGGACACTGCAGGGAGGCATAGAAAGTCATATGTGCCCTATAATCTGGAAGTGCATCATAGGCAGAGCAACAGCAGAAGTGACATACTTCTGGGATGAAGAAAAGGACTTTTTATCTGACCCGGAAGTGATAAGGATCACATGAACTGGGGATTGGAACACTTCCAGGCCAGGGACTATAAAAGGCGAGTTGGAGGATTATTGATTGGTGTATTGGTTAGTAATTAATGAGTATTGTGGAGAGTAGTGTGCTTGGTGCACTATTGTTAATAAATAAACTCAATATTTGGACTTTTACTTGGTGTCTGACATTTGATCGGAGGGTTCAAGGGAGCGATAGCACCCCCTATCTGTCACAACATACAAAAGGCAAAGCCCTCACTGACTCCTCACTAATGCTCCCACTTTCCATATAGGTGGGAAGCTGAAATTTCGCATGCTCATTCCTTGCAGCGTACTTACAAAAGTTAGGTATGTTTCATGTTCTATTGCAACACCCAAGGGGGGGAAAACGTGTAACCCTTAACTTTATATATAGATTTAGGGGAAACCCCTCATCATAATATACATAGGAAGCCCAAATTTCCCATGCTCATCCTTTACACTGTACTTACAAACGTTAAGTATGTTTCATTTTGCGCTGTGCCCCACAATGAACTTTCGAAAATAACGTCTTCTTTTTGGCAGTTCTCACCATTATGCCGTAAATAAGTCACAGGGCCAGACTCTAAAAAAGGTGGGTATTGACTTGACACAAGATTGCTTCTCACATGGCCAGCTGTATGTCGCATGCTCAAGAGTAGGCTCAGCAGAGAGCCTGGTCATTTTACAGCCTGAGGGTGTCATTTACAAAGAGATCCTTACATCCTAAAAATGTGCATTTTTCATACACAACATTTACAATCATAAACTAAACTCTTTAAAACCATCAGATTCACTGTCAGTACTAAAATAAGCCTACGACAGTTACATTGACAATCATGTTACGTTATTTTTAAAATGTTTCCGTTTCTTTTTCATAACTTCTCTAACACATTACTTCCCTGCTGCAAAGTGTGGGTATTTTGGTAGTCCCGTACTAAATGGCATATAACAGAGGCATATGCATTGAATTTGTCATTCCAACAGTTGACACATCACAAACTTTTAACACTGCGCATTGCAAACATTAAAGCTGCGGTCAATATTAATTGCTTATATTTCAACCCAGGCAACACATCTAGATATACAATACATCAGCTCCACACTAAGTTAGTTATTAGGATAAGTTTAAAGCATTATTTGGTTTTAACTAATACTAATAGTTAGACCGGTTACTTAGTACAGTTGCTTTTCTCTTTTCATGGAATAATATTGATTGTGATTTTATGCTAGTATTGGTCAATTAGCACTTATAATTTTATTTCTTTTGGTAATTTCCCTTTATTTTGCTACATGCATTAGTGTTTCATGGGTAACTGAGTTGTGTAGTGTTGATACTGTATTTGAGAAAGAGGGGATTGTATTTACTGCACAAAATATTGTCAAGGTGATTATTGGGGTTTTTATTTTTTAAGACCTCATTCGTTACTTAAAAAAACTTCAATATTTTTAAATAAAAAACCTTACATTATGTAGTAATTAAGTGTTTCTCTGACACAATAATTTATCAGCAAAGCTCCTGCCCTGTTCACTTCTCCACCCTGTTTTGAAACAGCTGACAATTTTGAGACTTCAACAGATATTTTACCTTTCTATTGGGTACGTCTTTTAAATATTTTATGTTTAAGAAGTTTGGATAGCAATTAGTTGCAGACCCTCCTCAACTAATAATACCACAGTGTCATCTCCAGGCAGAGGAGTAGCTTCAGAGGCAGACTGCTGTCACCGTCCTGCTCCACTGACAGACTGAGGAGACTCCACACTATGCGACTCTTCAATTCCACCCAGGGGAGTAAATGCTAACATTATTCAAAGTTATTGTCTGCTTTTATATGCATTTTTATTACTCTTTAATTAATTTTTTTTTTGTATTAGTACGGTACACTGTTGCTGGATTATGTGAATTTCCCCTTGGGATTAATAAAGTATCTATCTGTCATTTTTCAAATAACTTGAATTGGACTCTGCTGTCTATGAAAACTATTGAGCCACCACAAGCCTGTTTGTTCAACATTTTTAAATATATCTTAAAAAGAATGCATTTAATGTAGTCTGTTAATTCATGTAATTGCATATACAGTGTGAGACTTGCCCGGACACCACCAGTTGGAAACCACATCTTTATAAAATTCCCATGTTTATTAATCCACAATTACACAGTCCCATACACAGTACACAATTCACCCAGCACCAATCACCTCTATTTCGGGCTTCTCTCTCACAGTCCATGGCTGCCTTTCCTCTCCTTATGGGAGCTTCGTCCTGCTCCCTCTCCCAACTGAAGCTCCTCGATAGTAGGAAGGTTTCCCCTTTTATTCCCGCCCGGATGTGCTCCAGGTGTCTGATGACGTCCTTCTGGCAGCACTTCCTGGTGTGGCGGAAGTGCTTCCCTTTGCACTGGAAGAACTCCAGGCGTCCCTGGAAGGCTCTTCCGCCATCTTCACGGGTTTGGAGGAAGTCATTATTTCCCGGGTTCCCTGAGGTTTAAGGCACCCCCTGGTGGTGGCCATGGGTCCCAATGGGTTGGAATCTCTTGGTTCCTTTCTCGTGGTCCTCTCCTAACCCTGGGCGGTTGCCCCCTCATGACCTGGAAGATATAAATTCAACCTTCTGGTCCTTCCAGGCGTTCCGGCTGGGAAAGGATCCCAGCAATCTGTGACAACAGGGTGGTCCAGATCTAATTATGCAGATCCAGATCGTCTGGATGACTTTGATTTATGCGGAGACAATTCCAATTCGGTGTGAAGACGATTCCTCATGTCGTCAGTTCGCACACTTCTCGATGGTCCAGGATTTTTCGGGTGATTTTCTATGTAATAAACTGAATAAGTTATAGCGTAATGAAAATTGCATAATTAGATCTCAACCACCCTATATTATAGGAATATGATTTATTGTTACCAAATATTTAATAAACAAAAATGTAATTTAAAATATAAATTTATAACTTAATAATAATAATACATTTTAAGTAACTGAAAAATGCACCAACTTTCAACTTCAGTTCTCTAACACTTGAGTGTTATGTCATGCATACATTTTCTAACTGGTAGTACTTATTGTAGCTCCCTTTCTGTTTATAGCTTAGACAGTTGTACTCATTTTTAAAATTAGCATACTGTGGGTAAAATGTTAAGTAGTGTTTTATCTTGGTAGAGTAATATATTTTGCTCTACTTTCCTCTATTGTATTATTAATATGTAGCCTTAGAATGCCCAATCTCCCAGACTTACTACTGTTTATAAGGTATTATTGTATATAACTTATCCCGACCTTCCCTTCTATATCTATAACCTCAGGCAATTACATGTAGTAAAAAGACAAGCAGGAGTTAAGTTACACATACAATATTACTGATAATATTCACAAATAATAACAAAATGCAAAGTACATTTGAATATTAGCAACCATACAACCTGATTGAATGGTGATATGTAGTTCAGGCGGCACATAGACTTGTAGTTACTTAAAATGTCTCTAGTTAAGGCATCATTGGTGCTCAGCTTTCAGCCACATGTCTGTTCAATATGGCTGAGGCTGTGCTCTTCATTGTGCTGTCTTCAGTTCAGATGTTAGTAACAGAGATGCTTCTTCATCATATGTTGGTTAGTAAGAGAGAGATACTTCTTCATCAACACAAGTTAGCAAGAGATGCTTCTTTCAGATGTTAGTAAGAGAGACAGAGTGAGATAAAGCAAGCAAATTTATGGGTTTTCTGTCCAACCCCTACAGCCAATAGGACATCATGGTATTTAAAGGCCTCTGAGACAAGCCATTTCCAAACAGCCATTCCTCAGACCAATGGGGGAAATAGAACATCTTAACACCTGCCACCCCAGCCCTATATATCTACAATATTTTGAACACATAAAATGTTTGTCAAGCACCTTAACAAATAAGCCAGTTGTGGCCTTGTGTGGTGTGAGAAACTTCTGACAATTACAACAAAAATCAAATATGCAAGCCAGCTGGACCAGGAGGCGTTCAGTTTAAAGCAAAACATCAAGTGTTAAGGTAAATGTATGTAAATAATGTGTCATAATATTACAAGAACAATATTATATTTAAGGAAAGACATGTTAATATACTGTTTATGCAGACTACTCCAAGAAATTACATTTATATTTAATAAATCCTGCCTGTAATAAAATAATTTGATTTAGTAATGTGTCTAAATAAATGCATTTAATATACAAATAATAAATAGTTCAATTAACATGACCAACTAAGTAAGATGATTTTACAGTAGCTGTGACTTCTCTTAAAAGGTTCAATCATCAATTATGACAGCATCTAAAAAGGTCATGTCAGGTCATTTTCTAACCTGCTTAATAAAAACCAGTCCGGCTCAGGGGGAACACACACACCAAACACACATTACCAATTCACCTGTCCTGCGTACCTTTGGACCAGGGGTCCTCAATCACTGTCCTGGAGGGCCGTAGTAGCTGCCAGTTTTTGCTCCAACCAAATTGCTTAATAAGAAGTATTTATTGCTCAAGTAACACTTGTGCTTCACTTTAGTTGTCTCATTCATTAGGATTTTGAACCCTTATTTTAGTCTTAAACAGCTGTATTCTTGGTTTTTAATGGCTCATAATTGGCAATAACATGGAAATGACATTTCCCCATTTAGCTTGTTACGATTTACACCAGTGTGTATTTATCCTGCACTATTGGGTTAAATTAAATACTTGGAAGGAAAGCGAAGAGAAAAAAGTGAAGGACAGAGAATCACTCATCCATTTTAGCCTTCAAATCATTTGGATGATATCCTTAGAAAGGGGAAGAAAATCTAGAATATGAGAATTACCTGACATAGCAGAGTTAAAGCACTGACAGGCCTTGACATTAAATTATCGTCAAGAATTGCCTTCTAATTAAGCAACCGGGTTAGAACAAAAACCTGCAGCCACTGCAGCCCTCCAGGACTGTGATCGAAGATCCTGGCTTAGACAGTGGGAGGAAACCCATGCAAACTCCATGCAGAGACGACCTGGGACACAAACCCAGGTCTTCTTACTGCGAGGCAGTTGCCACACCATGCTGCCCCATCTAAAATGGCATTATTCCAAAATATAACCTAGCTGCCTATTTTACAAAACATATAGAAAATCTTAACATTTAATGTCATACCTTAAAAATGCACTTATTAAGATGTATAAGCAGTTGCATTGCTGGACATCACGTCCAATTGTTTCTTCCAAAGTGAAAGCTTGTTGGCATAAGCAAACAGCAGCTCAATGAGTGATTGACAGATTACTACCTTTTTAATTAGCTACTTTGCTGATCATCCATCCAAACCAAATTAACTGACTGTACCACATCTTCTGTAAAATTCTCCAGCATTAAGTATACTGTAATGTTTTTAGATCAACTACAGAATGAATTCATTTTCTTTACGGTAGAAATTGTAGAGGAATATGTGGCTGCCATTCATAGTTGTTTCTGTTTTGTCTTACTAGTGAGATCACTGCTCAGTTTTATCTTTGCTAACTTTAATTTGAATTAGGCCACTTTTTGAACCTAATCTTTTAAAAGAGCCAAATTCAAATATGCAGAATGCTATAATGAATTGACAAAGTATTATCGGTCATGTCACTCCTGAGTGTGCTCACCAAAGGTAACCTACCTTTTAGTAAACAATCGAGCCAAAACAGAGTACGGTAAGTTCAATAAGACATATGAAAACAAGGAGAAGCAAGAAGAAGATTACATTACATGTTTAAATAATTTGATGAGTGTCAGGTTGTTTGTAACAAAATAAGCATGGTTGACAGCACAAACCAAGGTTAGGGTGCAGGCTGTGATAAGCAGGTGAGACAAAAATCATGAGAAGCAGTAAAAAAGGGGCTCCATTGTAATTATTATCCATACTCCAAAAGGCAAGACCAAAAAACAAGACAAAAACCGTCAAAACTGTTAAAAAGTACATACAAAAAGTGTAAGAAAAAAATGGTCATTCCTCATTAAAGTTCCTTAGATTCCCCATTACAATGCATGTAACATGAAGGGCACTTGACAAGAGGCCTTTGCAGATACAGAATCCATAGTACTAATGTGTAAAGCTTTTGTCACACTGTAGCGATTGTAACCGATATGCTTCACAAGTTTATAGTGAAAATTGTACTAATGATTGCATGTCAGCCCCAAACTGTCTTCAGACCCCTTCCCACAGCACAGAAAAATGACATCCACTAATAAAAGTGATTTTCACAAAAAATCACTCAGATAAAAGATGCAGCAAAAAAAATTGTAATTAATTACCTTATTTAAAATCCCACAAACTCCACCGTATATCAACCGATTTCGAAAACCACCCTCCCTCTTCCAATATATACAGTAAACAAATGTCATAAAACCATGTACCCCAAGAATATTTTCACACCGTCCATTCAATTTAGTCTTTTTAATCCGATTATCACATTTCCCAATAGTTCAGTTTCTTAGACACACCAATCCCAGAATAAAAGATTTTTGGCTTACACTGCTTCCAATCCCATTCACTGTCTAATCCTCTTCCCTCAGTGTTTCCAGAATCTTCAAAATGGCCACCCCAAAATGCATTGGACTTGCAGTGCTCCCCAAGAAACTTTTTTTTTTTTCCTGGACTCAGATAAATAATAATAAATAAATGAATATAAATAAGTAAATAAATAAAACCAGAATCCTAGGAATAAATAGAGACAGTAGCAGAAGTATATGTGCAGGTAGCAGTGGAGGTGACACTACAGATGACTGATTGTTCATGAGTCTGATTGCAGTTGGGTAGAAACTGTTCCTGAATCTGAAGGTGTGCATCAGAATGGACTTTAGTCGCTTCCCAGATGGGAGGAGGGTGAAAAGTGACAGTGCAGGGTGGCTGGGGTCCCGCCTGATACGGCTCACTTTCCCGAGACAGCATGTAGTGTGGATGTCATGGATCGCAGCGAGCTATGTGCCCGTGATCTGCTGTGCTGTGTTCACCACACGCTTCAGAGCTCTGCAGTCCTGAGCTGAGCAGTTGCTGTACCAGGATGTGATGCATCCTGTCAGGATTGATTCCACAGTACACCTGTAGAATCTGCACAGGGTTGTGGGGGATATCCAGGCCTTACACAGTCTCCTGAGTAAGTAGAGGCATTGCGTTGTTGGGCTTTCTTGACTACTGCCGCAGTGTGACTTGACCATTTAAGGTCATCAGTGGAACCTAAAGCTGTTGACCTGCTTCACAGCTTCACCTCCGATGTAGATGGGGCTGTGCTCTGTTGCCTGTTTGCGGAAATCCACAATCATCTCCTTAGTTTTCCTAACGTTGAGGGTGAGGTTCTTGTCCTGACACTATTCTGACAGGAGTCTGACCTCCTCCCTGTAGGCCGTCGCATCGTCCTCGTTGATCAGACCTATTACAGTGGTATCGTCAGCAAACTTGAGGATGGTGTTACCCCTAATGATGAAAAACCTTTTGCATCCACTAAGGAATAACCGGAAGGCATCATTGCTGCCATATTTACACATGGTGCCAAATAGTGTCAAAAACGCAACAACATGTTCATATGACCAGAACCAGGATTCTGCTCAAATAATGAAAATCATCCATCCATCCATTATCCAACCTGCTATATCCTAAGTACAGGGTCACGGGGGTCTGCTGGAGCCAATCCCAGCCAACACAGGGCGCAAGGTAGGAAACAAACTCTGGGCAGGGTGCCAGCCCACCGCAGGGCACACACACACCCACACACCAAGCACACACTAGGGAAAATTTAGGATCGCCAATGCACCTAACCTGCATGTCTTGCAATTCAAAACATAAAACATATAAAACCATCCATCCATCCATCCATTGTCTAACCCGCTGAATCCGAATACAGGGTCACGGGGGTCCGCTGGAGCCAATCCCAGCCAACACAGGGCACAAGGCAGGGACCAATCCTGGGCAGGGTGCCAACCCACCGCAGACATATAAAACAATTCTACAAAATTAAAAAATATACTCATTGAATTGCATGAATACTACACCCATCACATGACTATTGTCTGATCAATGTTGCTTAGCAGCAAATACCGGCATGAAGGTCAGGGAAGAAAGGCAGCTTAAGGTTTGGGAGGCTCCAAGAGTGAAGACCAAACCCATCTTTGTCATTATCTGTCTATCTACTGTTTATTGGCACAGTGGTGTTTTGTGTTTACTTCTTTTTGGGTACCGTAATTTTCATGTTATTTCCCTCACTAAAAGTTTTAACATACAAATCATGAAAATTTAATTGACACTTACTGGAAAGTGAAAGCCAACATTATCAACTGTAATTCTGGCTTTGTGAGTTTTTCTTTCAGGTAGTTTCCAGAATGCAGTAACTTCAAAGTAGTGTCACTTTCAGGTTTTATAATATGAGCTCTGCCCCTGCTTATTTTGTTCACCGGTAGCTTTGTAGGTTCATAAACTGTAGCACACATTTAACATTTTCTTAAGACACTGGTGGAAAAAAAATGAAGACAGAGAGAATATTAAGCCTGTTTACAAAGTGGCAGAACAACAATGAATATGTATTACCCATGTAATGTGGCTGAGAACACAGACCAAGGTTGGGGTAATAACCAGATAACCCCCTTTTAATATAACAAAAGAAAAAGACAGCCAGCAAACTGCTCAAAACAAAAGTGTTTCTTTCAGTTGTTTGGCAACAAAAGGGTGGGAGCTCTCTCCAGCTCAGGTGTTCAGTTTCACAGCTGACACCATTGAGGAAAAAATGACAGAGCTGGTACTAGAAGGGGAGAAGCCTTCTCTGGGCATTGGGGTGGGATTAGACATCTTTTTTGGGTGTCTTTTCCTCACTGTGGAAGAGGAAGGTGAAGATATTGTTCACATCAGTGCCCCCTCTCTTACCACATCAAAGCCCAGGAAGGTGGTCCCCAGGTGCACATGTGTGACAGCCACAACACATGAAAATATCAACTGCTTTAGAACAGCATTTCACTTAGCTCCTAAATTATTCAAACCATTCTTCTCCCTGACTTGGGGCTGTTGAGCAATTACTGCATTGTCTATAAAAAGAATTTGCACCATTGGGAGTTTTCACGTTTTTATTGTGTTGCCACATTGCACCATAGTGTATATAATTTGGCTTTTCTGACATTGACCGATGGAAAAAGACTAATGTCAAAGTAGAAACACATCTCTGCAAAGTGGTCTAAATAAACTGGAAATATAAAACACCAAAAGTCTGACTTCCCACTGTACCCTGAGTTTATTACTTTGGACAAATGCTGTTTTTCCTTTTACAATTTAATTAATCTTGAATTGTCTTTATTACTGATTATATGGACTATGAGAACTGGACTACATCAGCTCAGTTGTTTAGATCCTGGCATGTTGCTGCCCCATCACACAGTTTTCCTTCATGGCTGCTCTCTCGTAATATAGTGGCGTGGCGTTATTGTGGTTCCTTTTCCTTCTTATCTTCTGGGGACTGATTACCCTGCCATAATCTAGATTGGGTTGTTTGTACCTTTTTGATTGTGTTTCACCTTATATTTACTGCTGTAATTGACAACACTGTTTCTTTTAAATTTGGTATGTTGCATTTTTTTATACTTAGCACTCTGCTTTTGACATTAAATCACAAATTGCCATATTTGGATACGGAAATGTATCTATTCTGCTTAACTGCACTCTAAATATATTCAAAGTCTCTACAGACAGAGCATCTGAAAGATTAATCTATTTCTGTTTGAAGTACAAATGGGCAAGCAAGTGGATTGTCTTTATGTAATGGAGATGGCTCCATTCCTGAAGTAGGTGGGATTTTTTTCTTCTCTTCAGTCCTATTGTGGAAATGTTCAGAAAGCTACATGGATATGCAAATTACAGCTCCGGCTTCTCCTTTTTCATATACTTAACATCACTGAAATTTGATCTGACAGGCAGAAGTAATGCCCATGATGTTTTGCTTACTGTCTAGTTAGTCTCCTTACAGTGATGTCCCTGCGTCTACTGTATACACATTGTTAGCCTTTATCTGTTTTCTGTTATTTTAAAGTGTTCTGCAGTTTCATTTAAACAAGTAAAATCTCAAATGCTTCACTCATTCCGCTGTACAATAGATATAGTGTCATTTTTTTTGCCCTTTTTTTAGTATTGTTTTATATATTGCACATCAAATTCACATTTAGTATTCATGCAGTTTGTGATGTGAATTTGGAAACTTCAGAAATAAAAAAGCTTGATAGACTAAAGAGTCCCCTCTTGTTTGTCTTAATTCTGAAGGTCTTATGTTCCTGTGCTTGCATTTGAGGATAGAATGGCTGTTTCACCTCAATTTACATTTCATCTAACAAATGACAAGAATGCTACCTTGTCAGTCTGTCAGCTGCACCTAAAATATAGGGTGGTCCAGATCTAATTATGCAATTTTCATTACGCTATAACTTATTATGTTTATTACACAGAAAATCACCCAAAAATCCCGGACCATTGAGAATTGTGCGAACTGACAACATGAAGATTCGTTGTCTCGATGAACTGGAATCGTCCCCACATAAATCAAAGTCATCCAGACGATCTGCATAATTAGATCTGGACCACCCTGTACAAGTTTGTCATCCTTTAGCACAGTGGTTCCCAAAATCGATCCTGGGGATCCACTGTGGTTGCAGGTTTTTGTTCCAACCAACTTCTGTTTTTCATTGGACTTGTAGCCTAATTAAGTGAGTCATTATTTCCCAGTTTCTGTTTTTTGGAGTCAATGTAGAAATTACAAATTAAGTTTGGTAGATTTTTGTTAAAATGTAATAAGCAGTTATATGGGGAATATGTTTTTTTTTAAGTCATTAACAATTTGTTCAACCTAATTTTAATTATGCTTTTCCAGGTGTTCTGGTTATTTAATTGATTATTTACTAATTAGCGAGTCTGACACTGAAGTCTTAGCAGCTTTCATCATCCTGGGTGTCTGCTATACTGGTTGTTAGTTGTCACTATTAGGGTCAAATGAAGGGAGTAAACTACACATGAAAAGGGGAAAATAATAGGAAAACAACAAAAGAGAGCTATGCATTTATATCTTTAGAAAAAATTAGAAGTATTTCTAAATGTCTTATAAATGTAAAAACCAGACTGTTGTGTTTTTTTCTGCATGCAGAATAAGAGGAGAATTAAAAAGACCAACTAATTAAATTAGATGAGTTGTTATTGGTTATTATCACCAATTGTGAATCTGGTTGGAACAAAAACTGCAGCCACAGTGGGTCCTCAGGACCGAGTTTGGGAACCACTGCCTAAGCACATAAGAAACTATCTGTATATAGAGTAAGTAGTAAACTGATGCATGCAGGGCTGTCTTAACAGCATTATAGGCCCCTGGGCAAAGCAGAGCACTGGGGCCTCTACCTACACATCCACTTACTGGAATAAAATGGTAGACAAAATTAAACATATATTTATAGTATTGGTACTTCCAACAAAATTAGTGTTTATACATTAAAAAACATGCTGTACAGCAAAGATTAACCAACACAAACGTTTGAACAATAAAGCATGAGCCTTGAAAAACATAAACATTTCAACATATAAATGATATTCAATTGGTAAACCATACAGACGGAGATGGCACAGTATGAAATTACTATCCATCCATCCATCCATTATCCAACCCCGCGATATCCTTAGCTCACCGCAATGAAATTACTAAATTACTATGAATTATTTATTACTAATCAAGTGTTTAACACAAAAATTTCTTTGCAGAGAACTGAGTTGAAGTGACGTTAACATATATACAGTCGATTCCTGTTAATCGGACCACATCGGTACACGATCATTTTGGTTCTAATAACCTGCTGGTCCGATTACACGAACATGCCCTATACATGTGCAATCAAGACGGGATGTGCTATACATAACATATTAAAATGTGATTATGACTTTTATTGTGCTGCACACGTATGGCGAACGTACAAACAAGAACTATGTACATGTACATGTACGGTTGCTTACAACTTTGTTTATTGAAAAAGAAATCTACAAATTCTTCGAAACGATCTACGCAATGCTCAGCATGCAAAGCACAATAAAAAAGGTTACATTACCAAATTCCAGTCAACGTTTGAAGAACTTGTCTAGTGCGATCTGACGCATTCTGTTTACGCACTGCACTTGTTTACGCTCGACTTCATGTTGCCGGCTACTGGGAGGTCCATTTTAGGAAAGAAAGGGCAGGCATGTTCACCCCCACTGTGTTTGCACTTGGTACAAATTTTCCGACTTCCTGACCTTTGATAAAAGCATAAATTCTCCTGGGGAGCCCAGGGATCCTCCTGATGTCGCTGACCCGCTTTACATCCGCTTTCCGCGGGCGACTTGTGGCTTCTTTTTCTTATTCTCTGTCACGTTCTTTGGTCCGATTAAATGGAATTTTGGTCCAAATAAGCGAACAATTTCAGGCTTATGTAATATGATCTGTTTCGGTTCTTTAGGATTCGGTCTGAATAAGCGGCTGGTCCGATTAACCGGTGGTCCGATTAACCGGAATCGATATACATTTTACGTTATATGGTGCATGAGATCCGTACATATACATGCACGTGAGGTTGCAGAGGTGACTATGATACTAAATCAGAGATGAATGCCAATGTGCACTTGTAACACAATAACAAATACTTACAGTTTAGTATAGTATAGTATTTATTTATTGACAGCAAGTCACAACTTACATAGATTAGTATGGGGCCCTTATGCTCGTGGGGTCCCCCGGCGTTACAACATCCCTGGATGCATGAAAATTGCAGAATATAACAAGAAATGCCGCTCAGCTTAGAAAGAAACCGTGGCCCAAGGGCTACCTAATACTCCACGAAGTTCTGCAAAAATCCTGTCCATCATTGTGCTGTCTATCATTAAGGCGTAGACACAGCATACTACACTATCGAATGAAGGATTAACTGACCCATATTTTATAAGTCACACCTTTCTTGCATTAGCAGAGTGTTTACATTATAATACATATAAATATCAAAACACGGTTACCAACCTCTGTGTCGGCTTTTTACAAACTGAGCGAGTGCAGAGGTTCACAGGATGCGCGCCTCTTTGTGTGCGCGGCACATGTCACGCGCCTCTTGCGCCCGCCAAAGAGGACCTGAGCGCGCGATTTGTGCGTGTGTTTTTCTTGTTGCGGCGGCGCCATCTTGTGGCTCGCGGGAACGGGACGGTAAGTACAAAACACTCTTTGCCTTTTTTCCGTTTTCGTTTCCAGTATGGAGTCGTGCATTTTACAGTGCATGGCCTCGCAGATTTAGAGTCGTCTGTAGACGGAAGCTGGACGGATTTTGAATGCAGCAAAAGGCGCACAACAAATGCATAGTATTTTATTTCTGCTAGGTTGCTCCGCGATTAGCTCTTCATCCTCGCGGACCGCAGATCAAAAGTCTTGGGTTCAAATTCTGCATGTGCGGAGTGAAGATTGCAAACTCTGCCCACTGTAGTTCAGATTGGCAGTGATTATATAGGGTGGTCCAGATCAAATTATGCAATTTTCATTACGCTATAACTTACTAAGTTTATTACAGTACATAGAAAATGACCCGAAAAATCCCGGACCATCGAGAAGTGTGTGAACTGACAGCATGAAGAATCGTCTTCGCGCCGAACTGGAATCGTCACCGCAAAAATCAAAGTCATCCATACGATCTGGATCTGCATAATTAGATCTGGACCACCCTGTATGGTGGGCTCCGTGTGCGTGAGCGGGCCGTATAATGAACTGGCACCCCGTCCATGACTGACTTCTGCCACGAGTCTGATGCTGCTAAAATAGGCTTTAACGACAGTGATCACTGCAGCATTGGGGGCAGGGCAATCTTAACAGCATCGTAGACCCCCTGGCAAAGTAGAGCACTGGGGGTCCTGTTTTGATAGCCAGACAGAAACATACATAAGTCATCATAAAAAACGTGGGTCCCTATACTCGTGAGGCCCGTGCCCAGCGTGCCCATGCGTTAAAAAGGCACTGATTGGAGGACATCGTTGGAAATTAAGTACAAGTGCTTTTAGGACAGAAGCCAGGCAGCACTTCTTTACGCAAAGAATTGTAGGAATCTGAAGCAAGCTACTGAGACCTGGAGTTGACAGCCTGTACCCTCCTTAGTGTTATGTTTACCCCAGGAAAAACGAGCGAAAAATATTGAATTCCAAAAAAAAAAGTGTATTGAAAACGTTGGGCGGCACGGTGGCGCAGTGGTAGCGTTGCTGCCTCGCAGCCTGGGTCCTCCCTGCATGGAGTTCGCTTGTTCTCCCCGTGTCTGCATGGGTTTCCTCCCACAGTCCAAAGACTTGAAGGTTAGGTGCATTGGCGATCCTAAATTGTCCCTAGTGTGTGCTTGGTGTGTGTGTGTGTGTGTGTGCCCTGGGGTGGGCTGGTGCCCCGCCCGGGGTTTGTTTCCTGCCTTGTGCCCTGTGTTGGCTGGGATTTTCTCCAGCAGACCCCCCGTGACCCTGTTGTTAGGATATAGCGTATTGGATAATGGATGGATGGATGTACATGTGAGTACATGTGTGTTTTTTTATTTTTAATAAATTTGCAAAAATCTCAAGTAAAGTTTTTTCACGTTGTCATTATGGGGTGTTCGGTGTAGAATTCTGAGGAAAAAAATGAATTTAATCCATTTTGAAATAAGGCTGTAACATAACAAAATGTGGAAAAAGTGATGCGCTGTGAATACTTTCCGGATGCACTGTATGTACTTGCAACTTTCCAAGTGTTGGGTGCTGCCTTAACACTTCCAAAATAGGCTCCAACATCCCCAAGCCATTCACTTCTGAGTTAAGAGGTCTTAATAATGTTATATTATGTCTTTAGAAGGACTAGTGACTGTGTGTGTGTGTGTGTGAGGGTGCATCCAGTGATGGACCTGAGTCTCCTCCTTTTTTTTGGAACCTTTCTTTAAAGTTAAATCAAGGATACACTCTGTCATGCTGCTACACTGTAAGCATGATAAAGTGAATAGTTGGATTGGGCCATTTTAATCAGGGAAGCGCTGTCGTTAAAACATCTGCCTCACAGCTCCAAGGTACATATATCCGATTCTTATCCTGATCACTTTGTGTGAAGTTTATGCATTTATCTTTCCCCATAGCATAAAAAAGTATCCTTCTTTTCATTTTATAGATCTTCTTATTTCCAGTTTAATATTGCAGAATGTAAAACCTGTATTGGATGCAGTTTGCATAAGTTGGTTAAACAAATGGACAGGAGATCAATCTATTACAAAGCAAACACACATGCACTTTCATTTATTTTTTTCTATCTATTTACTGTGGAGGTGGGAGCATGCACCGATTACAGCGCGTTGCCACACCCACCACACAGCGACCCGCCCAGATTGAGATCCAAGTGCAGTCATGCAACGGGTGATACCTCAGCACCACACTGAACAGTGTGAGTATTTTTATAAATAATAATAACAATAATACATGTTTTTATAGTCACAGGGAGCTGGAGCATAATCTGGGAGCATCAGGTTCACAGCAGGAACCTAACTTAGGCAAGGTGCCAGTCCATTACAGTGTACACTCAGGCATGCATTCCGATACTCATCCATTGTCCTTTGATTTGTTAAAGCCACTTTACCAAAGTGTAGGGCTGTGAAGAGTGAAACTCCTGCAACATTAGGCACAAGACAGGAAACAAATCTGAGCAGAATGCCTCTCCATTGCAGGATACATTCAATCATGGGTACACCATTTAATCTATCCATCTTACTAAATAATACTCTCAGACCTACCTGATCCAGTTCAGGGTCACAAGTGACTTGAGTCTATCTGAGCAGCATTACACACAAGAAAGGAAAGAAACAGGCCTCAACAGTGTGCTAGACCATTACAGGGCTCAACCGCCTATAGTAAAATAAGGACCACCCGATGTTGTTGTTGTTGTTTTAATTGTATGTCTCTTTCAAACTTTTCCCAGTAGAGGTCATGCAGCATATGCCAATGAAGAGGTTTAAAAAATCTCCCTTAAAAGTTCCTACAGTAATCTGAAAAAAAGAAAGGAGATTAATGTTGAACACATCACTCACAAGACATTACAGTGCATCTTGATTTTCTCCCACTCCTAAGGAGGTCAACACTGAATTTGAAAAATCCACCAGTGAAGCCTACATGTCTCCCTTCCACCTTGTGGGAACGAAGGCAGTGGTATGATCCTCTTGATTCAAAGAAGCACAGAATCCTGGTGTGGAAACAACAGACATACTGTATATGTAGATAATTATTTTTTCAATTGTTTTCTGGCCTTGTGTTGACCAGTAAACTCCTGGCTGCGTGGTACTTTGCACCGCTACAGGGTGTGCAGTTTGAGTTGTACAGTATGTGCAGTTTGCATGTTCTTTCCATGTTATTGTGCCTTGTTCTTTTTTACCCCAAATTTAGTTTTAAAGTTGAGGTGTTTCAGTCCAGGCAATTCATAGCCAAGAAATTTCCCTGAGTCACAGGTGCTTGCAGGGCTCTCACTGGACTTAACTTTAACATCTATGACAGGGTCAGAGATTACCACAATGATCTGATACCAGTTGAGACAGACCAGGTGCCAGCATCCCATTTATTCATTTTTGTGACATGAAAAGTGCTGGAAGTTGCATGTTTTCCCAGTCACTAGCAAAAGAGTGA
This sequence comes from Polypterus senegalus, assembly GCF_016835505.1. Taxonomy (NCBI): domain Eukaryota; kingdom Metazoa; phylum Chordata; class Cladistia; order Polypteriformes; family Polypteridae; genus Polypterus; species Polypterus senegalus. The sequence goes on along the minus strand of NC_053165.1, from coordinate 150,392,550 downwards.
AAGATATTACTAGTTAGGTAAGTTAATGTTTACATTGAAGACGTCTGCACATATACTAGAAAATGCTGCTATGGTCCCAACAGAATTTTCATGCAAAAATGCTACTTACCCTGATGAATCAATTGCAAGAATTATGAGAAGTTAGACTCTATGTCTTCAGCATTGGGTTCAAGAAAGAGACCAAATGTAGATTAGTTCATTCAGACTTGCTTGATGGAATGGAATGATCTCTGTTTGCTTCATTATTATCACTGGGCACATTCAACACATACTACATTTAAATGCTGACTTGTCCATTCATTTTCCATACTCATTTAGAATAGTACAGTTATTTAGTAATTTGGGAACCAGAACCTATCACTGCAGCAACAGATGGGTGCAAATCACACCTGGGTAAGAAACCATTCTGTCACACTGCCAGGGCCGTCTTAAGAGCATCATAGGCCCCTAGGCAAAGTAGTGCGCTGGGGGTTCTATTTTGGTAGCAAAACCGAAACATACATAGGCATCAGAAACATCGTGGGCCCCTGTGCCCCTGGTGCCCCTGGCCATTGCTCATTGTGACCATACATTAAGACAGCCCTGCACAGTACACAATGGGACGCTCTCCCATATTTACCCATACCAGGCCATTTTAGAGTCAACAGTTCATCAGATGTGACTAAAGGTATTAAGCAAAAAGTCACACACCTTTTACCTGAAAAAGTGTTGGTAACTTACAAACAGCAAAACAAACAAAATAGCCATGTTTACCCCCCTACTAAAAACATGTTATTGGCACTTAAATCCTATCTCTGCAGCAACGGGTGGGTGCAAATCATACCTGGGTAGAAAACCATTCTGTCACCGTCCCAGGGCCGTCTTAAGAGCATCATAGGCCCCCGGGCACAGTAGTGCTCTGGGGGCCCTGTTTAGGTAGCAAAACCGAAACATACATGGGCATAAGAAACATCGTGGGCCCCTGTGCTCCTGGTGCCCCTGACCAGTGCTCAATACACTAAGACAGCCCTGCACAGTGCACGATGGGATGCTCTCCAATATTTACCCATACCAGGCCATTTTAGAGACAACAGTTCATCAGATCTGACTAAATGCATTAAGCAAAAAGACACACGCCCTTTACCTGAATACATGTCATTGGTACTTAAGTAGTAGGCATGATTTACTATGTCTGACGGTGTTGTCCAAGTTCATTTGTGCCAAACAATAATGTTCAGTAGAGGGCAGCAACTCACTTTATATATGTGGTGAGTTTATATATTTATTTATTTGTTTGTGGTGTTTTCCTCCATTTATAATAACTTATTTTGATCTGTAACTTACTTCTTTGGTGTTTCACAGGAAGCAAATTAAATAGTAAGACAATTGCAGAGAATTTTCATTTAATTTTGTTGAACGCCATAGTTTATCCATTTTTCATGCTTACATTAATGTGCAGGTAACATGAAATATATATTTTCAACATGCCCCTTTAATCTGAACTAATCTTTAAGCTCATTACATTTTACATATCATTTATTTGTTTTCTACACTCTTTTTATAACAGCTTTGTACATTAATTCAGTATTTGATGCAGTATTTTATTCATTAATTTTTATGCTTGATAATGTGCTCAGCATACTGAAGCATATAATAACGCAAATAGTATAAAATACAGTTTTTCTTGACTCAAAAGCAACAAGGCATTTGTAGAATGAGAGTTTTCAAAAGTCATCCCTGAAATCATAAACAATGCCAAATAAATCAGTATTCAAAGAAAGACAAGAAAATCAATGCCTCTTTCTATCTGGGGCCTTCCTAAACAAGTCTTTATACCCCATCTAATATGTGGAAGCCAAGAGGACTCAACTCGCCTGTAATACATCACTGTAATGTTCCCTTTACCTCTTCCTTCTATTACTGATGCCAAGTCTCTCTCTCTCTTTCTCCCTTCAGTTGAGTTCATTTCCTTCCACTATTTCACCTTCTTTTCCTGACACCACAATCACTTTTCCAGGATGAACTTTTAAGCCACATGTCTAACCTGTAGTGCTGAAGTCCAGTTACCCTGACCATCGTTAAAAATGACAGGGTGCCACACACAATGTGATGCGCCTTTTTGTTGCGACCTGTCAAGCTGAGTGTCTCCTGCATAACTAACCACTACTCTTGCATTGCCTTTTCATCCCTGGATTACCTTTCTAGCTTCCATAATTAAGGGACACAATGTCCCTCAGTGGTGACAGCCTGGTTATACTGCGTCACACACGTGCACTTAGGAGGCAGTCAACAAGTGAGTGAAATACCGCGAGACAAGGGGTTGATTTGCGGTACTAGCGCCTCTCTCTCTCTTTCGTCAGACCAAAAGAAGAAAAATAATGCTCTTAACTCACTTCCGCATTCCAAGATGGCCGCCGAAACATCACATCCTTTGATGACACCGCTTCTGACTCCATACAATGACGATACTTCCAGTCTCCAGAAGATGACGTTACGTCTTCCATCACATCACGTCCGGTTACTTTTAATGATGTTGTATCCGTCTGCCCGTTTCAACGTCATCTCATTTCCGTCCACCATTTTGTCACTGTACAAAATGCCATTTGTTGTAAAACACTTTGATCTGCAGTAATAAGTATTTGATCCATCGTTTTTGACTGTTCGTTTTTTTTTCTTTTGTCCATTGGGCATTATACGGGGATGGTCCCCATCTCTCAGTGTTTTTTGACTCATTACAACTGGCATGACCAAATAGTTTCTCATTGTCGGGGCACTTTCCTCCAGGGCACCTTACAGCCCCATCTCCTGTTGCATTGAACTACTGACATCCCTGTTCCCAACTGGGTCCTCTCTCACTGGGTTTATAATCTCATTTGGGAGCTGAGGGAATATTAATAGAATCATAAAAGTCTGCTGCACATCTGTCCAGGTGTCATTCAAAAAAAATGTGCCTCTGATCTCTGATTAGAAGCAGGAAAATTTCACTCCTTTCATTCATCTTATCTCAAAGTATACCAGGATCAAAGGGTGCAACTGGAATGAAAATATATCAATAACTTTTTTGTTTGAAACATGTGCTTTGAAAATAAAGCTAATTTAAAAAAGACATGACATGCAGACTAGCAAGGCATGTTGTCCAATGATTGTTTTATTGATATACTTCTGTACTTGAAAAAAGAATTCAAGTGCAAGATCAAAGACTCAGGGTGCATGCCAGCAAGCCAGGATTTTCACAGATGGCATACTGGTCTGTTGTTTGATATACAAACACCGCTTTGCTCAGAAGTGTTTGAAACACAACTCAACTTGGGTTTTTTTTGACTTACAGACGTAAATCATGCAAGCACAAGAAACGGCCACACAGAAGATATTTCATGCCAGAAGTAAACTTGAAGGAAAATACTCTTTGGGTGTCAATGCGGGTTTTGTATCATTTTTATTATAATAAAGTAGAGCCGCTCACTGTGGTGGGTTGGTGCCCTGCCCGGGGTTTGTTTCTTGCCTTGTGCCCTGTGTTGGCTAGGATTGGCTCCGGCAGACCCCTGTGGTTAGGATATAGCGGGTTGGATAATGGATGGATGGATGGATGGATAGAGCTGTTCACCAAAGTTCATGTTAACTGATTTGGTATTGATAGACATATTATTGGATGAGTTAACTCACAAGAGGCTAGGCTTTAACCTACATAAAGTGAATTTCAAAGCACGGTACTCTGATGGGTGTAGAACTGGCTTAAACACAGAAAATAACTGGTTGTAATAAAAGGTCCTATCTAGGTAATACAAAAGTGAGGTCATAGGGATAAGGTGAATGATTTAATTGATAATAATGATTTCGATAAAATACAATTACCATGTTGCTTATGTTTTCCGTTGACAAGAAACTAAGTAGATTGTAAGATACTCTGTTTTGGCAAAACTGTGACAGCTGCATTTGGACATAATTCAGACAGGTTGATACCGTTATGTAGTAGCTGAGCTTTAATGCAAGTGAATTCGCTATACCTCCATCCATCTATGCACCCATTTTCTAATCCACAAGAAAGAAACAAATATTAGATATTTTAACACAGTGTATGAAACATCATTTCTAGCCCACAACTGGAATGCTAATAGGATGCTTGGTTACATACAGTAGCATGCTATGTTGTGTACAAGTCCAGGGAGGTTACGCTTAAGTGTAAAATGTACTTTTTTGTCTCTATATTTGAAGATTCTTCATAAGTCAAAGTATTTCTTCAAAGCGACATAAATACATGTTATAAGATACCAAGTGGTGCAGTTGACAGCAGTATCTAAAGAACCTTTAAATATCAGTTTGATAATTTTGCAAAAGTTGGTTAAATAGGAATTAGCAAGTTATATTAAGATAAACTGACAAATTATATTGAGCTAAATAACCTTTTCCCATCAAAGCTTTTTCTTATGTTCTTATGTTCGCCCCTTATGGTATAACATATGTCACATTTCTATTGAAGTGTAGTTCCAGTGGCAAGTTTCAATTGGTAAGCTTGTGCTTTAGTAATCCGCTGCACACTGTAGATCATTATATTGTTCTGCTCTTCAAAAGTATGTTGACATCTCATGGAGTCCCTTCTGCGGCCCTTTACTCACGTGATTGAGACAGGAAGACCTAATTATGAATATTGAACATAATAGCATTTATTTTTGCTGACACACTGCAATGGGAAGAACCTGCAAGGTAAAGCAAGTGCTGTCAGAGCGTCTTATTTCAGACTCATTAATTTTGTATTCTGTTTCTGTGAAGGCCAGTTTTATAGTTCAGGGACTTTCTGGCTGCTAAGGGGGATTCCTGCAGCAGTTTCAGTACTGCATCAAGGCAAATAGTGGGCGTGTGTTTAGACTCTGCACCTGGTAATAACATGTTCCATATGGAGGGTTTCATTATGTTAAAAATAACAAGGGGAGACATATAATGCAGTATGTGAGAAGTGTAGAGAACGCGCTCAAACAGAAATGAGCATGGCTTCATTTTTAAGCTTTATGTAATCTTGTTCGAATTATACTTTTGGTGGAATTGTAGATCACTTGTAATGATGCACTGCGAAAATGGTGCTGTACAAAAGAGTGACTGATTGGTTGACTGATATTTAGAAATACTCCAAACTGTTTAGCCTAAAAAAATCTCTGAATACAATTGAACTATGTTGTATCAGCGTGGAAAGTGTTATATTCCAACCTAGTTGTATAAAGTGTGAACAATGATTAGAGGGTGACTGAAGAGAGCTTTTCTTTCTGACACAGCGTTGCCTATAGAGTATTCTCTCCTTTACTGTCAGCAAAACCAAAGAGCTGGTCATACTGTAGATTTCAGGAAGCAGATGCAAGACCGTGTTTCTGTCTACACTGGCAAGGACGCTGTGGAGAGGGTCAGTAACTTTATTGGAGTCATCATCACTGATGACCTAAAGTGGACAGAACATATCTTGGTAATCATCATGAAGACTTTTCCTGAGGGCCACCCACTGCAAAATTGCAAAAACTCCAGAAACCTTATATGCCCTGATTGATCAAACCTAAAATGATAAGTAAAAAAAGATAACAACTAAAAACAAAAGCAAAATATTGAGAGCACTGAATAAAAGAGGACGAAAAATCAATAAATAATCCACAATAAAGCACCCAAATCTGGGTGTAAAGTACACAAAAGTAATTTAATGTGGAAAAACCAAACCCTGAAAAGAGAAACTTAGAGCAGGAAATTAAAATTAGGGAAACTAGAACAGAAAACCAAAAGCCTAAGACTGAAAAGTTCAGAACTAATCAAAATATAAAGAATATGTTTCAAGAACCAATTCTCTAACTCTCAATATCAAGAAACAAATCCATAATCCAATACTCAAAAACTAATAAGCAAAACCAAAAACCAAGTCCAGAAATGCAAAGAGCAAAACCTTAAAGAAGTTTTACACTGGATATTTTGCCAGACTTAATACCTCAGTATAATCTAAGATGTCTTTATTTGCACTCGTGTGATCACACTAAACTAGAAGTAACACCTGAAATGAGTCAAAATTGGAAACTCCACCCCAGTTTGTAGGAGGATAACAGTTAAAAACTAAAAATGACATCATTATGAAATAAAAATGGAAAAAAACAAAAACGTGAGAAAAGTTGGAGCTGGGGCGGACCCCTAACAAAACCAAAAAACAAAATCAAAATATTGAGATCACTAGAAAAAAAGAGGGTGAAAAATTAATAAATAGTCCACAATAAAGCACCCAAATCTGGGTGTAAAGTACACAAAAGTAATTTAATGTGGAAAAACTAAACCCTGAAAGAGAAAATTAGACCAGGAAATTAAAATTAGGGAAACCAGAACAGAAACCCAAAAGCCTAAGACTGAAAAATTCAGAACTAACCAAAATATAAAGAATATGTTTCAAGAACCAAAACTGTAATTCTCAATATCAAGAAACAAATCCATAATTCAATACTCAAAAACTAATAAGCAAAACCAAAAACCAAGTCCAGAAATACAAAGAGCAAAACCTTAAAGAAGTTTTACACTGGATATTTTGCCAGACTTAATACCTCAGTATAATCTAGGATGTCTTTATTTGCACTCGTGTGATCACACTAAACTAGAAGTAGCACCTGAAATGAGTCAAAATTGGAAACTCCGCCCCAGTTTGTAGGAGTAAACAGTTAAAAACTAAAAATGACATCATTATGAAACAAAAATGGAAGAAAACAAAAACATAAGAAAAGTTAGAGCTGTGGTGGACCCCTAGCAAAACCATGACAAAGGCTCAAAAGCAGTCATCTTTGACAGTCATCTATGGAAAGTCAGAATGCATTCATTTATGGTCCTCGATTTCTACAGGTGAACAATTTAGTCCGTCCTCACTGGCTGCATAACATCTTGGCACAACACCTGCTTAGTTCAAGACTGCAAAGCATTAAATAGACGGTGCATTTGGTTCAGAATATATCTGGCATACAGCTACCTTTTGTTCAAAACATATATATATATATACAGTATAAGACATAATTACATAGCCTGCTGAATTGGTCTTACAGAAGCAGTCTACTTTAATCATAAGAATTCCTTTTATTTAACCCTTGCAAGTCCCTGATTAAACATTCTGGTCTTCCCTTTGATTAAAATGACATTCTGTTTTGCAACTTCCTGTTTTAACCTATCCTTGCCCAGACATTAATTCCTGGTTCTGCACTTTGAAATACAATGTCTGACCTGAGTATGTTTAATTTCTCTGTTATTGATCCCTGCATGGTCTGTCAGAAATAGTATTTAAGAACTTCACTTATACCACTTGAAAAAGTAGTCATGTAAAAGAGAAAGGAGTGTATTAAATGGAAAAATGCATACAGTAATATAGTTTCTGTTCCTTTTTTATCCACTTGACTGCTTTGTGGTACCCAGTGAGCAAACATTTTCACTTATCCCCATTTCAGAACACCATTGTCTATTATCATCTGCTCTTAAATTCATCATACAAGCAGACAATATCATGCACAATTAAAGAGCTAAATATCTTGGCACCTATATACAGTATGTGGACATTTTTCAGTTATTGGACCTCACTGTATCCTTGCAGTACTCACAAATGAAGATTATCTAAAGCAGTCCCTATGTTTGTCTGTCCTTATTCCAATTTGCATGTTTAGACAGGGCAACAAGAAAAGTCACCTTTAGTGTCTCAGGCTACTGTATATTTAACTACACAGCTGCCACCCGTAACACCTTATCATCTGTATTTCTTCCTATAGACATCTCAGTTGGTGTGGTTCCCTGTTAAATATGCACCCTAACAGTGCCCTTTCCACTTTGGGCACCACATGTTTTGTGCCCAGATCAATCAGAATATTAAGAATAATAATATTAAGAAGAAAGAGATCTGCCCAAGATAAGATAGTGCTTATTTTCTTCTGTATGATCATATTGTTTTGAGTGACTCGTGTTGCAGTTCTGGTGCGTAATAATCGTGTCTATTTTCACGTTTATCCCCAGTGTCTGATTAAGCAGCCTCACCAAAGAGAAATTTTAAACACTCCATTCGGCACCTGAGGTTTTTGGTGGTGATTTGAATGACTTCAGAAATTGCTTCAATATTACAGATTATTGGACTTTCAGGTAAGTGGGGGTAAGCTTCAAAATTTGTTTATGATTTTTTTATACCCTTGGCTGTTACGCATATGATTTGAGACACATAGGTTTGGGAGATGTCAGGTCAACCTGTCCCTCCTTTAAAATCCAGTAAGTTGCTACAGAGATGGCAATTCAGAATGGTTAAGGGAATACAAGAAATGCACACAATATAGTAAAAGTTTAATTAGATCAAATGTAGATTGCATGACTGGGGGCTGTCCTTATTCTTGAATGGGGCTATAGTATTACAGGGGCCATTTTTTTCATCCAAGTCAGCTATAAATCATTATACATATGAGTACAACACATTTAAGGGATTAGAAAGTACAGAGGTACTAAAAAACATTGGCCAAAATTTAAAGAAAAGCACAATAAGAATAATAGTTCAGTTAGTCCTAAGGCTTTTTGAAAACTGCACCCATATAACAAGTATGACCTTCTCAAACACACTCACTTTAGTTCAAGGTCAGAGAGGTCCTGAGCCTTGGGAGCAAGGCAGGAACAACCTTGGATGAGGCACCATTCCATTATGGGGTTCATATGCATCCACAAGCCAACAGGGCCAATTTATAATTGCCAATAACTTAAAATGTATGTCTTTAAGATGTATGTTAAAAATCAGAATGTCCAAAAACACTCTTTAAGACACAGGGAAAACTTGCAAACCACACACAGACATTGACAACAACAACAACATTTATTTATATAGCACATTTTTATACAAAAAGTAGCTCAAAGTGCTTTACATAGTGAGTAAAAGAAAAAATAATAGAAAAAAAAAAGAAATTAAAATAAGACAACATTAGTTAACATAGAAATGGAGTAAGGTCCGATGGCCAGGGTGGACAGAAAAAAACAAAAAAAACTCCAGATGGCTGGAGAAAAAAATAAAATCTGCAGGGGTTCCAGGCCACGGGACCACCCAGTCCCCTCAGACAAGTACACTAGATCTTGGAAGCACCATTTCTAACCACTATGTCACCATGTCACTTACACTCTTAAAAATAATGATTCTTTAATGGCATTTATGGTTCTTTACTTAGCCGTATGGTTCCTCATATTGCCTGACCAAGCACCATTTCATTCTGCATATAAAATTGGTTCTTTCAGCTTTGAAAAACTTTGTAATATGTAGAAAAAAAGAAATCTTTAATGTTTGCTTAGCTACCTAGTAGGACACTAACATATTAAGAAAGCCTGAACTTAGCCTGTGTTATTTATTGTATGCAGCAAGAGTCTTCTAAAATGATGACCCATTGGTATTTCACAAATCGGTTACCATCTATTCATGGTTATTTACTGTGTGGAGCCTGTTGCAGATCTAAATATATAGGCTTTTATTACAATAAGTTTATTCTTTAAGTCTGTGTAACACCTTTGATGTTGTTCTGTTTTGAGTAATGGTTAAGTATGCTGATGTTTTTTGGATTGTGGAAAATGCTTTTTTTTCTCTTATTGAATTTATTTAAAGCATTAATATCCCATACAATCAAGTGAAACTTAACAAAACTAAATTCAATTCTCCCTCCCACCCATGAGAAAGAGAGAAAGGCCAACAGCCAGAGTAAAACTTTTGAGAGTAATATAGAGGGAAAGGAATATTTCTCCCCACTATAAATGCTTAATCTAAAATATTATATTAGATCCTGCCAGGTTTTAAAAAAATTTTTGAACAGATCCTCTAAGATTGAGGTTCTTAACCTGATGTCCGTGGATACCTAGGAGGTCCATGGATGGGTTTCAGGGGGTCCATGAAGGTCAGATAACAATGCACATTTATATTCACTATATAGCCCGGTACTGTTGATTTAGAGTAGATGTAGATGTAGTAGTAGTAGTGATTGTAGTAGAAAACGTAGTAGTAATAGATCTGTTTTAATTTGCACAAGAGGATTGAATTTCATAATTATAATGAGTGGCCATTACTTTTTGCATAAAAAGGAGTGTTTTTTTAGTGTGTCTACTTTAAAGTTTAATAATACTTTGTGTATTTCATATCCAGTATGTATGAGACAATCAAATCTCAATAAATAAAGTACTATACATTAATTTCATTGCATGCAAAGTTGTGTGTATGTGAATATTTCTGGGGAAGGGAGTCCATAGCTTTCATCAAATTTTTAAAAGGGTCTGTGACCAAAAAAGGTTAAGAATCACTGCTATAAGAGAGAATTAGATTTTTTTCCAATTTCAAATAGTATATAACATCAGTTACCCACTGACTTAACAGAGGTGGGCTAGGATTGTTCATGTTGAGCCAGATAAGTCTATGTGCTAATAGTGAAGTAAAGGCAACTAAAGTTTGTCCTTCTTCACTTTAAGCCCATCTAGGAGTCCACCAAACACAGCTATTAATGGATTAGGAGTGATTGTGCCACCAAGGCTGTCTGATAGGCATTTAAAATTTTTTCTCCAGAATGATGTTAATGCTATTGTTAATTTCTGTTATTTGTTTAAACAATTTTTAAAAGAGAGATACTGTGCCTTAGTTACTAGCACTCTTTCCTTTAACACGTTTTTTTTATTAAATTAGTCCCTATCACTTCTTTCTTCACTAGCTTTGCATTGAATTGTAGGAAAAATGTTTTCAATTGTTAATTTCTGCTAATTGTTTAAACGTTTTTTAAAAGACTGCTGCTTTTCATCTCCAGAGCCCTTGATTCTGCTCCCAGTCTGGTTGTTCAGCTTATGAAGCTCATCCTCCCAATGTTCATGTGAGTTTACATCACAAAGACATGAAATTTCAACACATAAAGTTAGGCTGATTGGCAGCCTTTTTTGTCACAATATACATGAGCAGTGGTGTTTGAGTAAGTGTGTTCTATAATGAAATGGTGTACCATTCAGGACAGTTTCTGTCTGATGCCCAAATATGCAGGCATAGGTTTCATTTCCCCATAAGCCTGGAATTGATCTAAAAAATTAATAAAACTGATTTGCCGTTTTTAGGTTAAATGTGCTATATAAACTAAAGTTCTGATTATTCATCCATCCTTCCTTTTTCCAATCCATCGAAGGATCTATGAAACAGAAGTGAAGTGATTTCAAGCCTACAGCAAAGAATGCAGAAAAGAAACTAAACCTGGGCATGACACTAGTAAAGTGCAAATTAATAACTTTAATCTTTGAATGTAGCATAGTTTGAGAAACTGAAAAACTGCTGAATGCAAATAAACTAACATATTTAAAATATACAGAATATAGTAAGAGATTTAAATTAATGTTCTAGAAGCATATATATAAAGGTTAAAATAACGCCTTTGGATCAATATTAATGTGATTTTGCTTAACTAGAAATTAATTCTAGTCATGAAACCAATTCATGGCTTGACTCTCAAAACATGAAAGTAAGAAATTAAGCTCAAATTGATACATTTTATATATAGGTTTATTGGTAATATGCTTAGTTAAGAAGTTGCTCTTTGCTATCTTATTGGTTGGCAAGGGCATCTGTTGGCACAGGAAAGTCTTATAGCCCCTATCACTGTCAGGAAAGAAGAGGGAAACCCATGCTGGGAAGATGACTACATTCTCTACATGTTAGTATAGGACTACAAGCGCAGCTGGGGGCAGTAGACCCTATTTGCAGAAGTGGTGCCCCAGAAGCACTCAAGACCTCCAGTACAAGTGAGAGAGAGGGAGTTGCCGTGGGAGGAACCAGAAAAGCCAGAAGGTGAACAGCACCTAAAACATATTAGGAGTGTCTGATGTTCTCACTATTAAGAGAGAACATCTCTGTGTGGCTATGTTAATAGGCATATAGAGTCATTATTATTAAAGGAATACAAAGTACAGTATGTACAGAGTAAAGTGGAATTCTTGCTTGCATGTGCTAATCAACATTGCCACATTGCTACTCTGATGCAATGGGATTAATGAGTATAATCACCTTACCTTGAAACTTCTGTCTTACTTACATGAAAAATATCAGAAGTACAGTATTTGTTACATTGAATTTACATATGCTTCAAAAATTATCACACAACTCATCATATAGCTAACTAGTAGAAGAAATTTTTATATAATGATATGACCCTAGACTCACTGGCACTGCAAATCCTTTCCATGATGCATTGTCCTGGAGCACCTTTAGGCACTGGCATATTCCACTATAGTGTGCCAAGAGGTCATCAGTTTGTAAAATTCTTACAGTTATCAAGCTGTAAAACTGATTTTTCCATCCTACCCTTCATTTCCCTAGCCAGTTTTAACAGACACATTGACATGTACACAATATTTTTAAGAGCCTTATTACACTAGAGGTATATTGTATGTGCTTTTTGGTGTCTTTCACTTACTGTGTGTAGTAGTTTACTAGGACTATTATAAATGTAAAGTGTACTGTGTTCCACATCACATTGTGCAACTGCATTTTAACTTAGAGTTAGAATTTTTTTTTTCGAATCTGTTGAAATTTTTAATTTTAGTGGATCAATTAATATACTGACTCTAATGTTTATCATAGATTTAATCAACTTGCTTATTAAAAGATGTCTATAGTTATTTATATAAATGTAAGATGGAGAAGCAGCCCATTGAAGGATTTCACTTTACCACCTGAGAAAAAGGTCCCCCAACCCTAATGAAATGTGCACTTCTTCTTGTATATGAATATTGTCATTTCATTCTGAAAAGGTTACACATTTGGGTTTCAGCAGCTCCTTGAAAGCAACTATGTGTGTCATTTATGGTACATGTGCAGTGAAAATGAACAAGTCAGCATGAATACAAAAAACATGGAGGTAAGCCAACAACTCTGTCAGCAGGGATGAAGGTATGGGTGTGTCCAGGTAAAACTAGGTCCACCCAGAATAAAAGCTAGCACAGGCTGATAGGTGGTTTTGGAGGTTCTCAAAGGTTAAACGGTATTGCCATAATAACCATTTGGACAGGGAAGACTGTAAGAAGACCTGAATTTTCCATAAACACCATTAGATGGCAGCATAAGGACTATGTCTAGGGAAAGGATTTTTCCTTCTTTATCACTTATCTCCAGCAGACCCCGTGACCCTGTGTTAGGATATAGTGGGTTGGATAATGAATGGATGGATGGATGGATGGTGTTTAAGTATAAAGCAACAGTATGCTTTTGATATTTGGAGGAACAGTCACTCCTGCACCAGTAAGTGTTTTTTCTCCTCCTCCTTCTTCTTCTGCTAATGTTTAGCAGTCCAGCTTTAAGTACATTACAGCAGTCTACTGAAATGGAGTGTGGAGCAAAGATCAAAGTAGCCTACCTAAATAATCCTTGTTGTGGCTTTTGTCCAAATGATACTATCAACATCACTTTTCAATGTTTGACAGATGCCTATAGCTATACATAACAAATTAGCAACAATACATAAGTCATTTGGATATGCTACTTCTACTACCACTATACCCATTAAACAACATCATTGTAACAAGACAGTAAATAGCAAATAAAAGATCAAAATATAGTAGATCTATATATGTGTAATGAAAAATTGACTCACTCATTCACTTACCAACAAAAAGTGTTATTTCCTGTTTAATTTAAAAGCTACATTTTTGCAGGATTCCATATCTATTCCAGTAGGCATCCACTAAGAAGGGACATCTTGATATACCAATATTTAGGGGTTAAAACTCCCCTACAATAGGACAAACAAAATACTTCAAAATCTCAAAGATGTTTTACCTGATTTGATTGAAATGTAGTGACGTTATAGAAAAAAGAAAAGTAGTTAACCTATGTTTTTTGTTGGTTGATATTTGTTGATAAGTAAGTGGGCTATCCTTAGGCACAGTGTTCTTTTTTCTGCTGAGCGCTGAAAAGGAATCACAATGAGAAATGGGGCTGCAAGTGAAGGCCGAAGTGGAAGGATGAAAGTTTATCGAAGCTCAAATTAAATGTGCTTGGCAAGTTTTGTAATTGGGTACACACAGTACTTGCTATTCTGTCAGCTTCTTCTTACTCCTCGCAATGCATCACTTATATAGAGAACATATACTACAAAAAACAAGGAGGATGACAGGGACCCTTGGTATGAAATTCATGCAATATTGCTAAGAACTGGGGTGTCCCCTTGGGTGGTCAGACTGCAATGTGCCACTACACTCCGCTTTACAAGCTACAAAGCAGTAAAGTGCCCTTCAAATCCCGTGTACAACACAAGCCAGGAGCAATGCCATGCCTTTGTAAAGCCATTTATACAGCTTAGTAACAGAGGCCCCCAGGGGCATAACATGGAAGGGGTAGACATTGTAAATGGGTCACCATATTATTTCTTTTCACCTGTTCATCTTTTCTGTACAGTGCTTAAAATGTTCAAATTATTGCATGCGGATTGAAAATATGCAGCATGTAAATGTCAGTGCTGTATTTAATAAGTTAAAGTAGACCTCGGTTCACTGTATATTGCCCCTCCTGTATATAAATCCTCTGAAACTGTGTAACAGTACAAGATTATAAATCAAAGCATTATATTCAAATCTGATTGAAGCTACCATTTTTACATAATTTGTTACAGGGTGAAATTACATTTTTACTCAAAATTCATATTATTCCTACTAATCCTGTTTCAATTCAAAAGAATAGAGTTTCCTGTAAAATTATGTTTTGCAACAAAAGCCAATTTATTTATGGCAGGAATATTTTACGCATGGCCATTCATATCTAGCATATTCCAAAGAAAGCAGCTCCAGTAACCTAATAGTAGTAGCCCCTGGTAGAAAAACAAATATCATATGCAGAAAAGAACTCAATTAGTTACATAGTACTTACAATTTTTATCTATGGCAACATACAAGATAATAATATATTATTAAATATATATTTACAGTTACTACAGAAACAGGTTGAGGTTTTGGAATCTTATTAAGTGGTTTATGGTCCCCTATTTGTAAAAAGAGGGGTCATCATATGGTATTTGGGGAACGGCCACAGAGAGAAAGAGCAGTTATAGTGGAGAAAGCCAGTCACAATCTTCCAGCACATTAAGAAGCAGTCAGATAGGATTGACTTAAGACCATTTTGCCATTTTATGGCAAAGAGGTCAGCAGCCCGAAGAGTCTTGGCACTCCTGAAATAGTGCAAGAATACTAGGAGCTGAAAGTATCAGTACCAGTCTGTCATACCCACAAGCAAAGAAGTGTTGCTCTTGACCTCACAAATGTCTCTAGGATCTGAACAGAAGTGAAACCATGAGACAGACCGACAGAGAGTTTAAAGCTGCCTCAAAGCAGTCTGTTGACTAGTCTGGATGCAGGAAGGATCCAGGGCCATCAAAGAGAAAGAGATGGCATTTGAAAAAGGTAGTACTTTATAGTATTGGAGAAGCAGGAAAATGGTTGGACCCCACAAGTGACACACATGATTTCAGACTTGGGGAAACTAGTCCCAGTAGCAAAGCTAGAATTTTCTTTTCTCCTCTTGTCCAAAATTTGTTTTTTGTTTATCTCCCTATCATGTTTTTTGTATTGTAAATACACCATTTTTGGTACAGTATGCTTTCTTGGCATTAATTTGGTCATGAAGTCTGCTCTCTCTCTCTCTCTCATAACAGTTATCTCCAACTCCTAACTGTTTTTTTCTGTTCTGTAGTGTATTGCTTCTTTCCTCCATCAATTAATTTACTGAACCTGCTTAATCTGATTCCAAAACTGTTGAGAGTCAGTACAAAGTTTAGAACCTTTGGACATATGGCAGTAAATAACCCTGATCTGTGTGCCAGTTCATTGCAGGACATGCTCAATCATATATATAGAGTCCTGAGTTATTCAATATTTACTTCAGTTTTTAAGGCTCCCTCTTCCTTTTCTATCTTTCCTTATTTCCATTTGTAAGCTGCTGTCCTTCATTATCTACCCTAAACAGGCTTTGCTTTCTTCCTCAGTCACTGTGGTCATGTTTTTCCTTTTTGTCAGTGGATTCAGGACCTTTTTTATATGTTTGTCTTTCCGCCTCTTGCTTCATTCTCATTTTTCCATTCCATCAAAACTTACCCCAGCATGTCAGTCTATTTTAGTGAGTAAAACTTTCTGTACTAACTAAAGCTAATCTTTAAAACACAAGGTCACAGTTTCAAAATATTGCTTCTAGATAATAATTTGAAGGTTGTGCTATATTAAAGTATGTTCAAATGGCATTTTTCAAGTAAGAAACTAAAAATCCAAGCCAGCAAACAACAATAATTTCACCAGGTATTTTCAGCATATTCATATGTACTATAAATACATACTATTATTTTGTTTTCTTCCAGCATGGCTATTCTTCATTTAATGTAACATTTTTGATGATGGATGCTACCTGAAAGTACCTTTCTTGAGTGGTACACTAAGTTGGTATAGAGATACCCTCATTTGTTGCTCTATTTAAACACTAGCCAGCCTGGACCATAATCAGCACAATTACCAGTTCCATTTCTAGGACACATTTATTCTCATCTTCACTGTTCCACATAAAAAAGTTTTCATTATTTTCAAAAAGGTGGCATACTGGAGCAGTGTTTAGAGCTACTGCCTCACAGGTGCACATACATTGATTTGTATCTCAGTTATTATCTACTCTTCCTGTCCTGGTGGATTTTCTGTGGGTGATCCACATTATCCTAAAGAGGCTAAATGTGGGTTCTTCATTTCAGCAAGTGTGGGAAACTGCATAATGTACACTGCTAAAGACATATGCCCAGTTATGCTAGGATTGGTTGTGATTCCACATGATCCCCTCCAGAAAAAAAGAAATGGAATAATACATTATTTTTAAACAATACCAGTTACCATTACTAATTAAAACCTTTAGCACTATATTCACATTAAAACAAATAAGTAGTTCAGAAAGCTGCACATATGGCAGCAGGCTTACTTACTGTATTTATAAATAATATATTTAGAAATATGAATATTCACATTTTAGATTTAGATAATTAAATAAGTTGAAATGAAACATGACAAAGGGTTAGGGAACCAACTAAATCCCTATGTGTTTGTCAAGCTGTAATTAAAGATTGACTATAATCAGTAATTAGAATTTTTGACCAGTAAACTATTTGTCGTTCCTGACCTGTCCTTCTTTTATTCTGTGTTTCTCTCAAAATATGTTCTTTTATTTCTCTCAGGTCATTAGAGTGTTAAGTATGTCGGAAAGCCTTGGAATGGTGCCCTGGTGAAGGAGACAATTTAAGGTTCCAGAACAAAGCTCCATTACCCTCCTTGCTCTCTTAAAAACAGGACGTGATCTGTGACCATGTATACACATACACTCCAGGATCCCATGACTCTGTGCTCGACTAGACAAGCTTAAGAAAGGCATGGTGATATTATATTGTGGTTGAGTGAAGAATAGCAAGTCCAAAGGAGAAATGTTGGGGCACCAACCTGGTTGCCCCATTTTAACCAGACGAAACAAATCAAACAAAAGCAGGCACTCTGTGGTGCAAAATAGAACAAAGAATGCACTGAAATCAAAAGGGAGCTGTCAGGTTTTGTAAATGCTTTGCAGTCAGTTATCAAGTAGGACCTCAGTCCTGCGGTGCGCTCTTTTCAGAGTGACGCCTCCTTCCAGTGGCCTCGGGATCGATAGGTGTGGGACCGGAAGTGGCAGGGTCAAACTCCTTTATTGTGTGTCTTCTCGGTACTGTGGAGGGATCAGAAGAGGGCATAGCACCAGTGCCACCTCTTGACCTGTACCTCAGATGAGCCGGGAGAGTGATCCACTGATGCACATGACAATACTGAAAATACTGTATATACTCTATTATAGCGGGGGCATCTCCTTCATACCTAGAATGATACAAAGAAAGAGAACATAAAATGGCATAAATCAGTCTTGAAACACTGTCTACTTGGAGAAATGGGTGACCCATCTGAAACCCAAAGCAAAACATTCCCTTTCTCAACCCTTATCATGTTCTCTCTCTTTTCTGTGACCTCTTCTTCCTTCTGCACTTCACCTACTGGTAACTGACCTGAAGGTGCTTCAGGCTGTGAAGTGATCATCTGCTGTTGTTATTTTATAGTCAGTGACTGGTTTTCTTTTCCTAAAAGAACATCAGACTAGAATGTCCTCTAGCACTCCCTAGTATCCTTACACTAAAGAGCCTTCAATTTCCTTTAAAGGGAAGAGCTTCCCACCTCATGATGCAACTTAGTCCCATTCTGGTATTATTTGGAATCCCTTGCTGCTTGCTACAGGCTAGGTGGTCCTGCTACCTCTTCCCATCTCTTCCTGGCCTCACACACACTTTTTTGCTCTTTTTAAGTTATGGATCACGTGTCTGATGCATGACTTGCCTTCTAGCATTCTTATAGAACGTACTTTGTCTGTTAACAGGGTAACCCGCACAAGCACAGGGTGTTCCATCCTCATCTTGCTAGTGTATATAGAAGATAAGTGATTGCTTTAAGACTGTGCTCTGTTCCAGTGCATCTAATACAATAAAACAAATCCTTGATGTCACACCTACTTGATGTCAAGATCAAATTGGAATGCATATATAATATATTTCTGCATTGTGTCAGTTCTAGATTATTCAAATTTTGGCTCTCAATGAAAAAGGAAAACTGCAATATACTTATCCTTTGAAATCTGTCCAGATAAAGAATGTCACCATGTGACAGAAACTGTTGTTGCTTGGTAGGTTCACCCTGGAATGCTACTAAATACAATTGATCATGCAGAGTCCCAAGGATAATAAGCATTTCCCTTGATCCCTCCACTTAAAATGCTAGGTTGTGGGAGGACATAATAACAGCAGATCATTGCTTGCCAGCACCCAATCCACAAAATATAGGCTGTTTGAAGACCAATGAATGCTTGATAACAATGGAGGTGGGCACAGTGCACCCTTTCACAGAATGTAGGGAGTGTCTTTGTAAGCATAATCTATATGTCCAAACTTTAAAGCTTATGAAACTTTTAAAAGTAGTTATCCAATAATGTTTAAGCATTGACTATTGCATATTTATGTTACATTTTGTTTTGAATTGCTTATTTCTATATTTTACCTTTTTTCCTTGTATCTCAATATGCTGTTTCTGGATAAATAATTTTTATCTTGTGTAAACATGTTAAAACAAAAACCTTAATCCTTGACTTGAACGACAATATTTTCAACAATTTGTCTCATTGATATTGATCCATCTTTGTAACTGAGACACTTTCATCTAAGCCCAAGCAGCCGTCACTGATCCAGCTAGTGACATTCAGTACATTTAAGTGCACTTCAATAACTCGGTTATTCACAGAAACCCAATTTCTGAAATGCCATGTAAACCCTAATTTGGGTTGTTGGCCTCTGAGAAATACGATTAACAAAAGTAGATTTCTCTGCAAATAACCTGAGTTTGTGGTCATGTAAACCCTTAACCAGGTTACTGTTAATGATTCTGTAGTCTGCACATGTCCATTGCACTCTGTCAGCTTGCCCATGTATTTGCTTCACAAACACTTTCAGAAGCCACTGGTAGAAGCATCCACAAAATAAATTTATTGAGGCTAATGTCTGAGTGATCACATTAGAAATAATCTGTCTCAATATTTCAGAAATTGCTAACTTTATATTGACAACCTAAATGTACAGTGCTAAACTCAGCAACGCAATCTCAAGAGCAGTAAGGTAACACGTTAAAAGTAACACACTTTACTTTGTCCAATTACTTTTTAAAGTAAAAAGTAATGTCACTCAATAGTTTATTCTACTGAAAAATACCTGTATTGTTATTATTCCAGCAGCACTGGGTATAAGGCAAGAAGCACGTGCACTGGGTCCTTTGCAGAGCTCAGTTGTACAGCCAAGCAGACAAGAGTGTGCTACATGCATTCTAGTTTCAGAAACCTTTAAATAATAAATCAATTTCACTAAACAAATTCATAAAACATATAAATTATCAAAGGGATCTTGCTTATTTTCAGATTTATGGTGGCCGATGATTTGCACAGTTTATGAAGCTGGAGAGCTTTGACAAAGGAGAACTCCAGAAGATTACTTGTGCATGTAAACACAGATTATTAAGAAACCAGGCTTCGCCTTAACAAGATTATTCACCTTAATCCGGTTGTGTGTGTGCATATAAATGCACTCATTGTATGGCTATTGATAGCCAAAAAATGTCACATCCAGTAGAGATCAATGCTGCATTTAGACAAGAAGTGTTAAATATATACAATAAGATGTTTTTTATATAAACAGAATTAAGTGTTTTTATTATCATTATAAAAAGAATGCCAGGACAAACTGTATAGTTATTTTATTGTATACTTATAACCTTTGCATGAAACCATCTGCTAAATCAGTTTTTTGGCCCTGGAATATCAGTGTACCGTTTTGGTTTTCATTACAACTATTTTATTAATGAGGGTCTAATTACTATTGTGATGGATGGCTGGGGATCGTGCCCTGCAGGAGGCCTGGAAGAACAGGGGACTGAGAAAAGGGCAATTTATTCCCCGAGACACGAGAGGATAGCCCCCCTGGGTTGCATCAGGGCCATGGGCTTGAGGCTTTGAAGCTCAAACTTGTTGGGGTTCATGGCCACAGCCAGGGGGCGCCTGGACAGCTCCAGAAGTAGGATCTGCAGCACTTCCAGGTGTGGTGGAAGAGGAGCGGGATTTATATCCAGCACTTCCACCACACCTGGAAGTTCTGCCGCAAGCTAATCAAGAGACACCTGGAGCACATCCAGGTGCAGTATAAAAGGGGCCGCCTCACTGCATTTGGAGAGCCGGAGTCGAGTGGTAGTGGACAGAGCTTGCGAGATAGGGGTGGAGGTGGCAGAAGGAAAGAGAAAAGGAGAGAAAGAAAGAAGGACTGAGTTTATTGGGGTTTGTGCACTGTGTGTGCTTAAAGAAAAGAAGAATAAATGTGTGTGCTTTTGGACTTGTGAGTCTGTGTGTCTGTTGGGGTCGGGCTGGTCTTCTACACTGTCTATTAATGTACTTTACTTTAATTGAACATATTGGTATTATGTTGTTTCTCCATTCATTATGTCCAAATATGTGGTCATCCATTATGAAACTCACTTAATCCAGCTCACAGGGACAAGAGCTTTTCTGTCTGCATTGGTTGCAAAGCAGGATTCAAACCTCGATTGAGCACCAGTCCATCACAGGGCACATTCACTAACACACTAACACAAAGCCAAATCAGAGTCAGCTGTTAGCTTAAACTTGCAATGCTGCTGAATCAGAGAGAACATACAAATTCCACACAAAACAAATTGCAGTCTTGAATAAAATTAGCAGCTGAAACATGGTGAGTCTTATGTTATTGTTCAGTAGTATACCTAATGTGAAACATTTTTTCTTGAAAAACATTTACCGTATCTAATGATCACTGCACCTCTGTTAATGAAGAAACATTGCAGAGCCAAAATTAAACGAAACAATGTTGCATTTCAATACATGACATTTTATGTGCTAACTGCCCACAAATTGAAATTTAATAGGCATCTAATAATGAACCGACTGAATGAATGCATTAGTCATTATGTGCTGAAGTCCCTCTCTGTTTGAAGAAAATAACAAGTTAGACTGCTGGGCTATTTTTCTCTAAAAGGTCTTCAGTATTAAAGTTCTTTTATGTGGCTCAGTGACATCATAATTCTCTTGGATCAGCAGACCATAAAAAATCCAAACACAATGTTGTGTAACAAAACTCAAATCAAAACTATTTTGCAGGAGTTTTCAATATTTTATCCATTACAAACTGAACAATTGGCTCACCTGTTTAAATTAAAGTTCATATGTGTGGCCCACACAAATACATGGTACTGCTGGAGCGGATCCTCTCAAAAATTGGTGCCAGCAGAGTCGCCCTCTTAGCAGGGCTAAATGTAGAAGTGAGTCTGTGCCAAATAAAGCAAAAATGAATGGGTAGAAGGTTTAGAAAGAGCAATCCAGCATTTGAACGGTGTTGTGGCTTCCTATATGGTGCTTAAACAAGTCAATAGTGATTGTCATATATTTAGTTATACTTGTGCTACCCCACCACCCTAATAAGTCCTTTCATTGCATATGTAAGGGGACATTTACTATAATGTTAAAAGATTTTTTTTTTTTCTGGTATTTGGTTTTTATAATTCTGTTTGATCTCCTTTACTGTTGGGGCAGCTGCAGAGATCCCCCATCATCCTGCATGATTACAGTATGCTCACTGTTTCAGCTTTATGTTAACATAGGGTTCTGCAATCTTCATAGGATCTACAGTAGTTATCGTCCTTTAGATAGATAGATAGATACTTTATTAATCCCAAGGGGAAATTCACTTGAAACCAAATTCTAAATTATAGTGCAGTTATTACTATTAATTCCACATACTGTTTTTATTGGGGTTTTTTTGTTTACTTGTTTGTTAATATTAACACACTTTGCCTCTTAAGCAGCTGTTTTCACAGTTTTCAATTGTACCTTGTTTTCTTTACCAGCTGCCAATTAAAAATAAAACACAAACAGCAAGAAATCTAGATTATATTGCTCCCATTTATACCTGTTATGTGTCCATCATGGATAAACTATATTATTAAAATATTTGTGAAGAAATAATGAGTAAAAAGAGCAAGACAATTAAGTATTAATCAGGTTTGGCCTATACTGTAAATCATTTGAATAATGTTCTCCAAAAAGCACAACCTGCAATATTAAAAATGGCTGACAAGGTAAAATGAGAGCACTTACAAACCACAAAATGAATCTGCTTGTTTCATGAATGGCTAAAGATGGCTTATAACTCAGTAATTGGTTGGAGGTGACATCTCATGCCACTTTTGCCTTTTAGCACCAAGACTGGGGACCTATGTGTTAACACTTAAACAAGAGAATAAAACAGTGAAAATCATATCTAGAAGCAGAAAAAAGAGTTGTGTAAATTAGGTGTGTCAGTGTAAAATTCTGGGTATTTTGAATGATATTTGTGCTGTTCTTTTCGGCATCCAGTACTTCCTAATTTCTGACTGAATACACATCTCTGTATTTCTACAGAGGCTTCATTTTACTTGAAAGGCTAGTTTGTATGGCGTCTTCAGTATTATTGGAAAATCAAAGTTAAGTCTGAGCCTTGATCCAGAATGAATGTAAGTCTATTACAAGACACACAAATGCATGCAGTGTACAAGCATCCTGACACCATGGGGATAAGATCACACATAATTTGCTATAATATGTAAATATACTAAAGAGAACGCCCAAAACTGTATTCGGGCCTGAAACCCATGATTTTTTCCCTGTTATGTTATTCTTGGTAAAAGTTACAGAATGCTGATTAATGAGTCTCTTGCATGGTCATCAATTAGGTCAACACCCTCCTTATATTTATTTTCAAATAAAACGCTGGAACAGTCTGGTTGGATAGCCTTGGATTTTTTGTCAAGTCTTTATTTAGGTTACTACAATTGTATCATTGGTGACGTGAGCTGCGTATGTGAATTTCCCCTTGGGAATAATAAAGTATCTATCTATCTAGATCAACTATTGTATTTTTTAGGAATCAGTAGTGTGCTTCTAGTAAAACTAAAAGTGAAATAAAAATAGAACAATAATAAAAATAGTAAACAGCATTGTGATTCAATGTTTAGTGCTGCTGCCGCACAGCCCAAAAAATTATTTAGTTTCAGGATCTATTTTGAGTTTGCTCATTCCTAGAATCTCACCTAATTGCTTTAATTTTCTTTTGAATGGATGGCTGTACCTTTAATAGCAATCCTTATTATTGGCATTGTTATAATAATATTAATGGCTGACTCTGTTCTTATTAGTTATTAAAATAAAAATCATAATTAGGTGAAAATTAGCCCTGGTGGGGCACTGAGAAACTTAATCACACTCATTTATAATGTACAAATTTTGAGTTGCTAGCTAATCTCACATGTGCATGTTTTACTACTGTTATTAATATTATTACTGAAGGTTTATTATTATAATTTTAATATTAATATTTGTGTTGTTGCTGTTTATTTGTCATTCAGATACACTGCAGATAACTACACCACTGAGGTCAGTGACCTTTTAAAACATCTTCCCTTCTTTTGAAAAGTCCTTAAAGGTGATCCCGTTTACTGCATGTTATGTCAAGCAGCTAAACATCAGAACCAAACAAAATGAAAGCATTCTTACCCCAGGCCTTTTATTGTATCATTTGGAAAGAATGATGTAATGCTATATCTTCCTGAATAGTCTTGTTTTAAATTCCTTTTTTTTTCTCTGGTCAATAACAAGGGTCTATTTCTGCCAACATAACCCATATATGGATGTGCCCGGGAGTAACCCAGAATTAGGAATGCTGATGCAGTCTGTATAAACATGCTATGTTGGTTCTAGTTTGCTACGCAGTTTAAATGACAAGGAAGTTTAAGAGAGATGATTAATTTGAGCAGTAAAACATATATTATGTTCAGCTGCTTTTGTACTGCAATACATTTTGATTGTCTAACTGGAGCAGCCAATAGAAGAAGAAGAATGAAAATATCAACCTATATTAAAATTTCATTTTTTCATTTTTATCTATTGTCAGTTTATATTTCAGAGATATATATAGATAACAAGAACAAGTAAAAGACATTGCCAGTTAAAATATATTGATTTTGTATTTCTGTTTAGTGTGTCTTTTTGCTGTACGGTACTGATCAAACTTCTGTTTTTTCAGTTTTTATGCAAATGCCTGCAGTTTAATGTCTTAATGTTTCATTAAATCACAGCATACAGCAAAATACAATGGCAAATAAAAAATAAGTAAACAAAACCTTTAAGTATTCAAAATTGCATTTAAAGTTTTGATTCATCAAAGTAGCCACCTTTTGCTGATATAACAGCTAAACTGTGGTAACCCTCTTGATTCATTATTCCACTCAAGTCACCAGCTCTGCCTCCAGCAAAAGAACCCCAGACCATCACACTTCCTCCACCATATTTGACAGTTGGTATCACGCACTGAGGAACAATCCTTTCACCAACTCCTTGATGAATTGCAAATTTCAAATTTTGATTCATCGGTCTGTTTCCTTTGGAGGCATTAGCTCTCCGGAAATGTGTTCTTTTGAAATTGTGGGATATTAAGTAACTAAACAATATAATAATATGACAGAAAAGGCGATATCCCTCCCATCGTGATTACGGCGGTATAAGAATCACATGAGAAAAATATACTTTAGCTTACATTTACTGACAGTTGACGCGGTTACATATGACAAAGACTTTTATCCAGGTGGGAATCTGGATCTACACAGTCTGCCATTTTTCGTCCCCATGTTGAGAGGGTTTTCGGACAGAGCCGACACTTGCTTTAAAGGGTTTGACTGTTGTCCAAGTTTTTTAATACTGTCTGCTTCACTTGATGGTCTTCTCTGTCTCCAAAAAAGGGCAGGTAGGGACTGAAATCCTCCTCCACAAAATACAGAAATATCATAATGCTTACATGCCGGTTCTCATTCTCCCAACAAGGAAAGAAGATTTTGTGCTGACAGAGGACAGAAATACACTATTCTGTGTTTAGGTTGACTATACAATGCTCCAGTTGTCTTTGGCTATCTAGTCTATGCTTGGCTAGCAATTCTAAATGCTGAGCCCCGGTGTGCCAAACTTAGCATGCACATGTGAATGAAACTCAGTGTTGTCCAGATATAGTGACATAAATATTAAAGAAAAATGTATTATAACACGGTCCATAAAACTTTCTTTCAGTCTGCAGTAGTCCACAGATGGTATTTCAAGGCACTATTATATCCTTTAGAGAATTGCTTTCTTACTGCCAGTCTCCCTGTCAAACCTGCAGCACAAAGTCTCCTCTTCACAGAAGAAACTGACACTTGCCTTTGTTGCCCTGCACTGTTAAGCTATGCTTGAAGCTGTTGTGCTGTGAGGCACCTGTGATCACGTAAGCTGCGGTGACCCTCAGAAACTTGCATTCTGATTGACTTGTGACTTTGGCTCTGCCAGATCTCATTCTATCAGAGTTTCTTCCAGTTTCCAAGTGCCTTTGGATTGTGTAGGACACCACTGGACTCAATAACACTTTGATTGTTTTGAAAATTTCTCGAAATGAAAGGCCTACACTTCTAAGGGTAATAATGCTCTGTCTCATTTCTTTTGTTAATTGCTGTTTTCTTGCCATTAACACTGTAATTTACAACTTATTACAGTGGAATATTGTCCAAGTAGTACTTCAGAGGGTGTCAATGTCAATTTATTTATATAGCACATTTAAAACAACATAGTAATAATGCGGCCAAAGTGCTTTACAATAATAGAATAAAATAAAAAAACAATAAACGATAAAATCTGTTCCAACTCTGCTTTGAGACAGACTGAAAGTTTTTAAGTAATCAGCAGAAGTTGGGACACCTGTGCAAATTGTATGATTTAACTTGCAAAGCTTAATTTTCTTGAATTGCTGCGGAATATCTGTAGGTTGTAACCTATTAGTTGTATCCTGAAGAAGGCCCATTTGTAATATTCTGATATTTTCTTTTTTCCGTTTTTCCTAACCTAAAGTTTAAATTTAAACCTCTGGCACTTTACTACTTACCTTTTTCACCATTTTAGGTCAGTCAATGTGTTTCAGCTGATAAGTTTGAATAAAAACAGGAAAACTGTGGTGTTTTACACCGGTAATGTAATTTACAACCAAGAGAGTCAAATGCATGAGTTCTAAATGATTACCTCATAAATGTGTACAATCAAATATATTATCTTCATCCATCCATATTTATTGAATGTGTTTAATCCAGTTCAGGGTCACAAGGTCCAAGGCCTGTTCCAGAAACATTGGGAGCAAGTCAGAAATCAATATTGAATCACTGATTAGACAGGAATTGGTCATGATCCGAAGCATCAATCGATCAATGCACTTAAGTTATTAAAGCTTTTATGTAGTGCCTTTCATAAGAGAGCCTATTATATCATTTTAATAAGATGTGTGCAATCAAAAAGTGGTTTTCAAACAAGAAAGTATTCATTTTATAAGGCAGCTTTCTTGCTGCTAACTATGACAAAACCAATTGTGGAAAAGACATAGTGAGGACTAATTACAAAGTTATTTACAAGCAAACTTTATTTAGCAAGCCCCTTTCTTATTGAAAACTACCACAAAAATCCATTTACTCAACATTTAGTCTATTTTACAGTAACCAGCGCCACAAGATTTATTTTTATACATTCTCTTTAATAGTACTTTTAACTGATTTGCAAAGTATTTCTTTATTTTATTAAGTGTTATTCATAACTTGAATACATTTTTTAAAGGCAAACAAATTAAACATTTAATTAAAGCAGTGCTGGAACAATGAATAAAGTGCAGGAACTCTGTTTCATGTAACTAGACTCCTTAAAGTAGCAATATGAAGACTTATTAGTGAAGACATTGAAATGGATGGATAGTTGAAAAACTGACATTTATTTTTATCACCTGAAAGTGAACACCTCTTCTGGGAATAGTGAGATGATTTTTAGTGTCCACTGATTTCTAATATTTCCCATTATGCAATTTTTGGAAGAAGCACCAAGAGGCTAGCCTGAGGAATGTTGTTGAAATGTAATGCAGGAACAGTCCACCCAAACATTTTTTTAGCATTTTACTTCCTTGGATTTCTTACAAAATACTCCTTTATTTAACTACCATGGGGCACTTCCCTTCACATGGTTGCTTTGTTCTGTTTTTTTTTTTCCTCACACAGAGTGAGGTCAGTATTCTTATCTATACTTCTGCATTCTTTCCCCTTTATTTTATTTTGTTCCGTTTCCACAGTCGGCTCTCCAGTAATTTTGCTGTGCTTGACAGCTGCTTGGCTGAGCTACCCACATACAGTAGGTTAAAAAAGAACTGATAGCACCAAACCGCTATGGTCGCCCCCTGCTGAAAATGTCAATAAAAACGGAAGCAAAGACAGTAAAAGAAGAAAAAGGAACCATAAAACAAAAGCAATTTAGCACAGTAAAAGTATCCATCTAATTTTTAACCTACTTATTTAATTCTGTGTAGAAGGGAATGAGAAAGCAGAAAAAACATTATTAATGTAATGATTATAAGTATCCATTTATCCATCCATTATCCAACCTGCTATATCCTAACTGCAGGGTTGTGGGGGTCTGCTGGAGCCAATCCCAGCCAACAAAGGCTGCAAGGCAGGAAGCAGACCCCAGGCAGGGCGCCAGCCCACTGCAGATGATTGTAAGTATTTAACTCACAAAATACCAATGACTGTATTTTTTATTAATCATGCTGCAGAGAACTATATGATTTTATACTTCTATATGCTTTGATCTTCATTTAGGTAGGAAAGACATTATGTTTATGCACAGAATATAAGACTGGCTTACATTCTAACCTCTTGATATTAACAGAACACCCTGTGATAGTATAAATCAATGTGATCGTTTTCTTCACTCTTGCTTAAAAATATAAGACAAAATGTCATTTATGAATTAATAAATAAGGATTATTAATCTAACCAAACAAATATAATCTAATGAAGATATTAAAGCTATAAGAATGTAACCTCTTTATAAATAATGCAATGAACTTTAAGAAAACTGCTTAAATTGGGTTTGTGTGTGTCTACTTGAAGGACACATTCTTTAGAAAATGCAAGTGCCTGGTACTGCTTTGTTGTTCCATAGTCCTGTATGTCATAAATTAAGATTCAACCCTAATCTATGTATGACCTCAAAATGAACTGTTATGTTTTTTCTGTTCTCTCTTTTGGCTAATGAACAAGCTAGGTGATAAAAGAGAGAACATTTTTTCCTTTTAGGCTAATCTGCCCAAACTCAAATCAGTTGGTCTGAGCTGGGGGAGCAGTCTCGCAGTTTTTCTTTTAAACTCGCCAAGAATCAATATATTAAAGAAATTGCTTTTTAGCTTAAATTGGTGTTTATCTCGTTGTTTTTCGACTTTAGCGCTCACAGGATCCAACCATGGATGAAGGTCCTGTCCATTGTAGGGCAGACGTTAGACACAACTTGTTTCAACGCTTCATAGCAGAAATAATTCCAAAAGATAGACACTAAACTTACTATTCTTTCTTTGTTGAGTGTATAGTGTAGTCATCAATTGCAATACACTACAAAATACTAAAAGTGAGCAATATAATAAAAACAACTAATTTCACCAAACCATGTGTAACTAGTCTTCTCCATGTAAAGCAGATTATACAATTCCCAGCACTATTATTTTACAGAAGCCAATGTTTGTTATTCAATGATTGTATATAGACTTACATCTATCACATTAAGGTCTACAGGTAACTGGCTCCAAAATGCTACTCCTTTAAGATGCCCCCAACTCCATGCTTGCTCTACCATCAGGTCATCCACTACCCCAATTTTCACAC
The DNA here is from genome assembly GCF_016835505.1 of Polypterus senegalus. Taxonomy (NCBI): domain Eukaryota; kingdom Metazoa; phylum Chordata; class Cladistia; order Polypteriformes; family Polypteridae; genus Polypterus; species Polypterus senegalus. Next base: position 150,363,162 of record NC_053165.1, on the reverse strand, counting down.
CATAGTAGTTAAATTTTCTCAAGGATTTGATTGCTGTCATAGGATAACCTGTTTAAGATCTGTAATTTACACTTATAATGCACCCCATCAAATGTGTCTGGTAGTGATTTTGTTTGTATGTGTTGTAATAGTGCACACAGTTGATGATGAACTGTGTAAAATAAATGTAATTTATGTATGTAAAATTATATTGATTGATTAGAAAGACCTATGGCCACTGCTTAGTGCGGTCACTTGATGGCTTTGATGACTAAAATAAACATTAAACTCCATTCATATACCCAAGATCCTTTGACATTTGTCTTCTCTTTAATCAATGTGTGCCAAATTAAATTCCTGGAAGGCTGTAGTCGCTGCACATTTTCATTTTAGCTATTTCCTCCATTATTAATCAATTTATGATGCTAATTAATCATACCTTGATTTGAATTGACTTGTATTTTAACAATGATGAGATTCAAAGCAATGGAACAACAAATCAAGCTTGCTGAGATCCCATTTGCATCTGTGTCTTTTCAACGGATTTCTGCCTTAATAAAACATTTGAAAAGTGAAGGTCAGGACATATTAGTCGGTTTGGTCAGTAATGTAGTTGGATGGCGATCTCAGAAAATAAAATTATTTTTGGAAGTGATTGATATGGCATAGTAGGAACACCAGCATGAAGTACAATTAAATAATGGAATTCATTAACAGATAAATAGAAGATTGTTTGGAGAGAATACGGTAGCCCCTTAGGACTGTTTGAGACCCCTGAAATAGCTGGTCAACTGTTGCTTTGTTTTGCATCTCTTTATTGTTTCACTGTTATTTAAGGAAAAACAAGTCAGTTATAATTAAGGCAAAAGAAGTATGTAGCAGCAGAACCTATTTACTAATTAGTAAAGTGACTGGAACAAAAACATTAAGCCAACATGGCCTTGTAGGATCTGAGTCTGATATCTCTGCTCTAATCCAACAACTCATTGTGCAACACTGATTGAACTTTAGCTTTGTGGATCATACTCTTTGGACCTTTCTAACTAGGTCTGCTTTTCATTAGTGCTCACATCTAAATTTAAATCTCTCTTTTTTGAAAATTTTAATTAGCTACATATACCTTGTGGTACCCGGATAGAGGTGGCACCCAGCCGGGGCGCCCAAGAAGACCGGAGGAGGGCTTGTGCCTGCTCCAGAACTTGAGGGGGCGACCGCCCTGGGGGCCACAGGTAAAGAGCTGGGAAGCTCGACCCTGTAGGGACCCGGGGTTACCACCAGGGGGACCCCAATACTTGGAAGACCATGGACCTCAGCACTTCCGTCACACCAGGAAGTGCTGGAGGGAAAAGGAACAGGGACACCCGGAGTGCTTCCAGGGAGACAGCCGGCACTTCCGCCACACTGGGTGCTTATTTAAAGGGGCCACCTCCCTTCAGAGGAGGACAAGTGTCAGGTGGAAGAGTGGACAAGGTCTCTGGAGGAGGCAGGAGGCGGCCTGAAGAAGAAAAGAGAGAGAGAAGGCATTGTGTTGGCCTGGACTGAGGGGTATTGGGGCTTGTGAGTACTGAACTGTTAATAAGAATGAAAAATAAACGTGTGCTGGGTGACATGAGTGTGTCTGCCTGTCTGTGTCCAGGGGTAATGTTCACAACCTGTATTGTCTAATTATACATTTCTGTACTTAATGTGCTGGTTCTCATTATACTAAATTATCAACCAGCCACGTTACCTTGTACTATACATGTCTTCAGCACCTTTCCTCTGTATCTGTGTGTATCTTACCTCTCTTGACCGGTGCTCCCACTCTTGACTATATTCTTGTAAAGCCTGCTTTTCAGGCTCTGCTAAGAGCGGAGTGGTGGCTCTGAGGCTAGGGATCGGAAGGTTGATGGTTCGAATCCTGTAAAAAACACAGGAAGTGCCTCTACTGCATTGGACACTTGAGCAAAGCCCTTAACCTGATATTGCTTCGTCCTGGTTATGATGTTAATCTGCGTCCAGCTCTGCAAGCCGGTCCTCCAATTTATAGGGAAAACTTGGGTGTTGGTTGCAGGATTGGCACTCCAGTCACCGTCAAAAACCTCACACTGTTCAAGTGTGGTGCTGAGGTGTGACCCGCTGTACTCAGGTTCCAACCCAAGTAGCTCATCGTGTGGTGGGTGCAGCAACACGCTGTCGGCACATGCTCCCAACCTTTCACCTCTGCTCCTCTGACTGTCATTTTGAAGCACCTTGCTCGCCTCCTGTCTGATTTTATATTTTCCGTATTTGAAGGTGACTTTCAACATGTCTCATATGCCTTTACACCTCCAATTGTGTTTCACATTCACACTTTTGTCTCTCTATTGTGTCACCACAGCCAAACTGATCAATTAGAATTCCCAGAGGTGCTGGACACACAAAACCTTATCGTTTTATTATATAGTAGATATCATTATCCGCTCACATATTTACATTTGTAGCAATTTCCTTAAATTGCTGTTTATTTATTGATCTTGTACGTTGTCTTGTTATTTTAAATTGCACTCTTGATTGCTTTGTATTCTTCATAAAGGGTGCTACTGTATATGAAATTCTGGTTGATGTACTGTATAAAGGGATTAGACACTGCCAATGTACAATGTACTGCCTGTCCTTCTGACCTTTTTCCAGCTATAGCCTGCCTTTTTCATACTTATAGAAAAGTCAGCAGAACGTGTTTAACCCCTGTGAAGTGTATTTCCCCTCCACCCATACTTATGTTATAACCAAAGAATAGCTGAACATGCTTCCTTCATCATTGTATTTCTCTATATCCCACACAAAGTCAGTACCAGAGCTTCGTGCACATATTTGAGAAACTGAACTACACAATTTTCCATTTCCCAAGGACAGATGTTAGGAATGTATGCCTTTGGTTGGCCCTGTGAGGCCTTTTCTTGCACTTTTAAACGTTGCCTAGACATGTTCTCTGTTTGCTGTTTTAAGTCCCAGTTCACAGACTAGGTTTTGATGACTGTTCTCTGAGGTGTTGCCTCATTTTTCATAAGGAAGGGGCCATGACAACAAGCTACTCTCATTGTGGAAATAATGATTTCCATTGAGATTTCAAGCCAAACAATATAGGAGAGGCCTTAATAAAAATAGAATGAAAAAGAATTACAGAAATCCGATTAGCATTTCCTATGTCCAAAGATAACAGATTAAAATGTATTGTTTTGAACGTGGGTAAATGTAATGAAAGGTTATGCAATGAGAAAACAAAAAATGTGAACTCCATAAAATATATTAAAAGGTGTATTTGTATTTGTTACACTGTATTAATACCTGAGGGGAAATTATCCTTCAGAACATATAATAAGCATACAGTAGTTAACAGAAGATGAATGTCTTAGGAGGCAGAAAGGATGGATTTTCCAGAAAATGTTAATCTAATGAAAAGTTCCCATAATAATTATTAGGTTGTCACAGACAAATTATAACAAGGTGAATACCACATACCATACGCGGAATAAGACCAGTAAAGACCTACAATTCATCAAAATGATGTGGATTTTTTGCTTCACACAGGAGGAAGGAATGCATGGCAATCACAAATTATCAGAATAAACAGCATAAACAAAGCACTAGTTCCTCTTTGAGCCTTGCTCCTTGGGTTTGGAACTTTGTCATCTAAGTGGGTTGGCTTGCACACTTGCCCAATTCTCCAATTACAACAACAGCAACAACATTTATTTCTATAGCACATTTTCATACAAACAATGTAGCTCAAAGTGCTTTACATGATGGAGTAAGAGAAAAAAGACAAAATAAATAATTAAAATTAGGGAACACTCAATAACATAGAATAAAAATAAGGTCTGATGGCCAGGGAGGACAGAAAAAACAAATAAAAACTCCAGACGGCAGGAGAAAAAATGAAATCTGCAGGGGTTCCAGGCCATGAGACCACCCAGCCCCCTCTGGGCATTCTACCTAAAATAAATGATCAGTCCTCATGGTATTCAGGGTTCTCATGGATGGACTTAATGATGATGGTCATGTGGACTTCTGGCCTTTAATCCATCAATGTAGGAACATCATGGTGCTTTGAATAAGTGGTGGTGGCGCAGATCGCCACCACAAAAAACCAGGAAAAGAACAAAAGAGAAAGTAGGGTTTAGTATGGATTTTGGAACCACCATGAATAATAATGATAATTAATTGAATATACAGAGCATCAGGATTTAACTAAGAAGAAGATATGAGAAAGCCATGTTAAAATAATGTGTTTTCAGCAATGTTTTAATGTGCTCCACTGTATTAGTTTGGCAAATTCCTATTGGCAAGCAATTCCAGATTTTAGGTGCATAACAGCAGAAGGCCACCTCACCACTTCTTTTAAGTTTAGCTCTTGGAATTTTAAGCAGACACTCATTTGAAGATCTAAGGTTATGGTTTGGAATGGAAGGTGTCAGACATTCCGAAATATTAGATGGAGCGAGATTATTTAAGGCTTTGTAAACCATAAGCACTATTTTAAAGTCAATTCTAAATGGCACAGGTAACCCATTTAGTGACATCAAAACTGGGGTGATGTACTTGGATTTTCTTTTCCAAGTTAAAATTCTAGCAGCTGCATTCTGCACTCATTGCAATCGATTGATATCTTTTTTTGGGTGGTCCTGAGAGGAGTGCGTTACAGTAATCTAGCCGACTGAAAACAAAAGCGTGAACTTATTTTTCAGCATCTTGCAATGTTATAAAAGGTCTAACTTTTGCTGTATTTCTTAAGTGAAAAAATGCTGTCCTAGTAATCTGATTAATATATGATTTCAAATTCAGGTCAGAGTCAATAGTTACCCTTAAATTCTTTACCTCTGTATTTACTTTTAATCCTAAAACATCAAATTTATTTCTAATGAGCTCATTATATACATTATTGCCAATCACTAAAATTTCTGTTTTCCCTCTATTTAGTTTGAGAAAATTACTACTCATCCATTCGGTAACACAAGTGAGACATTGTATCAGTGAATCAAGAGTGTTGGGGTTGTCAGGTGCTATTGATAAATACAGTTGTGTGTCATCAGCATAGCTGGGGTAGCTCACGTTATGCCCCGAGATAATCTGACCTAACGGAAGCATGTAAATTGAAAAGAGCAGAGAACCCAGGATAGAGCCTTGTGGAACACCATATAGAATATCATTGGTCTTTGAAGTATAATTATCACAACTAACAAAGATTTTTCTACCTGCCAGGTAGGATTCAAACCAATTTAAGACCCTGCTAGAGAGGCCCACCTACTGAAAAAGGTGATTTCTAAGAATATTGTGATCAATGGTTTTAAATGCTGCACTCAGATCTAAGAGGATGAGAACAGATAAATGGCCTCTATCTGCATTTTCCCACAAGTCATTGACTACTTTAACAAGTGCAGTTTCTGTACTGTGATTTGCTCTGAAACCCGACTGAAACTTATCAAGAATAGCATGTTTATTGAGGTGATCATTAAGCTGCATAATGACTGCCTTCTCTAGAATTTTACTTAAGAAAGGCAGGTTAGAATTAGGTCTAAAATGTTCCAAAGCAGAGGAGTCAAGATTATTTTTCTTCAGCAGGGGTTTAACAACAGCAGTCTTAAGACAGTCTGGGAAGACCCCCGTATCTAATGATGAGTTTGCTATGTCAAGAATACTATCAATTAGCATGCCCAATATTTTTGAAAAAACTTGTTGGTATTGGGTCAAGGACACAGTAAATAAACCTTTGATTCTTCAGTTGCTTTCTCTTTCTTGGTTACTCTCTACAGGGTGGTCCAGATCTAATTATGCAGATCCAGATCGTCTGGATGACTTTTATTTATGCGGGGACAATTCTTCATGTCGTCAGTTCACATGCTTCTCGATGGTCTGGGATTTTTCGGGTGATTTTCTATGTAATAAACTTAATAAGTTATAGCGTAATGAAAATTGAATAATCAGATCTGGACAACCCTATATAAACATGAGTTCTCTTCTTCTTGCAGATGAGCCTTTACCCCATGTTACTCAGGCATTACTGTAACTTGCTCCTCTGCCACAGTTAGGCCATAAGCCCCACAGCAGAATCACATCAACAACTTATTCTAGAATAATTTCTGAGGGTAGGTGGATTTGTAAAACCTTGAGTCTCTCTCTCTCTCTCACTCTCTGTGTGAAAGGCTATCCCGTAATGCTGTGCCATCTCTGTACATACTCATCTCTTGCCAGTCAAGTGACATATCACATATTATATATAACTAATTACAGCCCTAGCATGCATAAAGTGTGCTGATTCTAGAGACATATATTAGCGTCAGTTTATTTCAAAGAACTACCCAGGACAGAGGAGGTAACCCCAAAGGCACAAAGCTGTTATTTTAGAAACACTATGCTTCCAAAATTTACTTTTGATTATTACTGACTGATTGTTATGAGCTACCTTAATTTAAATGAATTTTTCCACACTGATGTTCATTTCCATGCACACACTTATATAATGCACTCGCTTGTTTAGAGTTTATTCAGGATTCAACATGGATAATGCACAGTAAGCAGCAGTAAATTACCACATACAACGTACTGTATGTAAAATCTGGCTGATATGGAGGTATTAGAGTCGACATACATGCTTAATGATCCAATAAAACTCTTGCATAAAGGAACAGAATTTTTTTTTTACTTATTTATGCTTCAGTCTGCATAATACGCTCGATAGCACCCTCTAGAGACCACAACTGACATATGGGGTGTCGAACATACTTACCCAGTAAAACTGTCACGTAGTGCAGACAGGAAGGGGCATATTTAAGTACAGTCAATTTAATTAAGAAAACTGAAACCTAACAGTGAGGAAAATCAGAAAGAGTAGAACATGTTCTGGCAAAATGGAGCCTAATAGCAATCTTGCTAAAACTTCCAAAGCTACTTTAAAAACGATGTAAAATGAATGACACTGTACTACATATTACTATGTACTGTAGTTAGTTTTGCACAGTGTCTTGTGATGGTGTACATTGTGTACATCTTTATAAAATAAAGATTCATTGATTGATCAGTATTAATAAAAAAGAATTTCAGGTTGAGTTGATTTAGAAAGGCAGGCCAAGAAGCAAAGCTCTTCCATCAGTCTATTTGATCTTCGATTCTATCGTCTTTTGTGACCACCTCGTTAAAGGATTACAACATTTTTTGCAGCTGCTCCTTTCATTGCGGATTCTGTAATAAAAACAATGACAGGCAACTATTATTTTGAATTGCACATTGCGGCCTTTAATTTGAAATCTACAAACAAAGTTATTATTTGCCACATGGTTTGAACTTAGTTCAACGGGCCCTTCAATTAGATTTAAAAGGGTTTGGTTAAGTCAATTTATTGTTTTATTGTGCCATTTGTTTCTTACTGCCATGTAGATAGGTACAAAGCATAAATACTACATTGGGTTCATCACAATTAATCAAAAAATAAAATGGTCTATACACCAAAGCAAGCATGGGTAACTGAAATAAATTAAGAAAGCTCATGCATGAAATAGAAAGATTAACAATAATACACGTTACAAACTACACTGTATCCATATTTTATCATCATGGAAGTCCAGATTTGGTGACATGAACAGCTGTTGCTAAGCACTGTGGTTTGTTTCTTTTGAAATATTTTTAGATTTGGATAAAACGATGGGCCCCTCTAAAAAGACAGCATACGGGTAGGGTTTCATCTGTCTTCAGATATGATGTCTTTAATCAATCAAGGCCGCATTTAAAACAACCTGGTAAGCCAATTAGATTTCTTTTTAAGAACAAAACCCAACTTTCTTCTTAAAAACACAGTTTTGATGCCTCTGATCAGGGCTCAAGTGAAACGTTTCCTTATGTGTCATTATTAAGTGTAGTATTAATGCTTGAATTGCTTTTTAAAGGTCTATGAAAAAGATTCAGTGACAGACTTCTTGTTAATTTGAACAATGTAAAGCTCTACTTGATGAGACTCATTAAAAACAATTTTAAAAAATAGTCTGTGCATGGTGGTGCAGTGCATAGCATTCATTGCATCCTCAAAGCTCTAGGGGAGTGAGTTAAACTTTTGGCCCAGTAACTGTCTGTGTGGTGTTTGTATGTTCTGTCCTTGTGTGTGTGTGTGTGTGTGTGTTTGTGTTTCTTCATATACTTGAAGTTTCCTCTCACATGTCAAAGATTTAATGGTAGGATAGTTGTTGCATTGGCCCAATATGAGTGTAAGTGAAGCGTTGTGTGAATGTACCCTCTAATGGACCTTGGCCCTACTCAGGTTTGGCTTCTACCTTTCATTCAAAGATGTCTGGATCATCTTCCTCTCACTCACACAAATACACATCCACCAGTGACGTGCGGTGAGGTTAATGGCTGGTGACTTCTTCAGAGTCAGATTTAAAAATATATGACCCCAAAAGAGTAGCTTATTCACTATTCATTTGGGAGCATGCACATTGACTACTGGTTATGTTTCATATCTCATCAGCATTCTTTACACACACACACAGATAGGTAAGGTACATATTTGGCTAAGAAAGAACGTTACATTTACTGTATAGCTGCAAGAGAGAGAGCGCATTTATTCTGCACCCTCCACGTGTTCTAAATTTGCTGTTGCAATTCCACAATTCATACTCATTCAATACAGATGAAAGTAAAGAGTGATATACAAAAAAGCAGATTTCAGTTTTGACCTTAATTGAAATATAAATTTATTTATTTTTATTTTTTAACTTTTTATTCTGATGCTTTAAGCAATTTTAATAGAGACTGTTCAACAAAAGGATAACAAGAAAAACAAAAGAATATTTTATTTAAGGAAAAAGTTTAGTATTGGATTGTTTTTTTCTTAGTCTGATCCCATTTTTTATAAAATTGAAAACCATTTATGGTCTTACCTTTATTTGTAAATGAAGTCCATGCGCCTATCCTTCTCCACAAAAATCTCTCTTTCTGGTAAAAGTCCCTCCTTATTTTCCTTTAGTTTTAAAAATCTTGATCTTCTATTTTAGCAATCAGTCGGAATGCAGTGCACTTGAGTTTCTGATACTGCCAACTTATAGAGTTTCTGCATAGAAGAACATCAGCAATGAGCAACTGTTGGGCTCAGATGTGCCCCCTTCGGTGTGACATGGTAGAAATTGACTTACTTCGAGAAGGAGATTCTACCCAGAGACTCAGTACAGTACATTATAGCCATCCATTTTCCTAGCCACATAAGGTGAAGGGGAGCTAGTATCTGTTATGGTAGCAATGGGCACAAAGCAGTAACTGGCCGTGGCTATTATGAAAATATAAGTATATGCATATATGGGTTAATTTTAGACATGAAAATGTGTCTTTAGTTTGTGGAAGTGTAGTGGTGCCACATAGGGGTTTTTTTTATTACAGGTATGTCCTGTTTGCTGTTTGTTTAATGTTAATAACAACACTGGTTGCATAGATTCCTGTTTGTAAATTTGGGGTCTGCATCTTTAAACAGGTATGCATTATGCAGAGGGGCTTGCGGGATTTGTAGTTTGTAGTTTGGAGTTTGTATGCACTGTACACATAAAACTGGAAGGGAAGGATGTGTTCATTTTTCCATCAACTTCATCTTCAGCAGCACCTAAACCCCTCTATCAACTGGACGTTCGTAGCAGAGAACGATCGTGTACGTCCACCAGATTTAGGGATGGTGGTGGGTTTTTTTTTTCTCCAGTCCAGTCCACCAATGCTCATTTTGAAGAGGCGTGCCTGAGAATTCCATTTATCTTCTGGATTCTGGTGGGAGGACTATGTTCTGTCTGTTAAACGTTGATTGCACCTCAAGATCCACCATCATCACCTACCAGAAACACTTTTTCCAGGACAGTAAATAGCAGTGGGGGTTTTGTTCAAGGTGTTTGTTTTGTACTTTTGTCACCACCTTTCTTTGTCATGTTTGTAATTAGTTATTGTAGTAAATAAGGAATATATATACAGTACAGGCCAAAAGTTTGGACACACCTCCTCATTCAATGTGTTTTCTTTATTTTCATGACCATTTCCAGCACTCCATCACTCTCCTTCTTGGTCAAATAGCCCTTACACAGCCTGGAGGTGTGTTTGGGGTCATTGTCCTGTTGAAAAATAAATGATCGTCCAACTAACCTGACTTCTGCACAACACAACTGCTGGTCCCAACCCCATTGATAAAGCAAGAAATTCCACTAAATAACCCTGTTAAGGCACACCTGTGAAGTGAAAACCATTTCAGGTGACTACCTGTTGAAGCTCATCGAGAGAATGCCAAGAGTGTGCAAAGCAGTAATCAGAGCAAAGGGTGGCTATTTTGAAGAAACTAGAATATAAAACATGTTTTCAGTTATTTCATCTTTTTTTGTTAAGTACATAACTCCACATGTGTTCATTCATAGTTTTGATGCCTTCAGTGAGAATCTACCAATGTAAATGATCATGAAAATAAAGAAAACACATTGAATGAGGAGGTGTGTCCAAACGTTTGGCCTGTACTGTGTATATATATACATATATATATATATATATATATATATATATATATATATATATATATATATATATATATATATATATATATATTTTTTTTTTTTTTTGCTGAATATATTAAATCTATTTGGACATATTTTTTGGTGTGTTGTTAATATTTGGGTGTCAGGGTGAAAATACTGTAGGGCTTGGGTGTTAGCCAGTTCTTTCTGTCACTCATTTTAAAAGCATAGCAGCTTCATCACTCCAACATCCAGAAGTCAGGGTTTGCTACAGAAGGAAACCTATACAATACACAGGAGAAGGTGGGTGCTCCATACAGAAGGCTCTTAATCAGCACCAATTACCACCCACTCTGTATCAATTGCTCTCACTAAAACATTCTTAATTTGTGATTTTTAAAATTCCATTTCTGAATTTTGGTTGTGATGAAAATCAACATCAAACTTGGCCTTGCATGAACAAAAGATGAAAAACAGACAATCTCATCCTGTATAGTATTTCTGTTTTCTTTCCTTGATACTTTCAGCATCATACATCTGAGAAGAGTAGAATAGCTTTGGAAGCAGCTTGTTAATGTTTTTATCCTTCTGAGATGACCGTTTAAATGTTAGAAACCTTCTTAGAACAAAATAACATCAGCCTTAAAAAAGCCCTAAAGAGTCCCATGTGACTTTGGAAAAACACTGCCTGAAATCACCAAAAACTCCAAAATGTCGACTCACTTCACTGAACCACAGAAAACACAACGTCTTTGTGAAGGATCAGAAGGAAGATATTGTGGGCGATGCGTTTAAAACTGCAAAGTTTATGTTTTGTGTCATTTGGGACTTCACCAGTGAGCAAGGTAGTTCCCTGCTTTGTTACTGTTTTGCATGTAAGGGCTGGGGAAGGAGACGTTAAATGTCAGATTCTGTATCATAATTAAGACTGAAGGAGATCAAAGAAAATGAAAAAGTTGCTTTCAGCTTTGACTTTGGACCTACACAACCTTAAAAAATCCAATAATTTACTTACATAAATTAAATATTAGACATAAAAATAATTAATTTGAACACATATGTCAGGGCAGTAATGTGATGCAGTACTTAGTATGGCTGTCTGTAAACCTTAGAGTGATCTCTCACATCAAGTGATTTCAGCATAAATGGAGCTTACAGGCAACATAATTAAATAGGTGGGGTTAAGGACATCAGCACTTGAATGGAAGAGGCCAGGCCGTTAACTGACAGTATCTCTTGAGAGAAGAATAAATGCCCTTTAGGCACCTCTCTACACCTGAGACATGCATGGAAATGTCTAACTTCACAGATTACTGACAAAACATCTGTAGCAGCAGCAATCTCTGGCCAAATTCATTTATTTATCAGAGTATTAATGCCCTTTCTCCACTAGAACCAGTCTGGTGCTTGTTTTCTTCCATTTATTTTTTTTCTGATGGTTCCTGCTCTGTCTGTGATACTCAGTGCCAACCTGAAAATGCCTTAGTAAGAGAACATACATATTGTGGTCAGTGACTAGCTTTACCCTGGGCCACCATGCTGATGGTAAATCTGTACCCAAAGCTTTATTGCTCTGTGCACCATTTCTAAACATTCACTCTAGATTTGTTTCATTTTGTTTTGTGCAATACTCACTTTTATGATGCTTAATGGGCAAATATCAGCTACATTGAAAATATCAGGAACCCTATGCAGTTAAAAAACCGGATGGAAAAAAAAACCTCAAATGTGTATAAAAAGCTCCAAAGCTGAATATTTAACACTGCAATTATTTTCTCTATATCTACTATATAGGTAAGCGTGGAAATATTCTTCAGCTATGCTTAATGTAATTAACATACAGGTAAAGACATAGACATCTTGCTTGAAACAGAAATCATAACATTAATAATTTTAAAATTTATTTGTTTTTATTTATTCTTTAGCCGAATTGATGTTTAAAAATCTATTATCTGTCAAGCCTTTGAGAACTGCTGTTTCTCTTGGTCAGCCTTTAAGGCCCTTATACTGTAGACTACCACTTATGGTCTACAGAGCTAAAACATCTATCTATCTATCTATCTATCTATCTATCTATGAGAGATACAAGAATCTACCTACCTAAACTGGTTGCATCTTTAACTCAGTAAGAGGTAAAGCACTTTCACAAACCAAATGTTACATGGAGGTTAGCTTTCGTACACCATAGCCTGTTGCCTTTTTTGAATTTCTTAGAATTCCGACTAACTCACAGCTGATCTGCATCCTGTGACAATATAGAACAGCTGCTCTGCTGCTGAATGCACAATGCATGAACAGTGCAAAAGAAAGCAGCAAAGAGCTGAAAGCCTGCAGGCAAATGCACTCACACATACATACTTGTGCACACTTTATGTTTTGCATAATTGGTTAAAAAAGTTCACAAGATAATTTAGTTGTTTGAAGTCAATATGTCAAACTAACAAAAATGAACATCTACTAAATCTTTCCATACATTTTTCCAGTTTTTTCATTACTGGTTAATGGAGAGCAAGAGGCTATGCTGACAATGTTGGGTGTTAAATGGTGGACCACATTTTTTTACAAAGGGGTTCACATTAAATGCACAGCTTTTAGCAAGGTTTCTTGTACATGAAGTTTAAACAGTCTCGCTTTTTTGTGGGTTCCTTCCCACAGTCCAATCATATTTTAAATTGTGCTGGTTTGAGTGAGGATGGACCAGTATCACCTCTTGCTATTGCTTTTGGGAACAGGAAGCAGCTCCCTGTGATTCTTATCTACAAAACTGGGGTAAATTGCAACTTAGCTGGGTCATCTTTGTTAAGTTAAATTTAATTTAATTAAATTAAATCAGATATTCTTATATACTCTTGCAGAACCATAGTTTTACTTGGCTGGTACCTGCCTGACTGCAATACAATGAACACCCCAAGACAGAAGCAAAGTCATTCCTCCTTAAAAAATAACAAACCCTGCATATCTTTGGGATTTAGGAAGCAAATTAGGTTAATTACAATGGAAAAAGTCTCAATTCATCCATCAGTCCAACCATTTTTTGAACTTGTTTAATGTAATTCTAGGGAACTCAAGGAGCAAGTGCATATCCCAGCTATCTTGAGTAGGGTACAAAGTAGGAATCAATCATGAAAAATGTTTACAATGCTAATCAATTTGATCAGCACATCTTTGGCACTGTAGAAAAGCTCACAAGGACAGTTTTTATTTTTTAAAATGAACAATCAAAATGTAATGTAAAAATATCATCATATGTAGACTACTGTATATGGTAATTAAAAATGAATCCGGTACAGTGTAATTTATAAAGGCAATATGTGAAATTACAGCATAATTCAGATGGCATTTTGACGAGGGGAGAGCGCTTAAATGTCTGGTTCACGTCTACACCACCTCTGAGGTTTCAAATCACAGTTAATGAATGGCTGCTTCAGTTTTAAATTGATGGTCATGCCCATGTTTTTACATCTGTTCTAGATCCAGGAGGTATGTCTTCAAAGATACCAGCGTGAGCATCTGCTGCCTTTCTTAGTTTGCCTTCACCTTTTGTTGCCTCTAGGAAAATCGGTTAACCCTTTGTGTCCAAAAAGATTTTAAACTGAGTCTTCTTTTGTCCAAGTGGCTTTGGAAAGCTTATCTTTGTGGAGACTTGTAATAGCCACTTGTAATTTTTTTAACGTGTTCTTCAACTGGAGTCTCAATTTATCACTCTTGGCCTGCTAGCATTAAACATTCAAAACAGGACGCCTAATTTATTTCTGTTCTATTGCTTTATCAAATCTGATATCTGCATCAGTGTTTGATTTTAATAGCGCTTATAGTACTTATTGTTAAAATGTGTTAAATGTACTTCCATGCTCTTCCTGTTTTCTTCTCTGCTTTTTTATTGCATTTGTCATTTGTATATTTATAGTCTTATTAACATTGTAAAGCACCTTTGTAATGATGTGTGCTATTATCAGAACTAAATTAAATTAAAAATAATTGTATCCTCTTAGACTGTGTCTACACTAAACCGTTTTTGGTTTGCATCCACACTAACATTTTTACATTAGTTACGTTGTGTCTCCATTCACTCTAAAATGACCAAAAACACGTATAGTATATAATAGCCGGTCACTTACACTGGGCATGTACACATTGCCAGAAACAGGAAGAGGAAGTGTCCCCCAAGATGGACATTCATTTGTGGCTTCCATATACACTTAGAGAACAGCAATGGCAAATATGCAAAATAAAAGATTGCTTTGTTTGGACTAACAATGAGGTGGAATTGCTATTCAGAGTAATAAGGCAAGCAAAGCAGCTAAAAAATGTAATGAGCAGGATCCAATCAAGGAAGAGCTATGTAATAAGAACAAGCAAATCAGAGTGTGTTTTCAAAAGTCTGTGTGTCCGCACGTCCACATTGCAGTGCCAATCTAGTGTTTTCATGGCTCTGGAGAGCATTTTCAAAAGTCTCCTTTATCGAGGGGTTAAAAAAGCAGAGAACATGTGAACAAAAGACAAAAACAGAGATTAATGTCTGCATTTTTAAACAAAAACATAGTAGTGTGGATGTAGCCTTAGTTTCAGGCCGTTTGTACTGAGGTTTGTATTGTGAGATCTCAGCTGAAGAACTGAATTCCTCATTAGGTCTCTGCCATATTAAAGGACTACAGCCACGCCACACACGAAATATTCTCACCTTTGTATTCTGGCACTTGGCCACCCAGCTCTAAAAGGTCAGACCAACAGGCTCAGAGACATCAAGACTAGCAAACGTCATCATTTTGTGCAATGCAACCCTGACCAGGAAAAGGAGATGATGAATTGTTGCTTTTGGCACTGTTTTTCTAACATTTATGTCATTTGTTATATTGTAGTATTACTTTTTTTATTGCTACTAAAGTAGTAGCATTGCTAAGAATTACGATGTACTAGTTAACATGCTGCAAAGGACAAGTTTCCCATTTGAAGAGGTTCGTACACTGCACCCAGCACTACAGAAATAGGTTCTCTCTCCTCATGACCCTGATAATGGATTAAGCAGGTTAAGAAAATTGATGGAATGATGACTGCATATAGAGACAGCACAGTTATTAGTGCTACTTCTCACATCTAAAGGTATGTTTGTACTATTCTGTTGGACCCTTAAGCAAGGCCCTTAACCTGCAATTGCTCCATCCTGGGTATGACTAAATCTGCATCCAGCCCTGGATGTAGTCCCTCCAACCTGCAGGGAAAAACATGGTGGTTGGTGGCAGAATTGGCACTCGAGCCACCATAAAAAAAACCTCACACTATTACATTCCATCTGAACTGGTGTGGTGCTGAAGTGTCACCCATCCATCACGTGTCTGCATTCAGGTTCTAATCTGGAATCCTGAGGTGTTTTGTCATGTGGTGGGTGCATCAACACGCTGTATTAGCGCATGCTCCTAACCTCCCTCTATTTAAGTAATTCTCCAAGTGCTCCATCTTCCTTCCACATCCTAATGACACACAGACTCAGTTGATGGGGAATTCTAAATTGGCCCAGTATTAGTAACTACAGGTGCATCAGGGCTGTTTCCTGCCTTGTGCCTGATGTTTGACTAAACAGATCAGTTAAAATAAATTAATAAATGAACACCTTTATTGAGACCCATACCGCTCCCACTAAGTCAATGTGCCATTGCTTCTTCAAAGCTAGGAAATTTTTTTTGTCTGCCATAATTGCCAGTTAGTGTTTTCATTGTAATCACATCCAGTAAGCCCAACTGTCAGTAGTCATAACTGTATATGCACCTTCTGTCATGTACTGCTAATATTACTAACTTCAGATATATAACATAAGACTGCTGTTTCCATTTAGAAGTAAAAATTTCCAACTATTCAAAAATGTGGTTCAAGTAGAACCAGGGTCTCTCACTGCTGAATATGAAACAACAAAGACAGATCTCACACAAACAAGATATATTTGGCAAATGGTGTGCTGCTTAATTAGGCTGGTCAAGAAGGTTCATGATGAGAATTAAGCAGTCATTTATGTGAACATGACCTGTAGTCTGACAATCAAAAAAAAACATTCTTTTACATAGCAGCTGTGGTGTTTAGGACATTAGGATAACTGGTGTCTTTAAACTGGCAATGTGCGGATGTCAGGGGGCAGAACCTCACCTGTCATCATGAAAAGTAAAAACACTAATAATGATAACATAAAATAAATTTGTCCATTGGTCTGTGCTATAAATTTGTTTTCTGTATGATTCCAATAATTGTGATCATTTGTATATTCAAAATCACTGAATTGGCGCATTTCCTGTTCAAATACATGGCAGTAATGCAAAGTGCGGCAGCAACGAGCCTCACCTCACTTCGGACTGCGCTCTCCATCACACACGGGGTTGATGCATGCAATTGGCGCATGCCTGTTGCTGTCTCTCCATATGTTGCCAATATAATGTTTGCAGACACGTTTATTATACACCCTGACTTTCCACAGTCTGGCTAATATCTTTAATGAATATGTGTGGCATATTTAGTCTTGCTGATCAGACATAAAACCGCAGTGAAAAGGCACAAGGTGAGGCAGAGCTCAGACAGATACTGTAGATTGTAAGACCATTCTACAGGCTGAGAGCAGCCACACTGAATGACTGCATTCCAGCAGTGCAGAGAACAGACAGAAAAGATCTGCTATGTGGACTGTAGGTGGAACTCCAGCTCCCCAAGCACCCAACACAGACAAGCAAGCAAGTATAAAATAAACAAGAGAATTTATTGTGGGAAACTCTTCTCAGGCAAGGGTTTCCCACACCACAAGTACAAATACAACACAAATGCACATAGCAATGCTTTGTCCTTTCTCTATCTCTTCACTCACTGTCTCTCTGTCACTGGGATCTGCCTCCTCTTCTCCTCTCCACAAGCTTTGTCCTCCTTCCCCCTGATTCTTGCCCCCCAATTTGAAGCAGCGGGCTTATTTTATGTAACACCTGGCAGTACCTCCAGTGTCCTTTAAGCAGGGTCTGGAAGCACTTCTGGGTGAGATGGGAACCAGACAAAGTAGGGATCCACCAGTCCCAGCAGCACCACTCTGGTGGCACCCAACAGGGCTATGCCAAAGAACTCCATCTCCCATGATGCTCTGTGGGAATCTGGGGCACTGCTAAAATCCAGGGGTTCTTTCATCTAGCGATCTGGGAGAGACAGTGTGCACAGGGCATTGCCTTCCCTGGTCCTTCATTCTAATGGCTGTCCCCCACAGCTAGAAGACCTGAAGGAATGAGCTGGTGTATAAGATTGAAGTAGAGCAGAAAGATAACAAGGAGCACAATCATTATGTACTTTGAATATAAGTGTGAGGATTTTAAATTGACTACAAATGAGTACAGGAAGTCAGTGTAACTGGAAATGAACAGGAGTGATATGTGTGAGTTTCCTGGTATGGGTAATCGGCCTGATTGCTGAGTTTTGCATATGATACAGTTTATCAAGGGATTTGACAGTGAAAACAATATATAATGAATTACTGAAGTGCAGAAATATTCTGTAGCTGTTTCAAATAAACTATGCCCTGACAGAAAAAAACACCCTTTCTGACTTCATATTTTTACAATACCATAAAGTTTCAGGAATTTGAATAACAATGCATATTTTACATGGTGTGCTAGGTTCAGAAGGGAGGCGTTGACTAGTGAGCAGCAGTATGGTTTCATGCCAGGAAAGAGCACCACAGATGTGATGTTTGCTCTGAGGGTGTTGATGGAGAAGTATAGAGAAGGCCAGAAAGAGCTGCATTGCATCTTTGTAGACTTAGAGAAAGCATATGACAGGGTGACAAGAGAGGAATTGTGTTATATGAGGAAGTTGGGAGTAGCAGAGAAGTATGTTAAGAATGGTACAGGATATGTAAGAGGGAGGTGTGACAGTGGTGAGGTCTGCGGTAGGAGTGATGGAGGTGGGATTACATCAGGGATTGGCTCTGAACCCTTTCTTATTTGCAATGGTGATGGACAGGTTGACATACGAGATTAGACAGGAGTCCCCTTGGACTATGATCTTTGTGGACGACATTGTGATCTGTAGAGAGAGTAGAGAGCAGGTTGAGGAGACCCAGGAGAGTTGGAGATATGTTCTAGAGAGGAGAGGAATGAAGATCAGTAGGAACAAGACATAACACGTGTGTATTTGAGAGGGAGGTCAGAGGAATGGTGAGGATACAAGGAGTAGAGTTTGTGAAGGTGGAGGAGTTGAAATACTTGGGATCAACAGTACAGAGTAATGGAGAGTGTGGAAGAGAGGTGAAGAAGAGAGTGGAGGCAGGGTAAAATGGGAGGAAAAGAGTGTCAGGAGTGATTTGTGACAGACGGGTATCAGCAGGCGTGAAAGGGAAGGTCTACAAGATGTTAAGGAGACCAGCTATATTATATGGGTTGGAGAAGGTGGCACTGACTAAAAAAATAGGAGGCCGAGCCGGAGGTGCCAGAGTTAAAGATGTGAAGATTTGCTTTGAGTGTGACAAGGATGGACAAGATTAGTAATGAGTACATTAGAGGGTCAGCTCATGCTGGATGGTTGGGAGACAAAGTCAGAGAGGTGCATGTGCAGAGGAGAGATGCTGGGTATATTAGAAGAAGAATGTTAAGGATAGAGCTGCCAGGCAAGAGGAAATGAGGAACGCCTAAGAAAAAGTTTATTGATGTTTGAGAGAGGATATGAAGGTGGTGGGTATAACAGAGCAAGAGGCAGATGACAGGAAAGAATGGAAAAAGATGATCCACTGTGGCGACACCTAATGGGAGCAGCCAAAAGAAGAAGATATGTGGGTGTATAAGTTGCGAAACCTGATGAATTGTGCAGAGCTGTGACATCACCAACCCACCCTGAAGAGGAGTGATTGTAGTTTCTTGAATGTTCTTTTGCTCCACTGCCTGCCATCCATTATGTCATATACTTGTTATACAGCACACTACCAACAAGGAGCTTTATGAAGAAAATAGGAATTCACTTCCAAATAGAAAAAATAAAAGAGATGACCTTTCAATACATGATAAAGTTGAGAGAAATAAACTTAGGTACAAATAACGAAAGATGAAGTGAATGGTAAAGTGGAGTTGATGAACAAGGTAACAGGCTAACTTCTTAATTTGTCCATTCTGAGGCTGGACTGGTTAGTTCAAGTTTGTAAGTTCAAGTCCAGCAGTGGACCAATCTGTGCCTGGTGCTACACAGGTCTGTTATAGTGTTATAGCAAAATGTTCATTTAATTCAGAGGGTGAAAATGGCAGCCTGAGGCAGCTCCACGTTTCAGACAACAACAGTTCGATTTAACGCCATTACTAGGAATTAGGTGGTGTATCTCTAGATACCATCCTTCTGGAACTGAGACTCATTTTTCTTATGTCTAGCTTATGGCCTCATCTATTCTGTGTCCAGCACAGCATACTTGTTCACCCAGTTTTATTCTGGTTTTTAGTCAATATACAGAAACTGGCCTCCACATAGTGCACCAGGTGTACAAGCACCACAAATGGGGCTTTGCCTGACACTGCTACAAGCAGGTTTCTAAGCTTAACACATAGCAGTAGGCAGGCAGGAAATTCACAAGTAACTTTGGCCTGTACCACACCCTTTTCTATTTGTGTGACTCTTATTATAGGAATTAATGTAAAATCCATAGGACTAATGGAGTCAGTCTCCATTAGTCATCTGTCTTTATAAGCTGGGGAACAACGACTCTACTGTAACACTAAGCCACAAACACACCAAACAACAGTGATGAAGCAGAGGGCGAAGAAAAGAAGTTCTCGGAAACTCTGGGTATGTGGGCTCTGTGATGGACTGGTGTCCTCTCCAAGGTTGGTTTCCAGCTTGTGTCCAATGGTGCCCAGGACAGACCCCACCCCAAAGTAACCCAGAATTGGTGTAGGTGAGTATAATTACATTTTAAAAAGGAATGCATTGTGTTAGCCAACATTTCACTGTCTGTCAGATGCTCCTGAATGTCGCTTTTGCAGAACACATATTGTATCAAAACTGAATGCAAGTGTGAATGGTATCAATGGTGAGGAATGATTTGTATTTATTGCGTCAACTAATGTGCTCAGGGTGTGGTTTCACAGGAGCTTTAAAAGGGACCAAAGTAAAACCTACAAAAATAATCCTTGTTGTGGTAAATCACAGAAAACCTCTCATGACTTCATCCTCCTGGTTACTTCCAAAAACATCTGAAATACAAACATACATCTTTAACTCTGTGGAGAGTAATTGCCCTTTTAAATCCTTGTGACTAATCTTAAATGGCAAGCTAAAAATGATGTCACATATATTTCTTGACATGTGTGTGGTAACATGCTATCAGCACATGCTTCAGTAACCGGAGGATTCCTGTTCCTTTTAAATCATTTCCAAATTTATCTCTATAAAGCACTTTACTAAGCACAAGCCAGAACAGTACATAATAAGGTGAGCTTTACAAACATAGGCTCACGTCCATGTTCAAATGATTGAATAATAGATAGATCTGTGAGTTGAGGCAACAAATTGTAATCACAATAATAAAAGATTCAGTTACTGTCAATGTTAGCATTTGTGAACCTCCTTAGCCAATTACAATCGGCAATTGAACACTTGCTCCTAAAATAGTGTGGCAGAAGTGCTAATGGCTACACCAATGACATGTCCAAGAGCAGAAAAGGTGTCTTAATTTTAATGCGAGGACTGGCAATGTTTTTGGTGTTGTAGAGATGAAGGAATGATTGCCAAAACTGACATCAGGGCATTGTAAAGACTGGCACTTCCAATTTGGCCCATTGTGATTGTGTGCCTCACGTGTGCCATGTGATAGATTAGTGTTCTGTCCATGGTTAGCTCCCCATTTGTGCCAAAAGCTGTGAGAATAGGCACCAGTGCCAGCAACTCAAACTGGTTAAGGGAAGTAGAGAATAACTGACATTGCAATAATTTTAAAGAAACCAAATACTGTATATTAAAACTTCATCTAAACAAAGCCATTCATTAGCTTTGGGAGACTTTCACTTCATTCACCAAGATGGACGTTATCCCTTCATCACAAATTTCACAAATTGCAAACATATTTTACTTCCTTGATTGACCAATCTTGATTGTTTACTGGGATCTAATAAAATTATTTTTTTCCCATTTCCTATTTAGAATTGTGTTCTGCACTTCACAAAGTACCTTAACCTTTCTTAAAAAGCTAATTATAGTCTCATAAAGACATGTACATTTATAGCAGCATGGAAATGCTTTCCTTTTTAAAAGTTCAGCAAATATTCATTAATTCTCTGGACCGGCTTAATTCAGTTTCAAGGCAGGGACCAAGCTCAGACATGATGCGAGTCCACTATAGGCCATATTCACAAGAGGACTGACAAACCTGAAGTCCCCAATTAACCTGCCACATACTTTTAAACAGTGACTTGGGTAAAACTCAAGTCTAGTGTTCTGGGGCGTCATGTATACTGTAATGCCTTGTGTAGAATTCACGCTAAAACATGGCATACGTACAAAACTAGAAATGTGTGTATACACAAAAAAAAAATATCAGATACATAAACGTTTGCGTCAGCAAAGTTCTACGCACTTTCCTTCTCTATAAATTCCAATCAATGTGAATTTTAACACACATGCACGCGTCTACAGCCCCACCCCAACTCCTCCCAGAATGATGTCTATTCGAATATGCAAATCAATATAAATAGCCACTTCCGTTTCAGGTTTGGTTAATTGTTAAAAGACAATGGCAAAAGCATGTATAAAAAAAGAATTTCAGCAAATGCGAAACGGAGATTCTGTTCAGTGAAGGGGAGGCAAGGAAAAACATTCTGTTCGGTGGCTTAAGCAGTGGTATGAGCAACAAAGGGAAATTCATGGAGTGGCACAGCATAGCAGAGGCACTCAAAAGTTCAAGTTCAGAAAGTCGCACAGTGCCCAAAATAAAAAAAAAAAGAAGTGTTCAAATTATCAAAGTTGCTGTGAACAGGTAAG
The DNA here is from genome assembly GCF_016835505.1 of Polypterus senegalus. Classification (NCBI taxonomy): domain Eukaryota; kingdom Metazoa; phylum Chordata; class Cladistia; order Polypteriformes; family Polypteridae; genus Polypterus; species Polypterus senegalus. The sequence goes on along the minus strand of NC_053165.1, from coordinate 150,340,732 downwards.
TCACAGCCCACCTTCTGAGTGTCAACACAACTAAAGATGGTAGCGAAATTCCAGAGTTCACCCCATTTGAGCAGCGAGTTGCTGCAGTAATTGACGAGACAGTTAGAACTGGCATTTTACCAGCGGGTGAGGGGAATTCTGATATCACCACAGGTGAAGGTGAGTTTAATTTCTTTTTCTCTTACCATTATGATAGATAGATAGATAGATAGATAGATAGATAGATAGATAGATAGATAGATAGATAGATAAAGGCACTATATAATAGATAGATAGATAGATAGATAGATAGATAGATAGATAGATAGATAGATAGATAGATAGATAGATAGATATGAAGGGCGCTATATGATAGATAGATAGATAGATAGATACTTTATTAATCCCAAGGGGAAATTCACATAATCCAGCAGCAGTATACTAATACAAAAAACAATATTAAATTAAATAGTAATAAAAATGCATGTAAAAGCAGACAATAACTTTAAATAATGTGAGCATTTACTCCCCCGGGTGGAATTGAAGAGTCCATACTCATGTAAATAATTTGCATGTTTAATAAGACAAAGAAGCTGGCAGCAATTGCGGTCTTACTGTTAATTGTTACAAAAGCTGACCCCACGTACCGGGGATTCGACTCCAGTCAGTGATGGTGCTGCTGTGCCCAGCACATCTTCAGGCTCCGGCTGTGCACACAGCTCTGCCTTGGAAACCACCAGGCAACCATCTGGCTGTGTGCTGATAGATGCTGTTGTGGAGTCACACAAGGCAATAGTGGATGCTGTAAGAGATGTGGCCAATGAACTAAGGAATAGAAGGGCTGTACTATGTGATGTTGACCACTTATTAAATGAACTGGTTAAAAAATAAACACTGCATCCGATTGTTTTTACATTCTGCTAATTACATTCAAACAAAATTGTAACGCTGTCCAATTTGCTGGATCAACGTCAGTTTCATCAAACTGCAGCTCTTCAGGTATAGGCAAGCCACGATTGTGTGTCACATTATGCAACATGTTAAATCCTTGCACCATGCAAAACTTTCTGTAGACAATACAGCAGCACATCAGAGTGGAAAAGCTATTTGCATAAGCAAATTATTTCTCTGAAGGTGCCTTTATAGCAAGGTGCATGCAGTCGACCACTCCAATTACACTGGAAAAACCAGACATTGCTGCGAATTGCACTTTGACGTTTGCCCGTTTGACCACAGTGTAAGGAAATCTGATATATCTGGATGACAAGCGGATAATACCGTCCAAATCAGCTAGCATGGCACAACTTAGCGATGACTGAAAAATACCTGATCAGTCAGCTAGTTCATGTTAAAAAGCTCCTGTGACTTAAATCCCAAGGTTGGACAGAACTTGAAAAGGAGCTGATAGGCAGACTTTGAGGAATTGTGCTCTCTGTAAAGCCAGCCCCAGTTCAGGACATAACTCCAAGACGATAGCTCTTGGAAATCTAAATGGACTTCAAAACCAGTGAGATAGATAGATAGATAGATAGATAGATAGATAGATAGATAGATAGATAGATAGATAGATAGATAGATAGAAACTTTATTAATCCCAAGGGGAAATTCACAATCACGGGATACAAAATCAATATGATCTCTGAATATGCACTCTGTTCTAATTCTTCAATTTGTGACACCTTCTAACAACGCTAAAGCAGCCATGGTGGCTGGAATAGTTTGACCATTCTATGCACCATTGCCACAGAATGATTACAATCAAGTGTCTTAAATTTGTAATGTTATGCAATAAATTTTGGTGTATTTGATAAATCCTGCATCATGGATGCAAATATTAAAAAAAAAAGAGGGAAATGACACAGATAACAATTATTCTAAACAAGGCTTTTATTACATCTAAACAACGGGTGGTGAACTCAGGGCTTGGAGGGCCGCAGATTTTCATTCTAACAATTGACCAGTTTTTCCTGCTAATTATCTCCTATTCCCTTCATTTTAATAGCCTTGTTTTTAAGGAGCCAGTCCTCTCAATTGATTCTTTTCTTCATTAAATGGCATCCACACAGAAATGAGACGTGAAACGAGCCAACAGATGACCAGCTAAATTGGGGCTTCAAACTCCAACCAATTCCTTAATGAGAATCCAATTCTGGCAGTTAATTAAATTTATTTAATTCCATGGCTTGCTGCTGCACTCATTCTGCCACAGCAGACATTTCCGAAACTGTTGATTTTGTTTCTGATTATTGACCTGAGAGATCAAACTTATCAAGACCATCACCTTTCTTTATGTTCAGATAATGTGGGTAGCTGGTCACCTGTTTGTTCGTTTTGTGTCACATTATTGTTTGGCTGCTAATTAAGGAAAAAACTAGGGGATCTGAGCCAAGTTAATTAAAATTAAGGCAAAATAAGAAGCAAAAAACAGGTCACTAATTAAGGTGGCTAGAATGAAAACCTGCAACCATTGCGGCCCTCCAGGACTGGAGATGGACACCCCCCTGAATTCTAAACAATACTCTGATCTCATTACTTGGCATAAGAACCTGTGAAGGACATGTTTCTGGACTCTTTCAAGTCTAGATTCAAAATGCATCCAATGCTGCCAAGACTTGGACTCCAAAATCCCTCCAACAATGGATTGGCTTTTTATTGATGGAAACTTCCAAGTCTTTCCATCCCATTTTATCCAGTTGTCTCAGGGCTGGAGTTCATCCTGGGAAAACTGGTCTCACTAGGGGATTATGATCACCAAGCATTTTGGGTATTATATCCACCTGCATGAAACATGGCAGAAGTACAACTAACTGCCCAAGTACCAACCATTTGTTTGCTGAATACTGGTGAAGGTCAGGGTGGATGTAGGAAAACAATAACCAGCTGCAAATGGAAATTTAGTCTTGTCACAGGGAACACAACATGCTGTACGTAGTCACCAGTAAATGTAACCCACAAGCCTTTGAGATGTAGGAAGAAACCATAATGCCCAGAGAAAACCCACAGACACAGGGAGGATTTGTAAAGACTAACTGACCAGACGGCACCCAGATCATGATTTAAACACAGTCTGCTGGAGCATAAGCTGCCCTACATTAGAATCCTACAGATCTCTCTATTTAAAAAAAAAATAAATAAAAAATCCAGCAACAAGAGAAGACTTTCAAGTCCCGTGAGATGAGACTTTGGCCATGAGAATTCACGCCCTCCTCCAACTGCACACACAGTATTCTCACCTCTCATTTGTGTGAATGCTATCGACGAGTTTCTGCTCTCTCAGCTTTCATAAATGTTAAATGTTTTCCTCACTTTAAGTTCCTAATTAAAGTTGTATTATGTCCAAATTTTATCGAAAACTTCCATCATGAAGGGTTATCAACAGAAGAAAAATGAGTACACAGGCAATCCTAGCACTGAGAAACAATGAAAAACAAAATTAAACGCCATAAAATATTGGTTGCACAGCAAATTGGGTTAAATGTGCATCAATAGACTTTGCTGAAACAGCTGGTGGTGATCGTGTGGAAGATGAAATCATCAGTTTACAGTAGCCTGTAGAATAACTTCAAGCATTAACACCGTCCAGTCTTCCACCGCACGAATTCCTGTAGAAAGAAGGATGTATAAAGAAAGGTAATGTAGGCCATCTTCCACACATATGCCATTTGTATTAAAACGTTAAGTTACCTGTTAGAGTAGCAATGCAGAGAATTCACTCGAGCTCCATATGCGCAAAGCATACAATTATACAACTCAAAATTATATATCGAGCACATCTGTCTCGACTAAAACTCTCCAAAATGTTTCCAGGGCAGGATCCAACCTGCGAACGTTGCAACCAAGTCCCAGCCTCACTGGGTCACATGTTCTGGGCCTGCACCAAATTAACATTATTCTGGACAAAAAATTTTAATTACCTCTCAGACAGCCTTGGGGTCACAATCCCTCCTAACCCATTAACAGCTGTGTTTGGTGGTCTTCCAGAGGGTCTTAAAGTGGAGAAGGACAAATTGTGATTGCATTCACTACACTGTTGGCACACAGACTCATTCTGATAAACTGGAAGAACCCAAACTCTCCTCTTTTAAGTCAGTGGGAAACCGATGTTATATTATTTAAAATTGGAAAAAATCAAATACTCAGTTAGAGGATCCGTGCAGACTTTTTTCAAAACATGGCAGGATCTAATCAGTAATATTTTAAAATGAGCTCATAAAGCACAGAGAATTTATTAAATTTAGGTATTTTTACAAGCCTTAAATTTTACGCCGTTTGGCTTGCTCTCTCTCAAGGGTGGGGATCGATCTGTTCTTAGCATAATTCTTTTTTTTGTAAAAACTTGATTGCTATGTATTGATTGTAATAAAATTAATAAATATATAAAAAAATATATAAAAAAAAAGGAATAGCTATTGCAAAGATAATTAAACATTCAAAAAAATTTTATTTAATAGAGAGAAAAACGAAATTCAATCACGGGCAGTTACACATTGCGTTGTCACGATGAAAGCCCAAACACAGAATTAACATTCAATGCGATATTGATACATTTAATGCAATAATAATTTACTGAAGTTTTACAGTAAAAGTGTAAGTTTAAAAAGTCTTTGTATGATAATTTCAAAGCCAAACAGTTCAAAATTTTCTTACGAAACGAATAACTCCAATGCAACATGAAACAATTTACTTTCAAATTATTACGTGTTGCTCTTTTTAATATGTTTCTTTACTCTCTGTAATGTAAAATAGTTCTAATATGCATATGTAACAATTCCCATGAAAATAAATCGGTTATCCGCATCCCCCCCATGCGCGAGCGGCAGAACCGCAAAGAGGTGAGTGCGAAGTGCAGTGCGGGATGGGGGGGCGGCGGGGGGGTCAAGCCCCCTAGTTTTAAAACAAAAAAACACCCCAACTGCATAAACAAAAGCAGTAAAAACAAAACTTAAAAGGTCAGCTATGAGAGAAGAAAAAAAAAAAAAAACCCACAGCAGTAGACTTGTTTGGTTAAAAAATAATTTTATTAAGAAAGAAAAATAACATTTCTGAGAGAACATAAATATTTTGAAGAGGAACGGGATTTTTTTTCCTGCATCACAAAACTAAAAATAAATACAGTACAAAAAAATTAAAAACACTTCTCTCCTAAAAGAAAACCCACTTTGCTACAAAAAACTCCTTATATTGCATTTGGCGGTAAACATTAACGAGCATCATATTGCTAATCGAGTCCGTCTCTTCCCAGTCAGATTTTTTTTGCCAAAAGAGAAAAGATCACCTGTTACTCTGTTGGATGGGATTGCCGTTTTATTTAAGTTTTTCGAGTTAAGAACTACAGTATGATCAGGTCCAAATATCAATGGAGATTATTTAGGTCACTGAAGTACATTTTTAAAGTGCGTCTCAGAAATGTCCTTCTACATTTCATGTTTCCATTACACTTACCATTCATACAACATACCGATAATCCAAAATGCCAACATACAGCTTCAAGGTCCCAAATCATTTTGTGAAATGACAGCACTTTTTTTTTTTTTTCTCTGCTCTCCTTTCTAACTCCAAGCCCTTCTATTGAAATGAGTGTCTTTGTTAATAGCCTTTGTTGCCAAACACTGTCTTACAGGTTTTAGCAGGAGTTGGGGAAGGAAAAAAAGAAGGAGGGGGAAAACAAAAACACAAACAGGTACAAAATATATATTTTTTTATTTTTTTTTTTTTTTAACTTTAAAATATATGGTCTAAATAGTTATTTTTTTATGGGAATGTAGAAGTAGTAACTGGTCTATCGCACAAGGAGGATGGCTAGGCCTGCAATCCCAAAGCCAGCTGCTGCAAACAATGCTGTCTTCATGGAAGAATCTGAATGGGAATCCTTGGAGTTTTGGAAATATTTGCTAAATCCATCCTAAAGAAAATAAAAAAAAAAAAAAAAAAAAATTGTTAAACAGAATCTTACCTTATTTATAATAAGGGTTTGAAACTCAAAAAACAAGAATAAAAACACTGTCTGTTTAAAAGCTGCCCATTCCTTCTGTCAAGGAAATGCTTTTCAGATAAGGAACTGAATTTACCTCAAAAGGAAATTACAAGAACTGTGACGTGTTGAGCAGACGTGTTTCAAGGCTGCCGCTCTGGGCAGTAAAAAAAGTTTCACTGCTTAAAACAAGAGAGCAGATCTGCTTTTCTGTGTCTACTGTATGTGCAGTCAGCATTAATTGTGTGTTTGTGCAGCAGAAGAACTCTGGTAAAATAAAGCCCACGATAATACAGAATATGGCACTTTAGATGTGTTAAAATGCAAGGTTAAAATACACAAAGGAGTAATGTAAAAATACTTCAAATATTCATGAAACTATTTTCAGCCCTGCCACTACACTAGCTTATAAATCTCTCTTCAATAACTGAACTTTGTTCACTGCTTAGGATCCACATTCATAGTAAACATGCAGCCATTTAAACAAAGGCAGGATAATAAAGACATGCAGCCATTTCTCCAGCGTGATGCAAAGGATTCAAATTTAAAGAATGCTTTCCATCTTGCCAAACAGATAATACAAGGTTCATGAAATGCACTTGGACTTCCATTTTGTAGTATTTCCACCGTGTAAATAAAAATGATTCCTCGCTTTCAGTCACAAAGGGGTTAGTTAACCCCTACAACCACCCTGAACGATCCAAAAAATTTCCATTCAGGGCCCCCGGGGGAACCGCAAGGTGCAGGGCTGTAACAGATAAAAAGGATCTCAAGTGGGATCTCACTAAATTACTAGGCACACGAGGCCTACCATGTAATCTAACAGGCGGCTGAAGATGCTAGCAATGCCCCAGACACAGATGCGAGTGACTATTACTAGCCACTGTGCCACCTGACAAAGATTTTAAAAACCACACACCCCGACATTGAACGCCTCCATTATTATTATAAACACACAGTATGTGATGGAAGAAGCGCGCAGGTGATCAACTAAACTCCATTAAAACCTGGCAGCTTTCACAACAGTTTATGTGATGTGTTAAAAGGCCCAGCTGCAGTTGGCCATCGTTTGCCAGATGTATGTAAATCACTCCCAATCTTTTATTCCTTCCGGAAACAAAAAAATGAACTAGTTTAAACAAGCTATGAATAAAAAAAAAAAAAAAAGTCTTACCAAAAAAAACCCTGAATGTGGAAGTTAAGTTTAGCCGATTCATACAGCAGCTGAAAAATACGCCATGTTTCACACACAACATGAATGAACAGAAACCATCAGGTTATTCACTTTGTGATTATTATAAGCAACTCAGGAAAAAAATGCAAGAGATATCCAAAGACTCTTTCATAATTTAACTGCACACTGCATTGACTCGAGATGAAATATTTTTACAATGGAGACAGAACACCAGTCGTTTGATAGTTAGGGCACAATTGTATCTTTGAACTGCCAATCTTTAATAAGAGGCAGAATGGCGAACAAAACCATCTGTGACCTTTGTCTGGGCACATCACACATTAACTTTTGGACCAGACTGCCAAGGAAATGCATGTGGTAAAGCAGGCACGTGAAAGGTTAAAATCTGAACCCTGCACATTCCAGAAGAATGTATTCATTTCACATCCGGGCGTCTCTTGACGGCTAGGGAACGTACCACAAAAATGTAAAATACAGTCTACAGAAGACATTGTTCCTGGCACAGACATGTTTGCATTCCATAAATAAGTGCAGCTTTTTGGATTTGAAGTTCTCCTCCTTTAAAACTGTAAAATGACTAATATTTTCTATAATTTGCAAATAAGGAAAAAAAAAGTATATATACATCCTTTAGTGTGTAGCAGAAGAAAGCCATTAACTAGCAGACCATTTGTTTCAAATGATTTACTGTCGTCCGATGACAAGTTAAGCAGGTTCGAGTCAGGTACGCCGCCACTGCTTTATATCTTTCATGGTTTGGTCGCGAGAGAGATTAGATAGGAATGACACAAATTCCTCGGTTATATTTAACAGGCATCTGAGGAAGGCGTCGGTGGGTTCAGAGCCACACGGCACTCAATTTAAAACTCAAAGGGGGGGAAGTCTTCTGGCCGTAGACCACCCTAGCAATGACGGGAAGGAATGCATTTATAAAACAGCAGACCAGATCCTTAGATGAAAACTTCTAGAATCCATTTATGGTAACTGGGGCAGATTTATAAGTAAAAATAAGCTTGGGAGGATTTATAGAAATAAATAAAAAAGGGGGTTGGAGTAAAGAGATTAGATTCTCTGGTGTGTTTCACCAACATTCAGGATTACAAGGTCTTTCAAAACAAAAAGAACACACAAAATTGACCCTTACCCAGCCTCCATTTTGAGCCAGCCACTCTGCCTTTTCAACCCCCAGGTAATCGGCAATCGTATCCGCCAACTTGTTACTGCAGTCCGTGCCAGCGCCTTTCGAATGGAGTTCCTGGGCCAGCAATCCAGTGAAGGTGAAGAGGCTAACAATACGGCCCCAGTTTAATATCCCATCTCCTACCATTTCTTCCATTACTCTCTTGAGCTTCACACCATAATCTGGGGCACAACAGGAAATAAAGTTTTGCAGCAAGGAGTTCAACTTGTGCTGGTAGGTCTTCTCCATTTCTTTAGCAAGGCTGCACATTATTTGGACTGTTTTGCTGGGAGGTGCCCTTTGAACTCCTATGCAGTGGTCAATATAACCCTTTGCAACTTCGTATGTTTCCTTCCTATAACAGGGCATGTTCTCTATTTAATACAAAAAAAAAAAAAGGGAGAAGCACAAATCAGCATGAAAATTAAGAATGAGCAAAATCACATGACTGTGTTTAACAGAAGTCGTCACAACCACTAGCCATCCATTCATTTCTGATCCTACAGTACGAGGAAAGGGGCAGGTACAAGGAAGGAAATGACCCCAGTTATAAAGGAAATACAAAACTCACACTTTCAACGTACAGCAACATGTATCAAGGCACATTTAATGTGGACGAATGTCCTAAATCACAGCCATCATACTCGACATACTGGACTTCAAACCCTTGTGGTTGTGGGTTCAAATCCCACTGCTGGAGATAATTAGCGGTGAAAACTGGTCGATTGTGAGAATGAAAACCTGCAGCCACTGCGTCCCTCCAGACCCGGAGCTCAGCACCCGCGGTTTAGACGTAATAAAAGCCTGGTTTAGAATAATTTGTATAGCAGTGCTACTGCATCTGTGTCATTTCATCCGCCCATCCATTTTCCAACACGCTGAACAGGGGTCTGCTGGAGCCAAACCCTGCCAACACAGGGCACAAGGCAGGAACCAATCCCAGGCAGGGTGCCAACCCACCGCAGGGCACACACACCAAGGACAATTTCAAATCGCCAATGCGCCTAACCTGCATGTCTTTGGACTGTGGGAGGAAACCCGCGCAGACACAGGGAGAACAAGCAGACTCCACACAAGGAGGACCCCGGAAGCGAAACTGTGAGGCCACCGTCTGTGTCATTTCCCTCTTTAATATTTGCATCCATGATGCAGGATTTATCAAAATACACCAAAATTTATTGCATAACGTTACAAATTTAAGACACTTCTGTGCCAATGGTGCATAGAACAGTCAGACTATTCCAACTACCATGGCTGCTTTAGCATTGTTAGAAGGCATCACAAACTGAAGAATTAGAAAAGAGTGCATATTCAGAGATCATATTGATTTCTTGTCCCATGATGGATGACGACTGGCTTCCAAGTTCATTTACATTTCCAAGAGTTATCGTCTTGGAGTTATGTACTCAACTGGGGAGTTTGACATTAAAATGCTGCCCTTCTAAGCCAATGATCAGAGTTCACAACCCGTTGGAGGAATTGATCGCTCTTTAAAAGTTATGAGGTCCTCAATAAACGTCTTTTTGCAGGCAGTATGGCGTAGTAGTTAAGACTTTAAACCCATGGGGCTGTGGGCTCAATTCCCACTTCTGACACCATCTGACCAGGAGCAAAGCCTGTCCTCCAATTGAAAAAACAAAACAAAGGTCACCAGTTGTATCTCAAGTGCTGTCATTCACCTTGGAATAAAAGGCACCAGCCAAATACGTAATAGATATCTAACAGAAAGTGAGGAGACGCTAAAGAAATGCACATAAACACATGGAGTAGAGCAAACAAAGGAACATGCCAAACGGGAATCCTCACAGGGCTCCATGTGCGGAGCGAGGGACGGGAACTCTGCTCAACAATAGTTGAGCCATAAGGAAACTGGCACTCTCCTGCCTCAAATGATAACTCAATCCCATCACCTGTATACATTAAAATAGCAGACACGAGTAAATCCAGGGTGCGAGACCATGTTTAGCAAAAAATATCAAGAGATGATGCAGGGCTGTGGGGCAACTGAAGCCCAACTCTGCAATCGTAGGTCACAAAGCTGGAACTTCCATCACTCAGAATTTCAAACTGTTTTATCTAAGCTAATCTTAGAAAGAAATAATAAATACACACACAAAAAAAATGAAGACTTCTTTTAAACCCACAGAAATACTGAACAGTAAAAACTGCAATCAAAATAAACTCAAACTATACAAGAAGAAAAATCATATTTAAGGCTTCATATACATCAGTTACTCATTCCCATCCACGTCCGCCACATAATGACGAGTGTTTAAAGATTATAAAAAAAAAAAAAAAGAAGAAAGAAAAAGCACCGGGTCATCAAAATTCGGCTCCATGTAACATGCAGTGCTGCTCTAGAAAGTCAAAGGAAGGCACTGAGCCCAATTTTTAGTGTCACTTGGTCAGTTTAAACACTTCTTGATCTTTTCACGACACTAACGTAACAAAATGAAGATTTTGGACGAGGTGGCGCTGTTGATTTATTAACTAAAGAAAAGGAAAAAAACTACAAACATCCGTTTCTATTGAATTCATTCAAGTTAAAAGGAACACAGGTTGAGATTTAAAGATCCCTAATGTGCTGCCTTGAGCCGAGCTGTGAACTAAGCTGCAAATCTTTTGAATGAACAAGAAAAAACCACATTAACAGAGTCTGCCTGTTCTCCCATATGGCTGTTGAAGAAGATTATTTTTATTCCATTTCCCAACACAAAGCTTGACGGCTTGTAAGGGAGGTAATTTGGGTAGGTTTGCCATCAGGGCAGGCCCGTGGCTCCGTGTCACTAAACTGAACAAAGCAGGTACAGGAGATGGACGGAGGACACACTGGCTAAGGCTTTGGACTTCAGACCCGGCGGTCGTGGGTTCAAATCCAGCTGCTGACACCGTGTGACCCCCCCACTTCAGCTGCTTGTGCTCCCATTAGAAAGACAAAAGAAACGTAAGCAATTGCTACCTCCGAAATGATGCCAGTTTGTCTTGGGTAAAAGGCGTCATACACCATATACCATCTGAACTGGTTTTCAGGCAGCAGTGCTGGGATGGCAGTATCAAGGACTGGCTCGTCTTTGGACAGCCCCTTAAAGTTCACCGTTGTGTATGTTTTAAGACTGACTTTTTACTAGCAAATGCACTCTTTGCACAGGTAGACTTTTTGAACACCGTAATCCCTGAATAGGAAAAAACAAGTTTTGACGAAAAGAGAGCAAATAAACCAAAATGTCCACTTGCGTAGAATTATGAAAAAAAAATTAAGCACCAATATAACGACTCGATTTGAACAGTTAATTTACGATTCCAGAAGAAAATGACCAACACATTTAAGAACTCATCCTGTTAAAAGGTCACAGAGCGCCTAACCCAGCACAAATGAACAGAAGCCCACCCTGGACAATTAGTTCTATTAATCAGTCCGACAGCCAGTCCTCGGTCAGAGGGAGACTGGAAACTACCACCTTACCCGTTAATCCAATGTTCAAATAAATACAAACAACATTAAGCTTGAAGTCACCTCGCAGCCGTCACTGACTCGCGTTCAGCCACGGGGCATTTAAACCCCTCATTTAGGCATGAAGGTGGCGGATAGTGCGAATTAAAGGTTACACAGACCGCCCCCGCGATACAGGTGAACCATTCCGAAACTGAACACTTCAGCTTTACAGACTAGAAACTGACAGATGACCAACGGGCTTGAGTCTCAGTAAACCCACATTGACGGCATCCACCTCCGAGTCCGCCTACACAAAGAAGTCTCAACGTCCACATTGGGGTCTTTTTTTTCAGGGCACTCCAAACTTGTGAGTCAAGCCTTCCAGCGAAAGCAGAACCGGGAGCCAGTTTCTTTTTCATTGTACCAACACGATACACCTCCCACTTTTCACACGAAACCATTGTCTAGAGAGGATCCCAAACTGCCAGCGCACCCCAACGTTAGCAAAAAGGCGAGGCCATTCAAACGCACAAAGGAGAGGATCCGTGGCGCCCCCTTCCCGTTTCCTATTCTGGCACCACTTCCTTCTCAATACATTCTTTACATATTAAAATTAACAGTAACACTTCGGCGATCAGTAGTATTACAAATACAAAATAAAACTGAGGAGGGCCGCTTTGCCTTTCCGAACTGTAAAAATAAGAAAGAAAAGTAATAAAATAAAAAGAAAAAAGCCTCACCCTCCCAGCGACAGCAGCAGCCCTCGCTCCCCGAATGCTAAACGCGAAAAGGCCGTCCTTTCGAAAAGCGCGACTTCCTGTTAGCTGTCGGTCTTTATTCATTTACGTAATAAAAAAAAAAACCAAAGCCACGCCCCCTAACCGCCCTCATTTCACAGTGGAAAAAAAATGCCAGGAGCGTTTAAATCCGACTAGCAGAAGAGAAGATACCCACAGCGATTAAAACGATTTGGAGGTAGAAAAAGACTAATGTTTATTGTATATGATTTTAATATTATTAATAAGAAATGCAATTGGTCAAAAGGAAGCCATAGCAACGGTGGCGTTCGAGCCGACCAAGCCAGCTGTCTCTGCATCTTCTTGTTTTAAAAAAACTGAATTCACATCACGTTGCCAACCCTGTTTAATCCAATTGAAACCAATTTAATTCCTAAGGAATGAAATAGTTTCCGAAAAAATATATAATAGTTTTAAAACCCAAGCCATTAACTAGAAATCGTGAACAATTCGGATAAAGCACAACAGGGAGTGGTAAAGATGACATCAGACATTATGTATGAACGATTTGAAATAAACTTCGCGAATTGGGCAACAGCTTTGTGATTTCAATACAATTACAATACAATTTATTTTTTGTATAGCCCAAAATCACACAAGAAGTGCTGCAATGGGCTTTAACAGACCCTGCATCATGACAGCCCCCCAAGACAAGAAAAAACTCCCCAAAAAACCCTTGTAGGGAAAAAATGGAGGAAACCTCGGGAAAGGCAGTTCAAAGAGAGACCCTTTTCCAGGAAGGTTGGGCGTGAAGTGGGTGTCAAAAGAAGGGGGTCAATACAATACAATACACAGAAAAGAACAAATCCTAAAAACAGTAAAAAAATTAAAAAAATTAGAAGTACGGAGTAGATGATATCACATAATATGATATGACAAGAGATTCGAGAAACTTTCCCCAGCTTTTATACGATCGTCATCTCTTACACTTTTTATACTCAATTTTAAAGGCTAAAAAAGAAACTTGAAATGAATGCCCGTCTCAAGAGGAAGCCGCCGCCTCGTAGTGCCCTCCGCTCGTTCGGCACGTGAAGACATCACGTTTTCTCTGCATTGCCCCCCAAAGACGTGAGATGACGTCGTACTGGCAAGGAGCCCCAGTCGGAATTGTTCCTGCCTTGCACCCGATGCTCCAGGCAACCCGCGACCCTGCTCACGACTAAACGAATTTCAAAAAAATGGATGGATGGCTTATGTGGTGCTGTGCAAAGTGGTGATGAGCTCGATCTCCAAGGATTCTTCCCTGGATGACATCCTTAATCCGTCAGCTAATGGGCCCTCCAGAATTTTGAATTAATGAAAACATTTTTGCATTACGTTCATACTGGCCTCTTCCGTTATACATGGAAAATGCAAATAATACTAATTTGTTTAGGAATTCCTAGTAACAGCAGCTCTGTGGCTCCGCGTTTCTAGGCTCCGGGATGAACAACGCCTGCAGTGCAACGACTTCGTGACGACAGCCTGGGGATTCCTCCTCTCCGGTCCCGAGGTCGTCTTTACGCGTCGTCTTAGCTACTTCAGCCGGGAGACGCGCGTTTGGAGTTTTATTTAAACTGACGGGTCAGAAATGAGCTTCTCAACGTTAGTAACACATTCGAGCGAACGCATTATTAACATTTTATTGTCTGAAGCGACAGTTCTCCTCTGGCCTGAAGTTAAACTTGACGAGTCGTTTTCGCGTAATGTGAACGGGGCTGCTGAAGTGGCTTGCTGAGGGTCAGCCGACAACTGGGCAATGCGAAGTAAACGGGATGGAAAAGGAGAGAATGATTTATGGAAGGAGATGCAATGGTATGTATAATGAGCACCATTCAAGGTTATCTTATAGGTTGTGAACGGAGGTTTGGGGGTTTAGGTCTCAGAACATCAAACCAGAGACTAAATCACAGGAGACCCAGACTCGCGTTCAAATAGGCCTTTTATCTTTATTTTCATTATCATAATATAATGCAACTCAATACCATCCACTACCTTCCTTTTATTTCTTCCTCTGTCTGCAATTTAGGTTAACTTAATCTCTGTCCACTCTGACTCTCATTCACTTGGCTGAGCAGGACATAACACCATACAGTTGACCCTGGAAACACTTACGGGTTGGACAGTGCAGGGTGAGGGATGGTGCACATCTAAGAGCTCCCCCAGAGGTCTCCGACTTGGCAAAACGCTCCAACTACAACTCCCATGTGGTGAATCCAAACCAGGGCAGCATCAGAGGGCAGACAGCCGTCCACTGCACTGGAAAACATATTACCTTGGCCAGTCAGTCCTCCTGCTGACCATCCATGACACACAGATATGAAAGGCACTATATAATAGATAGACATGAAAGGCGCTATAAGACAGATATATAGAAAAGGTGCTTCAGTATATGACAAATATGAAAGGCACTATATAATAGATAGATAAATATAGATGTGAAAGGCACTACTGTATATGATAGATAGATATTAATTTTAGCATAGTAGGCAAGATAGATAGATAGGAAAGGTGCTATATGACAAACATGGAAGGCTCTATATAATAGATAGATAGGGTAGGTGTTATATGACAGATGTTAAAGGCACTATACAGTATAATAGATAGATAAATATAAATTGCACTGTATAATACATATAGATGAAAGACACTATATGACAGATATACAGAAATGGTGCTATATGACAAATATGAAATGCACTATATAATAGATAAATATAAATGTGAAAGGCACTATATGATAAATATATAGATAAGAAAGGTGCTATGACAGATATGGAAGACACTAAATTTCAATTTCAAAAAATAGATAAATATAGATGTGAAAGGCACTATACGATAGATAGATAGATAGATAGATAGATAGATAGATAGATAGATAGATAGATAGATAGATAGATAGATAGATAGATAGATAGATAGGAAATGTGGTATATGACAGATGTGAAAGGCACTATATAATAGATAAATATACAGTCATATGAAAAAGTTTGGGAACCCCTCTCAGCCTGCGTAATAATTGACTCTTCTTTCAACAATAAAGATAACAGTGGTGTGTCTTTCATTTCCTAGGACCATCTGAGTATTGCGGTGTTTTCCGAACAAAGATTTTTAGTGAAGCAGTATTTAGTTGTATGAAATTAAATCAAATGTGAAAACTGGCTGTGCACAAATGCGGGTCCCCTTGTCATTTTGCTGATTTGAATGCCTGTCACTGCTCAATGCTGATTACTTACAACACCAAATTGGATGGATGAGCTCGTGAAGCCTTGAACTTCATAGACAGGAGTGTCCAATCATGAGTGGTAAAAGGTATTTAAGGTGGTCCATTGCAAGTTGTGCTCCCCTTTGACTCTCCTCTGAAGAGTGACAGACAGCATGGGATCCTCAAAGCAACTCTCAAAAGATCTGAAAACAAAGATTGTTGAGTCTCATGGTTTAGGTGAAGGCTACAAAAAGCCATCTGAGAGGTTTAAACTGTCAGTTTCAACTGTAAGGAATGGAATCAGGAAATGGAAGGCCACAGGCACAGTTGCTGTTAAACCCAGCAGGTCTGGCAGGCCAAGTAAAATACAGGAGCAGCATATGCAGAGGCAGGATTGTGAGAATGGCTACAGACAACCCACAGATCACCTCCACAGACCTGCAAGAACATCTCGCTGCTGATGGTGTATCTGTACATCGTTCTACAATTCAGCACAATTTGTACAAAGAACATCAGTATGTCAGGGTGATGAGAAAGAAGCCCTTTCTGCACTCACGCCACAAACAGAGTCGCTTGTTGTATGCAAATGCTCATTTAGACAAGCCAGAGTCATTTGGACTGATGAGACAAAAATTGATTTATTTGGTCCTAACAAAAGCGCTTGGCATGGCGGAAGATGAACACCGCATTCCAAGAAAAACAACTGCTACCAACTGTCAAAAATGGTGGAGGTTCCATCGTGCTGTGTGGCTGTGTGGCGAGTTCAGGGACTGGGGTCCTTGTTAAAGTCGAGGGTCGGATGAATTCAACCCAATATCAACAAATTCTTCAGAATAATGTTCAAACATCAGTCACAAAGTTGAAGTTACGCAGGGGTTGGATATTCCAACAAGACAAGGACCCAAAACACAGTTCAAAATCTACAAAGACATTCATGCAGATGGAGAGGTTCAATGTTCTGGAATGGCCGTCACAGTCCTCTGACTTGAATATCATCGACAATCTATGGGATGATTTGAAGCAGGCTGTCTATGCTTGGCAACCATCAAATTGAACTGAACTGGAGAGATTTTGTATGAAGAATGGTCAGAAATACCTCCATCCAGAATCCAGACACTCATCAACGGCTATAGGAGGACAGCGTCTAGAGGCTGTTAGATTAGCAAAAGGAGGCTCAGCTAAGTATTGATGTCATATCTCTGTTGGGGTGCCCACATTTATACACCTGTCTGATTTTGTTATGATGCATATTGCATATTTTCTGTTAATCCAATAGACTTAATGTCACAGCTGAAATCCTACTGTTTCCATAAGGCATGTCAGATATTAAAAGGAAGTTGCTACTTTGAAAGCTCAGCCAATTATAAACAAAAATCCAAAGAATTAAGAGGGGCTCCCAAACTTTTTCACATGACTGTAAATGTGAAAGGCACTATATAATAGACAGACATCACTGGTTTTTACTCAGTATGATCAGATGGAGTGGAAAAGGCCGGATGCGGACTGAAGATGAGTGAATAAGGAATGGTAAAAAAAAAAAAGTGAGTACATTAAACTTAAAGCTAAAATGTGTCATGCAGTCATTGAAATGCTGACGGATTCTGTTCACATCACTGACTAATTAATGCTTATTAACTTAGGAGACAAAAGATTCTCTCTGTACGGATATTCTAATCTGCGGTGGGCAGGCGCCCTGCCCGGGGTTTGTTTCCTGCCTTGTGCCCTGTGTTGGCTGGGATTGGCTCCAGCAGACCCCCCGTGACCCTGTAGATAGGATCTAGCGGGTTGGATAATGGAGGGATGGTTGGTTGATATTCTAATGAATGAATCATTCTGACCCTAGAATGCTGCAGAGGAACAAACATCAAATCGCATGTTGGGTTTGTGGAGTCAACAAGCTGGACTCGCGCTACTCAAATATCAATGCCTTAAAATGTAAACCTGCAGTACAACTGAGCAGATCTGGCCACGTCTGACTTCCACCTACAGCAGCAGCAGCTCACTCATTCAAGCCAGAAGTTCTTATGTGGGTTTGGGGGATGTTGATGGTTGTTATATTAAATATCGTGGGGTCCAGTGGCTGTGAGGCATCTGTTGGTGAGGACAGATTCGCTGATCTTGACTTTGCCGGTGATGTGATCTTCATGGAGTCAATGGAGGCTCTGATCAGGACGCTCGAGAGACTGAGTGTGGAGTCTGAGTGTCTGGGCTTGTGAGTGTCCTGATAAAAACCAACATCAGGCCCTTAATGACCTCTTGGGCACGGCCATCAGCAGTGTGTCTGTCTGCAGAGAGAGTGTCGACCTCATCGAGAGGTTTACTTACCTCATCAGTGACATTCACGTCTCTGGTGACTCTTCCTATGAAGTCAGTAGATGGATTGGGAGAGCATGGGGGGCCATGAGGTCACTGGAAAGGGGTGTGTGGTGCGCCTGATATCTCAGCAAAAGGGCAAAGGTCCAAGTCTTTAGAGTCCTGGTGCCCCCTGTTTGTGAGATATGGACGCTATCCAGTGACCGGAGACTGAGACTGGACTTCTTCAGTAACGTGTCTCTTCGGAGAATCCTTGGGTCCCACTGGTTTAACTTTGTGTTGCTCATGGAGTCCCGAATGAGGCACATGGCCTGCATTGTGAGGGAGCGTCAGTTACGGCACTACGGCCATGTGGTGCGATTCCCGGTGGGTGATCCGGCTCCGGTTGGGTGACTGGACCAGGCCAGAGGGACGACCACGTGGCTATGGCAGATAGAGGGTCATTTCCGGAGGGTGGGACTTGACCGTGTATCTGCCTGGGAGTTTCCAACCGGGATCCCGAGTTGTTTCGTCGTGTGGTGGGTGCGACAACGTGCTGTGCCAGTGCCTGCTCCCCGACCTGACCTAACCTAACCTAACCTAACCTGAGCCAGGTTTTATGTATTATTATTTTTTTTTTGGATCTTCTGTGAAGTTTTCCTCTCCCCTTGTAGTATCGGCCTCTCTATCACTTTTCTCTTCAAGTGCAATTCAACCACAAAAATGGCAGTTCAGGCTGACCAGAATATTTTTTATTTTGATATTTTTTGTATTTTATACAAGTGACTGAGGTCAAAGGTCAGTGTTCTGTCACAAGTCGGAGAATTCTGGTAGCTTTGTGTTCTCCGAGTTGTCCCACTCGTAGCCTCGAGTTTGCAGGGCGTTCATGTGGAATGTGCAGCTTTGAACGTCAAATGCACCGCCGCGCCAGGGGCACATGAGCACATCGCCAGCTCGTTATTTTCGTTCTGATTTGTCTCCCGATTCTAAATCCAGCATCCGGTCTGGTCTGCCACCCTGTGCAGTCAGCGATGTCAATAAAAGAACCAACTGGCAGGTGTGTGGCTGCCCAAAAAAACGCCTTCACAGCTGCTGCTCGAGGTTCTCACTCGAATGCAGTTGATCGTTTTGGACTTCAGCAGAGCAGCGCAGGTCTTCATGGGGTACTCGCCCTCCAGCCACACCGATGAAGCTTCACGGGGAGTCCTTTTATGGTCGGGGGGTGATGCATGCCAAAATTAAGACTCACAATGCGGGAATGGTTAGGACACAAGCACTCACATACCCTTCCTGCGCCGCCATTTTGTGTAAAGTGCACTATGGGACTCTGTTTCCGTGGTAACACTCGTACACGAACGAGGACGTTCAACTCTTAATGCCGACTGAGCTGGCCCACATTGTGAGTCTTAATGCTCCGCAATCAAATGCGCATTCTCGCATTGTGAGTCTTAATGTTGGCATGCGTCACCCCCTATACCTTCCTCATCCTCATCAATGGAGTGTCCAGCATTATCTCCCACTCTCTGTGCTCAGGGATTGCCTGAGGAGGCGCTGTGTGTGTGTCTTTTAGGGACTAAATTCACAGCCCTCTCTCGGTTGAGGTGATGTCCTTTCTTTTTTAATTATTAAAGTCAGAGGGCTCTATTCTTCGTTTGCGTGTTTCAAGGGGAATTTCACTTTTTGACTGGCGTGACGTTACCACAGGCAGACGAGTTCTTTCCTGTAAATTTTCATCAGAGCTTGGTGATCGTTAAGATTTCCTTTGGTGTTCCCCAAACTTTCACAGCTGAAGGTCCCTAAATTTCGCCTGCCCCCATATTTGTCTGTCACCTGTCTGTCAAGGTGCTGCCACTATGGCCGTCTCTTGTATTTACAGGAGAAACATCTGAGGTTTTCTTGGTGAAAAGGAATAGACGTGCCATATCAAAGAAATCCCACAACAATACTTCCATTGAATTACCTCTAAAATCAAACCGAAAAATGTTCCTCCCTTCATAAGAGTGCAGCACACAGAGGCCAGCAGAAAGCCCCACAGACTTGCATGACACCATTTTGATAAAGTCTCAGCCGGCAAAACTAAGAGAGAGGGCAGGCGACATCTTGTCTCGTTTCTCGGTTCACTCTCATGCCTGGTCCAAGGGGTGGCATTGGGTGTCCGTCTCTCCCACGGTGCAAAAATGTATCCGAGATTAAAGTGCAGAGTACGGGACATGGAGACGACGGAGACAGTGACGGGGTTGAGCGGGGAGTTGTAATATTGTGGGGTTACCACGTTGTGCTGCTAAGATTCACACCGTTGATAGGACGGCGATTTATTAAATTTTTTTGGTGGGACGTACCCAGTCTTGGCACACACTCACAGACAGAGACACGAAACCAGCAAGTGAATAACTAAGTACATTACATGGAAAACCCAATACAAACAACAACAGTCAGAGAAACCTCCCCTTTCCTCTCCCGCGATACAATTTTAACACAACAATAAACACTCGCAACGATGTCCTTATAAAGTCCAATGTGGCAAAAGCAGGTGAAATGGTTTGGTGTGACGATGACAATCTCGGGAATAGCTTCTGTAATAAATGAGTAAAACAGTCCTACCGGCCGTCCTGAGCGGCGAGATTTCCAGGAACGACTAATCCACCACTCTACACACGACAGGCAGGCACGAGACAGTCCATTCGGCCTAACGGGAAACGATCCAGGGGTGCAGACGACATGTCGGACAAAATACACAAAAACACCGACCTCTCGTTGCTCCGCCGGGCCTCCTTTTCAACTTTCCCGCTGGTCTTTCTCCTCCCCAGCAGCCCCCTGCTCCTGCTTCAATCATCCAATGAGGGTAAGCCCCTTTAGGGCTACTGGGAAATGGTGTTCTTCCCGTGGTACTGGTTACTGGTTGGCCAAATATCACCACCTAAGCTTAAAACATACCAAAAAAAGACAAATACTAATCATCATTAGTGATGCCCGCCTGGCCCAGCAGTCCTCAGAACTCCACGTACGGACTCGCCAGCTTTGGCAAGAATGACACACAGCAGGGACGTGCGGTTAGAGGAGGGCAGGTGAGCGGTCATCTTGAAAAGAAAAAACACTAATAATGATGACATAAAATATATGTGTCCACTGGTCTGCGCTATACATTTGTTTTCTCTATGATTCCAAGAATTGTGATCAATTTTATTTAGTTAACATCGCTGAATTTGCACATTTCCTGTTCAAATACGGGGTAGAAGCGTGAGGTGCGGCAGCGATGAGCCTCACCTCATATCGGACTGCGCTCTCCATCACACACGGGGTTGATGCCTGCAGATGGCGCCTGCCTGTCACTGTCTCTCTGTAGGTCGCCAATATAATGTTTGCAGACACGTTTATTATACACCCTGACTTTCCACAGTCTGGCTAATATCTTCAATGAATGTGTGTGCTGATCAGACATAAAACCACAGTGAAAAGGCACAAGGTGAGTGAGGCAGACAGTACCGTGTCACACCAAAGGGGGCGCATGTGAGCCAGACAGGTGCTCGTTGCTGCTGTTCTTCTATGCAGACGCTCTACAAGTTGGCGATAGCAGAAAGTCAAGCGCATGGCCGCGGTCCGTTTATTTTTATTTTTTGTTCCGACTGACTGCCAAAATAGAAGATCAAGATTTTTAAAACTAAAGGAAAACCAGGAGGGACTTTTACAAGAAAGTGACGGAGATTTTCGTGGAGAAGGAGAAGGCACATGGACTTCATTTACAAATAAAGGGAAGACCATAAACGGTTTTCAATTTTATAAAAAATGGGATCAGACTAAGAAAAAATGCGCCGTCTCCGCTCACGCTCACTGCTATAAATGTAACGTTCTTTCTTAGCCAAATATGAAAATTACCGACCTATCTGTGTGTGTGTAAAGAACGCTGATGAGATATGAAACATAACCGGTAGTCAATGTGCAGGCTGCCAACCGAACTGTGAATAAGCGACTCTTTTGGGTTCACTAATTTGTAAATCTGACTCTGAAGGAGTCAGCGGCCATCAACCTCACGGCATGTCACTGACACGCAGGTGTCCTCAAATAAAACTGAGACTCTGAAGGCTGCCTTGATGCCCAAGAATTGAGAGGAGTCCAGCTGCAGACCTCCGCACTTCAGTAGCCAATTGGATTGCCGGTTTTTGACACCTGGTTTACTTGACTTGAGTCCGATAACCCAAACCTTAACCAGTGTGTAACCAGGTGATATCACAGACGTATAATACAAAGCGATGGCCTCCTCAATGGAGTGCAGCTCTGGAGGTCAGCAGCATCAGCAGTCTATCGCAAGAATAATCAAACGCATGGTGACTGAGGTACCTTAGCTGATGCCACTTATGGTGCCTATAAAAAAGTATTCACGCCTTGGAAGTTTTTACATTTTATTGTTATAGTTGGGCAGCACAGTGGCACAGTGGTAGTGCTGCTGCCTCGCAGTTAGATGACCTGGGTTCGCTTCCCGGGTCCTCCCTGCTTGGAGTTTGCATCTTCTCCCCGTGTCTGCGTGGGTTTCCTCCCACAGTCCAAAGACATGCAGGTTAGGTGGATTGGCGATTCTAAATTGTCCCCAGTGTGTGTGCCCTGTGGTGGGCTGGCGCTCTGCCTGGGGTTTGTTCATGCCTTGTGCCCTGTGCTGGCTGGGATTGGCTCCAGCAGACCTGTGAACCTGTGTTAGGATATAGCGGGTTGGGAAATGACTGACTTACTGTTATAGTAGATATGTTACCTGTCAAAGACAGCTAATAAAATACGTTTTAAAATGATACTCGATATCTCCTGCCTTACTTGTACTCACAGCATTCCTCTTACGCCTTTCTCAACCTGTCTTGCCTGGCCATGAAGCCCGTTTCTCAGGCTCTGTCATTTAAAGGCACCTCGCTTGCCTCCTGTCCATATTTTGAATACTACTGATGGTAGACGGCAGCCCCCCATCCTACCCCCAAGTTAGCCGCTGTGAAAACATCACTCGTATTCTTGTGAAGACTTTCTGTCTTTGAAGGCGACTCTCAGCGTTCCTCCTTTCCATTCAAAGTGCTTCCTGCCTCGACCACATCAAACACGGACCAATCAGACCAAAGCCACGCGGACCAATCAGACCAAAGCCACACGGACCAATCAGACCAAAGCCACACGGACCAATCAGACCAAAGCCACACGGACCAATCAGACTGCTCCGAGGAACTTGGTATTTTAATAGACAGTAGAGTGCAATGTGAATGGCAGGAGCTTTAATTTGGTTTTCTCTTTAAATGTCAAAGAGAAAGCAGATCTCTGCAAAGCGGTCCACATTAATTACAAATATAAAACACTAAACGATTACTTGCATAAGCAGACAGTATTTAGTGGATGACAGACCTGACAGTCTTGGCGTTTCTCTTTCACCTTTGTCCATCTGCGCTCTGCCATTTTCTCTCAATACTTCTTTGCTAAACGGCTCCAGGTCCGTCTGATGGTGATTGCGAACGATCAGCCTTTGTGTAGCGTTGGTTCTATGCTGTAAAACAAATTTTCTCCCACAGGTTTCTTGTGGACCCCATCAGGTTTTGGGGCATTCATTAGACAAGCAGCCCCCCACTCAGCCCGATGCTGCTACCACCCTACTTCACGATACACATGCTGTGTGGTTGATAATGTGCAGCGTCCAAATGTAGTCTGATGACCCAAAGGCTCAATTTTGGTTTCATCGGACCACAGGACCCCTTTTTTTCCCCCAGTAGACTTTGGAGTCTCCCCTGTGCCTTCTGGTAAACGCTAGCCCAGATGTCCTGTTTGTGTTTTTCGCTTTTCCACTTTACCACAAAGCTGTGACTGGTGAAGCGCCCAGGCAAAGTTGCCTGTAGCCATAAATAAAACTGCACATAACAGATATGGGTTACAGTTGTACCCACTGTGCCACCCAGAAGGTTATGATGTAAGAAAAAAAAATCATTACTTTGCAAGACAACATATAAACAAACCTCATTTTATACGATGCCTTTCACTGCTCACGCGTCTCCATTTCTAATCTGTAAGCACTGCCAGTAGGGCGTTGAAGCCTCAGGTCCTGCGTTTTCCGGGATTTTACCAAGGGTGGGAATACCAGGCAGGCTAAACGCTGACAGGAACACACAAGTGGCACTTTCAGTTTCCTTATCACTAAGCGAGTTCGTTGAAGGGGTAGCTCGATGGTTAGCGCTACTATGACATTCATTCCATTGAGCTCAAAATGTTGTGCTGCTAATTTTCATTTGTTGTCAGCATCTGCTGCTTCGCGTTTCACAGTCCAACAATAGGCGGCCAAGCATTGACGGATTCCACTTGGTGTGATGCCACTTTTTCGTCATCGCAATGTCCTGGTGCATCCTTTCGCCATGTTCATCACCAACTGCACCAAGAACAGCAGTGTGAATGCAGAAAGCGAATCTTTAGTGTCTTGTTGCACTTGAAAGCTGTCATCAACCAGCTGGGCGCAGTTTGGTACTCTGCAGCTCTCAGCAACATCCTTGAATGGCTTCCACGTGATTTCCTAAGGACCCACTAGCAGATCCTCAAACCACTGGTCACTGATGATGTGTTTGATGTGTGGACCAACTAAAATGCCACCCTTAATGGAACTGTGGAAGCATCTGCCCAAAATATCAAAAACCTTCACACTTCCCTGTTCATCATTTTCATGAAACGTTTCCATCAGCCCAAGTTTTAATATAAAGATGAGGCAAAAATCTCTTTGTGGGGCTGACGAGTGGTTTGTGTGCCACACTTATGCCCTTACAGGATGGCCAGTTCTTTCTAACATCACAGTACTGGGTCCACCTGAAGTGCACCGCCAAGTGGGTCCAGCGGTGGTAGTTGTACAGTTCATGTATACTAATAATACAAGAGGAAATCGCTAAAATATACGAATGCCATAAAATGTGTGATTGGACAATTTTAAAGTGATTTTTGTGATCAGCAGGTCACAATCGATAAGATGCACGCAATAGTTTTCAGGAAGCAAAATGTGAATTTGTGCCCCAAATTCCCTAAAACCTCATAAAGATCTGCCGCTGTCTCGTCCGCGCTACTTAGGTTTGTGGCACTGCATGCCAGGCCCTGTCCTGTCATTTGGGTATATTAACAAAGCGCAGACGTTACGTTATTATATCTTCACACCCAAAGGTATTTTCCATGAGCAGGCAAGATCATGTATGTTGAATAAAAACAGAGAGGTGTTGAAGGCACACCCATGACCACAGCACAGAAGAAGGAGCAGTAGGGCGTCCCACATCTGTCTCGATACAACCTCAATATTTTGATGATCAGGGATTGCAGCTAAGGGGATCAGATTTCAGGCAGAGGATTTTCTGCTTTCATTGACTGGCAACAAAGTGATGTGTGTGTGCATTATGGGATACAGACGAGGCCCGTAATCTTTTAAGAAGCCTGGACGGATCAATTCGAGGTTATCCAAATATGTAGATAAACAAGGCGCTTTTAAACGAAGGTTCAGAAGGCTCGGCTCCGCGCTTGTGGGGGTGTAGGGGGGAGGCTTTGGTGTCTCATTCTGCCACCTCTCTGGTTTCAAAGCAATGCAAGGAATAAGGAAAGCTGAGCGAGAAAGGTGGATTAGTGCCAAATGGAGCTCCAGACACCCTGCCGTGTCCGGCTCAGCATGTCTGACACCCCGAGTGAAAGCCGGACTTCTTAATTCATGTGTGATTCAGGGAACATTTGTAGGTACTCAACATACAGCGTGTACATGAGCATTGATAAAAGTCTGATTGTTTTTTTTTTTTTTTAAGGAGTTTTGAGCGCATGTGCAGCATGAAGCTGGGAGAAAAAAAGTGATACAAGTGGCTAAATTAAAGGAGAATGGGGATGGCCTGTTTGAAAGCGACCACTCAGACCCTGTCCAATATAAATCTGGTGAAGTTTGGTCCTTACCATCAGAATGAAACTGTTAGCACACTGATTCATGTCACACCTAAAAGAAATTTCTGAAACCTTCAAAAAAAAAAAAAGTTCAGTGTCAGTGTAGAAAGGCTTCTGTATCAGAACTTTAATTAACACACATAACAAGTCGTCTAAACAAAATCCAATGATCAATAAATCATTCAGGTAAATAAAACACACATACGCACACAAACAGTCATGCACCTGTGTGAAACATTTTTTTACCTTTTCCCGGATAAGCTGTCTTATCCGAAATCCAAGGATACAAAACTTGCACAATTCACAAATCCTGGGGTCATCTTTATGAATCATCAAGCAAAAGAGATGAAGGCTACATGTGTGGAAGATTTGAGAGCCATTTAAAGATGCAGGCTGCTCATTGATCTTACAAAACAGTTGTCACTTTCCTCAATTTTCCCACTGCCACAGAAAAAGTCCGACAACTTCCAACCCCCTTCTATAGAAAAATCACATTAACGGCTGTTGTCGTGTCTGTCCATCTAGAGGACGCCACTCTGCTCCCAGTGGACTGACTCTGTTGAAATTTGGTTCATTTATACTTCTAGGACATTTGTCACAAAGGTTCAAAATTCGCAGAGAAAGCACAATGAGCACTTTTTTTAAAATCTGGAAAACTTCCATTTGATACGCACCGAGGAATTTTCAAAATCTTTTGTCTTAAAACAGAGAAACATTCCATGCAACCTCAATTACTGATTGAATTATTTCACATGGGTGTTTCTTTTATATATCTAATGCTGATCCTGTCATAAAAACAGATCTCAAATGCTACTGCTTGAAGTCATACTTGACAAGTTAAACAATCTTTGTAATCATAAAATTACGCAATGCAAGCAAACTGTCACTTAACTTAAGCAGAGAAGAGGAGAGGCGCACCTCTACGTGTGGGTTAGTAAGGCATTGCGCATACAGTGAACAAACATGAGCTCAGTATTTAAGTTACACTGAAAATCAGCTCATGGTTGCAATTCAAGGAGACAGACCTGATGAAAACCAGTCCATCCCTAAGGGCAATGATACACCCACAATGTGCCAGTTTAAGACTCTCCAGTACAACTAAATAGCAGAAAGGCTACTTAGGTAGGTAGAGGATGGCATCTTAGAGGCAGCGCATGTACACGGGCATACGGGGGAAACTGAGGGAGAAAGCAATGCTCCCTACCACATTGATCTTTGACACCAATGATACCATTTTATACTTTTACATACACACATATTTAACAATATTTAAAATAATATTTATTGTAATTTGGTGATCATGAATATACATATGTTGATATATAAATAAAACAAAACAACATTACAATAAATAGAACAGTGAGTGCATTACATTTTAACTACAACCATTTTTATGTTATTTATTATCACAGTACTGCACATTGTATACTATGTGAAATATTCAATTAACATTCTATGAATCTATAGCTCAAAAAGCCTACTTGAACCGTATCATCCACACAGGTAAGAGATATGCTTGTACGTGTAAGCAGTAATGCAACAGGGACTCACAGACTTATGGAGAAACTCTTTTTTCTTTTTACAGGGTAACTGGCCATCTGGGAGGTAATGGAAAATAAATACTTTTTTTTATTTAAAAAATTTTTTTTTAAAGAATGCAATAATATAGAACATTCTGATTAAAAGCCATTGGTATGTTTATTTTACAAACCACAAATAAATCAGGTAAAAGTTTACAATATTTTAAAAGAAAAATATTTATCTTCTTTATAACTAAAGAAATATTTTCTTAATTATTTAAACTAGTGACAGCATTCCAGGATTTTGTTTGGGAAGTGTGCCGAGAGTCAAATGTGAGCAGAAAATGCTTCGTGCCAGCACATGAGTCTGTTTTAGGCACCATACCAATGTATCTGTGCATCCACACTGCATTTTCATTTGGTATAATGCAATTTTTAGAATATCAGATGTTTACCACTCACAAAAGAAACATATGAAACAGTCTTGTTTGCATGAAATTATCATCATATGTTCCTAATGATGCGTTTATTTAGTAAACTGAACAACAATACCCTGTTAAATGTGATTAGACAGTTCAATGAGTTTGGTCCCTTTAGTTACTTTAGATCAATAATTGCTCAACCTGACTAATATTTACGTATATGACAAATGCTCTATAAAGTTGTAATGTCTATTACTTATCTTGATCCTAATAAATGTTAACATCTTCAGCAGCATCACAGTATTTCTATTTGTAAGGAGGCTCTTTATGCAAATTGGAAATATCACTATTATTTTTAACATTCAACCCTGTGATGCATTTTTAATCAAGTATCTATAACACTGTAACTATACCATATAAAAGAAATAAGACATAACAAACAAATGTGCCCTGATGATAACAACATATTGCTCATTATTCAGTTCAGTTTATTCTTATATAGCGCTCTGCTCAGTAACAAGTGCTTATGATTAACAATCCAGTTCTTCATTCCTCAATTTACTGCACAAAAAGGTGCAATGAGGTATTCATGACACAATATATATGGTAACAATGCCTTTTAGTTTTATATATATATATATATATATATATATATATATATATATATATATATATATATATATATATATATATATATATATATATATAAATAAATAAAAGTTATTTACCAGGCTTGTGCTCTTTTAATTCCCCATCCATACTGATTTTTTGTAAATGAGTATTAGAGGGGCCACAAGCCGGAAGAGGTAATTTCTGTTAAGTAGATTTCTAAATCTTGTACATAGAAAAATAAAATACCAGTTTCAGGGAAATTTTCATAAGAATGGAACTTGGATCCTGCTCATGCTAACTAGGTTTCATGGAGTTATTTCTTTAAAAAGAAAAAAGAAAAACTGTATAACAAGTTGTATATTATATTTCATTAAGTATTTACTTGACTGAGGCATTTAGGAGTTCACAATTTCAGAGTTCAATGAATACTGAAGCTGTCCTTAATTTCTGAATAATTTTAAGAAATGATGTGATGCACACTGCCGCATTACTGGTAATGTTTACTTACTAATATTTATCACTATCGAGTGTACACTTTAATTACTAACATCTGAGATATACTGTAGTAAAGAGAAGCTAGTAATGTCACGAAAACCTAAAATTCAGCAGACATTAATCATAAGCATTTTTCTATATTCTGTCACTTTTTTGCAGATTGGTCAAGATATACACATTGTTGGCTAATCCTAATCTGTTTTGTTCACCGATTTGAGTTACTGTATAGAGATATTAACTGTCAGTAGAGACGTCTAGCATTATTAAAACCAGACATATTTAGTGTATTACACATTAAATTGTGAAAGAACTCAGAATTTAATATCATAATAAATCCAATGCTTGAAGAATGAAACTTGAATGAAGACTTTAAAAGCGAATCTTTCAGCTTTTAGTTTTCTATGTACTAGTTATCCGTCTTTACAGAACTGAACACTGACCTCTATTTAGCAATAACAAAAAACATAAGTTCATGTGCTTGATTAAATTAACTGTTCACTAGCACTTACAACATAAACAAGCAGTTTAATGGAATAAAAAGTAATTAAAAATGGGACTTATGATTTTCAAACCAAATAGAAGATGGACTGTTTAGAAAAGTAGGGAAAGTACAGCTTCCTTTGGAGAGTTGTTTGCAGTTGGTATTGGATTAAATAAATACCCAAAATAAATAAAACTGCTGATGTCTATTTTCTTTCTTTGTATTTTGTTACCAAAGAAAAAAATCAACTTGTGTTATAATAAATAAAATATAAATACAGAAACATGTAGGTTAATAAAACATGTCTGGTTTTCCACTACATGTACAGTTAGGCCCAAATCTGAAAAAGAGAAAAGAAAAAAACATAAATATTGTAATGTGCTTGTTGCACTTATACACAAAAATGCTCATGCCACTGAAAGTTAAAATAATATGATGGACTAAACAGAACAGAACAACATGACTGTTTTACCTTATTTCTATATTTATAACAGGTCATTTTATTTTCTTATTTATGTGATGAATCGAGCAAAGACTAATAAAATGATCTGATATAAGTGAATTGCAAGGACTGACAGGTTTGTTACCTGTTTCAATTAATTAATATAGTGTCACTGCTTTACATATTTAAATTAACCTGGACTCATTTTAAACTAAACTGGTAAGATATACCATACTGTCTCCAGTGGTCTTTTCCAGAGTAAAGAATCAGTCCCAGTCTTTGAAGATCCGAATTATGTCAATCTCTCCTCATCAGGACATCTTGATCACATTTCAGTTTTGAGTACACAAGTGAGATGATTGGAACATTTATATGTCTACCATTATTACATATAATGCAAAATGTGTAAATATTCTAAAAATAGATGTGTTTGGGAAACAGACATTCACACTACTTTACAGTACAGCAAAGAAGGCAGCAGAGATTTACAGAATGAAAACAATATTGCTAAGACTGCTATGAAATCCTCTTTAAGCTTTCAATGTTAAGGTTATATAATTCTGCCTAGCAACTCTTTAGCAGATGCTGTGGAAAATCCTTTGGGGAAAAACAATTTATTATTAAATGAATCAGTTTATCTGTACATCATGCAGGTTTTATTATTAAACTATTACTTTAAAATATCTGAACCATTTCATTTAAGTGTATTAAAACCCTATTTCAAAAAAAGATGCCTTTATTGCGAGCTTTGAACCTAGCCATGCCAATTACTCATGCAAACTGTGTACAGATTCAAAAACATACTATAAACAAATAGACAAAAAATAGTACCATTCTGTTATTTACATAATACGTAAACAAAATTATTTTTTCACACAAGCACAAAGGAAAAAAAGTTATACTGTACATGATTAAAGCAAAATCACAACAGCTAAACATATTTAAAAGTAAATATTACTAAAAAGCGAAATCTTTATTGGACAAAAATAATAATTATGCTTCAAACAAATGTATGTGACCTCAAACAACAGACTATACATGAAGTGTAATAAATCTTTTATACTCTATAAAGTGGTTTCATTCTGTAAGACGTTTCCCATTATGTGTTCTGGATATGTACTGACACTAATACACCTGCACTTACCCTTAATGTATGATCCCATGACCCAGAACAAAAAGCTGTGCCATCAGGTGAAACTCTCAATGTACTAACACGATTCTCGTGGCCAAATAAAATAGAGACTCTTGTCCCCTTCAAAACATCCCAGACATTGATTGTGTAGTCATTATAGCCAGCAAAAAGTAAACGACCTAAAACAGAAAATTGGTTTACTTTTTAATAAATGAAAAAAATTCTTGTGGAAGGTATAATGTCATCTTTTAGGTTATGCCATAACAGAACAATTTGGATCAGCAATACACAAGCTATAAATAGCCAAACAGAAAATACAGATGAATTATTATCTCATAGTCCTGCCAGACATCTCTTTTGTTTATTGGATAGACATTTAAATGAAATTCAATGCACACATATTGTTAATTAATTTATTCATAAACCTTAACATGAACTGTAAAAAATAAAACCAGATGTTAAGTTTTGTAAATGGCCAGCGCCACACTAATATTTAGTATTAAGTAAGGGGTCATCTTCTTTTGTAAAAGCCATCTAGGGAATTGTTAGTAATTAAAAATTTCCAGTTGCAATAGGATCATACAAATAAAAACATCCTGATGCCAAAATTAGAGTGACAGATTGTTATAGGACAGTGGACAGAAAAATCACAGCCCCTGAGAATACCCAAAACATCACTGAGCTGAATTACCCTGTAAGCATACAGCTGGCTATATTTTGAACAAATGCAGGCAATAGTATTAATTCTCCAGTACCGTATTATTCATCTTTACTTTGCTTTGCTTTTCCCCTATTGTATCATATTTGTAAAGCATTTACATTATCATTTTAATAAAGGAATGATTTACAACATTACTAATGTACAGTTTAATGCCAGTATTTTGCATCTTCTTTGACAGATGCCATCTCCGACCCTTCTGTAATATTGCATTAGTATTGCAGAAGTCAGGGAACAGTGCCAAATTATTTTATTTAAAAGCCAGAAA
The DNA here is from genome assembly GCF_016835505.1 of Polypterus senegalus. Lineage (NCBI taxonomy): Eukaryota > Metazoa > Chordata > Cladistia > Polypteriformes > Polypteridae > Polypterus > Polypterus senegalus. Next base: position 150,308,706 of record NC_053165.1, on the reverse strand, counting down.
AGCTTTAAAAGATAAACACCACACATTTAAAGAAAATCAAAAAATGAATGACAGAATAACAGCAGAAATGAGTACATACAAAATGGGTAAGTAAAATAAAGAACCTTTTCAGGATACCTTGTATAAGACATACAGGAGAAGTCTAAGTCCTGGCATTTGCTTATATGAAGTTTAAATGAATGTGTTGGTTCTTACAAACATTTGCTTCATTTTACATTTCAAAATCATGTGTTTAGATTGATTGGCTACTTTTGATTGTCTAGTTTAAGTGAGGCCGGGCATTCCATCCTCAGCCGGTCTATGCCTGATGCCCATTTGTGTTAAGATATAAATTCCAGCTTTCCATGAATCTTTACAAGGTAATACACATGGTTGGATGAAACATTTTTCATTCAAATAAATTAGGTTAGAGATGCTTCATTACCTTATATATTTGGCAAAGAAGCACATAAGAGTACAACAGTAGATCAACAAAAGTTTTAGCATGTTATTAATACTAAGAGAGGAGCTTTGACATACTTTTCAGCAGCTGCATTGCCTGAAATGGTTTAACAAACTGATCATTCTTTTGTTACTTTATCAGCAATGTTACCAATTAACATTTCACTGCAAACTATTTTCCTCAATGACAGACATTTTCAGCAACAATTTCATTTTGCAGATAAACATCCAAAGTAAATGTTAGAAGTTCAGCTTTTGTGGACTTTAAACCACAAATATGTTGTTTCAAAACCTGCTTTCAGCTTACTGTGTAATTCTCCAATAATTAAAAAAAAAAGCAAACAAAAATAATGTATCCTGATCTTTTACGTTGGCTTTAGTAAAGGTATCTCCCATGTAAATAATAATTTCATAAACTGCCTGTGTGGAATAAGGTGACAATTAAGACGCCTCTTATTTACACCTTAAATAATACTACTAGTTTCAAACAACATTAACTATCAAATGCATATAAAACTACTGCCCTTACTCTGTCTGTCGTAAGAAATCTTACTGGAAAGGAATGTTTAGCTCCTAGCTGATTTTTTGTCACTCAAGCAAATTGTTTTGTAATCATTCATCTTGTTAGATATGATTTAACATGAAATGTGTGTGCTTCTTCAGTCTAAAGGAACACACTAAAAAGTAGCCAGAGTGTTGTCAGAACTTGCATCATAGAGTCAAATGTCTAGCATTCAGAAATGTTTTTCCAAGATAAAAATGTGGTAATGTCTGATACTATTCTTTCAAAAGATATCAACTACTTTAATATTGTTCTACCAGTTCTGGACTATCTATCATCCCAGATAACTGTGTTGTCTCATTCTAACAGATAACTACAGTATCAATGCACCTAAGGTACACCCATCCCATTTTTATTTTTAATGGTAAAATGTCATATAACCCTCGAATAAAAACTTTGTGTATTTTAAAGATTCTGCTTCGAAGCAGATACTTTGCTTTTCTGCATGTGACTAACTTCTTTTTTAGTCTAAACAGCACTGCATGGGAAATCAGAAGTAGTTTGCCTATTTCAACCACGTTTTCAGTTTTAAGTGTACTTATAATATTTCTTTTGTATTGCAGTTGGGCAAGTTTCTAAACTTTAGTCAGATATTGTAGAAATAATTCTTTCTACAATAGTTCTATTATAAAAGCTGCTGATTAGGCTGTATCTATTATGTAGCTTAGTTTGTTAGTCGTTTATACGAAAATAAAAGCTTGGTTATCATTATGAATCTAAACCTCCCCTATTTTGTTTAAATTCTTGGTATCCAGCTGGAGTGGCTTGATGATATTGCTACGTTACATTATCAGGCTACTTTCTCTTGCCCAATGAAAGTAAAAACAGAGATTTTGAAATGGTTGGGAGTTCATGGATTAAATATGCTTCTCATTATATTCAAAAGTACACTTAAGATAATTTAGCATGTTATGTTATTGTGTAAAATGTCTTGAAGAAACATGGGAGTTAGTTGACCTAAGTCATCAAAACCGTGACTTTGCCTGTTACAAGTATTCTCCAAAATTATATTGACTGGCGTTTTTGTTTTCTGTATCATAATTTTCAATTATCAGGTTAACAGAACTTTATTTTCCAATGATATGTTTATAACAACTATTAAGGTTTCTTCTTTTTTATTGTGTGTGTTACATAATTTGTGTTTATGTGTATAAATGTTGTTTACTGTTAGTGCTTTAAAGCTGTAAATATGAGTTGGTGCCCAGAGACTATTATTCTGCAAAGACCAGTTTGCAAAAGTAAAATGAACAGAATAACACTTTCACTACAGAATGACAATGGTTTTAGAGTTTATATTGAAACCTAAATCCTTTGATTCTTACAGCAATTCGCCTCTTTTTTGGGAACAGGGCCTATCAAGATTCCAAGATAGAAACCATCACTAGATGGTAGGCCAGTTCGTGTCAAGTTACAATACAAGTACAATCAGCCACAGATTTATTTGGAGTATTTTGTAGTTATCAATTGACCTGACTGTGTATATTTAGATTACAGGAAGATATTTATTCTTCTGTTTTTATTAATATACAATTTAAAGTATACAGTTGCTTATGATATAGATTTCAATAAAGCAGATGATATAAAAATACAACATTCTTTAAAATTTCACATCAAACTGTTGAGAAAGCCCTTTAACATTTTCTATCACATACTGAAAATTCTATAGTGCTTGGCAAAAACATTAACTTAAAATGAAATGCTGCACATATGTTTTACAATTTTGAAGTTTTTTTTTTCAACACTGTTAAGTTCCTACTCTTATTTTCCCAGTACTATTGCAATAATTATTTCAAAATACTTACCACTAAGAGAGAAATCCACACTAGAAGCCCCAAAAATGATGCTTTCTTTAGAATATATTGCAACTTCTCTGTCTGCACGAAGGTCATAAAGCCTGCACTTTAAAAGGATAACGTGTCAGAACTTATAAAACAATAAAATCCACAAAAATGTGATTTTAGCAAAGAAATTCTATAGATAACACAACTCTACATTAGATGCCATATACAGTAAGAAGAGAAAAAAGTATAATTAAGGATGCTTTTATGCAAATAATTGTAATTAATTAAATATCAAGACGTAAATCATATTAAGTTTTCCTCAACTTTTAATGTTCTAGTATGCTAGCAGTACTAGGGTGTTGTACCGTGTTAGTCATTATGAATGTAATGAAAAGTCAAGCAAAATGACACCTTTTATTGGCTAACTAAAAAGATTACAATATGCAAGCTTTCAAGGCATCCTGAAGAAGGGGCCCCGAGTTGCCTCGAAAGCTTGCACATTGTAATCTTTTTAGTTAGCCAATAAAAGGTGTCATTTTGCTTGACTTTTCACTAGTATGCTAGCACAAATCTATAGCAGTCACCACGAAAGAAGAAATCTACTATCAACATTTTTTTCTATTCCCATATAATATACGTAGTCTAACATCTTCATGGATGTCAGAAACAATTTTCAGAAGCAATTCACTATCAAAGTCCATTGTGGCACGCAGAAAGCAATATTGAAACACACACACACACATACTGTATATATATATATATATATAGATATATATATATATATATATAGATATATATATATATATAGATCTATATATATATATATATCTAAGTATCTATCTATATCTATCTATATTGATTCAAGTGCTATGCTTCTACCATAAATTATCTATGGTTTCTGGAAAAATAAAAATATTTACACTGGCATCATCAGAACCAGAAGCAAATGCATCTCCACTTGGGTAATACCTGGATAAATAAACACAAATAAGGAAAACAGTTAGAAAAACAATGTAATAAAAGGAAAATGTACATGTATTTAGCCAGATATTTTCTGTAATAGCGTTATTTTTTAAAAAATTGGACTGGGCATATTGAAGAAACTCTCTCTGTACAGGATATCCAAATAGGCAGAGCACACTCACATACCATACAAGCTCATGTTCATTGACAACAGGACAATTTAGAGTTGCCAAATAACATAACATAGATTTCTTAAAGATGTTTAAGAAATCTGCAGTAACAGAAGAAAACTGATTCCTGCAACTATGAGACGGTGGCGCTGAGTGGGTAGCTCTTTCCAACATTTTCTTAGAACATTAACAGCTGCATCTTTATGCTTTATTTACAAGGTCTTTACAATTTTTTTGAATCAACAATCAATCTGTTTAAAGAACAAAATACAATACTTCTACATATTTTCTTGACAGATTTTGATTGAATTCATGTGATAAATTTATTTTTTAAAGCAGGTGACAAACAAATAAAACAAAGACATAACTGAATCAATAACTGTTGCTATCCCTGTTACAAATCATTAAAGGAAGTACATGAGAACAAGGATTCTGATGATGAAAAAATAAGACTCCAAAAGATAGGACACGTCATGTACTGGTGCAAAGTGCAGTTTTGGGGTGCACCACAGCTCCTGACATTTTTTCCTGATGCTTTCTCACAGATGCCTCAGCAGTTTAATGTAATGTTGCTGATTAACAGTCTGTTCACTTTGAAACTCTTTACAACCAAGTCCATTAGTGCAAAAAAAAAAAAGAAAAAAAGATCACCATTCTCCTGCTGTTCAATAAGACAAGCTGCTCAATTGTAGAATAAATGCCATAAACATGCATCTCAATCAATGTAGCACAAGAACACTCAGCAGACTGATTAACAAAACTTTAGGCGTGTAATATCAGGCAACACAGCTGATAACTTCTCACCTGTTCCATGCTATTAACTAATTATTTTTGGGTACCCCCCTCATATTATAACAGGGACCTGTTAGTGTTCTACCAGTATGTTACTGTCTGCCTAAATATACACTTCTCTCTTTCTCTGAAATGTGCTTATATTACAAAGAAAAAAAATCAAACTGGGTTTAGATAATAGATGGCCTTCAGGATTTTGCATTTTTCTAGTTTAAGAGAGGTATCTTTGTTTTTAATGAACTAAAATGTAACATTTAAATGTAATGTTCTTTTGAACCCACCTGACACTGTTAATGTCTGATTCATGAGTTTCAAAGGACTGGATACATTGCCCAGATCGCATATCCCATACCATTGCCTTCTTGTCACATCCCTGAAAAGTTAAAGAGAGTTGATGAGAAAATTATATATCATATATGTATATAAACATCTACGCGTGGAAGTGTGTCTGTTAGTCGGGGTAAGGGCTCCAGCTCCAACGATATGCAAGCGAGGCCAGCACGTCAGCAAAAATGAAACATCCGAAAAAAGAGTCACTCGCTTATCTGCTATTACTGATGGTATCCCTTTTACTTTTCCTCCCGCCGCTAATACACAAGTGAGGCGAGCACATCAGCAAAATGAAACCTCAGAAGATAAAGTCGCTTAGCCGCTAATGCACAAACGATACGAGCACGATGGCAAAATGAAACCTCCTAGGCAGAGATGCCCAGAGTAGTTCCTTTCAATTACCTGACATCTCTGCATTTAAATTTTTTTTCTGACGATTTTAAAAGTTTCTAGGACCCCATGCTTTTTACAGCATGGGCTTACACAGCTCAGAGATCTATATATACAGTAAGTATATATATATATATATATATATATATAGTAGTGACCCGGCAGCCAGCGCTGGTGGCATGATGCATTGTGGGTAATTTATGTAAAGTTTACTGTTGTGTTAAATTAGTTGTAATTGTTGTATGTGTTTGTGTTCAACTGGTGGGTTGGGTTTGAGTTATTGCCGTCCGGGGTTATTAAATTGTAAATAGTTACCATCAATGAGAAAGGTGGCTTCGATAATGACCTTGGCAATGGTTTTGCAATGAGCTTTGTTTTCTGACTATCTGCTCTAATAAAGAGATACAACAGGACAGAGCTGTGTATTGCTAAGATTTCATCTAAGCAATGATTGCCGAGACACTCGGAGTCGTGCGTTGTATGGGACACGAGTGCTCGCTTGCCTAATGAGCTAGGTACAGCTGCGTGCATGGCGCTGGCATTCCGCTGGCCGACCAGCTTGGGGGAAGTGCACGGCTGAGTTCGGCTCTGAAGACTTTAAGACTCCACCACGGGTCGCTACAATATATATATATTTTTTTTTTATACACTCACCTAAAGGATTATTAGGAACACCATACTAATACGGTGTTTGACCCCCTTTTGCCTTCAGAACTGCCTTAATTCTACGTGTCATTGATTCAACAAGGTGCTGAAAGCATTCTTTAGAAATGTTGGCCCATATTGATAGGATAGCATCTTGCAGATGGTGGAGATTTGTGGGATGCTCATCCAGGGCACAAAGCTCCCGTTCCACCACATCTCAAAAATGCTCAATTGAGTTGAGATCTGGTGACTGTGGGGGCCATTTTAGTACAGTGAACTCATTGTCATGTTCAAGAAACCAATTTGAAATTATTTGAGCTTTGTGACATGGTGCATTATCATGCTGGAAGTAGCCATCAGAGGATGGGTACATGGTGGTCATGAAGGGATGGACATGGCCAGAAACAATGCTCAGGTAGCCCGTGGCATTTAAACGATGCCCAATTGGCACTAAGGTGCCTAAAGTGTGCCATGAAAACATCCCCCACACCATTACACCACCACCACCAGCCTGCACAGTGGTAACAAAGCATGATGGATCCATGTTCTCATTCTGTTTACGCCAAATTCTGACTCTACCATTTGAATGTCTCAACAGAAATCGAGACTCATCAGACCAGGCAACATTTGTCCAGTCTTCAACTGTCCAATTTTGGTAAGCTTGTGCAAATTGTAGCCTCTTTTTCCTATTTGTAGTGGAGAGGAGTGGTACCCGGTGGGGTCTTTTGCTGTTGTAGCCCATCCGCCTCACACACCTAAATGCATTGAAGCAACTGCCATGTGATTGGTTGATTAGATAATTGCATTAATGAGAAATTGAACAGGTGTTCCTAATAATCCTTTAGGTTTATTATATATATATATATATATATATATATATATAATTAAATATGTTTTGTTAATGGCAAACTGTTACTATCTCATGTGGAGTGATACTGTTACCAAAATAGTAAAAGCATATGCAAGTACTTCTCAATTAACAACCATTCTGAACATTTTAATTATAAATGTTACTGACACTAAAACATGAGGGGAGAAAATAAAAATTGCAGCTTAGGGTATAAATATATTTATAAACTATTTATAAGAGGACACATGCAGATAAAAATGTGATGGAACTTTAAATGATAATGATTGCAGTGAACTCCGCATTTTATGGGACAATAATAATAATTATTATTGATTATAGAGGATTTTATTGTGCTGGGTACAAGCTGGCAATTTGTGATTATTCACACATTACCTTTTCAGGTTATTGAATTTTTCTGCTGGCTCCTTCATTTTATTTGACGATATTTTTTGATTAGGTTGCACATTCTTGTATGTGGTAATTGTTCATTTCACACTTGCCTTTAATTTTTTATAATTTTGCAAACTCCACACATTACATGAATCACAAGATGTCAACACCATTAAACAATGTTCAATAAAATCAGCCATGTAATTGTCACCAAAGAACACCCCATCACAACCAGCTCTAAGATTATAGGAGTATGATTTGAACTGTAATCAGAAAGCAGAAAGGCCAGACGGCTATCATGAACAGCTGATGTTTAGGCTTCCTTCTAATAACCCTAGTAACAGCATATTAATATGTTGAGCAGTCCCTGGCAGGATTAAACTTCATGTGTGTTTTCTTGAAAGAAATCACACAGTAGTGATAGCAATTGAATGATGTACAGACAAAATAAAGGAAATAATGTAATCTTTAAATTCTAAAATATGGATGATCACTTTCAGAAGAAATTGCCACAGTTGCTGAACCATATGCCATGCTACTAAGAATACTTTCCATTGCCTTATAATTGCGTGTTATGAATTGCGGGTGAAGATTATAGTCAGACTTTAAGAAAACAGAAATGGCATAACCAAAAAACTTTGTGGGCAAAACACACCTAGACATTATCAAGTAATGTAGTATTTAATGAAAATGAGGTGATATGTTTAATAACAGATTGCTGTTAGAAAGCCCAAAAACCTTTTAAAGAACTTTTGAGTGATAGGACAAAATAAAAAACCTTTTCCTGCTCAGTAAATACTTTGGATTTCCTACATTATACCATAGCCAAACTGAGAACATAAGCAAAAACTTGGGAAATACAAGGACTTTCCAATTCCCTCAAGTCTCATACAAAGGATTAGAACAACATGGCCTTAAGACGAGGAGTACTGATGTTCTTACTTACTCCAGAGACAAATGTGTTTCCTGTTTCAGAAGGTGCAAGATCAAGACAAAGAACATCAGCAGCATGGCCATGGAAACTCTGGAGGAGCTGTCCACTCTCCACATCCCACAAAGCACATGTACCATCCCCACTGGCAGTCAGAATCTGTATTATAATAGATATTAGCAGAACATGAAAGAAATATAGTTTCTGAGAGTGATACACTTATATTTTTCCTATACTTTAAGAAAACATCTGTAGCACTGAACTGTAAGTAATATAAAAATAAAAGCAGTAAATGTTACTTTTAAAATGTGATAAATACTATCAATACGGCAATTCAGAAGAATATTTTACATTTTTGATTTGACTTTTCTACACACACATTAGATTTTAGGCCACTAAAAGTGGATTATAAACTATGTATTTCTAAATTTTACTCCAAACATTTCTATGGTATGAGCAGTTACCTTGTGTCAAATGACATATATGTCTTGTTTCAGTTAGAGTAGGCAATTTCCTAGACAACAGTACATTATTTACCTATTTACCACACTTTGGTGAAGAAAAACAAATTTCTTAGCTACATTATCAGCCTACATGAATTAAACTGGTGTTTGGAAATCATACTGAAATCTCATTTCCAATACCTTAACCAGTAGCCAACATATAAACTGTGTTCATGATGCCATCTTGTGGTGAAATCTAAGTCTTTCTATAAATTTCTATTAGCCAAAGCTGGACTGAATTTTCATTTAAACCTCTCTACAGAATAAAATCAACTTAGCTTATTATTACAATGGACAGTTCTTGTTAAAAGGTCTGTACATTACTCCCTGTTACAAAACACAGCACTATTAAAGAAAATGCAATAATACATAGAACAGAAATTCCAACATTCTGCAAAAACAAAACTCATTACACACAGAGAAATAAACATACACACATGTCTAAATTTGCACATATACACTTTCTAAGAAATAGTTTCTAAATGAAACAGACAACACAGCAAAAAAAAACAATGCTGAACTGAGATAAATGCCTAAAGCCAAATCATTTACTGAAAAAAAAAAAAATTTCACACAGACTGTCAAAAAGATGGATGTTATTCTATAAAAAGGTCTACAATTCTCCAAAAGAACCAAAATGCTGACTTATTTTGTTGCATATGCTCAGCACATTTATGAAAGTTTACAATTCTAAAAAAATACTGACCACTTAATTGTAGCACAATATTCTCAGATATGCGTAATTCTGTTCATGGGAAGCCAGGGCATTATACAACCTGGATGGGTTGCAAGGCACACAAATACACACTCAACCTGGGACCAGTTTAGAATCACCAGTCAAATTAACTAGCACGTCATTCAGATGTGGCAAGAAAAGTAAAGTGCTAAAAACCCAAGCAAGCACGGAGAACATGGATTTTACTACCACACAGCAACCAGATATGCGTTTGATTGAAAAGCAGGATGCTGTTCTAGTCCAAAAATGAGTACCTCTGTTCTTGGTGTTACATTATACATTTTCTATTATAAAATTTCAAATAAAATGATCATATCTGTACAATTTATATCTGATGCACAATCACTAGAAAAGTTCACTGATATTGCACCTTTCTGCTGGGAATATCTTATATTTTAAGACAAACAGTGCAGTCTTCAACAATAAATACCTGGGGCATTTCAAAGTAATGGTGGTTAACCCTTTTAAAAACTTTAAAATAGTTTGACCAAACCCACTTACTACTGAAAAAGTTTTGAATATAGAATCACAAGGAACCTTAAACAACATTAGTTACTTTTATAAATAAAACGATAAAAGAGAATATTTTAAGCAAGTAAAATAACATAATTTCACAAAGAGTGATATTTTGCAATTCCTATGGTCTACCTCTTAAAGCAAAGAAAAGGGTTGTCCCCCAAAATATGGCCACATATTGACACAAAAACTACAAATGAAATATGGATTCATAACCATTATATATGGGATCTGGTAGTGTGACAGTGACAGCCAATCTAAGAACAATTCCTGCCTTCTACCCAACACAGAACAATTGCATATGCATGTATATTTTTACAAAATGTAAAACCTAATAAGTACATAAAAATATAAGTATTGCTATTATTGTCTGCAAAACTGTAATTGCAATACTATAATTGCAATTTTTTTTTCACTATCAAACATTTTTTAAACATTACATGAAATTGGCATAACTTTAAAACTTCATAAAGTGTAAGTTTTATAAATTGGCCTATTACACTTTTTGATGGACAGTGAGCATGACCATTTACCAGCAAATCTTTCTCATGCCCAGAGCAACAGGAGAAAGGAGTTCAGTTCAGTGAATTCCATCCTTATCCATAGGTCTGTGGTTGTGACCAGGCCAACCAATTAAGCCACTCTCCTGTGCTGAGTCAGAGTCAACAGAGATTGCCACGTCTGTTACAGATCACTGGGGGGAAAAAGGAGGTTGGGTTCTCTGCTTGAGCTGGTGGCTGTGTATGACACCATCCATCCACTTTGTTTACTTAAAGTCAGTCACCTCATTACTAATGCAAAGTCATCTGAAAGCCACTGTTGTGAATGGCAGCTACTGCCATTCAAGTTGTCAATATACCAGGAAAAGTAGGGACAGTTTAGAGGTGTTCTTTAGCTATTATGCCGCTTTAGCTCATACACGCCCTATGCCAAGTATTAACAGTTGGGCAGTTATACTGACAGATGGAGCTAGGCTATTACATGATAATAAAAATTGTACTGTATAGCTTATTTATAAAATTTAACCAGACGTGACCTATCATAAAATGTTCTTAAGCTTTGGTCAAAGCTCATTCACAGAATTCCTGGAGCATTACAACTGATTGACTCCTTTACAATGACTCATTCATGTTACTTGTAAATGCGCAGCACTTCCACCACATTGTGGATTAAGAATATGATGGACGTTCATTTAGCATGATTTTATGGGTTGGCAATTTGATAGCAAGATGTTCTCTCTCTAATATTTAATAGTTTTTTGCTTCAACTCCAACATTTTTGTACACTTTTTAAGGCTTTTCCATTATTTCAGAAATTAGGAGGGTTATTTTACATACCAAATGAAAAATATTTTTATTCTAAATTTTACCTGCATATCAGAATTTGTAAAACTGCAGGCTGATAAATAGTTTGTATGCATTGCCACAGATTTCTTCTTTGCAGCCATATTCTCATTCTTATCAAAGGTCAAAGGGTAAACAGAACACTTGTTGTCCAAGCCTCTATATAAAAAAAAAAAAGTATGATTATATGTGACAGGAAATAAGACTGGACAAATCCTTAAATGGCTTTAATAAAACATTTTTTATCATATTATTTTTGAATAAATGTAAAGACAAACATTAATTAAAGAAATAATTTATAATTAAATTACTATGTAGTATAGTATGTTTAGAAAATTTATTTCCCCAAGAAGAAAATAACACAAAAATATTATCAAATCGAGAAGGCCAAAAGAACGTGTCAAGAAATACAGTACATGGCACCAGATATAAAATTTTAATATGAAGGTTATTATTATTATTGTGAGGAAAACTATCCTTATCTGAAAGCTCTTATGAAGTACTTTTACTATAAAACTGAAATGCCATAATTGACATACCCTATGTAGTGGTCTAGATTCGTTGACAGTGCTGAAGCTAAATTAACATGAAATATTGTTTTACTTAGTGTATGCTGAATTTTCTACACCATGCTAATGTATCCTTATAAAGCTATAAAAGGAAAAAAATAATTTGATACAATGGGTGTTAAATTTGAGGTGCATAGTGTTAACAGAGCAATATGGGAAATTCGGTTTTCACGTTTAACAAAAGCATCTTAATTTACCTTCCTAACTTATGCATTAGTTTTTGCAACAAACAAATGTGTGTAAGTTATTATAAATATTGTTGCTCCCATTTATTGTACTGGGTTTAAACATTCATTTGTTATCCAACTTGATATTAACTATGGGGAAAACAGACAAATGACAGAAAAGTTTGCCTTTGGCCCCAAAATAAAAGGTGCAAAGAAAACATATTTCCAGCTTCAGCCTTTATTTAATGTAGAGAGTTCAGACATGCCTCCTACTTGCAGTAGCTGGAAAGCACAAACATATTAAAATATACACATTCACTGCCTTGACATCATTTTATTTTTCATAACCTCTTCGCTGTTCCTCTTCCACGTACCAGCCGATGACATATAGTTTGGTCTGGATTAAGGTGCAGGGGAATAAATGATGCCACAAAAACACACAGCTGCAGGCAACAATGCATCTTTTTAGTGAACAAACAGTCATTACTTATTAGCTACAAATACAGGCATGAGGCTGAAAACCACAAACAGAAAACACTTACCCACATGCAACCGCACAGCCAGAAGGGGCATAGGCACATGCCATTACCCAAGTGCACGGCATTGTAACAGCATGTTCCTGAAAATGAAACAAATCATGCACAATGAGAATGTAATGCACAAAAGAGAAAAAAACATGTATTTCAAAAGAGAAATCCAAAGCTCTGCATAGCATTCTATTATAACATAAAAATAAGGTAGAATATTAAAATAATAACTCTACATCAACTTTCTAAATCAGTGCTAGACTGTACAAAGGCAAGTATTATTTGTATTTGAATGGCCACAAATACACTTCAAGTCAAAAGTTTTAGAACACAGTATTTTTCCAGTTTCATAACTTGGGGTCATACTTGTTACTAGATAAATACCCCTAGGAAAATGCTGAATTAACATATGAGGCTCAGAGAAAGAGTTTAAAAAAACAAATATTTTGGAAAAATGTTGCGTCTGAATATGAAATACAATGTGCTTCTAAATCTTACTTTACACAGAGTTTGCTTCGTTTAATGTGCTGTTTGTCTGAGAAAATTCCCCCTAACTATACTACTTTCTATTCTTCATATAAGACAGTTTTTGTCTTACTGTCCTGAATCTCACAGTGAAAGACCAGGACTGACATTTTATTTTTCTATGTAAGCACTTATCGCAGTAAAAGTTCAGATATAATCAATTTAGGGCTAATTATCAATCTTGCCCTTACAATAGTAAAAAATCTAGCTACTATTTTGACTTTAATCATTTATCTGGAAGTTTCAAAATACATTACATCACACCATACGTTTGTTTTGTAAGCAGAAGCAAAATGCAAATAAAATAACAAAGAACAGTCTGTAACCAGGATTTAAACTAGTCTGATTCCTCGGAGTAACAGTTTATGCTCGTGAAGGGAAGTAAACGGACATATTGAGCAGATCCTGTGTTTTATGATAAGTATCCTAATAATCCAGAATAAATTCACCTTGGGAATTTTCTAGTAAACTTTGTAACAAATGCAAATTTCTTATTAAGAAAGGCAAATAACGAGTATTTGTAAAATCAATGTGAAAGCAATAATAAAAACTTCATAATAAATTCAACCTAAAAAAACAAAAAAAAAACCCCAACAATCTAAACTACTGTGAATCCTAAACTGGTTATCGCATGACGGCAAGGTTAAATTATGTTTAGCTAAGATATAAAGTAGAAACAAAACATTCAAAAGTAAATTATTATTATTATTAATTATATATATATATATATATATATATATATAAAAAAATTATTATTAAACTATCAAAGAAAATGTGGATATGATTGTGTAATTTTATTAAACAGTGTTTTTTACATATACAATGACATTCCATATTAAAACCTTTTGCTTTGAAATGCCCAGTTCAGAAGTCCAACTATGAAATGAACACACCTTTCTGTCAAGACAGAGAGTTTGTACAGTACAGTCACATTTACACACTTGCCAATTTTATTAGGACAAATAGAAATGTGTATTAAATAGGAATTTTACCTAAGTAATAATAAACAAAAAAATGTATCAGCCCTGCGTAACAACAACATATTTAATTAACATCTGAAGTATCAAACACTCGGCAATATAGATGCCTAGTATAAGATCAGTTTTACTTGGTTTTGCTTTGTGCATTCCCCCACCATAACCTATCATCCCTGGGTGAGGAGCGAAAGCTTTACATTCATCAAAAATGTCGATCTCTGGTTTTCAGTGTATCTCAATGTTTTAGAGTCCCCCGATACCGAAAACATTGATATCATGATGATTGGTGTGCGTCTGTATATCACAGTTTCTTCAGGACGGTCTAGAGCTAAAACGGCTGTATGGAAAAATACCAAACTCGAAACTGAAGCGTGCTATGACATGACAATGTGCTGATTAGTTTTTGAGCCAAATCGTGCAAGAGAAAGAGGAACTCTAGAGGAACCCTCACATACCATAATTCTGCAATTAATTATGAATTCTTTCCGTCAATTGCTATCATAATGACCTATTTTATGATCAGAAAGACCAGTATCAGAGTGGTAAAAATTACTGAAATATTATGGAAGAGTACGGATAACTTGGTTCCTAGGATGCAAAGTCTACTGACGCTCACGTCCGAATTTTTTGTAGCTTATTTTGGAATTTATACAGCAACTCCTTTAATCTTGAAATTATAAGGTTTGTTCATTTTCAACATGCAAAGTATTAGATTAGTTGAAGTGAAAAACTTATCTTCCTGAGCACTGTAACTTCAGCCTAAATTGGTGTCGTTTTGATGCTGTTAAACATTTACGCTTTTAACAAGTGTTGAATTTTTGTATGAAATCACATAATGTGCTCTTCAGCACTTCTGATCGTATATAATTATGTACTGAATATGAATAAGCTGTGATTAATAAGAATAGGGAGGAATGATTTCTAAAAGGCACGTATATCTGTAACTGAAAACACTCTATAGACTGTATTTTGATGCTTTACAAAACAATTAATTAGTTTGCATGAAACACCTACTAGTCATGTTTGAAGTATATACACAACTGGGCCTATTATAAGAAAAGATTTAAATATTTTCAGTTAAGATGGAATGAAAAATATAAATACACAGCAGAAATATGGAAAACTATATGTATATGTATTACCTTGTTAGTTGTGAAGGCATCCCATACAATAACTTTTCCATCCTGTTAAATACAAAAATGAAATATCATACAAAGGAAAACAATTTGTGCATTAAGCTTTTATTGCAAGTCTACTCTAAACTTAGCTTAATTCAATTTTCTGGGTTGCTGTGTTCCATCTGTCCTGAAGACTTACATTAAACCATTCTTTTCACAGCTCCACAGCACAATAAAAGCTCTAAGTGCACTGTTCCTTCTCCCACCCACCCATTAATCTATGCTCTGGGTTGCCAGTTCCAGAGCCTATTGAAGCATCTTAAATGACATTGTGAAAGTAAAATCTTCCTTTTTTAAAGGCAGCAACTCTGATAGAGTGTAAAAATGAAGAAACATTTTATATTTATATACATAAATATACACACACTGCAATTTAAGAAATTATTTAATAATGTTTCACAAAACAGTACTGCTCATAGAAATAATATGGTGTTTTTAAAAAACATTGTATCAAAATGCGAACATACACTAACTAAAAGCTTAAAATATTGTTAAAACTTAGTCCAGTAATACAACCATACATTGTATGAAAAAAGTTGCAGTTTTCAAATTTAAAGATGCTTCCACTATGTCTGCAATACATTTATAATTTAAAAGCCTACATACTACTGTTCATCTACTTGCTTTCCCGGACCATCCTCCAGTTATAGGTTGCAGTAAATGCATTTTAAATCTTCAATACATCTTCTGTATTAACCACTTTATGCATTTGTTGTTGAGTCAGGCATATCTAGGCGCAAAGCAAGATCCCAATACAAAAGCTCTTCAGCTATGTATCTCAGTTTGAAATTAAACTATAAAAATCTTAAATGAAAATTGTTTTAACCCTTGGGATTAATAAAGTATCTATCTATCTACTGGCAACTGCTTATGAACAACAGAAATAACATGCAACACGCTTTGTGGATGTAATTCTGAAGAAACTTGTTTTGCTATAGTACTTTGCTCAAGTAGATCGTCCATCGACTAATTCTATATTTTACTGAATAACAAATCTGTTCTTATTTTGACTAAAAAAAATATTAAAAAGAAAAAAGGAAATACTATATTCTGTTTGAATAAGTATTCAACCCCTGAATTGTGGAAGCTCTAAATTTACACAATAAAAAACAATTACCTATCAAGGGCACAACTGCCATAAAATTTGCCTCCGCCAGTGAATCACTCAAATAACTGATACAAATACTGGATAAAAATCACACAGTTAAGGTATCATTATTCAAATTGTAACAACAGGAAAACTGAGAAAATTATGAGTGAAGACTATTTCAAGGGAGAAGAAATTAATGCTTCACACCTCAAAAGCAGTATACAGTAATCCCTCGCTATAACGCGCTTCGACTTTCGCGGCTTCACTCTATCGCGGATTTTATATGTAAGCATAATTAAATATATAACGCGGATTTTTTGCTGCTTCGCGGGTTCTGCAGACAATGGGTCTTTTTACTTCCTGTACATGCTTCCTCAGTTGGTTTGCCCAGTTGATTTCATACAGGGGACGCTATTGGCGGATGGCTGAGAAGCTAACCAATCAGAGCACGCAGTTAAGTTCCTGAGTGCTGAATGCGGTGTTAACCAGGAAGTCTCGTCTTGCTCATTCAGCATCAATGTGTTTCGGTGTGTAAAGAGTTAACTTTTGTGTTTATCTTTGTGCATTGTCAAGCCCTTCAGTAAGGCACCAAAACGATCTGCTCCTGCTACTGCTTCTGCTTCAGGGTCTGTGCCCAAGTACCAACGGAAGATGTTAACGATTGCCGAAAAGGTAAACGTTTTGGATTTGTTGAAGGAAGGGAAAAGCTACATTGCTGTAGGACGCCATTACAGCATCAATGAGGCTACAGTTCTTTTTATTTAAAAGGTAGGAAAGGAATATAAGATCTGCGGCCGCAGTGTCCTTTTAACCAGGGTGCAAAACGAGTTGTAAGTGGATGTAATAAGGCAGTAGTCTGGATGGAATCTGCTTTAGGGATTTGGATTGAAGAAGAATAACGGTGGTGCTACACAGTCGCCTGAAGTGGCTCCTTTAGAAGGGCTGTAACACTCTCCTTTGTTGTGCAGTAAAATTAAACTCATCGTTATCGGACAAGTCATCGTGTCATTGTTGGTGAGTAACCATAATTAATTTTCTACTTACATTACTTAGTACTGTACATGTACGTACGGTTAGTGTCACTGTACACACATTTACTGTATACAATTTTTCTTGCATTGTACACATTTATTGCTGGTGGCCTGTCTATCGTAATGGCTGTAACATATGTGATATCGGAAACACTCAATATCTTTAAAATAATATTTAGGTTTTACTGTATATAAACAGTGTGTTTACATACATAATTTCAATGAATCTTACCTAATATCTAAGAGAATACAAAGGGATTATGCTGTATAACTGTGCAGGGAATATTTATAAACAGTGTGGGAGAGTTTATAAGGGCTTAAAATATATAAAAATAAGCATATTCTACTTCGCGGATTTTCACCTATCGCGGTGGAGGTCTGGAACGCAACCTCCGCGATCGAGGAGGGATTACTATATTCAGAAAAACAAAGCTTCCAATTTGGCCACAGTCCTTCCAAGAGTACCCTAAATGCAAAGAGGACTGTTTTATTTATGTTAGGTAGAATGCCCAGAGGGGGTTGGGCGGTCTTGTGGCCTGGAACCCCTGCAGATTTTATTTTTTTCTCTCCAGCTGTCTGGAGTTTTTTTTGTCCTCCCAGGCCATCGGACCTTACTCTTATTCTATGTTAATTAGTGTTGTCTTATTCTAATTCTTACTTTGTCTTTTTATTTCTCTTTTCTTCATCATGTAAAGCACTTTGAGCTACATTATGTGTATGAAAATGTGCTATATAAATAAATGTTGTTACTTGTTGTTGTTGTTGATCAAGTAAACCTTGATCATGAAAAGTGCAAGTGAATCCTCGCTATCCACGGATTCGCTTACCCGGTATTATAACTGTGTAACCTATTTTGTGACAACTGGGGTCTATTCCTGCCTATTCACAGTCATGCAGAACTGAGAAAAAATTGTGAGAGGCTTATCACAAAGCAGTGAAATATAATAAGATGGAACAATGACAGGTCTGTGATGCCCTTAAATGTCTGGGGCTGCATGCATGGTACACTGAAAGGATCAGTGGTTGAATGTTTGTCTTCCTAATGCCGAGAGGAGTTGGTAAGCCATCAAACCCCATTAGGAATGTGGACTGGAACTTGATACTCCCTATAAACAAGGCATTTCCCAGTAAGCGCAGGTCATAAGCTACATCTGATTAAGTCCCTGCCCTCTGCATACACCGCCTATCACTATTACTGATTGGATGGTTTAGTGAGGTCCTCTGATCGGCTCCCTGCTGCAAATGATCACCTGCCTCTGGCAGAACACCTAGAAGATGATCAAACTTGACTATTGAAGTAAAAGTCATAATAAGGTTTCCGTGGATGAACCTGCGGGTGGATCACTACTGAGCCTCGAAAGGCAAATGAAGAGGGCTGGTGTGTCCAAATGACCCTGTCTCCCCCAAACTGTCCTCCCCTAGAACCAATATCTTGCAAGAGACTATCCCCATTTATACCATAGGATCAATGCTTCAAGATCTGAGGTTTTTGTACTGTACTGTACTGAGTTTTTCAGGAAAGTAACCCCTACAGATAAAGAGATTTAACTGTATTTACTACTAAAACACACCAAGTAGTTGGAAGTACCTCAAATGGAAAATTACACACAGTTTGGATTCAGTGCCCTGAACAAATCTCATTTTTGCACTAGTGTTAGAAAAACGGTCTGTTAATTAAAGAAATAGGAGCTTTGTATTACAATCTTTGTAATGACAATATAACTGAATACACAAGCTCTGTAAAATTGTGTGTTTTCTTAATTTTCAAATACATAAATGATAAAAGTAGGGGAAAACTCTAAAACATCTTGCTGTACCTGCGATGAGCTAACAATCCTCCTTTTGTCTTTACACCAATCCATACAGAGGACTTTGTTTCCATGCCCTTTTAGAGTTCTCCTTGTTTTCATTACAAATTGACCTAGAGCTTCCACCCTGTCAGCCACTTGGTGTACTGAAAAATAAATTGGAAAACAGCAGTCATCTTGTGCAACTAATTATCATACTTTAGGAACAAACTTAAAAATGATCTGAATACATTTTTAAAATGCAAGTGTTCTTAATTGCACAATATTAGTTCTTAAATATTTATGCGCCAAAACAAATTAAAAAATAATTTTGATATGCCAAAAAATGATGACATTTATTTCAGGATCTGCATTTGCTCTGCAGACACAATGTTCACTTAAACGTAAATGTTTAAGTGAACTTTTATTTCAAATATAAAAATGAAGTGTCTGCAGCACATTAAACCATACCAAGATTTCCTGGAAGAACAGGATCATTATTTTAAGGTAAATGTAAACAATATTTTTGAATAGTTATACACTACCAGTTGAAAGTTTTAGAACACCTCAGTTTTTCTTCAAACGTAATCAGCTGAAATGCAATCAATGACCTAAAATGGTGTAAAGGAAAGCAGTAAACTACCAGAGGTTTAAATTTAAAGTTTAGTTTAGCACATAGTGAAAAAAAGGAAATGTCAGAATATTACAAATTGGCCTTCTTCAGGGAACAACTAAAATGTTACAACCTACAGATATTCTACAGCCATTAAAGTAAATTTAACCTTTTAAGTTGAAGCAAACAATTTGCACAGGTGTCCCAACTTCTGCTGATTACTTAAAAGCCCTGTCTGTTTGTGTTCTAAAATATTTGACTGATACTGTAATCTTGTTCAGCATATCCAAAATAATGAAACTTGATCAAAGTATTTTAGAAAAGTGTAACGACAAGCTTAGAAAACAACACTAAAATACATAAGATGACAGCACAAACATTACTTTTATGAGTGAAAGCATATTTTAATGGAATACTTAACCCAAAAATTATACTTATTTTAAATGTTACTTATACTAAATACTTTAAGAAAAATCAGTACACATAAACAGGAAACACAAGTCCCCCTGGGATTAAATTTTTGAACTGAAGATTGTTACTCTGGACCAAAAAAATATGGGAAAGAGGAAGATATTTGATTCAAAAAGGCAATCCCAAAGGGACTTGCATCTTTGGTATATGATGTGCGAGTTTTTTTTTTTTCCCCGGAAGCATCTGTTTAACAATATTTTCACAAAAACTGCATGCATTTTGCACATTTTAATCATATGTCCGGATAACGGACTTAAGAATTACATGACACAAGTGAGATTTATTTATTTTTTCCATAGGTGTTTTTCACATTGTTTGCCATTATATAATATTGGTCACCACTGGCTTGTATTATATCATTAACTTTTTATTTCCTCCTTTCTGGGTGAAAACAAAAGATTATTTTTCTTCTTGGTTATCACTATAAACTACATGGGGGTAAGTAATTCATAAAAAAAATAATATTTTTGGATTTAGTATTCCTTTTTATTCTTGCACTAAACCAATTGTGAGAGACATCGTCACATCATATAAAAAGTATACCTAGAGGTTTAAACAAACAGGTGAAGCCTTACTCGTTACTTGCCTAGACTTGCACAACACTGTACTGGCTTCAGTAGTCAGCTACAATTTAACCCAGGTGGTACTGAATGAAAAGATGTATTTAAATCTCAGCTGTGTTGAGAAGTTGACCCTGTTGCTTATAGCTGGCTGTGCTTCAACATGTGCTTCTTTAGTGATCGAGCATTTTGTCTGCTATATAACTACAATTTGGCACCATCCCAAAAAATCATCTACATCTACTTAGTATAATCATACAATTTAATAGATTAGCTAATCAATGAAGACAAAGACTTCAACAAAAAACACTTTAAAAATGTGCCATTCTGGGGGGGAACATTGTGAGACTAGAACTGGGTAAGCTAGGCTCACATACCTATGACAGAATTCTAGCAACGTACAGAATGTAATGGTACCTGCTCTATAATACATGACCCCTGATGGGACTTAGAAACATCCCACCATAATGTTCACTGGAAGAGCACCAGTTACAAATAAGGCAGCTTGATAACATCCACTGCACAATCCAATTGGAGGGCACCAGTTCAGTAATTGATAAGCTAATTGTTCAAGTAAACTTCGTCAGTTCTATACCGTGACAAGGCAAGGTCAAACAGTGAAACATTTGCTCATAGACTTTATGGGAACGATACAGTGTGCCGATATATCTAAATGCCTCTCACTGCTTGTTCAATGAATGGTAAAATTCCTACAACGTCTTCTGGACCACTGAACTGCATGTGCCCTTTGCCAGTAAACGACAGCACCTCAGATTTACAGCTGTCTATCCAAACTAATGGGAAATGTCTTTAATATGTCAATGTCATCACCCAGTAAGCTGTACACGTTCCACAAGCTAGAAGCCCTCGATCAAGTAAGTAACTGTTTATAAAGCTGGACTGCTGGAAATGCCGAGCCAACTAGAGACTCCAATACTACAACATTTGAGTCCCCAGTCCTCTCTCTGATTGTGCACTGGCAAGTATTCTCCGGAGTCCCCTCCCCGGTCCAGCGGCTAGGCGGGTCGGTACAATTTGACAAATCACTGAGCTCCAGAGGTAAGTCAGTCAGCGACGCTTGTCCAGCAAAGCACAGTCATCAGCACAGATGTCTTTTTACTACATCCTTTGCTTTTGCGGTTCCACGGGACCTCTCACATTGCTCGGGTCTCTCCCTTCCCAGAGTCCGAAGCAGCACGGGCTGCACAGATTTACGAGGCCCCTCACATCCCCAGCACTCACGTTCTACGTCGTGCAGCTTGGCCCGCTCCTCTTCAAGCTTGTTTTTTAGGCTCTCTGACTCATTCTTCAGGGATGCCAACGTTTCGTTCTCCTGCAGACCCTCGGTCGCCATCTTCAAAGGTGGAAAAAGGGAACGTAAGGCAGGCAAAGAAGAGGTAAACAAACACAGCAGTGAAGACAAGCAAGCAGCGTCGTGCCGGTGTCAGGGCGGAGCCAGAAGCTTGCTTCGTAGGCTGGGCCTTCTGGCGTCAGACGGCGCGAGGGTGGAGGCGCGCTATGTGGGCGGGAAGAGTACTCAAACTGTGGTGACGTCATGCAGAGCGTGTCCGCCCCGCGCTTCTTCACTTTAGTCGATTAGTCGAATGAAAGTTGCGATGCCTACGGTGGGCTGGCGCCCTGCCCAGTGTTTGTTTCCTGCCTTGCGCCCTGTGTTGTCTGTGATTGGCTCAAGCAGACCCCCTTGACCCTGTAGTTAGGATATAGCGGGTTGGATTGGATACATTGAATTGAATTGGGTACATTTCAAGCTATCTCAAGCGCATTTCAAGATATCTTAAAATAGACAGGACATCGATCTTGAAAAGCATTTGAGATAACATAAAATGATCAGGTAGTTACTATGCAATATCTGGAAATGTATTTCAAACATCTTGAAGTAAAATTCGAGATATCTTGCAGTATATTTTAGGATACCTGAAATAGCATAGAGAAATATTTTAAGATATAAAATGGATTCGAGATATCTATAAATCAATTTTAGATCTCTCAAACAGGGAAATTCAAGATATCTTAGTTATATTTCGAGATATTGTAAAAAAAACTTCCTATGCATTTCAGGATATCTGAAATTCACCTTGAGATATCTTAACATAGATCGGAAATTACATTGGCAGAATTGGAAATTTTAAAGTTAGTGATTTCGAGAAGTTTATTTGGGAGAACTTGAAATGCATGTCAGGTATCTTGAAATAGATGTATATTCATATATCTGTAACTCCCTTTGAGATATCGTAAAGGCATTTTCAGATATTTTAAAAAGCATTTTGTCACCTCTCTAAATGTAAATTCGGCTTGACATACTTTACACTGCTGTACATTTTGAATGCATGCTTGATATTTTAATTTTAACAGGATCATCTCCAGACAGAGGAGCAGCTTCAGCGACAGACTGATGTCACCATCCTGCTGCACTGACATTATACAAAGTTATTGTCTGTTTTACCTGCATTTTATAACTCTTTAATCTAATATTGTTTTTTATCAGTATGCTGCTGCTGGAGTATGTGAATTTCCCCTTGGGATTAATAAAGTATCTATCTATCTATTTTTATATATTGATTTATTAAGCAGGTTTGCTTTTTTGCACAGATCATTGGAATCTCTTGGAATTTTTTTTAGTCTTCCTCATTATGGGGGCAGATGTTTCGTACTGTGCCTTTTATTTTCAATTTTTATTTCCATTAATAAAAGCTGCTGGATTATGTGAATTTCCCCTTGGGATTAATAAAGTATCTATCTATCTATCTATCTATCTATCTATCTATCTATCTATCTATCTATCTATCTAAAATAAGTGCTTTTATTCCCATAGTGCACATTATATTTTTAACATTTTTAAATAAGACCTCTTTAGTCACCTGGACTGATTGCTTGAGCTATTTATAGGCGTTTATTACAACCAAATGTTAAACCAGAATCTGATTTATAGTGTACCTTATTTATTTTGTCTCTTGTATGCATTCAGATTGTAAATGGCAAATGACATTTTCAAAAGAGTGTTCAAGTTTGATGACTATTGAAAATGAAATGGACGAGAAGCAATGATGCTAAGAGTTTGTGTTTTATAATGTGTACAACACTTAACAGTTAACTTCCTCTCTAGATGTATACAAGAAAAATGAAAATTATTTTTTGGTATATGGATGACAAGTTTTGACTACTGTTAACAAAATGTAATTATGCAGACATGAAAGTGCTTTACTGTACTTAGCTGTATATCATTTATGATTTGTTTATATTACTTTAATAACAAAAGTATTCCTAATTGCCATTTGCCCAATTTTTGCAATCAGTAATATTTGGATTAAAATCAAATGCCAAAGCAGCAGAAGTAGTAGTAGTATTGTCACATTGTAGAGAGTAAAGGGTAATTCTTACTTGCATGTAATGTGTAGGCATGTTACTGTACAGAGTTTTGTTACATACAATATAAGTATTTTTTCTTAAACAAGTCAGCTCCCACTGGACTAGATAATTAAGTTAGAAGATGGATGGATGGATATACCCTACCTAAAGGTAATACACTTGGTTCTGTAGGAGGCATGAGAAGATTCAAATATAGTACATGCACTGTAGAAGCTCTAGAATGGCTCCAAAATGCTAAGGTTATCAGAACATATTGGATGTTAATAATCAAATTAATAATAATAATAATATTATTATTAAATTACAAAAAAAAACATAGAAGCATTAGAGACAGTACAGAGGAGACTGACTAGACTGATTCCAGGATGGACAGATTGAGACAGTTTAAGGAAACAGATATAAAGAGGGGACATTTTTTTAAAAAAAGAAAATTTAAAATGAATTTAAAATTTAAATTAAATTAATTTAAATTTATGAATAGGATTAGTACAGTAGATCCTAGTTGTTACTTTAAAAAAAACTTCATAATAAGAACAAGGGAACATGTTTGGAAACTTATTAAGGACAGATTTCGCCCAACTGTCAGAAAATTTTTCTTCACACAAAAAAATACAGATATGTGGAATAAATTAGCAAGTAGTGTGGTGGAGATCAGTACTTTAGATACCTTTAAATCCAGACTTGATATTATTTTTGACAATCTCAATGTATATGACGGTTGACCTTGTTGGGCAGAATGCCTTGTTCTTGTCGCAATCTAATGTTCTGTTATTAGTACACTGCTATTTGACATCTTGTTTCAGGAATTAAGGGGATAAAAAGGCACATAAACATCTTATTATTTTCACAGGTTAAGTTAAATGTTTTAAAAATTATCTCAAACATAATGCAGTTTTCAACAGTGTGTACCTAAAATGGACAATGGACAATTGACAAATGGAAAATTATTTCTCCTGTACAGTAATTAGTTTTGAGTATTTATTGTCAAAATTATTTTCTCTTTTTAGCACATATTGGACTTAATTATGTGAATTTCCCCTTAGGATTAATAAAGTATCTATCTATCTATCTATCTAATTTCTACAGTCACAATG
The DNA here is from genome assembly GCF_016835505.1 of Polypterus senegalus. NCBI lineage: Eukaryota > Metazoa > Chordata > Cladistia > Polypteriformes > Polypteridae > Polypterus > Polypterus senegalus. The sequence goes on along the minus strand of NC_053165.1, from coordinate 150,283,387 downwards.
TTATTTCTTTTCAGAAATGGGTAGAATGCTAATGGTTATTTAAGGTTTGCTATGTTTTCTATCTGTTGTACCATTAATAATCATTTCCTGTGGTTCAGTCAACAAACTGCTAGAGAAGACTGGCTTGTGCCTACAGGGAAATATTTCCATGCTTCAGCAGAACTGCCTCCAAATTCCGCATAAGAAAAAGCAATGAATATTGACAAATCCATACAGGGCAAGTAATTAATTTAAAGTAACTTACATTTCTTACACTGTATGTTATCATCTTAAGGAAAATAAGTTTACAAAATAAAATATGCTTCATACTTTTACAACACCACTTTGGTGTGATACAATTCTGCATAGGAAATAAATTCCAATACAAGACAACCTAATCCACGTTTTCATTGGTATTTTTATATTTGATTGCATAATAAAAGTAAAAATAAGCAAAAATCATATATAATTCTATAGTAATAATAACAATAATAATTTAGCTTATGAAACCTTTATAAGATTTGACAAAGGCTTGGAATGAACCTGGCAAACCACTTTGAGAATAAAACTGGAATATTTCTACTGTATACATCATATCTTGTACTGTAATGAGTAATGACTAAAGGATGCAGCATTTATCCAGGTGTGCATATAATGTGGAAAAAGTATAATTCATGATATATATTTATCCTAGATCACATTACATTAATCCATACATTATTAAGAGCATTGTTCATATTATACACATAAATGTTCAGATTTTAATGCTGCCTGTAAAACCGTGTATCATTTACTTGGCATTAAAGTTTAAATTATTCCATTTGCAACAGCACCTACTGGCAAAGCCACTTGTCCATTTAGGTACAAACAATGCTTAATAATGGTGTAGTTCTTCTTTAAAGTAGCATAACATTGTCAAATCTGCTAAATCCAATTCACAGTCTTGAAGTCTGACCCTAGCTCAGAACAACTAGTCACATGACAGGAACAATCCAGTAAAGTTCAGAATATGTCCCAAATGCATTTAATACTGTCCAGCCTCATCTAATGAATAGAAAACTGTTAAATATTGGAGTAAACTCACAGTGTACTTTTATTTAGGTCTTACTTTTTCAAAAAGACTTCAGCATAGTTAACATTTGAAAAATAATAAAGTTCAAAAAGAAATTTGTACTTCACATTTACATTACAGGGTGGCACAGTGGCGCAGTGAGTAGCGCTGCTGCCGCGCAGTAAGGAGACTTGGGTTCGCTTCCCAGGTCCTCCCTGTGTGGAGTTTGCATGTTCTTCCACTGCCTGCGTGGGTTTCCTCCCACAATAAAAAGACATGCAGGTTAGGTGCATTGGCGATCCTAAATTGTCCCTAGTGTGTGTTGGTGTGTGTGCGTGCCCTGTGGTGGGCTGGCACCCTGCCTGGGGTTTATTTCCTGCCTTGCAGCCTGTGTTCCCTGGGATTGGCTCCAGCAGACCCCCATGACCCTGTAGTTAGGATATAGTGGGTTGGATACTGGATGGATGGCATTTGTATTACACATAACAAGAGTTCTAGTTCAGGTATGCTTTACCTGAACTACTCCGATATTTCACATGTTATTGGAAGGTTGATGTTTGAGACTAAGTTCATGTTGGAATGGCTGATAGTGAGTAAAGTTTCAGTTTCCAGTGTCAGTTTTCATGAATGTCATCAGGAATGGATAGCGTTAGTGGCAGAAGAGCATCATGCCAGTGATCTTGATGATCATCCATTGATAATCAACTAATTTAGTAAGTGAAGAAAGTATAGCAGTATTTATTGGTCACAATTTGTAATAAACTTGGATTTTGATGGGGTTTGTGCTGCTATGTTTTACATTTTATCTGTTTTCCCAAATCTGAAAATGTTGAGCAGAAGCCAGTTTGTTCTGTGGGCTTACTACAATTATTTTATAGAATGGAGAGTTACATTTTGTATAACATTTTAATTTGACTTTTTTTGGGATGTAAAAAAAAAGTGTGTGCCTAGTTGTTTGGTCTTAAATGTCTAACTTATACCCACCCAGGTGATGGTTCTGCAAGACATGTAAATAAATTTATAAGTTACGACAATCAACTGAGTTTGATTTAAATGTTTACTCAGAACTTTACTTAAGTATTTTTTTTTTTAATAAAAGTAGTTTGTTTTTTCTTTTAAGGATAACTGTTCCTTTTAAATACTATCATTGATTTTTGCAGCAGCTCCGTATATGACTTTGTATTAGTATACTGCTGCTGGATTATGTGAATTTCCCCTTGGGATTAATAAAGTATCTATCTATCTAAACAATAAATCTTTATATTAAATGAGTATCTTACCATTTCCACACATAGCGAACAGTAGTTTATCGGATCTGTTTTTATATAGATGTTCATCAGTGGTTTTGTCTTCCCACATTTGTCACAAGGGCCAAAGCAGATGGCCAAAAAAGTCTGGTCACACATCTTTTTGAGATTACTTTGAAAAGGACACAAACAGCTGAAAAAAAAAAATAAGAAGGGATGTTTTTGTCCCGAAACAAAGATACAATAAAAAGATCGCCCATATTTGTTTGTTTTTTTTTTTTTTTCTTAAATGTCCACCCAGGGATTGTTTACTAGCTGACAGATGTAGGAAGAATAAGTAGATGCTAATCTTCTGAGCCTGGTTCAGGATATTTACACAGCTCCCATTCACTATATTTATAGCAACACTGAAAACATTAACAAAGTGTTCTTTAATTGCATGGGCTAATAAATTAATGGTAAAACAATGCATTTTAACTTCCTTCTGTCTGCTAATGTTTAACCCGCCTATCTGTTAGTTCATTTTTTGAACCTTGTTTTCCAGTGTACAGTTGTGGAAGCAGAGCAAAAGACAAATGGCAAGATTTAACCAAGAGCTCACTGAGACACACTCCTACACCAGGCCAAGGTGATGTCGTCAATGAAGTGCCAAGCAAGAAGCTCATGATAGGGCACCCCTTGCTAGACTTTTGTCAAACTATAATCCATTTGATGCGAATGGTAATGCTATTCACATTTTCTTAACCTGCTCTCTCTGTGAAGGCTCTGTTTAGCTTTTATTGCTGCCCTAGTCAACGTTGAAAATTTTGCGCCCAAACAACACAGTCTTGAAGACAAATGCTACACACTGTATATATTCTTTGGTTATTTTATTGAAATTTTCAAAAAAAGGAAGTTAGCTTTCTTTGATAGCATGGCTTGTAAGCATTTGTCAGTCTTAAACTAATAAATGCATTTTCCCCTCAGATTTATTCTCTAGAATAATGTGTTAATATTGCAAGAATTTTACGAGACTAAAAAAAATGTAAAAAATAAAATGAATTATTTTCTACATGCCTAATACAGAAACACATATTGCTCAACAAACAAAAAGATTATTATTTTATCTCTACATCGATGTTTTGTGTCCTTTCGCAGGCTCTGACTGAGGAAATAAGTTATCAGCAAAGGACCCTGAATTACTAAACCAGTTATTACAAGTTTTATGAAGTAAAGACATACAAGGTAATTTATCTGAATTGCATACAAACAATATATACTTGGTATTTTCATTAGCAGAGGTCTAGTCCTTATTCTTTCCTTGCAAGGCTAATAATCTCTGTCCTGCTTATCTTTCTTTCGACAATCTGTGTACCAGTCAAAGCCAGGCAGGATGCTATATGTACAAAATACTTAAAAATGAAATAGCAAGTGGTAATAAGAACCGTCTTCTGTTGCATGATAACATGCTGTTTTGGGCTTAAGTATTTATAATGTGACATACTGGCTTGTTTCCTTGGACTATAAACCTCAAAGTTTCTATTTCTTTTCACATCACTGTCTCACTATATGACTGTGAACAACTTATTTAACCTGCAAAAGCTGAACATTCCAAAAATAAAATTCAAATATAGTTGCAATAGACTAGATAAATATAATAATAATTCTTTGCATTTATATAGCACATTTCTCATATAGTAAATGGTCTTTACATAACAAGTTTTAGTAATTTACACATTTGTTCATAACCTCTTGTCTTTGTGTAAAAAAAAAAAACTACAATTTTTGAAAATGTATTTTTTCAACAGAAGAACATAATGTTAAAATCAAATATAATTTAGTTGCAAGTGTTACTTAAATACATCTGACACATATCTGCATGGTGTACCATTTATCTCGGAAAAGGAAGTAATCCAGAGACAAAGCATTTGAAAACTGCACTCATTTAAATATCTGGTGTTTTTTTTTTTTAATTTAAATGATTGTGATTAATCTCCTTCATAGTAATCACAATATTTCTGTATGCTAGTGTAAAAATTACATCAAGGTCATTTTAAATTAGAAACATTTCTAATCTTTTAAAAAGCAACACAATACATAAGCAATCATGTTAAATGGTTTAAGATGAGACGATTCCTTTCTGTTGATCCTACTACTAAATTGAAAATTCATCTTATAAATAATACATCAGCATAAATTATTTAATATCTATCATTTACTATACTTGGTTTTTGGATAAATTAATAATTTGACAAATCATGACTATGCATTTTCATACCTTGTTCATGAAAATCTGTGCGGACTGCTTGAAGCAAGAAGCTACAGTCACAGATACACAGCAGTGTTAAGAGGAGTAATGAAGGTGGACACTGAAGACCCGTCTTGTAATCCTCTTTTGTGAGGGAATTAAATGTGCTATAGATGGTAGCAAACCTTGGTGCAGCATACTTAAAATAGAGTCTTAGGATAAAGAACAATTCATTTGGAAGTACAGTAAATTACTGTGATTGTGCTTTTTTTTCCAATAAAGGTGTTTAACGTGAATGATGGAGGATCCATAGCTAGGTGAGAACATTATCATTTTTTACAGATAAATCAATTAAATAAATACATACTGACATATGAGCATATTTTGTGTAGATAGATAGATATGAAAGGCACTATATAATAGATAGATATGAAAGGCACTATATAATAGATAGATACTTTATTAATCCCAAGGGGAAATTCACATACTCCAGCAGCAGCATACTGATAAAAACAATATTAAATTAAAGAGTGATAACAATGCAGGTATAAAAGACAATAACTTTGTATAATGTTAACGTTTAACCCCCCCGGGTGGAACTGAAGAGTCTCATAGTGTGGGGTCTCCTCAGTCTGTCAGTGGAGCTGCTCCTCTGTCTGGAGATGATCCTGTTCAGTCGATGCAGTGGATTCTCCATGATTGACACGAGTCTGCTCAGCGCCCGTCGCTCTGCCACGGATGTCAAACTGTCCAGCTACATGCCTACAATAGAGCCTGCCTTCCTCACCAGTTTGTCCAGGCGTGAGGCGTCCTTCTTCTTTATGCTGCCTCCCCAGCACACCACTGCATAGAAGAGGGCGCTCGCCACCACTGTCTGATAGAACATCTGCAGCATCTGATTGATGCAAGACAGGAAGTTTTTGAAGTGCTTTACAAAAAGAAAACAGGACTAAACATGAAGTGAATGTGCAGAGTTTTTCTTAGATAGAGGGAAAGAAGTGCAGATTTTACGAACAGCATTGGTGTGATTGTGAAACATCCTTGGGTCAGGAGGAAACAGCAGTGACATTTTGGAAAGCTGTGATGAATGGGAAATAACCTGAGTGGTTGAGGTCAAGAGGCAGGCCAAAGGAGGAAGCACTAAAGTAGTGGTAGATGTCATGACTTGTGATTAGCGTGAAGTCAATGAGGAAAGGAGGAACTGAACTAGTTTTTAGTGGCTTAAAATGGTGGACTTGTATTTTAAGTGTCTTTGAGGGCTAGGGAAGTATCTGCCAACTATGCAGGACTGATTATTGTGCTCAAAAATGTGATTTGAGCTGTAAGGCAGCAGCGCTAACCACTGCACCACCGTGCCTGAAATATCAAAAGATGCAGACAGAACAATAGCCACAAACAAAAAGCAACAAATGACCAGAATTCCAGTTTTGGGGAACGCATTAGTTGTGCAAAGAAGCAAAGAGACATTCCATTGTGTGAAGTCCTAGCGCTGGATGTTGCTAGAATATCTTTTGTATTTTAGATCTCTATGCAGATTCTTTGCACTTTTCTGTTCCATGAAGAAGATAGAAACACCTTATAAACAGTAGTATATCTTTCATTATTATCAGTATTTCATAGGTTGCTTGTGTTTGCTTTTCTTTTTAGGGACTATATATTTAGGAGAGAATTTAAAAGTGATAAATCCTGAAAATAAGATATTGTTACTAGAAAGTTGATTCTGTTCATAGTTTTTTTTCTGATACATCTCATCACTCATCCAAGTGACTTCCTCAGTCTCAGTTGACCGCAGGTTTCTCCAACCTTATAAACAGCACCTTGGCCTAATGACCAAACAAGCACCATTGGCTAACAATGGGCCGTGTGATCAATGATATGCAAATTGTCCATTGCCAGGCCAGGACTCCACAGTCTATTTACACTTACAGGACAGTGATGAAGATGTGCACATCCTGGACAGGGAGGAATGCTGGTTTGAGTGAGGAGTCAAGGAGGCCGTTGACATGAAAAAGGAACAACCATCTCTGAACCAAGGAGGGGGCCTAAGGGTACATCTTTCACCATCTTACAATGCGGTGATTGCAGCCATTCCCTAACTCTCTGTGAATGGCACTCATGGCCATTGACCAATGGACAATTTGCATATCATTGATCACACGGCCCATTGTTAGTCAATGGGGCTAGTTTGGTCATTAGCCCAAGGTGCTTTTTATAAGTCTGCAGTCACATGAGACTGAGGAAGTCACTTGGATGAGTGATGAAACATATCAGAAAAAAAAAAACTACAGTTTGGTCCATAAATATTTGGACAGAGACAACTTTTTTCTAATTTTGGTTCTGTACATTACCACAATGAATTTTAAATGAAACCACTCAGATGCAGTTGAAGTGCAGACTTTCAGCTTTAATTCAGTGGGGTAAACAAAACGATTGCATAAAAATGTGAAGCAACTAAAGCATTTTTTTTAACACAATCCCTTCATTTCAGGGGCTGAAAAGTAATTGGACAAATTAAATAACTGGAAATAAAATGTTCATTTCTAATACTTGGTTGAAAACCCTTTGCTGGCAATGCCAGCCTGAAGTCTTGAACTCCTGGACATCACCAGATGCTGGGTTTCCTCCTTTTTAATGCTCTGCCAGGCCTTTATTTTCAGTTGCTGTTTGTTTGTTGGCCTTTCTGTCTGAAGTTTAGTCTTCAACAAGTGAAATGCCTGCTCAATTGGGTTAAGATCAGGTGACTGACTTGGCCATTCAAGAATTTTCCACATCTTTGCTTAAATAAATGCATTTATTTCATTTAAAATTCATTGTTGTAATGTACAGAACCAAAATTAGAAAAAGCGGTCTCTGTCCAAATATTTATGGACCTAAGTGTATGTCCAGTTGAACAGAATCAACTTTCTAGAATTTCCTTATCTGGATTATTGAAGGGCAGCACGGTGGCGCAGTGGTAGCGCTGCTGCCTTGCAGTTAGGAGACCCGGGTTTGCTTCCCACTTCCTCCCTGCTTAGAGTTTGCATGTTCTCCCCGTGTCTGCGTGGGTTTCCTCCTACAGTCCCAAGACATGCAGGTTAGGTGGATTGGCGATCCTAAATTGTCCCTGGTGTGTGTGCCCTGGAGTTTGTTTCCTGCCCTGTGCCCTATTTTGGCTGGGATTGGCTCCAGCAGACCCCCGTGACCCTGTGTTAGGATATAGCAGGTTGGATGGATGGATTATTGAGCATGCATCGAGACATAGAAAGTTTCATGTTTGGAGGCCTGTTACTGGAGGCTTCCCCAGCCAGTATAGGGCGCAAGGCAGGGTTGCCAGTACCTTGCAGGGTGAACACACAAACACCCACTCGCTAGAGCCAATTTGGCATCGCCAACTCACCTAACATGCATGTCTTTGGTCACAGTCAACCGACAAATATTTAAACTTTAGAAAGGCCAGTTTCAACCAGATGTGCTACAACATTAAAGAAAGAAACTTAATCGATTTTTAGATTTGGACAACTGAAAAGTGATGGGGTATATTAGAAAGGTCTGTCACATAGTACAGTACAGTTTTATACCAAAAACTAAAAGCAGTAAGAATTGTTACAGATCTCCTTAGTTAGGTTTAGGCAACACACGACAATTTACTATTACTGATAAACAAATACTAAAAGAAAATACATCTAGCGGACACCTTTAAGAAGAGCAACAGCAAGGCTAACCATTGATCTTAACTGCACATGAAAGCAACAGTTTAAACAGAAATTAGAAATACCAAAAGGCAGATGCAAAGGAATTGAACTCTTCATGAAAAAGTCAACCTTAAGGCTTTTTTTTTTAATGAGACAACATTTGCTAAATTGCAACTTCAGGAATTTCCTCATTATGTTGTAATTGTGTTAACAGACACTTACAATTTATATAGTATATAATCATCTGCGTCTTTGAAGTCTCTTAGGGAAATGTTGTCCACTCTCAGAAATGGATGTGTTTTTAGTCTTTTAAGGCCGAGTAGAACTTTAGCTCCAGTAATTTCCAGATTGTGATTTCTTACTATTCCCTGTAGCTGCTGGCCTCTTGCTGACCTCCAAACAGATGGAAGTGTTAGAACAATATTAAGAGTATTTGTTATCGCCTTGTACTTTACATTTTATCTCTCCCTTACAGTTTTTAATACACTTAATGTCTACCCTGATGGTTCTCTAATTGATTAAAAAATAACGAAAAAAGCTTTATAAACTTTCTGCCAGTTAGTTTCATGTATTCAGAAGCAAATTAATTGCTTCTGCTTTTCTTAGTTTTTTTATTTAAGAAAACTAAATGAAACCACCAGTTCATCGCTGGTATGTTAATGAACAGCCGGCATACTGTTGGTTTAAGCAGTTTCGATTATGTTTCACTAATTTTACAAACATATAACTCTAAGTGGTGGCACAGTGATTGGCCCTGCTACCACTCTGAACTAGCAGTCACCATTCAAATGCTCTCTCATTGCAGGCTTTCCTCTGGGTAATGCAGATCCCCCTTCCACATGTCAGTTAGCCCAGTCATTGAATTCAAGTTGGCCCTGTGGGTGTTGTGCGAGTGGGCTCTGTGTAGGACTGATGATGTACTGTGTCACAGATGGCCGGGGGGGCGACCCAGAGGAGGGCTTGCACCTCCCCCAGACCACGTGGAGGCAGCCGCCCTGGTGCCTATGGGGACCACGGGTGCAGAGCTGTAGGGGCCTGTGGTGGCCGCCAGTGGGCGCCCCCAATGCCTTGGGTGCCCTGGACCTCAGCACTTCCGCCATACCCAGAAGTGCTGGGGGGGGAAAAGGATCGGGAACACCCGGAGTGCTTCCAGGTGCGCAGCCGGCACCTCCGCCACACTGGGGAGTGCCAGCCGAAGATTGTCGGTAGGCACCTGGAGCACGCCCGGGTGATTATAAAAGGGGCCGCCTCCCTCCGTTCATTGGCTTGAGTCGGGAGTGAAGAAGGACGGAGCTCGGGAGGAGAGGCAAGGAGGCGGCCTGAATAGAAAGAAGCATTTGAGGTGGCCTGGACCTTTGGGGGGCTTTAGGGTTGTTGTGCACTATTGTAAATATGGACAGTGGTAATAAACGTGTGTTGGGTGAGTTGAACATGTCTGCCTGTCTGTGTCCGGACCAGCTTCCACAACTGATTTGCACCAGATGCTGTTGAGATAGGTACAATGAGGTTAGGATTATAGGAGAGCATGTGATTTTATTCACCTTGACTTTTTAAACACCACAGATAAGATTCCCAATTAAAAGCTAATCGTAAAACTAAAAGACAGGGATACAGTACATGAATAAGCATCCTGCTGTTATTTTTTTAATTGATGCTTTTCTGTAGAGTTTGCTACCATAGTTGTATCCAAATGCTAATGATTAGCAATGAGCAGTGCTTACACAAAAGCAAACACCACTCAATCCTAAAGGGGAGCATTACTTTCATTACTTTTCATTTGTCTGCACATTAACCTCCTTGGCGTTACCCCATTCATGACTTGGGCTTGGAATTAAGTGCAATTACGGTTAAGCCCAAATCAGACTCGGGTGACATGTAATGATCTACTTTACAGAGCTAAGCCTGCCTAACTCTTGGGACAGTATGCTGCTGCCATCCACCTTAATGAAAGGATGTGTCTATGTGTCTTTCTGTGTGTCCACCCGGTTGCTATGTCTCTATCTTTCCAAAAGATGGCACATCACAACCATTAATGCTGCTTTCACGAATCCCATACCAAATGGCATACAACTAAGATATATGCATTGCATGATGCACTGTAAATGTTAACGTTGAGGTCTATATTCATTACTTACATTTCAACCCATCCACAGCTAATCTAGTGGATAAAATAACATGCTGCAGAAAGTCATGAATATTTCTCTGCATTTTGCCACTCTAAGGTAATTGAAGCTTTCAACCAAAACACTATGACGTATAAATGAGGAGCTGTAAGGCCAATTTAAGAACAAACTGAAACTAATCCATTAGTTTAATCAAGTGATAGTGATGGAAAAGTGAACTGGTCAACAGACGTTGACAAGGACAATGAAACTGATGCATGTGGCACTATACAACTGAACTGCCATGATATGCCTGGTGGGCTCTGTCAGCTGACAGTTCACATTGGTGCAAGTAGGTGCTATCATATAGAACAAGGGTGTCGAACTCCAGTCCTGGTGGGCCGCAGTGGCTGCAGGCTTTCATTCTTACCATCCTCTTCATTAGTGACCCGTTTTTGCTGCTAATTACTTCTTTTAATTAACTTGACTCCGGCCCTTTAGTTGTTTGTTTTTCCTTAACTAGCAGCCAAACAATAACGAGACACAAAACGAGTCGCCACACGACTAGCTCACCTGTGCCCGTCACACAATATCTGAATATAAAGAAAGGTGAAGGTCTCGGTAAGGCTGATCTCTCAGGTCACCAAAACATTTTGATGGAAAAAACAGTTTTGGAAACGTCTGCTGTGGCAGAATGAGAGCAGCAACAAGCCATGAAATTAAATAACAGGCTTAATTAACAGCAAGAATCAGCTTCTCATTAAGAGATTAGTTGGAGTGAAATTGGTTGGAGTTTGAAGCCCCAGTTTAGCTGGTCATCTGTCGGCTCGTTTCACATCTCATTTCTGTTTTGCTGCAATTTAATGAAGAAAAGTATCAATTCAGAGGACTGAATCCTTCTAACAGGGCGATTAAAATGATGAGAAAAAAGTGAATTAGCAGTGAAAACTGGTCACCGATTAGGAAAAGGGTGAGAATGAAAACCAGCAGCCACTGCGGCCCTCCAGACTTGGAGTTTGACACCCGTGATATAGAAGGGCAAGAAAGACAATTTTCAAACTGCAGCAACCAAAATGTTCATGTCAGGGGAAATATGGAAGTCACCAAGTCTAGCACTGCGGGTGCCTACATTAACACAAGGGTCACATTCATTGTGCAGATCAAGCACGGACATTCTACCCTCTTGGGCTGAAGAAACAGAAATACAGTAAATAAAAGTATACAAGGAAACATTAGGCTGTGTGTTGGTGTCACAAGGAAGATGTGTACTAAATCTGCATCAGTACAGCAGTGGACACTAGGCAGACCTTTCCTACAGTATTCACATTGATATTTACATGTTTTTGTTACACATAATACCATTTTTTCCTGTTTAAAAAATTCAACATTTTTGACTCAGGAGGCTGCAAAATATTTCTTACAAAGGACAACACCAGTAACTGTGGCACAGAAGTAGCTGCACCCCTTTAGCATTCACTGTGGTCAGCCTTTGGATGTAATTACAGGATGTGACAGGCAGCCATGGTCATTACCTGGCCATGATACAATACAGTTTATTTTTTGTATAGCCCAAAATCACACAGGAAGTGCCGCAGTGGGCTTTAACAGGCCCTGCCTTTTGACAGCCCCCCAGCCTTGACTCTCTGAGAAGACAAGGAAAAACTCCCAAAAAAAACCTTGTAGGGAAAAATGGAAGAAAACTTGTGAAAGGCAGTTCAAAGAGAGACCCCTTTCCAGGTAGGTTGGGCGTGCAGTGGGTGTCAAAAGAAGGGGGTCAATACAATACAATGCAATACAAAGAACAGAACAAATCCTAAAAACAGTAAAAAAAAAAATTTTTTTTTTTATTTTTAATAAAAATTTTAGAAGTACGGAGCAGAATCTAACAGTAGATGATATCACATAATAAGATTTGGATATTTTTAGAGTCCTGGAGACCTCATCCATCAAGCTGCCTCCCCCATTTGGCCACTCCACGGCTGAAACAGTGCTGGGCCAGCCAATCCGATGAAAGGACCCCTTTTTCCCATGATTCCTGCGATCCTCCATTAGGGATGACTTTACCATAGGCAGGCAAAACAACCTGGCAGGTGGGCCGTGGCACCAAGTGCCACATTTGAGTACCGAGAAGAGAAACAGAATAGGTGAGGGTTAGTAACAAATTATAACAGTCATGTTACTTGTGGGGGCGGCATGGTGGCAGCGCTGCTGCCTCGCAGTTAGGAGACCCGGGTTCGCTTCCCGGGTCCTCCCTGCGTGGAGTTTGCATGTTCTCCCGTGTCTGCGTGGGTTTCCTCCGGGCGCTCCGGTTTCCTCCCACAGTCCAAAGACATGCAGGTTAGGTGGATTGGAGATTATACATTGGCCCTAGTGTGTGCTTGATGTGTGGGTGTGTTTGTGTGTGTCCTGTGGTGGGTTGGCACCCTGCCCAGGATTGGTTCCTGCCTTGTGCCCTGTGTTGGCTGGGATTGGCTCCAGCAGACCCCCGTGACCCTGTATTCGGATTCAGCGGGTTAGACAATGGATGGATGGATGTTACTTGTGTTTTAGTGCTAATGACTAACAACAGAGATGCAGTCTGTACAGTAAATCAGCAGCTCTAGTCAGGGTGTGCTAAACTGAAGTAGTGAGTCTTCAGCTGAGATGTAAAGGCTGGGACTGAAGGGGCATCTCTTATAGAAGCAGGCAGACCATTCCACAGTTTAGGGGTCCTTTAACTAAAAACTCGACCTCCCACTGTTATTTTATTAATCCTTGGAATCATAAGGAGACCACCATCTTGAGATCTTAATGTGCGCTCAGGTTTGTAAGTCATGATAAGTTCAGACAAGTAAGCCGGACCTCGGCCATTTAATGCTTTATATGTTAAAAGGAGGATTTTGAAATCTGCCCTAAACTTAACCGGGAGCCAGTGTAAGGATTTAAGAACTGGAGTTATGTGTTCGTATTTTCTTGTTCTTGTAATAATTCTTGCAGCCGCATTTTGGACTAACTGGAGGCTGTACAGAGAACAGTTTGAACTTCCAGTGAACACCGCATTGCAGTAGTCAATCCTACTAGAGATAAATGCATGAATTAATTTCTCAGAATCCTGTTTGTTTAGAAAGTGCCTTAATTTCCTAACATTTGATGATGCCAACTGGATGGAAGGACCGGGGGAGAGAGCATCCACAAGGCACTACACTACCTTCTCCGGGACACTAGGGGGCAGTCCGCTGGGGCAGTTGTGGCACCATGGATTCCTGCAGGGCATGTTGGGAATTGGAGTTTGGTACAGCCCTGTTGGGTTTTGTGGGGGCCGCCAGGGGGAGCTGTAAGAACCCTACTTTGGGTTTCCATTACACCAGGGAGTAGTTCCAGTTAATCCTGATGAGCCACCTGGAGCACTCCCAGATGCAACATAAAAAGAGCCGTCTCACTTCATTATAAGAACCAGAATCAGGAGGAAGAGGGACCAAAGCCTGACCGTCGAGGTGGAAAGGAGAGGAAAAGAAGACAGAAGGGACTGTGTATTGTATTTGGTTCTCTATTGTACTGTGCTGCTGTGAGGAGTGAAGGAAAAGCACGTGTGCTGTGCTGGAATGCGGGTCTCTGCCAGTCTGTGTCAGGATTGGGGCAGCTGGAGCGACCCTGGTTTCCATAAGGAGTAAAGTCTAAAGAAAAGGGATAGTTGGGGAAAAAAATGGTAAAGGAGGTTAAAGCATTTAATGTTTACACAAAAAGACAAATACTGCAGAAGTCAATATGTAGCACAAAAACAATGTACACTATATACTGTACATTGAAATATACTGCACAATCCAAATGTATAAATATCAACAGACATTATTATTATGAAAATAATTGTGAATGTGTCAAATATTTAATATTAACTTAACAGTATTAATACATGAAGTGAAATCTTGCTTCCAGTGGTCTCCCACAAAGCACAATGACACTGGCAGAATAATGGCGGGTCCATCACACCCTCTCTAAGGTGTCACTGCATTGCCAGTAGCCATAACCTGATCACAATAGCAGTAACAATAAGCATCACCCTAGAACAACAAGAAAAGGGAGAGAAAATAAGAAAGACAGTGGATCAGCTTGCAATAAAAAATAGATAACCAGTAATCAATATTTTATTTTATATACATGTAGATTTAGCTTACATTTATGTAAACATGTAAAATATTTAGCATGTACTAGAAATAGTGTTTTAGTTGGAGTCGGAGAGTTGTTAAGAAAGTTAAGAAAAACAAATCTAAGAAAAACATACGTGGTTATAATTTATTGGGCTAGTTTTTGTTACAAACATTTAAATAAAAGAATGGCCAGTACACTCTGCTGATGCTGCCTTTACAACTCTTTAAAATCTCAATGCCACTCAGTCTTTAGACTGTTCCTCCAAACCAAGTCACCCTGGACAAAGGTGAAGAGCAAAGACCTCAGCAATACAACAGAAACTCTCCCAAGTTCATGTTTTCATGCTTGAAGTGAAGATCCTTGTTCTGATTATGGTGTTCTGAATTTCTGTGCCATAATAGGAGTTTGTTTTTAGAAGTTATATTGATATTAGAAGTCACCCTAAATGCTGCCTTCATGTAACTTTGCCCTCATGTCTCCGTATCCTTGAATTTGAAAGGATGTATGGCAAGGCTGTGTGGAATTCACAATTTATATAACCTTTTGAGCAGTTCTAACAACAACTATGCATCCATTCATTATCCAACCCGCTGTATTCTAACTACAGGGTCACTGGGGTCTGCCGGAGCCAATCCCAGCCAACACAGGGCGCAAGGCAGGAAACAAACCCTGGGCAGGGCACACACACATGGGACAGTTTAGCATCGCTCATGTGTCTAACCTGCATGTCTTTGGACTGTGGGAGGAAACCCACGCAGACACGGGGAGAACATGCAAACTCCACGCAGGGAGGACCCAGGAAGCAAACCCAGGTCTCCTAACTGCGAGGCAGCAGCGCTACACACTGCGCCACCGTGCCGCCCAACAACAACTATGCTATGCTAAATTGTTTGCCTTGTGACTGATGAGGTGTCTAACACTAGAAAAAATATAATTTGGGGGCACTATAGCCAACAGCTGTATCTTTTACAACAGTTTTGTTTACTCTTAAGTTTTAATAAGATGATTTACATTTTGTGGTCACAACTTCTTCACAGTATAATCCTTTATAACTTCTGACAAAATGTGATTTAGCCTGTAAAGTTAACTTTAAGCCAATGTAGTGACAACAACTTGAGTTTTATGGCAGTATTTCTTGCTTACAGACATGATACTCACCGCTATGTCTAGAATTAACTTTGTAGTATTAAGTGGATTTAGTAGGACTTAAGAATGAATACATGTATAAATCCAATATTTGAATGATTCAAACAGCCTCACAGTAAAGACATGAAGTGGCCAACATTTCTCGATTAAAAATAAACAAGCTTTTCATCAGTTTTAAATATTACAAAGCCGGGAAAAGCAAATTGTTTATAAATGCGATGACTAAAGCGATGTCAAAACTGACCTCTGCATTATTGATGTATTCAGTCAAAACAGAACTTCAAGCTGTTTAAATTTAAAGTCATCAGTACTGCTTTGTAGAATCATTACTTTTTTAATACAGAAAAAAAACATTCTTTAAATAAAATCATTTTCATTCATTCACTTTATATATCAGGAGAACTATTAATGATATAAATAAATAAATATCCTTTGGTTTGGCCGTGTTTCATCAGCATATAAATTAAAGTTGATGTCTCAATTACACCTCTTGCATATAAATAGAAAAAGGAACTGTGAACTGTGATGAACACCCCATTTAGATACAGACGGTAATGAACGAATACTGTCATCAGACCAAAGTAAAACAAAAAAAAGTGTCAGAATGTAAGCCAGAATACAAATGAAGCCCCGTGAACATATCTGCTAGTGTTATTCAATCAAGGTGTTGTGGTTTTCTAAAGCACACTTTAAACATTCCTTCTTTCTTCTATACCTATCTTCTCTTGGTTTGGGTGCTGCAACACTCAGCCCCATGTAAGTGTAGGTGTGCTGGGCTGTAAGTTTAGAGTGACCAGTTAGAATGTCTCTGGACTCTGGCAAGGAACAGTATACTCTGGACGAAAAACACTTGAACACAAACTCCACACAAGGCACCTCAACCTGGCATTGAACTTTGGCCTGACTGCCATCAACACTAAAGTTCATCCACACTACCACCTTTTTGTTTAAAATGCAGACATCACTCTCCATTTTCGTCTTTCGACCACACTAGCTCAAAGTTTTTAATTCCTGAAAATGGAAACTTTTGGAAACACAGACTCTAATCACATTTCAATCGGTTTGTGCGCATTACGTGGCCTTTCCCTAATTGGATCCTACTCAGTACATTTTACCAGCCGCTTTGCTCACCTTCTACTCATGTGTTACACTTAATTGCCTCATTGCCAGTCCAAATAAAACAATGTTTTTTTGTTTTCGTATTCACCATTGATGTTCCCCATGTCTAAATGCAAGCTGCAAATGGAGGTTTAGCATGGACATTTCCATTCCCAATTTCTGCCGAAGTGTGCAAGCCCAGTGTAAGTGAACGGCTACCTGATATGTATTTTCATTTGTCTTAGTGTGGGCAGAGATACCTTCGTACAGGATTAGAAAACACTAGTGTGGACAGAGATGGCTTTCATAGTAGTGTGGACACAGCCTGAACAGTACTATCATAAACTGTATTATGTAATGGAAGAATATTAATAACAATAAAAAAAAAATAACAGTAATTTTCATACTTTGTCATCTAGCCTGTAAGTGGACAGTTTGTGCAAACAGTCATTTAATACTTAATAAAAATTACAGTATGAGTGATTTTTGAAATGACAAATTCCTTTCTTTTGCAATCATAGACAAACACCCACAAACCTGTACATAAACAAGAAACAGTAATTAAAGAACGACTTATTTGTTCAGTTTGTACAGTTTTATATATGTTTTTTTTCCCAAAACACTTTTGTTTAATTATGTTCATCAACTCAGAAAAGAAGGAAAGTCTTAAATCCATCCCAGCTGCAAAACCGGTTTATGAAGTGTTGAACAAATAATGGAGAAATTCTACAGATGTGGGCTGTAGTTCAACGCTGGGCTGTTGGTATTTTGGCACTGATAGATAAAGAGTCACATACTGTAAAAAGAGCAAAAATTCCAGTATTTTTTGCTTTGGATTCAATTAAAAAAATGTAACGGCATCTCATTTCAATCCTGTCAAAGTCTTGTAAGGAATCCTAGTTTAAGACTGCTGGGAACTTGGATAGTTTCTAGAGCCTGAGGTGAGGCACTGTATGGAAATGTGACTTGATAGAGGTACTTGGCATCTAGCATTAGTTGTGAAGTTCCTTCACGGCCTTGAAGAAATGACTGTAAAGGAAACAAAAACAAGAGTACAATAAGATTTAGAACAACGTGTTTTGTACACTAAAGCAATATTCAATCATACAGTACATTTTTTATAATATAATACTTTATAGGGTGGCACGGTGGCGCAGTGGTAGCGCTGCTGCCTCGCAGTTAGGAGACCTGGGTTCGCTTCCCAGGTCCTCCCTGCGTGGAGTTTACATGTTCTCCCCGTGTCTGCGTGGGTTTCCTCCCACAGTCCAAAGACATGCAGGTTAGGTGGATTGGCGACTCTAAATTGGCCCTATTGTGTGCTTGGTGGGTTTGTGTGTGTCCTGTGGTGGGTTGGCACCCTGCCTGGGATTGGTTCCTGCCTTGTGCCGTGTGTTGGCTGGGATTGGCTCCAGCAGACCCCCCGTGACCCTGTGTTTGGATTCAGCAGGTTGGAGAATGGATGGATGGATGGATGGATAATACTTTATAACATAGGAGTCAAATCATATCCCTTTCTCCACTCAATTTTCTGAACCTTCTTTCCTTATAGCAGGGTGCTGGGTTAGATGGGACAGCCTGAATCTAACTGAGAACACCTCTGAAGGGGATGCCAGACCATTGTGGGACACACATTTATACAAACTGGACCAATTTTTAATCACAAATTGAGCTAACAGCAGTGTCTTTGGTATGTGGGAGAAAATCTAATCCTAGAAGACAACCATGCAAATGCTGAAGAAATAAGCGTTTGACACACAGAATGCATGGCAACTGAGAATCAAACTGTGTCCAAGTGCTGCAGCCTGTAACTCCTTATTCCTACATAAAAAAAAAATCAAGGTAAACATTACACTGTAGTACAAAATAAAATAAAAGCTAGCTTTATATAGTGAAAGGGTTTTCCGCTATTCCAAATCACACAAGCTTTTAATATATCATTTACTGATAAGAAAGTGGCACTCTTTAATTTGTAATTTTAATGTTTTTTCATCAATCTAGTATTGTAGTGGTAGTGAAAAATCAAGAAAAACAGTGAAGTGTCCATCACCTGTTGATCAACTTGATTTTGCCTTGTTGGTGTTTCTTGAGGAGCAGCACTGAAAATACTATAGCGCCAGGGCCACGTGCCAGTGGATTCTTGCTCTTTACAATACTCTTTTAGGTAGCTTGCTCCTTTTTAAAAGAACTGCTCGCTATTGCTGCACAACTTGGAAATTCAAATGCAACTTTGCCATGTTTACCATTTTTATAGACTCGCCTGCAGCTGGCTCTGAAGCAGATCATGTGAGCGATGGAATGCCAGCTCCATCTGTCGGCGATTCATTCCCAGGCTGACGCAACTTGTCAGCATGGTTATTATACACCAACAGTGTAGATGGCCAATTAGCAATACACTTATTGATTAGGCGGTCACAGTCATGATATACAGTAACTGGAGTGAGCTGTCACTGGACAGAAGGATGAACATTTCAACAATTGTTTAGTATGATTTGCTCTCTTATTTTACATACAATGTTAAGACATGTATCTTTGCAGTTATAAAGCCTGTATTTAGAAACACTTGCACAAGTCAAAAAAAAAACAAAACTTTTCTTATAACCTTCTGTACACCAGAGAATAGATAAGATCTTGTGTGACTGTTCTTCACGGAGAATGCCAGGTCACTACCAGTATATACTAAGAACAAGGGGGCTCTACATTCATATTAATCAAGGGATGGGGGTCTACACAGACAAAAAAACAAGTTTGACTTAGTCCAAGGATTATTAGTGAAATGCTGAGTTGGTAGAAGGCTCAAGAAGATACGTCATGCCTAGGCAGGAAAGGGCAAAAGACACAAGGCCTGAACAGGAGGGAGCAGTCAACCCCAACACTACGATGCCCTATTGGCACAACAGGTGCAGCAAGAAAGCACAAGAACTAAATATGTTCAGAGGTATACAGAAACACAAAATCTCTCTCTTTCTCACTCCATCATTTCACCAAGAGGCCGTGCCAATGTTTACTCGTGACGTTTGCTTTGGTGGATTTGCTATCTTTTTGTTAATCTGTACCTCATCTACATTATACAAAAGAGGAGGAATTCTGAATAAAGTTCTTGCTGCTTCTGCTGTTCCCACGAAAACAGTTAAGCAGCATGTATGACAATGTGTGTGTTTGTGTTATGTAAATATTTGACCTTTTTAACATTTTGCTGAAACTAATTTAATTTTCCTTCTATTGGAGTTTGACTCTGCTAATGCTGGAGTTTTATAATACTGTGTACTGCACTGTTTTGGGTTTATAAGAAATGATATTACATAGATGTTTTCATCAAGTCTCCCCCATATATTGGCACAAATATTAAAAGACAAAACAATTTTCTCACCTGAACTTTGCGAACAAATGATGGTGCAACTCTTTTCTCAAAGTCATCAATGGGTGTGTATGAGTTAAGAATTTTTACTATCTGAAAGAATTAAAATGAAATAAAAGTTGTTTCTGCAACTTTAGTTAATTTTTACTAATGTACTGTACCGGTTCAATGACGAAGACAATCTCACCTGAACAGAAGAAAGACTTGAACATCTTTCACAGATTTCCTTGGCATCCTCTTCTGTTGATTTGTTAACCTGTAATAGCCAAGCAGCTTGTGAAAGAGGCTCCATGGTATCAATGGCACTGCTGCTTTGGAGATTTTTCTCTTTCAGCCATTCTTCCAAATAACTAATGTTACATCTACAAAAAGTATATAGACAAGTGGAGAACAATTACTTTTGTATAATAATTAATATAATTTTAGGAGGCTGTGTTAATTTTTTAAAGATGTTTGTCTAGTGCAGGGGTCCTCAATCCCAGTCCTGGAGAGCCACAGTGGCTGCAGGTTATTGTTCTGACCTGGTTGCTGAATTAGAAAGCAATTCTTGCCAATAAAGCACTAACAAGCTATGAAATTAAATGAACTCTGCTATGTCAGGTCATTCTCATATCCTAGATTTTCTTTCCCTTTCTATCATGCAACTGATTTGAAGGCTAAAATGGACGAGTAATTCTCAGTCCTTCACTTTTTTCTCTTCATTTTTCTTCCAAGTATTTCATTAAACCCAAAAGTGCAGATAAATACACACAGGTGTAAATGTAAATAAGCTAAATGGAGAAATGCTGCTCTCTCTTGTCATTTGCATGTTATTGATAATAAGGAGCAATTAAAATAGCTGTTTAAGACAAAATTAAGCAATAAGGGCTCAAAATCACTAAAGTGAAGCAGAAGTGTTACTTTAGCAATAAGTGCTTTTTATTAAGCAACTGGGTTGGAGCAAAAACCTGCAGCCACTGCGGCTCTCCAGGACCACCGTGATTGAGGACCCCTGTACTAGTGAATTGTCTATACTTGGAAAAATGAACATATTTATGAAAATCTGTTATTGAGAAGAACTACAAATTCAAAATTACATTAAAAATATTGATACATTTTCAAGTAAAACAAACTTGCTCTTTTTTTAAGTATTTTAAATTTTAGTTGAATTAATTGTCCTGAAATTAGTTTTTAAAAAAATATTTTCTGTATGTTACACACTTTTAATTTTGATAGACTACTCAACGTCTAATTGTAATTTAAATATCATTTTCACCTTTTTTTTTTGATGCGACTCCTTAGATCTTGACAAGTACAGTATATTGTTTTAGAAGATCTAAGTCATTTCAAATGTATTTGAAAACTGGCATTGTTATGCTTAAATTAATTCTCAATTAATATTTGCCATTCAAACACTGATTTAGCATACTTAAAACGCTACACAACAAAGCAAGAGATAATAAAGTAATGTACATGTTAATATAATGTTTGTGAATATATGTATATACTCATATAGGATAGCACTTGGACACATACTCACATGCTGTATACAGCCTAATATAGGGTGCTCCAGATCTAATTATGCAATTTTCATTACGCTATAACTTATTAAGTTTATTACATAGAAAATCTCCCAGATAATCCCGGACCATCGAGAAGTGTGCGAACTGACGACATGAAGAATCGTCTTCGCGCCAAACTGGAATCGTCCCCGCATAAATCAAAGTCATCCAGACGATCTGGATCTGCATAATTAGATCTGGACCACCCTGTATTTAAAACAGGTTGATTAAACAGGTTAAATAACAAACAACAAGATAATTAGAGTAGGGATACACATTGTAAATGGATTCCTCTTTACATGCTGTACACGGTACACTAGAAAGCATAATCCTTAACAATGGTAATGTTAGACTTGCTGCACTATTTTGTTAACTGTCAAGCTGGACCCATAGACTGTAGCATTGGTACAATTTCAGAAGCACCTTGCTTGACTTGGCTTTTTACCTAATCTGCATTCCTTTCCTGCAGGAGCACATGTCCTTGCGGAGGAAGAGGCCGTTAAGAGTATCAGCACCTATAAGGAAGAATAACTGCTTGACAGACTGCTTTATTAACTCAGGGTCCATGCCGTGCTGACACATGGCGCTGTGAAAGTGGCTCAGCTGTTGCAGGATGGAGTTAATGGTCAAAACCTCTGCATCTTCATAGATACTGGAGGAACGCTTTCGGAATCCTGTGGGTTTCATGCTGGAGATACCCTGGAGGCTCTCATATTCCAACATGCCTGGGACTGTGGGAAACAGAGATAAGAGAGAATAAGGTAAGTAAAATCAATAGGACTAAAAAGTGATTTCTGCTATCAAGCCAGGAAAAAGGGATGATCAGATGCTGAAAATCTGCAATTAGTTTTCTCCTCAACAGATTTAAATATTTATGTTTGTTGTGAATACAGGATTGTCATTATTATACTTTTTTGACCTAATCTAATTTAGGTTACAGGGAATCAAAGTTTGTCCTGAAAGAAAAAGGAGATAAAAAACAAAAAGGAGCCCTTACTGGGATGTCACTTCCATCATATGATAAGTGGACACAACCAACCAACCACGCACACCAGGACAGTTTAGATATGCCAATTCCCCCCCGAGGTAAAATCAATATTACATTATGCAAATCGCAATGGTTTAGACATTTTTTTCTTGCCCTACTGAGCTATGGCAAATTAAATGTCATACTCCAAGTCATACACTGAGTTACTGGTGGATTAAAATGCTGATGGAATTTTGTTTTACTGCTATCTACTGACTAATGCACTTTGCTAAGTATATTCCACCTATTTTATCAATTTCTTAATACGTCAGCACTTTAAAAACATTAAATATTGGGATTTTGTATTCAGAATTGTGATTTGTTGTCTTATTGCATTTTATTCAGACATTATTTGGTAGTTTACTTTAAGAATATTTGTAAACATGTACAGCAGTCAAAGCCGGTAAATAGAAGTGTGTTATATAAGAATAATCAAGTCGAACACTTTTGTCACTAGGAGTTCATACTGCCTAATACCACATCGCAATATCAAATAAACTCTGATTGAGCTGTGGCAGAGTAAAGCCTTGTATACCCTCATCACTGTATTTAAGAATAGTCAACCATTTTTTATAGCACCTTACTAAAAAGATTACAATATGCAAGCTTTCGAGGCAACTCAAGCCCCTTCTTCAGGCAAGATGTAATGACATCTTGCCAGAAGATTTTTGGCATTACATCTTGCCTGATGAAGGGCCCAAGTTGCCACAAAAGCTTGCGTATTGTAATCTTTTGAGTTAGCCAATAAAAGGTGTCATTTTGCCCGACTTCTCACTACATTCATAATGGCTAACACGGTGCAACACCCTAGTACTAGCACCTTACTATAAGTGAAGCACTCTATGTTTTAGGTTAAGTGAATCTCTTGAGGTCAAACAGTAAAGGGCAGTTAGTGAAATGATAGGTTGTTGTGTAAAGTCCTTAGTCAATCCAAGAGCTTGGGAAAAAGTTGTAATAAATAATGTAATAAAGTGAACAGAAAGTCTTCCAAAGTTCTAAGCAAGTCTGTTCACTGCAACTTCTTTATACAAGACTTTTCTCACCATTCAATATGCATACTTTAAAAAGGACTGGCATTTCTAAATTTGGATTATGCATCACTGCATCAAGTGCTATTTTTTATCCTGCTGCATTACAGTAACACTTGTATATACCAGCTGATTCATCACCTTTCAGTGTGAGCCAGATTCATCTGTAACCGGTCTTTCAGTTTTTAGTAAAGCCCACGACAAATTCAATACAATTAAGTGATCAATAAGCAGATCCGACAGAGTTCACTACTGATTCCAATTAAAGTGTTTCTTCAACTGAGTTGTATTTTAGACTAATAGACATTAGTTTAAATGCATATGTTACTTGCCAACATCTTCCACTGAGCAGTTTATTTGGAAGGTATGTGATTTTTTTTTTACATTTGCATTTATTTATATTTCTTTTAACAAATACAATTATCAAATCAGTTGTTCATGAAACTAAAAGTAAAGGCAACAACACAAATTCTATCTAATGCACAATACCACAAATTCTTAATGGCAAGTCAGGAAAGAAATATTGCATGATAGATAGATAGATAGATAGATAGATAGATAGATAGATAGATAGATAGATAGATAGATAGATAGATAGATAGATAGATAGATAGGAAAGGTAAGTCACTATATAACTGACAGATAGATAGATAGATAGATGGATAGATAAATACTTTATTAAGTAAAACTAGAAGGAAAAATCAAAGAATTTAAACTCCAAGAAATAATAAATGACAACAAATATAATGGGTGCCTAAAACATCGCTTAGAAGCAAGAAGTTCAGAAATGTGTCAGGCCTGAGGGGTTATATACAGTTTAAATTAATTTACTAACCTTTATTGACCTCTTCAGATTATGATGATAGATGCATTTTTTTCCACTGAACTTCTAAGGCTGATAAATAGCTAACATGTTTCCTGGTTATTATCAGGGATATTATTAGACATTTATTACATATTGTAGTATCCCTTTGGAATGAATAAACTATCCATTTATCTTGTACAGGATGACTGTAAATGCCTGCTTTGTCTCTATAGTGCAATGATGATTTACAGGTAAACAAAACATCTCATAGAATCCTGGTAAGCAAGCATTAAGATTTAAATTGGATACAAGCTTTGGTACTTGGCCAGTGGAGGAATATCAGGATGGATGTAGCATGTGACAGTGAAAGTTGTAGATAAGGTTGCCTACTATGTTCTTGATAAGTGAGCTAAGTGTTGACTGTCTGCATGTCTGGAGTCGTAGCCCTCAGCATCATACCAGCCCATCACAAACGAATCATAAACATATTCAGACTCACACCAGAGACAATTAAGAGACCCACATGGTAATTTTTCATAATACTGGAGAATGCTGAAAGATGACGAATACAGATCACATAAAAACTCAAAGTACTGTAGAAGGCATTCAGTTACACCTCGGATCTAAGATCTATAAAGCAGTAACTTTGTTCAGGGAGTCACCTTGTTTAGCCAGTTAGGAATAAAGGTGCAATGCAAGAGAAGGCATGATTGTGTTATGGTCCTATTGGGACTTAAAATACTCACACAATTCAACACATCATAGTAACTACACTGCTGTTTTTTTAATAAACCCTTTACAGAGGCACTGTGTCCCTCGTTCCCTTGACCTTACCTATTATTGGTTGTAGATTTTTCTCCATTACCTTGATGAACTGTTGATAAATACGAATGGCCAGATCACTGAGAATCTGCCTGTACTCAGAGATATCAAAATTTTTCAAGCAATTTTTATTCTGGCGTGAAGTATTGTGCTTCATAAATTCCTTAAACAGAGACACAGAGATATTTAATTGTAATTAATTAGTAATAAACATGATGATAGGTGGGCAGATGGAGCCAGCCCTGCAGCATCTGTATACAATCCTTGATGAAAAATCAGTCAAAGTACTGAATTAGCTTTATATTATTCTATATCTACTGCATACATTTGTATCAACGTGCACACATACAACTATCCAGACCCTAACCAGCCTAAAGTGAAATACAGTTTTATCTTTGGACATCTCTTACCTCCTCACCACTGTACTGCTTTAAACAGTTAAGAAAATGCATAGCATTGGAAAGCCAAAAGGAGAGTGTTTCAAAATCCTCGGGGTGATCCTATGAAACAAAAGCAATTCTTTGTTAATCATAGCTGCAGTGCATTTAGCTGAGGCAGCAGAGCTAAAGCCAAAATAACCATTATGCAGCTAAATCTTACTTCAAATTTTGTAAGGCTCTTAAAATAAAAAGCAAGATCAATCCATGCTCTTCCCTAGAGAAACAGCGATGGCAATAATGTTGGCGTAGATAATGGCTAATTGAGTCTATTTGCTATGAACGTGAGAAAAAAATGGAGATGATTTATTTTGTAGGATAAAAATACAGTAAGAATCTTTTTTTATGATTCCATCAGCAAGATTATGAAAAAAACTCAATAATCATATGTAGCATAATGCATTTTAGAAATAATACCTGCTTTCTAGGTTTAAGTAATGATTTCTAGTATTCAACTAATTTTGATTCACTATTTTTCTTTCATTTTTAATTATATTATTTGTGTTTGTTTCTGTGTTTATATTTTACTGTTCTATTTCCTGCGTCTTGTGTGATTTTATTTCTATGTTGGCTTCTGCAATCCTGCACTTTTCTCCTTGGGTTCAAGTAAGCATTTCCTTGTCTATCCAATACAAATGTGCTGGCTCCAATTTGGATTTTCTAAATGATTGCTAATTTATGACAATAAATGTAAATTCGCTAAAGATAATGTGAATGACAAGTAAAACCTAATTGGAATGCTTGTATCATATGAAAAGCTTGCATCATATCTCATATCCTGTGACCAGCAATCAAAACCTTCATTCATCCATTCATATAATAATATCTAGGAGCAGCCGCCTGAGTGTGTGTTTAGTACAGTCATTGATGATCTGATGTAGCTGATCCTAATTAAACTGAATGTGCAGCATTCTCATCGTTACTTTGCAACTGTCTACACCACGGTTCTGGATGCATGCCATGCCAGTCATACGATATGCAATAAAAGTCTGATGCCTCTCACTATCAAAGTGGATAAAAACACAGTTCTAAATACAGAGTACGGAAATTGAGATTTTGAAGACTAGTGAAACATCTGAAAGGTGTAATCACTTCAAAATAACCACTTGGAAAATACCACTGCTCATGTGTTCGGTGTAAGAAAACACAATGTTAAAAGTGGATTGATAAGGAAGTCCATAAGGAACTTTACAGATCAGGCGAAACCACTAAGAGTGTTAAGCTCAATATCAATACATCCAATATCACATTCTGTTTTTTAGAAGCTGCCAGTATCTCTACTAAAACTAGCTGACAGAGTAGTTCGATCCAGATTCCCACAACCCTTTGTGGGAACAATTGTTTCCTGGTTTGCATCTTAAAAAGCATTTCCTCCTCATTTCCAGTGATGTTCTTGAGCCATTTTTTTGAACGCTGTCTCCCAGAGAAAACTTATAAATGTCTTTGAGAATTTTGAAGAGCTGCATTAAGTTCCTACAAAGCCTGTCTGACCACAGAGTTCCAGATCCCTTAGCCTTCAGAGGTACTTTTGGGTACCATTCCCTATACACAGCTTGAATTGTCGCTATGTCTTTTTGTACTATGGCGGTCATAGTATCACATAGTACTCCACACACAGTAGCACTAGAACATTACTAAGTCTGAGCACAATGTCAAATATATTTGTTTCTATAACTTGGAATTTAACTGCCTTATTGAATTGCTTCTGGGCACTGACAAAAGGATGAGAATGTGATGCTACTGTAAAGCCCCAAATTATATTTTGTTCTCTGAATTATCCATCATGTATACATACAACATTAATCTGTCATCTATATATAGAGCTAACTTCTTGCACTTGCACCATTTTGACAAATTTATTGGTTGTATTTTATTGTTCATTCAGTGTTTTTATTTTCTTTTTCAGTATTTTACAAGGTGACATTAATATGTCAGTGTGTATGCCATTATTTTAGACAATGGTTTCCACTGTCTTATGCATAAGGATTACTGAACTATGATTTCTGGGATCCATTGTGTATCAGATCTCTTGTGTATAGAAGTTATATTTTCACCTTTCTATCATCAGGTATTTCAGACTTTCCTGCTGGTTTATGAAAATCACCTTTAACTTCCTTTTACACTACTGTTTTGATCGATAAATTCAGCTGTAGCTAAACCTGGAGAAATCAGCTGTTGAATTTAAATAGATGATCAAAAGATCAAAATTAGGTGTTACTTGTAGCTTTTAGTATTTTTATTTGTTATGTTTTTGAACAAAAATGTTTTAAGAGCCATTGTTAAAAATAGGGACTGTTTAGTAAAATCCAATAGGGTGGATTTTTTTGTCAATGCAATTAAATAATAAATACTACTAAATTATTTAACTTCAGTTTCACCTCAAATCACTCACAATTGTCAGCCCTATATAAGATTAAATTCAGAGTGTCATTCCACTCCCACTTTCATGAACTGAGCCAGCATTTTCTGTTGCTTACTGATGTTATGTGTATATTTGGTGTCCTTAAGGCCCCGTCTGCCATTTAAGACAGTCTGTTTAAAACAAACCTTAAGATTCACTAGAACTTCTGTTCTTCAGTCTTTAGTTTACATTTCTTTTTTAGTATTCATTTTGTCTCTTGTAGGGGGAATGATGGGGAATTTTTTTTGTGAAGACAAAACAGTGACTAATGCTTGGATACTACTTAGCACAGGCAATGCAAATACAAATAGATTGCAGTAATAATTACCTGTTTTTAAAAGTATACATTAGTCCATCTGAATCGTACATTAGACTGAATTTAGCATAAAATGACAAATTAAAGAAATTCTAAAATGTTAAACAATAAAAAAAAGTATTTTATAAATTGATGAGATGTATAAAAATCTTGTTGTTATAACCTACAAAGACAATTACAAAAATATCGAAAACAAGAACTCTTTTTATGATATCTTACGATATGGGTATCCTAATGCTACTGCCTACCTTTATCATATCCTTTAGGCCATTGACAATTGAATTCATTAAGGACTTGAGCTTGGCAGCATCGTTCATATAATCCGCATATCTCACACACATAAACAAGAGGTGTGCTGGAAGACCTGGAATCATGTTCACCACAACACCTCGAGGTTTCAGATCTAAAAATGGGCGAATGAAAACAGTTAATTCAGTGAACTCTGCAAAAGGTAAAATGCTTAGCTATAGAAAGGAGAATATTACTGTAATAGGCACACAGTGACCAGAATCAGCTGTCAAGTAATAATAATAATAATAAATTCTTTGCATTTATATATAGTGCTTTTCTCACTACTCAAAGCGCTCAGCAATTGCAGGTTAAAGGCCTTGCTCAAAGGCCCAACAGAGCAGAGTCCCTACTGGCATTTACAGGATTCGAACCGGCAACCTTCCGATTGCCAGTGCAGATCTCTAGCCTCAGAGCCAGTAGTTTTCAAGGATTGTTGGGAAAGGGAGATGATGCTGCCATAGGTATATTATAGCAGTGGTTCTCAAACTGCAGGGAGGGCACCCCTAGGGGGGCGCGAAGATGTGAAAAAAGAAAACAAGAATCAAAAATATGAAAAAAAAAAAACATCTGTTGAAACCAAAACAAATTAACTTAAACTACATTCTGATACTAGAACAATAAATATAGAGTTAGATAAATGTCGAGAAAATTTAAGTAGGTATAATAAAATATGCATCTACATTTCAAAAAAATGTTAGGGGGGCGATTAAAACTGTTATGAAAACTCGGGTCGCAAATACTTAAAGGATGAGAAACGCTGTATTATAGGATAGATAGTGTAAAAACTTTGTGTTCATAGTTGTGTTCAAACGGGGGTGGGTTATAATAGAGGAAAATATTTTCTGCTAAAGAAAATGTGGCCTAATTGTCAAAAATAATTATAATAATAATAAAAAAAAATTGCATACACCAGGTGAAGTCATTTTAAGTATACTACCTAGAATAAGGTGCTTGATAAGTTTAGCTTCATCTTCACTTTTGTATTCCAACATTCCAATGTATTCCTTTGGAACAGGAGGTGCTTGCACTTGATTGGCTATATAAAGAAAAAACAAAATCTCCATTGGTTAATACACAGAGAAGAACTGAGACAAACATAACAGCAATTTGTGTATAAAATGAATATTTCACATCAAAGCATAATCAGACATTTAACCACACTGTTATGGGAATACATAGTGTTCATAAGTCATTTTTAATTCATATTTTCAGGTTCTCAAGAAAAGGACACCGATATTGCAAATTAGATTGATTAGTATGAAATCACTGTATTCCCAGAGGTCCCAATTACATATATACAGAATATTTCCAAGGAGTCAATGACTTGTATTGCCTCCTTAAGCTTCCCTAAAACCAGACTGATGCCCACACCTGCCAAGTACACACATGGACTCCCCTTTTGTCTATCTCTCTTTCTTTGTTTCTCTCTTATACTCATCTAATTCTTGATTTTCTTTTGCTGCACCATTTGACACTTTGCCCTACCTTACCTCAAATTCTAGATCCAACATGCCTCTGGTCATGAGATGGCTTTAAACCTTCTAAACATACAGTATATACGCATACATATTTGCATTTATGTAGTTGCTTCTTCAATTTCTTTCTTTTTCTAATCAATATGCAGGTCATCATAGTCCATTACCATTCATATAAACTGGCCAATATGGCAACATGATGCAAAACAGCTGATTATCTTGTGATATAGAGGAACATACATTATGTAATACCTAAAAAGCTAATTCAGAAAGATTTTTATACAGGAAACAGAGAAACTGAATTACTGTAAATCACTGTGAGAGTCATGCATTTAATTCAATGAGTTAGCACATTGCTAAATAAACAAGAAGTATTACTGTATGAAACATATGACCAGTCAGTCACTTTCAGCCTTGTAGGTAAAGTACAACAGAATAAAAAAAGGAGATTAAATAAATAAAACAAACAAACAAACAAACAAACAAAAAACCATACAACTCCATAGCATACCTTTTTCAACTGCACGGAATGCCTGAATCTGGCTTTGAAGTCGCTTGATGAGTCGATCCTTTGCATCAATCTGTTCCTCAAAATCCTCAAAGCAATTAAATAAAAATATTTTCAGATTTGAACAGCTACTGTTTTCAAGCACTGCCAACTGTCGGTTGTTTATTTTGGCACAGAATCAATGCAGTCACTTTTTCTTGTAACATTTGGAAACATTCAACTGCTGAAGCACTGGCTAGACACTGATAACTTTAAATGAATAATCCATCCATCCATTATCCAACCCGCTATATCCTAACTACAGGGTCACGGGGTGTCTGCCGGAGCCAATCCCAGCCAACACAGGGCGCAAGGCAGGAAACAAACCCCAGGCAGGGCGCCAGCCCACCGCAGTAAATGAATAATGATTCATTTTAAATCGATATGTTACATTAAAGACTAACACAATTGACCATTTTTTTTTCTTGACTACGACTCACCATTTTTTCTGCGCTTAGTCGGGTCGTCTCTTGCCGTAGTTTGGTTTTTGCCTCATTTTCAGCTTCATATTTTTTCCTCAGGTCCTCATTCTCCTGCTCATTCTTTTTCACCTTTTCCAGCAGAACCTGCTTTTCCTTATCATAATCCTTCACATGAACCTCCAGCATTCTTTATACACACAACCCCAAAAAAGACAAACTAGTTATCTTGGAAGCATTTCATGATCAAATATCTGAAAACCTTTTAAACTGTAAATTTGACCATGTAAAAAAAATGGAAGGGACAAAAATAAAAAAAAATCAATGTCTTTAATTAGCTAAGAAAGCCTGAATCATCCTTTCTGTTGTGATATTTTAAAGTGCTCTTGATGCGCAGACATCCAGATAGTTTGTTGCATCACGCTCCGACTAGGACTAGACACTCTGGTACTCAGGATATGGCAAATTCTCAACCTTTTTTTTATTGTTTTTGATTCTATTCAGCATTGTTATAATTAAGATATTGTTTTAAACCATGATATGTATACATTTTTTGTCTTTAAATGTATAACTTGGGCAGTAGCAAACACTATGACAAAACCGAACTAGGCTCATTTTCTGAAAAAGTAACTCCTTACCTGCATTGTGACTGTACTTGTTCAAGTTCATGATGTAGCTGGTCTATGGTTTCTTCCATTTTGTCTAAAGAATTTATCAGATACCCAAAAACAAAATCTAGTTAGAGTTGCAGTTATATTTAAGTCGACTAAAAGAAAAATGCCAGGGTCACAATGTTTCTGAAATTCCATCCATCCATTTTCCAACCCGCTGAATCCGAATACAGGGTCACGAGGGTCTGCTGGAGCCAATCCCAGCCAACACAGGGCACAAGGCAGGAACCAATCCTGGGCAGGGTGCCAACCCACCGCAGGACACACACAAACACACCCACACACCAAGCACACACTAGGGCCAATTTAGAATCGCCAATACACCTAACCAGCATGTCTTTGGACTGTGGGAGGAAACCAGAGCACCCGGAGGAAACCCACGCAGACACGGGGAGAACATGCAAACTCCACGCAGGGAGGACCCGGGAAGCGAACCCTGGTCTCCTAACTGCGAGGCAGCAGCGCTACCACTGCGCCACCGTGCCGCCCGTTTCTGAAATTATCACAAACAAATGAAAAACTAAAATTTCTTCATTGTAAGTAAGCAGATATTGAGAGTTGATATGACAGAAGGATTCATACCTGTTTACAGATTTTAAATTATTGTTAATTTAACAAATATGTTCCTATTAGAAAACCAAATAATAATTAAGAGGATTGGTTCACCCTTTTTGACAAATGGGATCATTACAGCCCCATTCATGAATGTGATTGAGGTCATTTTCACGTTAACCATCAAGAAATGTATACATAAGGAGACATACTTAGCTGATCTGGAAACTTGCCAGACCATTGAAAACTTAAGAAATTGGACACACAAGATGAAACCACTTATTACATCAAGTTTGTTTGTATGGTTAATAGTTAAGCTGTTCCATTATCTCATCCAGATAATTCTAAAATTTTGTCTAGGCCTCTGCTTCAACTGCATGTCTCGGTAGTTTGTTCCCAATTCCTAGAACTATTTGAATAAAGAAGTGCTACCTGACTTCAGTCCTAAATGCATTTCCCGTTAATTTATTTTTCCACTGGTGTCCTCGAGGATGGGATTCAGCATTAAGTTCAAAGAATTCTGCTGAATCTACTTTATCAGTGCCTTTGAGTACTTTGAAGACCTGGATTAGAGCCGCACACAGTCTGCTCGAGACTAGACTGGTTTAATTCTCTGAGTCTGTCACAGTTGCCTATGTTCTCAAGTCCCATGACGCACTGGGTTTGCTCTCCTCTGCACAACTCCAAGAGCTGCTAGGTCTTTTTTTTATAGCATGGTAACCATAATTGCACACAATACTCCAGATGAAGTTTCAGTAGCACATTATACAGTCTGAGCATAACATGCCTTGATTTATATTCATCGGTTTTTACAATATAACCTAACATATTATTTGCCTTTTTAATTGCTTCTACACATTGTTTAGATGATGAAAATATTGGGTCAACATAAACCAAACAGCAAAGATACAAACATGTTAGGCAGATCATGTGTATTGTTTCAGGAAGGTGCAATAACTTCAATTTCCACCATACTCCCACCTCATTCTGTACAGTTTCACTGCTGTTTCATGCACTTTTGCCAAGACTTTCCTGGGATTTCTGGCTCATTTTCTTCACATTACCCTTTAACAAGCAATTTACAGGTACACTTCTCTAATAATTATATTATATATTATATTCTCTAATACTTCTCTTTATTTTTTTTCTCCAGCCGTCTGGAGTTTTTTTTTCTGTTTGTTTTTCTGTCCACCCTGGCCATCGGACCTTACTCCTTTTCTATGTTAACTAATGTTGTCTTATTTTAATTTCTTATTTTGTCTTTTATTTTTCTTTTCTTCATTATGTAAAGCACTTTGAGCTACTTTTTGTATGAAAATGTGCTATATAAATAAATGTTGTTGTTGTTGTAATATCCTATATTTGAAAAATGGGGCTGCTAGCATAGTAACCCCAGTCGTTATATTACATTCCCAGGCCATTATATCTTTTTGCCTGGATTTTTAACAGTTTCTTGCTAGGCATGCTAGTTTTCCATCATCATCATCATCATCATCCCAAAGACATGCACGTTACACTAATAGCTGAGTGTGGTTATGTGAATGTATATGCCCAACAATAGACTAATTTTGGGGCAGATCTCTAGCACAAGAATAGCTAACAGAGAGTTGGATGTGAGGTAGCGACTTGTGCCTGAATGTGCTGTCTATACAAACAGCGGCAGCGACTTGAGCAAATCGCTGTCACATAAACTCAATTCTCCTGCTACTTAAAGCTGTGCCAAGTCAGTTAAATGAACTTCATTATTGTCAAAGTAAAAAATGCAAGCAAGGAAAGCCAGGTGGTCACTTAACTTACAGTATATAGAAAAAATGAAAGAGGAAAAAAGAGCCCTGTAAGCACAGAGTGACTAAGCATGTGCTCGGTATTTACTCCACACTTAAATCAACCCCATCGCTGCATATATTTTTCTGACACTAAAATTTATTGGCAAGCAACACAATCACCTACGATCCAGCATTGTTCATTGCAGCCAACAGTTTTATCTTAAAACTTCAACATAAATTTTAATTGTCAAATGCGTATTACTTTAAAACATGTTATGCTTATTAAATATGAATTGCAATTAGCCATTAACAATGGTACAATAAATACAGTTTTTACAGCTTGAGTTAGAATCTGGTGCCAATGAAAAGCTATTTCTGACACCACAAACCTATCTGGGATATGTTTTTAACTACATGATTATAAAATGCTTTTAAGAAAAATGTATTTTATGTACTCTTTTTACAACATGTAGTTATATTTTATAACTTATTTTTGAACATAATGACACTTAATACATTACAAATGTAATACCAATACCATTAATGAAGTAAATTAAAAAAAATTCTTCAACTTTCCAAAAAAGTCAGCCAAGTCCTGGAACGCACCTGGATGTTATGCCATGCGTACATTTTCTAATTTGATTTATAATGCTTTCATGCCACTTTAAGCTTGTTGAGGTGAAGGGGACCAATCTAATCAGATGCTGTCTGAATGATATGGCTCAGATAATAAATGTGAATACCATTACATACTGTAACTAAAAATGCTGACC
Source organism: Polypterus senegalus (assembly GCF_016835505.1). NCBI lineage: Eukaryota > Metazoa > Chordata > Cladistia > Polypteriformes > Polypteridae > Polypterus > Polypterus senegalus. The sequence continues at coordinate 150,248,515 of NC_053165.1, read as the reverse complement.
AACACTCAATGTGATACAAAAACCCCTGATATTTATTACACATTCTGGTATAACAATTATTTTTACAATTGTGGAATTTCTTGCAATTTCCCTCCAACTTAGGGTCCTGGGGAGGAAACAACCCTGGGAGGGACACCTTTACTAATATGAAAAGGATTTAAGGACTTATCATTGTTGATGACATGGTCTTTTAGTGAATGTGTACACACATACACAAAGTCATCTGCATTATAAGGGATAATAACAAGGTATATGCATATAATTTATAGGAGATGGGCACATGGATAAAATACCGTCATCTCTTGTACTGTTCTAAAAGAGGACTACTGAATTTTCTGCCATTTTGGTAACATTTTGTAGACATTGCTATGGAGTCAATGTTTAGCTGCATGTTTATCTGAAATCTGTAATTAAACAAGTTTAATAAAAATATCCAACTGACAACAGAATCTATGATCTGTAAGCTGCAGAGGTTAACGTGTATTGTGTTAATTGGGAGTAACAAATTCCCGTATCAACATAAATGTCTCAAACTACCAGCACAATCATACAATGTCAAGAATGGTTACCAGCAGGCCTGTGAAAGTAGATGTGTAAATGTTTGTGATTAATGTAGCCTGCTTAACGCGTTAAAAATATCTAGCGCCAGCAATGAGGCAAATGCCTCAGGCAGTGCTTTGGTCAAGGCAGCTTTTTCATGTAATTTATTTATTTATTTTTTAACATTATGAAATGTTAATACAAAAAAATTAAATGGGTACTTAAAGAATTACATACACATCCACTACCATATTAAAAACTACCTTTAAAAATGTTATTAAATAAAACTTTCATTTAAAAATTAAACATTTCATATTACACGGTTCACAATGATCTGCCAACATGTCAATACACTGACTACGACTACAACAGCACTGGTGTTCATTTTTGTAATTTACACATACTGGTAGGTGCAGGGGAGTGAGGTTCATCGCAGTCCTGGTACAATAGAGAAAAGCTGCAAAGGTAAAAATTGCAATTTTCATGTTTCTGTAAGAAGATCAAATCAATGTCACATAACATAAGTGCTAAATAAGTTATCTTTGGGTGGCACTAAAACCAAAATAAATCTTTGGTACCTCTGTATTTAACAAGCCAGTTTGCCAGGTAGCTTACATTGCTGACTAGCCTAATATAATGACAAAATTCTACAAAATAAAAATGCCCATATTCAAGTTTGCAGTATCTTTGCTAATTTATGCAAAGAACGCAACATAACCTTTCACGTAATACACAGGGTCAGTTTTTAAGCAAGACAGCAGCCATAGAGATCTTTTTTAGCGTGCCAAGAGCAAAGGTGTATTTAGATATGTTTTCCAACCTTTTTTCTGAGGCGGCACACTTCTGTAACCCACAAAATCCCTAGGCACACCACGTTTCTACCAACCACAAAATAATTAAATCTATACATGTGCAAACTGTCCAAAGATGCAAGACAGGAGGCAGCAAGAAAAGCAGCCCAGAGATTGCCGTTTTCAGACACAGCACTTGGTCAACACTTTGGACGCATTCTCCAGCTGCTTTGTCCCTTTGCCCGCTTATATAGGTGGTCCTGTCTTTTCCTCAATCCACTGACCCAGAATCAGAGGCCACTCGTGTATGCCCAAAGTCCCCTCAGCTCTGCGAAGGTCACTGGCGAACACACACCCAGGCAAATGGACCCCCAACACGTCTCTTGGCTGCTAAAGTCCTCTGTAAGTGCTGTGTCTGCAAAATGGTCGTCACAGAGCTGTTTTTATGTCAGCTTCTCCAGGTAGTCCTGTCCTCCTCAGACAGGTCTCAAACACCTGAGGAGTGTGTCTGTCTCAGGTCTGGACCCAGGGGCACTGCACTGTTATTTCCATGGTACACCAGTGGAAAAACACTTGTGCAGAGAATAATTATGAAGTCATTGATCGTAATGAATAATTGAGGATAGTACTCGTGGAGTTTCAACACAAATTTTAATGTATGCCCATTTAAAAGGTGCATATTCTTTCAATTAAATACAGGGAGTCCTCAGGTTACAAGGTTTCGAGTTTACAACGCTCACTCCCATAAAAAATTGAGACATGAGTGTTTTGGCTTACGCCATTAGCGTCATACTTACAGACTACGTGGGTGAACTAATTTTGTTGTGCGCGGAGGAAGTGTTCCGTTTGTGTGTCTTTGTTTGGTGACTTTGTGGCACTTATCATGGCTCCTAAACGAAAGTCAGAGTCTTCAGATGGTAGTGCTTCGAAGAGGAAAGCCATCACGATGGAAGTGAAATTAGACATTGTAAAGAGATCAGAAGGAATAAAGGTAAGGAATTTTTTACACTCATTTTTTGTCATTTTTTCTGTTACTACAGTACAGTACACTGTACAGTACAATATATTTATGTCCTTTTCCTCCTTCTGTGGCTTAGTTGTGTTTTTATGTTCTAGATTATGATTTTGCAAATGTGTTAGGATAGGTAAGTGACTTAGGCTGGCGTGTGTTTCGGGTTACATCTCTGTTGTAGGAATGGGACTGTGTCGTAACCCGAGGACCCCCTGTAAGTCTTTAGCAGTTTATTCAAAGTCAACAGTCGTTTCAATAATTTTTTTTTCCATTTTGGCACGTCTGCGTCTCATATGCTATGCCAATATGATAATTAATACGTTGGCCTCAATTTCCTATTGCCTTCTTTTCAACTTGCCTTTAAGGAAGGCATTCAAATTGAGGTTGTACTTGCTCAAATAGTATTTTGTTAAAAGGTCAGTGCTTTAGGTTTAAACTATGTCATTCATTTTTTTTTTTTTAATTCCTTTGTGTTGATTCCACATTAATTTTGTGATTCAGTGTGTATTTACTTCATGATTTACATATTAATTTTTGTAATTACATGTTTTAATGTTAGATGTGATTAATCACGATTAATTACATTTATGAGATTAATTGTTTTTGGTTTTTTTTATTGATTACCAGCCCTAGTTATTACTGAACACCTCACAGTTCCACAGTCTAACAGATTCTAAGCATGGCATTGCCTGTACGGAGTTTTCATGTTGTAATTTTGTCTAAATTTTTTTTCCACCCCATATTGTATCAGTACATGTGTTCTCTGATAAGATAGCTTCCTCTCTCCAAGGCTGGTTCTTGTCTTGTGCCTGATACTAAAAGGAAGAACTCCCAGAACCTTGAACTGAATTTAGGAATTCACAAAAATGAAGGAATGCTAAATGCAATACGTGATACTCAATATCATTCCAGTATAATAATTAAAAAAAGAAAAACAGAAGGTATGGTGCACTGTACACCCTGAATAAATGTATTCAACAGTTGTTCATGTCTGCTTTGTCTAGAAGGGCAGAATCTAATTGACAGCATCAAAGATCAAGGCAAGAATTGACACCGATCAGACAAGACACTACTTCATCAATCAGGCATAGAGACATATTCATATGCCCCTTTAGCCTAACAAGCAAATCTTTGGAGGCTGTGGCAAGAAAAACAATGAAAAAAAACAAACCATGGGGCCACAAAAATAATGTACAAAGGTTTCACAGACATTAACCTGGCCACGATCTGAACCCGGAACTCAAGAGCTGTAATGTAATGGCATTATTTGTACCACTGTGCTAACCCACCATGAAAAAATACATAAATATATATCACAGCACACATATTAACTTTTTAGAAAGCAAACTGTTTGGGGTTGAAATTGTCATGTGATAAATTCTGTTTCTTAGAAAACGGGGGAAAAAATGTACCTTTCATTTCAACAGCTTGGTCTTTAATTTGGACTTCCAGCTCTTTCTTCTGTCTCTGAAGCTCAGATATTTGCTGTTTATATTCAGGAATAACCTTTATTTAAAAAAAAAAAATATATATATTATACAATGGCATTACAGATTATAAAAATAACTTCATGGGAATGGATGGATACTTCTTCCACACACATCAAGTACTTTATTTCTTAATGCTTTTTCATTAACAATTTCTTTTTAAGCATGTAATGAATTAGACTTTCACATTAGCAGTGCCGCAACACATACAAGGGGATGGGTTTCAAAATATTCAATTTGCAATAAATAAATTGTTATAATTTCCTCTCCAGCAACGTATTACATAAACCCACTTTTTCCAGGACAGGGTTGTGAAGAATCAGTCTATCACAACAGCAAGTGTCACCAGGTAGTAAACTCCCTGGACAGGATTGCTGGAGCATCACAGAAACGTTTATTACCAGTGAGTCAATTTAAGGAGATTTATTCCAATAACATCTATAATATGTAGAAGGAAATTGTAGTTGTTGGGGAAAATACATACAAACATGGCAAACCTTGCAAAATTCATAACATAGCCACTGCAGCAAGGGTCCAAGTATTGTGAGTGTACAATCTTACCTACTGTGCTACCTAACTAAAAACAGTAAATGAATCATTTTAAAACACTTACCTTTATGGGTATAAATCCAAAATGCACTTAAAATCAGAGTGCAAATAACAGAGAAAATACACTGATGCAATAATAATAAATTAATTATAAAGTTATTTTGAGAACTCTGCATTTGGATTAGGAGAATTGCTAAAATGTATAATTGAACTGAGAGTAAAAAATAAAAGTGCAAAAAAAAATAAAATACTAAAAGCGTACCTGACTGGCATGAGTCCCCATGCTGTAAGTCAGTAAAACAGTAAACCAAAAGGATCACATAATAAATAATTGATATTTTTTTTTCAAAAATACGCTGTAAGAAACAACTTGATATGGATAAAGGTAAATCTCTTTACACACTGTGTATCAACTTGTCAATCCTTTTAAATGAATAATCACAATACGTATTAAATAATTAATTAACCAGTTAAATATTTCCTTAAATATTTATTTTCAAAATTACTTATCTAATTTATTAATAAATAAATTTGGTAAAAGGCAAAACATATATAAGCTAGTTAGCACAGATCTTTGCTGGTTAGGAATCCGGGACTGATTTTCAGTCAGTCACTATGTGGAGTTTACATATTGTGATATTTGGCCGGCTTATCATCCCGGCCAATACCCCCAGGCCGCCAGATGGAGCCCTCCCTGCAGTATGGAGGTGCCCCGAAGACCAGCAGGGAATCATGGACAATGTAGTTCCACAAGAGGGAGCTGCAGGGAGGACCGAGGACTCATTTGGGCCCTATGACCCGGAAGCTCGTCATAGGAAGAGCGACGGGCTTTAGGGGTGAAGAAAAGAACTTTTACCTGACCCGGAAGTGATTGAGGATCACATGGACTGGGGATTGAGAACACTTCCGGGTCAGGGGATATAAAAGGACTGTGGGAGCTCCCAGACGGCGAGCTGAGCTGGGTGGAAGGGTGGCAACGCGTCTGGGAGCTGGAGGATTGATTTATTGTGAATAGTGATTGTTTATATGAGTATTGTGGTGGAGAGTGTGCTTTGTGCACTGTGGCAATTAAATAAAGTCAGAATTTGGACTTTTACCTGGTGTCCGGAGTCGTGGACAGGGGTTCAAGGGAGCGAGAGCGCCCCCATCTACCACAATATTCTGTCTGTGCACACCTATGTTATCCTTGGTTACTTTGTCTTCCAATACGCTGATATGAGGATGGACTTTTAAACAATTGTTTGGTGTGATTTTCTTTCGCGTTCTACATATTATGTTAAGGCATGTAGTGATAAAGCATATATTTAGGAAAACATTCACTAGTCAGAAGAAAAAAACAACTTTTCTTGTAATCCTGTTCTACTCAGAGAATGCTGAACCAGTATACAGTAAACTAAGAGCTGGGTCCTCTACATGCATTTTAATCACAGGCTATGAGTCTGCAAGGACAAAAAATTCTGAACTAGTCGAAAAGCGGAGTTGGTCGAAGACTCAAGGACACAAGGCCTCGACACAAAGGGGTAGTTGCCCCTACATTATGACATCCCACTGATTCAAGAGGTGTAGTATCAAATGAAGAGGCCATGTCAGACGAGAAACCAATCAACTTACTATAAAGAACCACCTGGCCTGGAAGAAGAGCTGCTATCCACACAGTTTGTATTCAGTATGATTTGTTGCACTTATTACTTTGCTTTTATTTTAGGCACATTAGGAAGCTTAAGATCTGCGGTGGGCTGGCACCCTGCCTGGGGTTTGTTTCCTGCCTTGCGCCCTGTGTTGGCTGGGATTGGCTCCAGCAGACCCCCGTGACCCTGTAGTTAGGATATAGCTTGATAGATAATGGATGGATGGATGGAACCTTAAGATAATCAATGATGCATACATAAAAATATTAGCCTTCTCTCTTGCTTGTCACTTTGAGGCATAGATAAAAATGAAAGGTTAAGTATTTAGCCACGGTTCCAGTGAACCATGACAGTTACCATAAGCTACAGGCTGCAACACATACAAGGACTATAGTAGGGATTTAGGACACTCTGTCCAGGTCCATGTAATAAAGAGTTTAAAAGTGAGAATATGGTCACCACAGGACCAAAACACACACTGAAAGGTTTTCTGTGTTCAGTTATCTGTTGAGTTTAAATTGGCCAAGGATCAATTAATGTGGATGTTTGTGTGCATACACTTGGATCAGCTAGGGTTGGTTCCAGCATTTGTGCTCTGTGCTGCAAGATTAAGATCTGGTACCTCAGGACCCAACAAAATAAAGTGTAGACTGGAGAAATGGATGGTTGGATGAAAAAAAAATTGATTGCTGGAAGAATAATTTTTTTCTTAATTGAGTAATTTATTACTAGATCATCATTTAATTGATATATACCCGATTTATGATTATTAATTTATAAGTGGATTAGAAAATGACTGCACAATTCATAAAACAAAGTCTTAATTAGAAACTGAGACATAAAAAACAAGTTGAATGTCTAACAATATTTTTACAATAGCACAGTGATTAGTGTTTCTAACTCAAAAGTACTGACAACTCTAAAATGTCCCAGTGTGAGTAAATGTAGGGTGTGTGCTCTGTGATATGACTGTCTTTTTCCGGCTTTCTGTGGTGGTGACCTGATCAAAGCACCGTGCTGTAACTACATTGATGGATTGATGGCCAGAGGTCCACATGACCGTCACCATCAAATTCTTCCATATGAACTGATTGAGATCATTTATGTTAGGTAGAATGCCTAGAGGGGCTGGGCGGTCTTGTGGCCTGGAACCCTTGCAGATTTTGTTTTTATCTCCAGCCGTCTGGAGTTTTTTTTTTGTTTTGTTTTTTCTGTCCTCCCTTGCCATTGGGCCTTACTTTTATTCTATGTTAATTAATATTGCCTAATTTTATTTATATATTTTATCTTTTTCTCTTTCTTTATCCTGTAAATCACTTTGAGCTACATCTTTTGTATGAAAATGTGTTATAGAAATAAATTTTGTTGCTCTGTTCAAAGCTGATCCCTTCCTTGCTACAAATTCTGCCAAGTCTATTATTGTATTTAATCGATGTGACAAGGTGTGGACTTAGCAAAGCAGTGCCAGAAATAAAAGGGGCAGGAAATAGGAAAACTGTAAGATAAAGACTTGGTCAAGTTTGTAATTTGCTTTAGCAAAACAGCCACAGTAACAGTAGTACACTTAAGCAGCTACTACAGGCTGGCATGCGTCCAATATTTGACGGGGGGCACATAGCTTAGGTAAGAAGGGTCAATAGTCACTAGAAGACTACCTACTCCAAATGAGTAGATCACAACCAACTTAACATGGTTGGGCATCTATTGTAGAAACTAATGGGAGGATGGATAGAAGGCCACAAGAATTACCATAAACTAATGGGAGGATGGATAGAAGGCCACAAGAATTACCATAAACTATCGGGCTGCAGCAGAGGGCTCCTTTATAGAACTGGTGTAACGCTACAGTTATAGGGAAAATTGCACCTGTGCCATAACATATAGCTGGCCATTTAACTGTGCTGTGGGACTCTGGGATATAGGTAGACCTGGGACCACCATGCACAGTTCTCTAGAGAATAGCACAGGCTTTAATGGATATGTTTCTGTTCCCAGGTGTTGTTCCTGAGATTGGGTTTGAGGATGCAGTCTCATTACACAGCTCGATGTTCCATGTGTTAGTAATTAGTTTTCACCAATTCTTTTTAATGGATGACAAAACACTGGCATGTAAACTTGTGAGATATACAAAAGTGGTAGTTACCATATTTTCAGAGCTGAGCCTGTTCAGTTCCTGGCGGATGCTATCTTTGACGGTGTTTTCCTCCTTGAACAAATTTTGCAAGTGGCACACTTCACCCTGTAGGTGTTGAATCTTGAAGTTAAGTGTCTCTGTTTCTTTTTGATAACCTTCTTTCTGTGCCTGAAAATGCTTCTCCATTACACTAAAGAAAAATGAGAAATGTGTTATTTCATAGAGCTATCTTAAGCACAGATTCCTTGGCACTGGTTACTGTGAAGTGTTATTTTTTTTAAATACTTTATCTTCTCAAGTTTCAAAACACCTTTAATTTTTCAAAGCATAAGTGTCACAGCTTTTCTATGGTTAGATGACTTCACAGAAAATGTGTTAAATTTCCTTTATTGGGTAATGCTGTGGATAGGCACGGCCAGTTGTGCTGCTGAAAAGCCTTGGGTAGTTCTTAGGACGTGCAACCACATGATTAAATCATCTGACAGGACTTCACTGTTAACCTTCCATATCAAAAACGATTTTTTCCCCTCAAATGACATCATGATTTAATTCACATATTTCAAGGATGAAACAAAGCAGGTAAATACACAGATGTTCTTTTGATGTCAAATCATGCTGACACTTATTCTCTAGTCACCTCATAACTCCTGAAAGTAAACAACAACACTCTTATGGTCCTAAACCTATAGCAACATGTGAGATATCAAATGCATAACAAAAAAAGTACATATTGTTTTACATTAAATATTTTCCCTACATCAGTTCATGTATTTTCTAAGTCACTTATCAAGTTTATCAAGTTGAACTGTGCTTAATGCAGAAACCATTTCAGGAAAGAGCATCTATATGTGTGTGTATTTTAAAACAAGTTTAAAATTCTGTGACTGCATTCAAGGAGGCTGTGGGCTGTACAAGTGCAAAGTTTCAACAAACTGAGCATATTTGAAAAATACTGCTGAAGATGAATCATTACAAGAATAGTGTTGTATTATTTAGTTATTTGATAGGATATAACAAGTTTAAATGAGTGCATTTTAAGACAAACAGTAAGAAAAGCAACACAAATATTCAGTTTTTTAATGTATTTGGGCAATGTTGGGCATTAGTTAATAATATATAATAAAAAATAAAATAATAAAAATAACATATCTATGAAAACCTATGGCTAGCAAGCAAGCTATTTTTAAGATTACTTATTTCTTGAAATGATTACATGCCTCTCTTTTTAAGAAAGTAAAATCATTTATAAACACACAACAACCTAATACCATTTGTATTCCTTCATTTTTTTATAATTACTTCATTTTATGAAACTGTCATATATATATATATATATATACAGTATATATATATATATATATATATACAGTATATATATATATATATATACACAGTATATATATATATATATACAGTATATATATATATATATATATATACGAGGTGCGGCAGAAAAGTAATGAGACTGATTTCTTATTTACCAAAGTTTTTATTTTTTTCAAACATCAATGTTATCCCCTTCAAAGTAGTTCCCTTGGGCAGCTACACACCGATGGAGACGTTGTTCCCACTGTTGGTAGCAGCGCTGGAAGTCTTCAACGGTATGGTCTTCAGCATGTCCGTTACACTGTTTTGGATGTTTTCTAAAGTCCCGAAATGACTTCCTTTGAGGACATTTTTCAGTTTAGGAAAAAGGAAAAAGTCACACGGACTGAGGTCAGGTGAATAAGGGGGCTGGGGAACCACAGGAATGCCTTTTGAGGTCAAAAATTCTGTTATGGAGAGGGCAGTGTTTCGGCACCATTTTGGCACAGACTTTTCGCATGTGCAAATGTTCAGTCAAAATTTGATGAACGGTAAATCTGTTCAAATTTAATTGTTCACTCAACATTCTTAATGTTAAACGATGGTCTGATCTCACAAGAGTGTTCACACGTTCGATGTTTTCAATGGTTTTCGAAGTTGAAGTCCTCCCTGAACGGTGTTCATCTTCAACGTGTTTTCTGCCTTCCAAAAATGATTTGTGCCAGCGAAAAACTTGAGCTCGGGAAAAAGAATGTTCCCCATAGGCCTGTTTTAACTTTTCAAATGTCACACTTGCCGTTTAATGGCACAACGTTGCTCCAAATTCCGCTGTCCCATTTTGCGTGACGCACAACCAAAAACACAACTTCGCTAATAGCAGTTGCAAAAATCACGTAGTTAACGGAAGGAGTTGAAACTCGCACTGAGCTATGGGAGGGGACTGATACACGTGCTCTATCAAGGACAACAGCGCAGCGTTGCCAGATCGCTTGCAGTGCTGCCAGTCTCATTACTTTTTCTGCCACACATATAGTATATAAAATAAGGTCAGTAGAAATCTAGCATCAATAAAACTAACAGATCAAAAGCTCCTAGGGTTTCAAAAGAGTATAAATTCATTGACACCAAAGTAGACAAGAAATAGACCATTTGCTATCCCGCTAAATGTAACAGTTTTGCAGTCTTATCCACTGCCTACTAACACTGATGCATGCAGGATCTCTTCTAATACTGGTGTGGTTCGCCGACATTCACCTGTGGATGTCCCATGCAGGGCTTTCAAGCTGCCTTTTGCAATCCTTGTGGCACACTATTCAGTTATTCTCAAAAGAAGATCTAGAGTCTACTCACCTGGCTGCTTTTTTTAAACCTTCATAGACAAAAGTCAACTCTCCGCTATCATTAATATGATTCAGATCTTCTGCTGACAGCCTAAAATGGAACGTATGGTCTTAAAAATATATCAATGTCATAACATGGTCTTTGCAAATAAAAAGACAGATAGGTAGATATAGAAAGCATTATATGATAGATATATATAGAAGGCACTATATGATTGATAGATAGATAGACAGACAGACAGACAGGGTGGCCCAGATCTAATTATGCAGATCTAGATTGTCTGGATGACTTTGATTTATGTGGGGACGATTCCAGTTCATCGCGAAGACAATTCTTCATGTCGTCAGTTCGCACACTTCTCGATGGTCCGGGATTTTTCGGGTGATTTTCTGGGTGATTTTCTATGTAATAAACTTAATAAATTATAGCGTAATGAAAATTGCATAATTAGATCTGGACCACCCTATAGAAGGCACTATATGATAGATAGATAGATAGATAGATAGATAGATAGATAGATAGATAGATAGATAGATAGATAGATAATGTAAATGATCAATCTTTTATTATTCTGCAAATTAAGACTCCAAAAAGCACTCTGGAGTATCACCTGAAAAACGTTTTGTGCCCTATATTTTTATAGACAGCAGTTTAAATTCAAGTGATGTAGAATGCCACTGATTGTGTGTTGTGGAGGGTCTATGACTAACTGTAGTTCAAATTAAACATAGTATTTTTGAAATACATAGTCAAAATGTTAACATCTGTCAAAGTCAAAATGTAAAACTGTTGGCTGCTTTGGATCATGATGGAGAGCAAGTCTGGAGTTTTGTCGATAAACTATAGTGTCAGAGAAATACAGAATCTTAATATGCAGCATTAACATACTGTAGCAGTAAAGTTGTTTGTAGTGTAACTTATTGTAAGCATTGGCTATATGGTAACCTGAGCATTAGGTGTATATTAACCTAAAAGGTGGACCAGGGATGCTGTACCTAATACAGTGTGCCAAATACCAAAATATATTTGTTCACTCTATGCTTATAGAGTGATGCTTACATAATAATTACAACGTGACATTTGGTTTACATTTTTTTTGCTTTTGCAGTTTACTTACCTCAAGCAGCAGGAGAAATGAGATCTCCTGCCAAATGCCTAACTTGTATTGGGCATCCATTTGCCACTGGACAAGTAAAAGAGGAAAATATACAAAATATGCAAGTTTAAGGAGCGTCCCTATAAAGATAAATTTGAAATAGTAAAGCAATCTGTAAATGAAGGTGCAAAGAATGTTTCTCTGCTTTAAAAATGACAAGTTGGCAAAATTTCCAGTCCTTTTCAGTGGGAAATTGTGAAACTTCAGAAATGTGTACAACATGCTGTATTTGAAATATGTTGATGACACCTGAACTTTTCCTGACAAATAACCTTGAAAAATAAGTGTACCAAATTTCATCTAAACCGTCTAATGGGAGCCAAGTTGTCCCCTGCAAACTGATCCACATTAAATCACAGTAGGTGTCTTATGCATTTCTTGCCAACACACCTAAAAAATGATAGAGGCTATTCCCAAACTGAAAAGAAAATAGAATCATCATTTATGTTATATAGTCCTCATTAGGGGTGCGTGTGACTGAAAAGGAAATAGTAATTTACATACAAAAGTAATTTTACCAGATTATACCTGGAGAGTGTTTGTTTCATTTAGGAGTGAAGAAAGCAAGGGAAAACAGATGAAGTGTAAGGTAAGAGTTTGTGCAAAGAGCTGCCATGAAGAGAAGAAGAGAATTTAAAAAGTTACTTTGTTTGACAAGTCAAAGTCCAGACAGTGGATTTTTTTTCTTCTGCCTTTTTGTTATTGACTTGGGTTTGGGATTTATTATTTTATTGTATAATTATATTGCCCTTCTTTTCAGCATGAAAATAAACCTATACCTTTTCCACAAGCAATACATTCAAAGTATTAAGTCCTTCCACAATACGGCACTATAGCCTCTCAGTTAGAGAAGAACAAAAACTACTTGAGAATAAACATTTTTAAAAGTTCAGTTGTGTATGGTTCACCTTCACATCACATTGGTACAATGAATATCAAAAATAACTTTATATTCATGGAGTTTGCATGTTTTCCCTGTGTCTGTGTGGGTTTCCTCCTGGTGCTCCGGTTTCCTCCCACAGTCCAAAGACATGTTAGTTAGGTGCATTGGCGATCCTATATTTTCCCTAGTGTGTGCTTGGTGTGTGTGTGTGCAATGTAGTGGGCTGGCATCCTGCCCAGGATTTGTTCCTGCCTTACGCCCTGTGTTGGCTGGGATTGGCTCCAGCAGACCCTCGTGACGCTGTGTTAGGATATAGTGGGTTAGATGATGACTGACTGACTGACTGACTTTATATTCATATATTGTAAGTAATTACAATGTAAGGAACATGGAAATACGATGCAATGAACAAGACCTAAACTTGTTTCAGAATTAGGTTCTTAAAGAAGTAAAGCCTTTGAAAATTTTTCTTTGGATATTTTAATAGATAGCACAAAAGTCGTTTCACCAAATTGTACCTGGACAGTGTTTCTTCTTCCTTCAGTCCTTCAAGAAGTTGCTTCGTGACCTCTGCCATTTTTACTACAAATAATATACAGGGGCAAAAATAATTGTTATTACTACTTATTATTTGCCAGATGCATTATCCAAGGTTCCTTACAACATTTGAAAGATAAAAAAGGAGCTTAACAAATTGTATTTTTCCAAGTGGAGCACAGGCGAGTGAAGCGATTTGCTCATGATCACATACTATCAGCTAGCAGGGTTTGAGCCCATGTCTGTAGGGTTTGAAATCAAACACTTTAACCATTACACCACACATATTCAAGCAGTATTAGTCACAAAGCCTCGAGTTAAAGAATATGCAAGGTGGTGCAGTCATGGCCATGGGGTGGAGGTTTAAAGACACAAAGGTCCCATGCTGCCTTCAATAAAATCAAATTTCAACCACCACCCTTACTGATAATACAGAAAAGCATTGTGACAACACCTTCTATTTGACATCATTTTTCAAAAATTGCTTCCCTCACTTGTTACTAGTCCTGCCAAACATCTGATCTTACTAAAGAGCTTGTGTTACATTGGCTGCTTTGGAAATTGGGAATTTCATGAGTAACCACTACAATGAAATATTTCCATAAACACTTGAATTCATACTGCTTACTCACCTTTTGTGTGTTCCATTTGCTCTTTGTTCTTTTTTTCCAGATCACTTTTTTGCGTTTCCAAAATGACAACCTCTTGTTTTAGGCCTGGGATAACCTGCACCACATTTAAAACAAAACAAAAAACAGTAGCATTTTATATTAGGTTTACATATTTTGTAATTACTTATTTCCTACAAAACTGGCACTATAGGTTAGGTAGGTAAAAGATGGGTTACAACATTTTGGAATAGCTGTACTTATTCCTTAGAAGGCTGGTGTCTTTCAACATCTGCAATAAGATGCTGCAGATGTTCTATCAGACAGTGGTGGCGAGCGCCCTCTTCTACGCAGTGGTGTGCTGGGGAGGCAGCATAAAGAAGAGGGACGCCTCACGCCTGGACAAACTGATGAGGAAGGCAGGCACGGCGCTGGACAGTTTGACATCGGTGGCAGAGCGACGGGCACTGAGCAGACTCCTGTCAATCATGGAGAATCCACTGAACAGGATCATCTCCAGACAGAGGAGCAGCTTCAGCCACAGACTGCTGTCACCGTCCTGCTCCACTGACAGACTGAGGAGACCCCACACTATGCGACTCTTCAGTTCCACCCGGGGGGTAAACGTTAACATTATACAAAGTTATTGTCTGTTATACCTTCATTTTTATCACTCTTTAATTTAATATTGTTCTTTATCAGTATGCTGCTGCTGGAGTATGTGCATTTCCCCTTGGGATTAATAAAGTATCTATCTATCTATCTATCTATTATATAGTGCCTTTCATATCTCTATCTATCTATCTTATTTGGAGGATTTTTTCACCAGTCATAGTCATTTACCCATAAGGCTAAGACTAAATCATTGGTCCTGCAGAAACTTTCTAGCTGCTCAGCTCATGCAATTTGTATCTTGTCATCAAGAATGCTTTTATTTGTTGATATATCCATTAAAAAATATTTTCTATTCATCTATTTTTCGTTAAACAGGCGGTTTTTAAAACTCAGCAGCAAACTTGTCTACCTTGTTATTAGTCCCTAATTGCACAACTGTTTATGTCCCTGCGCCAGCGTCTATTCACTGCTGAACAAAAGATGCCTGCAGGGAGACATGCAGGCAAGTAATTTAAATTCAGCTAAACAAGCCCAATGATCACAAGATTAAGAAAAATAAAGTGTTTTCTAATAGTGAGACTTTCACAGCCAAAACCAAGGAGCTAATCATATGCTTAGGATCTCATGTGGCCATTTTTCTAGGGTAACAGTACCTCAGCCTCCCTTGCAAGCTGCGCAATCTCCTGCTTGAGCTCATCGTTGAAAATAAACTCTTCCTGGACCTGCTGCTGGAGCTGCATCTTTTCCTCTCGGAGGCACTTTATCTCTTCCTTGAGGGAGTCAATTTGCTTCTCATAGTCTTCCTTCTGAATTGCAAAGTCATTCTCTAGCATCCTAAAAGATATAACATCAAAGCAAGACAGGGTTAACACAGAACAATCAGGTTCTTCTTAAGGTATATTCTAGGCAGAATTGTGAGGTTCAACAGAGGAAGGATACCTCAGTTTGTTTGAGGTAAATACTTACATAGCACTATTTTATTATCTTGTTAGTGCTTTTGGCCTCACTTCTCCAGAGTCAAATCCTGGTGCAGACACTTTCTCTTCAGAGTTTGCATGTTCTCCCTATGTCTCTGCATTTCTTTTTTCTACTAACATCTGCAGCTTCCTCCCACATGCTAATCAGTTACAAGTTATACTGGCTAATGACTTCACATTGTCCTGATTGGAGTGAGTGCGTCAACTAATGGGCCAGTGTCCCGTACTAATGTTGTTTCCTGCTTTTGACCCGATGCTTATAGGTTACCCCCTATCCCAAGTGAAGAAATCCACACCCCAATGTGAACTGGGATTCACAAACAAACACATTAATGAATGAAGTAACAAATCTAATCTTACTTTCTTTGTCGCTCCTCCCTGTCCAAGTCTGCCATTAATTTCTTTTGGAAATCATCTACATTATCTAAAAAACAGAAAAGAAACAAACGTATCTGAATGTCTCTAAAACAATCTTAAGTTTCATTTTAAGAAAAATATAATCTAAACTTGAAATCACAATAAAAATACACATACAAATTAGTTGCTATATATTTAAGTAGTCCTGACATTGAGCTTTGATCTCTGAAGCTAGGTAAATGTTTACTCCACCTTTACAATCTGCATCATTTCCTGGTCAATACCAGTTATTTACCCTAAAAAACCTAAATAATAACAAAATATGTTCTCTTTAAATATGGACATTTCTGGATTACAAACTGTATCAAAATGTTGGGCTGACCTTTCATCTCCTGAAGCTCCTCTTGTAACTTTAAGTTCAGTTCTTGCTTCTCTTCATTAAGGGTAGCATTCTGACTTTGGAGCTGAGTGATAATCTGTTAGGAAGAATAAAATGAAATCAATGCTGAAACTAAAGATCACAAGAGAGACTGTAATTGTATTGGGCAAACATTCAAAATCATTACAAAGTCCTATAGCATTGAGCTTCCTGTATTGTGAGGTTTGGATTATTAAAGGCTTTGACATAAAAATTACACAGTGAGCTAATTATTTAGCAGCACACAGTGTTGTATGCTTTAGCAAAGTCTTATAAATTGTCTTGTGCAGGTCAACACTGAGAATCGTTTATTAATTTTACATGTGACTCTGTAACTATTAAACAAATACAGAATCAGGAATTCACCAAGAACTGTCAAGGACATCCTGACACACATCTAGTGTGAAGGACTCACAACATCTTCATGGGTTTTAATGTACAGATGTATTATTAAGAGACTCGGGCATGCAGATTATATATGAAAACGAGTTATATTTCACTGGGTCACCTAACCACTTTAAAAGCACAGTTGCTTAAATGCTAGAAAGAGACAAAATGAGAAGCTGGCAATATTATGAATACTGTGGATTTATAATATGCTATAACTTGAGACTAAAGACACCATCCCTCTTGTGTGTTGTAAAAGGAGGTTGGCATCATGAAGTGCATCCAGACGTAAATATTTCTGCTCCAATAGTGACTTTGATGGGGGCAACTGGCCAATCCAGGTAAACCCAGAAAATGTCCGTTAAACTATCAGAGAGAGTTAGAGAGTATATTTATGGATAATGGGACAAATAACTGGAGAACAAAGTAACATGATTCATCTAAACAAAGTATTGGTACTCAATTAATAAATGCACACACACACACAAGTGGCAGGTGAGGGTGCAGTCAAAAGCACAGGTATAAACGTGTGTGTCCAAATGAGTTAAACACAAGCAAACTTGTTAAAGTGGGGTCAAATAGCCTACGGATAATAATAATAAAAACACACACAGGTATGCAAAAATAGAAACGGACTGAAATGTTTGAGAAAGGAGACCTGATGACTCAACAGTAAAATGTCAAATTGTTTAATTAAAGCAGCAAAATGGCTTCATAATTGATAATTGAGGTTTCCATTTGTGGCGTGACCCCCTTCCCATGTTTTTGCATTACTTAGCCAAGGAGTGCCCATGCCAGTAAAGCTATGCACAAGGCAGGCCATAATCACACACCTCTTAGCCTACCATGTGTGTCTTTGGGATGTGGCAGGAGAGTGGAGTACCTGCAGAAATCCCCTTTGATACACTGAAAATCAGAGGTACATGTTGAGATAGTCAACTAGTGGTTGTTGCATATGGCTTCTTTTTATGTACTGTACGTCAGAAGCAGCAATTCCATTTCCCATTTTTTACAATGTATGTTGCAATTATACAGACCTGGCTTGTTTCTTCAGTCACCCTCCTCATTTCCTCCTCTAATGCCTTCTTCTGAGCCATCGTTTTTTTCAGGTTTTCCTCAAGCTTGTGTAGCTTTTCCAGATCATGAGAGTGAGCACTGGCAAGTCCTGTCAGTCTTTCAAGCAATACATGGTTCTCCTTTGTCTGCAGAATTTCAAATTGTACATTAACATTTCACATACAACCACATAACATACAAATAAATGTGCAAAAGTATTAGCTGAAGTGCAGTGATCAGCTGTAACGTTGCATGGAGTGTAATTCTGTGTTATTACATTGTGCCAGTCCACATGCCACCCAGGTAGATAGGGTGATGATGGTTAGATGTCTTTTAGTAGGCTGGGTTGTAGCTCATAAAACATTGTGGATAGACAAGGTGTAGATGTGCATTCGTCCACTTCATTAAGCAGCTTTCTTCTGTTAAATGATCACATATAGTCTCTTTGTTATCTGTAAAGCACTGGGTAGAAGGAAGCAGCCCTAAAAGGGATTACGGTGCATTACTGCACACATTACCAGACCTATTTACATAGGACATTTTAGAACTGCAAATTAACCTAAAGAACGAGTGTATCCGATACTGTGAAAATAATGGAGTCCTTTGTCAGCGGAAAACAACCTTAATATGCAAGTGCTGAAGCTAAATTGAATTTGAATTTTTGTATCCGAAAATACAACACTTTTGCAATGTGTTGTCACACTTTAATACTAACTACATTGATTATAGCCAATGGCTCTAAATTGTAACTCAGTTTGTTGTTTCTGAAGTGCAGGTTAGCCCATGTCCCCCCCTTTATAATTAATTGGTTCTAAAAATGGTGAAAAAAGTTTAACTTTTGATAAAAAAGGGTGTTGGTTTTATTTAGGATACAAATGACAGTACCAGTGCTATGCTACCTGCTTTCATAGTAGAAATGGGAGGAAATGTTTTTTTTTTTTGACATGTTTTTGACAATTTTGGCCATGTGTAAATATAAAATTGTATAAACTGTCATCATTGTAATGGTCTATTAGTTAAATTTCATAAATTATTAAAGTAATATGCAAGAACGATACTCTTCGGGAATGCTATATTAACATAAAGAGATGTTCCTTTTTATGCAAGTTGTTGGGTTTAAGCCAGTAAAATTAATTTTTCTGTGGGTGATTTTTTTTTTGTACGACTTTTGAAAAAGCTTACGGCTATAGTAAGATACATATTACTACATATATACTGTAGAATATATAGTGTAAACAGAAATATACCAGCATCTCCAATATTAAACCTAGCAGTATGGACCTACAGTATCTTCTTCTGTTTACTCTTGATATTATGTTTAATTGTCCATTTATACCTATTGTCAAATGCAACTGTTCCAACATACATGGTAATTATAACTCAACTTTGCCATCTAGTGGGCAACTTTGAATGAATTCTACATATTATTATACAAGACCAAGTGGGGTGAAGCATGCATGGGTAAACATGGCCTCACATTTTTTTGGCCAGACATAAGCTTGAGGTAATCAGGGAAAAGATTAAGTGTACAGTTCTGGACTGGCCATCCGAGTGGCATTTGTTCATGCATATTTAGATCTATCCATTGAAATCTGTCTTGGGTACGTCCAGACACCTCATGGTACTCACCTGTTCCTCCAGCTTCTTTTGCAGTCTCTGCACTCTGTAAGAGAGCTGCACGTTCAGAACCACCCGACGAATGCTCTGAAATCTACGCCTTGCCAGCCAGGCCCGAGCGTACTTCTGCAGGATGGAAGCTTTATAGTCTTCAAGTATCTGTCCAACGCAAGAAGGGCACATTTGTAAGCAAGGAGACTCCTGCAGTCTAGAACCATTTCTTTCTTTCTTTCTCCATTTCATGGTACAACTTGTGTCATTTTATTTTTGCACAAAAGCAACCAATAAGGATGCACTTAAATATTATAGCTTTATAGGTGGTTATTACAAAGTCCCAGCATGCGGACAGTCTCAAACAAAAAAACATGCAGCAGACCTTGAATTTAAGGTGGCCTTCATATTCAGTACGAGATACTGCATAATGGTATCATTTTTCACAATGTATTTTTCTTTCTAATGTATAATGTGTAATATACTGTAGCAATGATTCGTACTCATGCCCATCTGCTTCATTTTGTGGGGACTGAAACAAAAACATTGTAAGGTCTAACTAATTAGTCTTTGTTTTGGAGTTCTAAAAGCATATAGAAATCAATCTAACACATCATTCCTTGCTTATTATACAGTGCCTTTGATGGTGAGCTCAATAACAAAGTGTTTGACCAAGAATAAAAGTCCAATCTCTATCTGACTTTGTATACAGCTTAATATAACAACGGCCAAAGATTTGTTCCTGCCTTGTGCCCTGTGTTGGCTGGGATTGGCCCCGACAGACCCCCTGTGACCCTGTGTTAGGATATGGCGGATTGGCTAATGACTGACTGACTAACACATTTTACAGAATTTACAGGCAATTTAAAATTGTATACACCATATAGCACCTTTCATATTGGATTCTTCTGAAAAGGACTTTACAAGCTGTTAGATACACCAGTATTTTATACTTAGCACCATCGTCAACAAGCACTTTCACCAGGCACTTGTCAAGATATCATGGCAATCTTAGACAAAAACTCATTTCAAAATGAATTAGCTCTTTACATTGAAACCTTCTGCAACCGAGTTTAATCACAAGGCACTTTGCAAGAAATATTTTATGTTTGTTTAGCTAATAATTTCTTCCCTTTATCCAAAAAGTAACTTACAAATTACAAAATATTTTTCGTATTATTATTTTACAATGTGAGTACTGGCATGTTAAGTGCAATACGCAGGGCTGCAGAGTGAGCCATAGATGGAGGCTGAATCTGAAACATTGTGCATTTATATGGTGTCTAAAGTTTTCTCTAGTGAAAAACGATTCCATGGCATTTTGCTAAAATAATATAAATGTTTTGATATTTTTTAAATTTAAACCTTGGCACATGATGTAACTTGCAAATGGTTCCAAATATGACAACCTTGCTCTTTTCAATCCAAGGACATATCCTCTAGTTGGCCATACAGTATATACTATGGCTCTCACTCTTATTGAATCCTACAGAGAAATGAGGTTTTCTTTCATAGCACTGAAATTCAGAATATTTTATGCAATTTTATTTTACGTTTGAAAAATTTTGATGAAAAAAGAAATATCCTGTTTGCATTCAGTCCCCACAATAATAGTGTACACAGTGACCGTTTGCAGAAATAACACCTTTAAGACCTTTGACATAAAGTCTTAAAGCTTAAGTGAGTACCAGCTTTGCACACTGTTTTGAGTCATTCTTCCATAATCCAAGATTTGCTCTGGGGTTTTCAGAAAAATTGAATAATTCTTGTACATCACAATTCTTAAATAGTGCCAGGAATTGACTGGGCCACTGTGTGTGTATAGTCAAGAGCTCTGAGAAAGTTGTTTATATACTTACAAATATTTTAAATAGTTGTTATCCCTATCACAGACCCTTCAAAACCTAATTAAGAGATGTAACTTTATTTAAAGTGCTTTTCAGAGTAAATACTGTCAACAAGTAACGTACAATAAAAACCTTTATATATTCAGGACTGTCATATAGAACACTATCACAAAGTATTCTGTAAAGTAATGAAACATTTTCAGTATTTTTGTACACATATATATTATTCTTCAATAGAGGTCAACATTATGAATACTTAAGTTAATACTTCTTATCATTCCCAAGGTAAGGAGTTATTACTAAAGCTTACCTTTTTGAAACGTTTCCGGGCAATCCATCCGCGAGCAAATGCTTGTATTGTGATAGTAGCCACCTGAACGAGCTGGTAGACCCTACGAACCAGGAATCCTCTGCAGTGCTTCTGAATTATGATGGCTGCCCAAGCCTGCTTTATGGTAGTTGCACTGACAGTTTGCCTAAATGTTGTCAGAAAAGAAAAAAATAACATAATTGGGTAAAAACACAGCAACAGTTTCATTTAACAATATGAACAGCAGGTATAATAATGCCACCTGAGACATGGCACTCTTTGCTGCCCTTCCTCCCTCCCCTCATTTGTTTCTTTGCAAGGCATCAGTTGATACACTTCATCCCAATATAATATGCAATGTGATACAGGCTTCATAATACGTTACAATACAGTACTCCCAAAATACAGTACATCCTCTGAACAACAGACAAAGTTATTTTTGGAAACCATTTGAAACAAATGAAAAGAAGTAGCTTAAAATCAATAAAACCATAAATAGACATTAAAATAATGCAAATATATATTTTTTCACTGGATCGGTGTGAGGTGAGATAGATAGATAGATAGATAGATAGATAGATAGATAGATACTTTATTAATCCCAAGGGGAAAATCACATAATCCAGCAGCAGTATACTGATACAGAAAACACAACATTAAATTAAAGAGTAATAAAAATGCATGTAAAAGCAGACAATACGTACTTGTATTGAGTTTTAT
This sequence comes from Polypterus senegalus, assembly GCF_016835505.1. Lineage (NCBI taxonomy): Eukaryota > Metazoa > Chordata > Cladistia > Polypteriformes > Polypteridae > Polypterus > Polypterus senegalus. Next base: position 150,226,249 of record NC_053165.1, on the reverse strand, counting down.
GATGGCAAAACTGAATGCAAAATTAAACCCAGCTGTTTCGCTCATCCAGCACAGTCCTCTAAACACCTTGGCAGTTTGAAACCCCTGTTTAGCAATTTAAAAAGTGCCTTCCCTTTCTAACTATGCACATGTGTTGCAAACTTGAGATATTTAACAGACATTTTACCTGTGACAAACACCTAATAACATTCCAGAAATTAAAAAAAAAAGAGCAAAACAACAATAAACATATACACAATATGAAATGTGAAACAACAGAGAAATTAAGGTCAATATCAGTGACTGACATGTACTGTAACTTTTAAATGTGCACGTCCTGTTTTCATACTTGGCAGTCTGACAAATTGGTGTGAATAGCAATTTTGAGATATCTGAAAGTTTTTAAACGAAAGTATTTCTTACAATTTTTAAATACAGTAAACACATTAGGTATTTCTTATGTATGTAACTCTTACAGTTCATACTTAACTTTATTTTCTTGGCATTATTACGATTATTTAGTAATATTAAAAAAAAAAATACTCTTTATGAAAATGCCATCCTGACCAAAATGCCACCTGAGCTGATCACCTCATCACCACACTCAGTGTGCTGGTCTTGTCGAACACTGTCCCCTTCCCAAAAATCTGAACTATAACTCGGGTTTAAGCCTTTTGCTTTATTCAGGCATAGCTGTTCCAAGCCACTGAGAAGACTTTGTGTATTACTGTATTAATTTAGTTCTGCTTTCAAAGCAATAATAGAGCATTTTGAATGGTACCAATAATTGCCTTACCGGATTGTCCTCTGCCCGCGGACATACTGTTGAATGATGATCGCTGCCGCTCTCATTCGAACGAATTTCTTGCGCTGAATCCAGCCACGGAAGTTTTTCTGGATTGTAATACAGGCAGCACGCAGTCTATCAGAACGGAGCTTCTCCAGGTAAGCCACCTGGCCAGCTCGGAAGAAGATCTTTGTGCGCCCAAATTTGTACTGGTTGGAGTCCTGAAGTGACCAAAGCATTCAACAATAAAAGCAAAGAAATGGATTGTTAGAAAATGGCTATAGTGTAGGATGGAGCTGTGTCATATCCTTTTCAATAGCGACCTGGTTACTACTTTATATATGACCTTTCAAAACTATAACTTCAACACTATACAATTAACACAACAATTCAACAGAAATTTTTTCTATGTGTACAATAATTTCATAATTGTGTGTAGAATTTAGATAGACAGACCAACAAACAAGCGGCACGGTGGCGCAGTGGTAGCGCTGCTGCCTCGCAGTTAGGAGACCCGGGTTCGCTTCCCAGGTCCTCCCTGCGTGGAGTTTGCATGTTCTCCCCGTGTCTGCGTGGGTTTCCTCCGGGTGCTCCGGTTTCCTCCCGCAATCCAAAGACATGCAGGTTAGGTGGATTGGCGATTCTAAATTGGCCCTAGTGTGTGCTTGGTGTGTGGGTGTGTTTGTGTGTGTCCTGCGGTGGGTTGTCACCCTGCCCAGGATTGGTTCCTGCCTTGTGCCCTGTGTTGGCTGGGATTGGATTCGGATTCAGCGGGTTAGACAATGGATGGATGGATGGATGGACCAACAAACAGACAGAGAAGCTAAAAAAATTCTATTCACTTACTTAGCATTTTCTATCCCATTTAAATAATTTTTAGTTGTGTTGGAGTGGTGTCCAATGTCAGGAACAAGAAAAATAAAATCCAACAATTAACGTGAGTGTCCACTCATGCTCCCGCACCCACTTATCCAGTTCAGAGTTATCAGTTAAACTGACTTTAGTCTTTGGGGTTTTGGTGTAAAGTCTATGTAGACATTAGAATATTCCAGCTCTACAGAAACCGTAACTTGGTGAGGGATTCAGCTGCAGGGTTGGCTGCATCCATCCCTTTAAAACCATCTTTTTTATTACAGTAACATGGAGAGCAGCAGTGTCAGGCAAAGGTAGGAAAAAACCTTGATGGGATGGCAGTTCATCCCAAGATACACAAGCATATTAAACATTTACACAATATTTACATTCATTCATTCAATTCACAGTGCTTGGATCCCTGTTCAGTTACTAGCTACTATGTCTTCTACATGTTCTCCTGGTACTCACTAGTGAATACAGAGTCAATGGACTGGCATGATTACAGGATGGAGTTTTGTCTTACGCCCACTTTTGTCAAGATAAGATCAAGCCTGTAACTGGTAGAGTGGGTTTGGAAATATGATGAATGGAAAGAGAAATAGAAAGTCATATTAAAAAGATTTCTTTGGATATGATTTTGAGATAGATTGCTTAGCTCGATCAGCAGATATTGTGAAATTAACAGCTTGCCCATTTATAAGGACATTTTCATTGGAACAAGATCTATTAAAATATCATCTTTCAGTTGGACACAATACAAAACTACTTTTAGCACTACAAAGATATGGTTTGCAATACCCAACACACTTGTCATTACTTTACATAAATTAAGCAAATAAACGAAGCAGTGCAATATTTCCATAACAAATGAATAACCAGAATAACAAGAATAACATCGTGCTTACTGTCACTGGGGAAAAAAAATAGTACTGCTTGCAATCAAAGAGCCATATGCTAGAAGAACAAAATTTGATGTCCTTAATGAAATGGCAGATATATACTCACAACTGGGTATTGCCCCTTCACTTCAGATATTTGATTAGCATGAAGAAGGGTAACTCACATGAATTAACCTCTGAAGCACCGTCTTGCAAGTCTGCTTTTTATCATTTCCTGCGAGTTCCTTCTGTGTCATGAGAATGCTGTAGCGACTGTAAAACTCAATGTACGTCCACCTGCAAATGAAAATGCAAATTTGGAACAGGTTCCCAATCTGCTCAGCCGACATGAAGCTCTAATTCATTTCTCAGCTAGTATTTTGGTAAATGTGAATTAGCCTACTACATCATTACCCCTACTTGACACATCTTCCCTGGCCAGAAGGCTGGGAGTAAAGTTAAACAGAAACATGTGGTGCATTCCTTTGATTAATCATTAATCCAGTGATCCCATTCATTCTCTGCACTTGCTTTTTCTGTTGTATGGGTTTTGTGTGTTAGTATATTTTGACAACACTTGATGAGAAGCAGGAACTAATCTAGGATGGGAGACTAAGCCATGACAGAGGACACTCACACATACTCACTCTCATTCAGGACAAAATAATTTAGGACATCCAATCACCCTAATATGCATTTCTTTTGCTCACAATGGAACACCAGAAGAAAATATATCTATACTGTGAGAATAACACACAGACATGGATCGGGCTAGGAATCAAACCCAGGTTATGCATTCCAACGAAATATTCAAATTACTTCATATATCATTTTTCACAGTCTACAACATCAGAATGCACTTTATAAAAAATGAAACCATATAAGATATTAGAGAGGAGACAGTGTGGTGTAGTAGCTAAGGTACTGGCTTTTAAACCATAAGGTTTCCAGTTACATTTATTTTTTGATTCTGAGCAAGTCCACTAACCAGCCTAGTTTGTACTCCAATTATAAATAATTTATTTAAACATTGTACTGTAGCCAAATTATCAAAATTATATGGACAAAGGTTCACCTAAACATATAAATATAACTAAGGTATGTTTGATGATTATAGTAACATCCAGGTCACCACACTGTGATCTTAAATTGCAGGCTCTGTATAATCCACTGGCTGCTACTGAAAATCCTTCTTAAGGAGTTTTTCAAAATGGGCCTTTTTTCGCCAAGTCAAAAACTAGTCAAATATAATTAGTGAGGTAAGGTCCGCATCCGACAAGTAATATTTGTTAATCAGGACACTGGATACATATTGGTTGGACATGCAAGGAAGGAAGGAATTCATATACAGTGGGTATAGACAAGAATCCCCCCCTTTGAAATATTCCCATTTTTTTGCTTTACAGCCTTAAATGAAAACACACAAACCAATATTTTTTTCTAAGCTTTACTTACTCAATGCAGTCTATAACATCCAAGTGAAAGATATCACAGCTACAGTTCAGAAGAATTTAAAAAAATGTAAAAACAAGACATACTGAGATTAATAAAGGAAAAACTCAATCAGGTGTCAGTGCCCACCATTTCCATTGCGGTTACGGGTTTCCTTCCACCTGTGATCAATTGTAGTCCGTGTGATTACTGAAGCTGTTTCTGGAGCAATCATTCCCTTGCTTGGCAGTGCAACTGACAGCAAACAACTGACTGTGGGTGGCAAGCCACTTTCAAAAGATCTCAGGGATAGAGTTGTGGACAGACAGAAGGCAGGAGATGGAGACAAAAACATCTCAAAGGCTTTATCAATCCCAAGGAGCACAGTAAAGTCCATCATAAAGAAGTGGCAAGTGTTTGGTACTACTAGGACCCTCCCTGGATCCAGCCGTCCCTCCAAACTGGATTGAAGAGCAAGGAGGAAACTGGTGAGAAGCTACCAACAGGCCAATGGCCACTTTGAAGGAGTTACAGGATTTTATGGCAAAGAGTGGTCATTGTGTGCATGTGACAACAATTTCACAAGCGCTCCACAAATGTGGCTTGTTCGGGAGGGTCGCAAGTAAAAAGCCACTTCTTAAGAAAGGCCACATTAGGCTCGTTTGAGCTTTGCCCAGAATGCACCTTGAAGATTCTCATGCCAAGTGGAAAAGGGTCTTATTGTCAGACGAGACCAAACTATCTGGCCTCAATACCAAACAGTACACCTGGCGGAAATCCAATGCAGCTCACCATCCACAACACACCATACCTACAGTAAAGCATGGAGGTGGCAGTATCCTGTTGTGGTGGGGGGTGTTTCTCTGCCGCAGGGCCTGGGGCTCTTGTTAGGGTAGAAAGACAAGTGGATGGGGCAAAATACCATCAAATTCTTGAGGAAAACGTGCTACCTTCTGCCAGAAAGTTGAAGATGGGCAGAATGTTCTCCTTTCAAAACGACAACAACCCGAAGCACACAGGAAAACTGACCACACAGTGCCTGAAGGAGAAAAAAGTGAATGTCCTCGTGTGGCCAGTCAGAGACCAGAGCTAAATCCCATTGAAAATCTGTGAAAAGATTTGAAGATAGCAGACCACCAACGCTCACCATCCAACTTGACCAAACTTGAACACAACTGTAAAGAAGAGTGGGGGGCAAATACTGAGTGGGCTCAATCTAGATGTGCAAAGCTGATAGAGAAGCATCCCAACAGACTCAATCAAGGCTGTCATTAAAGCAAAAGGTGGTTCAACAAAATACTGACATGGAGGGTGATCCTTTATTAATCTTAGTATGTCTTGTTTTTTGATTTTTTTTTATAATTTTTCTGAACTGTAGCTATGATATCTTTCACTTGGATGTTAGAGGTTACATTGAGTAAGTAAAGCTGGGAAGAAATATTTTTGAGTGTGTTTTTATTTAAGGCTGTAAAGAAAAAAAATGGGAATATTTCTATACCCACTGTATACATAGTACAGTGACTTGTGCCCAGTGCTACAGGAATAGGCTATGGTCTCTGTAACCAGTCTGGATTTAGCAGGTACAGTAGTGGATGGATGCGTGTACTTAATACTTTAAGACCTGCTTTTTGTTTCTAAAGTACTTTGGAGGAAAAAAAAAAGACTAACAACTTCATTCTCAAATTAAAAGCTCCAATATTTTGGAAATGTTACAGTTCAGATTTTGCTTTGGTCACAGCACATGAAGCAGCCTTGCGGAATCCTAAAATCAATTATGCTTTTACATCTAAGCACCAATCTAATGATCTCTGCAGCACATTTCCTAGTTCAGTTACATCTGTTTCAGTTTCATAGCGGGCATTTATTTCTTAAGAAGTGACAACTTTGGCTCCAAATGCCTGCCATCTTAAAGTAACCCAACCTAATCCTCTAGATCACTTCCATATACATGTTAAGAAGGGCGAAGTTTATTTAGACAGATTCCTAGAATCAGTAACTCTTGAGACAGTACAATTACTTTTCATAATTTGCAAAATAATGATTATAATCATTTAATACATATAGTTGTAGCTGAAAATCCACAAAGGAAACAAATGAATCAGGTATCTTAAAATGCTTTATTCCTAAGCATTTGATTCCTACCAGGAATCATCACCAGAGGAAAATGATTCGAATTGCTGGAACCCAAGGCAATATATAGCAAATAAGGAACAAATATGTAAACCGTATCACAAACCATCACATCGATTAATACATATAGTACACGATAGATAAGGATTATAATAGCACGATAGATAATGATAATTAAATACATATAGCACAAGACAGATAATGATTATAATCATTAAATACATATAGTAAAAGATAGACAGACAGATACAGTATGTAAGGTACTCTCTAATAGATACATAGACAGATAGACAGGAGCTACTCTATCAATTTGCAGTATAGATGGAAAGCAAGATCTCACCTGGAAGGATAACTCTGTGCACTAATCCGGATCGTCTCAAGCACACCACAGGCTCGGAGCTGCTGCACAACTCTCTTGGAATCATACCTGTTACAATGCAAACATATAAAAGTGCACTCAGCCAGGAATTAATTAAGGGCAATATGGCAGAAATTTAAAACATATGCACAATGGCTTAAGACATCCTTTTAGGTAAAATATCCAATTCATAAAGTAACCTAAAGTTAGGGTAAAAGCTAGTACATAAAGCCTTTAAAAAGGGCGAGTTATCCTAAGAAGTTAAAAGGGAATGTGTACTTGTAGTATTGTTCATTAGTATGTCATACCCATGCATCTGTCCCCCTCCATTCATCCATTTTTAATTCTCGTTCTTCTAAATATCAATGAAAGAGGTTTCACTCCTCTGTAACAGGTAAAAATCAAGAAGCCACACTTCTTGGATTGCCAGTATGTACTGTACGTACAATTTGTAATCTTTACTATTTTATTAATGATAACATATTTCAAGTTGTGAATTTAGTATTAAATGTTATAGATTGGGCTATTTTAATGCATAAATGCATTCATTTTACGTAAAGCACTATATAAATAAAATGCATTAATAATAATAATAATAGCAGTATACAGTAAATTCATTTAAAGCCTTAGTACCAGAAGATAACTCTCTGATTCTGTCTTCTATTCAGCCTCTTTGTGGGAATGTGCAGAAAGCCAAATACATTTCTCGATTCTCTTTATTTACTTTTTAATGAGCAGTAATGCCCATGAAGTTTTAGCCTACCAGTCCGTTAGTTTCCCATATCCACAATACATACGACAGGTTAAGTTTTACTCATTCTTCATCTTTTTACAGTAATAAGTAAACATTAGAGGTGACTCTAAGACACCATTTCCAGTACTGTTGATATATTTTTATTCTTTCATCCATTTATAGATACATTTTCCCCATTACAGGGTCACTGGTGTCAGAGACTATCAACGTAACATCTGGAACATGACAGAGATAACAGGTCAGCATGGGGCACTCAGTGCTACATTTGAGCACATAGTCCAACAGACTCAGACTTAACACGAAATCCACACTAATGGAATCAAATCAGGGGAGAGAAATGCTACTTCAGGTCCATGTTGATTTCAGGCTGTCTTAGATGGGCAGCACAGCTAGTGCATATAAAGCAGTGATGAGGAATAAGGAAAATGCAGGTCTTGAAAATCATAAGCAGAAGAGAAGCTCAAATGTCTAATGTTTTGTGTTTTATGTACCGGACAGTACAGTACAGTACAGTGTTGGGGAGGTGAGATTGTGGCTGAACTGGAGGCATTATGGTATGGAACTAGACCACTGAGCTGAAATACACTTTCAACAAACATCATTCAACTCTTTGAAATTAATTTTATTAATCACTTCATAAAAGTTTATAAATACCAACGGTTTCATTATTAAATAATAAAATTAATAATTTAAAACACTGGAAGGCTTAAGCTGGATCATGTTAAAAAAAAAAAAAAAGTAAAAATAAAAATAAAATTGACAACCTACTCAAATGGGAGCTTCTCTTCATTTGGTTTTATACATCGCACATAATGAGGTGTGGTGGCATTTAGGGTATCCATCAGCATGTACAAAGAGCTGCGAAACTGGAAAACAAAATAAGAGGAAGAAGCAAACTGTTGTGAGATGCTACAGCAGAGTAAATCTTAGGAGCTTTAGGAACTATAACAGATGTTATATCATTTATCTTACCACAGCACGGCGCTTTGAAATCATTCAAGGTTTAAATAATGTCTACATTACCTAACTTACTGATTGACACTGACCAAACAACTTAGTGTGCCTTTGCTTGAATTGTAGAGCAGTTTTACTGTATCTTGGTCTTATTCGTTGTCCTAGGTCAGTAGTGGCGAACCTATGGCACGCGTGCCAAAGGGGGCACGCAGAGCCCTCTCAGTGGGCATGCGCGCCGTCGCCCGAGCACAGAGTTCGTTACTATAAAGCCAGAGGAATGCGGGGCCGGGCTGCTCCCCTCACCGGTCCCCCTCTTCACGCGCGCAGGAGGACTTTTCTCACATCGCCCGCCCCTCTGCCCAGCAGCCCAATGGGAGCGCGTCCTTCCTCTCCTGTCTGGGGTAAGGCGGGCGGCACACATGCTGCTTGAGGGTGCGGCACGGACTGCAGCCTTTTGAGCCTGTGATTCCCGTGGTGGGGTTGGAGGGGATGTGGTATAGCGGGTCCACAGCTCAAAATTGAAAAGGCCAGTTTTAACAGATAATTTAAAGGGGGTTATGGTAGAGTGGCCGGAGCGGTTTCCGGGAGCTTTGTGATGCGGGCAGTCCTCGCTTAAGCGCACAGGTGAGGAGTCGTCCGCATCTGTAATTATTGCCGGGAGTTGCTAATCGCCACACCTGATCCACGACCCCGTAATATATAATGGAAGCTTTGGGGGCGGAGCTTAATAGGGAAGACCTGCGTGAAACACTTGAGAGGATCGAAGGGATGACAAAGGACAGCACAGTTAGTTATGAAAATGAAATCCTTAAAGTGTGGAATTCTCTGCCAAATAATCTTAAGTCAATGAAGGCACTTGAGATTGCTTTCCTTACTTTGTTTGGAACATCTTATGCTTGTGTGCAGCGGTTTTCATCTTTGAATTAAATCAAATCTGACACCAGAAACAGACTAACAGATGACCTGAGTGCTGCATGTGTTGCTCTCAAGCTTACAAAGTATGAGCCAACGTTAGACAAATTATCAGCATGCATACAACAGCAAAAAGCACATTAATTGTTCAAAAGCATACCGAATGCAAACTTTTACCTTTCAACAAAAAGTTGTTTGTATCATTGAAAGCTCCGTTATTATGTTTTTCTTTTAAGACAAAAGATGTTAATGTATGAGTGGCTTTTCTAAAATAAAAGCTCAGTAGATAGACAGACAGACAGAGCATCAGTATTGGCAGTTCAGTCCAATTTATCATCCAGCTGCACTCCCTGGTATTTATAGGTCTGTACCCTCTGCACACACTCACCTCTGATGATCACGGGGTCCATGAGGGGCCTGGACCTCCTAAAATCCACCACCAGCTCCTTGGTTATGCTGGTGTTCAGTTGTAGGTGGTATTCAGGTTAAATTGCCATGTTGGCACTTTGCGATAAATAAGTGTGTTTTGGATTGCAGTTTGGGCACTTGGTTTCTAAATGGTTCGCCATCACTGTCCTAGGTAATGACAGCCAAATATGCAATATGTATGAAATTGTAGCATGCTCAGGAAAGGAAGAGCAATCGGTTCGCTTAATTCATCAAAACGGTGACTTTGTCGGTCACAAGTAACCATTGACACCCCAGAGGTTTATTTTCTTCAGCAGTATTGTTACTACAAGTCTTCTTTTCTCCTTCATTGTTAACCTGATGTATATCAATTGCTAGTTTAAGGTTACCATCACTCCATGTGCAGTGCACAGGTTCTCCCTGCCTCTGAATGAGTTTTCCTTTGGGTTCTTTTGTTCTCCTCATACATTCCTAAAAGCTTGTGAGATTAATTTCCTATTTCAAATTGGTCCTCAGCCCAATGTTCCTAGAAAAAGGGTGCCCTAGGCGTCGATCACAATCGACCTGTAGATCGCAAAGGTAGTGCAGGTAGATCGAGTTACATTCCAAAAAAATCATATATCCTCCATATGGCACTTGCAGCTTGATTGACATACAGGGCGGCCAGTCTGAGATCTCTTCTCTTCTAACACACTGGTCATCCCGCACGCACGATCAAACGCACGAGCTACTGCAAAACTCCGGCTATCTAAGTGATCTAGTTAGCCTTCCAATTTATATCGACTAAAGAAGGGATTTAAAAAAAAATTGTTTGGGGAGGGTATGGGCTGGATGTGGAATTGGAAGAGGATTTTTTTCTCACAATGTTACAATCAAAGTGCGTTTGTCTGATGCGTCAATCTATCATTGCTATTCCTAAGAAGGAAAATGTGGAAAGGCACTTTCGAACTGTTCATAAAAACTACGAAACTGACTTCCTTCCGAAAAGCGATCTGAGAAAGAGAAAGGAGAGGGAACTAAAATCTCAGTTAAATCGGACAGCCGTCATCTTTCACTCGGCTGAATTCAAAAGCTCCTTGACTGCATTATTCGGCTTTACTTATTTATACAAGTCAGACTTTTCCCACATGAAGATTATTAAATCCAAATACTGTAGTGACCATAAATGTATTGAATTGTTATTGTACCATAAAGGTTATTCAGTTATGCAAGGTACGACAACATATATTTTATGTATAAAGTATACTCAGTGTGTGTGTGTATTATTTATATATATATATATATTTATATATTTATATATTTATATATATATATATATATATATATATATATATATATATATATATATATAACTTTTTAATGTAGGTAGATCATTTCGACCTGATCATTTCAAAGTAGCTCGCAATTCAAAAAAGTGTGGGCACCCCTGTCCTAGAATATCCCAACTGCTTGTTTAGGCGTCCCTAGTCTATCTAGCTTACACCCCTTTAAATATAATTCACTGCCAAGTGGTGACAGCCCTGCCACTCCTTTTAAACAATAGTGTCCAAAACAAATAGCCTCAGGCTAGACAACACAACTATAAAGTCTATCATGGACCTTTGGCCCAAGGTGCTCTGATACCAGGTACAGTTATGAGCGTCTTGGATTGTCTATAACAAACAGAAAATTCACAAACAATGACAAGCACAAAAATTCAATAACAACTCATCATTCTGGTTCAGATCTGGCAGGCAGTTCCTCAAAATCACGCCTCTCCAGGTATTTCCTTCATTCCCAACATGAGCATTGAAGTCACCCAAATAAGACTACTAAGTCAGAACACTGCACCCTTTCAAGCACCTCACCAAACTTCTCATAGATGGCTAAATACTCAGAATAGTTATTTTGTGCATTTGCACAAACAATAGTCAGAGTTTTCTTCTCTGTGACTAACAGCCACACGGAGGCAAACTTGTCCTCCACTGGAGAAAACTCCAGTTCCATAGACTTTAAGCAGATGGGGCTTGTGAGTGTCCCCAACCTGCCCGAGTTCTTTCACACATCAGAACCTCGGAGGAGGAGAGTGGCCACCTCCATTCAATAAGTTACATAACCCATATTATGAGTGAAGATGATATCAGCTATATCTAGCTGGTACTTTTCCACCTGTTGCACCACTTCAGGCTATTCCTTATCAGAGGGGTCTAGTCTGTCTAGGCCCTTCCCACCTATGCCTGCCACTAAACTGGCATCGCACCCGACCCTAACTCACACTGTGGGCTGAGCCCAGCCAGGTTATGCTAGTTGCCTGACCACCGGGCCTGGCTCCAGGGATGTGTCTGGGTAACCCTATTCCACATAGAGTACATTTTTTTTATTTCATTTTTTAATATTTTTTTAATTTCATTTTTAAATATTATTACTTCGTGTGAACTTGACATTTTTATTAAAATTTAGGAATGCTGATGTGGAAAGTCAATTGTTAAGTTTCACATTCTAAATAAACAAGTGCCATTTCTTACAAGCAATTTCAGTAAGATAAAATAGTGATCCAATTCCGCCATCTAGTGGATATATATGCTATATTTATTTATTAGTATTTCGAGAAACATCTATTTACAGTGCTGCAGAACCTTTATGCACGTTCATGCAGTTTTAGGGTATGACGTAAGCTTGGTTTCAGGGCAAAAGTTTGCATACCTGATGGAATATTATTACACATGGAGAAAATAATAAATACAGAATAGTGAGGGGATTGCAGAGAACTATGTATGCTGTTTGAAAAAAAAATACAATAGTTAAACTGTTGGCTACCTATGTGTCTTATGATAGGTGGATGCCATTCACACCATTACTCCAGAGGAGCTAGTTTTGAGAGAGAAAGGGCCAAGCAGACAAGAGGAATTCCTCTGCATACCTGGGAAGAAAATCCGATCACCTCAACTTTTTAAAAGAAAAATATTCTGTCATTGGTTTTTTGAAATTATCTGCAAAATTATGTTAAGGTTTCAACTTAGAGTAGATATTTTATTTACGTTATTACTGCTGAAAAGCACTCTGATGCAATGGTTAGAAATGCTGCCTCCCAGCTGCAAAGTTCTGGGTTTGAAGCACAGTCGGACTATTGTAGGTGTACTGTTTCCACATTCTCTCCACTGCCGAGTGGTCTGCTCTTCATATTCAAGTTTTCCACCTACATGCTAAAGATATGCACATTAAACTAAGTGTACTTTCTAAACTGGCCCTTCATGAGTGAGTGAGTGAGTAAGTGTGTGTACATGTGACTGAATCCTGAGATCCTGCCACGTACCTGATTCTGCTAAGACATGCACCTTTTTCTAGGATAGGATATAACGTGTTTGAAAAAGCACTGATCATAATTATTCACCCTTTTCATTCCATCCATCCAAACCTGCTTATTCCAAAGCAGAGTCACAAGTAACTGCACTCTGTCTTGACAGTACTTGTGCAAGGCAGAAAAATTAACTGCCGAAAGGTAGATTTAGACACACTCCCAGCTTGGACCAATTCGGAATGTTCAGTCTCCTGGTTGGCCTGTCTTTGAAATTTGGAAACTGCTGGAGACAGAACCATGCAGAAAAGAACAGAGAAAATGTCTCACAGATATCGTTAGGGCAGTGAGACAAATGTTGTGTCTTGGAGCTGTGAGGCAGCTGTGAAGTCATCCTTTTAATTTTGATGATTATCAATTAATTACTATTCAGCAAGGTTCAGTCCCAGCTGATGACAAAGATAGATGTACTCCCTTGTGAAGAAATTTCCACTAGCAGGTATAAAAATCACACCCTAATAATCCACCATCATCGCTATCAACAATCAAAAATACAAAACACATAATGTCGCCCTCTTGGTGATGCGTGTGGAACAGAAGATTCGGAAGCCGTTTTTGCAACCCAGTGGCACCATGAAATTCCTGGATTGTATGATTGCTATCCATTAACATCAAGATTGAAGAGCAGCATTATTTTTTATACTTTCTTCCTTATATTGTTATACACATTTATGTGTGTAGTTTTTTTATTGCTATTCACAGTGCATATTTAACTTATTGGTACTGAGAGATATCAATATACGTATAGTGATAATTACATACAGTAAACAAAAGGAATATTTAGAGGAAGCAGGCTAAAAGGAGAATACAAATTTAACTAGAATAGTTATTATCAATTTAACAATTAAACACAAATCAGTGCATGCATATTGTAAACTACAACACGCAAATAAATGGTGTATCAAATACAGCCTAGCAGGTTTTTGTGTACCTTATTTCCAACTGTTGTCTTCAGCTGCTTATTGGAGGGCTTAACTAAGGGTCTGGCAGGCTTAAACGTGATGCTCTTCCTGAAGGGAGATGTCGGCTCATCTTCTTGAAAGAAGCTTGCTAAAAGATGGAGCTACAGTAGTGTTCATAAAACAAAAAATGATTATGTATTATTAAGAATATGTGATTACTATAACAAGGCAGAGAGTTTTGTAGAGTGAAAATTAAAATGGAATACCTCAAATATTTAAAGGAAAGCAGGTCAGTGGATCAAGTATGTTTTAAAGTATGCAGTTTTTCATCAGGCCCCAAGCATTACCCGACTTTCTTTACTTAAAGTATAAATCAATAATTCATCTTTAACTTCTTTAAACTTAGCAATGCCTACGCAACAATTCAAACAAGTATAAATAAACTTGTGGTTGGCTCACATAATAGATGCATTAAGCAGCAATGATTAACACTTCAAGTTTCTGCCCTGCTTTACGCCAAATGAATACAATTAGGAAAAATTCCCTCTTTTATTGTCAAATTAAAAACATTTTAAAAATGGAATACGTACATGACTAGCCCTCAAAACACCAATTAGCTCTTCATACATTGTGTCTCGGTTCTTCTCCAAGAATCCTTGACACTTGTATTCAACCTATGTTCGGTAAAGAAGTAAGTAAGCAATAAAAAGGAAGGAATTTAGTAAACATGTTTGGAGTTAAAACCTTTTTCTTAAAATATATATATTAGGTTATTAAAATATTATACCAAAACACAGTGTAATAAATGTAGCACAGTGTCATATAGATACCCACCAAAATCTACAGTGAAGGCTGAATTGTCTTTTGTTTTTTTCTACTTGTCATAAAGATCTTGTGATGAGCAATATTTAAGTAAAAAGCAAATTGATAGTTTTCAAGAAAAATAATAAAACATTCAGTGCCTTGGATCCAGCGAAATTTGTAAAGATCATTTACATGAGGACCTCTAATAGTCAGGAAGGCAAAGTACACTCAGGATAGTGATAAGGACGCACTCTTCACATCAGAATCTGCATGATGCCACCAAAGCGTATGTGTGCATATACAGTGGGATGCAAAAGTGTGGGCAGCCTTGTTAAAAGTCATTATTTTCCTGTATAAATCGTTGGTTGTTACGATAAAAAATGTCAGTTAAATATATCATATAGGAGACACACACAGTGATATTTGAGAAGTGAAATGAAGTTTATTGGATTTACAGAAAGTGTGCAATAATTGTTCAAACAAAATCAGGCAGGTGCATAAATTTGGGCACCGTTGTCATTTTATTGATTCCCAAACTTTTAGAACTAATTATTGGAACTCCAATTGGCTTGGTAAGCTCCGTGACCCCTGACCTACATACACAGGTGAATCCGAGTATTTAAGGGGGTCAATTGTAAGTTTCCCTCCTCCTTTAATGTTCTCTGAAGAGTAGCAACATGGGGTCACAAAACAACTCTCAAATGACCTGAAGACAAAGATTGTTCACCATCATGGTTTAGGGAAGGATACAGAAAGCTGTCCCAGAGATTTAAGCTGTCTGTTTCCACAGTTAGGAACATATTGAGGAAATGGAAGACCACAGGCTCAGTTCAAGTTAAGGCTCGAAGTGGCAGACCAAGAAAGATTTCGGATAGACAGAAGCGACGAATGGTGAGAACAGTCAGAGTCAACCCACAGACCAGCACCAAAGACCTACAACATCATCTTGCAGCAGATGGAGTCACTGTGCATCGTTCAACCATTCGCACTTTACACAAGGAGATGCTGTATGCGAGAGTGATGCAGAGGAAGCACAAACAGAGCCGCTTGAGGTCTGCTCAAGCACATTTGGACAAGCCAGCTTCATTTTGGAATAAGGTGCTGTGGACTGATGAAACTAAAATGAGTTATTTGGGCATAACAAGGGCGTTATGCATGGAGGAAAAAGAACACAGCATTCCAAGAAAAACACCTGCTACCTACAGTAAAATATGGTGGTGGTTCCATCATGCTGTGGGGCTGTGTGGCCAGTGCAGGGACTGGGAATCTTGTCAAAGTTGAGGGACGCATGGATTCCACTCAGTATCAGCAGATTCTGGAGACCAATGTCCAGGAATCAGTGACAAAGCTGAAGCTGCGCCGGGCTGGATCTTTCAACAAGACAACGACCCGAAACACTGCTCAAAATCCACTAAGGCATTCATGCAGAGGAACAAGTACAACGTTCTGGAATGGCCATCTCAGTCCCCAGACCTGAATATAATTGAAAATCTGTGGTGTGAGTTAAAGAGAGCTGTCCATGCTCGGAAGCCATCAAACCTGAATGAACTAGAGATGTTTTGTAAAGAGGAATGGTCCAAAATACCTTCAACCACAATCCAGACTCTCATTGGAACCTACAGGAAGCGTTTAGAGGCTGTAATTTCTGCAAAAGGCGGATCTACTAAATATTGATTTCATTTCTTTTCTGTGGTGCCCAAATTTATGCACCTGCCTGATTTTGTTTGAACAATTATTGCACATTTTCTGTAAATCCAATAAACTTCATTTCACTTCTCAAATATCACTGTGTGTGTCTCCTATATGATATGTTTAACTGACATTTTTTATCGTAATAACCAACGATTTATACAGGAAAATAATGACTTTTAACAAGGTTGCCCAAACTTTTGCATCCCACTGTAAATGCACATTCTGTATAGTTCATAAATGCACATTATACAGTATACATATAAACACAAGATACTGTGTGAGTAAAGAAAAGAATGAATATTGCAAATTAAAGCTTTTACCTTATCAGCAAAGTGTTGAATTATAAATGATTTGTTTGACATTCTTGGCTTTTCAAACAATGCATTCTTGTCCAGATAATTGTTGTACAACTTCTGAAGCCAGTTCTCATCTGTCCCTTGAGGAAACTGTGGAAAGTATAAAATGCTAGAAATTATCTTTTTTATTTTTTTGGATGACACAGGAGCATACTGTATTTGCATTATAATGATTTATTGTGGCATTTCCTGGACTTGAGCCTAGGATCATGAGTTGATCAGATCAGAGAGAGACAGGTTAGGCACAGATCAGACCAGACAGGAAGAACTTCACTGAATAGGCTAAAGGAATATTCCTGAAGCTACAGCCCCTGTTCTATAGTGTGGGATGGTGATGCCATGATATTGCCAAAAGACACCAATGAACGTCTCAAATCTCTTTTAGTATTATTCTAATATAGAGAAAAGCCAAGCAAAATGACACCTTTTATTGGCAATTTGCTTGGCTTTTCTCTACATTCATAATGGCTAACACGGTACAACACCCTAGTATTACAGTATTATTCTAAGAGACCAAAACATATTATAGGGAATAAATTCTTGAAAATTAATACACAAAAAGTGTTACATTTTACAAAATAAGCCAGTAATATATCTAGAATAGACACTCTTAATTAAATAATAGTGTGCAATTACATGATATACAAATTTCATCTGGGTAGCATGATTGGTAGTCTCACATTACTTAGACCATAAATACATTCCCAGCAGGGGTATCTTCTGTGTGCAGTTTGCATATTCTTTCCTTATTTCAGAGAATTTCCTCTGGAGAGTCTACTGCTTTCATCCCACAGTTGAAGGTGTGGGTGAGTTTATATTTGCCTTAATGTAGACTGATGCCCCCTACTGGACAGGGTAATTTATACATCCATTTTCACTCCAGTTATCTATGACTCCAAATGGGATGAGCAGCTTAGAAAGTGGATGCGTATAAATTTCCACCACAGTTGCATTTCAAAAGGTGTTGAGTTGTATATTATAGTGATACAAATTAGAGAGAGGCTGATTACAGCTAGAAAGCTAAATGGCAGATAAAGGCAACGTACAGATATCAAGGACATGGGTCAAGTTAGCTGCTTGAAAAGACAGTAGCAAGAGACATAGTCTTTTAAGGTAAATGAACTCTTAGAGGTACGTGGACAGCGTTAGTGTTAGCAGGAGGTTCCCTGTTCCTAAAATAGATATTACTCTGGGGCTTGGCCATACTTGACCCCCAGGATGGGGTTAAAAGTCGTCTCAAGTGAAATGAAACACTCAATCTAAAGTTGTAAGACAAGGTGAGGCAAGATTTCACCAATGGGATGGAAAAGATGCAAAAGTACTTGGAGAAAGAAAGACAGAAAGGAAGAAAGGAAGGAAGAAAGAATGACAGGTCAGATAAATGAGTTTGATATTGTGCCTTTGGTTTGAGCAACTGGGTGAGCCAACATAATGATTAAACAGTGCTTCAACCATCAGAGATAGGCCTAGAGAAAATCTAAGGCTTTGTGTTGTCTTCTGCTATACTGACAACTCTATGCTCATCCCTTCCTTGTTGTTTATTTTTAATCTCTCCATTTAGTGTTTTTTGACCTCCTTTATGTGATTTTAGCCATCATTATAAAAGTTGTTTTATAATTATTTATATATACTAAAATGTCTGAATTTTATTTATTGATTTTTTTTACAGCATGACCATGAGGATCTGTGATGGTCTTCTTCCCTGGGCTGCCAGGATAGGCTGTAGGCCTCCAGAGCCTAAACTGGATTAAGTAACTTTGAGAATAGTATGACATGGACAAAAGACAGTCTTGTGAGGGTCACACTGCTGAAAATCAGAGGTAAGGACTGACCCCACAAACTTAAGTTTTAAACCTAAATAACATACAGTCCATAAAATTACAAATCCTTTGTACATTTTAGAAATTGCCACTTAATTACAAAATTCAAATAATGAATGTCTAAGTTTAACATGAACTTTCAGAAATGAGAATGCCTGCTGTGTTTCAAATTCAAAGAAATCTTGTACAGGCAATCTGATGTGCCATTGTATTTAAACACAATCTCTATGTTTCTTACATAAAAGCCTTATAGGGTTTAAACATGGGGAATGATTCTTACCAAACATTCTTCATCCAGTAAATCCAGAATACCCATTTTAGCCTCAATAAGGTCAATGACTGGTTGGTTGTCATAAAAATCAATCAGTGTCCATGGAATATCCTCCTTCATGTACTCTTCTTGTTCCAGTTTAAACACATGCTGTAACACAGAACACAGATGTTCTCTCAGATGAATAGAACAAAACGATGGGGAATTAAAAAAAAAAAACATGTTGAGGTGATGGTCAGTACCTACCAAGTTAAACTGCTGCTGCAGCTTTTCATTTGCATAATTTATACAAAATTGTTCAAAGCTGTTTATTTCAAAAGTTTCAAAGCTAAAAGAAAGTAAAGAACAACTATTAAAAACAGTAATTCTATCCAAAACAGCTTATTCTACCTCATACTTATAAAGGGAAATTCAGCTGTTCAAAGCAGAAGCCATCCTTAAACAAGATGTCAGTCTCTAACACACCAACAATCACTCATACTGGACCAATTTCGAAATTCCAGTTTGTTAAAACCCATGCAAGAACAACATAAAAATTCCAAAAAAAGTTAGTGTCCACACCAAGATCAGATTCCAGACTTTAAGAGCCTGTGGTGGGTTGGCACCCTGCCCAGGATTGGTTCCTGTCTTGTGCCCTGTGTTGGCTGGGATTGGCTCCAGCAGACCCCCGTGACCCTGTATTCGGATTCAGCGGGTTGGAAAATGGATGGATGGATGGACTTTAAGAGCTGTGAGGCAGTAGTGCACGTTGCCATCATGTTTCCTATGATAGTTAGAGAAGGCAATGCATTTCCTTTTTATTTACTGCTAAACTTTTTATGACTTAAAGTGTCAGTCCTTTAAATAGTCATAGAACAGAACATCTTTTTTCCAACACTGGATAACAAAGTGATGAAGTAAAAGGATGCGAAAATAATAAAATCCAACTTTTCAATGCGTTTGCCTCTTAATGACAGGGTTGCAAGGCCTGGCAAAGGTGTACATATGAGTGGACTCCATAGTGGGCTACCTCCCTGTGAAGTGGTGGCCCATGCCTTGTTGTTATTTTGTCAGGATATAAATTGGATGAGGTGGGTTTGAGAATGTTATTCTATGCATTAATACTAATATTTTGAAAGTATACAGAAACAAACTATACAATACTTAAGCTCTCACCTATATAAAGTAATTCTGACAATTACAATTAGTATTCCACATACAGTACAACTCAGAGTGGGTCACCCTTCTAGTGTCTACATTTTTATACAGATCTGCAGGGATCGTGTATCAGATTTATAATCATGGTGTGCATTTATTGGCCAAAATGTGCTTTTCACTTGTTTTGGACAACTGGAAGATTCATTGGCATCATCATTACAAAACGTAGTGTAGAAAGATTAATACCCATAAATGTCCAGAACACCTATAAAAGTGTGCTGTTTGCCAGGAAACTGTAGAGCCTTATTAATTCTGTCGATGATACAGTCAAACAAGTGAGAGTAGATTTGTTTGGCCAGTGCATCCCTGGCATTGACAGCCTGATGTCTTGGCATCGGCTTTACTACGGTCTCAGAGGCAGTGATGATGCTCCGGTTGCATAGCCAACGAGATACTCCTTCAATATTGACATCCAGAAGCTGGCAGAACAGATTCAGGTGCTGGTCATTGAGCTGCAGAGAAGATAAACACAAACTGGGTGTCAAAGTAAAAAGAAAAATTAATGTACTGTAGGTTTTGACAGGGGTTATTCTTGTAAATATGTAACATAAGTAGAAAGGCATCGAGCTGTTCTTTAAAATTAAAAAGCAAGTTCAGTTTATTAGTCACAAATGTACAATTATAATACATTAAAGTACAAAAGGTTACTGTATAATTCAGAGTATTTTAAATAATTAAATAAACAACTGTATTGTGCAATATGAGGACAGACATACAGACAGATAGAGTCAAGCATGTGTGCCTAGGGATGACCTTCCTTGCCCTGCTGAGGTAAGCAAGACCACTCTGGGATGAGAAAACAATCTAGATAAGAACAGGCCATTCAGCCCAACAACGCTCATCAGTCATATCCACTTAATCCTTCTAAAATAACATCAAATCTAGTTTTGAAAGTCCTTAAAGTCCTTCTATACCTCACAACTTGGTCACTTAGTCCACGTGTCAATGGTTCAGTGTGTAAAGAAAAACTTGCTAATGTTGTTGTGAGGAATTTACCCTTAACAAGTTTCAAACTGTGCCCTTGTTTTCTTGATGAACTCATTTTAAAATTACAGCCTCGATCTACTGAACTTTTTCCCTTCAATTTTAAACACTTCAATCATGCCTCTCTCTTAATCTTCTTTTGCTTAAACTGACTTTGTTCATTCCTCATAATCCCATCCCACCAGAATCAGCCTAGTCACTCTTCTTTGGTCTTTTTCCTGTGCTGCTATGTCCTTTTTGTAGCCTGGAGAACAAAACTGCGACTCCTAAATTCTTCTCATAATGTGTACTTTGATTTTCAGACCTCCCACTGTGTATTCAAACCTAACTTTTTACTTCCTACAAGTAATATTTTACATTTACCTACATTAAATTTCATCTGCCACAAATATGTCCTAGCCTCTCTGTAATGATTCACCAGATTCTAGATTATTTGCCAATCCACCTAGCTTGGTATCACCTGCATAGCTAACCAGCTTGTTACTTACTTATGTAAAACACACCCAGCCCTGCACATGACACCCAGAGCAGGCTCCGCCTCTTCCATTCAGACACCAGAAGGTGACATTTCATTTTGAACAGTTCCCTCAACACGGATGGAGTTCCCAGTGACAGTTTGTGTCTGTGTACACCCTTTCTATTGCGTTTTGTTTAGCAAATTAAATGGGGTTGCCAGGTTGGTGCCCTTAATATCCCTCCTAGCTTACTGTGCTCTGTCCACTTGATCACAACCAAGATAACTTTATTTGCCTCAACAGAAAAAAATTGGCTTTTTAAAAAATTTCAACAAACAAATAAATACTATAACAAATATATACATAGGAATTGTGTTTAGGTATCTTTTGAAAAATGCACTTTGTCATTAAATATTTTGGATCTGTTTAGCTTCTCCCCTATAGGATAGCTGCTGTTGTACTGACAGAGAGTTTAGGATACTGATTTTTGTCTAGTTGTAGGTATAACTATATAGTAGTTCTACTCCCTTGTGCTCACTTTTTTATCTTGTTCTCTGTTGCTTTGATGCTTGCAACTTCATTCTTGTATGTTTTAGGACTTGCTTTATAAATCGCCTTGGATAAAGGCATCTGCTAAATACATAAATATTAATGATAAATATGCTGGATGCTAAGGAGCAGCTCTGATCTACAGCATTTTACTAACATTGTTTTACTAACACCGTTCCTACAACCATGAATCAGATTAAACAGGTCTAAGAATGAATGGATAATTTCTAGGGTTTTATAACTCTGCCTCAGCAGCGACAATCAAAATGTGGCAAACTCCCACCAAAATATCACAAATTTCTTTGAAGGAGACAAAAGATGAATAGGCAATAACAGCTGTAAAGTCCTGGATATCTTATATTCAATATCTCCAACAGGCAGGAAACTTTACTAATCCTGCCATACAGGACTAACTGGAGGAACAGGACATCAGTCTAGCACTAAAATTTAAAAAAATTATTCAAAATTGCTAATGGCCGCAGCAGAACTTCACTAGATAGTGGGAGAAAATTTGAGCAATTAAATAAAATTCTATAGATATTCTGATGACCTATTAGTCATGTGTACAGAGAAATGCCCGTTCATGGCTCTATAAATATAACTAGCTACACTCTTAAAAGTCTTTTAAAGGCATTTTCAGCTTCAATATTGAATCATATGCCACTGCCAGCATATTAACTCTTTGAAAGCAGAATCACAACATCATAAGTAAAAAATTGCCTGTGGTTTAATCACTTACACTAACAGCCGACTTCTCATCACTCACAGCTTTAATGTGTACATTGCCTAAATGAAGAATAGCTGCAAGCACCTTGAAGACATCCATCTGGAAATCTTCATTCAAGCCTAAAGTAATGTAACAAAAAGCAAGTAAGCACGGAAACCTAGGTAGAACATGCAAGCCAAACACAGACTGTGACATGATACATGCTGCAGTGCAAACAGTTAGATAACACATTTACTAATATAATACACCAACAATAAGGCAGACAAGGAACACATACTGTACATACAACTATGTATATAGTATACAATTCACATGTGTTTTATACACACACATTTTATATATATATAGAGAGAGAGAGAGAGAGAGAGGATCATGGGACTTGAGAGTCTGCCTACTCAGCCCTGTTGGGTTCCGTGAGTGCTGTAGGAACTAGGGAACTCTACTTTGTTGGGCTCCCACTTTGCCAGGAAGTACTCCCAGATGCTACATAAAAAATGCCAGCTGCCTCAGCTCTGGGAGCCAGAGGGGGAAGGAGATGGACAGAGCTTGCGAGGAGGAGTGGAGGCAGCAGTGACCAAGTGACAAACAGAAGAACAGTGCTTCATTTTAACTGTGTATTGTATGGTGGTTGCAGTACGGGAAAGACTTAGTGAGAAGAGTTACCCACAATAAAAACTCTTTCTACTTTTACACTGGTGTCATAGCTTGTTTGTGTTGGGTGTTTGGGGAGATATATTTACACACACACACACAATACATACATACACAAGTCTCATATCTTATTGTAATAAAATTTTATTTTAAGCGATTTACTGACTGATGCAATCTACTTTTACTCATCTGAGGTGCTTGTCTCTTGAAATGTGTCGTGCAGCCCTCCCCCCTCTTACACCACCTTTGATATGTTTTAATTTCAGGAAATCACAAATGGAGTAGAATACCTTTTAAAAAAAAAAAAAAAAAAAGAAAAAGCATATATATATATATATATATATATATATATATACACACACACACACACACACACACACACAAGGGACATTCAGAAAGTTTCTGCACTTTCGTTGGAAACAGTTAAGGCGGGAGGAGCAGTAATTGGGAATTAAAAAGTTGGTACGACGCTGGGAAAATTGCATCGCAAAGGAAGGTGACTATGTAGAAAAGTGATGTAATTTGTTTTTGAAATTCTTAATAAATACAGTTGAAAAAAGTATAGAAACTTTTTGAACGTTCCTTGTGTATATATCTCGTGGACACCAAGGGGCGCTGTAGCTCCCCAAACACCCAACACAAAGGCTTGGGCACAAACGTAAAAGCACAACTCTTGTCTTCTTCTCCCTCATTCAGTCACTGCCTCCTCTGCTCCTCTCGTAAGCTTTGTCCTACTTCCTCCACAACTCTGGCTCCATGATGAGAGGTAGGCAGTCCATTTTATTTTAGTTCCTGATCTTCCACACACATGGTCTGTAAGCACTTCTGGGTAAGGCGGAAACCCCATGACGAAGGGACTCCCTTGCCTGTGGGTGTTGACATCGGTCACGGTCTGTTAGATTTAAGACCAAAGGCCACCTGCCCCATACCTGGGCATTATGTATTCATATGGTAAGTATATTTTAGTAAGTGTATTTTTGTTCTTAAACAGTATAATAGTTAGTTGTTAAGAGTATACATGTGGTCTTATTACCTAACAGTGAGAAGGTCCTGCGAGTCTCGGCCATGTCAGATTTGTCATTCACACCGTCTATGTATGTCATTCCACCCATGCTGGTGTACTTAAATTCATCTGCTTTGCCTGTGTGGGGGAAAAAATGCAATTTTACCAACAGCTCCTTTAACATGCACAGTATAACACAGCCAGAAGGTCAGATGACAGTGATCTTCTGTTTAATAATATAAAAGCAAAGTAACTAAAAATTGTCAGATGCACTTCAACATAAGATCTTAAAACAGTTCTGTACAGGAGTTGTACAGAATGGAAAAAGAAAAAGGGCAGAGATTGAGGCAGACCATACCATGCCTGTTAACTGATCGTACACCACCAACTCTGTCAGGTAGTAGACTATTGATTGTCTAGCAAAGGGGCAAGCATGACTGTGCTGGAAAGCTGTCAGACAGTCACTAAATTTGACATGCGCAGTGATTTTCAGTTGAGTAAACTCACATGGTCTGCAGACAAGATCAGCAAATGCAGTGGGCATGTCTGACATACCCTATGCCTAGAAGTCTCGTAATGTGACATCAGCTTTAGACATATCTGCTTTATGATGTACAGTACTTTGTATAATGTGCCATAAAAAAGATTAATCAATATAAAAATGAATTTAAACATAACTTTTCTTCATTAATAAACTATGTTTATATTATACAGTAATACAGAATTTAGGCTCCTTACCCAGCTTCAGATTCTGGAACTCTGGTTGGTCCGCACAGGCACAGAGCTGATAGAATATGTGGTAATTTCTTTCATTCTCAGACTTTAGAAGATTATTCATAGATCAGGGGAGATAAAAATAAATAGATAAATCAAAGAAATGAGTACTGAGTGGCTGCAAACAAATAAAGCTGGATAGTGGTTAGATATCCATTATTAGTACATACCTGAAACACCACTCTGGATTTTTCTAGCAAGTAAGTCCTCATGTTTGCACCGATAATCTGGTACCTCCTGTCAAAACTGATTTCTGTATATTTTCCAAAACGACTACTATTGTCGTTTCTTGTTGTTTTAGCATTGCCAATTGCCTGGTTTCAGCAAGACATAAAAATATAATAAAACAACACATTATGAGTACTGTCAAATACTAGAATCGACAGACAAAGAGGATGCTTCATATATTTTTATCTTTCACCTTGGAATCAACTTTCACTTATTTTATTTTATTTTTTTTGCTAGCACAGCCCTTCTTATTCTCAAGAGTGTTTACTGATGGTGCTAAGCACCGAAAGCCAAAGCAGCGTTCTGTCAGTCAATTAACTAGAGGCTAAAAAGAACAATAGTCTACAAATTGGGGGATCAAATTTTCCATCAAGTTGAATTTTCCTTGAGGTCTGGAAGATCTGTGTTTGTTTTATTACTCCAGTATATTTAGCTAGTGCCTTTATCTGAGGAATTTTTTTAAGATCAGGATACATTACTACTTCCGATATGCACTTTTTTTCCTACAATTACAGTACAAGTAGGGAAAAGCCAAGCAAAATGACACCTTTTATTGACTAACAAAAAAGATTACAATATGCAAGCTTTCTTGCCTGAAGAAGGGGCCCCGAGTTGCCTCGAAAGCTTGCATATTGTAATCTTTTTAGTTAGTCAATAAAAGGTGTCATTTTGCTTGGCTTTTCTCTACATTCATAATGGCTAACACGGTACAACACCCCAGTACTACAGTACAAGAAAGTTAAGTGACCTGCTCATTGACTAGCAGCTTTGTGGTCGAAAGTGCATCATCTTAACAGTATCACCAAAAACGTTAAGGTGAGATGTCAGTCCTGTATAACCTGTAGCTTTGTTTCATTAGCAAACCTACTTCCAAACTATGCAAATGCTCCAAAGAATTCACACTATTGCCCCAAGCCACTACAGACTCAATACACAAACTTAGATTGCCAAGTGTTTAAGAAATGAGGGTGGTTTGGTGTATTAGGTTCATGCTTTTGGAATATAGCCAAATGACATTATATCAATGTTAATTATCCACAATATTTTAACAAATTGCATTTTTCCTTTTAAATTAAGTGACTCAAATCTGACAGTCTCATCAGTTCCCATCAGTG
Organism: Polypterus senegalus; assembly: GCF_016835505.1. NCBI lineage: Eukaryota > Metazoa > Chordata > Cladistia > Polypteriformes > Polypteridae > Polypterus > Polypterus senegalus. The sequence continues at coordinate 150,199,941 of NC_053165.1, read as the reverse complement.
TAAGAAGCACAAACATTTTTGGTACTGCATTTCTAAATAATTGAAATAGAAAGCCCTTTCATTTACACGTACAAATCTATCACATCATGTCTAGTCATTTTCTTTCATAACATGCAGGACAAAGTGGTGATTTTTACTCTTGTCTATAAGTAGCAGATCAACACAGTTGAACCTAACAAGAAACTCATTACTTTTAGGGGATGCACCCACATTGGAAGTTGCACCTTTACTTTCCATATTTTTAAAAGTAAACAACAGAAAATATTTTATGTTGGGGCTATTGAAATAAATTCTAAGAAAAAAAAAAATAGTAGAGAGACTGGACTGCTGCAGTCAAGCATAGAAGCAGGATACATTTATGAAGTGTGGAAATGGATTTTGCCGGGTGGCGCAAGTGGGGTGGGAGGGGCAGGTTTAAGACGGAAATCAAAATACTTTGGTGCGTCAAAAAAATCTCCAAGGTAATTATTATAACGGACCCAAAGCACGTGGACTTCCTCACTATACAAATAAATAAAACACTCTGGTAGGTAGCAGTATCAATTTGCCCACGTTACTGCATCTGGCACATAATATCATAAAGTTTTCCCTGAACTGTACACAAAATTGTATTTAGATGTGGTAACCTTGAAACCTAATCATAACCCTAACCATATTTTATGAATCATAATTTCACAAAAGCGTTCTGCACTTGACATCAAAATATGGTACAACTGTACAGGAAGTTCAGTTAAGCCCGGCTGCATCTTCAGCACACACTTCTATATATCCACTTGATGGATTTCACCATCCAAAGTAACCTGTACATCAAAATTGTGCTTATAGTTCTGCAGTGTTGCTCAGTAAAGGTTAAACACCAACATTAAAGTCCAAAACCTTACAAATAGGCCACACTACTGAAATTGTAGCCAAATGACACCTTTATAATTAGGATATGTGTGCACAGACGAAGCTATAATAATATGATTAAAACAGAGATAAAGAAAGACAGTGATAGCACCTCTTGTGTAATATCCTCTCCATATTATCACCTTACCTCATAAGGAATTCAAGCATTTGGTATAGTTTCCAAATCCCACCGTACCACTGAAGGTTTGTTTTCATACCTCTGTTATTGGGTTGGATGCAAGAACTTTATCTTCCACACGCGTCTTGCTTCCAGATTTGCTAACTGTGGCAAAGTATCTCATTGCATATCTTGCAGATACTGTCTTTCCAGCTCCAGACTCACCACTAACAATAATAGACTGATTTTTATTGTTCCTATAATTGTAAAGAAGAAAGGAAATAAGAGAAAAACGATAAACAGAATGGCACTTGAATAAAAGAGTATTGTCAATAACACCAAAGGGAATCATTTGAATGAAATATCCGATTCCCATTCACATGTCGTGAACCTCGAATGTCTCACACCGTTGTGCAGCAGTGCAAAAAATAAATGCTTTATCTTAAGATGAAAGAAATAGAATTCAATTACAGTAATAAATGGTTTTCCATGGTCTCTGCTATTAATTTACTACACTTACACAAAAGTAACTTTTTTTTTCTCTCTTATGTAACCAAGGTTTGCTCTTAGTGCCTGGCAGAATGACAGGGGTTCAAGACCCATCTAGTTAACCCTAGAATGACAGCAAGGTTTTAGTGTACTCCAGACATTTTTTAAGTTGTATATCTCACCCTATGGTTGTTTTGTGTATTGAAGCGCTCACATTTTAGTGCCTTTTGCCTCTTGTGTGATGTGAAATGAAATGAAAGGTCATTTCTGAGGTTGACTTCTTTCCAAAATGCCACATAAGCTCTATTGCATGAGGACAGCATTCTTTACCTTACCAAACTGTGATGTAATGCTGACCTCTCCCCTCATTTTAGCCTATAAAATTAAAAACCAGCTCAATGGCAATCTTGATATTCAGTGGATTCTGAAAATATTCAGGTACCTTCACATTCTACTCACTAAATGTGATGTAGATTTCATTTTAAATGGGGTTCGTCAGGGGTGTGTTTTTGCTCCTACTCTGTTCAATGCTTGTATGTACTGGGTGCTGAGCAGGGCTGTGGGGCATCTGTTGATGAAGAAAGATTCATGGATCTTGATTTTGCTGACGATGCTGTGATCTTCATGGAGTCATTGGAGGCTCTGATCAGGGCGCTCGAGAGACCGAGTGAGGAGTCTGAGTGTCTGGGCCTGCGAGTGTCCTGATAAAAACCAAAGAGCCAGGCCTTTAATGACATCTTGGGCACAGCCATCAGCAGTGTGTCTGTCTGCGGAGAGAGTGTCGACCTCATCGAGAGGCTTACTTACCTTGGCAGTGACATTCATGTCTCTTGTGACTCTTCCTATGAAGTCAGTAGACAGATTGAAAGGTCGCTGGAAAGGAGTGTGTGGCGCTCCTGATATCTATGCAAAAGGACGAAGGTCCAAGTCTTTAGAGTCCTGCTGTTTTCTGTCTTGCTATATGGCTGCGAAACATGGATGCTATCCAGTGACCTGAGATAAGGACTGGACTCCTTTGGTACGGTGTCTCTATGGAAAATCCTTGGGTACCGCTGGTTTGACTTTCTGTTGCTCATGGAGTCCCGAATGAGGCACATTACCTGCATTGTGAGGGAGTGTCAGTTACGGCACTACAGCCATGTGGCACTTTTCCCTGAGGGTGATCCGGCTCGTAGGATCCTCATTGTTCAGGACCTGAGTGGCTGGACCAGGCCAATGGGTCGCCCACGTAACACCTGACTGCGGCAGATAGAGAGTCATTTCTGGACGGTGGGACTGGACTGCGTGTCTACCTGGGGGGGTTGCCAACCAGGATCCTGAGTTGTTTCGTTGTGTAGTGGGTGCGGCAACCCACTGTACCAGTGCATGCTCCCTAACTTGACTTGACTCGACTCAATAACCCAAAATGACAAAGTGAAGCCATGTTTTCAGCATACACTGGCAGCCATTTCAGAATTAAGTCTTCTTGCGAAGTCTCTACAAGCTTTGCATAGCTGGATTTGGGCAGTTTATTTATACCTTCTGACATAAAGCCTTCACATGTCTTGAGGACACCTGTACATATGCTAGTGCCAGAGACAGTGAGTCCCTACTGTATGTGGAGCACTGAGGAGTGACAGGCAGCTACACGTCATTCATTCATATTTATGTGGATGGGATCATATGTGGAATACTACTGGGTGATACGCAGTTGTGTGAGTAGGATCTGTTTGTGTGTGAAATAGGCAACCTTAGTAACAAACATGTTAAGTGTAACTCATCCCTCGATAACACACCAAGCCAAACCGTTATGCAAGATGTAAGGATGCTTTAAATGATAGCCCTGTAAAGCTGGACAGATACCAACTGGAATCAATAAATTATAAAAGTTCTAATTTTCTGTTTCTAATATGTTTTCAGGATTCAGATTATGCCAATGTAATATACAGGAACCACAGGGGAAAAAATTAATAATCTGTATGCCGGCATCATATTATATATTACTTAAGCAATTAAGCTACAAAAATTTGATAGCATGCTCAAAGTTCTCCCCAATACTTTTATTTCTAAAAAAAACATACAGTCAGAGGACACCACATTACAACACTCATCCCCAGCTATAAATGATCAATCACATCACCTGGCCATTTGTTTATAAGCTTCTTCTGCAACAGCAAATATATGAGGATCCATGTCTCCCATATTCTGACCACTGTATGCATGGATGATGGCCTCCCCATAGATCGGTAGCTGTTTGTATGGATTGATGGCTACAAGAATAATACCTAAAGAAGGAAACAAATCAGGCATATTTACAAAATATCAACATATTAAAAATACAGCTTTTTAAAATACTGTATAGTGTTATTCTACAGTAAACATGTTTGAAAATGCTACATAGCTTCTAACATGAAAGTTCACCAAGGTGTTGTCTCCTCACCACAATGTGTAAAGTTTTAAGTTTATTTAAATATATTAAATAAGGGAAGGAGAATAAAAGGAAAAGATAGTAAAACAGAGCATTCATGAGTAAGCCTACGCCCAGAGATTTAGAAGTAAATGATCGCACATCACTGCACTCATCCATAAACACTTCACCTGCATCCTTGCGTTTTTTTTACCACTCATTACTGAGCCACACATAAGCGCGATCTTCCTTAGCAAGGTTTGATATTTACCACTGTAGGTGTAGATGAGCTTCGACTCCATGAAGCGCACTTTGAGGTTGTGTAGGACGGCTGGTTCGTGAAGGTAGCTGAGAGCTGTCAGATCATTTTCGCCCACCAGGATATCAGGATTGCGGAGAGGCGGTAAAGCCTGGGATACTGGATCCAGAGGATATCTGATTTCCTACAAAATACACTTAGACTTTTTTTATTTAGGAAGAGGACTTCATTGTAGCACTTACGATACTTCTTCATCAGCAATTTATTAATTTTCATATGTATCGATTGTATCAAAATATAAGCTGTAAGGCAGTACCCAATGTTGGACAGGGTGCTAGTCTGTTGCAGTGCCCACTAATGCACAAACACCCACCAACCGACAGGGTCAACACAGAGTCACCAAATAACTTAACCTGCCCACTGGAATACCCAGATGCAGGCAATGCCCAAGTTTTAACTGGAACCCAGAATAACAGAGACGTGAGGCAGCAGTGTTAACCACTGTTATAGTTCCACACCTTTTTACACAATACAGATGTTGCTATTGTAGCACTGAGCAGCATTTCCTCTTCTTGATTGGCTGTTGATGTTCTACATCCCTGATTGGCTGTTAACTCTCAGAGACACAAGACAATCTACAACTTAAATGGTTCCACTTCATTTCAAATATGGCTAATATTGTGAGTGGATGGGATGGATTCTTACCGTTCCATCCTCTAGCTGTATCTCAAGCACATCTTCCCCTGGTTTATAATCCTTGGTGATTTCAGCCGATTTCCAGACATTTTCAGGGTCGGGAATCCATACTCTGTTGTACTGAAAAATATGAATCGCATTTTATACTATTGTTGTGTACTGCTGCCATATTTTTTATTCAAAGAAATGTAACAGAGATAGTGAAAGGTATTTATAATGGAAATAGATGAAACATTTCAAAGTACAGTAATCCCTCCTCGATCGCGGGGGTTGCGTTCCAGAACCCCCTGCGATAGATGAAAATCCGCAAAGTAGAAACCATATGTTTGTATAGTTATTTTTATATATTTTAAGCCCTTATAAACTCTCCCACACTGTTAACATTATTAGAGCCCTCTAGACATGAAATAACACCCTTTAGTCAAAAGTTTAAACTGTGCTGCATGACAAGACAGAGATGACAGTTCTTTCTCACAATTAAAAGAATGCAAATATATCGTCTTCTCTTCAGGAGCAGAGAATTTCAGAGTGGGAGAAAGAGAGCGCTCGCAAAGAAAAGCAAACAATCATAAAATCAATACGTGTGCTTTTAAGTTTGCCGCGGCATTTTTTAGAGGAGCGTCAGTATCTTCTAAGCAAACAGCCTCTGTGCAAACAGCCCCTCTGCTCACATCTCCTCCGTCAGGCGCAGAGAACGTCAGAGAGAGAGCGAGATTAAAGCAAACAATCAACAGCACCTCTGCTCACAGCCCCTCCGTCAGGCGCAGAGAATGTCAGAGAGGGTGAGATAGAGTCAGAGACAAGCAAACAATCAAGCATATCTTATAACATGGAGGAGTTTTAGTTAATATATAATACATGCTCTGATTGGGTAGCTTCTAAGCCATCCGCCAATAGTGTCCCTTGTATGTAATCAACTGGGCAAACAAACTGAGGAAGCATGTACCATAAATTAAAAGACCCATTGTCCTCAGAAGTCCACGAACCAGCGAAAAATCTGTGATATATATTTAGATATGCTTACATTTAAAATCCGCGATAGAGTGAAGCTGCGAAAGTCGAAGCGCGATATAGCGAGGGATTACTGTACTTAACTTATTTGAGGCAGAAGAGGATTTTGATTGTCAGGACAGAGGACAAAAACAAGATGACAGCAACCTTGTAAGACTAAACACACCAGCTAGACACAGTGCCAGGCCCACTTATGAGGGGTCAGACTGGGGTGTGTGTAGATTTTTGAATAAAATTCCTTCCATCCACTAACAAGCCTACTTAATTCATTTCAGTGTGAAAAGGGCAGGAAGTGGCCCTGGAAAGCATGATGGAGGACAAGCTCCAGGAATAAAAAGTGTAAAAGGCATCAAAAATTCCACAGGGCCTTGATAATTCCTTTTTTTTTTTTTTTCTTTTAATATTTGTATTGATTTTAATTACAAACAGATAACACATATTTCCTTTAATGCAGAGCTTTTGAAACTATTCAAGTGAAAATTTATTTTCATTTTCAGTTTCAATAAATAATGAAGTAACAACCGATAGTATAATTAGAGAATCAAAACACCAGGATAAGAAACAAAAACAAACAAACAAACAAACAAAAAAAAAGAACTTAAATAACCCCTTCCAGAAGACAAACACCACAATACTGTTTGCAAAATGATTCTTCTTCTTTTGGCTGCACCCGTTAGGGGTTCCCACAGCGGATCATCTTCTTCCATCTCTTCAAGTCCTCTACATCTTGTTCTGTCACCCCCATCACCTGCATGTCCTCTCTCACCACATCCATAAACCTTCTCTTAGACCTTTCTCTTTTCCTCTTCCCTGGCAGCTCTATCCTTAGCACCCTTCTCCCAATACACCCATCATCTCTCCTCTGCACAAGTCCACACCAGCACAATCTCACCTCTCTGACTTTGTTTCCCAACTTGAGCTGACCCTCTAATGTCCTCATTTCTAATCCTGTCCATCCTCACTACACCCAATGCCAATCTTAGCATCTTTAACTCTGCCACCTCCAGCTCTGTCTCCTGCTTTCTGGTCAGTGCCACCGTCTCCAACCCATGACTTTATTAAGGGTGGTGCAGTGATATCGCTGCTGCCTCGCAGTTAGGAGACTCGGGTTCGCTTCCCAGGTCCTTCCTGCGTGGAGTTTGCATTTTGTGAATTTCCCCTTGGGATTAATAAAATATCTATCTATCTATATACCACAGCTGGTCTCACTACTGTCCTCTAGACCTTCCCTTTCACTCTTGCTGATACTCAACTGTCACAAATTACTTCTGACACTGCAAAATGATACAGCAAATATTTAAGTCAAATAATCCTAAAAGTAAGATATTATATTTTGATTAATAATAGAATTACTAACATAACTTTATGTCAGCAGTCCAACCTGAGACAAACCCAAATAATTAGGGTTACTGGGTTTGGGTTATACCTCAGTGGCACAATGGATCCTCTCGGAGACACTTTACATGTACAGTATTTTTGAAAAACACATCTTAAATTGTGATACATTTTATTCACATATACAGTAGACATCATGAATACAACTGCTAGGCATATATGGCAAAATTGGATACTTCTATGACGGCGATATTTCAGTTTTTTATTTTTAATACATCCACAAACTTTTCTAAAAACATGTTTTTACATTGTCATTATTAGTAGAGATTGATGGGCAAAAAATGTTTTATTCATTTTATTTCAAGAAAGTAACATAGTGTACCATCAAGCAGATAAAGTTTGCCGAACTACAAATTACTTCAAAAATTAATCTAGAAAGAACACCCAGAGATATTGAGAGAAAAAACAAAATCTAACAAAACAAGAATTTCATTTAAGAATAAATTTGCAACACAATAAATTATGCAGAAAGAAACCACTCTCTTAACACAGAAGGTGACTTCCTGATGGAAAGCAATTTGGACGAGAGCGTCAGTAGGCTTTGCGCCCTAGGAACCAAGTCACCCAGACTATTCTGTAACATTTCAGTAATGGACCGCTCTGATGATAAAATAAGTCATTATGATAGCAATTGATAAGGAGAATTCATAATTAAATTGCAGAATTACGGTATTAGAGGGTTCCTCTAGAGTGCCACTTTATCTTGCATGATTTGGCTCAGAAACTAATCACCGCATCATCATCTCACAACAGGCTTATGTTTTGAGTTTGGGATTCTTCCATCCAGCCGTTTTAGCTCTAGATCGTCCTCAAGAAACTGTGACACAGAGACAGATACACACCCATCATCAAGAGATTGATGTTTTCAGTATCGGGGATCCTAAAATGTCGAGATCCGTCAAAAACCAGAGATTGAAATTTTTGACAAATCTAAAGCTTTCGCTCCTCCCTCATAGACGATCAGTTATGGTGGGGTAGGGCGCAAAGCAATAATGTCAGCAGCTTTTAGCAAAGGCAATCTGTTTATACCGTAGGAGGATCTGAATTACAACAGTATACAAAACTGTGGACTTCACCGTATAAAGAAAGCAAACTTGAAGCAATCAACAAAAGAGGGAGAGAAAGAGAAAATGTTAACACCTACTTCCACTCCACCAAATTACCTATGTCGAGAACCCGGTCTACCTGCAGCAGGGGCTCCAGACACTAAGCATCCATCTGCTCTGAATTGTCCCAAATGCAGGCAAGGCTTCAGTAGGCTGACAAGAGAAATGACCGTGCAAGAGCTGGAATCCTTTAAGTGACCACAGCAGAACAGGACCAGCACATCAGACTGACCTAACTGAGAGACTGTTTCATATCCAAGACCCATGTTGTTCCTGAACCCGCCAGCAAACTCAATGACAACATCGGTGGCAGGACGATAAGGTGCTATGCTAGGACTAGAGTAAGGTGAAGCGTCAGGGGCCCTCTACTCGCACGTTCTACATGTCTGACCCTACAACAATGACAGGCCACACAGTTACTGCAGTCACAAGAGTCTGAAGAAATGGATGCTGATGTGCAAGTGCTTTCATGGACTGCCTTCTCATCCTGCCTTAACCTGGGGTACCTTCAGGATGAGACAGATAAATAGATAGATATACTTTATTAATCCCAACGGGAAATTCACATAGCCTACTCCAGCAGCAGCATACTGATAAAAAAACAATATTAAATTAAAGAGTGATAACAATGCAGGTAAAACAGACAGACAATAACTTTGTATAATGTTAACGTTTACCCCACCGGGTGGAATTGAAGAGTCGCATAGTGTGGGGTCTCCTCAGTCTGTCAGTGGAGCAGGATGGTGACAGCAGTCTGTCACTGAAGCTGCTCCTCTGTCTGGAGATGATTCTGTTCAGTGGATGCAGTGGATTCTCCATGACTGACAGGAGTCTGCTCAGCGCCCGTCGCTCTGCCACAGATGTCAAACTGTCCAGCTCCGTGCCTACAATAGAGCCTGCCTTCCTCACCAGTTTGTCCAGGCGTGAGGCGTCCTTCTTCTTTATGCTGCCTCCCCAGCGCACCACCGTGTAGAAGAGGGTGCTCACCACAACCGTCTGGTAGAACATCTGCAGCATCTTATTGCAGATGTTGAATGACGCCAGCCTTCTAAGGAAGTATAGTCGGCTCTGTCCTCTCTTACACAGAGCATCAGTATTGGCAGTCCAGTCCAATTTGTCATCCAGCTGCACTCCCAGATATTTATAGGTCTGCACCCTCTGCACACAGTCACCTCTGATGATCACGGGGTCCATGAGGGGCCTGGGCCTCCTAAAATCCACCACCAGTTCCTTGGTTTTGCTGGTGTTCAGGTGTAAGTGGTTTGAGTCGCACCATTTAATAAAGTCCTTGATTAGGTTCCTATACTCCTCCTCCTGCCCACTCCTGATGCAGCCTACGATAGCAGTGTCGTCGTGGCAGGACTCACTACATTCAGAGACATGTTAGTTCAGCAATGAAGGCTGCAATTTCAGTCCAACATTGCTTTATTTCTTTCTTTCTTTTTTTTTTTTTTAAATTCCAACAGTATTTACTGTTGACGCTGCACAGAAAATTGTTAAAAACAACCTGTACAAAGGACTTGGGGCAAAAACTAAAATGTAAATAAAAATATAGATTCTGTGTCTAAAATATTAATCTCAACTTAAAACAAATCATGTAAGTAGCGTGTTCATGAAAGTGTATTATGGAACAGCATTAAAAAAGGCCCAATGTAAATGGAGAGGCACCTGAATGTGAAAGTAAACATTGAGCTAAATTAAATAACACGGAGGGTCAATAAACCACTCATAAAAGCTATTATTAGAACTCGATACTTAATTTCTGAACTCCCGTCCAGCTCAAATGAAAAATGAGTAAAGTCAATTCCCTAAGGATGGAGCAGAATGATCAGCTCTTATTAGCTGGGCAGACGTAAAAAGTGCAGCTATCCCGACAAGTTCACCAGACTTGACAATTTTATGTGCCCTTACATAACTTACCTTTCATACAGATCACTAAACAGATAACCACTTGGTGAGATTATTTTGGCGAGCTATCAGCCTTTTTAGCTGCCTTGCTTCCTCTTTTCTGAAAAATAACGGCAAACGTCATGCATCAGGCCTGCTGCTTTCTGTCCCACGTTGATAAAGAAGTGTTCATTGGTTAAAAATACGATATTGAGAGTTTGTCTTTGCCCATGTTACTCAGCTCACTTTTAAACTATATTCTGAATGAGAGGACATTCAAGAACACTCAAAACCAAGAAGCTAATAATCGACATACATACAGCGCCACTTGTTTTTTACATTAGCAGCATTATCATTTGTGCAAACCAGTAAAACCAAGGTGCCAAGGCTACAATTATCTAATAAACTTGGCTCATAGACCACATGAAAGTGCTTGGCAGACCATAAACCTCCCGTTGTTCACTTGACAAAAGAGCAAATTCAAAAGGGCATGTAATTAAGGTCACAACACTGAAGTCTAAACCAAACAGAGCACTAGATAAAAGACGTTCACAACGTCAAGAATCACAAGGATAAGACGAGGACCTCCAGTCAGGATCCCCACTTTATTCTCCTTAACCCATCTGCAAACTAATGTTGCCTAGCAACACACTTGGGTGGGCAGGGCTGGGGTGCACCTAAAAGGCAGGACCAGGCCAGAGCTTAGCACATAAGTTAGGATCTCCTCCCTGTCGATCACTCATCTGCTAACTAATCAACCATATTTACTTGAAAAAGTACCCATCTGAAGTGAACAACATTCCGAGGCACTTCTTAGCACAATCGCTGATACTTTCCTATACATTGTGGTGGATGGCGGGGGAGAGGAGCAATACCTTCTCCGGGTCACGAGATGGCAGCCGCCCTGGTCTGCGTGGGGGCCACGGGAGCACAGCTTGGAAGCTCATCCCGTTTGGGGCCCCGATAATTATGGAGCCCTGGAAGTGCTGCCGGAAGAAGAATCCAGGTATGCCCGGAGTGCTTCCGGGTGCAAGAACAGCACTTCTGCCACACCAGGAAGTGCTGCTGGGAGAAGATCAGGAAGCACCTGGAGCACATCCGGGGGAGGTATAAAAGAGGCCGCCTCACTCCACTCAGGAGGCCGGAGTCGGGTGGAAGAGGACAGAGCTTGCCTGGGAGGAGTTGGAGGCGATAGAGAGGAGGAAAAGAAGTCTGAAGGACAGTTTGATGGCGATTAGTGCACTGTACTATTGTGTGGTGCAATAAACGTGTGTGTTTTCAGACATTCTGCATCTGCTTGTTTGAGTCCGGGGACGAATATTTCCACAACATATAGTATAGACATATTAATGTGTGTGTGTGTAAATATGTATATATATTCATATGAAAAGGTGCTCTGACTAGATAATCTACTTATTTTTTTTTTTATATACGTTGTAGCCCTGGAAGAGATTCAGGAAAAGGAATTATGTCAGCAGCCTTGTTCAGTTAGTGCCTTGTGAACACTTATAGAATTTAAACCAAGTAGCTTCAATGGCACTGAGGCAGTTCATTTAGATTGATCAGCAAGATAAAACCTAGAAAAACTTGTCCTAAACATCACACAGAATGGGAAACATCATGTGGGTTTGGGGGAAGATGGTGGTGATGGCGTAACAAATTCCATCCCCGTGAAGCTGCTCCAACTGAAACCCAGCATGAAAGCAGCCACCTGATGGAAAAGCGACATGCAAAATTCATACTTCCCAATTCAAGGCTCTCCAAGGAAAGTAAGTTTTAATTATAGAATTTCTTTTACAATAGCAAATGCAATTTTAAAAAGTAAATATTTCACAGATATCCAAATACTACTGGATATTGGTTTCTCGATTATCATTAGAATGAACGATTTTAAAGTGAGGCGTCCTTAGTTGTGCTCAATTTTTTCAATGTGTTCTTGTTCTACATTTTATATTGGTTGCTCTCCTTCTCAACAGAATTGTAACAGAAAGATGATAACTGATGGGTTTTTTTTCTTGCATTGTGGAATAACTTTACACCACCTTGGAGAGGCTGGTCCTGGACTATATGAGCCCACTTGAGAAAGACCACTTGGAACCACTGCAGTTTGCCTATCAGAAAAAGACGAGTGGAAAATGCAGTTGTCTGTCTGCTCCACAAGGCAGAACAAAGCTGGCAGGAGTGTGAGGATTATATTTTTTGATTTCTTCAGTGGCTTCAATACTATCCAGCCATCCCCGTTAAAGGGTTTGGCTTTGTGTTATGCAGTTGGAAGAGCCTATGGTGTTGTTAATTATGGACTCTCTGTCCAGCAGATTGCAGTCTGTGAAGCTCTGTGAACAACAGTGGAGCATCACAAGTGACCATCCTGTCCCCTTTTCGGTTAACCCTGAATACCTCAGACATTAAATAGAACAGCAGGTCAGGTCACTTGAAGAAACTCTTGGATGACAGGGTGTACTGACGAGGGGTTTGGGGGGGGGTTAGACCAACTACTGTTGTCAGGTACAGAACTTTGAGAAATGGCTGCAACTCAACATCATCAAATCCAAAATACTGTTTGTTGGTTTTCTTCAAAGAGTCACTACACCTGGAAACTGTTTAGAGAGTGGATGTGGAGGTGTTGCACTGCTACAAGTACTTGGGGGTCCACATCTTTGACAGCCTGGATTGATCTGGTAACACAAAGGGGACGAGCGGATCTTTTCTCAGCAGACTGCATTCCTTTAACGTGGGTGGTGACATCCTTTACATGTTCTACAGTACAGGTATCTTGATTATCTACGCTGTGGTATGCTGGTCTGGTAAAATCATTTCAAGAGAGGCCCACCAAATCAACAAGCCGATGCAGAAGGCAAGATCTTTCATGGAATGCACTCTCAACCTACTCGACGTGTGTGAAAGCAAGAAAGTAGACAAAGCTGATGGCCATTATGAACAAAACTTCACATCCTTGCTGTTACACAGAAACATTGAGGACTTTCAGCGAACAAATTAGTGTAACAGGAAATGCCACCTGGACTCCTTCATACCAATGGCAACACACCTTTATAACGCTTCATTTGAACTGCTCTATTATCTTTAGCCAAGTCAGAAGTTTTCCTCTTATTTATTCTGGTATGTATTTGTTTATTGAGTTTCTATAAAAGCTAAATTTCTCAAATTGGGACAAATAACGTTTAATCTACACACGATATTCAGGAATAATAAAGGGTTAACATATTTGGGGAACATTTATAGTGAAATATCATCTGGTGAAATCATTCATGAACCTCTGCTTTATAAAAGGCACTAGAAAACATTGCCTAAAACAGGAAACTTATTCTAAAGAAAGCCCTTATTACAATTAAAACTGGTTTTGACAACTCTTAAATATTAATTGAATAAAACACATCTGATGTTTCATACCCTAAGTGGAGTGGCACAGTGGTGCAGTGTTTAGCACTTGGGCTGCAGTCAGACACTCCTGAGTATGTCCGGGTGCTCCAAAGCCACAAGGGTTTGATTAATTTGACTTTGTGGTGGCCTGGTTTGAGCCAATAAGGTCTGTGTGAGAATGCAGCCTGCAATGGTCTAGCTCAATAAAATCAACTATTATACAGTGATAGATAGATATGAAAGGCACTGGGGTGGCACGGTGGCGCAGTAGGTACAGCTGCTGCCTCGCAGTTAAGAGACTCGGGTTCGCTTCCTCCCTGCGTGGAGTTTGCATGTTCTCCCCGTGTCCGCGTGGGTTTCCTCCTGGTGCTCCGGTTTCCCCTCACAGTCCAAAGACATGCAGGTTAGGTGAATTGGCGATTCTAAATTGGCCCTAGTGTGTGCTTGGTGTGTGCCCTGTGGTGGGCTGCCGCCCTGCCCGGGGTTTGTTTCCTGCCTTGCACCCTGTGTTGGCTGGGATTGGCTCCAGCAGAGCCCCCGTGACCGTGTAGTTAGGATATAGCGGGTTGGATAATGGATGGATGGATGAAAGGCACTGTATGGTACGATAGATAGATAGATAGATAGATGAAGGGCACTATATAAGACTATATAACAGATAGATAGATAGATAGATAGATAGATAGATAGATAGATAGATAGATAAGACACTATATAATTAATAGATAGATAGATATGAAAGGCACTATATTATAGATAGATAGATAGATAATAAAATTTAAACCACCTATTGTGTAGGTTCCCCCTCATGTTGTCAAAACAGCTCTGACCTATCGAGGCATGGGCTCCACCACACCTCTGAGGGTGTCTAGTAGTGTCTGGCACCAAGACATTAGCAGCAGCTCCTTTAAGTTCAGTAATTTGTGAGGTGAAGCCTCCATTGATCCAACTTGTTTTTCCCAGCATATCCCACAAACACTCAACTGGATTGAGATCTGGTGAGTTTGGAGGCCAAGTCGACAACACCTTGAATTCTTTGTCACATTCCTCAAACTTTTCCGAATAGTTTTTACAGTGGGGCAGGGTGCATTATCCTGCTGAAAGAGGCCACTGCCATCAGAGAATACTGTTGCCATAATGGGGTGTATGTGGTCTGCAAAAATCTTTGGGTAGGTGGCATGTGTCAAAGTGGCATTCACACGAATGCCAGGAGCCAAGGATCTGCAACAGAACATTGCCCAGAGCACCACACAGCCTCCACCAGCTTGCCTTCTTTCCACAGTGCCTCCTGCTGCCATCTCTACCCCAGGTAAACAATGCACACACATCTGGCAGTCCACAAGATCTAAAAGAAAATGTCACTTATCAAACCAGGCCACAATTTTCCATTGTTGGTGTTTTCGACTGGGTCAGCATGGGCATTCTGAATGTTGTGCAGCTATGAAGCCCCATAAGCAGCACACTGCGATACACTGTTTGTTCTCTTGTGGCCAGCATTTTGTACTGCAGAAGCTCCTCTGACAAGCCTCCAACTCTCCAGGCACATCAATGAGCCTTGGATACCAATGACCCTGTCACCAGTTTACCGGTTGTCCTTCCATGGACCACTTTTGGTAGGTACTAACCACTGCATACCGAGAGCAGGCCACAAGACCTGCCGTTTTGGAGATGCTCAACACCATCGTCTGGCAATCACAATTTGGCCTTGTCAAAATCACTCAGATCCTTATGCTTGCCCACGTTTGCTGCTTCCAACACATCACCTTCAAGAACTGACTGTTCGCTTGCTGCCTAATGTATCCCAGCCCTTGACAGGTGCCATTGTAATGTGATGATCAATGCCACTCACCTCACCTGTCAGTTGTTTTAATGTTTTGGGTGATCGGTGTATAGGTCAATAAACACACACAAAAAAAAAAATAAAGGTTCTATGTAACACAAAGGGTGGCACTGCTGCCTCGCAGTTAGGAGACACGGGTTCACTTCCCGTGTCCTCCCTGCGTGGAGTTTGCATGTTCTCCCCGTGTCTGCGTTGGTTTCCTCCCACAGTCCAAAGACATGCAGGTTAGGTGCATTGGCGATCCTAAATTGTCCCTAATGTGTACTTGGTGTGTCTGTGAGTGCCCTGCGGTGGGCTGGCGCCCTGCCTGGTGTTTGTGTCCTGCCTTGCGCCCTGTGTTGGCTGGGATTGGCTCCAGAAGACCCCCGTGACCCTGTAGTTAGGATATAGCGGGTTGGATAATGGAAGGATGGAACACAAATAGCTGTGAAGTGCGAAATATGATAGACATCAGTAAATAAAAAATTAAAGGCACTATATAACATGAATAGCCATGAAATGCACAATATGATGGACAGACAGACCGATAGATAGGATAGGACCGGGCACATGAAAATTTAAATTCCACAATGCAGTCTCTAGACCAGGGGTCGCGAAGTCCGGTGCTGGAGGACCACCGTGGGTGCAGGTTTTCATTCTAACCCTCTTTTTAATGAGTGCCCTGTTTGTGCTGCTAATTAACTTCTTGTGAATTCATTTTAATTGAAACACTTGTTTAAGATTTGTTCCCCTGAATTTCTTCCTTTCCATCCTTAAATGGCACCCAAACAGAAATGAAATGTGAAGCGAGTGAGCCAACAGAAGACCACCTAATTCAGGGCCTCAAACTCTAACCAGTTGCTTCATTAGGCGGCGAGTCTTGTCGTTAATTATAAACTCGTTCTTTAGTTCCATGGCTTGTTGCTGCTCTCGTGGTGCATTAGCAGACATGTCTGAAATTGTTGATTTTTCTCTTTCTAAGAGCACCGTTTAAAATTTTTGTGGACCTGAGCAGATCGACATTCCCGAGACCACCATCTTTCTTTATTTTCAGATATTGTATGATGGACACCAGTTGTTTTGGCTCGTTTTGTATCTCGTTATTATTTGGCTGCTAATTAAGGAAAAACAAACAATTAAGGGGTCTGAGTCTTCAAAACGCAAGTCAATTAAAATGAATTGAAAAGAAGTTAATTAGAAGCAAAAACAGGTCACTAATTAAGAAAAGGGTTAGAATGAAAACCTGCAGCCACTGGGACCCTCCAGGACCGGAGCTGGAGACCCCTGCTCTAGACAATGTGAGGTGGCAGGAGGACTGTGCTGGCCATTCATATTTACTGTATATAGTGTCATTAATATCAGCATAGAGAATTATTAAATAGTGTCTCTCATATGAAGGATACATAGATCATTTAAAAGCTTGTTAAGAATGTTTTACTTAGTGCCTTTCATATATTTATCTGAAGCTTTTTTTTGATTTATCTATTGCTTGGAGAGACCTGTTGCTGCCTACTACCTTTATGGTGTTTCAGGTATGGCGTGCATCCATTGATCGGTTCATTTACTTAAACTTTTTTTTATTTATTATTACAGGAGTCGTAAGAAAGTGGGAGCCTATCCAAGCAGTAAAGGGTACAATACAATACAATACAATACAATACAGTTTATTTTTCTATAGCCCAAAATCACACAGGAAGTGCCGCAATGGGCTTTAACAGGCCCTGCCTTTTGACAGCCCCCCAGCCTTGACTCTCTGAGAAGACAAGGAAAAACTCCCAATAAAAACCTTGTAGGGAAAATGGAAGAAACCTCGGAAAGGCAGTTCAAAGAGAGACCCTTTCCAGGTAGGTTGGGCGTGCAGTGGGTGTCAAAAGTAGGGGGTCAATACAATACAATACACAGAACAGAACAATTCCTTAATACAGCATAATAATAAAAATTTTAGAAGTACGGTTTAACAGTAGATGATATGACATAATTAGGTTTCGATATTTTTAGAGTCCTGGAGACCTCATCCATCAAGCTGCCTCCCCATTTGGCCATGCCACGGCTGAAACGTTGCTCCGATGAAAGGACCCCTCTGGGATGACCCTACCATAGGCAGGCAAACAACTTGGCAGGTGGGCCGTGGCCGTACAAGGCCTGAATAGGCCCAGGATGAGACACCTGTCAACCACTGTCCTGATAGTCTAAGTGTCAATGTAGTTTGCACATGACACTCATGACCGTGAGTATCCATTTATTGCCAGTGTCCACACAGCATGTTATAGACAAGCGTAAAGAGTTGGACATTTACCTACAGTATCTATTAACAGATAGCACTGCAAAGCCATGATAAGCAAGCATTGGGAAAATAGCATCTTGGGAATAAGGCAAGAACTGTTTTAATTGAAGTAAACGGTGAGGCTTGAATGAATGAAGGTGTGGGAAATATTTCAATTACAGCGTGCCAAGGGTTCTGTGCTATTGAAAAGCCGGACTGAACACTTTTTCCGATGGTCATTGACAAGAATTCATGCATTTTCTTCTAAATTTTCACGAGGCTGAAAGTGTCCAGTTCAGATCAGTCCAGTAGGTGGTCTGCCTGCATTGGGAGTGTAAAAAGGTGAGTAACGCGGCTCAAACACGTAAAGGCGCAAGGTGATGACATTCCAGCGGACAACTCCAGGCATATAACGCCAGGCAGACGTTTTTGAAACCCTGGGCGTATTTTGCAAAAGTAAACTAATCAGTGATTTGAAAAGTAACTAAATGAGTACAGTAACTAACAAATGGGCGTGCTAGGCGATGCCACCTGTCCGGAGGCTCGGATCGGATCGGCGCGGCTCGGCTTCCCTCCCTCTCAGCGTTCGACTCCATATGGCGTCGCTTTCCCCTGCAGCCGGACGAGCGGCGCCTTTACCAGCCGCATATCTCAGCGCTACAAAAAGTTACAAAAGTTTTTGCACTCGCCCGAGACACGTATGCCCGGCACCTGCACTTCCGCCAGCCATGTTCCACCTTACGCCTAAAAGTACTTTTTCTGTCACCCTACCTTCGTGTAAAGCTCCGCCAAAGCCATTCCTTCGGATTCATCCAGGATTCGGAGAGACAAAGACGGGCGTCAGCTACAGCAGCCGCGGGTTGAGTACGGTCGGGTCGCGTCGCGTCGCGTCCTGCTCTGGTCACATTACAAGCGGCATTCCGCCCCTCGGCACTGTTCGGCGTGATGCTTGCTGTATATCCCAGCAGGTGAGTCGGCGTCCCACCTGTATTGTACACAGTGGCGGCCTCCTGGACTTCGGCCCTCCTTCTCTCCGCCCAGATTCCGTCTTGTGACAAGCCGACGGCGATGATTCATTTTCTCAGGCACTGAGAGGACGGAGGCGCACAACCCAAAAATCCATCCGTCCATCCATTAACTGACGTACGATTGTAAGTTCATCCCGGCAACGTCGGGCGCGGGACGTCAATTTGATGGGGCCGTGCTGAAGATGTGGGAGGAAAGAGCAGCTGATGGACAAATTGCACGCAGACACAGAGAGAACGTACACACACACACACCGCACGGGATCGACTCTGCTGGGGGGAATCACTCCACTCAGGATTCACTGCACACCACCATTGCTTTGGGATACCGTATTTCCTCAGCCAAAAAAAAGGGCATTTTTGGGATTCCCTTTTGGAACTTAGCATATGTAAGTGCAGGTGTAGCACTTTTTCTCCGTAACAGACCACCACACCTCAGCATCCATCATAGAGGTCGATTGTTTAGGCCTAAATAAGCAAGAGATTTTTTTTTTTTTTTTACAATAACCAAAAAAAAAACCAAACAGTGGTGGGAACTCATTCTACCCTAGGTCTAGGAGAGACCTCAAAAACAGAATTTTTCTTTCAGGAAAGTAAATGAACGGTGGCTCTGACATTAGAAGAACAGTGCTTCCAACTTCCCTCCGGGTCCCCTGTGCATTCTGGAGAATCATCCGGAACATGGTCTGTTTTCCCCAAAAAAACCTAACCTGCCCACACCTCCAACTGAAAACATACCTATCCTCTCCGAGCCACAAGTAAACAAAGGACAACGGAAATTACGGGTAAGTGCGTTTAAAGATGGAAGCCAGGAAGCATTTCTTTTCCCAAAGATTTGTGGGACTAGGGAGCAAGCTACTAAGACATGAAGCTGAAACCTTAACAAACTTTAAGAAAATTTTGGAAGAAATTTTGATAGCTTAGCTAAACAAAGTGGCTTGATGGACTGAGTGTGCTCCTCTCATTTGTCAAATTTGTTTTGTTCTTATGTAGGGGAGTGGGGGGTATGGCGTATGGTGGGTGGCATTTGTAATAACTTCCATAATGTTTATAATGTGTGTGGCACACTGTTTGAGAACCTCTAAGGTTATCAATTTCCCAAATGAAAAAAGGGGCCCACCTTGGAGTTCATCAGAGTGGTATTGGGTGATGGTTTCATCCCCTTTGGAGTTCTTTTCTCCATTCAAGACCGGGTTGCTTCATTTGTAATTACTTCTGTAATGTCAATCACGTGCCATTTTAGAACCAGTTATCTACAGCATCGCCATTCTGGGTTCACCTGATGTTTGTTAAAAATACTATGGCAGGTAACACTCAGGAGCGGACTGGGTCTCAAAACCGGCCTGGGCATCCTTCAACGAATGAGGTGACGAGGTTGACCCACTTGGCCTGTTATTCATTGTAATTTTATTAAACGTTTTGACGAGTACGCGGCTCACTACTTGCTAGAGCCTATGATATGAACATTACTCGATAATCAAACTGCTCATTTACAATGGAATAAATGATAACCGAGGTTATAATGAAAACCTCGCATGATTGAAATGTTCCATTAGCTTAACGATAAACTATAAATGTTCCGTCCTATTATGAAAAATTCCTATCCTGTGTCGAATCGTATTTCGTCATAGTAATAATCGCAGCTGAAAACCACTAATTAATCGCTCACGCAGACGACCAGAGAACAATATAATGTATAATACAAAAGCTAAACTAATTATTAGTACAGAAGAATTTAAATACTAGATATGAGATAATAATGTACATACTAAACGAAATGTAGCGGTAACGAAACAGAAATCGGCAAAAGGCAGTTTTGACCAAATTTTTCGCTGCCAATTTGTGTACTGACAACTAAAACAACTTGATGATGTAATATGGTATATTATATAGGACTATATACATCGCAGTACCAGACAGATAATGTTTAGTAGTTTAAAAAATGAATTTTAATGCCAGACAGTAACCAGTACTTCAAATTAATTTCATTAAATGGCCGGCCCATGACCAGGCCAGAGTCCGCGGCCCACCAGGCATTGCCCAAAAGCCCTAATGGCCAGTTCACCCCGGTAACACTTTTACCTGGTTGGGAACAATGGGTCACAATATAAAAAATAAATAGACAGACAAACAGTTTTATAATTACCTGTGCATCACAGTTAAGCTGAATGGATGGACATGGCAAGAAGGGGGGTGTTAGTGAGCAGTCAATATGGGTTCAGACGAGGAAGGTTGCATTTTACTAATATGCTGAAATCCTCAAAGAAGCAACAAAAGAATACAAGTACGATCAGAGAGGTGTACAGATGATTTATCTTGATCTTTAGAAGGTAAAAGACATTCGATAAGGTACCACATGAGAGGTTAGTAATCAAACTAAAAGAAGTGGGAATTTAGAGCGTGGACTGTTGGTGGGTACCACATTATGTCAAGAACAGCATACAGGCTTGGCAGATTTGTATAAAAAGGATAAAATATGACATGTATGGAGTAGAAATGTTAGATTTGAATACACAATGGGACCTTTTGAAAGTTGAAAGTACCCCTAATGAGATGGGCCTAGGGGTCGTATTGGATTCATCACTATAAACATCCACACACAGTGTGCAGAACGTGATTAACAAGGCTTACAGATTGTTAGGTTACATAGCTCTTTCCTTTTAGGGGCAATATACAGTACAGTAATCCCTCTTCGATCGCAGGGGTTGCGTTCCAGAGCCCCCCGCGATAGGTGAAAATCCACGAAGTAGAAACCATGTTTGTATGGTTATTATTATATATTTTAAACCCTTAGAAACTCTCCCACACTGTTTATACAGTAAATATTCTCCGCACAGTTATACAGTAAACCCTCGGTTATCACAGTTAATCCGCTCCAGACAGATAAATGAATTTCCAAGAAGTAGGATTCTTTAGTTATAAATCTAATATTTTTGCAGTTAGAGCATAGAAAACCTGATTACGACCTACGAAATACGTTTTTTTAACATTATTAGAGCCCATCAGACATGAAATAACACCCTTTAGTCAAAAGTTTAAACTGTGCTCCATGACAAGACAGAGATGACAGTTCTTTCTCACAATTAAAAGAATGCAAACATATCTTCCTTCTTCAAAGGAGTGGCGTCAGGAGCAGAGAATGTCAGACAGAGAGAGAGAGAAAAGCAAACAATCAAAAAATCAATACGTGCTGTTGGGCTTTTAAGTATGAGAACCACCACGATAAGCTGGCCGCAATGAAGGGATCAATGTGAAGGTAGTCTTTCAGCATTTTTTAGAGGAGCATCCATATCTTCTAAGCAAACAGCCCCTCTGTTCACACCCCGTCAGTCAGGAGCAGAGAATGTCAGAGAGAGTGAGAGAGACAGAGAAAAGCAAACAATGAAAAATCAATACGGGCTGGTAGAGCTTTGAAGCACCGCGTGGGAAGCATATCGTATATCATTGAGGAGTTTTATTTAATATGTAATACGGGCTGTGATTGGGTTGCTTCTCAGCCATCTGCGAATAGCGTCCCTTGTATGAAATCAACTGGGCAAACAAACTGAGGAAGCATGTACCATAAATTAAAAAACCCATTGTCCGCAGAAATCCGCGAACCAGGGAAAAATCTGTGATATATATTTAGATATGCTTACATTTAAAATCCGCGATGGAGTGAAGCCGCGAAAGTCAAAGTGCGATATAGCGAGGGATCACTGTAGCTCCCTAATTGGAATAAGGTATTTTATAACTGCAGCGTTTTAAGTAACCGAAAACTATATACAGTAGATATGATATTAAAAGGCGGTATTTGTCTTCCATAGTGATACGGCGGTACAAATCACATAAGAGAAAATAACTTGGCTTTCTTTACTGACGATTTACGCAACATTACAGACGGGAAGCCATGACAAAACTTTACCAAGGTGGGATCTTGATCTATACAGTCTGCCATTTTTCGTCTGCTGTGCTGGAAGGCTTTTCAGGACGAATGACGATATCACCCATCTGTCCGTCCATTGGCTTTCGAAGTGTTTGGCTGCTGTGCAAGTCTGCTCCACGTGTAGGCCTTTCTTTGGTTTCCAAACAAGGAAAGGATTCAATTTCATCTCTAACATACAGGAATTATACAATGCCTATTTTCGCAGTTGTTCCCTTCACTCTCCAAATGCTAGCAGTTTCTAAATGCGGACAGCACCTGGGTACTAACTTTGGCCTGACCTGCCTGGCCTGTACATGTGAGTGGATTTATAAAAATCATTTTTTGTACAGAGCACAGTGACATTAAACTTACACTCTTGTTACAGTAGCACAAGGTGCAGAGTTCAAGTCCAGGAAGATTACGTTTAAGCTTTATAACCCACTAGTGGGACCTCGCCTGGATTACCGTCTTCACATTACAATAAAGACATAGCAGCACTAGAGAAAGTCCAAAGGCGAGTGACTCGGCGGATTCAGGACTGAGAGTTACAGTATGAGCTATGAGGAGAAACTGAAGGAACTGACAGCTTTTCAGTTTAAGAAAACAGATTTGGGGCCCGTTCACATCTGAACATGGTAAGCTTACAGCGTTTAGCATTTTTCAAGTTTTTTAAAGGATTTTTGCAAGCCTTTTTCAGACTTTTTTTCGGTATTTTTTCCAAGCATGAACTAGTGTGATCTGGTAGCGCAGCGTCCAGTGTGGGGAGATGGAGGTCATTTACTTCTTCAAGGACTAAACGTACGTTCTTAAAATGAGAAGTATCACTGACGCATTTCCAGTATTTACTGTTAAAACAAGTAAATGTGCCGTTTAGTGTGTAATGTCTTAAATTTTAATGTTTGCACCTAACCAAAGTCAATTTTGGCATGTCTGAGCTGTGTTTATAGCCATTTGAGCAGTGGCGCTCAATCATAAAGAATGCTGGCAGTCGCCTGCTTTATACTAACTGTGTACGCCCGTACTGTTAAAAGCACGGCATCCTAGAAAGTATTAAAATAGTCAGAACTACACTGGACATCTCTCTGCAAGGAGGATTCGTGTTGCCGACGTCCTCGCATCACTTGTGGATTAGCAGCTAAGCGAATGTCTTTCTTAGGAAGTTTCCTTTTGCTGGTGTGTTTGCCTCGCTTGCGTATCCTCGGAGCTGGAGCCCTCACTACGATTCTAAGTCTCACTTCCGGGCCGGACAGACACACACACTTGCACGCGTAAAACTCTAATTTCAAAAGCAACAGGGGCGCAACAGGTGGTGCTCAAAACATAAAGAATGCTGGCAGTCGCCTCCAGGTCGCCCTCTGGTGGTCCTTCTGAGTGTCAACTGGATGATAACATGCATACAAGACCGTAAGATCACACCACCACCCTACCCAGAAAGTCGACCATTGAGAAACACGTGTACCAAGTTTCATGAAAGTCGCTCCAGCCGTTCAGACATACATACACAGATATTGAAGGGAACATTATTGTAAAACGTATTCGCACATGCTGGTCTTTCTGCTCCAGAAGCATTCGGTTTGTCAATATATTATGGCACTTTGGAATTTTCCAGTCAGTCTCATTCATTGCTATTAGTCTTGGTATTTTTATGATACACCTCTTACGTATTTATATAAAATATATAACTGTGAGTGGAAAAAAAACACACCAAAATGTTTTTCATCACATCTTCAACAATAGTCGGCCGATTTTGAGAAAATTTGAAACATTGTATAAACTTGTGTCAAAGCCTGGTCAAAGCAGTATAATATCTTACTTATTTATAAATTTGGTTGCCATGGATGCGTAACGAGCATGAGACGATAAAGTTTGTAAACAAGTTTGACCCTTGCTAAATTTGCAGATAAAAATGGGTTTCAGTACAGATGACCGAATTTTTATTAAGAATTTGGTTCTGCTAAAGGGTTACAGCAGTCGTCGACTGACAAGAGTTCCCACAGAAAGGTTGGAACAAAAAACAGCCTCGATTTGCTGCTACGAAAGATTCGGTCGACCGGCACTGTGGACCGGCAACCAGGCAGTGGTCGACCACGCTCGGTGCGTACACTTGAAAACATTGAAGCTGTTAGCGATCTTGTACTAAGCCAAAAAGACGCACCACAGACTCACAGAACAACTCGACAGACAGCTAGAGAAATCGGAATAAGCCAAAGAACTGTGGTTGAGATAATCCATAAAGACCTGAAGCTGAAGTGCTTGAAAAAGCGCCGTGCACAGCAGTTAACAACAGCCAACGAGGAGTCACGCTTGAAACGATGCAAGCAGCTGCTGGACAAGTTTTCAGAGCACAGCGTCAGCTTCATTTGGTTCACAGATGAAAAGGTTTTTACGGTGGCACCACCTGTCAATGCCCAGAATGATCGTCTGTACGTACCGTCAACAACAAAGAAGCGAGATACTGATGCCAAGCGCCTCCTGCGGACCCGCCCTACCTTCAGCTGCTCAGTTATGGTATCGGTAGCAGTCTCCAAACTTGGCTGCACAGAGCTTTTCTTCATTGAACCCGGAGTAAAAGTCAATGGTGCATACTACCGGGATGTCCTGCTGACACAGAACATGTTGCCAGCAATCAGACACATGTCAGGAGACTTCTTGGTCTTCCAGCAGGACAACGCCCCAGCACACCGTGCACGGGACACTGTTGAGCTGCTACGTCGTGAAACTCCAGGTTTAATTGGACCAGACCTTTGGCCAGCAAACTCACCAGACGTCAATCCCGTCGACTATCAAATCTGGGGTTTGATGCAAGACTGCGTCTACCAGACTCCAATACGAGACATCGAGGACCTGAAGCAGCGCCTCATCTCTGTCTGGGCTGAACTGAAACAGAGTGTTGTTGACAAGGCAATTGATCAGTGGAGACCAAGGCTGAGGGCTTGTGTTCGTGCCAAGGGAAAGCACTTCGAACAACTTCTTTAATAAATCATAAAACACTTATTAAAATTACTGTTCCACATCTTGTTGAGAACTTTGAATGAAAAGGTAATCTCATTTTG